>NC_070616.1:37525000-38775000 GCF_027172205.1 Podarcis raffonei
GGGATGATGTTCTTTCGGACCAACAGAAATCCTTGTGCTGATGGTATCAGCTCTTTAGCCCTATGGTTAATAATAATAATAATAATAATAATAATAATAATAATTTATACCCTGCCCATCTGGCTAGGCCTCCCCAGCCACTCTGGGCAGCTTCCAACAAACGATTAAAAATACATTAAAACATCAGTCATTAAAAGCTTCCCTAAAGAGGGCTGCCTTCAGATGTCTTCTAAAAGTCTGGTAGTTGTTTTTCTCTTTGACATCTGATGGGAGGGCGTTCCACAGGGTTGGTGCCACTACCGAGAAGGCCCTCTGCCTAGTTCCCTGTAACTTCAATTCTCGCAGTGAGGGAACCGGCAGAAGGCCCTTGGCACTGGACCTCAGTGTCCGGGCAGAACAATGGAGGTGGAGACGCTCCTTCAGGTATACTGGGCTGAGGCCATTTAGAGCTTTAAAGGTCAGCACCAACACTCTGAATTGTGCTCGGAAACGTACTGGGAGCCAATGGAGGTCTTTCAAGACTGGTGTTACATGGTCTTGGCAGCCACTCCCAGTCACCAGTCTAGCTGCCGCATTCTGGATTAGTTGTAGTTTCTGGGTCACCTTCAAAGAGCACATTGCAGCAGTCCAAGTGGGAGATAACTAGAGCATGCACCACTCTGGCGAGACAGTCCGCAGGCAGGTAGGCTCTCAGTCTGCATTCCAGATGGAGCTGGTAGACAGCTGCCCTGGACACAGAATTGACCTGCGCCTCCATGGAATTACTCTCACAGTGTCCCATTCTGGGTGCTACATTTTCAGAAGGGTGTTGACAAGCTGGAGCATGTCCAGAGGAGGGCCTCCAGTTGGTGAGGGACCAATGGAAACCAAGTCCTGAGAGGAATGATTGAAAAAGTTAGGTGTGTTCAGTCAGGAGAAGAGAAAATTGAGAGGATTCAAGATAGTGGTCCTCAAACATCTAAAGGATGGTCATGCAGAGATGAAGTGTGTGCTACTGTTTCCCGGGGTGGCATACATTGCGCAGAGGGAGCCCAGTGTGGCTGCACCAGCCCAGCCTTTGCCGCTTGCTTCAAGGGCACATACATGCTGCCCTGGCAGCCCTGTACGGCTTTGTGTGGCTGGGGTTAGATTATCCAGTCCCAGTGGAGGAGAGGGGTGGCAACGCTGCTGCCGCTTCTGCCCCCCCCCCCCGGGGTCAGGTCTGACCTGGGAGTGGAGCTGCGGCCAGCTGACAGCGTTGGGCCATCACATAAGGAAGCTGCTTCTGTAGATCCCTCTTGCTCTGGAGCCAGGCCCCAAAGGCCTGGCCCGGGTGTGGTTCCCTCACTGCAGCTCTGGCCTCAACAAGGGAGCCAGTGTGGTGTAGTGGTTAAGAGCGGTGGACTCGTAATCTGGTGAACCGGGTTCACTTCCCTGCTCCTCCACATGCAGCTGCTTGGTGACCTTGGGCTAGTCACACTTCTCTCTAAAGTCTCTCAGCCTCACTCACCTCACAGAGTGCTTGTTGCGGGGGAGGAAGGGAAAGGAGAATGTTAGCTGCTTTGAGACTCCTTAGGGTAGTGATAAAGCGGGATATCAACTCCAAACTCTTCTTCTTCTATTGTGGGGAAACCTCCTTGTGCTGGGGGTCATGTCCCCCCAAACCACCTCCCAATGTGACGCCACTGTGATCAAGAAGAAGATGGATCCACCTTGCTCTCTTTTGTACTAGGGGATATGACTAGAACCAATCAAAGGAAATATATTTTGGTTAAACATTTAGAGAAGCTTTCTAATGACAAGAGTCGCTCAACAGTGAAAGAGACTCCCTTGGATATTTAAGCAGGGGTTGTAAGGGATGTTGCATCTGTATTGCAGTTCCTACACTGAGCAGTGCATTAGACTTTTTAACCTCTGAGGTCCCTTAGAATCATAGAATTGTAGAGTTGGAAAGGATGCTGAGGATTATATAGTCCAACCCCCTGCTATGCAGGAATCTCAACTAGATCATACAAGACAGATGGCCATCCAACCTCTGCTCATAAACCTCCAAGGAGGAGAGTCCACCACCTCTTGTGAGAGTCTGTTCCATGGTCGAACAGCTCTTACCATCAGAAAGTTCTTCCTGATGTTTAGTCAGAATCTCATTTTTTGTAGCTTGAATCCATTGGTTCAGATGCTAGCTTCTGGAGCAGGAGAAAACAAGCTTCTTCCATCCTCCACGTGATAGCCCTTTAGATAGTTGAAGATGGCTATCATCTCTCCTCTCAGGCTGCACTTTACCAAGCTAAAAATATCCAACCAACATACCCCTCAGCTCTATAATTATATATTGACATAGTCCTGAGTTTGCTGTGACATTTATGCTGCCCATCTTCCTTTAAACTCCACTCATAAACAATAAAACAAAAAACAAGCCAAACTGAACCAACGGTCTTTGCGAAACCTACAGAAATCAAGATCTGTTGTAAAACATAATGCAGGAACATCTCCTTGCTAAATAGGGGATGCAATCAGAACATTGTTAAACTTTCACCCTCACCTCTTGCTCTGGAAGTCAGCAATCTTGCTAATCAGAGGGAATTAAATCAGAGAAGAATCGCTAACAAGCCTTCAAACTGACAAGAGAATGCAAAGCTTCTGCCTGGAATGTGTGTTTTTTTAACTTTGGGGCCATGCTCTTGAAAATCCACCAAATGTTTGAGCCTCAGGTCTAATTGGACCTGGTGGAGGAGATCAGCCTTGGTTCAAGTAGACTGGTTGGCAGGGACCATGTCTACCTTCGCTAAAAGTTGTTTTTTTAAAAAATTGGAAGCTCATTAACAAGCAAACTTATGGGGCAGACAAATAGCTATACCAAGGCTGATAAGGTGATGATGGTGGTGGTGGTTGCAGTGTGTTCATTGATGCAGGAGGCCTTCAAAGTCACCTGCTCACTGGTCCTGGTGTTGCCAAAACCTGGACAGGAGTAAGATTTTACTTCCTCACTTCACACAGATGTGTTCCATATTGTTGTGACTTGTATTTATTCATTTTAAATGTGTGAGTTTAAAAAAAACACACCCCATATATAAAGCATCATTTAATTAATGTATGCACTGGTACATGATGTTGCTAACTTAGGCGAATGTTCTCAAAAGATTCAACAAATTGATGGACGTGGGTCTCTCAGCAGCTGCTGACCATGTGTCTCAACAGAACTTCCAATTGCAAAGGGCTAACAGATTGAGGGTGAATCCTGACAAGACAGAAGTACTGCTTTGGGGGGACAGGCAGGTATGTGGGACCCCCCTGGTCCTGAATGAGGTAACTGTGCCCATGAAGGACCAGGTGTGCAGCCTGGGAGTCATTTTGGACACACAGCTGTCCATGGAGGCACAGGTTAATTCTGTGTCCAGGGCAGCTGTCTACCAGCTCCATTTGGTAAGCAGGCTGAGAGCCTACCTGCCCACAGACTGTCTCGCCAGAGTGGTGCATGCTCTAGTTATCTTCCACTTGGACTGCTGCAATGTGTTCTATGTGGGGCTACCTTTGAAGGTGACCCAGAAACTACAACTAATCCAGAATATGGCAGCTAGACTGGTGACTGGGAGTGACTGCTGAGACCATGTAACACCAGTCTTGAAAGACCTACATTGGCTCCCGGTATGTTTCTAAGCACAATTCAAAGTGTTGGTGCTGACCTTTAAAGCCCCAAATGGCCTCGGTCCAGTATACCTGAAGGAGCGTCTCCACCCACATCGTTCAACCAGGACACTGAGGTCCAGCGCTGAGGGCCTTCTGGCGGTTCCCTCACTGCAACAAGCGAAGTTACAGGGAACCAGGCAGAGGGCCTTCTCGGTAGTGGCGCTCACCCTGTGGAACGCCCTCCCATCAGATGTCAAAGAAATAAACAACTATCTGATGTTTAGAAGACATCTGAAGGCAGCCCTGTTTAGGGAAGTTTTTAATGACTGATGTTTTAATGTATTTTTAATCTTTTGTTGGAAGCCGCCCAGAGTGGCTAGGGAGGCCCAGCCAGATGGGCGGGGTATAAATAATAAAGTTGTTGTTGTCGTCGTTGTCATCATCATCACTTTGGCTAGCAGAAGTTGGGGGCATTCAGCAGAGAAAATCTATTACCATCATGCCATTCTGGTGAGCTTCCAGAGGCACATAGGTGCCCATTGTTTGAATTTTAAAGAAGCTGGTTCTTGAATTTTGCCCTCAGGTTACTGAAACAACATCCTTAGTGTTCCAGGTTGTGACTCTGCAGAGATATTGGTAGAACTTAACAAGGGAACAAGTCATATAAATAACAGGAAACCAAGACGCTACTCAGCTCCCTGTGGAGAAAATACAGGTATGGTAGTTTTCTCCATGGGGAGCTGACCAGGGTCCTGAACTCTTATTACCATCTTACCATGTCCACTTGTCAAGGCTTAGCAGTTTCTGTGTGAGATCCCAGCCTGGAATAGGAAGCAAGGTTCTTCTAACATTGTTGTATAAAAACCAAACTCTGACTTATCATTCCTGGTGCTATAAACTTAAAATATTGTCTCTCTTCCCAGGAGATTTCTCCATCCCTAAAAAATTAATTCCTCCCCCAAATGCATTTTCCCTTCAATTAATTGTTCATTCCACCAACGTTCATTCCTCTTCCAGACGCATATTTCCTTCCAAGGGAAAACCCAAATCAAAGAAAGGCACACAAAGACAACAATGCCATCTTAATATTTCTTCTTCTTCTTCTTCCCCCTACAGCATGCTTCTTTATTTAAAATGAGAGGATACGTTATAAGGGAATCAAAAATTGTCAGGGGGTGGCATCATCTGGGAGAGGTTTCAAACAAAAATAAAGGATTTATACAATTAGCTAGAATTAAACGAAGCTGCATAAACAAGCCAAGCAAAAAAGGCTCCGAGAGGGAGGGGAGAAAGGAGCTTTGTAGTGTCTGGTGCTATTTTCTCTTTTGATGTTTGTTTTTTCTGCATCATGCCAACAATTTATGCCATCTCGGGGGTGCTTTGCTAAGGCTATTTTGCAGCAAAAAAATAAATAAAGCGTGCTTTAAATATTTTTAGCGGCAGTTTTAACAAAAGCAGGAATAATGGGGTTTTTTTGTAAGAAATTATTATTCCATGAGCATAATAAGGCCTATGTGATGCTCAACTACTCCAATGCATTTGTGAAACTGCAGCAAGATTTGGAACCAGGGTGCCAAGGAGAGCTGATCAAAGATGCAGCAGTGAAATGGCAGCAAATTTAGGATTGGCACATGCATGAACTTCATTCTTTTCTGACTCATCTCAGTCTTGCAAAATGTATTCCTTGTGACATTTGGCCTAAGCATGTTGTTTTTGTAGATGTGGGGATTTAGCATCATGATTCCAGAGATATTGTGCATGAAGTGTGCTTCATCAGCCAGTAATACAGGCCTAGTTTGAAGAAAATGTTACAATAGTGTTATCTCTTCCCCATCTGCTGCCTTAAACGTTGATCTTTAGTATATTTTGCATTCATTTATTTATTTGTATTTGTAATGTTCTAGCTGATGTTTTCAGAAGCTTGTAAACCACTTAGAGATTTTCTTTGAGGCGGATGTAAAATGCTATAGATATTATTTAAATAAGCAAATGCGTACATAAGTTAATTGTTTTAACCAAAGGCCATGACGAGCTTGTAGCAAAAGTATTAATAAAATAATACAGAACATTCATCCATAACATAAACTGACATCCATGATGTGAGGGAGAAAAGATACCACAGACACCAACAAGCTTAACTCTAACTGGAGTTCAGATTAAACCTCCAAATCATCAAAACAACTTACAGAGATTTTGTCTAATTCCTTTCTCCTGATTTTTTCTCTCCAGCTGGTGCGTGGAGGGCCACTCTGTGTGTTATGAAGCTATTACTGGCACACAAAAGAAACCGAGCCATTTCTGCTGAGTTGTACCTGCTTGCTTGTGTGAACAAAGGCTTCAGAAAGCGATTCTGTGAGCCGCCCTGAGATCTTATGATGAGGGGCGGTATATAAATTAAATAAATAAATAAATAAATAATCTCTTGGGTTTCTATATAAGCTAACAGGCTAACATATAATAAGTGATGTCTTCCACCTGAGGTTGGCCACAAATACAAATTCTGTCTGTAACAGCCATTCAAGACTGCAGTGGGTATCACTTGGAAACTCAACTCAATAAAGGCATTTCTTAAGGAAGCTGTTGAATTTAGTCAAATAACTAGATCTAAAATACTCTATTCTCAGGAATGGCTACCAAGGAGGAAATTGGGTGTTTCTGATTAGTTGCAGGTCCCTCATGGATTCTGTCCAGGAGAGTCAAGGCCTTAGCTGACACTTATTCAGTGTCAATGAAGAGCTCAGTTCTGGAAAATAATAATAATAATAGTCTAAAACGTATTGACAAACTGCTTTTCAGAGTTGGTTACCAATTTAATATAGCGAAGTGCAAGAAAAGCTCAAATGGCATAGTAACAATTCTTTCAATATGCTTTAACTGAGCACAGTCCATCCTTGTTTTAATTGTGGGCCACCTAAATTTTGAATGAAGAAGAGCTGCTCATATTCTTGGCTGTAGAGAGTGTACCTGCTGGGAGATGGAGGGAAATATGAAGAATGAAGGTGGAAGAAAATCAGATTCACCCTGCAGGGGCAAAAGAGAGAAAGAGAAACAGGCTGACACTTGCATTTATTCACAGCTGTATGCACCCTAAAATGCTACACCAGATACTCACACATTTCCCATTGCAACATTCTATCACAGCTGTAGCTTTGAAACCCATAAAATGATTCTCCAATAAAACCAACCAGGTGAAATATGCATTAGAACTCAAAATACTCCGTACTCAAATGATTTTTAAAAAAGAAAAGAAAAAGAAACCCCATTCCTGTTAAACTACAAACATGAAAAACTAGCTCAAATAAGGTCTTGGAAACATTGTGCTCCAACAAGGGCTTTTACACATATCAATCTTAAATCAGTCTAGGCTGAAATCAGTTTAGAATATGAATGTAAGGCCTCCGTTAGCTTGAATGGGCATTCTGTGCCTCTCATGCATTCCTCCTTTTCATTGATATTCACATGAACATTAAACAGCCCAGGAGTGGTTCAAAGGTGCTTATTAGCATCACATGGAAAAACAAACTTAGGTTTTTATGTATCTCTAGGGAAAAGGAGCTTCAAGTGGAGGGTCAGGTACTTAGAACAAGCCTGAATGCCTGCTTGCACTTCACCTGGGGGAGCACTGCCCCTATGATCAAGATAGCTTGCTATGAAAGATCTTGCTGCCTGGGGATGTGCTCTGCTGCATGAGTGAATAAGCGCTTTCCCAGAGAGAGCATATCAACTGGAACAGGGCTGGTGCTCAGCAGCCCTTTCTGATATTCTGAACCACTGTGATTTTGTACTGAATTGTATTGTTTTTGTTTCCTGATGAGTAAATGTAGAGAACTAAATTTAAGATTGGAAACACGAGAAACTGAGAATAATATAAAATTAACAGCATAGATTGGGCCAGCTCAACTGATCACCTAGATTCCCTCATCAGTTTGTGATTTATTTATTTATTTTTAAAGTTCTCATATAATAGTGGGGCCAATGGTCCAGAAGGTGGTTTCTGCACATGCTGGTGTAATGAAGTCAGGAGCAGATGAGACATGTCCACCTGGGAAGGTAGCCTATCTAGGAGAAGGAAAAGTAGTCTTATACTAAACCTCTGCTACCTAGCAGGATAACCTACACAGTATAACCTACACAAAATTGTCTGAAGAACTCCACTCTGGATTTGTGTAGGTTATACTCTTTAGCCCTTTCTTCTCCTGAATATATCCTGCTAGGTAGCAGAGGTTTAGTATAAGACTAGTATAAGACCGTGTTTATGGAAGGCCATCTTACTCGGCTACGAGTGATCGCCAAAAAAGAAGAAGAAGAAGAAGAAGAGTATCTAAATAGGACAGTCTGTTGAGACAGACAGAAGCAAACTGTGGCATATGCATTTTTCTACACGTTACTCATTTGGAATACGATGTGGAAAAATTCAAAGAAGTAGAATTTTTTAAGCATGGCCGTTTCCGTTTTGGAAGGTGTGAATGAGGTATATTGGCTTTCAAATATTTAACTTGATCAAATTCCTCCCCATCTCTAGCCTAGGGCCCAGTCAGCCCTGTCCTCCAGTCTCCCAACTGGCAAATACCCTCCAAACCAAAAACCAAACCAAAAATGTTTATTCGGCTTTACGCCCAACATGAAACACAACACAACAAAACAAATCAAATAAAACAGCGGACTCATACAAACCACAAGTAGTATAACACAGTTCACAACTCACAAGGACAGATATTAGCCTTTCATTAAAAAAGTTTAAGATTAAGATTAAAAAATTTCGGCACTACACTAAAATCAATATCTGATGTCATTATAAAAAAATTCTTATAACTATCAATAATCAGCTAACATTCCATTCCGTCTCTTGTACGAGAGGACGGCTGTTAGGAATTTAGCAACCTGTTGGGTAATATAAGGATCCACATCTTGAAGAACCCAGGCAAGCTGTAGGTCTACTGGTTTGTCAGCCATAGGCTGGATTATGGAGCTTAGTATACTAGCACGGGCTGAACTGTACAAAGGGCAGATAAACATAACATGATGTAGAGATTCAGATGTTTTCATTACACAAGCACACATTGAAGGGACTTGGCCCTTAGTAAATCTATGTCTCAGTACGTTTGTTGGAAAGACATTGAACCTAGCTCTAATGAAGGCATATCGGTGAGACGCGGCCATAAGCGAAGTTAAGTAGGACGGAGCACGGTAGATAGGGGTTATGCCTAAATTTAACGGCGAGCAGGCTCCACCACCAGCTATGAAATTTTGGTATAGCTCCACATCATCCAGCCTTTGATTTATACACCTTTTAGCCACATTTAGATCCAGTTTGAGCAATTCAGTGGGCGAGATCTCATAGGACAGCAATTTGGCATGGATTTTTCCTGACCACAAATTTGTGAAGTCATCTCGCCACATGCATTGAATGAGATAGTGGTTCGGGAGTTTATGCCATAGGGATATCCAATAAATCAAAACTCTCCTCCATATAACTAGCTCCACTGAGGGGATCTTCATTTCTAAACGAATAGCCGCATTACTTACGCATGTTGGTAATTTTAGAAGTCGGCGTAAGAATTGGCTTTGAAGTGACTCTAAAGGTGAGAGGTTTGCAAAGGCAGCCCATAAAGGTGCAGCATAGGCCATTGTGGCCATCACTTTGATGCTATACACTTTCAAGGCCGCAGGGATGAATAAGGCCCCCTCAGAGTAGAAAAAACGGAGGAGGGAGTGTGATAGGGCTTTTGTCTTATTTTGAAGATATTCAACGTGTGCTTTCCACCCTAAATTATATTGAAAATAAATTCCTAAATATTTAAATTTATGTACTTGTTCGATTTTCGTGCCCTCCAGTTTCCATGAATAAAGTTTTCGACTCCTTGAAAATATCAGTACTTTGGACTTGGTGTGGTTGATAGACAGATGATTAGAATGGCAATATGTCGCGAAAATCTTTAGTGCCCTCCTTAAACCCACTCTGGAGTAAGAGAGTAGTACCGCATCATCTGCGTAGAGAAGTAGAGGACAACGGTAATCTGCTATACGAGGGGTGTGGATAAATTTTTGTGAGGCGGCTAATGGGTTCCTCATATCACTGATAAATAAGTTAAAAAGAAGAGGCGCTAAAATACAACCCTGGCGTACACCCTTATTTACTGGCACTGGGTTAGTCAGGTCTCCAGCAGGGGATAATCTCACCCTGGCCACGGACCCGGCATGAAGTTGGGAGATAAGCCACAGGAGCCTTCTATCTATTCCCCAACAGGCAAGTTTATCCCATAGTAATTTCCTCGGAATACTATCAAACGCAGCTTTCAAATCTATGAAAGCTGCGCAAAGTTGGCCCCGTCGAGGTGTCGAGTATTTCCGGGCTAAGTGATAAAGAATAATTGCCTGGTCTGTTGTGGATCGATTTAATCTAAATCCAGCTTGCTCATGTCCAATCAGGTCAGCCTCAACTGACCACTTCATCAACCTTGCCAGCAAGAAACGGGCATATATTTTCCCAATGGACGATAGCAGACTGATATTCCGATAGCTCCCTGGGTCACCGGGAGGGCCTTTTTTGTAGATAGGAATTATAATGGCCTCCTTCCACGTTCCTGGTATTAAGCCCGTGGCATTTATTGCATCGAACGTTTTAGCTAAAATCCCTGCCCACCATGCAGAATGAAGCTTTATAGCCTCAACAGGGACCAAATCTGGCCCAGGGGCCTTACCAGTTTTCAGCTCAGCTATCAATTCTAGGATTTCAGCAGGGTCGGTTTTGGGCCAGACGGGAAGGGGATTAGAAGGTCTCCAATGAGTGGCCGGAGCTTCTGCCACTGAGAAATATTTTCTCAGGAACTGCTCCCATGTAGGGGCCGGGATCACCGTTAAGGGATATTTCGTGTTTCTTCCCTTTATTAAGGACCAAAATTTCCGGGAGTTATGAGATTTTGAGGCAGAAATTATAGTCTGCCAGCGATTTAAATGCCACTCCCGTTTGGCCGATTTCTGGGCCTGTTTGTATGCTTTTTTAGCCAGGGAATAAGATGGAGGTAAGGCCGGAGCGCCGGAAAGTTTATAGTCATTATATATTGTATGTAGATGGAGTCTGGCTAGTTTGCAAGCAGAGTTGAACCAAGGGGCGCCAAATTTAAAATAATCGTTTTTAACTCCATAGGTTGGAGAAGTAAAAAAGCGAGTTAAAACTTCTATCAGGCAAGAAAAAAAATTCATACAGGTAATAGGATCACTCGGGACTATTCCTACGTCCGGCTGATCACCAGAAAACTTTTCTCGGATAAAATCCGTATATCTATGAGCGAGGGCAGCAGACCATCTAGTCCCCTTTATTTTAGTGGACGACTCCACAATCACCGGGATTGGGTGGGAGCGGTCGAGCAACTGCCAGTCAACACATAACTTGGTTATCAGGGGAAGATGGTCACTAAATTGGGCATTATCAATTTTAAAAGAGGTGACATTCAAAAATAGATCCTGGGAAACCAATACATAGTCGAGAACACTGTTTGATTTTAACCCCAGGTGGGTGAACTCTCCTGGTATGTCTGGAGGACACCTGCCATTTAATATAATTAAATTAAGGCGTAGAGTCATCTGATAAAGCATCACTCCCGCCTTATTGACTTTTACATCCTTTGATATTCTAGTGGGGGTGTATACTAGATCGTAAGTTTGAGCGCCGGGGTCAACCCACCACTTAGACTTTTTAAGAGCCTCCCAATTTGAGGCTATCCGAGCGTTAAAATCGCCTCCAGTGATGGAGGGGACATTGGGATATTTAAGATAGCAAGAAAGTAAAAAATCCTCTAGGGATTCCCATCTAGCAGTAAGATCAGCTGCTAACCCTCCCGGAGGGAAATATACATTTGTAACCAATAAAGAGAAGTTTCCACCAGAGATCAGTCCGGTAATAGCATAAGGCGGAAATGCATGCACTAGTGAAAGTTTAGCCCGAAGTTTGAGGGAGATACCAATTGTAAGGCCACCTTTAGGGCGGCCACCATTCATTGACGGGCTAGCAGGCAGACATATAAACTCAAAGCCATTTAACTCAATTTCCTCCTCCACCCAAGTTTCTTGTAATAGTATGATAAGAAAGGAATTAATATATTTTTGGAATTCTGGATCTAATTTTTTACTTTTCCATCCAGCAATGTTCCAACTTAATATTGAAGGCTGGGGTTTCCCCGTTCCTCCAATTGACTGTCATTCGGAAAATTGGCTCAACTTTAAAACGGGAAGAGGGGAGCCACTAAAGAAATCAGTTATCTTCCTCTGATGAAAAACCTCTCGTAAAGGCTGAGTGGGATTTACAAGGTCATCTGGCTGTTGAGCTTGGCCACTCGATCTACTAGGAGTAGGACTTTGAACAGGGGCGGACCCCTTTTCCAAAAGAGATTGGTGTGACACCCGGGGTGGACCAGCTATCTCGTCAGAAGTTTGGACTCTCTGTAGCCTGCTACTGGTCTTTTGGGCTACTTGATTTATGTGGCCTGTTGGATCTTCAATCAGTTCCGTCACTGGTCTTGCTGCTGAATCCATAATACTCCGCGAAGAGGGATAAGGCTGGGCGAGAGGGCTATTTGGGAAGGTTGGCAAAGGCACCTCTTCTCTTGATTGGTCAGTGCTATAAGAAGGTTCCAGGTCTGGCATCGATGAATGTGTAGAAGGGGATTTATCCTGTTGTGTGTTGCTTTCTTCAGGTATGTTTTTCAATGGACGGTCAAGTAAATCTATTAAAAGCACAGAGGATTGTTCTGCTTGGAGGGAAGGACTGATAGTTGCTTCTTGGGGTTGTATCTTATCCTCCATTGCCAACATACATTTAGCATTAGATATTGAGAGATCCATATGATCTGGTTCTTCTGGGGAGTCATGTTCGCTGTACGTGAGTATTCTGGTGCTGAGCTTCCTAATAAGTTGGGTTTTAAGCGATTCCAGTCTATTAATAATTTCTTTTTGTTCCACCACTGGTAAATCTGCAAAGGAGGCAATGAGTTCGATCTCTTCTGGTGGTGTCATGCCACTTTCCGGATGGTCATTGTTCTTTGCTAGGGGAGTGGAGGCCACATAACTCTTCTCCTGGGATTGAACGCCCACTCCGGTGTTCACTGGTGGATCGGGTTTAGCAGATTTTGAGCCCTCTTTGGTTATTGCCTCCAACAGTAGGGGTTTAGGCATAGGGTCTATAAAGGCTCTCGTTGGTGCTATCCCACAGCGAAACAAAAATGCTTTCTTTCGTAATATGATAGTGGGAATTTTTGTGGATTGGAACGCAAGCAGGACTCTCTGGGATTTATGATGATGGACAAGAGGGAGGACTGCACAGAGGTCAATTTGTGTTGCTTCCATATTTAAAAGCACCTTTAGGAGTTCCTTGGCACCACCCAGAGTTCTCCATCTTGGGTCCCCATTTTGTATGGTTAGGCTCACTTTCCTTGGTGTTAAGATCAAGGATTGATGACCTAATTGAAGGTTAAGGTTGTATTTAAATTTGTCAGTACGTTTGTTATTTAAGGACAAACTCCTCGTCCCCTTCCTCTCTTCAAGGGACTTAACACCGGCTGACGCTGGGGAAGTAGTAACTAACTTTTGTTGGAGGCTGTGCAGCTGGGACGAAAGATCATCTAGTCTTTTGAATATACAGTGCAAGGTTTTGATTATTAAATGGGACTGTTCAAATGTCATATGATTGGCCGTGCCAAGGACCAGTTCCTCCTTCTGAGGAGAGACTACACTCTTACTGTTGGCCACATCGCTTGTTCTTTGTGGAATTATTCGCTCTTCATCTTTAAGTGCTGACGCGCAATCAATCAGTGGGTTGAAACGGTTCTGAGTTTCTACCATGTAGGAACAATCCAGCAGAGTACTCCCTTCTTTAAAGTGACATGGTTCAACCCTTGTTTGCTTCGATCTCGGAAAGGGAACGGGGACCATCTCCGCACAACTGCTGCGGAGCTCAAGTCAATGCTTCCACTCCAGCAATTGGGGCCATCACTCCTGCTTTTTTGGGGGGGTGCTAGAACCACACCCCAACATATTTCTGCCCTACTTCACCACTATACTTAATGTGTGGTTTTGGCCCCAAATTGAATGCTGGGATCAGACAGAAGAACAAGATATTTCTCCTGCACGATCTCACTGGTTTGATGGTTTCCTGTTTCTTGCCATTACTTGGGGACTCTATTTATAAAGGTCCTCTGTCACCAATTACAAGGGTTCCAAAGAATGAGAAAATATTTCTCCCCAAACCAGACAGTACCGGCCTGCTAAAAGCCTGACAACAAGCCTCAGTGGTGTCATTCAAGCTGAGTGGCAGCTGAACATTGAAGGCACAGTAAATTGGAAACCACTTAGAAGTAATTGGAATATTTTAATTTCATAGCTGGGCAGAAAAGAAATTACATTCTTCTGTGAAAAGATATTTTTAAAAAACAAAACCAAAAAACTAGCCCTCTGAAATACACTCTGGAATGTTTGCACTGAGGCAGCAAAAAACAAAGTTTAGTTTGTTGTAAAAGAGCAGGGAAGAACTGTATTTTGGGAATTAAAATGGCAGCTCCCTGACATATCCAGTGGGCACTGATTGGAGAATGGCACAAGGGCAGGGGGAGGGATTGTTTCAAGTGAGACCCATCAGACAGTGGGAGTTGGCCCTGCCTGGGAGCTTCCTGACATTTCTGGATGCTGATGTGAGGGCAGTTCAGCAGAATAAAAGCCAGATCAATGAACTGCTCCACAGCAGCTGCAGAAAAAGCAGAAACAAGGGTGCAAATACCAGAAGGCAAAGGCAGCAACTGATATGAGTTGAGTTCAAGCAAGTGTAAGCAAAACATGTGAACCAGGCTATTATTGGATTCTTCCTGCGGAACACCCTCCCATCAGACGTCAAAAATATAAACAACTGCACAATTTTACCAAGACATCTGAAGGCAGCCCTGTACTGGGAATCTTTTAATGTTTGATGTTTCAATCAATGCCTGAGGCATTACTGAGTTTAACACTGACCCAGTGCAGTCACAGTGCACTTGTGAAGTTCACATACCCAAGGTTATTGTACCAACGAGGAAGTATTCCTTCCAATCCTTTGCTGTAGGGCCACAGGAGGAGCCTGTAAATGGGCCCAGAAGTGGGGAGGACCCAATCCCTCCTGCCTTAGGAAACAACCTTGCCCAGACTAATTATGCTTATTTCGCTGTTTGCAGATCCTCTGTGTTGTTATATTTGAATTAATATCACCTTTTCCACAGTTATCCTTTCTTACATCTTCTTTAAGGGTTTGCTGGCAATTCCACCTTAAAAAGAGAAATGGACTTTTCATAGCTAAGAAGTACCTTGAAGCAGGGGCGAAAGAAGGCGCCGTGACACCCGGGGCGGGACATCGCCATGTAGGGTGCATGTGCAGCATCGCTATGTACGATGCATGCGCCATACATAACGACCCCGCACATGTGCTGTACATAGCGGTTTGCCAGCGCCGGCACTCCAGCGCCATACGGACAGTGCTGGGATCCTCTGCTCACAGCTACAGCCGTGAATGGAGGATCTTCCGCAGCTGTAGCGGTGACAGAGGGATCCCACCACTGTCCATATGGCGCTCGAGCGGCACCGGTGGCAAACCACTATGTACAGCACATGTGCGCTGGCATTACGTACAGTGCATGCATGCGTCGCTGCACATGCGCTGTACATACCGGTTTGCCACCGGCACCAGGATCCTCTGCTCACAGCTGCAGCTGTGAGCGGAGGATCCTACACATGAGGCTGCGGCGGTGCGGTGGCTGCTTGGGCTGCCACACCCAGGCCAGGGCGGCAGGGCAAGCACCCCTCAGGGTGCCATCTTGTCACCTTCCCAGATGTGGAACCCACGTTGCAATGCCACTGCCTTGAAGTGTGTTGAGTGAACAAATAGTTAATGGGGAGATGTTAAAGCACTAGGGCTGTGCACCAGATTTGGCTGAGTCCAGAGTCAAATCATGGCTATTCAGAGAGATGCAGGCATTGGCAGTGGCAGAGCAAGCCGATCAGGTGCCTGGGGCGGTGCGCCTGCCCTGTGCCCAGGGGCGGGGCCTACTGCCCCTGGGGGTGGGGCCAGCCGGGGCACAATGCTCTGTGGGGCCTCCGAGGAGTAGGCCTGCCTCCTCCCACTCAGCCGCCCTACAGCTGGGAGGGAGGCAGTGGGGTGGACCGTTTGGGCATCACAGAGCCTGTGCATGCCCAAGCCACTGCATCTCTCCCAGGAGAAACACGTGGCTCGGGCGCACTGCAGGACCCGCGGTGAGTGCCGCCCAGCATTTTGTCACCCCCCTCAGTGGTGACAACCAGGGTGACCAGCCTCCACCGCCCCCCTTCCTCCACCCCTGGGCATTGTTCAAGTCAAGCTGAGATTGCTATGAGTCCTTGTGAGCCAGGTTAGATGGCTCAGAGTGATACAAGGATGTTGGGGCGAGGCATCAGGCAGAAAGGAGATGTGGGCATCAGTTAGGGAAACCTGCATGAAGGCTGAGACCCACCTGACCATGGGCTGCATCTCCCCAGAAGAAGGCAGGCACCCGATACCACCAGACTCTCTTTCCTCAACAGCTGTTGAGTAGGGCATCAATCCTGTTGGGGGCTCACTCACAAGCAGCTTCCTCGTAGAGTTATCCCTTGTAAATGAGCACCCTGCAGAAGAGAACTGCTCTTCTCTCACTTGGCGTGGGGGAGATGCAATGACTCCTCACCCCACCTGACCATGTGTTTAATTTTAAGTTTTTAAATATAAAGATCAGGACAGGTTGGCCTATCAGAGGAGGCAGACTAGAGCAGGGCAGGAGGGCTGTGTGTAGCCCTAATAAACCCTCTGCAAGCCAATTAGGATGGATCCAGGCTGACTGCTCTTTTTCACAGAACCTCCCTGCAAACAAATCAGAATGAATGCTGGGTGTAGGCCAATATATAAATTCTAATAATGATGATGATGATGATGATGACTAGCATAAGAGCTTTTGCCCTACTTATGGGCTGCTGGAAGCATATGAGTGCCCACTAAGAAAACAGGATGATTAGATGGTCTCACCTTGTTTTAATCAGGAAAAACTCTCTTTATGTTCTTATGCTTAACCTTGGCTGGCCCAGACCCTAAGTCAAGGGGTCTTCTAAGGCCTTGGCCAGACAGATGGCTGCAAGCATACCTATATTGTAGCTCCCAGAGCAGCCCTATGAAAAACATTCCATCATCATTCACCCGAGAGTTTTTCTCATATATATCTATGTAGTATTCAATTTCACCTTCCCTGATAAAGCTTGCTGCTGCTCTTATCATTTCATTAAATGCACAACAACAGATGGGAGAAGTCAGCATTTTTATTCAACCCGATATTGGAAATACTTGTGTGTGTGTGTGTGTGTGTGTGTGTGTGTGTTATTCCACTGTAAACCGTTCCGGGGGGGGGGGGATTAAGAGCCCAGTGGGTTGTAAACAAAGCATCATAAAAACTCTGTACAGCAGAACTGGTAATGGAGGTGGTGAGGAAATGAGAGAAAAACTACCTAATTAGAAAAAATGACTGGATGGAGATCTGGCCATTGACTTCAGACAGTGTGTGAAATCCTGTGAAAACTGACTTGTGGAAAGGGATGATTGAGAAATCGGTTCAGTTTGCATTTAAATGAGAACCTACCTGATTTGCACTTTCTGAACCATTACAAAACCCTGAACACAGCTATCCCTTGGAATCTGCACTTCTCTGAAGTTTGAGATCTAGCACTCCAGCCAAAAAAAATGAGTATATTGTGGGGAAGTGCACACATTGAGTGAAAATAATGTACAAAAATGCATTGTGTTGGTTCAAGGGTGGGAAACCACTAGACCATGTGCCTAACTAGGCCTGGCATGGCTCCCCATTTGGCCAACAAGCCCACTCGCCCAAAACCACACCTACATGCCCCACATGGATGTGCCATGTGTGAAGCCTTAAAGTGTCCTTCAAATTGCCCATTGTGGCCACTGCTGACCTGCTGCATACAAAAGTACATTGGATAAGAGGAAATTGCATAAACATGCATGCATATTAGGAGAAATTTGCACTCAGATGCTGACAATTTTTCATGGGGACTTTTGCAAACCGATGTGGAGATGTGTCGGACTAAATTCAAGTTTGGAAAAAGTGAGAAACATAGAAACTGAAACTGACGGATTCACTCATCTCAAAACCCAACGCCACAAGAATAGCTCTTTACCACTCTCTCTAACTGAAAAATAGAGACACACCAGTGTTCTCATGCCAAGAGGCATTGCTGAATGACTCCCCTTCTCTCATTCCCCTTGAACTCTAAACACGCTTCTTGCTTCACCAGAAGACAGAGAGGTGAGTGCGAAATCTAGCTTACTGTAGAAAGGGGAAAAAATGTGTTCATTGCTCCACCAATTTTTGTCTCTGCACCCACCCAACCTAAGAGAGGAATGCAACCATTAGGTGGAATTGCATTCCCAACCCCTCATCTAGACATCAAGATCAACCATAGCAACACACAGTTGCATTGTATCAATTTTGTCCTATACAATGGTACCTCCGGTTGTGGATGGAATCCACTCCAGAGCTCCAGTCGCATTCCGAGGTTTCTGCAACTGAAGGGACCGCTTCTGCGCATGCGCATGTGGCGAAACCCGGAAAAAATACTTCTGGGTTTGCCACGTCCGCATCCTGAAGGATACGCAACCAGAGGTGTGCATATCCAGAGGTACCACTGTATTCCCCATTGATCCCAGCATGCCTCCTCCTATTGGCAGTGGCTCCACAGGGGAATCTGGCAAATGGTTTTTTCTACTCACATCCGTTTTACTCAAGCTGTTACCTGATCATTTTTAACTGAGGATGTGGGCACAGTATGCGCTCTACCACTGAGCTACAGTCTCACCCTAAATAGGCACCATTGAAGGATGTGTTTACTTGCATGAGCCCCTGGAAACTTGTGTGGTGTCAGAAAGGGGGAAGTGGGGCAGAGATTCCCAGCTGATGCACTGCCTCCCTGAGTGTTCCAATGGTGAGCAATGCAGAACCGTAGCTACAGATGGGGCAGAGGGGGCCTAGCCAGGTGGTTTGCCCCAGGTGAAGCCTCCAGAGGTGCCCCATTGAGGCTCCCACCGTGTGTGTGTGTGTGTGTGTGTATGCAAATGCCCATTGGGAGTGCCAAACTAGGTCTTTGACCCAGGTGAAATAAACCTAGTTTCACCCCTGAACAATGAAGTTATTTTAAAAGCTCCTTTATGCCTGGCCCTTGCGTGCAGTTCCCTAGTAGATAATAAACACACATACGCAAGTATTTTGGTTTATGGGTTCAAATACGCCACAACTTTATTGGTTACAGATGTGAGCGATTTGGCTTAGGCATTGGTTGAAGCCAGGCTATATTTTGACTCCTGCCCATCTGCAGGCAGTCCAACTAAGGGTAAACCACCAATAGGGGGAGCCCTGTGAGTTACATCAAATAGGAGCACCCTAAGGGGTTGTGGCATGGCCCTAGCCCACATCTGGACATCGGACAGAATCCACACCCCTGGTTCCCTTTAACAAGATACCCTTAATGAGGAGGGGCAGGCGGAAGCTACAACCTCCCCTCTATCCAAACCAAGGCTTACCCAATGCCTAACCTCACAAAGTTGTGATGATTGCTACCAGGTAGGTGAAAACCAAATGGCTGGTACCAATTTGCCAAGCCGAAAAGAATTCCTACACGGCCCCAACAATATGGCGGCCAAAAGTTGTCCATAGCAAGGTCATAAACAAACAAAGCATAAAAAAAGATGGTGGGTGGTTAGGGAGATCTGACAGAAGGGGTGAGAGAGGAAGGCACCCTGGCCGTGCCACGGTTAAATCTCTCGTGGCCACGCCCATTGCCAGTGCTGATTGGCCAGTGGGACCATGCTGGGTGTGGCCCTGCCCAGAGCTGGTGACGTGGCCAGGGCGATGCGTGAAAGGGGGCGTCAATCTCCGCCCTCGTGCCAGATCACTGTTGGGTCCCGGATTCCTGGCCCCACAGCTGCCCACCGGAAAAGGTGAGCAGTCTTTTAGGTCTCTGTCTATCACTGAGGGGAGAGACTCCATCAGGCAAGGTCTCTTTCCACCTGCCTTGCCTCACCCTCTGCTTCTCAATGTGTATTGTATTGTTTTATGTGCTGTGGCTTCATGTTGTTTTAGTGATTATAGTTTAGATATTATTGTAACTGTTGAGTGGATTTTTGTTTAACTTTTATACGTTGATATTATTATTTTATACTATTCTAATGATTGTTGGATGTTACTTTCTTGATGGAGGTTGCCTATTTTAAAGCTATGTTTTATTATCACATTTTTGTATTGCATTAGATTGTTACAAGATGTACATTTTTTGTTTCTTCTGCTTGTAAACCGCCTTGAGTATTGTAAGATAGAAAGGCGGTATACAAATTAAAAATGAAATGAAATGAAATACTTTTTGGCAAAACTGTGGAGCAGCAAGATTGCTGTCATCTCGGACCTGTCAGGCCGTCAAAGCTATATAATCAACACCAGTGCCTTTCATCTGATCACACCTGGCACAGACCCTTCAAGAAGACTCTCTCTACACTTGAGTTCAGCCTTGACTTCAAGCTGCAGACTAAAGGAGCCCAGCTTTTCCTTCAAGCAGACATCATTACCTAACAGTCTTAACCATTTAATTTATCATTCAGATTGTCCACAATGCGACATAGGATGAAGAAAAGGAAGGGGCATAGCTCAGTGGTAGAGCATCTGTTCTCCATGCAGAACCAGAAGCACTGACCCATCGTTCTGTATTTATGGTGGGAAAAGGGATATCATGCATTTTTTTTTCATTTTTGAAGCATTGCAGACATCATGACAATAATACGAGTGGATATTTACAGAGGATGCTACTACCACAAATAGCAAGGAATTAGTTGAAGATTTTCTTATTGCAACACAATTTACAATTTTAAAAAGTTGGGCTAGCAGGATTTGGCAGGAGCTAATCTGGATTATTGGTTTGCAAAGGTATGGGATTTCATTGCTTGAAAATTCACATTTGAATTAAGAGTTCTTAGAGGTCAGAGTAAAAAAAATAAATTATTTTGATATAGTATGATTTTGTAACTTATGTGACTTAAAGGAAAGTGAGCAGTTCCCACTTCCAGCCTTTAAAGGGATTTGGATTATCTGGCTTGGAAGTTCAGTCAGTAGAGCACGAGACTCTTAATCTCAGGGTTATGGGTCTGAGCCCCATGTTGGGCAAAAGATTTCTGCATTGTAGGGAGTTGGACTAGATGACCCTCGTGGTCCCTTCAAACTCTATAATTCTGTGAGTTCTCTCAGTGTTCATACCTCCTTATAGTGTTTCCTGTTTTGTTGCCCCTATAACAAAAAAAGGAAAAGTTATTAAAAATTGGTTCAAATGCTTACCTGATGTACTTGCCTGAATAGATCCCTTAACAAAGGTTTTCATTATTTGCTTGCCCAGAAAGTTAACCGTAGTTTAATTTTTATTTGTTGCAATTAGGTTGAATTTCCCTTTGTTATATAGCTTATACTAAAATGTACCTTTCTTTTTCTGTATGTTAAAAAATCAATCAAAAGATTGTTTAAAAAATATCGCTAAATGAGACTCATATAACGGAGGTGGGCTTGTTATTTTTGGCAGAAACTCAGGGGACACCTGCCATGGCCGGAATAATCTCACCAGATGGTTTAAGCACCATTGCTGTCGGAGAGCGATAAAGTCATAACCACTTAATATGTGTGCATGTTAAATTAAAGCGGCTGCACAATTTCATTAGCCTCTGGCTGCCAGTCAACTTGGGGATATGAGCTTTTAACTTATCAATAAACCTAAATCTCTAGGATTAGGGATAAACGCTTAATGCAATCAGAGTTTGGGGGGAGGGGAGAGATGCTTCTGATTTCATGGTAATCAGGCAATTATAATGTCACAAGCACTGCGGGGGGCAGTTTTTTCTCATTACCCATTTTTATTGAGGGGTCTGGAGAAACAGAGTTCCTCTGTGTGTGTAAAGGACAGTATTCATCATTGCACAAGGAAGCTTTTTGAAAAATCAATATGTGTTGGGCTTTTCGTACTTTAAGAGTAAGCCCTATTTTGGCACCAATTTGAAGTTCACCTCTGTCTTTGTGACCATGTGGTAAAGAAGCAATGCACGTGCATAGAACTGGAAATACATCAGTGACACATACTGTATGGCTGGATGGGGTTTTGATATCTCCTTCTTCCCCAAAAGCCCCTAAATAATATAACAGTAGTAGTAAGGATTGGGGTGTTATTCATTCAGTGGTCTGTGTTTGCCTGAGCTTTAGTCTGGACTAAGGGTTCTGAGCTCCCGTGTCCTGATTCAATATATGATGTCCAATCACAGAACATGTCAAGATTTGGGCCTCTGCCATTGGCCCTTGAACTCTGAGCCGTGATTCGCAGTTTGGAAGTTTAGACATTTGGAGTGGGAGTGGCCCAGGCTTTCAGAAATGTATATAAGAAGTTGCTTTGCCTCTGTTTCCCAGTTATGTAGTTCAGTAAGGGTTCTTGCTGTTATCACTGTGTCTTGCCTCGTAGGAACCCACCTACACGTCATGGGGAACCTAGGAAACTGCCTTAAATTGAGTCAGACCATTGGTCCAGCCAGTTCAGTGTTGCCTGCACAGACTGGCAGTGTCTCTCCAGGGTTTCAGACGAGAGATATTCCCAGTCCTACCTGGAGATGTTGGGGATTGAACCTGGGACTTTGTGTGTGTAAAGCAGAAGCTTGGGCACTGAGCTATGGCTAGCAGTGTTAAGTTGTGAGTGAGCATATCAGACGACACAGCGATTCTTCAAACAGCTCTTGTTTATTCACAGGCCAGATCAGAACTGAACTGAAGGGTTCAGCCAGCCTGCTTATATAGAGCTCCAGTACAATGTTACTGTAACAACTTTCTAAAACTATCCAATCACTGAACGTCCCTTTCGATCCTTCATTTGCATATGTGGACCTGAGGGGAAACTATCTACAGTATCCCCCTGCTGGCCCAGGGTGAGAACTTCAGTACATAACAAGCAGTATTGGGCTCCTACATCTTATAACCCAGCTCTGAAAGCACTGCATCTTACAATCAATGTCACTAGAGCACTTCTTCTCCCTCTCCCCATTCCTCCCCCTGTCACATCCTTTCTTCTACCCTCTTCTCAGCACAGGCACGATTCCTTGCGTTATTAATATGAATCGCCTGTCACACTAATAAATGAAAAGCGGCAGCTATAATAGCCCATCAGCCTAAGCCCAGAACTCCAGCTGGGAGCTTTGTCAGAGTGACCTGGAAAGAACAACAAGAGCGTCAAACAAGCCTGCATCTCACACACACTCACACACCACACGCTTTGTGCACAAACCACTTCCAATGGCAGTGCCTTAGATGGGGCTGGCTTGCCAGAGGCAGTCTCTGTCCATCTTCATTTGCAGAGCTCAGCCAAGACTTGCACTCTTCACGGGACTCAAAATCATCTGTAATTCCCATCATGAAATCTGCCACTCTTTTATATCACCTTACCCCCCTCTCTCTGCCGACTCGAGCCTTCTGAAGGTCTTGCACTCCCTCATGACTCTTGCTTTTTCTGTGCTTATTATTGTCTGACCACAGAACACCCTTTGTTTTGTATTATTATTATTATTATTAGTTTTATTATTGCATTCATATGCCACCTTTTTCTGCAAGGAGCTCAAGGTGGTGCAAAAGGTTCTCCCCCTCCTCAGTTAAGCTCCAGCTCCAAGGGCCTTCTGGCAGTTCCCTCCCTGCAAGAAGTGAGGTTATGGGGAACCATGCAGAGGGCCTTCTCGGTAGTGGCACCCGCCCTGTGGAACGCCCTCCCATCAGATGTCAAAGAAATAAACAACTATCTGATTTTTAGAAGACATCTGAAGGCAACCCTGTTTGGGGAAGTTTTTAATGTTTGATATTTTACCGTGTTTTTAATATTCTGTTGGGAGCCGCTGAGAGTGGCTGGGGAAACCCAGCCAAATGGGCGGGGTATAAATAATAAATTATTAGTAGTTGTATTATTAGTAGTATTATTATTTCATGGTGAGCGGCAGCTGCAGCTGGCTGCAGCGCCTCCTTCACGCCATGGAGCCTCGCCATTGTTCTGCAGCCATTGCTGTTCACTCCTGGCCGTCGAAGAGCATCACAGGCACCAACCTTTTCCAACTTTACAATACCCTTTCTGAGATGAGGCAACCAGAACTGTAAACCATGTTCCAGATGCGATCACATCATAGATTTGTATAGCAGCATTATTATTTTACAGTTCTATTTTCAGTTCCTTTCTTAGCACGGGATCTGCCTTTTTCACAGGGCAACACACTGGGAAAAGACCAGTGCAGGGACTGAACCCAACAATAATTTAAACAGAATTCCACCCACATGCATATAGCTCACCCTGTTTTCAGATGCTTAGACAAAGCGAATTTGAGAATGTCATTTAATATATGATCAAGCAGGTGCATACTTCTAAAAACAACCCCAAAATAGCTCATAAATATAAAGGGATATATATAAAAAAGGGAAAGTATGTGGCTCCCAGCATGCTGGAGGGAAATATATTGAAGTGACAGTTCTAATGAAAACGTGTTCTCCTCGGTGACACCAGGATCCAAACAAAGCATAGTAAAACATTTTACTTAAGGGGGTGGGAGGATAAATAAGGAATAAAGCATGGTGTACCATTAAAAATGATGTATGGTTGGGATGTGGTATTACACGACAGGGACCTGGGAAGGTGGAGCCATGTTGTGGCATGTTGATGAGCCGAGGATCTGTGAGAGAACAATAATCCATCCCATGATTTAAAACAGGTTTAGGGAACCTATAAGCCTCCCATCAGCCACGGCTGTCTGTTGCATCCCTTGCCAGCTATGCAGTGGAAATCAAGGTCTGAAGCAGAAAACCTCTTGCATGCAGAGGGGCTCCCAGCATGGTTTAAGGCACTGAACATGCAGGGTTCTAAATCGTGTGAGGAAGCTAGACGTATACATCAGGCTCCCTATTGCAGACCTTGAGTCACAATGCATCAGAGGTGAGGCTGAACCATACAATGGGGGAGGCAACAGGAACAGCCTTCTTTTCTTGGCCCCTGTGATTGTGGTTGCATGGATCATAATGAACAATGCTACAGCTGAAGGGTAAGGTAAAGGTAAAGGTACCCCTGCCCGTACGGGCCAGTCTTGACAGACTCTAGGGTTGTGCGCTCATCTCACTCTAGAGGCCGGGAGCCAGCGCTGTCCGCAGACACTTCCAGGTCACGTGGCCAGCGTGACGAGGCTGCTCCGGCGAACCGGCACCAGAGCAGCACACGGAAATGCCGTTTACCTTCCCACTATAAAGCGGTACCTATTTATCTACTTGCATTTAAGGGTGCTTTCAAACTGCTAGGTGGGCAGGAGCTGGGACCGAACGACTGGAGCTCATCCTGCCGCGGGGATTCGAACCGCTGACCATGCGATCGGCAAGTCCTAGGCGCTGAGGTTTTACCCACAGCGCCACCCGCGTCCCTACAGCTGAAGGGTAGATAGATAGATAATTTATTACGGTCGGAGACCAGCTTATAAAACACACTTGGGGGTACAATCACAGAAGGAAAACAAACAATTACAACAGTGTACAACAATAAATTTAAAAACAACATACAACGATAAACTACCACAGGGAGATGACCCAGAGTCACCCATAGAACCGAGTTTGGGGATTTTCTTAATGAACTAGTTTGAGTTGGGAGATGGTCTGCGCCTACAGATCTGTACACAGAATCTGGCGACCATCCGGGTCATCTTCTGATCTTTGCCTAACTGGAAAAGGTCGAATTTTTGCTTTTCCAGGAGGCCAGCGAGCCTCACCAGTAGGGGATCAATGGTCTTACTACGTGCCTCTTCATAAAAGGGACATCTAAAGAACAAGTGCTCTGGGCTTCCTATCTCCCCCAATGAACAGGTGCAAAATCTCTGAGCGTATGGGACTTTTTTAAAGGCTCCTTCCAGGACTGGCGAGGGCAGGGCCAAGCTTCTGGCGAGTGTAAAAGCCCTTCTTGCATTTTTAGATATGAGAAAGAAGAGATATGCTGCCGGTGTGTCTATATATCACTCAATTTCTCCAATTTTATAGTCGGGGCATCTTGAGCAGTCCCATTGTCTCTCGGTGTCTGTGATTCTTTGCCTGACTGTAGCTTTTGCCTGGCTTAGAAGGGCTTGAGGGGCAAAACCCAGTTTCTGAAGGGTGTTCAGGACTGCTGTCTGCTAGCCTGACTGGAACTGGTCACAGAGGATCAGTGGGGCTATTCCTCAGGGGAGCAGATTCAATGTCAGCCATTTGTAGATTGATGTTAGGCAGATATAAGCCTCCACTCTCATCATCCCGATTTCTAGGGGATGCATTTGAAACGCATCTGGGGACTTGAGCTGAAGGGTATTGAGGCGCCTGGACCCCTGAGAGATACAGGATCTGCAATTCAGATTGCTCATATTTTCGTTTTGCCCATTAAGGAAGTGGCATTTTAGGAATGGAGCTTAAACTTTAACTCTCATGCCCTCTCTTCAGTGTAATTCCCAACAGAGAGAGAATTATCTAGAGAGAAAGCAGCTACAGATACTTACTGTACCTCTATTCCCCACCCCAGTGAAGCTAACAGCAGCTGTGGGGTGACCATCTATTATGGAAAGACACAAGAAGGGCTAAGCACCTTCTACCAGAGGGCTGATTCTCTGATCTTTAGACATTTGCAATAAATGAATGAATAAACAAATACTCATTGGTTTTCCCATGCCATTCCTGGTTTGCACCCCTCATCTTATGAAAGTTGCCATGGCTCAGGAGTTGAGAGCATCTGTTCTGCATGCAGATTATTCCAAGTTCAGTCCCCTGCACCTCTAGTTAGGATTGAAAAAGGCCTCTTCCTGAAACCTTGGACAGCCACTGCCAGTCAGTGTAGGCACTACTGGGCTAGATAGACCCATGCTCTGACTTTGTATAAGGCCGTTTCCTATGTAGGAAGGGCAATAAGAAACTCAATTCTCTGTGGATGCATTTTCCGCTTCATTATATTGCTTATCTCCCCAAAGCTCAAACCTTAAGGATTTTGCAACAGCCAACATCCCAGGACAATGGCTTTCACAAAATGATTGCAAAGAATAATTGCCTCCATGTTCATTTTCATAAGGGTTAGCCAAAGTGTTAGCAACTGATGTGCTGGAACTCTTAATTGCACAAAACTGCTGCCTAAAACTCCTGTTCAGCAAAATATAAAAATAAAAGGAAAAAAACCAAGTAGCCTGCTTTGTGGAGGTCAATTTTATTTTGTTTTTTGTTTCTATTTAGGCCACTTTACTTCACAACATGAGAGACATTCAAATGCATTTATTGGGTTTCATCAGTTCCCTCGGGTCTAGATATGAGAATGCCACCACTATCAGCATAAAGCTTAAAATGGTACTATGCATTTGTAACAAAATCTATAAGGCTTAAGGAGTGTACCTCTGGCCTCCAAAGCCACTGATGCATGCTAGAACAATTGGAGATGTTCATACACCCCCATATGATCTCACCGTCCCTCATTACCAAGTACGGTCCCTGGAAAATCGCCAATCCAGTCAGGTAGGGAGAAATGTAGTGCATATCAATGTGAATGTACCCAATTCACGTTTTGTGAAACAATATGTGAACCAAAACAGTCATTCTGAAACTAGCACTCCATACACCCCAGTGCTAGTAGAGCATCACAGTTATTACACGCTGCTGAACACTCTGCCCTGATTGTTGTGTGATGAATTCACAGCAAAGGGAGTGAGCATAGCTCAGTGGTAGACCACAAGCTTTCGTATGTATCAGATCTCAGGATCAATCTCTGGCCTCTTCAGTTTAAAAAAGGATCAGGTAGTGTGTGACAAGAAAGACCTCTCTGCCCAAGATCCTAGGAAGCTGCTGCCAGTCAGAACAGACAATACAGGGGATACATGGGAAACAGTGCAGCTATTATTATTATTATTATTATTATTATTATTATTATTATTATTACCTGGTCCATCTGGCTGGGTTTCCCCAGCCACTCTGGGAGGCTCCCAAGAAAATATTAAAAACACAACAAAGATTAAAAACTTCCCTAAACAGGGTTGCCTTCAGATGTCTTCTAAAAGTCTGATAGTTGTTTATTTCCTTGACATCTGATGGGAGGGCGTTCCACAGGACGGGCACCACTACCGAGAGGGCCCTCTGCCTGGTTCCCTTTAACCTCACTTCTCACAATGAGGGAGCCACCAGAAGGCCCTCGGAGCTGGATCTCAGTGTCCGGGCAGAACGATGGGGGTGGAGACGCTCCTTCAGGTATACTGGACGGAGGCTGTTTAGGGCTTTAAATTGTGAACAGGGATGAGGTGTTGTAGATGGCAGACCCATCAACGTCAATGGATATGACTAACAATGGTACATTAATTTCACTTGGGCTGTTCTGAGTAAAGCTTACTTGGATGTAACAAATGGGAAGCTGCTTTTTATACCAAGTCAGGCCCCTGGACCATCTGAGTGTTTTCCACACTGACTCCCAGTGACTGTTTGGTTTTCAGAAAGGGAGTCTTTCCCAGTCTTTCCTAAACATGCCAGGGATCAAACTGGGACCTTCAGCATTCAAAGCCACTGCTGCTGAGCTGTAGCTGTACTGGTGCTATTCAAAACCCAAACCGTGAGCCAGTTTTGCTTTGGAAGAAACTCACAACAATTTAGAATTTACTCAAAAGCACCCTCATTGAGAGATAGGAAACTTGAGTCAGCCATTGGTTTGTCTAGTTCAGTGTCTAAAGTAAAAAGGTAAAGGACCCCTGGTTGGTTAAGTCCAGTCAAAGGCAACCATGGGGTTGTGGCGCTCATCTCACATTCAAGCCGAGGGAGCTGGCATTTGTCCACAGACAGCTTTCCAGGTCTTGTGGACAGCATGACTAAATGGCTTCTGGCGCAAGGGGGCGCTGTGATGAGTGCCAGAGTGCATGGAAACACCATTTACCTTCCCGCCTATTTATCAATTTGCACTGGCATGCTTTCAAACTGCTAGGTTGGCAGGAGCTGGGACAGAGCTCACCCCGTCATGGGGATTCGAATTGCCAACCTTCTGATCGGCAAGCCCAAGAGGCTCAGTGGTTTAGACCACAGCACCACCCGCATCCCTGCGGGTGTCTACACTGAGTAGCAGTAGCTCTCCAGTGTTTCAGGCTGAAGACATTCCTAAGCTGACATGGAGATGCTGGAGTTCAGACCTGGGATTTTCTGCATGCAAAGTTCTACCACTGAGCTATGGTCCTTCCCCTAATAGGAACACAGGAAGCTGTGTTACAGTGAATCAAACCATTGATCCAACTAGTTTGGTATTGTCCACAATGCACTGACTCTCTAGGTTTCCAGACAGGGGACTTTCCTACCCTGACCTGGAGATGTTTGGGTTTGAACCTGGGACCTTCTGCATGCAAAACAGATGCTCTACTGCTACAGCACAGCCATTGGCCTAATCCACCTTTAGGTTGGAGAGCATACACTCCACTTCCCATCACAGTTTACATTCAGATAAAAGCTGGAGTCAGGGCTGAGGTCAGTCAAGAATAAGCCTGCCTTCACTCTTGAAGAACCAGACCTCTAGAAATGCACCCGTGTCTGCTTGCTGTATTTATTAACAGGGTGTGAAATATGTCAGGAAATCCATTTTTTTCCACACAAAAATTAATGGAAGCTGCAAACTGGTAAAACACCAGGAATTGCTGTGGCTTGTTTTGTGTTTTTTTAAGTACAAAGATTTCTCTTCAAGAGTGCAACAAAGTTTAGCAAATTTCCATAGCCTTTCCCCCACACAAATATTTACATGTGCTATACATCAAAACTGAATTGCAAACTGAACATTAATCATAATTTGGAATGTGTGAGTTATTTCCATTATGCTTGACAAGTAGTGCATTGGGGGTTTTTTGTTGTTGTTCATGCTTCTAAGATAGCCGTTTCTGTTCCCCAGATAATAGACTCATATAACTGCAGAATTGGAAGGGGCCACAGGGGTCATTTGGTCCAACCATCTGCAATGCAGAGGGTTGCCCAGTGCCTTGATTTTAAGATTCTGATTATAGAGTTCTGTGAAAGCAGCTATAGGATGAGTGGCGACATGCAGCACAATCACTGCATCCACCATGGATCATATTGCTAAGGAAGGAAAACCTCCTTTTAATAAAGCACTTTCACCAGGAACTTGCTTCAAGCCTCCATTGCATCAGGGATGTGTGTGGGCAGCAGTCCGAGGAAAGCCCTGAAGATAGGAACCTGCTGTGTACCAAGTCATAGCATTGGTCCATCTAGCTCAGTATTGTCTATGCTGACTGACAGTGACTCTCAAGGATTTCAAACAGGACATTCCCCAGGCTCAATTCCCAGCATCTCCAGGTAGGGCTGGGACCTTCTCCATGCCATGCAGGTGCTCTACATCAGGTGTTCTGACACTCAGGTAAATAGGATTCTGCAGCGAAGAGAATCTGCCCCTGCCTTCAACCCAACAGTAAGTGACTTCTCATAACATCTCTCTTTTGTGAGAATCAGTGAACAAATATTGATATGGTTAGATTAACAAGCCCCCCAGAAATGACACAGGAGATGGCTTAGACCCTGGATCGTGGTGGTGGGACACTGAAGAGCAGTTTGGGGAAGGAACAAACTGGGAGTTGCTGGAAGCAGGAGGTTGGAGCAATCAAGGTGGGCCAGAATAAGGAGCCTCTTCCAGGACAGGGCTAGAGGCTAAGAGTCGCAGTGTGAGTGCAGGATCAGACAGAGAGGAGTCCAAGGTTGCCCTTTCTACACAGCAGCAGGACAGTCCCAGTCCTGCCGACTCTCCTTCCCCTCTGACACCCCACTCAATGTGAGTCCTGCAGGACTTGACTCCAGCAGTGCTCAACGCACTTAGGATTCCCATCAGCTAGCATGCTCTGAATGCTGCATACAGCCTCTGATAGTGGAGGTAGAACATAGAACTTTTTTTTGGAAATAAAGGAACAAAATATTTAGTTTCAGTTCGGCTAACACTCCATAAGGGCTGGTGTCAAAGGCAGACATAGTGGAGTACCTGCCAAGAGCCCACAGCCCATCGGAAGGTCCACTGACAAAGACCCCCGTTCCTGGTCCTCTTCTTCATCCTTGCAACCTTCTTGTTCATCTGCCTCTCACTCTTGCAAGCATATGACAGGTGTGCTGAGAAAGAGGAGGGAAGCTTGTTGTTTGGCACTGCCTGGCAACAACAACCAGATTGGTGGAGACTTGTCCATAAGTGCCAATGGGGCAGTGCCCCACCAACCTCAGCCTTGATTCCTCCAAGCCTTACAACCAGTCCAGATAGTAGCCCTGGCTGACAGCTTTGACGGTGTGACCCTTCTAGAATTCAGCATGGAGAACGATAGGTCAAAGCTACAATTGGTTGGCTCTGCTTGTCATTGGTCTGACTCCGCCTATTATTTGCTCCAGCTCTGTTAACTTCCTTGTTTTCTGTCTTATCACTTTCAGTGGGCACCAGCCACCGTTGAACCAGATGGTAGCAATGATGAGGCAGTGGAGCAAGAACAGCTGGCAACAACGACAAGGAGGGAATAAGACTCCCTGAGAGAGGAGTGGGCTATTGGGGCTGTTTTGCCAAAAAGTCCCCCAAACCTGGAAATGGCACATTTCTATCAATTTCCAAATAGTCAAAGGTTTTAATCTTATATCTAAAAAGGTAAAGGGACCCCTGACTGTTAGGTCCAGTCGTGGCCGACTCTGGGGTTGCGGCGCTCATCTTGCTTTCCTGGCCAAGGGAGCTGGTGTACAGCTTCCGGGTGATGTGGCCAGCATGATTAAGCCGCTTCTGGCGAACCAGAGCAGCACACGGAAATGCCGTTTACCTTCCCGTCAGAGTGGTACCTATTTATCTGCTTGCACTTTGACATGCTTTTGAACTGCTAGGTTGACAGGAGCAGGGACCGAGTAACGGGAACTCACCCCGTCATGGGGATTCGAACCACTGACCTTCTGATCGGCAAGCCCAAGAGGCTCAGTGGTTTAGACCACAGCGCCACCCACATCCCAATCCTATACCTTCCCCCCCCCCCAATTCCAAGCTGTTGTTTAATTCTATACTTTGGATAACTAATCTGCAAATTCAAAATTATGAATTGTATAACCTGTTGACTCAGCTCTACTAAGATGATTTGGTGAATTTTGGCCACAAATGGAGCAAAAAACAACAACGGATTTATCAGTGGCATGCAGCAACAGAAGATATCATTGTGGCATGGATGAGATGTCCACAGTTCAGAATACCGCCTTCCACCCTAAACTGCTACATTTCCCACAGTGCCACCTAGAGGCTCAATTTCATATTTGCTTCTCTTATCGTCACTGCAGAGGAAAACAGAAGTTTGCAAAGTTTGCTGCTGCGTGCGCCCCTGTGTATTATCAGTTCAAGGCAACTTCCTGAAACTCATATAAAGAAAAACATCTAAATGAGACCAGGATGAGTAATTGATGATCATAACTGTGATTATAAGGTATAATTACAATTAGCTGAACAAGAGTGTTAATCATGGAAATAATTACATGTCAGCTTTATTCCTATAGAAATGAGAATGTAATTAAGTGGCCCAGAAGGGTAACAACCCCCTACTCCCAACTCACAAATCTTAGAGTGGCAGAGGTAGCGCTTGTTGCCTTAAGGGAAAGAGGAATTACAGCCAGGGAAACAGCTTGGCTGGTGATGTTTAATATTCCTGCTTGCAACAATCAACATGAAATAGTGAACAGGGTTATCAGCATTAATAATATGCCTTTCAAGTTGATTGAGCCAATTTTAAACATCATCAAATAGGAATGGGATAAACACTCAGGGCCATCCTACCCAGCGCACTGGGCTCATCATACGTGCCAAACCTTGTGGGAGGAAGGGGCAGGGAGGGGCAGCCCAACCCATTTCGCCACCTGAAGCGAAACAGCGAGGTGCCCCCTTGCATTCAAGGAGCTCAGTGTGGTGTAAATCTGTGCTGGTCCCGGGGGGGAGGGTACCGTGCGGCATGGTCTAAATCCGGTATTAGGTCGAGGGTAAGGAGGCTGTCCGTCAGGGGCAAAGCGAAGTCCAAAGCGAGGAGTCGGGCGTGGTCAGGAACTCTGGCAGGAGAGCAGGTCAGGGTGCCAGCAGGAACAGGATACCAACAATGTTGCTCCCGCAACCTGGGACTGGGCTGGCTGGCCTTTATCTCCTCTGGGGCCTAGGACGGCCCCGGTCCACAGGTGACTCGCCTCTCCTGGCCTTAAGGCGAGCACTCCTCCTGTGAGAACTTAGTTCCCTCCGCCTCTCTGCCCTGAGCCTCTGCAGCTCTGGAGAGGCTGGAGGGTTACTGGACCCAGAGGCAGCTTCACCTTCCCCTGACAGGGCTGAGAGAGGCGCACCTGCAGGCAATGGGTCCTCGATCACCTCAGGAGCCAGAGCGGATTCAGCTGGTGTCTGCTCCTGAGGATCTGGCACAGGTGAGGGCCCTTCAGGTTCAAGCCCCAGCCCCGGCTCAGCTGGTCCTGGAGGTGGGGCCTCCTGTGCAGGCTGGGATTCGTCAGGTTCAGCCTCTGAATTCAATTCCCAGGCCATCACAAAATCCTTCTCAGCCTCCCCATTTTATTCACACAACAACCCTGTGGGGTAGGTTAGGCTGAGGTAGACAGTGACTTGCCCAAGGTCACACAGGGAGCTTGATGGCTGAGTAGGGGTTTGAATCCTGGGCTCCCAGGTCCTACTCCAACACTCTAACCACTACACAGCACTGCCTCAACTAGTCTACTGCCCCAAGGGTAAATGCTAATGGTTAGGAAAGCAAATGGTTAAGCAGTATATGAAGGCCTTTTATAAACAAATGTCTGTTGGCCCCACTCACATAGATGCTGCAGAGGAAAATTGGGATGTGCATCTTTTGGGGATGTTCTCTTGCAGCAGCCAAAACAGGACATCCCAGGATCCAGTCGAAAGCTGGGATGGTTTCTGTCATTTTGGGATGTCCCACTCAAAGGAAGACTGTTGAAGGGTGTTAACCCACCAAGCAAGTCCAGACAGGAATGAGGCCTTTGGGCTGAAAAAAATTCCCACCCTTAGCGTTATGGCCTTGTCGCATCCCTGCCAAATTGCGCAAGCTGATTGAAAGCTTCATAGACACATTTGATTTCACACTGAGTTCTGGATGGGTGCAACGGCCTTTGAAAATGACACACACAAAAAAAAAGAAGTTGAGCACAACAATGATATAAATAACGTTTCAAATAAATAAATAACTACCCACCAGCAAATGTTTAATATAACCATTAAAAGCAAAACAGATGGCAATTAAGACTAGATCCATTTGCACTGATGTCCCAGAGCAATTAAAAGTTCAAAACAATAAAAGCAAGCCTATTTCTTTAAAAATAGAAGTTTTTTTATTTAAAAAAAATTGAAAAGAAGAACAGATCAACACTCTCGCTAAGAGAGGTAACTAAATTCCCAGGTTCTTTAACAAGTTTAAAGACGTAAGAATCCCATCTGTATACCAACCTGCCAAACCTGCAATTCTTTCCTCTTTGCACTTTCTCTGTGGCTGGGCAGGTGAGCATGCCTGCCCATTCATCCTTGCAGTATTTCCAGCTTAAATTGTTTACACTTTCAGCAAGTGCCCACAATCATTATTTTCAAATTGGTGTCACCCTGCTAAACCCAAAGGAAAGGGTTGCATTAAGTAGCTAATACCCGTGCAGGCTGCTTCCATTATGAATCTGTAGCATTTGCAGTAGGAATTTTTAATAGGGGTCTGCGATAGCTTGCATGGCGACAGCATGTGGTGACCGGGATGCATGCTGTAAATCAGGGAGAGACAGCACAATCCAAAGTGTTGGTGCTGACCTTTAAAGCCCTAAACAGCCTCGGCCCAGTATACCTGAAGGAGCGTCTCCACCCCCATTGTTCTGCCCGGACACTGAGGCCCAGTGCCGAGGGCCATCTGGTGGTTCCCTCGCTGCGAGAAGCCTCGCTGCGAGAACTTGAAATATGGGTACACCCAACAAAAATTTAAAATTCGGCTTTGTAATTTGTAATTTATGTGATTTGATTTGATTGGTCTGTTAATAAAAATTATTTTAAAAAAATAAATAAAATGCAGCCTCATTTTAAAAGTAGCCCATAGATCAAAACCATAAGGGGAGGGAAACATAAGGGTCAGACTGAGTCCAAACCAAAGGCCAGGTGGAACAGCTCTGTCTTGCAGGCCCTGCGGAAAGATGTCAAGTCCCACAGGGCCCTAGTCTCTTGTGACAAAGCATTCCACCAAGTTGGAGCCAGTACTGAAAAGGCCCTGGCCCTAGTTGAGCCCAATCTAACCACCTTGTGACCTGGGACCTCCAAAATGTTGTCATTTGTGGACCTTAAGGTCCTCCGTGGGGCATACCAGGTGAGCCGGTCCCGTAGGTACATGAGTCCTAGGCCATGGGTCCAGGGACAGTCCCGGATTTACAGAAGCCACCCCAGTGATTTGATCCCAGAATGCCCCGCTTTTCCTTAGAACATCCCTTTTTCCACCAGCAAAATGTTGGAGGGTATTGGTAAGACCTCCCTCATTTTGTGGGAGAAATGTTTGCAGGTATGGAGTTATGTGATCCCCCCCACCCCGAGCCAAGGAGATAAGATACAATGTTTAGAAGACATCTAAAGGTAGCCCTATATAGGGAAGGGTTTTTTAATGTTTGATGTTTATTATGTTTTTATATATGTTGGAAGTCGCCCAGAGTGGCTGGGATGGGCAGGATATAAATAATAAAATTATTAGTAGTAGTATTGAAGAGAATGTCCCTATTTTCACTGGAGAAATGTCAGAGTATGCATTGAACTATGTGAACCAATTGGGGGGGGCAAAAACAGAACTCTCAGCGTAATTCTGTGCATGTCTACTCAAAAGCAACTTCCACTTATTTCAGTGGGGCTCTCTCCCCCATAAGTGGGTTTAGGGCTGGAGCATGAACCTTTCTGCTTCGACATTTTCCTTCTCATGAAATTCCTTCACCTCTGACAACAGAACGCCTCCATCAGTTATGGATTTTGAAGAGAAGGCAGGCAGGTTGGCTGCCCCCCGACATACTAAGTGTCACTTCCTGAACAATGACAGCTTCCTCTTCAGGAAAAGGATTATTCTGTGGCTGGCTGTTTCTCACACGAAATGAGGTGGGTTGTTTAATGGGTCAGAAAAAAAGCAGTCCATTATCTTTCCCAGCGAGTCCCTGAGCTCTTCAAGGTTACAGTTACAGTCCGTGCATTTAATGCCCTCAAGGCTATTATCATTATTTTGTGTGATATTGTTCCCTTTTAGATGGAACTTTAGACACCTCAGATTACATGCTTGTAAATTCCACTTTCACATTACCAGCCATGTGTATAAAATAACAGGGACTCCTTTACAATAGGAGAAACCTCTCTCTCTCTTTGCTCTCACTTAAGGGAAGGTGAAAAACTGGCACCTGCCGACAATATTTCTCTCTTTTTCCCATGTAATGCTTCTCTTTCTCAAACTTGTTTCAGGCCCATTGCCAAACCTAAGTGCACTGGGGACTTGCAGAGCATCCGTTTTTTCTGGAGCAGACCCACATAGTTGTGTAGCAAGCCCTCAAATCAGGCTTTCTCTGTGTTTGTGCTGTTAGTGTGCCCTAAATCTGTGCCTAAATATGGATGTCTTCTGCAAGCGGCGTCACAGCTTTCTTGCTCCAAGGGTTCGGGATTAAGGCTCGCGTAATGCACAGAGGGACTAATTAGTTACGGAGATGAAGAGACGACAGCGGTCCACGCTACCTCTTGAAATGCCATTTGCAATCTATGCATAAAATAAACATTTAGAGGAATACTACCCTTTCTACATTAGCGCTTAACTAGAGAAGACTGTGAGGGATTGTGATCAGATCATCTGCCATTTCATTTTTTGCTCTGTTTTGTTTTGTTTAAAAGGGACAAAAGCAGCCATGGATAAGGCAATAGCCCCAGGTGGGGAGGCAGTTAACCCTTTGCATTCTTCAGTTTTCTTCATCTGAATCGCCTCCTTGAGCTGCTATTTTCTCAGTGAACCAAAACATACATCATAATGGTACATTTTAAAAGGGGAGGGATTTTATTATCAACATCATATGTCAGTTGCTTTTTACCAAAAAAAAAAATTTAAATGCCTCAAAGCAACTTAACAGCAAGATAAAATGCAAACAGATAAAGTTTTTTTATTAAAAAAACCCAATTAAAATGGTCATCTAACAATGCATTATGGCCAAGCCCTACTCATACCCACTAAAACATGAGCAGCACAGTAGATGATCTTTCATGGCCTTGTCCAATTGCATTTTTATATAGAAATATTTTAGATTACTACAATTCCATTGGGCATCTATGCAATTCAGCAGCAAAGGTGAAGGAACCCCAATTATAATAAAGATTCTCAGTCTTCCAGGCTTGAATCCTGTGGTGCCTTAACAATAAGCAGGTATTTGAAGCATTGTGTCATTTGCATAATTTATGCAAGTTGCAGAATTTATCTTTCTTTGTAGCAGAATTATTCAACTTTTGTTACTGGAGGCTTATTTGAAAGGGGCTGTCTATAAATTATGGCATATTTCTAGAGGGTTTTTTGGGGGGAGGGGTATTTAAAAAACACTTTTAAACATCTGCATCTCATATTTCTATTATAGATGCCCGCCCACCCTCAAAAGCATATCCCTCATCTTATGACATTCCCATTCCCCTAACAGAATTGGAGCAAAAGGCGGGAGATGAATGGCAAGTCGTAAGAAATGCACAGGAAATAGAGGAAATTGTTGTGCCCATGAAATAAATGCAAATGGGGAGAAGAAAAGTTAAAGGCCAGGGTGTTGATATGGCAGGAGCTAGTATGGTGAGGAGTGGGGATTTTTCTGCCTGAGAACCAATTGCCAGGAATGGGTGGGAGCCAGAGGAAAATATGGGTGGAGCAACTGATGTATATTTTAGCTTTGTACAGTAGGCTGGTTCCTACAAGGAAATAAAAAACTATCTGACTTTTAGAAGACATCTGAAGGCAGCCCTCTTTAGAGAAGTTTTTAATGTTTGACGTTTTATTGTGTTTTTAATATTCTGTTGGGCTGCCCCACATGAGTGGGGTATAAATATTATACTACTACTACTACTACTACTACTACTACTACTACTACACACCCCTCTGTCTTCCATCCAGATGAGAAAGCAAAATTATCAGGGTCCAAGGACACCTCCCAGCTAGGCAAAAACCCTCAAGGTAAATCGGACATCAAGAATCACAAGACAGAGAAACCAGTAGGAGAACACTTCAATTTCCCAGGACATTCTATACAAGATCTCAAAGTAGCTGTTTTACTACAAAGGAATTTCAGAAATAGACTGGAAAGAGAAGCTGCTGAATTGCAACTCATTACCAAACTTAAAACCATGGAGAGACCTGGTCTGAACAAAGACATTGGATTCTTATCTCATTATACATGACAAAGCCATTTTTCACCTTTTCACCCCTTGCTTTTTCCTGTAAGACCTATTGCAGTCGTTAAGAGTCGTCAACAGGCTCATCACAGCTATCTGCCAATCACCCATTCCCACCACCCTTCTGAGTAATACCCCTCCCCACCTTCTCACTATATAGAAGGATCTGGCAACTTCTGTTTCAGTGTATCTGAAGAAGTGTGCATGCACACGAAAGCTCATACCAAGAACTAACTTAGTTGGTCTTTAAGGTGCTACTGGAAGGAAAAAAATTTTTTTCCTCAAGGTGAAGTAAGGCTGGGGACATGCAAGGCCCAAGGAGAGGCAAGTTATTTTGCATTTCATGTTGATGTTTGCTTTTGATTGTTTCACTTCCTTTGAAGAGCAAAGTATAAATGCTTTAAGTAAATAAAACAACATGCTTTAGCTGAAGGCTAAAAGAAGCAGAATGTTGGAAGCCCTGTAGCTCAGAGGCAGAGCACATACTTCGCCCACACAAAAGCCTTGGGTTCAGTTCTTGGCAGCTTCACTTATATGGAACAGGGAGCAGTTGATGGGAAAAGCTACTGCTAGCAAGAGAAATAATACTGTACTAAACAGACAAATAACTGGATATGGTGTAAGGCAACTTGCACTATTCCTAAAATCTCCAAGATGAGCATAAGACCTGAGGCTCCTCAAATACACCCTATTTATTCATCATTCACCCTCATTCGTTTGCACAAGCTTTTGCAGTAGTTGGGAAATATCCGGTCCTAATTGAACATTTGTTCTCATCTATTTACAGCGCTGTTATACAAAAATGTGCAGCCATCCTGATTTGCTTGCAGGGTGTTTACACATCTTCCCATTAATAGTTCAATTTTCAGTGCATTTCCCCTTCAAGGCTGTATGTTCTGAAGTGTATTTTGTTACCATTTTGAACTAGGTGTGCAAAAGTATATTTGTTGCCTCAGTGGATGCTTCCATCCACTTTGTGTAAACTTAAATTCCCAGGATCTGCTGGAGTCCCTCCCACAATATAGTGAGGAACTTCCTTCACTTTCTCCTTTCCCCAGTCCTAAATTCAGATCTCCACATTTCTGCAGCAATTTGCAATATTTATTTGGGCAGGGGGATTTAAATGAAAACCCATCTGCCTTTTAGTGCCAATTTCTCTTTATAGACACTTGGAGTGGGCAAGGATCTCCTAAAATTCTTGGGTGCCATGTTCTCCCCATAACTTCTGAAATTAGTAAATGTGGGATTTGAAGTCAAGTCAGCTTCCCCTGGAGCTCAGCTTAGTGCCATCGAAGAACAAAGACAAGTGATAGCAGAATCATTATCCTTGTAGAAGGTGAGACATTGAGTGTCAGACACGAAGGGGGGGCAGTCCCTCCCTCAGCTGTATATTAGTTAGCAAAAGGCAAAAGAAGAATTGAGAGGGGAAAGTTGCCAGGGCGTGATATCACCACAGGAAAAAGTGTCTTTCACAGGAGGCTCTTGAATTAGAGGTTGCCAGGGTGATGGGGGGGGGGAGTTCTGGAAGCAGAAGGGGAGGAGTTGTCATCTGCAAAGGCTGCTGGGAAGAAGGAAGAAGAAGTGGGAAGAGCTCAATATGGAATGGCGAGAGGAGGCTATTCCAAGAGCCCAGGGTGCATGGGAGACTGCTGCATTGGACACCCAAGCTGGCTGAAACCATGAGAGGAGCAACGAGAGACACTCTTGGGGTGCAATGTTCTGCACCCCATCCATCAAGACTCAGGTTGTAAATATGTGTAAAATAAACCATACAGTGGTACCTCGGTTTAAGAACAGTCCTGTTTATTAACTATTTGGTTTACGAGCTCCGCAAAACCAGAAGTAGTGTCCCGGTTTGCAAACTTTACCTCGGTCTAAGAACGGAAGCCAAATGGTGGGAGGCCACCGGCAGTGGGAGGCCTCATTAGGGAAAGCGCACCTCGGTTTAAGAACGGTTTCGGTTTAAGAACAGTAAACTGAGGTACCACTGTTTTTCATAAAGACTCTAGTTTCAGCTGTGCCTCATCCCAAAGGAATACAAACTGGTTAAGTGCTAAGACTCCAGGAATCTTGCTACTGCTGGGCAGAAATTGGGGTGGCCTGTAACAATGCACATTTCGCAAGCAATTTTCCCTATTATAATGCATGCCATTGTTTTAAAGCGTATAATGTTCTTTTCACAAATGCATGCATTTTTTATGCAAACTATCTCCTGATACATGCATTTCCGTACCTATTGTTTGATTGGAGAACAGCATTGCAAAATTCAGATAAGTCTGAATTTCAAAGGATTGTTGTGCTCTGGTTTGGGTATCAGTTTGAAAATTGCAGACTGGGGTGTTTCTTGCCAAAATGCAAACAAAATCAGCTTTCTCCCCCATCCCTGATCTGGAGGCAGCCTTAGCATTGTGCCAGCATCTTCCAGCCTGAATCTTAAAGCACACACTGTCTACCTGATGATCTAAGTTTAGCCTTGACATTCCATTTTGCCCAGAAGAGTCTGCTCTGCACCCACTGAGCTTGTGTCTCGTACCAATTAACATTGGCAGCCTTCTAACACCCATTAAGCAAACAATTTCCAGTGCGACGGTGAATGAAAACCTCGTATCACCCTGGAGCCAAGAGGGATATTGGCTTCATAGGGTCTCCTTGGTTCCACAGCACATGAAATTTAAAAAGTCAGGCTCATTTTTTCAGTCCTCCTCAATTCAATTTGAAGAGGTGCTGTGAGCTGCCGCCGAATATGCCGGAAGAGATAAATGGGCAAATGATGCCCTTTCTTGATGCTGCTCTTGGGTTAGAAAAGTCCTGGGACAATTCAATTGCTTTAAAATGTTTACCAGGTTCTCAGACAAGGGAGGTGTATTGTGCCTGTGGGGTCGTTTGTTTTCAAGGTACCAAATATGTCTCCTCTCCTTCAGATGTTTCCTCCTTAACTCAGCAGCTCAAGGAAGCATCTGTATTAGGTTTTATGTCTGGGTCCAGTGGAAACAAAGTGATATTGCTGAAGTGAGTGAAAGACAGCATGCAGTCTACCAGTGGCAGACCTCGGCGTCTCAAATTTCAGTGGCATCCTATGCAATGCCAAAATCTGGTTTCCCCACCACAACCTCTCACCTTCCATGGGACCTGGGCGCACTCCCCTATATCTGCCTTTGCGTCCCCAAATGATGGGCCATTGGTCAATGTCATTTTGACCACCTACCAAAGGAGTAGGCAACCTATGGCCTTCAGTCAGATGCTGGGCTCCAGCACCCGGTAGCTGTGGCCTTGGTCATGCTTACTGAGATTAATGAGAGACGGAGTCCCGCTACATCGGGGGAGGGGCATTGATTCCCCACTTCTGACCTAGCATCCCCTAGTTGCTGGGATTCTGATAAAGACTGCAGAACAAAGTTGTCATGAGTCCCAAGGAAATGTCCCGGAGGGGCTGGTCAGATCATCAGGATGAAAGATGGGAGGAGCTAGAGGAATTGCCAGGTGACAACGCTGGAAGGGACCCAGCAGAATAAGCTGAGACAAATTATGCTTATTATGTACATTATGTCTACTGTATATGAAAAATCACAGAGAGAGAATTTGAAGGGACCCAATGGTCATCTAGTCCAACCCCCCTGCAATACAGGAATGATGTGGGGCCTGAACTCATAACCCTAAGATTAATATGTATACTATACAGGCAGGTGCTCCAGTCCACAGTTCTAGTGGCTCAGCACCTGGGCAGGTGAATACAGAGTCAACAATTTCTGGCTTTAGCCTTTGTGACAGCGGATCATGACTGTGTAGTAACCTGTGTCAGGAGTTCAGCCTACACTCAAATAGGACCCTGGCAGAGACACATGCCTGACTGGCATGTTCTCTCCCTCCTGGTCGATTGTTCAGGAGCTTCAAAAGCTTTCTTCAGCCTGAACATCACAGCGACCGATGCCAACCGACACCGGCACACTTAGGGATCCACAGCGTTTGCACATCATGCGTAACAGACCTCAGCAACTCAGCATTTTGGCTAATCTACTTTATTTACATATAAACACACACGGAGCACTGCAACATGGCTCCTTCTCTCTAGCATCAGACAGCAAAGAGAGAAAACAAAGGACAATAGTCCCACTTCACGGAACACAGTAACACAAACATCCTGTCTCCATCACTTCCCACTTTGTGGAGTCAAAACATATACCGTCATGTGAAAGACAACAATCCCATGACTGCAATCATGGAGCAGGAATTCTAACAACCTGCTCCTGCCACTAGTGGTTCCAGCAGAGTGTGGGCAATTGGTATTCCATTGCATATGCTACTCTTCCACTTCCTTGGCTCCCTGCTGAGCTATGTAGCCCATCCCTGGTTAGGACTGGGGATGGCAAATCTGTCAGTTACCAGTCCTAAACTAAGTTCTCCATATCACTGCATCAGTTTGTGCTAGAAAAATAGATAGTCCTCCTGAAAATTCATTCAGCATTTTAGTACACATTTCTCTTAATAAATACATTTTTGTGTACTTGATATACCCAGTTTTGCAAAGCTATTCCCCCCCCATATAATGCATTTTATGTTATTTTCATTAATATATGCATTTTAATGCATATTTTTGATTGGAGAACTGCACTACAAAAATCAGCTCATGTTAATTTCAAAGGATGGCTGTTTTGATTCACACATTGTTTTGGAAAGTGAATTGGGTGCAGTCTTAACCATATCAATGCAGTCTTAACCAGGGCAATGCAGTCTTAACCATATCAAATTTCTCCCCCATCACCAGTTCAGACGGTGGGTACGTTCCAATCTAACTCTCCACGGGGTGTCAGATGTGAGCACAAGAGTGGTCCCAAGATGCCCCACAGGCTATGGGGCCTAAATAATGGCCCAAGGATGGAGGTGTTGAACGGATGTGGAACAACAAGATCTCATTGTCATGCAAATCCTGTGGAGCCTGCTGACTAATAAGACTTTGGTGTCATCGCTGTACTGCATGAAAGAATGAGGTTCAGGTGGAGAACAAGGCAACGGGAAAGATGGAGAATAGAGGACAGCTTATATTTGTGTAAAATTACAGGTGTGTGCTAGAGGGTGTCAAAACAACTTGGGCTGCGGGAGCACATCAATGGAAGCAAGGCATTTGCTGTCGGCACACCTCTGGTCTCTGCACCAGGTAATTATGGTTACTCCGAGAAAGTCATCAGCTGCCTATAGCAGATCACTGAACCTGAAAAGTTATTGGTTTCATATCACTGCTTGCTCTTTCTGCCAGAAGATTGCTGATTACACTGATACAGCCCTGTTTGGCTTGCGAGGGTATTGGATTACTATGGCAACTATGCCATTCTTTAGGTCCAGAAGGTCAAATCCCCAGAGGTGTTCCCACGTGGTTGGAGCAGCCGTTTCTGCAAACCCCGAAATGAAGCAAAAGACAATTTCTCAATCTCCTTCAACCTCAGCCAGGGAATAAGACTTCCTAGGCTCAGTGGAACTTACTTCTTACTTTGCTAGGGCCTGAACTGGGTAGCTTAGCACCCATGGACTTAGGGGATTAGGCTGGTCCCCTAAATGCTCCCCTGACACCTCCTTCCCAAAGGCCTGCAGTATTAATAATAATAATAATAATAATAATAATAATAATAATAATAATAATACCATAATTTCCCACCTTTTCCCAGACTTGGACTCAAGGTGGCTTACCCGGATAAAACTAGAAAATACTATAATTAAAATGTAATTAAGCATTAATAAGATTAAAATAGGATTAAAAAGAGCCATTAAACATGTAGACAAAACAGCACAACAGCAGCCCTTTCCTCAAAAACAGTCAGTCCTCAAAGACCTGTTGGACTAGAAAGATCTTTCCCCGCCAGCAGGATGACAGCAAAGGGTGGAGCCAGTCCAATTCTCTAGGAAGGGAGTCCCAAAGTCCAGGAGCAGCCACCAAATTCTGGCTTTCTTCTTGTAGGTTTTGGACTTGTCAGGGAGAGGATGGAGAATGTGCACTGTCCTGGATATAAAGTCATCACCTTCTGGGGGTTTCCAGTGCACACAGGAAGCAGGCGAACCTTCTTGTACCCCCCAAAAATGCATAGCAATGAATAAACCAAGCTCTTTGCATTCTTCGAGACCTAGAGAGTGCTCTCCACCCTTTGCACACCAGCTCTTGCTATTTGGTTTTGCACTTTGCTAATTATGTGATTAGGGACGCAGGTGGCACTGTGGGTTAAACCACAGAGCCTAGGACTTGCCGATCAGAAGGTCGGCAGTTTGAATCCCTGCAACGGGGTGAGCTCCCGTTGCTCAGTTTCTGCTCCTGCCAACCTAGCAGTTTGAAAGCACGTCAAAGTGCAAGTAGATAAATAGGTACCGCTCCGTCGGGAAGGTAAACGGCGCTTCCATGTGCTGCTCTGGTTCGCCAGAAGTGGCTTAGTCATGCTGGCCACATGACCTGGAAGCTGTACGCCGGCTCCCTCGGCCAATAAAGTGAGATGAGCGCCGCAACCCCAGAGTCGTCCGCGACTGGACTTAAGCATCAGGGGTCCCTTTACCTTTACCTAATTATGTGATTGCCACCGACGACAATGGGAAAATCAAAACTCCATGCTGCCTTTCAGACAGCATTTTAGGACTCCGTGCAAAAGAGGCTGGCTGAAATGCTGAGCTTTGGGTGCTAAGAACAAGCGGATTTGCTTTGCTTCCAGTAGCCGCCTCCCCCTCCCCTTCACTGTTTCCCCCCTGAGATGAGAATGTTTGCTAAAGCTTAATAAAGCAGGAAATAGAACAGGTGGGGAAGGAGACATCAATTATTATCAAGACTGAGGATCCTAAATGATTGCTGCCATTGAGCGAAAGCAAACGGAACAGGCTTTCCGTTGCAGATAAATCACCCTGGGTCAGCTTTCAAGGGACTCTTGGCTCTTTTATAGCCGAGTATTTGTAGCCATGTTGGATGGACATAACACAAAACAGAAAATATATGAGCCTTTACATTTATTTACTGGACCTTTTGGTGGTTATTTGCAGGGCAAAGCGTTTTCAGCTGGACAGTCCCTTTTGGGTGGAGCCAGAGGCAAAAGTGGGTGGAGCAATAAATGTTAATAATAATAACTGATGATAATTAATAACAATATTAAAATATTACCTTTGTACAGTAGGACAGTTTCTACACACAAATTATTCTCCATCCACACAAGCAAAATGTATTATCAGAGCTCAAAGACACATTCCAACCCAAAGAGCCAAGTTTTAGACATTCCCCCTCCCTGCCGGATTTTAACTGATTTTATATCTACTATACTGGTTTTTGTATTTTTACTGTTGCTGTGATAATTGCTTTTGTTTCTAATGTTTTTTATCTGTTTTATAGCTGCTTTATGGTTCTCTTTCGTAGGCTATCCTGAAAATCTAGATTAATAAAATTATGGTGTTTTTTTTTAAAAAAAAGGGGGTGGGAGCAAAGCAGGTAGGAATTTTTTTTTTTATTTTTTTTTAAGACACATTCCAGCCAGGCAAAAATGCTTGGAGTTGCAAAGTCAGGACAGTGTCAAACTTGAAGCTTTCCTTGTTAGGTCGAATTGCAGTTATAAAAATGAATGTATTGCCAAGAATGTTGTTCTTGTTCCAAGCATTACAAATAATGGATAAAATGGACTGTTTCAAGAAGTGGCAGAAAGACATATCTAAATTTGTCTGGCAGGGCAAGAAGCCCAGAATTAAATTTAAGATATTAACGGATTCAAAGGAAAGAGGGGGGTTTGCCCTGCCAGACTTTAAACTGTACTATGAAGCGGCAGCTTTCTGCTGGCTAAAAGATTGGCTGCTTCTTGAAAACACAGACATTTTGGATTTGGAAGGTTTTAACAATATTTTTGGGTGGCATGCATATTTGTGGTATGACAAGGTTAAAGCACATAAAAGTTTTAAAAACCATATTGTCAGAAAAGCACTACTAAATGTCTGGGTCAGATATAAAGATTTGCTGGAAAACAAAACCCCAAGGTGGCTGTCGCCAATGGAAGCGAAGGCAGTTAAAAAGTTAAATATGGAGTCAAAGTGGCCAAGATATTGGGAAATTTTGGAAAAGGAAGGGGACAAACTGAGATTGCAGAGTTTTGAGAAATTAAAAGGGAAGGTGAGAGATTGGTTGCACTATCACCAAATAAATGAAGTGTTTAAATTGGACAGTAAAATTGGTTTCCAGGTGGAAAAATCAAAATTGGAGACTGAATTGTTAGAATCCAGTACTAAGAATTTGTCAAAAATGTACAATTTGCTGCTGAAATGGAATACACAAGATGAAACGGTTAAATCAACTATGATTAAATGGGCTCAGGACATTGGTCATAATATTTTGTTTGCTGACTGGGAAAAGTTGTGGACCACCGGGATGAAATTTACGGCATGTAATGCCTTAAGAGAAAATATTATGAAAATGATTTATAGGTGGTACATAACCCCAGTCAAGCTTGCAAAGATTTACCATTTGCCTGATAATAAATGTTGGAAATGTAAAGAAAAGGAAGGTACTTTTTTTCACCTTTGGTGGACGTGCCCGAAGATTAAGGCATTCTGGGAAATGATCTATAATGAACTTAAAAAGGTATTTAAATATACCTTCACTAAGAAACCAGAGGCTTTTCTCTTGGGCATTGTCGGCCAAGGGGTGTTAAAGACGGATATAACTTTCTTTATGTATGCTACAACAGCAGCTAGAATACTTATCGCAAAGTACTGGAAGACACAGGATCTACCCACACTGGAAGAATGGCAGATGAAGGTGATGGACTACATGGGCTTGGCAGAAATGACGAGCAGAATCCGAGATCAGGGAAGAGAAGCAGCGGAAAAAGAATGGAAAAAGTTTAAGGACTATTTAAAGAAATACTACAAAATTAATGAAAGTTAGAATGATGTTGGACTGGAAAGTAAACGGTTACTATTAGCAATGGTTAAGACAAGGAGAATAAGGAAGATTAGCTTAAATTTAAAGTAAAATAAGGGAAGATTTGCTGAGTAATTGATTAGAATCTGGAATACAGAAAAGGGAGGCATGAGGAAGTCGAGGAAGAAAGGTTTAAGAAATTAGGATATGAAATGGTACTTGTTTTTTTGTTTTGTTTTTGTTTTTGTTTGGTTATGTATTTGCTGTTTTTATGTTATGTTTGTGTGATTATAAAAACTGTTTAATAAAAAAAAATTTAAAAAAAAAAAACACAAAGTCAGGACAGTGAGGGGTATGAGCTGGAGAGCGTTTCAAGGGCCAGAGAGAGAGATCTGGAGGCCGCATTCAGCTTCCCCACCCTCAGACTATATCCTGCAGATCAGTATTAGAACTTGATTATGCCCCCAGTCAATGTAGCAATGCTTCCCCCCCAACCCCATCAGCACCCCCAAGTATGGAAAAATCTGGGAAATGAAAAGGTGAGAGCCACGCCAATTTTCCAGAAATCCTTCAGCTTTTCCCAATTAGACATTCATTACTTCTACCACGGAAGCCATCAAAGGGGTCTCTGTGATTCTGTGTATGGTTGTGTGTGTTTTTCGTTTTTGCAATAATGCCACAGGGAGCTTTTAATTGAAATCAACGGCAGCTTTTTAAACTGTGTTTCACATTGGAGGAAAACAACAGAAGACACCACCAGAAGAGGAGCATTAAACAAAGGGGGGGACACACACATGAAACAGGAGTGGGGGAGGAAAGAAAATCAAAAGAATAAATTTACGGTAGCCAGCAAAGGAATTGTTACGCTGCAACAAAGCTCTTCTCCCTTTCCCTCATATTGACTGTAACCAGGAATGGGGGGGGCAGTTAAACAACCCAAAAAAAATCCTAAGTCCCCATCACAGCCTCATGTGGGGCAATGGCACAAGCACCATACACACAAAGAGGCTCAAAAAAGCAGTCTGTAAAATTGTAGCAATAAGCAGACATCATGTATCGTACTGTTTCCTCTGACAATCCAATACAGTGGTACCTCTGGTTAAGAACTTAATTCGCTCTGGAGGTCCGTTCTTAACTTGAAACTGTTCTTAACCTGAGGTACCACTTTAGCTAATAGGGCCTCCCTCTAATGCCGTACCACAGCTGCGCAATTTCTGTTCTCATCCTGAAGTAAAGTTCTTAACCCGAAGTACTATTTCTGGGTTAGCGGAGTCTGTAACCTGAAGTACCACTGAGGTACCACTGTAGAAATGTTATGTACTGAGTTGAATAGGATCCAAAATGCAGCAGTCTGATTGGTCCTAGAACAATAGTACTTTCCCAACCAATACATGAACCAAAACACAACCAAACCTAATCCTTGATCCCAAGAAACATAATGGAAAATTTGGTTATGGTATCTTTAAGAGGTGAGCAAATGCATGGTGAACTACGAATTTACTAAAATATATGAAACAATTGAACTCATGTAACAGAACTCTGGTTTTCCCAGTAGTGATGTATGGAAGTGAGAGCGGGACCATAAAGAAAGCTGAAGCTGATCGCCGAAGAATTGATACTTTTGAATTATGGTGCTGGAGGAAACTCTTGAGAGTCCCATGGACTGCAAGAAGATCAAACCTCTCCATTCTGAAGGAAATCAGCCCTGAGTGCTCACTGGAAGGACAGATCCTGAAGCTGATGCTCCAATACTTTGGACACCTCATGAGAAGAGAAGACTCCCTGGAAAAGACCCTGATGTTGGGAAAGATGGAGAGCACAAGGAGAAGGAGACGACAGAGGACAAGATGGTTGGACAGTGTTCTCGAAGCTACAAACATGAGTCTGACCGAACTGCGGGAGGCAGTGGAAGACAGGAGTGCCTGGCGTGCTCTGGTCCAAGGGGTCACGAAGAGTCGGACACGACTAAACGACTAAACAACAACAACAACAAACAGAACTCTACTGTTGTGTCTCAAATATTTCACCACAGATCTAAGCTCTTGCACTTGCTTCAATTTCCTTGTCCATTTCGGCCTTAGCAGTTATTATCATAAGAAAAACTGTAGGTTAAGAGAAACAGATTTTCCTCTCTTCCACTCAGCCCCAGCCCACCTCCCCAATGAGACCTGATTTTGCTTTAAGCTTCCAGTCTGGGCACTTAATATCGGGCCATTAATGCACCTTGAATCTCACTGGCATAAAACAAGTGTCCTGGAGGGGTAACGTGAAAAATGGTGACAGAGATCAGAAGTGATCAGGAGGCAGGCTGGAGCCTCGGTGCTCAGTGGGAAAGTGATTAATGAAAGTCCCCCCCACCGCCATCTATTCCCGTCTTTGCAAAAGAGGAAACCAGAGAGCTTGACAAGAACAAGCATTTCTCGTGCAAAGAGGGTAATCGCAGGAATGATACGTCTCCAGGAGATTCCCGAGGTCTTGCCTGCCCATAATAAATTGCCCTTGTCGCTTCCAGGAAACTTATGAAGAAAGATGGCAAAAGCTGGAGATGCAACAGGCAGAATAAAAGACTCCCCTTCCTCGCGAAGAATTTCAAAGACGCCACTCGGCACTCGCCTGGATGCAGTCAAAGATCTGACTTTAAATTTCAGATTTATTCATTTGCGTGGTGGCGGTGGCGATTTATATAACCCCATTTATGCACAGGGGACCTTATGCATTTGACAGGCCACTTCTGCAAGGCCTTACAGCAAGGATGGATGGGTGTGGGGACCTCAGACCCCAGCATTTCTGTCTGGCCCTTGAAATGCTGCCATGTCACACACCCAAACGTTTTAGCATGGCTCTTGCTTGCCTGGGTGGAAGATAGAAAGGGTTGTTGTGAGTATGCATAGAAGCTACCATACTGTACAAAGATAAAACTCTACATTCATTGCTCCACCTACTTTTGCCTCTGGTCCCACCTGGCATAGAATTGCAGAGTTGGAAAGGACGGCAATTTGTTCTGTCAAAATTCTGGGTGGGGTGGAGCGGTTGGGGTGATTCCCCCACCCCCCACCCCAGTACTGAAGTGACTTCAGAACAATCCATTACAATCTACCACAGCCTAACAGGATGGCCGCTCTTGAATTTGTCTTCTTCTACTTCTTATTATTTATTTAAATTTTATTAACATATAAAACACATACATATACATTTACACAATTACACAATACACGTACATAACACACTACCTTATATTCATAACATAAAACATGCCTACATTACTCTATATAATACCTGCCTATACTGTACATATCAACATAGCTACACACCTACCCCACACGGACACCCACCAAGTGATTTGACTTCCAGCCGTTCTTGTTACACTACTTTATTTTTCCAACTAGCTTAAATGCATTTCATTACTTCTTTAATCTCTTCTTCTATCTTAACTTAGGTCTCCTTTCACTCTAATCATTTTCTGGATTCACTCAATATCTGTCAGAAATTCTACTTTTTCCACATAAATTTTGATGTATTCCTTAAAGATAACCTACTCTTTATTCACTTTTTGTACCATGTCTCCTCTTACCCTCCCTGTTAGTTCAGCAATATGGAAGTATTCCATCATTTTAGATAACCAGTCTGTTTTAGTTGGGACGCTGCTGCTCTTGAATTTCTCACACACATACACATGAATTTGTAAGTCTGTCTGTGCTTGGCTACCCAGAGCTTAAATACATGAATTTTCATATACCATTTCAATCTCAGGTTCATGAGTTTGAATCCCATGTTGGGAAAAAGATTCCTGCATTTCAGAGGTTTGGACTAGATGACTCTCATGGCCCCTCTATGATTCTATTTAAGAACAACTCGGACAGCAGCACTTCCTGGGGACGCAGAAAACATGCGGAAGGAAAACCCTACAATTGAAGTCACTGTTTTCAGGTTGCTGGTAAGAAGTGTTGATATTTGCAGATGGCAAAAGGTGTGAGAATCTGGTCCTACTAATTAAGACTGGCTCCCATTAACACCCCAATGGGAAAGAAAGTTCACTTTAGATAGCATTCTCTTTTTTATTATTTTTATTTTTAGAAAATCTTTATTAATTTTCACATAGACAAATATACGTAACACATAATACAAAAGACGATCCAGATGAATAAAAACAATAAAGTAAGAAAAGTTAGAAAAACAAACATAAACAAATACAATATATTACACTTACATAACAAATTAAAATATGTAACTTCCAATAATTCTCATTATACTACTTATGTTATCTGTATTCCTTGCACAGATTTATATTGTTTTATTTTGCATATAGATATATAATCCACTACTACATTTTGAATAATTCTTGGTTATCAGTATCACTCTATTTCTGCAAGTATCTTATTGTTCGTACAGTACGTTTTCAAGTATTCTTTATATATTTTTCCATTGCCTAAATGCCTTTTGGTTTGACATTCCTCTAAGTTTTTCAATCAATTTTGCTAGTTGCGGGTATTCTATCATAAGAATTTGCCACTCTGTGATCGTTGGTAAGGTTTCATTTTTCAATTTCTTGCCACTATTATTCTGGCTGATAGCATTCTCAGGGGCAGCGTGTCCCATTTCGCCGCTCGAGGTGAAATGGGAACTACGGCTTTGTCCTGTTCCTGCTGCTCCTGCCACTACATACCTGTGGGAATGTTCAGGGATGCAGGAGAGGATATATTGTTTGGTTATAGCCTTTCCAACTTGTGTTAACAAGTTCGCAATTTAGCAGAGTAACATTCCCCTTTTTAAACTTGCAGTGGATGCGTTTGCTCAGGCTCACTAAAGCCTCTATAATACCTGCTGCTGCCATCAGCTCTGCTGCCACCCTACACCCTGCCCCGTCCACCTCTGGCAGAGAAACAGCACCACCATCCTTGCCAACTGGGGGCAAGACTGTGCCAATTTTGCACAGCTTCAGGCGAGATCTTGCTCCCAATTGGTGCCAGTGGTGCTTCTCTGCCACTGGTGGAGGTGAGAGGTCAGGCAGGTCCCCCCTGGGCCTGCCACCTGGGGGAGGGGGCACCTGCCACCTGAAGTAGCAGCCTCATTTGCCTCATGGCTGGGCTGGCTCTGAGCATCCCTTATTTATGTATGCAGTTGTTCCTTTTGAAAGCCCCAAGTCTTACAGAGGTCAGATCTAGTCTCCTCTTATCTGCTTCCTTCTGTCTGCACATGGTCAGGACTTTTGTCCTCCATGACCTTTTCTGCTCTTAACTAAAAATCAGCTTCTCACAAAAGCCCATTGATGGAAAAGAGCTTTCTCACACCTGTACTGTGTTTCCTGTGTTGAAAGGTTACAGCTCTTAGAAGAAGATCTCATGACATCTGCTGATGGGCTTTGCCCTTTCTGAGACTCAATTATCAACTCCAATTTGTTTTTCCTTCGTTATATATATCCTTTCCCCTTCTGAAACACTTGCTGCTGCCTGATTTGGTTTCTTCTCTCTGTGTGTCACTCTTTCTCTCTGTCTCTGTCTCTCTTTGTTGCTGCTGCAGAAGCACAATTCCCAGGCTTCCTTGGAAGGGTGATTTAATTTATGGTGTGCTTGCATTGTAAAAAGCACTGGTGAATAACAAGGACTTTGCCTAGTGCCTGAAAGGTAGCAAAGATGGCACCAGCAGAGAGTCCCACAACTGGGGTACCACCATCGCCCCTACGGAAGAGGCCATTTCCCCTGCCTACTTGCCTAAATTCAGAAGACTGAAGGACAAGCAAGATGTTTCAAATGAAGGCTAAGCAGATATTTTCAGCTGTGCTTTTTTCACCACTGAGGAGGAGCAAAAAGAAATAGCCTGCAAAATAAGGAGTCAGTTGAGAGGTGATGCTTGATATAATGGGGTTGATTCTTGGTGTGGAGCTACACACAGGGGAAAAAAACACTATAAATAAGTCAGAAATTAAATCCTCATAACAAAAGAAAAAAACCCTATGTAAAAACCCTATAGAAAAGTTTTGTGCTCTCTGGTGCCCTCTGGTGTTGCATATTTATAATGCATTCAAATCGCTTTTTTTTACTGTCTCATCTTAAAAAAACCCAGCCCAAAATATTATGAGATGGTCAATTATTTGCAGCTTCATACCTTTCTCCAGCCTCTTGTGCTTCCTGAAATAACAGTTGGAGGATAGAACAGGCTTTCTAGGAAGTGTGGCTGCTCTGGAAGATGCCTGCTATGCACTGGAGAGCACTGGGGATTTGAAGGAGAAGGAGAACACACTTGGTAAACACTCTATGAGAAGTGGCCTCTGAAGAAAATCTCACTTGCCTCTACCCTGTGATGGAGGGACTTTGGGTCAGCCTCCTGGAGGGCTTGGCTACGAATTAGCTGAGTGGTTAGCAGTTTGCCAGGCAGGGCAAGTCATATTATTTCCCTTAGAGGAAAAGAAAAAGATTCTAGAAGGGGGCTGGAAGTGCTTTACTGGTTAGGCAAAGCAAACCGCCATTCAAGGAGGTATCAGTTTAATAGAGGCAGGTTTAAAGTAGACATTTTAAGTGAAGTTCTGATTTAGACAGAAGTATTGTGCCTTATAAGAGAAACCATTAAGCTTTAACCCTTATCCAGTGTGTTTAAATAAAATTCCAGTTTTACTTTGAATGTTCCTCAACCTCTCTTTGGTCCTCTGATTGAGGGATAAGTGGTCATAGTTTTAAAAAGAACCATGGACCACTCAAACACTACTGGCAAGGGGTGTCTCAGTTTTAAAGCGCCCCCAAACCCAGTTCTGTTATTTTACTCCCATCTTTATCGAGGGAGTTTGCCAAACTGCACTTCAAAAGGGAAAGGTTTTTTGCAGACTTGCACAATTCATCTCTGCAACTCACTATGAAGGGAGAGAGAAAATTAAATTAGATGCAGAAGACGCAAGAGGCACATTTGCAATGCCTGCCTGGGCACAATTCAATAGGAAGGTTTCCTCTGCTGTGGAAGCTACCCCAGAGGACTGAGCCTTTTTGCAGCTCCCAGTTGTTAGAGTGGGGCAAGCCCTGAAGCATATCACTGAGGATTGTGCCCTTAAATTGCTATAGAAATGATTAGTCATAAAATCCTCCCCCAAGATGCTTTCCATTCCCTCTTCCGTGCAGCTATTCTGAGCCTTTATTCTCCAAAGCCGTGACAGCTGTGCTAAGTCCTCTGCTCCATCCCTGACAAAGGAAAAGCTTACCTCCTGATGGACGGGCCCAGCGCCTTCCCTGTGACATTTAAATCTTTCTTTGTACTCGACTCAGGGGGGTTGCTGTTAAAGAAGACGGTGCGCTTGGGTGATTCCATTCCTGAGAGTGTTATTACAGCGAAAGGCTGTTTAAGACACAAAAATGTCACAGCGATAAAATATTCTCTGACAACAGGAAGGGCCTGGAGATGGAGCAGTGATGGATCGTGGGGTGAGAGGGATATTGTCTGGTGGGGGGGATAGTTCTTCCGTCACTTGTTTATGTTGTAATTTGCAGTATATCGAGAGGGGAGACAACAATTGCAAGGGAAGCTACTTTTTACCAGTTCAGATGCCTCTGTTGCCCCCCGTGTTGTCTGCACTGAGTGGCCGTGTTAACAACGCTGGTTTTAGACAGGAGCGGTTTAAGGAAGAAGTCTTACCCAGCCCTACCTGGCAATGGCAGGTATCAGACCTGAATCACCTTGCAAGCAAACCCTGTTCTGTGCTACTAACCCATGGCCTTTTGTTCTCAAATGCATGGAAATCTACAGAAATGAGCCCAGATGGACTTAACTGCACATATTATGGCTAGTAAAGGTAAAAAGGTAAAGGACCCCTGGACAGTTAAATCCAGTCAAAGGCGACTATGGGGTGAGGCGCTCATCTCGGTTTCAGGCTGAGGGAGCCGGCATTTGTCCTGAGACAGCTTTCTGGGTCATGTGGCCAGCATGACTAAACTGCTTCTGGTGCAACGGAACACTGTGATGGAAACCAGAGCCCATGGAAATGCCATTTATCTTCCTGTCACAGCAGTATCTATTTATCTACTTGCACTGGCATGCCTTCGAACTGCTAGGTTGGCAGGAGCAGGGACCGAGCAATGGGAACTCACTCCATCGCAGGGATTCGAGCTGCCAACCTCCCGATTGGCAAGCCCAAAAGGCTCAGTGGTTTAAACCGTGGCGCCACCCACAACTAGTATACTTGATTTTGCAGAATTTGGAATGGTTGGGCAAGGGCAAAAGGCATGATAACGGTTGAAGGACATATTCCAGCCAGAAAACAGTACAGTGGTACCTCGGGTTACATATACTTCAGGTTACAGACACTTCAGGTTACAGACTCCGCTAACCCAGAAATATTCCCTCGGGTTAAGAACTTTGCTTCAGGATGAGAACAGAAATCGTGCTCTGACGGCGTGGCAGCAGCAGGAGGCCCCTTTAGCTAAAGTGGTGCTTCAGGTTAAGAACAGTTTCAGGTTAAGTACGGACCTCCGGAACGAATTAAGTTCATAACCCGAGGTACCACTGTACTCAAAAGAGGAAACAGAGCAGGACCAGTGAGTGATGGGGACTGGGGCAGGGACATTGCCTGGGTAGATTCCTGAGGGCCATATAGAAATGCCTGGGAGACTGTATTCATCCCCTGGGCCAGACTCTCTAGATGACCATTCCTTAAGGACTAGCAACTTTGCTAGTCTTTTCTACAGCACCTGCTCAACAGCAAAGATCAGCAGCGAGTGACTATTTCCCTTTCCCCCCCATTATCTCTTCCGAGCCTATAAGCCTTGGTGAATTGTCACCACCAAAGGAACAGTGGGCTGATAAACTTGCTCTTGCGGGAATTTATCTGGCATCCCATCATCTCCCCTGAGCAGCCACTGGGACCTGCTTTTCCAAGAGCCCAAATGATCACCAGCTGCTGCTGTTGAAATGCCACACTTTTTCTTTTTTGAGATCTGCTGGGGGAACTAGACATCTGTGTTAGAAGTTCCAGATGCAGAATTAGGAGGTGATCATTCATTCTTTGACAAGACTACAGCAGCCAGACGAGAAGCGACACAATGGAAAGCCTATCTATCAGGCTAAATGGCTATGGCAAAGCGAGCCTCCCTTAGATCTGCTGAAACCCCCATTCCACACACCACAGAGTTCAGCGACAATTCACCTCCACCTCAGTGCAACAGACCACAGTCAAAGTATTATAGTGGGAGAGACAGGTGCCAGCTAATGCATACCATGAGTGCTTGGTTAGCTGTCTTTTGCAAAAGAGCTGTAATAAATGGTCTCTGGTGCAAGACAATGGATAAAAGGCACAGCAGCTTTCATTCTCTGTTTGTTCTCTCTGGTTGCCCTGATCTAATTCAAAGTCAAGCACGGATCATCAAAAGTAAAATCTTTTTGCAAGAACAAATAAAAACTACAAATGTTTCTGCATTACATTTTTTTTTATCTCATCTTTCTTCTAGGGCAACAAAGGGAATCTCTGGCTTTTCGCATGTGGTTGCAGACCCCTTAGGCCTCCCAATTTAATCGGGATGTCCCAAATTTAGAGGCGCTGCCCTGGCTTCTGATCCCAATCCAGGATGCCACGATTTTCCCGGAGGCCACTCTGGGCCATGTAGCATCTCACAACACAGCGAGGCCGGAAGGGGGAACTTCCAGAAGCTGCTCTAGACTGCATGGCATCTTCGGAAGTCCTTGAACTCTGATAATGCCTGGATGGAGGATGAGTCTGGGAGGTATCAAAACTAGTCGCCCGTTTTACAGTTGCTGCTCTGACCACCTTGGCCTTTGGCCCCGCCCACCTCTGGTATATGGTTCTTAGAAAGTTGACCAGAAGAGAACGTGTTCCTCGTGCATGGTCTACGGCAGGGGTCAGCAACCTTTTTCAGCCGTGGGCCGGTCCACCGTCCCTCAAACCATGTGGTGGGCCCGACTATATTTTGGAAAAAAATATGAACCAATTCCTATGCCCCACAAATAACCCAGAGATGCATTTTAAATAAAGGGACACAGTCTACTCATGTAAAAACACCAGGCAAGCCCCACAAATAACCCAGAGATGCATTTTAAATAAAAGCACACATTCTACTCATGTAAAAACACCAGGCAGGCCCCACAAATAACCCAGAGATGCATTTTAAATAAAAACACACATTCTACTCATGTAAAAACACCAGGCAGGCCCCACAAATAACCCAGAGATGCATTTTAAATAAAAACACACATGCTACTCATGTACGGTAAAAACGCACTGATTCCCGGACCATCCACGGGCCAGATTTAGAAGGCGATTGGCCTGATCCAGCCCCGGGTCTTAGGTTGCCTGCCCCTGATCTACAGAGTACACAGAACAGGAATGGGGAACCTGTGGCCTTTTGCATGTTCTTAGACTTGCATTGCTGTCAGCCCCCAGCCGTCAGGAGGGCCACACATCTCCCATACTTGGCACAGATGAACTGACCCAGCTTGATCTGAGTGACATAAGCAATGGCTTACAGCACAATCCTCTCTCACTTAACTTTGTGTAAAAAAAAAAAAAAGGTAAAGGTAAAGGATCCCTGGACGGTTAAGTCCAGTCAAAGGCAACTATGGGGTTGCAGCACTCATCTCACTTTCAGACCAAAGGGAGCTGGTGTTTGTCCACAGACAGCTTTCCGGGTCATGTGGCCAGCAGGACTAAACCACTTCTGGTGCACTGGAACACCGTGACAGAAACCAGAGCGCACGGAAACACCATTTACCTTCCCACCACAGCAGTACCTATTTATCTACTTGCACTGGCCTGCTTTCGAACTGCTAGGTTGGCAGGAGCTGGGACAGAGCAACGGGAGCTCATCCCATCGCGGGGATTTGAACAGCAAGCCCAAGAGCCTCAGTGGTTTAGACCACAGCGCCACCCGCGTCCCTTTGTGTATGCACCACTGAGCATGGTATAACTTACTGTACTTCCCAATAAACAAGCATAAGATTTGACTGCACTGTATATCTGCCAGTTAATCCAGATACATTTATGTCTCACCTTTGTTCCAAGGAGCTCAAGGCACCTTACAACACATTTTATCCTCACAGCCATCCTGTGCAGTAGGGCAAGCTAGGGTCATGATTCATCCAATGGCACCAAAGGAGCTTCAGGGCTGAGTGACGATTTGAACACAGGACTCATGGGGTCACAGTGCAACACTTTCACCACTACGGGCTCTCAAATACACACCAAGCTGCCACGAATGAATGAAACCTTTATTGCTAAAAGCTATAAGCTGTCACAATTGGTCATAATGCGTAAAATGCAAATACCGTATTTTTCGCTCTATAAGACGCACCAGACCACGAGATGCACCTGGCTTTTGGAGGAGGAAAACAAGAAAAAAAAATTCTGAATCTCCGAAGCCAGAACAGCAAGAGGGATCGCTGTGCAGTGAAAGCAGCAATCCCTCTTTCTGTTCTGGCTTCTGGGATAGCTGTGCAGCCTGCATTCGCTCCATAAGACGCACACACATTTCCCCTTACTTTTTAGGAGGGAAAGAGTGAGTCTTATAGAGCAAAAAATACGGTAATTAATTTAAAACTGAACAGCAACAACAGCAAAGCAAACATACAGAAATCAGAAACGTAAGGAATTTAAACAAAAAGGAACCTTTAGAAGCTAAAGATGTCTGTTGACCCAGCATTTTCTCAAAACAGAGACAGCATCAGGAGGTGAGGTTGCAAGTCTGTGAATCACAGAGTTCGATGCATGGGCATATGGTCATCAATATGAATATAGTTCTGAAGCAAAATTACCTATTTCCTTGATTTTGCAGGTAATCCACGTTTTGGGGCTCAGCAAGCTGTATCTTCAAAGAGGCCTTCCCTGCTGTGTGAAAGAGAAATCCTCTTTGCCTATCATTACTCTAAGGAGAGACGGCTAAATCAGTCCATTTCTTGTCAGTTTTGCCCACTTGCACTCATAAGTCCATCAATCTGTATTTTTATTTTTTAAAATAGCACATAAATTCCCATTGGTTTTACTGTATTTTTCACAAATGCACAATGGCCTATGCATTTTATCAGAATATGCATGTCAACATAAAATAAGTATGTTATTGGAAAATACTCATTTTATTTGCATATTAAGATAAAGTATCGTATTAAATACTTTTTGTTGTTTTGTGTGCTGGAAAACAAAGCGTTACTTTGCTCTAGTCCACGCATTAATCCAGGAAGTTTCAATCCACTGAAAAATGCAGACTAATCAAAATCCTAGAGCATCCCCAACTATTTGTATTACAAAATAATGTCAAAACATTTGAAAAACCTGGGTGCGCAACTACCTGTGGAGACCTAAACCATACAGCTTTAATAGAAATATGTTTATTCTATCCTGCCCTTGTGCAAAGGTAGCATTAACTCAGGCGAAGGGGGTTTCTTTGTGAAGTTTCCAGCTCTCTAAAACTGCACTTAGCAGAGCTGTGCGGAGGAGACACATCTCACAAACATAAAACAGAAATGGCTGGTAAACTCGCAGCCTGCCGTTCCCTTCTTCACTTGGGGTTTTACTCCGCTGAAGGCAAAAGTGAGATTTTTATATATAATCAGAGCGCCCCCTAGTGACCAAAGTTTGCAAAGCTTCATCAAAGAGAAGGCATACAGTGGTACCTCGGGTTACATACGCTTCAGGTTACAGACACTTCAGGTTACAGACTCCGCTAACCCAGAAATAGTACCTCGGGTTAAGAACTTTGCTTCAAGATGAGAACAGAAATCGCGTGGCAGCAGCGGGAGGCCCCATTAGCTAAAGTGGTGCTTCAGGTTAAGAACAGTTTCAGGTTAAGAACGGACCTCCGGCACGAATTAAGTTCTTAACCCGAGGTACCACTGTACTCAAAGGAGGAAACAGAGCAGGACCAGTGAGTGATGGGGTCTGGGGCAGGGACATTGCCTGGGTAGATTCCTGAGGGCCATATAGAAATGCCTGAGGGACTGTATTCATCCCCTGGGCCTGAAGTCTATCCTCCAGACTCTCTAGATGACCATTCCTTAAGGGACGAATTAAGTACCAAACCCGAGGTTCACTTAACCCATATTCATTTAGGCATCCTGCCACACTGTGAACTGCATGGTCAGGAGGTGTGAGTTAGGATAGTTCATGCTGGATCACAAGTATTCAAACTTAGCTCCCCAAGGCTGCTTCTGCCCTACTGCCTATTGTTTCATGTCCCACAAAAACACACACCCCTCCCACACTCTCAGCAAAGCAGCAGGAAAACTGGACAGGACAACTCAAGATAAATATCTCACCATTCTTGGCTGCTCATCAGTCAGCAACACAAAGAGGATTTCGGGCAAACAAAAGTTTAAAACCTTCTCTCCTCCTACAATGCTGAAGAGAATTCCCACCACCATCACTGCTACTCGGCTTAGGGAAAAGCTTAATAGCTCAGTTGGTTAGAGCGTGGTGCTGATAACAGCAAGGTTGCAGGTTCATCCCCATAAGAGACAACAGCATATTCCTGCATCCAAGGGGTTGGATTGGATAATCCTTAAGGTCCCTTCCAACTCTGATTCTATGACATTGGGTCAACCATCAAGACAAGGGGGAACACATGGAAAGGGAGATTAAACCCGTTGAGGAAGGGTTACCTTGAAAGGGAAAGAGGAGAAAGAGAAAAAGTATGAAGTCTAAACCACAGTGCCTAGGGCTTGCCGATCAGAAGGTCAGCGGTTCAAATCCCCACGACAGGGTGAGCTCCCGTTGCCCAGTCCCTGCTCCTACCAACCTAGCAGTTCGAAAGCACATCAAGGTGAAAGTAGATAAATAGGTACCGCTCCAGCGGGAAGGTAAACAGCATTTCCATGCGCTGTTCTGGCTTCGCCAGAAGTGCCTTAGTTATGCTGGCCACATGAACCGGAAGCTGTATGCCAGCTCCCTCGGCCAGTAAAGCAAGATGAGCACCACAACCCCAGAGTCGTCTGCAACTGAACCTCTAATGGTCAGGGGTCCCTTTACCTTTTTACCTCTGATCCCACCCACTGCCATTTCTGGCACTACCTACTGCTGAAAGATTACTCAAGGGACGTCCTGTCCTTAATTGGGGGGGGGGACCTTGCTCTCTACCAGGCATAGGCAAACTCGGCCCTCCAGATGTTTTGAGACTACAATTCCCATCTTCCCTGACCACTGGTCCTGTTAGCTAGGGGTGATGGGAGTTGTAATCCCAAAACATCTGGAGGGCCGAGTTTGCCTATGCCTGCTCTCTACTGATCAGAAAATGTGCCTATTCCCCAAGGAATATACAAAATGCAGCCAATCTATGCACATTTCCCAAGGCCTGTTGAAAATGATTGACCAAGAAGTATGCACAATTCCCTCTTCATGGAAGGGTTATGTGCACATTCTCCACGCAGCCTGGTGAATGTGCAAAATGGCCGGTTATTATGAACATTAACTACTCATCCATCATTCCTCTGAACATTTACACAAAGCTATTGAAAACAAAATAAACATGTTAGGGATCTAGAAGTGCTATTTTGAATCATACACACCAATTTTGAGAGCCTCTTCAAACACACAAACACACACACACACACACACACACACACACAAAAGGTGATCATTGCTGACTCTCTAGTAAGGAGGCACAGAATCCTAGTGAAATCTTGCAGGAGGAGGAGGTGTTTTGAGCGTACCTTAATAAAGTGACAAGGTAGCTGGCATATGTGTGCATTTTCCCTTTCCCTTTAAAAAAATATCATTGCAGTGTTCCCAGTAGCCTCTCTGGTTGCCTGTACTTCCTTGAAACCCCATGAGAGGATCCACAGAAAGCCTCTCTTTGGAGCACCTGAAAACAGCACAAATGTGGTGTGGTATTTTTTTAAGGTTAAAACTCTTGGTGCTGCTTTCAAGTGCTCCAAATGCAGAGCAGCTGCCTGTACTTTCTGGAAAGCCCATGAGAGGTCACCACGATGTCCTCCTGTAGGCATTCAAGGAAGCATGGGCAGTGAGGGGATGTTTCCGATCTCACTACAAAGGATTTTATTAATATGAAAGGAAGGATGTACTCACTCCTCATCCCTTCCAAATCTTGCCCACCCCACCTTGCAATGTTTCCATATAATCGCTCTCCCTTCCTCTTTTCTCTGCTTGTGAGAACATTGGCAAAAATTATCAGCAAGGCGCAAGAAGAGGAGGTTAAGGGGTGATATGATAGCCATGTTCAAATATATAAAAGGATGTCACATAGAGGAGGAAGAAAGGTTGTTTTCTGCTGCTCCAGAGAAGCAGACACGGAGCAATGGTTCCAAACTACAAGAAAGGATATTCCACCTAAACATTAGGAAGAACTTCCTGACAGTAAGAGCCGTTTGACAGTGGAATTTGCTGCCAAGGAGTGTGGTGGAGTCTCCTTCTTCGAAGGTCTTTAAGCAGAGGCTTGACAACCATATGTCAGGAGTGCTCTGATGGTGTTTCCTGCTTGGCAGGAGGTTGGACTCGATGGCCCTTGTGGTCTCTTCCAACTCTATGATTCTATGATTCTATGATTCTAAGTATCTTTGCTTTCAAAAAGGATAAATTATCCAGAAAACTGCTACCCTTGTAAATTATACAAACACACAAGCTTATGTTTTAGTACATACTTTCTAAAAACGGGGGTATATTTTAATGTCTCAGTTTCAAAATCATATCCTGTTCAAAGTCATTTGTGCTAGATACATCATCAGTCTCAACTGCAGGATTAGAGGGGGGTTTTCATGTTGTTTTCATGGTTCTGACATGAACCCCCATCGATGCACAGTAGCCCAGAGGCAAGAGAAGAATACACTTTGCTCCTTGAAATTTCTTCCTTTTTTTTCAATTACTCTTTATTAGTTTTATATATGACATCCAAACAACAGGAAAAAAAACACACAAAACACGTAACTTCCAATACAAAGAAATTGTTATATAAAAATAAGATGACTTTCTTCTTTATGTTATGACTTCAGTCAACCTCAACGTGCATCCACTGTTTCCTTAGTAACTGCCTCTGATATAATGTTTGACTTAGCAGGAACTATATTTTAATTATATATATTTAACATAAGGTATTATTTCCTCCTTGAAATTTCACAGGCTGGCAGCTCCTGTGAACCCCACTTCCGTATAGTATCTGATGCAGCAGGGCTTTTTATCATCCCATCGGTGGTGAGTATCTTGCCCTGCACAAGCAACCACAGCCAAAGTAAAGGACCCCTGACCATTAGGGCCAGTCGCGGACGACTCTGGGGTTGCGACGCTCATCTCACTTTACTGGCCAAGGGAGCCGGCGTACAGCTTCCGGGTCATGTGGCCAGCATGACTAAACCACTTCTGGTGAACCAGAGCGGCACACGGAAACGCCGTTAACCTTCCCGCCAGAGCGGTACCTATTTATCTACTTGCAATTTGATGTGCTTTCAAACTGCTAGGTGGGCAGGAGCAGGGACCAAGCAACGGGAGGTCACCCCGTCGTGGGGATTCGAACCACCGACCTTCTGATTGGCAAGCCCTAGGCTCTGTGGTTTAGACCACAGTGCCACCCGCGTCCCAAAAATCCCAAAGTACTGAGCTCCATGTTTTAGTTTGTATGTGGCAGGTTCAGCATGTCCAACCAAGTCAACTTTCTCCTAAGACTAGAACTGAGGCATCTGGCAGGGGTCACTACATAGAGTAGGGTGCAATCATAGACTCTTAAGAGCTGGAAGGGACCCCAAGAGTCATCTAGTCCAACCCCTGCAATGCAGGAATCTTGGCTAAAGCATCCATGACATCCAACTTCTGCTTAAAAACCTCCAAGGAAGGAGAGTCCACCAATCTCTCGTGGGAGACCATTCCACTGTTGAACGGCTCTCAATGTCAAAAAGTTTTTATTCTAATGTTTAGTTGGAATCTTCTTTCTTGTAACTTGAAGCTGTTGGTTCGAGTCCTACCCTCCAGAGCAGGAGGGTAGGACTTGAACCAATCCTAAGAGTAAAGGTAAAGGTACCCCTGACCATTAGGTCCAGTGGTGGACGACTCTGGGGTTGCGGCACTCATCTCGCTTTATTGGCTGAGGGAGCCGGCATACAGCTTCCGGGTCATGTGGCCAGCATGACTAAGCTGCTTCTGGCGAACCAGAGCAGCACACGGAAATGCCGTTTCCCTTCCCGCCGGAGTGGTACCTATTTATCTACTTGCACTTGACATGCTTTCAAACTTCTAGGTTGGCAGAAGCAGGGACCGAGCAACGGGAGCTCACCCGTCGCGGGGATTCGAACCGCCGACCTTCTGATCGGCAAGCCCTAGGCTCTGTGGTTTAGACCACAGCACCACTCGCATCCCTAATCCTAACAGTAGCTGCCGGTGAACAGGGCTTAACACAGTGGTAGGGTTGCCATTGCATGTACAGTCCTGCTGTGTATACCCACCAGGGTAGAAGGTTGGGGGATAAGCAAAGTGCTGCCCCAGCCTGGAACTAGCCCAACAACCAGTGCTTTTCTTTTAAAAGAAAAAAATGTTTAGGTGTACTTTCATTTTGACTCAAGAAAATAACAATTTTTAAGTTCAAATCGGCGGAAATAAATACTGTAAATGGACAAAAGTACAAAGATTCACAAAATGTTTAGGGGTGTGTGTACCCCCAGAAAAAAGCACTGCCAACAACTAAGCCCAGATGCCCTCATGTGACAGCTGTGGGGCAAGCTCGAGATTCAATAGATCGTTTCCCAGCTCAGCCCCTCCAAAAGGCCCCCTTGGGGATCCCGCTACAGCCCCTCCATCCTCCTGCATCTTCCATGGGTGGGACTGGAAGCTGTGAAACTAGCATCACTCCTCAGGCTGCTGGAGGCTGGCAAGACTGGGCAGTATTATATTGTATTATATTATTTATGTACATTGATTTATTTTTTGGAGTTAAGAATAGGACTGGGATAAATTGTGTTCGCTGAGCCCGTATTTTATACAGTCTGTATATGATGTTTGTTTGTTAATGTGAGGTGTGATATGCCTAATAAAGGATTTTGAATAGACTGGGCAGAGGGACACTTCCACCCGTCAGCCCACGCCACCCAGCACAAAGGGAGCTTGGATTGCACCTTTAGTCGCTAGGTGACACCAGACATAGATGTAGTTGGGAGAAGTCGGGAGTTTCCTGCATCTGTTGTTTTTGTTAGAGATGAAGTCAAATCAGCTTCTCATCTAGCTAGGCAGCTGGTGTGTCTTCGAAGCCTTCCATAGCAAAGTTTCAGAGGTTAAGCTTTAAATGCACGGATTCCTAACCCAAGAAAATTGCACAATTTCTTGCCCTGAATGGTAAGAAAAGGTTCATCTAAGGCATCATCAAGGAGACAACTGAAAGATGCAAATCCCAGTTAGGGCCCCTCCAGCCACATTTTCTTATTGTGCTTCCATGATTCTTTGTGCTTCTGTCGTTCGCTGGGAGATCATATTCCTTCCAGCTTTTAAAACTCTTTGCACCTGCAAAGGTTCTGGGATTGGAATTATTAGTATCATCTTTTATTTATACAGCGCCGTCAATGTACTTGGCACTGTACACAATCAAAATAAGGATTTCATCCCAAAGGGCATATAATATAAAACAACAAATATGAACAATGCAATAAAAATCAATAATTTAAAATGTACAATTCACAAGCCATTACATCAGGTATACTAAGACAGCTACACCCAAGCAGAACGAGAACTCGTCACAATTTACAGCCAGCAGAGATTGTTCAGTTGATGACTGAGCCATGGCTGAGATCATGCCAGAGGCTCACACTTCTGGGCACCGGCTCCCTGAGGGGTGGGATGAACAAACACAAGTTCAGAAGTCAGGCTGAAGTCTCCCAGCTGTTTCCCTTCCATCTCCCTCTAGTCCTCTCCTCCAGAAATACCGCTTTGTTTCCCATAACTTCCTGCTGAAGTCCTGTAACTTTTTGGACCATAACTATTTCAGGTTTTTTTGTGTCCCATTTTTGTTGTGCTAAAGTGCAGGAGTGCCACTCCAAACTACACTAATGTAGAAACATTTGGGAAGAATTGCAGAGCAGCTAATAAAGGGGGAATGATGCGCTTTCGCTGTGTCAGTGATATGTTGTGGAATATAGCTGCAAACGAGAAACACCAGTCTAGAAGGGTCCTTAGAGTCGCACGCAGCTCAGACAAAAACAAAAAGGGAAGTTCTGAACCAGAAAGCCAAAGTTTGATTCTCCCCCCTGCTTTTCTCCCTTCATAATTTATTACCTGAATGAAGAATTTATTTGAAGTGCACAGAAAAGCAAAGTAAACTAGTTTTGTTTTGTTTCTACAACCTGAAGAGTTGCAAAAGTTCCCTTATTATCATCACTCCTTCGGGGAGCAAACTCAGGTGACGAAAGGAAGGACAGGACCGTAGCACAAACAGGGCCACAGGGAAAACAAGAGGACGGTATTGGAATGCTCAAGAGAACCTCCCCAGCTTTGCAGAAGTGCAAACATGCTTGACAAAAAAACCCTTAAGGACTGCATGAGGACTGAGAGTGAGGTTGTATCCGTTATAGCGCTAAATTACAGGAACTTTGCAGTATACTTGTTCTGCTGGTGAAATATTTAGTTGTAAATGTGGGAATGTTCAGGGTGGCAGGAAAGGATATATTTATTATTAATATCCTTCCTAACTTGCGCTAGCAAGTTCCTTTACTTGGCAGAGTTTACATTCCCCTTCTCACGCACAGCAGAAAACTAGTTGCAAACTCATGTGAGTTTCTTAAGACAATACGCAATTCAATCTGGCTTGTCCAAATTGAAATGTGTTCTAACATTTTCCCCTTGAATCCCTCCTAAAAGAATAAAGACACCACAGTCTTATTCATAAGCAATAAAAAGAAAGTTTACTCATGATCAGGCACAGCACAGTGTGATCGCTGAAGGCAGGCTTTAGGCTTAAAGTTACAAGCATATACAAACAGGTTGACCCCAAAGGGAGATGACCTGGGGGACTGCTTGGCTGGCAGCCAGCAGTTCAGTCCAGGAAATTTGCAGGACGAAAGGAAGATGGAAAAGAGGGAGAGTGGCAGCATGCCTTGTCCTTTTATCAGGTCTGGAGAGATCACCCCCACCCACTAGTCACATGCAAGGAAGGATGCTCCAGCCAGGTGTAACAGGAAGTTCAACTGGCTGGACCAACATCCCCTTGCATGTCCACTCTAGGAAAACAAGGAATGTTGTATTTGACTGCTCTCAGTGGATTACATGCCACAGTAAAGCAGTGTAAAGGGTGCAACCTGGAGTCTGTCTTCCACTCATTACACAGCCACAAAATGTGGCTTTGAAACCAGGTGCAGGCTTAGCAGAACACCACAACCAATTCTGGTTGCATGTTTGCTCAAACTCAGGGGTTTTAATCTGAGCGCAGAGAGAGAGAGCAGCCAACCTACAAAGGTCAATGCTTGAATTGGCCTGTGTTTAGTGTTTTACCTAGGGAGATGTCAATGAACACAAAGAGAAAAGCGCATAGTGTCACGTACTGAAATCATGGAAAGATCTATTTCCTCATGTGCATCTTTTATATTTAGATCGTCTTCCAAGGAGCTCAGGGTGACACAAGTGCTTTTAGGACTCTCACAACCATTTTAGCCTCACAACAATCGTGAGTGGTAGGTGAGGCAGTGGCTACTGAGCTGAGTAGGAATTTGAATCTGGGTCGGGTCTCTCCCCAGCCTAAATCCACAATACCTCACTTGCTTTAAAACAAGAACATACCTTTTCCATACAAAGGGGAAAACTGTGTGTAAAACATATTTTACTCAACTAGACAGGATGGAATCTACGTTCCTCAGTCCATATCCCACATCTGATTATATAGTGTTTCCTGTCAAAGCTCATAGTTTGAATTCTTGCAATGTTTAATTGCTTTTTATTTTATTTTTTAAAATTAATTCCTCTGTTTTTAGCTGCTCTTGTTTTTATCTGCAAGCCACCTCAAGTCCCCGTCAGGAAAAAAGGCAGGACATTAATAATAATAATAATAATAATAATAATAATAATAATAATAATAATTCTACAGCTGCTTCACTGCCAAATAGTTTGTTTTATTATGTTTATATATGCTGTAAGCCACCCAAAGTGGCTGGGGAAACCCAGCCAGATGGACAGGGTGTTGTTGTTGTTGTTGTTGTTGTTGTTACTGCATGTGCCATCAGGAAGTTCTCTCTGACGTATAGTTAAAATCCTTTTTTGTCCCCTTTGGAATCACTGAGTCAGGTCCTGTCCTCCAGAGCAACAGCCAAAAAATTTGCTCTATCATCTATGTCACAGTACTCCAAATATCTCCACACACACAAAAACCCCACAACAAATCAGGCTGCACTTGTGCATCATGTGCAGCCCCTGAGCATGAGAGAGGTGGCACTGAGCAAGGCCAAAAGGGACGTGAAACCGGTGCTTCCAGCAAGAACTGGCAGCATTCACGGGAAAACCGTTCCATCGTTCCAGCTCTTCGGGGTCCAGCTGCTCAGTTTTAGGGGTTGATTGAATAACTGGCATTTTGCCCTGGCTTTGTATCCCATGGCTGGCCTGATTATTGGCACTTCTGCGAGCCTGCCTGGCTGGGATACTGAGCACATCAGAAGGCAGGCAGGAGTACCCACAGCCCTGCATTCAGCGACTGCCCATGAACTTCCCTACCCGAGGAAAGGAATATTGGCCCTGAGAAAGATTTCATCAAAATGCCTCTGGCTTATGGTCTTTGTTCTGCTGCAATGCATGCCACTCCAGGGCTGGCCCACCCATAAGGCAATGTGAGGCAACAGCCTTGTGCAGAAGGATCCACAGGGGCAGCAAATATTTATTCCCCCCTTGTCCCTGGTGTAGATCTTGACTTGACACTTCTTTCCCGGATGTCTAGAGGAAAGCTGCAGTATTACATAGCCTTTGTACACATTTCAGGCTTTGAAGTACTGCAGTTTTGGGGTTTCTAAAAGCAGTATTTTTTAACGGGACATGGGTGGCGCTGTGGTCTAAACTTGCCAATTGGAAGGTAGGCGGTTTGAATCCCCGTGACGGGGTGAGTTCCCGTTGCTCGGTCCCTGCTCCTGCCAACCTAGCAGTTCGAAAGCACCTCAAAGTGCAAGTAGATAAATGGGTACCGCTCCGGCGGGAAGGTAAACGGTGTTTCTGTGTGCTGCTGTGGTTTCAGGGTTTGCCCTAAGCAATCTGAGACTGTGCCTCTGTGCTGCTGATTTCCCCACTGCCCTCTTCATACCTCTCCTGGTTCTCAGAGACTGTGGGGAGGGGAGCTTGTCGCAGCAGGAGGGGGAAACACCTGTGCCTCTCCACCAGCCTGACTCATCTCTGCCTCTTGGCCTCACTCATCCCAGTTTGCTGCTGCACCTTCTGCTTCTGATTCTACCCTTCTCTCTGCCACAGACTCTTCCTGCTCACTAAGCACTGTTATCTCTTCAGCTTCCGACACCTCCTCCTCTCAGGCTTCTACCTCTGACCACTCATGGTCATCTCACAACTATTCCCCAGGTTCTGAGTCTTCTTCCCTTGGGGGTTCCCCAGCTGGTTCCTCCACTATTCCTTTGCGTCCTTGACATTTCATGAGACTTCAGTGAGATCTCACAAGATTTCACTGGAAGATGGCACTGCTGCCAGCACTTTGTGGGCACTGCCAGGGTAGGAGAGGCCTGGCGCTGGTGGGTGGGACAACAGGGGGTGGCACATTCCCGTTTCACCTCAAGTGGTGAAATAGGACACACTGCCCCTGTCACATTGCATACCAATAGGGTTTCAGTAGGTAATTGGCCCTGTTATCCCAGTCGCCACACAAGGCGAGTGGGGCTTCAGAATATAAGATGACTTACAACTGTTCTACCTAAAGGCTCTTTCAAAACAGCTAACCAACAAAGTGAAGATCACAATGTCTGGACACTGACCAAAAAACATTTCTACGGAAGGCAGCAAATGCACTTTATGGTTATGTGTGTCCACAGTCTTAGTGGTGATGAAAATGAGCTCTGCAAACAAAGGATCTAATTTCTTTTATCATTATCTCTCATACTCCAGGACTGACATTTGTTTTAGGAAGGAATGGGGAGAATTGGGTTTACTTTAAAATGCAAATGTAATTTTTATTTACACAGCACAATTTCAAATATTCAGGTGTTCGTTTGGTCAGGATTCAATAACTTTAAGACCTTTTAAGATCTCTTAAACCTTTTATTTTTCAATGAATGTGTTGTTTAAACCTGTTTTATTAGTTTATTGTTTATTTTATGTATTCTGATGCCACAAGCCAGGCAGAGGATATTGTGATCGGGGAGTCATAGAAGTGCGACACGTCAATAAGAAGCTGCACACTCATAAATACAACAGTCCAATTCTATGCATGTCTGTTCAGAAGTAAGTCCCACTGAGTTAAATGAAGTTTATGTCCAGGTAGGGAAGGTGGAGAAATCCAGTTCAGTTTGCATTTAAAGGCAAATCTATGTAGTTTGTATTTTCTGAAACAGTTAGTGAACTGAAATATAGCCAACATTTGAAATTTGCACTTCCTCAGGGCAAAGTGTGCAAAATGTACGTATTAGTGAAAATTGTGGGAGACTACAGTCAAACATACTGTAACTATGCACAACTGCTAGCTAGTGCATGAAAGGGTTAAAGACCACAGTAGTTGTATTACTAGATAGACTCAGTTAGGTCACGCCCCCTCTCCTGTGGAGAGGGAGGAAGTGAAACCTTTCTACTTCCTTTCTCTTTCTCTCCCTGCACCTGTAACCAATGAAGGAGGATGTGTGTAAGCTTGCTCTCAAGTTTAGAGCATGTGTTTGGAACTATATTATGTATTTTCTACTCAAGAGTATTTTGCCTGTGTTCTCCTTGCAGCTGCATGGAACAGCACATGTACCAGACCTTTGAATCTATAAGTAAATCATTTCAAACTTACTTTCCAGTGTGTGGTCTGTTCCTTGCAAAAGGGATAGAAAGACGGGAACGTTTTAAATGCTATACTGCTGCTAATTTTTGTGAGTTTAATACTCTGCCACTGAGACTCTCAGTGTGCTAGCCCCGAGTTTTGAATCCAGTCACCCAGATGATTCTATTGTTGTTCACCTTTCCTTGTTCAGTCTTTTGTTGTGGTCCACAGGGATTCATACATTTTCCTCCCACTAAAATAGCATACAAAAATGCTAGGGAACATTTATTTTTCTTTTCTAAAACAATTTTTTATTGATTTTTAAACAAATACAAATACAATAAACACTTATCCAGCAGTACAGCTAATGGTGTTTGTTTTATCCATTGTCTCTAGACATACACTTACACATTCCACATTCAAACATATTTCTTAATGCAACCTCTCCACTGAGAATATTGAGTGGTTGGTATAAGATCTTTATTTTAGTCATTAACCTAGTTAAAGAAAGGGGTCCACATTTCTTGGAAGGTGTCTCTATTCGTTATGCCTTTAACTGGCCTCCTGTGTCTGGTGAGACGTTTGGACAATGCGGTATCCCAAATATTATTTTCCCATATGTTCAGGGGTACTTCAGTCCGGTTCTTCCATTGCTGAGCTATGGAAAGCTTGGTTCATCTATTCATGTTTGGTGGGAATGCCCTTAAGTTAAAAAACTTTTGGAATAGTGTTTTCAGAAAACGTTTAAAGGTCAATATAGAAGATATCTGCTGAATCGCTATTAGAATAGCATTTCATGAGCCTTGGACAACGACACTAAAGGATTGGTTTCGTATTGATGTCTCACGAGCCTCACCAACTTGGGGGATAACCAGTGATGCTCCTACAGATGAGCTCAGTGGCTGAGCTGGAATATAAGGGTTCAGGCCATCCCTAAGATACCCTGACATCATTGTCAATGATGATCCACATCTTTTCAAAGCCAAGTTTTGGTTGAATGTGATATCTTTGCTTAAAGTTTCCAGGTCACCAGAGACGTCTTTCCCATAGGGCTTAGTGATGCGTCGTGCCAGGGCGCCGGCCTCTCAGGGGCACCCCAGTGAGTGGGGGAGCTGCGAGGCTTTGCTGACAGCCTCCCCTTTCCCTGCACGTCCACCAGCTGCGCCCCACCAACTATATGGCTGAAGGGCATGCAGCTTCGACAGTGGAATTTGCTGCCAAGGAATGTGGTGGGGTCTCCTTCTTTGGAGGTCTTGACAACCATATGTCAGGAGTGCTCTGATGGTGTTTCCTGCTTGGCAGGGGGTTGGACTCGATGGCCCTTGTGGTCTATTCCAACTCTATGATTCTATGTTTCTATGATTCTATGATTCCTTCCCAAACCTCTGTGGGCATTGCTCTCCTGCAGCGGCTTGGGGGGGAGTTGCGCCCCCCCCCCATGGCTGACAGTGCACAGCTTCTCTCCCCCCCCCCCACTATCCGTGGTAATTTGGGGGCGCTGGGCGGATATTTGCACCCCGGCGCTGCATCTGCTAAAGACAGCCCTGCAGATCACAGTATCTGGCTCCTCTTCATTCCTGAACTGTGTTCCATTTGTCTGCCCAGTAGCAGTATGTGCATTCAGCTGTGCCTTGACACCCACTTCCATCCCCACCTAACAAGAGCTCACAGCCGGCTACCTTGAGCTACCACCGAATGCCCAGGAACCCACCTCGGGTTAAATCAATGACTTCATCCGCAGAGCCAACTGAATGCACAGCTGTTCCTGGTTTTGAAAAGGGGTGAGGTCAATGCAGTGGAAACAGCTGAGATTTCCCTTCCTTTCTTTTCAGGAGATGCTGACATTTTGTTCTATGTTTAGCATTTCATCTGTATTTGGAGGGAGGGGGGGCAAAAGGAGAGAAGCAAGGATGCTGGTTCCTTTCAAGAGCTTCCCCTGTTAGCGCCCGATGAGAATCTGACAGACAGGCATGTCAGTGGAAATGACCAGCCAGTGCCCCATAGGCGGCAGGAAACCAAAAACATTTATCCACCTAATTTCATTTCCCAAAGCCTCTTAGCTTTTAAATTCAGATTTGCAATTGAGTGATGGGATTAGACAAATTCCTTTCTGAATATGAGCTGTGCGCTGGCGAGGGAGAGCTCATTCAGAGGGCCTTGGGAAGAAAGGCTGCCTCGTCGCTGCACTAAAGGGAGAACGCAGCGGGGAGTCAGCCGTGCATGCTGAGGTTATTCACCCATAGGGGAGGGAGGCAGACTCTTTGCCAACAGGGAAGGATTTTGTGCCTTTGGGGGATAAAGGCAGCCATGCTTACTAGAACAAGGTGGGAGGGAGCTAAGGAACTGGGAGCCAAACCGTGCTGGGTTGCCCAGTAGGCAGACCAAGCAGGTGCCTTAGAGCATCATCAAAGCAGAAAAAGAAATTATTTTGATATTTGATTTATTAAAAAAAAAAGCAAGCACTGAAGTAGTCGTCATTTTTCTAACATCAGTGATTACTAACTGCTCCACAGAACACTCTTTTTCTCAGCTGGAAAGAAGAAGAAGAAACCCTTGTAGAACAACAATGTGTCAGGACAGACTTGATTCACTTCCCTATGTATAGATGTGGACATACTTCATTGAGATAGCTTCACTGAAATTATCCAGAATTTTGCAAGCAGAAAATCCAGGCATTTCAGCACAAATGTAGGTTTTGTATGATTTCCCTCTGTGTATATAGTAACCTTTTTATTTTGAGTTGCATATAGAGGCACCATATTTCCCCCCCCCCCCCCAGTGCTTAGGGGCTCTAAAGGTATTCATTCAGCCCTGGGTCTGAATGTGGCCCTCAGTGCCTATGTATCCGGCCCCCAGGACTCTCCACAAGACACCCCATGGCTGCTCCTCCCAATGCTTTTAAAATGTTCATTGCTTTTTTCCAAGAATAGCATCAAGTAACCAAGAAAACAACAAACAAAGCAATACATGCTTCATCCTCCCACCTTCTGGAGAACAGCTAATTGTCATAACTGGTTGCTCAAGTCTACAAAGGCTCATCATAAAGTCACATTACTCATTATTACATCAGTTGGTTCAATGGATACACTTGTGGGTGACTGGAGGTTATTTGTTGTCACTCTGTGTGTTCATATGCTTAATAAAACAGAAGTACATTTCATTATTATTATTATTATTATTATTATTATTATTATTATTATTACTCCACCCATCGCCACTCTGGGCAGCTTACAGCATATCTAAAAACATAGTAAAAGCATCAAGTATTAAAAACCTCCCGATACAGGGCTGCCTTCAGATGTCTTCTAAAAGTTGTGTAATTCTATAAAAAATCACTTTGGCCAGATTGATTATTTCTTCCTACGATTTGTATCTTTGAATTGTGATAATGCATCTCCTTTATGGAGATATTTGAGGGGGGTGTCCTAAGTTAAAAGTACTGTAACATCCATTGCTCTGACCTCCCTACACTGGCATATGTATCCCAGAAAGTTGGCCATGAAATATTGCAACACTTGGGCTGAAAAAGATTCCCCACCTTATACGAGAGAGGACATGTGTTTGATGAATTTGTTCTTTGCCAATTCCAATACGAACTAACTTGAGCTTCCCCTTTTGAACTATCGATCAGAACACACCTTTCCTTTGGATTTCACACTTCCCCAAATGTTGCAATGCAGTTCTCCTTCCCCAAAAAATGCTAAAAAATGCTTCTAAAATCATATTTTAGGATAAAGTATGTTTAGAAAGGTGTACTTCAAAAGAAAAGACCATTAAAAGTGCACATTTTGGGAGGAAAAACATAGTTTTGAACTTATTTCAATGTGTACAATGGTACCTTGGGTTACATACGCTTCAGGTTACAGACTCCGCTAACCCAGAAATAGTACCCCGGGTTAAGAACTTTGCTTCAGGATGAGAACAGAAATCGTGCTCCGGCGGCCCAGCAGCAGTGGGAGGCCCCATTAGCTAAAGTGGTGCTTCAGGTTAAGAACAGTTTCAGGTTAAGAACAAACCTCCAGAACGAATTAAGTTCTTAACCTGAGGTAGCATTGTATTTAAATACAAATCTGTTTGCAGGTAGTTGTTTTCTTTAAAAAAAGAAAAAAGAAAAACCACACAAATCAAGGTAGAAATTTGGAAACAGAAAATATTTATGAACACATGTGAAACTCACACAGACCAGAAATGGACTTTGTTTTTTGAGTATAAGAAGCTTCCTTATACTGAGTTCAGGTCATTGGTCAGTATTGTCTACAGGGCAGTGGTTGGCAGCTTATCCACATGTTATCAGTTCTCCAACCAAGCAAAGTTTACAAAAATGCATATATTAGGGGAAAGTGTGCATTAAATGTACGTATATATTTGTGAAAATAATATACAAAAATGCATTATCTCAGGAGAAATAAGTTGAGAAAAATGTGTACATTGGTCCAAACTGCATACAAAACTGGGTTTTTCAGTAGAAAGGCACACTATAATACTGAATAATTTTCATGAGGATTTAACAAAACAGAATTGTGGATCACTGCAGAAATAGGAAGAACTGAAATTCAGATGGGGAGAAATGAGAAACTGAGAGAACCAAGATGGGCAGATCCTTCTATCCCTATTAGAGGATGCAACTGATGAACTGGTCAACAAAATAGGCTTCTGTATCCATGGAGGTCTGTCTGTTTTCCAGACAAAAATATATTGTGGCCGAAAGCGTACTTTACTTCGTGACTCCCCCACCTTCCTAAGGTTCAAATTCCCATACCTTCCAGTACTTCGATGGCAAAATCTGGGACACAATCTTCAGGGATGCCATCTTCCTGATTTTTCTCGTGAGGGAACAGAGGCCATTTTGGACACTGTGATCTCACACAATTTTGTGCCACGATTTCCCCCTTAAAAACCACTTTTTTCAAGCATAGCACCCCAAAACACACATTTTGGGGCACCATGTGAAATTGCAGGCACAACAAAGTGGGGGTTTTTTGGGGGGGGGACTGCAGTGCGAAATTGCTCTAGATCAAGGCATCCAAAATGTTCACCATTGTCTCACAAGGGGGGGGGAAAAGATTGTCCCACTTTTTCCAAAACACTTGCAGGGTATGAACTCCACGTAACAGTAAGGGTTTTATAGCTGTGGAGTCCTTGTTCTTAGCTGGTTATCAATTGTGGGGTGGGATGTACTACTAACACATTTCTGGGAGGGTAATCCCTACTTAGAGCAAATCTACACTCATGGTTTATAACGTTAAAAATGTGTTATTAAAATGTGGCACCAGAGGGCGCTGCAGAGCAGCAAAGAGAAACTGCCATTAAACATTATAGAATGTTGTATTTAATAACATTTAGAAAATCAGTGTAGATCCAGCCTTAGTTGGGACTCAGCCACACTTCTGGTTGCCCCATGCCTGCTTGGAAAATATGCTCTTGGCTTCTGAATCAGAACAAACAGCATGTCAGGCTTCTGGGAATGGGCTTCCTCCCCCGTGGCTGCAAATGAGCAGATCAAATGAAAGGGAATTCTTACCAGTTAGTTTCTTTAATAAACACAGTGAAGGACAAAATAAAGCATCTAACCAGAATGGCAGGGCTCCCAATTAAGGTCACTCCCCCCCCCCCACCTTCCATCCTTATTAATCTACGTCATTCCTACATCTTGTAATCTGAGCTTGGAGCCTCTGTGTTTTCTGTTCTAACACTTTCTGAGCTCTCCGATACTTTGGGGAAGGAGGGTGGATACTTTACAGAGACTATGAATCTGTTAACTCGCTCTTTTCCAGTGTTTCTTCTTCTAACTGTTCCCCATCCAGTATTTCCCAGCTTCTGGCTTCTAAACTATGTCCTTCTGCAAACCACTGTTCCAAATCTATACTGTCCTCCTGCTCCTGGGAAGATTCAGGATCAGGAGGAGGGGGTGGCTCCCACCATTCTTCCTCAGTGCAGCCTTCCTCAGCACGGTCCCTGACACAGCAGTCTGCAGAAAACCCGATAGCCGTTTGATTCAGCGGTAAGCCACAGGTTTTCCTGGGGAAAAGAGGCAGAGCAAACAAAGAGATGGACAAGCCCAAAGCTTGTGTGTCCTGGTCTCTGTAGAACTGCATGAGCTAGGGATGCATTAACATTTAAATGAAATGGATAGAGAGGAGTCAGAGCACATTGCCAGAGCATTGTGTTTTGCATGCAAAAAGTCCCGGGTTCAGTCATTCACAGAGGCAGGTTTAGGGGAGTGTGACCAGTTCAGTCACACTGGGCAAGGAGCCCCGGGGGCACTATAACTGTAATGTAGAATGGAAGGTGATAAGGGGGAGGGCAATTTTTGGTGTTGCGCAAGTCACTGCTGAAATTGGAGTCCCCAAGGTCTCACTGACATCTCCAGTGAAAACAATAAGAGGATGTGAAGGATTCTTCTAAGAAACTCGGGAGAGCCACTTCCTCAGACACTAGGTCATGCCAGGTCACAAGGCAGGTCTCCTGTGCTCCTGTGAAGAATATAAGGTTTGTGCATAAAAACCCAGGATTATTATTATTATATTTTTGCCCCACAGATGAGTCCAGCTTCTTTCTACGTTCAAATTTTTGTTCCTCCTCCCATACTTCAGGTGGGCTATTTACCTTTGTGTGTTTGAATTTCCTTTTGTACCACGTCTGAAGTGCATGATTTTTTTAAAAAAAATTAAAAACATGTTTTCTTCTTCAGCTGGGAAAAATGCTCTGTGGAGAGAGGGGAGGGTGCTTGTTGATGTCACCAACCCCCCCAGCCAATCAGCACTCTGCACAGCCTCTTTGCCTTTTGACTGATGGGACTCATTCTTCCTGAGAAAACCGTGCATGGGGTAACAGCTTTGCTGTGAGTGTGCTTTCCGAAGCAGAGCAGCTCATGTTTTTATGCACATTTGCACTCTCCCGTGTTTCCTCCAAGTAGCCCCCAACTGGGGTATGGATTTTGTTCTGTCTCTAACATGCAAATGAGGACTAGCTCTCATAAATATTATGTGGGGGGTTGTGTTTTTTTTTTAATGTATTTCCCTTTTCTTACTAGTGAAATGTTTTTCTCCCAGCTTGGATTGGATGAAAAATGTGGCACAGCAGCCCGGACCTAGCTTAACAATGGCTTTGCCGGCTGCATTTGCCCTGTGGGGTTATCGGCTGGCTGTCCCTGCTCCCAACAATGGCCTTGCATTTGTTTGCATGAACTAACATATTAATCACAGTGAAGGGTCTGTGCCGGGCTTTCGCATGGTAGCACAGGTGTGCTCCTGTGTTGCCGTGCAGACTGAAGCAAGCGAGCGAGCGAGCGTGTGGTGCATCTGTGGCGTGTGTTTGCACGTGCCTGCTCTCTCTGACTGGCTGTCTCCTGAGCTGCTACTCTACTCTCTCTCACCCATTCACTGTCTAATAGGAAACAAATCTGCCCCTGGACATGCCAGGGCTTAAAATAGATGTTGAGACAGCAGCCTTTCCCCTTCTTCAGCAGCAACAGCGGCAGTAGCAGGAGCGGCAGAAGCAAGGAGAGAGAGAGCAGAGGAGATGGCCGACTAGATCTGAAGGAGAAGCCTTCTTTCCCAGCTGAGAAAAAGCAGAGCCTTGACAAAGGTAAAGTAACTGGGGCCAGCTGGCTCTCTTGTTGTCTCTTTGTGGCACTTCCATTGCAGGACAGAGCCTGTGGCTTCCTTGGTCTTTCCCCCTTGCGCTGTGCCAGCAAGGAGACGCTTCTGCCTGTCCTCTCTCGGAGAAGCTGCCATTTAGAAGAAGAAGCAGGCTATTCGATGCTTTGCATGTTTGTATGTGGCAGGGAACTGTGGCAGAACTTTGGCAGGATCGAGGCTTGGTGGAGTGGGAGGTCTCAGGCTGCATGCATGACCCTGTGGTATTTACTCTCTGCTACCTAACTTGTCATCCCAACAGTGCGGTGGAAGGAAAACAAGAGCCAGATTCATGCTGATGTGCATATAAGGGTGGGGTATCTATGGGTCACATAGTTCAGGGGATTGATCCTGGTCTCAAAGAAAATGTGCCTCCTTCCCAAACACTACTGCCACGCAGAACTTGTTCTTGGAGCTCATGTCTTTCAAAACATATCAAAGCTCTTGAAGGGCTGCTTTTTGGCAAAATAAATTGCCGGGCTGAGAACCAGCGCAATTGGGCATGTGGATAATTTTGGAAGGACTGAGGGGGGTAGATTTGAGGACTCTGCTTGGCTTTTAGGCTTAAACTGGATACCTCGAGCCAGAGACGTCTTCTTCACACTCAGACTCATTTTTCTGCCTCTGTAAAGTAGGAACAATTGTGACCTCCCATTGAGAGGACAGATAAAATAAAGACTCTCATGCATGAAACCCTGTGAAAAAGATTGATTACAAGGAGAGAGTTGCGCAGCATGGGAACATGGCTTCTTATTTTGCTCGTGTTATGAGGCTTGGAAGCAAGGCAGACAAAACAACAAGCAGGAGGCAATCTCTACTTTCCCCTCTGCTAGTGCTCCGGTGGGAGCATTAAAAGAGCAGTGCATCGTGTGCAACATTGTGCAGGGATAAAAGCCTCTCCCTCCCCACCCCACGCATGTATTCTGAACAGGGCTGGTCCATGGAGAGGAGTGGATCTGTTGCATCTGATCTCCAACCTGGAAGGGTGCCCCACCCAGTGCTTGATTCCTGTTAAGCTAAATGACCATCGGCTACCGATCCTTTAGAAACGCAGCTGCCTTGCTCCAAAAGCCACAGGCCCAAGATGAGCTGTTCCAGGAGGGCCGGGGAACCTGTGGCTCCCCAGATGTTGTTGGACTCCATTTCCCATCAGCCCCAGACAGCATGGCCGCCGGTCAGGGATGAAGGGAGTTGCAGTCCAGCCATATCTGGAGGAATCTGGTTTTCCCACCTCTGTGTTATAGCTTAGTAGATGTGTTGGAAAAGCTTTATTTCCCTTCATAGGCTTGTAAAACCTTCCCCTGCTGGGTTAAAGCACTCACGTTTCAGACTGGCTGCCACCCCCGAATGTAATACTTTATTTTGATGTAGCAATGAAGCGGGGGGGTTCTACTCCTGGACCTTCTCCTGAAGTCCCCCTCCTTGAACTGTCAGCTATCAGGGGCTCAAGCAGACTCCTCCATCCCCCATTTTGTTCACAATCCGCAGGCCACAGAGTCCTTATAAAAGCTGTTCTGCTTTCAATTGGTAAACAAGGGGAAGATAGAAAAACCACCGCCGTGTGTGAGGGCATCCCTGTTTCACTCCCAGACCGATACACAGGCACAGCTTGGGCCAAGTTCAGAAAGTACAGAGCAATATTCTAAACAATTTTATGCAATTCAGAAACAACCAATCATTTCTGGTGATTGTGTTAAGCGTGTGTGTGTATGTGCACCAATTTCTGAACACGATGCGATATCCTCTGCATTACCCAGTTCAGATTTTTGGTATTATCATAATTTTTGCCTGGCACCACACCCAGCAGCAAAGGCTCCAGAGAAAGCTGTCCTCTTGAAGCAAGTCACCACCAAAGTGGATGTGACAGAGTGATGGAGCCTATGCTTTGAAATCAGACATTCCCAGCAGTTCTGAATGAAGACATGTAGCCACCTGAGATGGCCCAGCAAATACCACTGTCTGCTTTTCTTTTTCCTCTTCCTCCTCATGCTCTGTACTTTGACTTTTGCCTCTGCTACAGCAAGGGCAGGTGAGTCAACAGGCTGTCACCTGTTCAGAAGGTGGGCAGTTTGAATCCCCGCGACCGAGTGAGCTCCCGTTGCTCGGTCTCTGCTCCTGCCAACCTAGCAGCTCAAAAGCACGAAGTGCAAGTAGATAAATAGGTACCGCTCCGGCGGGAAGGTAAACAGCGTTTCCGTGTGCTGCTCTGGTTCTCCAGAAGCAGCTTAGTCATGCTGGCCACATGGCCCGGAAGCTGTACGCCGGCTCCCTCGGCCTGTAAAGTGAGATGAGCGTCGCAACCCCAGAGTTGTCTGCGACTGGACCTAATGGTCATGGGTCCCTTTACCTTACAGCAAGGGCAGGTGAGTCAACAGGCTGTCACCCAACAATGACTCACTCAGAAGAAGGACCCTATATCAAGGAGTGAGGAATCTTAAGCCCAGGGACCCAGTGAGCCCTTCCAAGCATCTCTCTCTGATCCTCAAAACTAACCCTTTTTTGCTATCCCAACTTCAGAACCTGAGAGTCTTTGCCAGGCTGGAATTTGTCCTTGAACTCTGGAATGACTCTTACTTTGAGGGATAGAGAGGTATTGTGTGGAAATCAGCCTCCTGTACAAAGGTCAATTTTACACCTGCTGCGCTGCCGACTTTGGCCTCTGGCCTCACTCAACACCGGCATGTCTACAGGGTCAGTCTCAAACTGAGACCTTGTATTGGGGCAAGTGGCTATTTTTCTGGGGCAAGGCGTCAATTCTTTCTGAAGTTCAAAGGGCATTTGTCACGGCAGCAAAGCCATGGGTAGTCTCTTCAAGGCCACTTCCCCCCACAATGCCTTGCTCTGAGGAGTGACTCTTTCTCAGAGTAAGGCATGAGGAGCAACAGAGGAGATGTGGATGGGCAGTGGGCAGCCTAGAGAAGAGTTTGGATTTGATATCCCGCTTTATCACTAACCTAAAGAGTCTCAAAGCAGCTAACGTTCTCCTTTCCCTTCCTCCCCCACAACAAACACTATGTGAGATGAGTGAGGCTGAGAGACTTCAGAGAAGTGTGACTAGCCCAAGGTCACCCAGCAGCTGCATGTGGAGGAGCGGGGATGCGAACCCTGTTCAGCAGATTACGAGTCCACCGCTCTTAACCACTACACCACCCTGGCTCCTCCTAGAGGGGGCACCACTGCACTGCTCCTCAAAGTCCTCTGCCTAAGATGTGTCTCAAATGGCCTAAACGAGAGGGCTAGATGTGGGCCTCAGGTTCAGTCCTGGCATCGCTCCACAGGATCAGACAACAGAGGGTGTGAAAGACCCTCTGCCTGGGATTCTAAAGAACTGCTGCCTGTCAGAATACCAGGGGTTAGCAAACTTTTACAGCAGGGGGCCGGTCCTCTGTTCCTCAGACCTTCTGGGGAGCCAGACTGTATTTTGGAAAAATAATATGAATGAATTCCTATGCCCCACAAATATTCTACTCATGTAAAAACATGCTGATTCCCAGACAGTCCGCAGGGTGGATTTAGAAGGTGATTGGGCCGGATCTGGCCCCCAGGCCTTAGTTTGCCTACCCATGGAGTACACAGCACTGGGCTTGGTTGAAAAATAATCTGACCCAGCAGAGGCCATTTTTAATATTCTGAAAGAACTTCCTAATAGCTGCAGCTGCAATGCTCCCAGCCTCCCAGAATGGGTTTGGCACCTCCTATCTCCACTGCAAAAAAGTGGATTGTGCCGCACATTCCCCCAACCTGATTCTGACAGAAAAGAGCTGTGAAGTGGCAGGCTGAACATATTCCAAGAGAGGGTCAGATAGATTGATACAACAGCAGCGTTTGGATAGGCATACAATGAAGTCACCCCTGGGCACAGTTGCTGAAATGAGAGGTGCCGGAGACCCCTAATGTCCAGCTTTTGTGGAGTCTGCCTGAGGTTACTCAGTGGTGAGAGAACAAAATTTTGCCCCTTCTCCAGGGAGCACCAGCTCTTTAGGACAACTTCATACATGCTAAAGCTGCGTCTTCACTGGGCATTTGCCACTGAATAGTCACACATGGTGAACTCACTTTTTACAGGACATGTGCATGAAATCATGGGCAAGGTTTTGCATGTTTCTCATGTTTTGCCTGTTCAGCTTCTGTTTGTTTTCCAGAGCTCAGAAAAGCTGCCCTTTTTTAGCTCCATGGAGTAGCTGCACAATTTCTGCAGGTGTCCGTGGACTATTGTGTTGCTTTTGTGACCAGCTATGGCCTGCATAGATTACTCTAACCATTTCCTAAGAGCAACTCTGGCATTTTAACTCTCACTTTTCCAAACAGCATTGCTTTTATATCTAATCCCTCCAAGCCGCCGGGCCTTAAATTGCATTGGGAAAGATAATGATTAGGGTGTATTTAGCCCTGTTTCAATGCACAGTAGTCCTAATGAAAATCCCCCTCACCCACAAACCTTTGGGGCTGGAGAAAGGGAGGCTGCCCACTTGGCAGGACATGTTACGAGTTGCTGTTCCACTTCTAGCTGAAAGCAACACAGCAACAATTGGGTGTTGCTAAATTATCCACAGCTGGAAAGCACCTTAAGACATTGGGGAAAGATTCCCAACTGTGGCCCTGGTGCGTTCTGGCTCAGATTATACCCCCGGTGTCACAATGCAGAAGCAGAGCAATTCAACTCGGCAGTTTTGAGAGCCAGGAAAGTGAGCTTCAGGTTATATAGGAAGGTGTCTTGGGGACCAGATCAAACTCTTTGTCCATCTAGGCCACTGCTGCCTACTCTGACTGGCAGCAGCTCCCTGGGGTCCCAGGCATGGAGGGGAGCTTCCCATCCACCTAAGTGGTCCTTTCAGCTGGAGATGCTGGAAATTAAAACAAGGACATTCTGTATGCAAAAGTCGTATTCTTTCCACTGCATGGCAGTTCCTCCCCAAAGAGAGCAGAAATGGGGTGCCTTTTCCTCCTTGGGTTCCTTAAAAACTTTCTGCCCTCCTAGTGGAAAATCAGAGCTCCCCTAAAGGGGACTCAAGTGCGTGTGGAGCTGGGTGAATAATTTGTCTTTTTCCTTGTCTTGTAACGGGGTCAGTGCCAGGGTGGAGATATCTTGATTTTTGTTTTTCTTCTCCTCCAGCTCCTGGCTGTCTCTGTACAAAGCTCCTGGCACCTGCCAGCCTCCCTCATTACTATTCCTGCCTTGGCAGCCTCTGAGCTGGCAGAGCTGCGCTGGCCAAACATCGTTTTGAAGGAAGGCAGCAGCTGAGCTCATCCCGATCCCAACTGGTCAGGAGGTGCCAGCTCAAAAGCTGAGGAAAACGCCAACCAGCGTTTATTTCTCCTCTGCACATGTGAATTCATTAAAAGTCATGTAAAATGATTGAATGCCCATTATCGAACACTAAAGTGGCAGTTGGGTTTCTTCGCTTGTCTGTTTGAACAAGAAAGCAGGTTTCAAATTGTCCAAGTACACGGGCAATCCAATGTAGAGTCAGGCCCCATCTGCACTACAGATTTAAAGCAGGATCATACCACTTTAAACAGCTTCACCCAAAGAATCCTGGGAACTGTAGTTTGTTAAGGGTGCTGAGTGCTAGGAGACTACTATTCCCTTCACAGAGCTACAGTACCCAGAGTTTTTGGAGATGTAGGATTGATTGTTAAACCACTCAGACAATTGTGGTTCTGTGAGAGGAACAAGGGTCTCCTAACAATTCCCAACCAAAATCCCTTACCAAACTACAACTCCCAGGATTCTTTGGGGGAAACCATGGCAGTTTTAAGCGGCTGTGTTGCTGCTTTCAATCCCTGGCACTGATGGGGCCTGAAACAGAAAAAGCCAGGCAGGAGCAATGCCAAACTCACCGGGTTCCTGGAGCTCAGGCTATTTAGCCCCCAAACTAGTAGTGTTTCAAGGGCAACACAGCTGCCAAGCCCAATTTGTCCTTTCGAGGTCATCCGAAACAACATGTTATCCAAGTGTCCTGTTTACCACAGACCTATTTTTCTATTCCCGACCCCGTTTTATTCCCCCTTTCTTTCTTTACTTTTGCAAAAAGCCTTGTAAAATATGTCAGGGAATGCTTATGAAGCCTACGCCACTCTGGAAGCCAGACAAGAATGCTGTGGCTGGACTGCTCACAGGAGTCACTGGCAACGTCCTATGTCTCTTTGCTGGGAGACCTGTACTGGTTGCCAGTTTGCTACCAGCCCAGGCACAAGGTTTTTGCGTTCATTCTCAACAACTTGGGCTCCAAGTACCATAAGGCACCTACCGTATTTTTTGCTCTGTAAGACGCACGTTTTCCCTCCTAAAAAGTAAGGGGAAATGTGTGTGCGTCTTATGGAGCGAATGCAAGCTTCGCAGCTATCCCAGAAGCCAGAACAGCTAGAGAGTGCTGTGCAGCGCTCCCTCTAGCTGTTCTAGCTTCGCACGAAGCCTCCGTAGGGCACAGGGAGCATTCATCCCTTGCCCTGCGGAGGCTTTGCGGGTCTATCCGTGGCTTTTGCGGGAGGTGCGGGAAGGGACAGAGCGGGCAGCTATGTCCCTTCCCCCACCTCCCGCAAAGCCAGGGATAGGCGCACTCCCTTTAAAGAGTTGTGCGGAGTGTGTGTGCGGCTCTTGGGGGAAAGCCTGCAAGCGCCACACACACACTCCACGCTGCTGATGAAAGGGAGCACTGAGCAGAACCTGGGATGCATACAGGCTCTGCTCAGCGCTCCCTTTAAATAATATTTTTTTTCCCTTGCACTCCCCCTCTAAAAACTAGGTGCACCTTATGGTCAGGTGCATCTTATGGAGCAGAAAATACAGTAATTCCTTACGCTTGATCACTGAGAGCTTCTGATGGGGCACTTTTTGCAGTCTCTCCAGTGCCCCGAGGCTGAAGGCTCATCCACACTTTTGCTTGTCCCACCTCTTTACCAGCCTTTCAGACCCTCCAAGAAGCCATCCCAGTTTCTGATTTATAATAATAATAATAATAATTTATTATTTATACCCTGCCCATCTGGCTGGGCCTCCCCAGCCACTCTGGGCGGCTTCCAACAAAATATTAAAATACAGTAATGCATCAAACATTAAAAGCTTCCCTAAACAGGGCTGCCTTCAGATGTCTTCCAAAAGTCTGGTAGTTGTTCTTCTCTTTGACATCTGGTGGGAGGGAGTTCCACAGGGCGGGTGCCACTACCGAGAAGACCCTCTGCCTGGTTCACTGTAACTTGGCTTCTCACAGCGAGGGAACTGCCAGAAGGCCCTCGGCGCTGGTCCTCAGTGTCCAGGCAGAACGATGGGGGTGGAGGCGCAACTTCAGATATTGATTTGATCCCGGAATGTCCTAGAGCCCTCCCACCTCATTCCCAAAGCTGAGAAACCACTAGCTATGCTTTGTGGGGAAGGGAAGAGGACTATAGGACCCTGTCTGAGCCCTCATGCTTCCTTCCCAAAGCCCACTGCCTCCCTTACCCAGCTTTGGGAAGCCAGCATGAAGGCTGCAATGGTGGGTGTCAAATATTGATGGGGGCCACCAAATAAAGCATTGAGGGCCACATGTTTGGAAAACCCTGATTTATCCCCACCTACAGTAGAGGGCAGCCTACTAATGTGGATCAAAAGGATGCAAGAAAACAAGATCCCATCATGTTGCAATAAGTACGTTTTGATTTTATGGTTTAGCATTGTTTATATTTTGAATTGCATATGGGAAAAACACCATAATCTTTCCAGTGCTTAAGGCCTGTACCAGTCTTAATCCAGCCCTGGTTTACCCACTGCTGTCAGTGCTCTAGCCCCATCAAGACTCCTTGCTTTAGCCATTTCCATTTTTAACAGGATCCGGAAGGAGAGACACTGAGTGCAGACGATCCCCAGGCTGGATGTGGTCCTGCTAATACCACCTGTGCTCTCTTCCAGTTTAGAAACCGACCGTGGGTGGTGGTCGCAGCAGAAACACTGCCCCGCCCCAGCCCCCTCAAGAGGCCCGGGATGCAAGGGGGGGCTTGGCGGCACCAATGGCCTTCTTGTCCCGGTTCTCCCGGAACGGATCCAGGGCTCCCAGCCGGCGGATTCACGATGACACCGTCAGCCACCCCATCCTCAGCGTCTTCGAGTTGGAGAGGCTGCTCTACACAGGGAAGACAGCCTGCAACCATGCTGACGAAGTGTGGCCAGGACTCTACCTGGGAGATCAGTACGTACCAGCCCAGATGTCACTGTGGGGACGGTGGTGGGGAGGAAGTCCTGTGATCTACAGCTGCTAAGGAACTGGAGGGCATGCATGACATTGCCTACTATCAGGGACTGGGCAGAGGAGGAATGGTGGAGACCTCCTCCCCATCCTGACCCCTCTAGGGAGGAGGAAGAAGACAGTACAGTGGTACCTTGGTTGCAAACAGGATCCGTTCCAGAGGCACGTTCGCAACATGAAAGGAATGCAACCCACAGTGGCGCATCTACGCGCATGCGGGTTGCGATTCACCACTTTTGCGCATGCGCGTTACGTCATGCGGCGCGTCTGCGCATGCGCAAGTGGCGAAACCTGGAAGTAACCCTTTCTGGTACTTCCGGGTTGCCGCAGGATGCAACCTGAAAAAACGCAACATGAAGCAAACGTAACAAGAGGTAGGACTGTATAGATTTACAACAGGGGTTTGAGGGAGGTCGCAGCTCAGAGGCAGATGAGGCGGAAAGTTGGGAAATAATGGTAGAGGAGGAGGCAGGACCGGAATGGCAGTTGGCTGCCATGAAAGCCTTCCAGACCCCCCATCTGCCAGAACCTGGCAAGCCTTAAAAGTAGGAGAGCAAAGAGCTCCAAGGGCAGAGGGCACGTAGTAGCACCTGTAGAAGTGATGAATGAGGAAGAGGGAGAGACGAGGAGTTGGAGATTCACTTGGGACAACGTCATTATCCAGGAGGCTGGGTTCTATAATATTTATTTATTTATTTATTTATTTATTTATTATTTCCACCTTGCCCATCTGGCTGGGTTTCCCCAGCCACTCTGGGCGGCTTTCAGCAGAACATTAAAAGCAGAATAGAACTTCAAACATTAAAAACTTCCCTAAACAGGGCTGCCTTCAGATGTCTTCTATAGCCTCTCTCTGTTATACTGAAATAAAAAAGGACAGTAAGAAACTTTTCCTTGTTTTTATACTTTCCTGGGCAACCAGCCAGGAGCTGCTGACAGCTTCCTGGCACCTACAGAAGACAAATCTCCATTTCACTCTGTTTCTCATGTTTCCCATTCTGAAGTTCGTCCCACCCCCTTTTCTGCATCCATTTGAGTTTTCTGTTTAAAAGCCTGCATGAGCAACCTTGCTCCTTTATGTGCACACCAGCCAGCTGCACTGAGAGGGTTGCTTAACAACCTTCCCTGCTCCATCTTCTTCCCCCCATGTAGAGATATAGCTGCCAACCGCCGAGAACTGGCGCGCCTGAACATCACCCACATCCTCAATGCCTCGCACAGCAAGTGGCGGGGAGGGGCCGATTACTATGAAGGCACTGGCATCTGCTACCTGGGCATCGAGGCCCACGACTCGCCCACTTTCGACATGAGCCCCTACTTTGATCCCGCCGCTGACTTCATCCACAAGGCGCTGAGCAGGACTGGAGGTGAGTCCATGGCGGTAGGTGGCTTGATGGCCCAACTCTTTGCAGAACTGAACAGCTCTCCCTACCATTGGTGAGAGTTTCACGTTGGGGGGACAACGCTCTGGATGGAAGTAGGACTGGTGCCTGTGAGCACATTGTCATGGGATTGGTGTGCTGAGATTCTTCCACATATGTGGTGGGCCTGTAAAAGGATAGAGGAGTATTGGGAAATAATTCATAATGAATTGAAAAAAAATGTTTAAAGGTACTTCCCCTCCCCCCCCAAAAAAAACAGAGTCCTTTTTGTTGGGGATAATTCAGATGGAAATTCCCATGTGTCAAAAAATGTTATTTATGTATGTTTCATTAGCCCAAAAATGGAAAGCGAGTGAGGTCCTATCTAAAGAAGATTGGCAACTTAAACTGATGAACTATGTGCAGCTTGCGGACCTAACATATAGAATAAGAGAACAAGAAGAACATACGTTTAAAGAAGATTGGAAGATGTTTATTAAATATATGGAAAATAACTGTGTACAGCTGAAAATGCTGGCAGCATTAAGATAAATTCAACAGTGTAAACAAGTTTTGATGGATGTAATAATGGAATACTGAATGGTTTAGTTTATGTAAAATACGCAGGGATTTATTATGACATGAAAAAATGAACTATGGAAAGAGAAGAAGGGAAGTCAATGACATTTTTAGGTTGTTTAAATAAATATTTTAAATTGTAAAACAGAAAATTTAATAAAAATTATACACACACACAAAAAGAGATTCTTTCCCATAGTGAGAGATTAACTGTTACACCCAGACCATATCCATAGCATATAATTAAAGCGCATGGCTTTGCCCTGCCCCCACCCAAGAACCCTGAGAACTGTAGTTTGTTGCAGGTGCTTGAAATGGCAGCTCTGGGCATGGAATCGGGGTCCCCTAAAAACTCAGTTCCCAAGAATCTTGGGGGAGAAGCCAAGATCGCTGGGTGATCTTGGGCCAATCACTACCTTTCAGTTTGCTCTACTTTGCAGGCTTGCTGTGAGGAGCAAGTAGAAAGGGAGGACTGTGTGTGCTGCCTTGAGCATCTTGGAGGAAAAGCTGAACACAAAAGTAAAAAGTCTGTGAGCCAGTGCACACTTACCTGAAAATAAACCCTGCTGAACATTGCAGGATTTATCTCTGAATATCTATGCATAGCATAAAGGGATGCGGGTGGCGCTGTGGGTTAAACCACAGAGCCTAGGGCTTGCCGATCAGTAGGTCGACGGTTCAAATCCCCACGACGAGGTGACCTCCCATTGCTCGGTCCCTGCTCCTGCCAACCTAGCAGTTTGAAAGCACGTCAAAGTGCAAGTAGATAAATAGGTACCACTCTGGCGGGAAGGTAAACGGCGTTTCCGTGCGCTGCTCTGGTTTGCCAGAAGCGGCTTAGTCATGCTGGCCACATGACCCGGAGGCTGTACACCGGCTCCCTCGGCCAATAAAGCGAGATGAGCGCCGCAACCCCAGAGTCGGCCATGACTGGACCTAATGGTCAGAGTTCCCTTTAGCTTTACCTTTATGCATAGCGTAGGGGAGACATTTTTTTTAGGAAGTGCGACCAGGCGCCCCCACAACAGGCTCCCTCATTGGAGCTTGGCTCCAGTGTGCAAGGAACTGCAGAGACAGCTTCCTCGTGCAGCGGCTCAATGCCACCAGCCACAGCTCCACCCCTGGGTCAAGCCTGACCTGGGGGCAGAGAGAGGCTGCGACACACAAGGAAGATGTCAAGCATCTTGCCTGGCTGCAGTTCTGCTATACCGCTGGCACATCAGATACAGTGGTGCCTCGCAAGACAAAAATAATCCGTTCCGCGAGTCTCTTTGTCTAGCGGTTTTTTCGTATTGCGAAGCAACCCTATTAGCGGCTTAGCGGATTAGCGCTATTAGCGGTTTAGCGGCTTAGCGGCTATTAAAGGCTTAGCGGCTTAGCGGCTAAAAGGCTATTAGCGGCTTAGCGGCTTAGAAAAAGGGGGGTGGAAGCGGGGGGGAAATCGCAAGACTCGCAAGACGTTTTTGTCTTGCAAAGCAAGCCCATAGGGAAAATCGTCTTGCGAAGCAACTCAAAAACGGAAGACCCTTTCGTCTAGCGGGTTTTTCGTCTTGCGAGGCATTCGTCTTGCGGGGCACCACTGTATTTGTTTTTGATGTGTCTAAACTGCCCATCACCCTGATGGATTCCAGGGCAGTGTACAGCAAGGAAAAAGATGCATCTTTGTGCACCAGTAAAATTGAGGGCTTGTCCACACTTCTGCTCGTTCTGTGTCTAGAACGCATGGGCCCAAGCAGTTTTCCACTTGATCCACACAGTGTGGTCATTGTCCTGTGGGAATTGAGGTCCTTTTTCAGGCAAACGGCCACATTCCCTCCTGGGAAACTTTCCAGGGGCCGTCTGCCAATGGTGGGTGGGGCCAGCTGCAAAAGTAGGTGGAGCAACCATGCAAATTTTACCTTTGTGCGATAGGCTACTTTCTACACACACACACACACACCTCTTTATTCTCCATCCAGGGATGCAGGAGGCATGATCAGAGTTCAAGGATACATTCTGACCAAGTGAAAACACTCAAGGGGGGTGAAAAATAGGACATGAGGACCAGATAGTAGTGCCTGGAAGGCTACATGTGGCTCCCATTCTTGAGGTCCCTCACTCCTGTGTCCCAAACCAAATGAGGATGGAAATATAAGGTTGTGCTGGGGGAGGGAATCTCTCTGGGGTTATTTAAATTGGTGGCATTCTGGAAGAGATCTTTGGTGAGGTGCACCTCTAACCTTACGGGCCATAAATGCCTCAGCTGCCATTTGATATTCAATAGTACACTTTAGCTACTCTCAGATAATGGTTTTAATGCGGTTGGGAGCTCTTCAGATTGCAATCTGCATTACTTCAGTTTATTCTGAATGTGTTTAGTCATCCCTACTGTGTTTGGAAGGCAGGGAGCCTCCTGTTCCTTCTGTTGAGCAGGGCCCTGGACCTCTGCCCCCAAGTCCAACCCTGATGGCAATACTGTCAACACTTACTTTGCATATCTACATCTAGCACATCTGTATCTCCCATTTCTTCCTGCAGGAAGGATCCTTGTTCACTGTGCCGTGGGGGTGAGCAGATCAGCCACTTTGGTCCTCGCCTACCTCATGATTTACCATCGCTTGACCTTGGTGGAGGCCATAAAGACCGTCAAGGACCACCGAGGCATCATCCCCAACCGGGGGTTCCTACGTCAGTTGGCTGCCCTGGACAACTCCCTCAGGTTGAAACAGAGGCCATGAGTGGAAGGGCCAGAGGGGAAAACAATGTTGGAGCCAGTCCTGAGGCATTTCCAGGCCATAATTTGGGCTCTGGTATCCCTGAACTTCCACAGTTCCCGCCCTGCAAGAGCCCAAGGCCTACAAGGCCTCTAATTTCTAAAGTTAGCTTCAGGTGTCAGCCAGAGGTGAGCTGGCTCAGGTTTCCGAGAGGCAGAAAGTTCCCCGACCCCTCTCTCCATTTCTCCCTCCTTTGGGAAGCCATAAAATGGGGCTCTTCTTGATATCAAGTCTCAACCTCAGACCAGGGGAGTCTTCAGCTGTCCAAATCCCCTCGGAGTCCTGTGTGGTGTGGCCTGTCGCTCCCCATATTTGCTTTTAGCCTTTGTTAAAGTGCTTGGGTAGTTCCCTAATATATTTTAGCTGTGAGAATAAAGTCCTGCAGAGACTAAATGCATCAGAACATTTTTTCCACCCAACAGTGATCTGCAATTATGGGGCAAGGGAAGAATTGGGTTGGTTACTGCTAGACATGTTGCTGCTGTCTGGGGTGGGGCAAGGAGTAGTCCCAGAACAGCAACTGCCCAAGGGTCCCAGGAACTTAGAAGGGCCTTCCACTGGCGTAACCCAGCTGCACCCCAATTCATCACCCTCTCTGCCAAGCCCACAGGTGCTTTCCAGTTACAGGTGCTGCTGCTGCTTTTGAATGGGAGCCAAAATCAGCTCCCTTCCAGAATGGCTGCCCACCATTTTAAGTTACCCAAAATGTAATGCCCTGGACCACAGATTTGTAAAATGTATTGATTTCACAGCTCTGTAGTCTGAGTTGATCAGTAATTCTGTTGCAGCCACTGCAAGCAGGGCTGGGCCCTGCCCTGGTTCAAGGAAGGTTGCTGGGCATGGTCAAGACCATGCAAAGGGGCTGTCTAAAGCCTGTCACGGGCCTTGGATGGAATGAAGTACACAGAGCACTATTCTTATTATTTTTAACCGTTCTCCATCACTTAATGAGAAAAGAAACTGCATTCAGAAATTGTCAAAGGGGAGAGAAAATGTTGGTGAAATTCTCACAGGCATGGTGTGGGCTTTCACCCTCTGCTTACTTACTTTCAAGTAGGCCAAGGGGCATTCGTCAGCCTCTTTTCTTCCACTCTAGCTAGCTGGTCAAAGATACAGAATATGGAGAATCAAGTCTTTTCTGAAATCCACTGTTGGGTCATACCTTTTTTAGGGCCAACCAAACATGTCACCCAAAAGTGGCAATTTTTGAAGAGGGAGCAAGGCAGCTTCTGCTCCAGAGACCTGCCAGGACCAGCAATGAAAGGAAGTGCCGTTTGAGTGATACCAGGCATAAAGATAAAAAGTTCACTGATTCCTAGAGCAGAATTGCTGGTGGAGTGGATTCCCCACCTCCTAGAATGGATTTTTTGTTTGTACCAGCTGCTGAAAGTTGAAGGAGCTCAGGTTCATTCTAGGAACCATGGGGGGGGGAGAGACCATAGATCAGTGGTACTGATATATTTTGCATCCAGAAGGTCCCTGATTCAAATCCCAGCATCTGCAGGTAGGGCTGGGGGAGTCTCCCTGTCTGAAACCTGGAAAGCTGCTGCCAGTCAATGTAGACAATTCTCTGGCTCTGTATAAGACAACTTCCTATGCTGCTATGAATGGAATTCTTCATCCCTGCTCCATCAACTTGCTCCCTCGCCTACATGTAAGTCCATGCCCTCACCTGCCTTCAGTCGCTCATTGCCTGTGACTACCAGACAAGGGCTTAAATGAGGCATAGGCAAACTCAGCCCTCCAGATGTTTTGGGACTACAACTCCCATCATCCCTGACCACTGGTCCTGTTAGCTAGGGATGATTGGAGTTGTAGTCCCAAAACATCTGGAGGGCCGAATTTGCCTATGCCTGGCTTAAATGCAAAGTTGGCTCACCAGATGCAGCATAGAGCACACTTTCTGCTTTGCAGAGTTACCCACAGCAGATCACAGAAAACAGCTCCAGCCTGGATACTCCTGCAAGAGTTCCAGCAGCTTTGGCATTTCCTACGCTGGCAATGAAAATAAATTGATGTCATTGGCTAGAGTGTAATGTCTGGTTTAAAGATGGCTTTCTTCCGCCTGCTCTCCCCCCATTGTTCATTTGGGATGTGGAAGTGGCACAAAAGAAGTTCAAAGGCACTTTTAGCACCAGGTGTGAGAAATGATGCCAAGGCCCTTTTCATCAGTATATGAGCAAAATTAAATTGGAGGATCTGCACAGCTGATCGGAATCCCTTTCCTCCATAGCCATGCTCTCATTATAGATGCCAACCTCAGTCTGTCGTCATCCAGTTCCTGGCTGCCTGCTTGCCTTCCCACCCAGGTGGTGGTCGCAGCTGCCAAGTTCCTCCTCCTTAGTCTCAGTGTTGCCCTTTTAGAACTCAGCAGGGAGAAGGATGGGGACAAAACTAGAATGAGTTGGCTCTGCCTGTCACTGGCTCTGGTCCCACCAACCTTTGGCCTCCCTGCTTTCTGTGCGGAATTATATGTGCGGAAGTTGCCCAGGGTCGTTTGACCCTTTTAAATGGTCCTCTTTTTCCTTCCGATAAAAGCCTATGCAAAATACTTTCTTTAAAGTTTAAAAATGACGCATTACTTCTACTTGGTACACTGAAACATTTTTACATGAATTTGTATCTGAGACTAATATTTACAGACTGATTGTGAGGCACACAGCAGCATAAAACAACACCTGCTGTTCTCACAGTTAAAACTCACTCTCTATACAGCTGATAAATGAACCAACCAGGGGGAAACTGACTACTTTGATGTTAATGCTGCAGCATTAAGCCTTTGCATAGTATTTTGGAGGCATGATTCCCACACTCTCCACTGCACTAGTCTCAGTGGGCATTGGCCCCTACAGCTCACAAGTAAGCCCTGTTCAGCAAAGGGCTTGGGCAACTTCAGTTCAATGTTTGTTGATTGCAGATTCAGTCTCATTGCTTCCTGTTTATGCCCCCCACAGATGCAAGAAGGGGAATAGTTAGTGATGAATACCGACTTACCTGGGAATCTAGGGTTGCCATATTTTGAAGAGCAAAAAAGAGGACACTATGATGACTCTCATTTTAAATACCTCTACTAAGGTAAAGGTAAAGGTACCCCTGCCCGTACGGGCCAGTCTTGACAGACTCTGGGGTTGTGCGCCCATCTCACTCAAGAGGCCGGGGGCCAGCGCTGTCCGGAGACACTTCCGGGTCACGTGGCCAGCGTGACAAAGCTGCATCTGGTGAGCCAGCGCAGCACACGGAAACAGCATTTACCTTCCCGCCAGTAAGCGGTCCCTATTTATCTACTTGCACCCGGGGGTGCTTTCGAACTGCTAGGTTGGCAGGCGCTGGGACCGAGCAGCGGGAACCGCCGACCTTTCGATTGGCAAGCCCTAGGTGCTGAGGCTTTTACCCACAGCGCCACCCGCGTCCCTTCCAATACCTCTACTATGTGTAAGCTATAGAAGCTGTGAAATATTGCTGAGGGGGGCAGGAGAAGAGAAGAGAAAAGAAGAGAAAATCAAATCTTCAACCACCAGTTATGTCTATGTCTCATCCAGAAAGTATAGCCAGAGATATTTTAGCAAATTTTAAAAATCTACCCGGATGGAAATTTTACCCCTGAAAAAGAGGACGTGTCCTGGAAAAAGAGCACACATGGCAACCCTAACTATGCCCCATTGAATGCAACGGAACTTATTTCTGAATGGACTTGCATAGGGTTTAAGATGGTGAGATGAAAAGGGGGACAGGGGCGTTGCATTTTTAATGGATATGTAGTGGTGGCTTGACAAGCTACACCCACTGAAATTCCCTCATCTAAACATGTGGCCAACATAATAGGACTGTGCTGTCTACACCAAACAGGAGGAACCAACAGAGATATTGGGATGATTCAGAGTGTCACTCAAGAGGTAGTGAACAGATTATAGCTTACTAACACTTGAATACACATGTATACATACAAGCAATATAAATATATGCACACACAAGCCATGCTAAAGAAAAAGCAATGAATAGGTGCAACCAACACACAGGAAGTGTTTAATTAAAGGAACAGAAGTCCCTCCAAGCCTTAATAGTGCTTTATGTATCTGCAATGGACAAAAGTGTGGTGCTATTGAGGTTTTCCTACCCTCAAATGGCCACAAATCGGGTAAAAAATAGTCGTAATGGCAGGACAATGAAGGAAACACTGGGGTATAACAAACTGATGATGATGTCATCTGGGTGTTCCCCAAAAATTGAACATACAAAGGGAAGCCATTCGGGGGGGGAGTGTGAAAACAAGCAATTCCTTGCTAAACAAGTACGTTTTGCTCAGTGGATCACAAGTGGTGCAGACCCGGTATTCTGTTGCTGGTATCCGTCTGTCTCAAGAGACAATGGAGTGTGCCTCCAGGGGTGAAGTCAAACCAAAGCGACCACCCTGGGGCGCAAGTCTCATCAGAGTCTAGTTCACACGTAAAGTAATTTCTGTGAATTCCAATAGACGCAAGAGGGCAGTGTGGCTCCTAGGTAGTGTGGCTGAGGGTGGGGATCACCAAGAGTTGACCCAAACCAGTAATGAATGAGCTACCCCTTATATGCATGCAACTAAAGGTCCAGAGAAGGTCCTTTCCCAACCTGGTTCTCTGTCCTGATGTTTTGGACTACAAAGCCCATCAGCCCAAGCCAGTATGGCCATTAGTTCAGCTACTTGTTCAGTGAAGAGGCAGCAACTTCTTTTCCTGCCAGTCTCTCCTCAATTGTTCTGAAGCTGCTACACCTGCGTCCTCCAGGTGTTTCTGGACTCCACTTTCCATAATTCCAGATTTTTGGCCATGCTGGCTGGAGCTATAGTTTGTTAAAGGTGCTGGGAATTGTAGGTCTGTGAGGTCAGCAACCTTAACAAATGATAATTCCCAGGATTCTTTGGTGGGAGCCATGACTGGTGAAGTGGAAGAAGAGGGCTTTAAATATATGGTGGGGATCTGACTCTAGGAATGAACCTCAAGCTCACTAAAGATAACATTTGGGCAAAATATAGAGGGGCTGGGAGCCAGCAGGGCTGTAACAATCTCTCCTGCCTTTCTTTTCTTCTTTTTTGTCAGCCTCCTAAGTAACCTAAAGAAGGAGAAATGAACTGGCACCTCAAGAGAGAAAGAGAGAGAGCACAAACTCAAAATATATCCATTCAGTCCCATTAAAACCATATAGATGCTCTTTCATATAAAAGTCTGTACAATTTTGATAATCTAAGCAAAGGTCTTCCAACACAATGGGAGAGGAACAGTTAGGTCCTTTTAGACTTGATGGTCTTACCAAATGCAACCATGTGCCTTACTTCACTCGCTTCAGAATCTGGGAAGCCGGTCCTACTGCTTTTGAGGGGGTGGGCTTTCTCCTTGCTCCGCTGTGCAGTGGCCCTGGACCTCTGCCCCAAAGTCCAGCCCTGACGATACCGCTGTGCACTGGGCCCACTTCAGAAAATACTTTGCTCTGTTTACAGATACACACCTTACTCTGTTTGCTCACACATACGCACACATTCTTATCTCCTGGAGAGAGGAAAGCTCATCAGCAAATCCTGTCCCTCAACTTTTAATGGATGGAGAGGCTAGTTTCATGGAATCATAGAATTGTGGAGTTTGAAGGGACCCCAAAGGTCATCTCATCCAGCCCTCTGCAGTGCAGGAATCCTGTCCACAGCTGTTCCTGGGTGGCTCGAACCACCAACCTTCTGGTTAACAGCCAGATGCACAGACCCACTGCAGCACTGGAAGCTTCCAGCATTAGTTTTGGAGCCAAACAGTTGAATAAAACCTCCAGGTTCGGAGAAAGCAAACCCTGGAATAGCAGTTCAGGGGGGAATACACCACTTTTGTGGCCTCCTTGTAGGATTCTCGCAGCATCTGACTTCAACTGTTAATATCCTTGTCATAGTACAAATCTATGATGTGACCACACTGGGAATACTGCATGTAGTCCTGGTCACCACACCCTCTATAGGGATGTGTGTAGATGCTAGGAGATGATATATTTATTGCATATTATCCTTCCTTTTTTAAAAAATAGATATTTATTAAAGTTTTCAAATTTAATACAATAAAAAAGAATCAAAAAGAAGAAAGCAAAAAAGTATAAAAACACATAAGGTTCACAATACCTGTTTTTCAATAACATATTTCACTGACTTCCTCATACCTCCCCTTCTTGTATTCCAGTTGAGATTGTTAATTCAGCAAATCCTTATCCATAAATTTAACCTATTTCCATACCCTATTTTTTTCCCCATATCACATTACAGCTTTAAACCCCTTAATTTCTATCCAACATCATTCAACACTCATTAATTTTGCAATATTTCTGTAATTAGTCCTTGAATTTCTTCCAATCTTCTTCCGCCGACTCTTCTCCCTGGTCTCGGATCCTGCCAGTCATTTCTGCCAATCCCATACAGTCGATCATCTTCATCTGCCATTCTTCCAGAGTGCACCTTCCAGTACTTTGCGATAAGTATTCTTGCAGCTGTTGTAGCATACATAAAGAAAGTTCTATCCTTCTTTGACACCAATTGGCCAACCATGCCCAAGAGAAAGGCCTCTGGTTTCTTCAGGAAGGTATATTTAAATACCTTTTTCAGTTCATTATAGATCATTTCCCAGAAAGCCTTAATCTTCGGGCACGTCCACTAAAGGTGAAAGAATGTACCTTCATTTTCTTTACATTTCCAGCATTTATTATCGGGCAAATGGTAAATCTTTGCAAGCTTGACTGGAGTCATGTACCACCTATATATCATTTTCATAATATTTTCTCTTAAGGCATTACATGCCGTAAATTTCACACCGGTGGACGACAACTGTTCCCAGTCAGCAAACATAATGTTATGTCCCACATCTTATGCCCATTTAATCATAGCGGATTTAACCGTCTCATCCTGAGTATTCCATTTCAGCAGCAAGTTACACATTTTTGACAAAATCTTAGTCTTGGATTCTAACAGTTCTGTTTCCAATTTAGATTTTTCCACCTGGAAGCCGACTTTCTTATCTATATTGTAAGCCTCCATTATCTGATAATAATGAAGCCAATCTCGCACTTTGTCTTTTAGTTTATCAAAACTCTGCAATTTCAATCTGTCTCCTTCCTGTTCCAAGATTTCCCAATAATTCGGCCATTTGGCCTCCATATTGAGCTTTTTCTGAGCTTTTGCTTCCATTGGTGACAACCACCTTGGGGTTTTGTTCTCCAATAAATCCTTATATCTATTCCAAACATTAAACAATGCTTTCCTGACAATATGATTTTTAAATGCTTTATGTACTTTAACCTTGTCATACCACAGATATGCATGCCACCCAAAAACGTTGTTAAAACCTTCTAAATCCAAAATGTCTGTGTTCTCAAGAAGCAGCCAGTCTTTCAGCCAGCAAAAAGCTGCTGATTCATAATAAAGTTTAAAGTCTGGCAGGGCAAATCCGCCCCTTTCCTTTGCATCAGTTAATATCTTAAATTTTATTCTAGGCTTCTTGCCCTGCCAGACAAATCTAGAAATATCTTTCTGCCACTTCTTGAAACAGTCCATTTTGTCCACAATTTGCAATGTTTGAAACAAAAACAACATTCTAGGCAATACATTCATTTTTATAACTGCAATTCGACCCAACAAGGAAAGCTTCAAGTTTGACCAAATTTCTAAATCTTTTTTCACTTCCGTCCAGCATTTTTCATAGTTATCTTTAAACAAATTCTCATTTTTAGCTGTCACGTTAATCCCCAGGTATTTCACTTTCTTAACCACAGTCAAACCTGTTTCATTCTGAAACTTCTCTCTTTCCGTCAATGTTAAGTTTTTCTCTAAAACCTTAGTTTTTAACTTGTTCAGTTTGAATCCTGCCACCTGACCAAACTCTTGAATTAGTTCTAATACTCTTTTAGTACTAGATTCCGGCTCCTGTAACATCAAAACTAGGTCATCTGCAAATGCTCTCAATTTATACTGTTTGGCTCCGACCTGTATACCTTTAACCAACCGGTCCCTTCTAATCATATTCAGCAGGACCTCCAGGACCGATATAAAAAGCAATGGGGAAATTGGGCACCCCTGTCGTGTCCCTTTTTCTATCTTAAATTGTTCCGTGACCACATTATTACCATTAATTTAGCCTTTTGTTCAGAATATATTGCACCTATACCATTTTCAAAACCTTGGCCTACCCCCATACCCTGTAAGTTCTTTTTCATAAAACTCCAATAAATATTGTCAAAAGCTTTCTCCGCGTCCACAAATATCAAAACTGCTTTAGTGTTTATATTCACTTCTAGCTTTTCCAAAATGTCAATTATATTCCTCAGGTTATCAGATAGATGTCTTCCCAGTAGAAAGCCCGCTTGGTCCTTATGAATCTCTTCGATCAGTACTTTTTTCAGTCTCTTAGCCAAAATATCAGCAAAAATTTTGTAATCCACATTTAATAAGGATATGGGACGGTAGTTCTTAAGTTGAGTCTTTTCAGTCTCTGTTTTCGGTATAAGTGTAATATAGGCCTCTTTCCACGTTTCTGGTGCCTTTTTCCCTTCCAAAATTTCATTGCAGACTTCTTTCAGAGGTTGTAGTAACCACTCCTTCAAAGATCTATAATATCTGGAAGTCAGCCCATCCGGTCCTGGAGACTTGCCCAATTGCATGTTTTGAATGGCCCCTTCTATCTCCTGGTCAGATATTTTACCATTCAACATTAGCTTACTTTCTTGTGATATTTTTTGTAATCCATTTGTTTTCAAGAAACGGTCAATGTCCATTTCATTCTGTGGCCCTTGGGCATACAATTGTTTAAAATACTTCTGGAAGCAATTTCTAATTTCAATTGGATTATGTACCTCTTTTCCTTCTACATCCAAATTTGTGATGGTATTTAATTTTTGTCTTTTTTTCAATTGCCAAGCCAGTAGTTTCCCACATTTATTCGCTGATTTGAATGTCTTCTGTCTCATTTGTTTAATTTTCCGTTCTATTTCCTGATTCATCAGTTCCATATACTGTACTTGGTAGAGTTTTATTTCTCTCAAGATCTCCTGTGACTTTGGCTTTACTCTCAGTTTTTTCTCCCCTTCTTTTATTTTCTCCAAAATTTTATCTTTTTTCTCGTTTTGACTTCTCTTCTTTAGTGCGTTCTGTTGTATCAAGAACCCTCTCATCACAGCTTTACTTGCATCCCAGATTACTCTTTTTTCAACATTGGTAGCCATATTTATTTCAAAATAATCTTTCAAAGTTTTTTGGGCCTTTTTATATACTTCTTCATCTCTAAAAAGGGTGTCATTCATCCTCCATCTAAAGGAGCCGGTTGTTATTTGGTTCATCTCCATCTTTACAGCATTGTGGTCTGAGCAAGTTTTGGGGCAGATTTCCACTTTCTTTATCTTTGGTGCCATTCCTCTAGTAATCCAAATTTGGTCAATTCTAGTCCATGTCATCTTGGCTTCAGAGAAAAAAGTTCCCTCTCTCCCCAGGGGGTTCTTAGTTCTCCAAATATCAATCAAGTCTATATTGTCAGTTAGTTCAAAGAAAGTTTTTGGTAGTCTACCATCTTTGGTGACTACCTGTTTTTGTGCCTTGTCCATATTTGTAGATACTACTCCATTCATGTCTCCCATCAGAATAATGTTATAGTCCATATAATCCAGCAGAATCTCATGCAACTTCTTAAAGAATTCAGATTTCCCCTCATTCGGTGCATACACCCCTACAATCAAAAATTTCTCTCCTTGCAGTTGAATTTCAATTGCCAAATATCTTCCTTGTTCATCTTTAAAAATAAATTTCGGTAGCAATTTTTCCTTTGCGTATATCACCACTCCTCTCTTTTTAACTTTATCAGACGAAATAAACTCTTGTCCCAGTCTCTTATTAATGAGTATTTTCCTGTGTAACCTCATTACATGTGTTTCCTGTAGACAAATCAAGTCCAATTGTTCTTTTCTTAATATATGAAAGACACCTTTTCTCTTTCGATGGGAGTTCAGTCCATTACAATTCCAGCTTAGAAGTTGCAGAGCCATGGTGAATTACTTAGTTTTTCCTCCAACCGCACCAAGTTGTTGTTCTTCTTCTGTCGGTGGTGTATCTTTCCCTGGGCCAAGAAGTCCAAATGATAAGTTTGCTATGTCTAAAATTCCTTTTCCTGATGCAGTCTGCTCCTCTCCAGATTCCACTTCCTTCTGTAAGTCCTCCTCGTGGTCTTTCAAAAACTTGTCTTTGTCATTCACTGTCCTTATTCTTATTTTCCTTCCTTTGTATTTAAAAGATAGACCTTGGGGAAATTCCCACCTGAAGAGTATTCTGTTTCTTCTCAATAGGACAACAAGATCTCTGTAATAAGTCCTTACATCCAAAATGTGTTTAGGTATATCCTTGAAGATCTCCACATATGAATCTTCAATTTCCAGAGTTCTTTGGTAGTGCAAATTCAAGATTTTATCTCTTTCTTCTTTTGCTCTAAAGGTAATCAAACAGTCTCTTGCTTTGTTCTTTCTTTGTCCTTTGCCAAGTCTAAATGCACTCACAATCTTGAATTCTTCCTTCCCCAGGTCCTGTTGCCAAAAATCTGTAAATTCCTTTGTAAGAAAGTCCGCCAGGCTACCTTTCTCGCTTTCAGGTACTGCTCTAATTCTTAAATTTCTCTCCTTTCTTTGTAATTCAATCATAGACAGTGTCAGATCATGCTCCTCTAATTTCTTATATACCGGTGGTATCTTCTCCTGAGTAGCAGTTGCAACCTCCTTAGCTTCCTCTGCTATCTTTCGAGTCGAGGCCGATTCCTCTAGTAGTTTTTCAATTGTCTGTGTGTTGGAATTCACCTTCTTTCCCAGTTCATTAATGCTTGTAGTGTTCAAATCAATTTTTGCTGAGGCCTCAGCTACTTGTTTATTTGTCTCTGCTACCTGTTTTGTCAAGTTTTCCAAGGATTCATTAATTTTACCAAGTGCCTGAGCCAATACGTCTTCAGATGACATAACTTTTAATTTTGCTTGCGAAGCAGTAGCTCCTACTATGCCAGCTGCTCCGGATGTTGATGCCCTTCTCTGATGTGCAGTGTCAGTCTTGTATTGTCTGCCGGACCTGGTAGTTTTTTCCTGTGGCAGCTCTATCTTTCCTTTCTCATTTGCCATAACACTCTCATGTATAACCCAAGGTCAGTCTCACGCCTGTTAGATTTGTTTTGAAGAGGAATTTTCCACAGCTTGGTTATTTAGTGGCTTACTTGTTGTGCAACATAGTCTCCTCTAGGGGGATACGCTCCAACTTCACTTTGCAACTTTTATAACAAATAAAGTCCATATGCATTCCCCGTACCCCTTAATAGCCACTATCTCAAAGTCTTTAGCAGTTACTTTATGATCGAAGCAATTCTAACAACAATGTATCTTTCGCAGAGTTGCTTCAAAATTCTTTGCCCTTTACGTGCTGACAGTTCCCACTAATCGGCTTTCCCTGTCATAGGCAGACCGTTCCCAGGTTTTAGAGGCAGCGGATATATCTTTAGTTCCCTCTTTTCTTGCAGGTAATAGTGCTCAAATTTCCCCCCTCCGCTCCTGCAAACAGGAGGGGAATCGCTTTGTTGATGTTGGATTTTAATCCTTTAAAAAACGTCTTTCAAAGTCTCAGCTTTACAGTCTCTTTGCTTTGATCTATTTACAAGCCGGGAAGGCAGACTTCCTGTTTATGCCTTTCCCGTTTCGGTGCCAAAATTATTCCAAATTTTTTCCAGTTAGTTCGCTTAAACCTACTCACGGGTAGTTGCTTTAGTGTCCAATTATCCAGAAAGAAATCAGCGCTCTCCGACTATGGCCATGCGGCTTCACTCCACGGAAAAGGTAGACGACTCTCAGCTCCGCGCCACTCACCCCCACTCCGTTCCGAAGCCTTTAAAAAGGCTCCTTCACAGCCGGGGGGGACGCAAATGGTGCCCGCCGAGTCTCCAAGTTCACAGGCTTCACCGCCTGTGATTTTTTCGGGTCCCCGCTTCGCCGCAGTGGCAAGACCCAGTCCTGCAGAGCTGATTCCCTCCGGAGATCAAAGGGAATCCGCCATTAGTCACTGGCGCTGACCGGAAGTCTCCGCATATTATCCTTCCTTCCTCATGTTTGTGAGTTCAGCAGAGTGGTATCCCTTTACAGCTTAAAAAGAAACTTAAGCTAATTTAAGTTTTAGTTTAAGTAATCCAGGATGCTTTACGGCAGACTGGATTCTTCTAGTATTCCCTCCTTTTCTCCCCCTTAAAACAATAATTACACAAACAGTCTTGTAAAAGGTAAAAACAACACTTACTCACTTAGAATACTTGTCGAAGACTAACAGACACAGCAGCTTTGTTCAGACAGGCTTAAGATGGTAATTCAGTTACAAAGACATACTAGCTTACAATGGTGTCTGAGCATTGGAGCTCAGGCATGCAGAGGTTCTTCTCATTTTCTGGCTTGATAACGATGGTGATGAAAAGGAGCATGTGCCAGGCAGGTCACAGAATAGATATAGCTATGCTCTTCCCCTGTCAGGGCACTGTGAGTGTGTCTCTCACAGAGTTCACTCTAGCAAACTTACAGGAAGATTCTGTGAGATTCAGCTCCTATCATGTGCCTATCTAGCAAAGCATGAATTGTTGGTTTTGACCGCATTGCAAATATCCCACAATCTCAATAAGGGAGTTCTAGATCTGGAGAAAGTGCAGAAAATGGCAACCAAAATGGTCAACTCCTATATGGAAAAGGGCTGCAACACACACACACAATATTAGAACTTGTGGTCATCCACTGAAGCTGAATATTGGAAGAGTTGGGACAGGAAAAAAAGAAGTACTTCTTCACTCCAAGCATATTTAGACTATGGGATTTGCTATCACAAGACGTAATTGTGCCCACCAACTTGGACAGCTGTCAAGGGAAAGAAGTATAGCAGAGAAAAGTCTAAAACAGCCCATACTGACAAACGAATTCCAAAGGTACATTCCATATTTTTTTTCTGGCCATGCTTCTGTGTTGGTATGCAAAGTTTAGCAACACTCAGTCATGCAGAGTGAGGAGGAGGAAAGCATTTTCTACTACTGAGTTTCATTGAAAACCATACATTAAGATTCAAACCGTGCCCGCAAATGGGCATTTTTCCTTTGCCAGCAAACTTACAAATCCAAGCTCGCTGCCCAAGTGAACCAGTGAATCGGCAGTTGCAGAAAACTCCTATGAAGTCTGAGGTTCCCTTGGATCCACTCTATCACTGGAGGCCTCAGCGGCATGGAGGGCCTCTTACCAGCTTGGGCTGGTTTGTTGGCTGTGGCTTCTCCAGGAAAAGCTTGCTGTGGTTCTGCCTGGGGTTGCTTCTGAAGATCATTTGGAAACTTCAGTTGGCACAGAATACAGCTTTTAGGGTTTGGACTGGCCCTGCCTATTTAGATCACGTCTCATTGGCATTAAAAGAGCTCCTCTGGCCGGTTGTATCCTTCTGAGCCAAATCTAGAGTGCTCGTATTGATTTTTATTGCTTTTTAATGGCTTGGGACGTAAGTACATAAAGAATCACTTCCCATACGGTCCATCCTGCCCACGTTCTCAGATTATCAGCTGAGTTCCTTCTCCCTGCTCCTTCCTTGTTAGAGGAGAAGCAGGTGTCAACCAGAGAAAAGGCCTTTCTGTCTCTTGTCTATGCTGCCTACAGCTAGGGCTCATCCACCTCCAAGGAGACTGGCTCACTTGGAGGCAAAATTGTCCTCTCTTAAACCCCAGACAAAACCCTACTTACTCTCATAAGCTTTGAAAGTATATTTCAAGCATTTAATGATCTTGCCAATGGCTCTGCTTATCTGCTGGTTGACTAATAGGATGGTGTGTAAATACCTCACCAGTAAATCAGGATGCATGCTCATTGTCATATAACTGCCCTATAAACAAATCAGAAAGGATGTTCAATATAAAAAAACTGGACATCATCTTACAACAGTAGACATTTTGTACAAGCAAATCAGTTTGATAAACTGGTGGTCTGTGGTGTGTGCATGGAAGATCCCTACTCAGGCATAAAACTCATGGGATGACTTCAAGCTAGTCACTGTCTCTCAGCCTAACCTAGTACGTTGGGTTGTTGTGAGGGTAAAATGGGGAGGCAGAGAATAGCATGCATCAGCTTGAGCTTCTTGGAGGACTCCTTGAAAGGGACGTGGGTGGTGCTGTGGTCTAAACCACTGAACCTCCTGGGCTTGCCGATCGGAAGGTTGGTGGTTTGAATCCCCACGACAGGGTGAGCTCCTGTTGCTCTGTCCTAGCTCCTGTCAACCTAGCAGTTTGAAAGCACACCAATGCAAGTAGATCAATAGGTACCGCTTGTGGTGGGAAGGTAAACAGCGTTTCCGTGCACTCTGGTTTCTGTCACAGGGTTCCGTTGCACCAGAAGCGGTTTAGTCATGCTGGACACATGACCTGGAAAGCTGTCTGTGGTCAAACGCCGGCTCCCTCGGCCTGAAAGTGAAATGAGCGCCACAACCCCATAGTCTCCTTTGACTGGACTTAACTGTCTAGAGGTCCTTTACCTTTTTTTTTATCTTGGAGGAAGGGCAAGATATAGAATCAAAGGGTTCTGTATCATAGGAGGCGTCATCTACTCCACAATACATCCCTGCAATACATCTCAGCATGTGTTTCCCCATCCAAATTGAAAGCATACCTGACCCAGCTTAGCTTTGCATATGTGCCAGCAGTTTTATTGCTGCGCCACTAGGAGGTGTCATAAAAGTAAGAATGAATGCATGAAAAAATAATGTGTTGTTTGACATTTTAAATTTGTAAACCAAATCATGTGAAGGGTGATGTATGCACATTTTAAATAAATAATGTTCTCAGCCGTGCTCTAAACAGATGCCAAACCAGGCTATTAGGAGGCCTGGTTATGCTTCTGTGTTCTGTGAGTACAGGCAATTGCACACACACACACACTTCTTGAAATTTAAGCAGACCTTTCATTACATGGTTGGGCAGCTGTCTGTCTGGATCTCACAAATATGCAAACAATGGAGGATCATCTGACAGCCACGAAGGGTGCCGTGTTCCGCCTGCAAGTCGGATGGGATGCTAACAAGCACCTGCCCTATGTCTGGAATGGATTATAATCCCAGACAAGCTCTGTGGTTGGCTTGGTGCCTGCCAGACTACTAGAGATTCCTTGTAAGAAGCAGATCTGTTCCTTTGTCTTTCTGGTTTGGTTTTGTTTCTACTATATGAAAGGGGTCTAGATAGCAGGTGGCGCTTGAGGAGCAAAATACCTCATTCTAAGCCAGTAGCCCATGGCTCTAAGGTGAAAGAGGCAGATAGCAACTGTCCAATGGGCCTTAGGGTTGTGTCTCAGTGATAGAGCACATGCTTTGCATGCAAACATCCCAGGCTCAGCTCTCTGTCTGAAACTCTGGAGAGCCACTGCCAGGCAGGGTAAACAAGAGTGAGCGAGCTGGGCCAGCAGTCTGACTCCACGCAAGGAAGCTCCCCATGTTTCTAAGGCGTGCTGGGCAGGCAGCTGTAGAATAAATTAACACAACGTCCAAGAGAAAGGGTAAGAAGTTTCAGCGGATCCTGTGTGCACCCTGGGTTGGTTTTCTTTGGAAAGAGGTCACAGGAGACCTATGGTATTTTTGTGATATATGATTTATTGACACAAGAAGAAGAGGAGGAGGAGGAGGTGGTGTTTGGATTTGATATCCCGCTTTATCACTACCCAAAGGAGTCTCAAAGAGGCTAGCATTCTCCTTTCCCTTCCTGCCCCACAACAAACACTCTGTGAGGTGAGTGGGGCTGAGTGACTTCAGAGAAGTGTGGCTAGCCCAAGGTCACCCAGCAGCTGCATGCGGAGGAGCAGGGAATCGAACCCGGGTCACCAGATTACGAGTCCACCGCTCTTAACCACTACACCACACTGGCTGCACATTACAGCATCTGCCTTGCAGGGAAAGGGACCTTGGTAAAAGAGCAAGAACGTCCTGGGAAATGCCCTCCATCTGAAACCCCGGAGAGCCACTTGCCAGTAGGGATGGGGAGAAATCTGCCTCAGTTTGCATTTAAAGGCAAACCTACCTAATCCACACTTTCTGAAATGATACGCGAACCGAAACTCAGTCATCCTATGAAATTTGCACTTCTCTGAATTTTGCAACCAAGTCACACATACAAAAATGTATGTGCTAGGGCAAAGTGCGCATAAAGATACATGAAAACAATACTAAATGTATTGCACTGGGGACAATTGCTTTGCAAAAATGTGTATATTAGGCAAGACTGCATTCAAGCATATGACTGCATCACAGGAAAATGCTGATGAATTATCATGAGGAATATCTATATCTATATACACTGCAAGCCAATATGGAAATGTGGAGAACTGAATTTAAGATTAGGAAAATGAGAAACAGCAAGAAACTGAAACTGACATATTCTCCCATCCAGAGTGGAGTTCCCAAGATGACTGGATGGCTCCTTGCATGTTTCCTTCCAGCAACTCCTTCAGCCCAGCTGGTGTCAAAAGCGTTGCTCTGCTTTCATTGGACCACATCAGTGAGGCTGAGAGGGGGGATCTTGTCATCTGAGCAGCCCAGGACCTTTATGATGCACACTGCCACAGGGAGGTGTTAACACAGCGGTTAGACTTCACCCCTGGAGGCATACTCCATTGTCTCTTGGGACAGACAGATGCCAACAACCCACTGTCAGTCATACTCTAGCTGAGCTAGAGCGGCCAATGATTTCCCAGGTCTCCTTGCTTCCAACACACAGTAGCAGGATAGTGAGAGTGAGTTATCTCTCAGTTAACAGCCACACTGGATAATGGGAATGCTGACGGATAGTAATCCACTGCATCATCTTTATAGGCAACTTTTTCATACATTTTTAATCTTATGTCTTACTGCTTTCTTCAAGGCAGTTTCAGAATGCTGACCGGGGAAGTTGCGGGGAGGGGAGAGAGATTTATCTGCCACAAAACAGCAACAATTCCCTGCCCCTTCACACGTGCATTTTCTTTTGCCTCTTCAAAAGGAGCACTGTTTTAGAGGAAGTGCACATGGCCTGTCAAAAAGGAAATGAGGTGGGAGGGAGGTAGGAAACCATTGTGGCAAGGGAAAAGTGCAATCTCTTTGTCCAGCTTTTGTCTGTGATGGGGATATTACTCATAAATGCAGAGTCCCTGGAGTAAGATAAACCAAGGAAGATGGGAGCCGCAGTGTATTCCGCATATGGTTTGTTATAGGATCCAAAATGCAGCAGTCTGATTGGTCCTAGAACAATAGGATTCAGAATGCAGCAGTCTGATTGGTCCTAGAACAATGCAGCAGTATGAATGGTCCACAGGAGCCACCCAATCCAGCTCCAGGTGGAAGTGAATCCACAACCTGATTGGCCTACAGGAGAATCCCGGAATTAGCCAATCACGTGCAGCCCATTGTGTAAATAATGTATATAAAGCAGATATTTTGGGAAAACTTTCATTCCTCCTCACCACTATGAGCTGAATAAAGAACATGAAATCCACTCTCGACTCTGAGTATATTTCATGGTTGTTTGTTACATTTTGTTATGTACTGAGCTGAATCCTAGAACAATAGGATCCAGAATGCAGCAGTCTGATGGGTCCACAGGAGCCACCCAATCCAGCTCCAGGTGGAAGTGAATCAGCAACCTGATTGGCCTGCAGGAGCAGCCAATCAGGATCCTGGGTGAAGTGAATTACCAACCTGATTGGCCTGCAGGAGCAGCAGAATTAGCCAATTATGCAGGGCCCATTGTGTACAGTATAGCTAGATGTTTTGGGGTAAGTTTCATTCATTGCTACTATGAGCTGAATAAAGAGCATGAAATTCACACTCGACTCCGAGTATATTTCACATTTATATCCTTTTTTCCCTCCAAGGAACTCAAGATGGCATCCACGGTCCTCCCCTCCCCATTTTATCCTGTCAACAACCCTGTGAGGTAATTTTGCCTAAGACACCGTGACTGACCTAAGGTCAACAAGTAAGCAACTACAATGATGTATCGAGGACATAATGACATCCACACTGAGCTTTCAAATGCCATACTTCTTAGAATACTTGAAAACTATTGTAGGTATATACTACATTTAGCACCAAAGTAAGAAAGTTAGTAATAATTTTTAATTTGAATTTTGAGAGATCCAGACAATACTTTCCAGCACATTATAAAATAAAACCACCTTGCAACTTTGCAACATAGCTATTCATTTTTATTTATGTATTGAATTTGTATACAGCCCTATACCCAGAGGTCGCAGGGAGGTTCACAGAACAAAATCAAAATATAAAACCACAATATATAATCAAAATAAAAACAACAACCCAATAACACCCCCCTTTTATCAGTTATCCCCAGTTATCCATTCATTCAGCAGTATTTTCCAAACTATAAATCACACCAGTTTATAATGTGATGTATACCGTAAACCACCAGCAATTGGAGATTTCACATACTGTAGACTGCAATATTGCACTTACATAGTCCATTTTTTATTGTTGGAATGTTTTCACCTTTCCAAAGTTTAGCCAGACAAACCTTTGCAATCAGCAGCATAATTTGAATTAATATCAAGATGCTCGCAAATCAAAGCCTTTGCTATGTATTTCAAGAATAGGTGTCTATCTCCTGATATAACGGAGAAAGATATCTGAAACGGCATTTTCTCAAAAGGGGCAGTCCCAATACATGCAGAAATAAGTTCATCTATTCCCGCACCTCTTCCAGCATGCTTGTAATACCTAACCCTGCAATCTTTATTTATTGTCGATGGAGCTAGGTAGCGTCTTGCTGCAGCTTGATCTATTTCCAAAACATAGGCAAGGCTGTCGAAGGCCGTATTCTTCTGAATACCAATTGCTGAAAACATCACAAGGGGAGACTGCTGCTGTGCTCTGCTCAAGTCATGCTTTTGAGCGTCCCATGGGCATCTGGCTGGTCACTGTGATGCTGGACTAGTTGGGCCACTGGACTGATCCTGCAGATTTTGTTTATGTTCTTATGAGGACTTGCAACATGGAAGAAACAAGATTTACCAACTATCAAAGAATGGCAGATGAAGGTGATGGACTATATGGAACTTGCCGAACTGACTGGGAGACTCCGAGACCAGACAGAAGAGACGGTGGAAGAAGATTGGAAGAAGTTCAATGAATATTTGAAAAAATATATTAATATTTGAATCTTAGAATAGCTTTGGAAGTGGATATAGGCTGCAGGGTTAGAAGTAGAAGATAGTGTATTCTAAAATAGTATCATTTGTAAGTGATAAAATGTGAAGATTTTTATGGTAAAAGTAAGCATGATAAAAAAATTGGTTAGAAATTATGATATATGTAAACTGCTAAAGATGAGGTAAAATGAAAATCAGATAGGGGGGGACTTGGGAAAGCCCAGCTAACAACGTTTAGAAAAAATAAGGATAAGACAATAATTTGTTTGTATTGTTTGTTTTTCTATTTGTGTTGTTTATTTTTGTTATAAAATGAATTTTTAAAAATTAGGGGGGAAAATATGAGGACTTGCAACAGAATGATGCTGGATGTCAGTTTCTGTCTACTGCCTTTCCTCCAACCAGTTTTTCCTTAGCTTGGAGCTTTGGGAGGTGTCGGAGAGAGTGGCTGCCAGCCAGCCTGATTGGCACCTTCAAAGCCTGCTTTGAAGGTGAGGAAGCAGCCCAGAGTGGGAAAGCCTTTCCACCTGAAAAGGGGCAGCTGGGGATTCGCGAAAGAGCAGGTCAAGCACTGGCTTTGCTTGGCTTTTGTTCTTTAAGAACGTAAGAGTCCTGCTGCCTTGTCCATTTCTCACTGGCCTTTGGGAAGCTCAACAGCAGAACAACAGCACACTCCTGTTCTGCATATAAGCACAAAGTGCTGTATGCACAGTTGTTTTCTTTTAAAGAAAGATTCTGCACTTCTGCAAATGTTGAGCTTCCCCCAGATCTCTTTGATTACGACCTGCTTCCATGTGGGAGGTACTGTTTTGGCTACAGAAGCATTGCCACTCACCCTTGAATTGGGGAAATAGAAGGGATTGTTTGAGACACAGCAACTGGCACTACCCAGTGTGACAAAACAGGTGCTGCGCGGTTAGAAGGTATGATGCCGAGTGGAAGGATTTGGTAACAACTGGAGAATGATGGATGAGACTGGGCTATATCGACTTCCGGGTTAGCGCCATCAACTAATGGCGGATTCCCTCCGAGCTCCGGAGGGAATCGGCTCCGCAGGATTTGGGTCTTGCCGCTGCGGCGACGCGGGGACCCTCAGAAATCACAGGCACTGAAGCCTGTGAACCTGGTGACTTGGCGGGCACCATTTGCGCCCCCCCGACCCGCGAAGGAGCCTTTTTAAAGGCTTCGGAACGGGGGACGGGGCGAGCGGCGCGGTGCTGAGAGTCGACTGCTTCTCCTGCAGAGTGAAGCCGCATGCCATGGTCGGAGAGCGCTGACTTCTTCTTGTGAACAATTGGACTTTAAAAGCAACAACCCGTGAGTAGTATGGAAATTGGATTTGCAAAGAAAAATTTTTTTTGAATTAGGCACAATCGGGGAAGGCGCAAACAGGAAGTCCGTCTCCCCGTCTTGTAAATAAGTTAAAGCAAGGACTAGTTAACTAAGGTCGAGAGAACTTCTTCTTCTTTATTGGGTAAAAGACATTAATTTCACGATTTGGCAGTATAAGTAATTTTACTGGAGGATAAGAACTAATTTTGAGAGCTGAAGTGCCACCCCCCCCGGACCCGGGAGTGATCCGCGAGAGAGCCTGTTGAGGAGATATAGAAGAGTTTGACAGCTGTCAAATTAGCTGTCAAGAAGGAAAAAGAGAACTTTGTTTCTGCTGTCTCTGCTGGATATATTTGTTACAATTTGGTTATATTTTGTTGAAAACAAGGAAGAACTGATACAAACTAACTTGATTTTTGGATTTGAACTGGAAGGAAGATTAAGTAACCAAAATCCCTCTAGAGGAGGTTTTGGGACATTACAAGAATGGCTGAAGGAGGAAAAATTCAAGCTAAATTGGACAGAGTTTTTCTTCTCTTGGGAAAGTTACAAGGCCAAATTGATGTTTTGGCTACAAATGTTGCAACTCTGGACTTAACAGTAAACAAATTCATTGAATTTGATAAGGATTTGACTCAGGAAGTTCATGCAGCTGGACAAGAAGAGAAACTTGAGAGATTTGAGAGTGTGGAGAAAGAGATATATGTTGTTTCTGAGGAAAAGGAAGGAGGAGATGTAATGTTGCAGATGACAAAGGAGAGCCAGAGGCCTGACATGATGGCTACAAAGGAAAATAAGTACTGGATGATGAAAATCTGGTCTGAATTGGAGATTGAAGAATGGAGAGATCTCCTTATGTGGAGATCTGAAGACCTATGGATTACAAATTTGATTAAGGTGGAAGTTGGAGCTTTCGGGACATTTGGACTTAAAAGGAGTAAGAAACAAGATTCGGGCTCCACTTTTAAGTATGGAGGTCTGGCTGGATGAAACATGGACCCTATTGGGACAGAGCTTCTCCGAGATCTGGTGTTTAATACTAAGGACTACCAAAAAAACCGGCAGAGAGGAATTGAGAGAGAATTAAGAGCCTCGGTCGTGAGGTCTCCAGGCTGATAGTAGACTAAGACTGATGGACATGTGTTGGGGATCGAAACCGGGAAAGGGGTGTGGTGGGGTTTGGGAATCCAAAGGGTGCACAATTATAATCTTTTTTTTAATTTTGTTTTGTTATTAGTATGAAAATTGGGGAATTCATGGAAGGGAATTTGGGTCGACTTTAGAAAAAGGTTTTAAGAATGAGCACTGATGTACAAATATTGATGTTTATAAGTTAAAATTGGTTTTTCTAAAATGAATTAAATATAAAAAGGTCAAAAATTGGGGATAAGAACTTGTTGAATTAACAATTTGAATTGGAATATAAGAAGGGGAGGTGTGGGGAAGTCAGGGAAATATGTTATTGAAAATACGGATTGTAAACTTTATGTGTTTTTAACTTCTTCTTTTTTGATTTTTTAATGTATTAAGGTGGAAAATCTCAATAAATATCTTTTAAAAAAGAGAGAGAGAGACTGGGCTATATCTTTGAGGTGCCTCACCTTGTTTTATAGCCTCATTGCATGGCCTTCCTAGTGCGTTATTCTACTGCTTATCAGATGCAATTCCATTGTTTGCTAAAGCTGGGATCAAGAAGGTGCAGAGCACGAGGGTGAATTTATGTGACCAGGATTAGCCATTCAGTCCAGATGAAAGTGCAAGGCCAGAACAGTCCCAACATTTTCAGTGAGTGCTTGGTCTCTACAAGTGGTCCCTGCAACAAAAAGGTTGCAGCGTGGAATGCTCCTGTTCAGAGGGCCAGCCAGTCATCTCCTTTTCCGAGAACAGTTCATTCCATGCCCTCCATTTGTTCAATGTTCAAATACCTTTTTCTTTTTAAATTGCATTGGTAGCCCACTTCATGACGTTAAGGTCCAACCATCGTAAATCTGTACTCCTTCAGGCCATCTAAACTATTTGTACTGTGTTTCACCTGTTGAGTGAAAAGTTACTTAGCTAGCCAATGAAAGCCATGAAAGCCATATAGGGTAATGTGGCTAGGGTGCCAGATTAGTCCTGGAGAAATCTGGGTTCAAATCCTCACTCAGGCTTACAGCTGGTGGGATGGCTAGTCTTCTAAAAGCTGCGGCTCAGCCCGCTGAAATCTGAGCACTGAGCATCATCCACCTATCCTGTATAATAGAGGATTGTCCTGTATTTCGGTGTAAAATGCTATGTCCTGTATTGATGCACTTTTGTCCTGTATTTCTCTCTCTGAGTGAGAGCCAGTGTGGTGTAGCGGTTAAGAGCGGTAGTCTCGTAATCTGGTGAACCGTGTTCACGTCTCCACTCCTCCACTTGCAGCTGCTGGGTGACCTTGGGCTAGTCACACTTCTCTGAAGTCTCTGAGCCTCACTCACCTTACAGAGTGTTTGTTGTGGGGGAGGAAGGGAAAGGAGAATGTTAGCCACTTTGAGACTCCTTAAAGGTAAAGGTACCCCTGCCCGTATGGGCCAGTCTTGACAGACTCTGGGGTTGTGCGCCCATCTCACTCAAGAGGCCGGGGGCTAGCGCTGTCTGGAGACACTTCCGGGTCACGTGGCCAGCGTGACAAAGCTGCATCTGGCTAGCCAGCGCAGCACATGGAACGCCGTTTACCTTCCCGTTGGTAAGCGGTACCTATTTATCTACTTGCACTTTGACATGCTTTCGAACTGCTAGGTTGGCAGGCGCTGGGACCGAGCAGCGGGAGCGCACCCCGCCGCGGGGATTCGAACCGCCGACCTTTCGATCGGCAAGCCCTAGGCGCTGAGGCTTTTACCCACAGCGCCACCCGCGTCCCTTTTGAGACTCCTTAGGGTAGTGATAAAGTGGGATATCAAATCCAAACTCTTCTTCTTTTCTTCTCTTCCTGTGTGTGTGTGTGCCAGGTTAAGGATCTTCTCCAAATGCATGTGTTGAAAGGGTCTGTGAAAGGTCGTGTATTTAAGCTCTGGGTAGCCAAGCACAGACAGATTTAGAAATTTATGTGTACATGCATGTGCGACCAATTCCAGAGGGGCCATTCTGTTAGGCTGCAATGGATTGTAATGGGTTGCTTAAAGTCACTTCAGATGGAGGCGAAAAATTGACCACCAACCGCCCTGCTCCACCCTGCCCTCTATTTTTTCAGAACAAAACTACCCAAAACCACCCAAAACTAAACACCACCCACCCCACAAGGCAGCAGTCAGGAGCTTGTGACCCTTCAAATGAACTCCCTCCCAACTCCCATCAGACAAAGTTAGAATGGCTAGGGCTCAGGGATGATGGGAGTTGTAGTCTAGCAACATCTAGAGAGCCACAACTCCACTGCTGCCCATCCCGTCCCCTTTAAACTTCACGCTTGGAATCCTTCAGCGGAATAAGAGGGTCGATCTCTGTCTCTCTCGAAGCCCGCAGCGCCATAGGCTGCAACCGCGTTCCAAAGGCAGCCCATCCGGTGCATCTCCCGGTTCACATCAAAAGAAAGCATGCTAATAAGCCCCGCTCGCTGGCGGCGGCGATTGGCTGCTTCTTGGAGGGGGCGGGGTTTCGGGGGCGGTGTCTCCGTGCCCGGGGGTCAGGTCCCCAAACCTCGTAGAACGTATCCCCGAGAAACAATCTTTTCCCCGGGAAAGCGCTGCTGACGAGCTTCGCGGAGGGGGCCGGCCGTCGCGTGCGCGCTGCTCGTGGGAATCAGCCTCCCTTGGCCCCTTTGTGCAGGTTTTTCCCCCCTCCCTTGCCCTTGGCTTGCAACTGATGCTGCTGATCCAGGAAGAGAAGGCTGCCTCCTTGAACTGTTGAGCCCCAATCGAGCTGAGCATTGGGGGCGGAGAGAGGGGGCTTCTCTTTGGGGCGGCGGCTTTGTTTTATCTATTTATTTATTTATGTATTTATTTTCCTTCTGCACCTCGGGTGTTTTTTGCAAGCAGCTGAGCTGGGGACTCTGATGCACCCGTTCCAGTGGTGTAACGGTAAGCTTGTCCGACCTAGGGTGGTGGTGGTGATGATGATGATGATGGAGAAACGGGCTGGCCAAAAACCAACCCCTCACCTCCCCGCTCCTTTAATACGAACAAATCACAGGCACTGCGGGCGGCCAAGTTCATTGTCCGGTCTTCGGGTGGAAATGCAGATCCTGTTTATTTTATCTTTTTTTAAAAAATATGTCTCTGTAAACGAAAACTCCCCAGATTGTTTTAAAGAGACCAAAAGGAACGTTTCGGGATGGTTCGCAGGGGAGGGAGGAGAAATTGAGGGCATTCTTTCGCTCCGAGGTAAGGCTCCCTTCTTTGTTGTTACTTTGGAAACAGCGTCTTAAGGGCACCGAGTCAGGTCCAGCCCCTCCCCAAAGCATCGCGGACTCGAAAAGCCGTCCCTTTTCCCACCACACATTTTTTTTTAATAAAAAAAAACCACACGAGAATGCTGGGAACTATAGCGTGGTAAGAGCTCTGTGAAGGGTAAACTACAGTTCCCATGATTCTTTGTGTGCGGAGGGTTGCGCTTTAAATCTATGGTATGTGCTCAGTTCAGAAGAACTGCCAATATGGTTGGCTTAACTCCTTTGTGACGTTTTAGTTGGTCTTCATAGAGGGGTTCCTCTGCTGTTAACTTTTGGGTATTCCCTCCCTAATGGGACAACAGGGCTACCTGCAATTTACTTTCAAATTCCATTATATGCATTGCTTTGACATACGAAATCCTATGTGTGCTTGCTCAGGAGTGAGCCCCATTGAAAATGTGTAGAATCGGAGCCTAAGGCTCTAATTCCTGCCCCACACAGACAGAAACCATTGTCTTTTTTCCCAGTTAATAGAATCATCGAATTATAGAGTCGGAAGGGACCCAAGGACCATCTAGTCCAACCCCTTGCATTCCTCTTGGCTATTGGTTGTTGTGTTGTTTTCCTGCAAATATCCGTCCCCAAAGCAGCATACACCGTTTTAAAAAGATAATCTAAAGCAAAACCACAATATCAGGATGACAATTGAAACACTAAAGCACTGAGTCAAGGGCATAATTAAAAGCAGCCATATTCCAAGAATGCCAAATGTACCTATTGCTAAACAGTTGCTAAGTTATCCCCTCTAAAACAGGCATCTGTTTAAGCTACCAAAGTGTCTGCCCTAAGAATGATGGGCTGGCATTGTTTTCCTTCTGCTAAAACGGGTTCCCAAAATAAACAGTGCATTTGCTCCAGACTTTCTTAGCCCCCCTCCCCTCCTTATGGAGAGGGCAGAGATTGTCGTGAAATTGCCCCAGCTGCAGAGGGGACACCATTTGCACAGCGCTTTAAAACCTCATTACAGTGTTTTAGTTTTGGGGGGGGTGTGGGGAGCGCTTCGTTCAGAAGGCCTAGCAGATGGTGACTGCTTTTGTAGAAGGGCTAATGGTTAATTAAAAGGAGCAGAGCCCTGCTTGGGATGAGCCTGGATTAATTATTTCAAGTAGCTTTTGTTCTCTGACTTTCTTCTTCCTTCCTTCTCTCCCCCCCCCATCTCCCTTTATAGTTCCATGAAATTTAACTAGCATCCAGCCTCTAGGCCATGTGCTTCAAAGACAATGGAAGGGAGGAGGAGGAGGAGAGAGCTGGCTGGTTTATTTTGAGTACACACAGACACTCAGGCATCAAAGTCAGAGGCTCAATTAACCTCTTATGTCTCACTTTTCTGCTGCTTTCCCCACAATTTTTTTTAAAAAAACCGTAATTGAAGCAGATCTGTAAACTGAAAGGCAGACCGAGTCCCCACACTCAGGACCGTCTGCAATGACTCTACTGCTAAATACGGAACAGGAACATGAGAGGCAGTGTGGTGTAGTGGTTAGAGCACTGGAAGGTCAAGGTTCAAATCAGCCTGACCTACTTCACAGGTTTGCTGTGAGGATAAGATGGGGAGGAGGAGGACTCTGTGTATGGCCACCTTGAGCTTGGAGGAAAAGGTGGTATATAAACAAAGTAAGTAAGTAAGTAAGTAAGTAAATAAATAAATAAATAGGAAGCTGTCTTAAGCCCTGTGGACAGCTCAGTCAGTAGCGCATGAGACTCTTAATCTCTTGGTCATGGGTTCGAACCCCAAGTTGGGCATTACAGGGGGCTGGTCCCTTCCAATTCTACAGTTCTTCTGTGATTACATGGCCTGTTGAGCTCTGTCTCCACTGACAGACCGCCATTCTTCAGGGCTTCAGGTGGGGAGATGTTCTCAGCCCAATGTCAGGGATTGAACCTGGGATCTTTGGTGTGCAAACAAAGCAGATGCTGTACCACTGGGCTACAGCCCTATCAATTTTAAACCTCTCCCTAGGAGACTGGAGGTGCTCGTGGCTAAGTAAACCATGGTCAGTTACTTTTGGTTTCGAGAAGACTTGCAGTGTTGATAGCCAAACCGCATCACAGCTGCCTGTGGGCTGTGTCGCAATCATAATTCTTGTCCAATGTTAACCATGAATGTACTTTAATAACATTTAATCTTTGCATATCCTTCTCAATTGCTCAAAGCTTTTGAAAGCATCAGCTAGTTGTAATCCGCATAGCAAACTTTTAAGACAGGGGTAGAACAACCTCCTGGGATGCGGGTGATGCTGTGGGTTAAACCACAGAGCCTAGGACTTGCCAATCAGAAGGTTGGCGGTTCGAATCCCCGTGTGACGGAGTGATCTCCCGTTGCTCGGTCCCTGCTCCTGCCAACCTAGCAGTTCGAAAGCACGTCAAAGTGCAAGTAGATGAATAGGTACCGCTCCGGCGGGAAGGTAAACGGCGTTTCCGTGCGCTGCTCTGGTTCGCCAGAAGCGGCTTAGTCATGCTGGACACATGACCCGGAAGCTGTATGCCGGCTCCCTCGGCCAATAAAGTGAGATGAGCGCCGCAACCCCAGAGTCGGTCACGACTGGACCTAATGGTCAGGGGTCCCCTTTACCCCTAGAACGACCTCAGGCCCAGGGAACAGATGCAGCCCCCCACTGCCCCCAAACATCTTTTTGTGACCCTCGGGACTCTTGCCAGGCCATGCCCTCCCCCTTCTTTGCACCCCACTTAAGTATTTTTGCTTGGCTGGAATCTGCCCTTGAATTTGTTTGTTGCAGCAAACAAGAAGTGAAAAAGCATCTTAAAGAAAATTCCAGGTACAAACTGGAAAAGATTTCAATTCAAAAGGCTTGTTGGAAGAGGAAGGTCTCCAGTGGGGCCAACCAGACAAGAGAGAGGGTGCCTGCCTAATATTCAAGGGGATGGAATTCCAAAGGATAGGGGCCACCACACAAAAGGCTCAATTCCTGCTCTGTGTGGAACAGAGCAAAAGATTCTGGAGTTAGCATTCAGATTCCCCATATTGCAGATGGAGGCCGAGGCTGAGCTCGCATCCATACATTTAAAATACTCTCATGCCACAGGTCATGGCTTCCCCCAAAGAACCTGTCAACCAGGCAGTCCCTGGTGCTGGTACCACCAACAAGGCCTAACCTGCTGATTGTTGAACCCATAAGTATGATGTAGGGGACCCATGCTCAAATCTTCTCATTCTCCCAAGCACCTCAGGGGTGGCAAGCATAATTCCTCTCCTTGTTTTATCTTCACATCAGGCTTGTGAGGTAGGTAAACCTGAGAGAATGCGACTAGCCTGACGTCAGACCAGTGAGTTTCATGCCTGCGTGGGGATTTGAACCCAGATCTCCCCAGTCTTAGAACAGTGCTCTGACCACTACACTGCATAGCTTAACTAGCTACTTGCTCAATGCTACTTGAGCAGAGCTTTGGCAACACTGGCAGGGGGTGTTTAACCCTATTCTCCCACCCCAGCCATTTCCCTGATCTAAATCACACACACATCCACTGAAAGTGTTATTAGGTCAGCTGTGCCTGCAGTTATCTGGAGCACGTCTGTGTGTATATTTTGTTTCCTTCAAGCAAAACAAACAGCATCTTTGGAGGAACTGTCCGAGTTAAGAAAATCGCACAGTGATGAAAGTTTAAAGCAGTGGTTGGGGAACCTGTGTTCCTCCATATTTTATTGCTGTTATTTTAATTTGTTACCTGCCCCTAACTCTAAGGTCTCAGGGTGGGTTACAGAAATTTAAAATACTGTTTAAAGCAGTTTTAAAACAGTGTCACCAAAACAAAAAGAAAAACAACAGTTTGGGGCGTGGTTGGAGTATAATCATCATTCCCTCCCCCTGTACTGATTTGGTCTGAACCAAATCAAAGCTTCCCCTGGCCGCTTTAAAGTTGTTTTAGTTTTGTTTTTAAAAGCAGATTTTATTAAGGATCACCCACGTCACTTCTTGGGAATGGGGCAGTGCATCTTATAAGCACGCCCAACATGCACTATTAATAATTAAGAATTCTAGTCTATAAACCCTAAACTCTAGGGAGCAAATGGACTTTTAAGGGATGTACTCAGCCTAGTTGTAAATCATGCGTCTTGAACGCAAAAGGCACCAGGTTTTCTCCCACGCCTCTCCATTTCAGAACGGGTATGTAGGAAGTGCTGGAAAGGCCTTCTTTCTGCCTGAGAAAGGAAGGGGAAATGTGTGTGCGTCTTATGGAGCGAATGCAGGCTGCGCAGCTATCCCGGAAGCCAGAACAGCAAGAGGGATTGCTGCTTTCACTGCACAGCGATCCCTCTTGCTGTTCTGGCTTCTGAGATTCAGAATATTTTTTTTCTTGTTTTCTTCCTCCAAAAACTAGGTGTGTCTTGTGGACTGGTGCGTCTTATAGGGTGAAAAAATACGGTATCTATTTCATTCATTACATTTATATCTCACCTTTTCCTTCGAGGAGCTCAGGTACATGGTTCTCCTTACCATTTTTTTAAATCCTCACAACAACCTTGTGAGGTAGGTTAGGCTGAGAGATGGTAACTGGCCCAAAGTCACCCAGCGTGCTTTATGGCTGAGTGGGAATTTGAACCCTGGTCTTCCAGCTCCTAGTCCAGTACTCTAACCATTATACCACACTGTCCCTCTCAAGATTAAATCATGAACTAGGAACTGCAGGGGAAGGGATAGCTCATTCGTAGGGCAGGTGCTTTGCATCCAGGTTTGATCCTCAGCACCTCCATTTTGGGGGATGGGGAAAGCAACCCAGCAATTAATGTGAAAGAAAGATCTCTGCCTGAAACCCCAGAGAGCTGCTGCCAGTCAGAGTAGGAACACAGGAGGCTGCCTTATACTGAGCCATACGATTGATCCATCTCCCTCGGTATCGTCTACACAGACTGACAGCAGCTTTTTAGGGTTTCAAACAGGGTTTTCTCCCAGCTCTACCTGGAGACACCAGGGATTGAACCTCATTTGTCAGTTTGTCTGTAGAGAACAGGCACCATCTTCTCCCTGTCAGGAAACCCAGTTGCAGCTGCTGCTCACCCCCACACAAAGGCCTTTACATAAACCCCTAGTTTCGTTCCAGTTTCTCGCTTTCTGTGTTGTGTGGGGTTGAGCCTCTCTAGCTGCATCAGTGAGCTGACTCTCCAGGTGAACCGTTCGCCTCCGTGAAGCAGGTGACCTGCGGGAAGAGGGAGAATGCTGCAAATAGCCCATGGACTCCATCAGAGTTTCTCACAAAGCAGATCCTCTCCCTCTTCTTCACGCACCTGCTGTTAATCGTAGACTTTGGAGTAAATGGCCATATTTGGGAGATTGGGGCTTTTTTGATGGTAATGTTTATTTGCTTCACTTCGAAATGTGGTAAGCCAGCCTTGTTGAAGAATCATAGAATTGTAGGATTGTAGAGTTGGAAGGGACCCCATGAATAATCTAGTCCAACCCTCCGCAATGCAGGAATCCTGCCCTGAGTGGGATTGACCCACCAACCTTCTGGTGAGCAGCCAGACCCACTGACCCACTGACCCACTGTGCATCTGATTTGAAAGCTGGGAACATCTCCTGTCTGAAACTATTGGGAGCCACTGCCAGTCAATGTAGATGGCACCCCTGATTTTGTTTATACTGAAAGTATGTTGGATTGTGGGTGACCCCTTTGAAGGTGACTACAACTAATCCAGAATGCGGCAGCTAGACTGGTGACTAGGAGCGGCTGCCGAGACCACATAATACTGGTCTTGAAAGACCTACATTGGCTCCCAGTACGTTTCCGAGCACAATTCAAAGTGCTGGTGCTGACCTTTAAAGCCCTAAACGGCCTCAGTCCAGTATATCTGAAGGAGCGTCTCCACCCTCATCGTTCTACCCGGACACTGAGGTCCAGTGCCGAGGGCCTTCTGGCAGTTCCCTCCCTGCGAGAAGCCAAGTTACAGGGAACCAGGCAGAGGGCCTTCTCGGTAGTGGCACCTGCCCTGTGGAACGCCCTCCCACCAGATGTCAAAGAGAACAACAACTACCAGACTTTTAGAAGATATCTGAAGGCAGCCCTGTTTAGGGAAGCTTTTAATGCTTGTTGTATTACGGTATTTTAATATTTTGTTGGAAGCCACCCAGGGTGGCTGGGGAAGCCCAGCCAGATTGGCTGGGTATAAATTTATTATTATTATTATTATTATTATTATTATTATTATTATTATTATGGCAGCATCCCCCCCGCCCCCGTCTGATGCACAGAGCACCTTCTTCCTAGCACTAAATTGAAACAAATAGCATTATTTTTCTGCTGGGAGTGGTTTCACCCCTAAAGAAGAACAAAGTTAGGGAACATCTAGCCCATGGGCCAATCTTGGGTTCCTGCCAGGGGTTCCAATTTGAAGCTGCTCACCTGAAATCAAGCCCACCTGTCAATCAGGTGACGTCACCCAGATGGGCAGCTGATGGGATGGAACAAGATGGTGGATCCTGCAGAGAGCTTGACTGGACTGCTTGCCCAGCAGCTGATTGCAGGGCTGGGGGCATGCAATCCTGCCCTATTCAGCTGTGCATGCAGCTGATCCCTGCACAAAGCAGGATCAACCCCCTTTCACATTACTCAATGCGTTGGGAAGTCAGTCTTGCCCTATTTGGGTGCAAGAGATTCCCAAGCACCTGACCTCCAGGGTTTTGCCAGGCTTCCCTCTCCAGTGGTTGGCAGGTGTGTTGCCCTCCCCACTTGTCAAAGTTGGCCTGCAGGGGTGGGGCCTGATAAGCAGTAAAAACATAATAGGGGGGAAAAACCAATTTAAAATACAGGTTAAAATGCAGCCTCATCAAAACCATAAGGGGAGGGAAACATAAGGGTCAGACTGAGTCCAAACCAAAGGCCAGGCGGAACAGCTCTGCCTTGCAGGCCCTGCGGAAAGATGTCAAGTCCCGCAGGGCCCTAGTCTCTTGTGACAGAGCGTTCCACCATGTCGGGGTCAGTACTGAAAAGGCCCTGGCCCTAGTTGAGACCAATCTAACCACCTTGCGACCTGGGACTTCCAAAGTGTTGTTATTTGTGGACCTTAAGGTCCTCCATGAGGCATACCAGGAGAGGCGGTCCCGTAGGTATGTGGGTCCTAGGCCGCATAGGGCTTTAAAGGTCAAAACCAGCACCTTAAACCTGACCCTGTACTCCACTGGGAGCCAGTGCAGTTGGTAAAGCACTGGATGAATGTGATCCCACAGCAAGGACCCCGTAAGTAGCCTCGTCGCCGCATTCTGCACCCACTGGAGTTTCTGGGACAGCTTCAAGGGCAGCCCCGCGTAGAGCAAGTTACAATAATCAAGCCTTTAGGTGACCATCGCATGGATCACTGTGGCCAGGTCGGGGCAGGAAAGGTAAGGGACCAATGTAGAAAAGAAGAATGCTCTGCTAGGGACCTGAAGCAACCAAGCCCCTGAGGCTTTCTGGGCTCCCTGAAGGCAGGAGAAAAGGGAGCAGGAGATGAGCTCTGACAAGTCTTTCATGAGCACAGGAGCTACGTCAAGAAAGCTTGATGCTTTCAGGCTCTTAAGGATCCAACTCCTGCGCCAAGCGGCAATACTGAAGCTGAAGTGGCACCAGTCATGCACAAGAGGGAGATAGCAGCAGACTTCTGGGGAACCCTGTAAACAATGCTTGGGACCCCCTCCCAAAACAACCTACTTGGTAGCCATGTGTCAGGGAACTGACATCGGAGCTAGAGGCGGAGGGAAGGCTCTCAAATGACACTGGAGAAGGGCCCAGCAGGGAGAGAGGCAGCTCAGCAGAGGGGGAAGCAAATCAGCGCAACGCCAGGGATAAAGGGGGGCAGATGGGGGAATCGGCGAGAGGGCTCCAGGACTCTTCACTGGACACCAGCGGGGAGAGCACAGGTCCTCCGCTACCCACGCCCTCCCTGCGCAGAAGACTCCCGTGCAGTGAGAGGAGGAGGAGACTGGGCGTCAAACAACTTTTATGTTGGAAAAGGTTTAAGAAACGCCCACTGACGGATTCTGCTAGCGACTGAGGCAGCCACGAAAAGAAGGGCTGTCCAGACAGAAAGGTTTAACAAGGCAATTTAGCCTGGAGAGGCGGCAGCTTACACACGAGCAATCCCATACTCATTACACCATGGAATGCTAAATGCATGTTGGACAGATGAGAATGACAGAAAAATTGGGTGGGTGGAATGGAGTATTTAGGGAAAGGGAGTAGCTAGCTGGAACCCTGAACAGGACAACTCCATGCTGCAACATCTTGTTGCAGGTCCCTTGCATAGCATCCACCAGAAACTGGGAAACAATTCAGCTTGTCTGCATAGGCAGTTTGTGAATTAGAATTAGGTTCTTAGAATTATGAACAAGTTACTAGAATGGGTTTGCTTCAACAGCTTCAATATAGACACCTTTTATCTTTTAATCTTTCAGAGCAGCACTGAGTATGATAGTAACGCTTAGTGCCAAGTTTTATTTGTCTACAGGAACTAATGATTAAAAATAATAATAATAAAACTACAGTCATCCAGATTTTTGATCCACTGCCACCTGGCTTGCCACCATGTTTTGAAAGTTCTCCAGCAGGCAGATGAATTGCAATTCCTGACAGCTTCATGAAGCGCTCCCAGCACCCAGAGAATAAGTCCAGGACTCCAGGATGCAAAAATAGTCATGTGCCTTTCCCTCGAGCGGAGCTGTAGAATCAGATGGCACTTGTGTGGCAAGAGTCCTATTGGCCTGACCTTGACCTCTGGCAGCAGAGTGTGTCTGCCACTTGCCTGCTTAAGCCTCAAATGTTAGAGCTTTATAACTTTCTGCTAAATAAGCAAACTCAGCCTGGAAGCTGAAAATGGCTGTTGTAAGGGGAAATCAGGAGAAGCTTTTGTTAGTGGGATGGCTTGGGTGGCCAGACGCAGGGTTGCAGAGATAATTTATACAGTGGTACCTCGCAAGACGAATGCCTCGTAAGACAAAAAACTCGCTAGACAAAAGAGTTTTTCGTTTTTTGAGTTGCTTCGCAAAAAGAATTTCCCTATGGGCTTGTTTCCCAAGACAAAACATCTTGCGAGTTTGTTTCCTTTTTCTTAAAACCGTTAATACTGTACCAAGTTTGAAGCGGGAACTGGGCTGGCAGGGAGCGAGCGAGAGAGCGACCTACCTTTTCCAGTTTCAGCCTTGGGGAAGGAGAGCGTCTCGCTCCGCGAATGAACGCAAGGCAAGAAAAGAGCGGGAGCAAATCTCTTCCAAGCGCAATCGCGAGCACGACAATTAGTCCTGAGTTCCGAGCAGAGTAACCCGATACGAGAGAGAGAGAGAGACTCCGGAGACAGAGCGTGTGCGTAAAAGCGCACGAAAGAAAGACTGCAGAAGGTGCCAAAGAACAAATAACGGACTTGGGCGCAACAGAAGCGGGATCTAGCAGAACGACGCAGAGGGATCCTCTTCTGGAGAGGGCACAGAGGAGGCAGGTGGGCTGGGATCCAGCGGATCTGGCTGGGTCTCTGCGCCACCTCTGCCTCTCTCTCTCTCCCCCCTCCCCACGTGGCTGCTCCATTTTGCCCTAACTGCGCGAAGGCACAAGGAGGGGGACCAAGGAGGAGGAGGAGGAGGCATCCACTGCTCTTGGGCCGCCGCGAAGGCGCCTTTGCGGGGGTGGGAAGAAGCCGGGAGCAGCTGCCGAGACTGTGGGGAGCCCGGCGGCGTGGCGCAAGGTAACAGGGGGAGCAAGGGAGAGTCCGCGCCGGGCGCTTCGTGCGTCCGCCCTCGGTTCCTGGGCTCGAACTTCCTTTGGCACCTCGTGGAGAGAGAGGGAGAGGAGCGGGCTGGGGCTTTGATGTGGGACGCGGTTTGGCGGAGCGAAGACGCGGCAAGGCTTGGCGACAGAGGAAGGGGGGCTGTTTTCGTGGGGAGGTGGGAGGGGGTGTCTTTGCCTCTTCCCGGCAACAGATCCTCCAGGCTGGGGAAACTCCTCCTGCTGGGGAGCGACCCGCTTTGTGCTTTGCCCGCTATCCCATTATAAAAGGAGTACTGTAATAATGTTCATAATACAGTACCAGGGTGCATCCGTGCTTCGCAAGACGAAAAATCCGCAAGATGAAGAAACTCACAAAACGAATTAATTTCGTCTTGCGAGGCACCACTGTATTAGCATGCTGTTTAAAAAAATAGATTTGATTTGATTGCTAAGTCTTGCAAACCAAAAGACTGTTGAAGGCAGAGCGGTTAATGGATTGAAATTGAATCCTGACAAGACAGAAGTACTGTTTCTGGGAGACAGGGGGTAGGCAGGTGTGGGGGGCTCTCTAGTTCTGAGTGGGGTAAATGTGCCCCTAAAGCCGGGGTAGGCAACCTAAGGCCCGTGGGCCGGATGTGGCCCAATTGCCTTCTCAATCTGGCCTGCAGACACTCTGGGAATCAGCGTGTTTTTACATGAGTAGAATGTTTCCTTTTATTTAAAATGCATCTCTGGGTTATTTGTGGGGCCTGCCTGGTGTTTTTACATGAGTAAAATGTGTGCTTTTATTTAAAATGCATCTCCGGGTTATTTGTGGGGCATAGGAATTCGTTCATTTCCCCCCAAAAAAATATATTCCAGCCTACCTCATGGACCGGCCCACGGCTGAAAAAGTTTGCTGACCCCTACCCCTGTCCTGGGGGACATTTTGGACTCACAGCTGTCCAGGGAAATGCAGGCCAACTCTGTGTCAGATGGCTGTCTACCAGTTCCATCTGGTACTCAGGGTGAGACCCTGCCTGCCTGCCTGCGCCCTGTATCGCAAGAGTGGTACATAACTCTGGTTATCTCCCACTCGGACCGCTGCAATGCACTCTTATGTGGGGATACCTTTGAAGGTGACTTAGAAACTACAACTAATTCAGAATGCAGTAACTAGGCTGATGACTGGGAACGGCCACCAGGACCATATAACACTGGTCCTAAGATTGGCTCCTAGTACGTTTCCGAGCACATTTCAAAGTGCTGACCTTTAAAGCCCTAAACAGCCTCAGCCCAGTATACCTGAAGGAGCATCTCCACCCCATCGCTCAGCCCGGACACTGAGGTCCAGCTCCGAGGGCCTTCTGGTGATTCCCTCACTGCAAGAAGTGAAGTTACAGGGAACCAGGTGGAGGGGCTTCTCAGTAGTCACACCCAGCCTGTAGAATGCCCTCCTGGCAGATGTCAACTATATAAATTTTGGTAGACATCAGGCAGTCCTGTTTCAGGAAGCTTTTTATCTTTGATGGTGTTGTGTGTGTGTGTGTTTGTTTGTTTGTTTTTGTTTGTTTGTTTTGTTGCTTTGTTTTATTTGTATTTTTGGAAGCCGCCTGGAGTGACTGGGGTAACCCAGTCAGATGGGCAGGGTATAAGAAATTTTATTATTGTTATTACTATATTGTTGGGACTCCAATTTCCGCCAGCCTCAGGAAGGATCGCCCAATGGTCAGGGCTGATGGGAGTTGCAGTCCAGCAACCTATTGAGGGGCTGGGGCACAGCTTAGCTATCTCTGTCAAGGCAGGATAAAGCTGTAGTGCCTTAAATAATAGTATATAACTCAAAAGGGACCTGCAACAAAATGTTGCAGTATGGAATGCTTTGTTTAGGGGTCAGCCAGTCAGTAAACCATGCCCTCACACATATACATGTTTTCCATCCAGAGATGGAATGGGCCTTTTCTGCAGTGGCTTTCCATTCCATGCAGGGCTGGAAGAGGCCCTTGTCTGAAACCATGGAGAGCCCATCAGCTTAGAATCAACAATATTGAGCTAGACTAATAGTTTAATTTTTCTTAAGGCAGCTTCAGAATTTTGGGGGAGTTGGATTTCTTGCGCATAGGAATCATGGTACGTTGGTCTTCCTTTATGTCACTGCAACAGCCCACGTTGTTTTCTGCCTCTGATTTTGCCTGCTGATTTTCATTCCCCCCCCCCCTTTAAAGACATCCAAACAATATCTAGGTCGCTGTACTACGTAATGCTGCTGATTTTTCTGGTTGCCTCGAAATGGGCGGCTTCTAGCTGTTCATTTTTTCCATATTAGCAGAGAAGGGTTCACTGTGGAGAAACAATTGAGCAAAGAACCCCAGCTTTGTAAACTGGTTCTTGCTGTTGCTTCTGTGTGGATGTCTCGAGTTCTAAGTTTATTTTTTTCATTGAGTGACGATGCTTGTTAGAATGAGAGCCAGTCTGGCATAGTGGTTAGAGGGCCGGCCTAGGATCTGGATGGCTAGGGTTCAAATCTCACTCAGCCATGAGACTCACTGGGTGACTATGGGCCAGTCACAGTCTCTCAGCCTAACCTACCTCACAGGGTTGTTGTGAGATGAGGATAAAATGGGGAGGAAGAGAGCCATGTAAACCACATTGGGGGAAAGGTGGGATAGAAATGTGATGATGATGATGATGATGATGATGATGATGATAATTTATACCCCACCCATCTGGCTGGGTTTCCCCAGCCACTCTGGGCAGCTTCCAACAGAGTATTAAAATACAATAACCTATTAAACATTAAAAGCTTCCCTAAACAGGGCTGCCTTCAGATGTCTTCTAAAAGTCTGGTAGTTGTTGTTCTCTTTGACATCTGGTGGGAGGGGGTTCCACAGGGCGGGTGCCACTACCGAGAAGGCCCTCTGCCTGGTTCCCTGTAACTTGGCTTCTCGCAGTGAGGGAACTGCCAGAAGGCCCTTGGCACTAAACCTCAGTGTCCGGGCAGAATGATGGGGGTGGAGACGCTCCTTCAGATATACTGAACCGAGGCCGTTTAGGGCTTTAAAGGTCAGCACCAAAAGCCCAAAACACCAGCTCCTGCCCTCTCAGTCAGTTCAGGATCAATGGTCAGTATTCAGCTAACCTGCCCCATCTGTGCAAGGATTTCTACTTGCACAGCAGAACCTTTCCACCACTAGGGGTTCGGGGAACCCTTAGAACAGATTTGTGGGGTTTGGGAAAGGAGAGAGGGAGGAAGTTTCTTTGCACAAGCAGAAATCTTTGTGCGTGCTGAACGCTCTCTTAGCACTACAATAGCTTCTACCCAATGGCTTGAATTTTGCAGTCTTCAGCTGCAGGAAACATCTGGCAATTGCATATCTCCATATTGGCTATAAACATCCACTGTGAGCCCACGTACGCCATCAAGAGTTTAGTGACATTCTTTCTTTATAGGATTATGTACATGCTTCCAAAGGGATAGATGGAGGGGATTATGACTCTAAAGACTGGATCGCAAAGTTAATGGTTGGTGGTTCCCAGCTGAATATGTGAACATCATCTGTTGCAAACTATGGTGCTTAAGTTATGTGTGATGATATGAAAGTCCTGCTTGTGGCATGGGATAGACTGTACATGTCAACCCTCTTCAAGAGTCTGAAACTCTCATGTGTTTTAAATTTCACTAGGTGAGAGTAGGAAAGGGCAAATATGTTCATTTCATTTCATCTCAGTTTTGCATTTTTTCCAGTCTTAAGTTCAGTTTCCAAATTTCCATACAGATGGTAGGTTGGGTTTTTTTTTTTAATGTTCTGAAAATTCACCAGTATTTCAAATTTTGGTATGCAATTTTCCTAATGGACGCATGTTTACAAAGCATTTTTTGCACTTTGGCTTCTTATTTTAGTTAATATATACATTTTTATGCACACTTTACTCTAGCACAGCACATGCATTTTTGTACCTGTTACTTGGTTGGAGAATCGCATTGCAAAATTTGGAAAAGTGCAAATTTCGAAGAACTGCTGTGTTTCGGTTCACATAAAGTCTTGGAAAGTGTGAATTGGGGAGGTTTGCCTCTAAATGTTATTTTTTGTTTAATTCTTTTAAAGCATTTTAAATGTAGCAAATGATTGGTTTTTAATTCAACAAAAGCAGTCTACTAGGACGGGGTAGTCAAAAAAATGTAAAGGACCCCTAGACGGTTAAGTCCAGTCAAATTCGACTATGGGGTGTAGCATTCATCTCCGTTTTCAGATATAAAATCTGTTTGGGAGTCAACAAACAGATTTTATATATTACTGTATATAGTTTGAATTCCATCAAGGTTTACTTGTCCGTCCCCCCCAAGTTATTAGCAATTCTTGTTTTTAATCCATAAGCCTTCCCCATTAGGGAAAAAGATGGAGTATAAATAAATTGATGATGATGTAGTGCCCTTGAGATGTTGTTGGACTACAATTCCCATCATCCCTGACCATCTGCCATACTGACTGGGGCTGATGGGAGTTGTAGGCCAACACCATTGGGAGGGGGCACCACATTGGCTATTGCACTAGAAAATGAGCTTTCTGGCCCCATGTCCCTGTCACTCCCCCCTGCTAGCCTGGCTAGTAGGTGATGGCAGCAACTTCTAGCCAAGACCCTCCAGAGCCCCAGCCAATCCAAATTGATAATGCAGCTCCAGATGGTCCAATGGGGACAACAGCAAGGCAAAGATGCAGTAGGCCAAATTGGACACACACAAGTTAAATAGGCAGCAGTGACAGTGGTGCTTGGGAAGAGGAGCCCATTCAGGGTGTGTATCCTGCAAAGGGTGCCTTGTGCCAGGGTCTGGAGCTGAACCACTGCTCCCTGTGTGATTAAGGACTTTTTTCGCCCTTCTGGGTTTTCACTACTGGGGAAGCTTCAGTTGCTGAGGAGGTGATGGCTGGAATAATTCACAGCAATATCTGTCTCAGTGGAATACGTGTATTTTCAGAATCCTAGGCTGGCTTTATATCTTCCATGATCCTCTGTGTGTGTGTATAGGAAAACCATTTTGTTTTTCTCAGGCTGTGGTCCTGAAACAAGGGGTGCAGTCTGCGTCTGGGCCCAGGTGGTATCCCTGATTCAGTTTTATCAAAGGGACTTCAGTGCCTCATTATTGAAGTGCTAATTTCCCCCTTCCACTCCTCCCCCGTCCTTCCCCAATGTCTAGGCAGATCTCTCTAGAGACACTGATCTCTGCAAGCTTATCCTTTCAAACAGCAGACTCTGAGGCAATTCCTCAGAAAGAAAGAGATCTGCCTGTAGATAATACACCAGCTTGCGAGTCCTTTCTGTCCACCCTCAAATCAATCTCTGCAGGGGAGAGGAAATTGGGGTCAGGAACAACACACTCCTATAGTGCTCATCTTGGAAGCTCAATTCCCCCCTTCCAGTCCCCACAGCCATTTGGGAACGTAAGGAGCTCACAGAACACAAGGAAATTGCCTGATATCAGGTCAGACTATTTATGCATCTAACCCAGGAGTGGGGAACTGGATTTTGACTTGCAGCCTTCATCTTTCTTTCCCCTACCAGCTATGGGCCAAGTTTGACAGCTGTTGTGAGACCATAGGTCTTTCTGTGTATCTATCTCCATCAGTACAGGAAATGCTAGTCTCCATTGGAACCTAGATACTACTTTTGAGTTGTGTAGCAAGGGTCAAGAGCTATGTGTACACACACTTCTATTATTTGCCTAATTAAGGTAGCAAATTCTTCCTGAAAAACCTCCCCCCTCCCCCACCGCCATTCTCATGGAGATTGTTGCTTGGATCTGAAGGGCCAGCGCTCTGCGAACAGCTGATAGTGAGAGACTTCCTCAGAACTGGCCCCCTGCCTCAGCTGATTATTTCATTTTTAATGCATTGTTAATCATTTCTGCTTTGCTATTAGCACCCGCACCCCCAAAGGCTTTTCTTTTCTTATTTTGGCTTTCCAGCAGGCCTTCCTGTAACCAGCCACAGCTGTTCTGTGTTTCAGATAAAGTCAGCAAAAACCTCCTTTTGTGCACTGATTCCTTAAATAGTGGATGGGATAATGTTTTGATCATTTCCTGTTGTGGGGCAGGAAAAAGATGACTGTTCCAAGGAAGTCATCATTTTAAAAAAAAATAAAAATAAAAATGCAATATTATTTCCCTCCAAGTGGCTGAAGGTTTGGTGTACCCCATTTTATCTTCATAGCAGCCCTGAGAAGTGGGTTGGATTTAGAGACCTTGACTGGTTCAAGGTCACCATGTGAGCTTCATGACTGAGTGTGGAGTTGAACCCTGACCTCCCAGGCACCATTTCAAAACTTTAACCACTATGCTACACTGCACTGGCTTCGCTGTTTATCATTTCTTTGTGGTCAGTGAAATACTGGGCATTCCTAAGGCTCTGCTTCTACTATTGCTCTTTTACTCCTTTCGGACATTTGGTGAATGTAGGGGAAAGGGGGCTTGGATTGTGCCTTTAAGGTAAATCTATCAAATTTGCATTTTCTGAAACAAAGTGTAGTGAAACACAGCTGTCCTTCATAATTCACACTTGCCCGAATTTTGCAGCCAAACAGTGTTTAGAAAAATGTGTATATTGGGAGAAAGTGTGCACACAAATGAATATGTTAGTAAAAATGGCATGCAAAAATGCATTATATCAGGGGGGAGGGTTTGCAGAAATGTGTACATTAGACATAGGTTCACAGAAATGTGTTTATTATGAGAAATGCACCCTTAAAATGCTAGTGAATATTCATGACCTTTTTTAAAAAGCAAATTGCTGCAGAAATATGGAGAACATATTTTAAGACTAGAAAAATGAGAAATGGAGAGAACCAGAATTGACAGATCCTTGCATCCCAAGCCGCTACTGAAAATACCCAATTGCCACCTCCAAAGGGTACAGGAGGAGGACCTCTGACGTAGACCTTGGGGTGCCAAAAAACACCTGACATTTGGCAGTTTGGAAAGCGATAAAAGGGTGGAATGAATGAATTACTAATGGGAAGATGTGCAAATGCCCCATAAACAGATTGGGATGAATGTTAATGTTTTATAAGCTCCCCATTAAAAAATGGAATAAATATGATAGTCTATCCTCCTACTTCAGTTTTGTGCAAGGAAATCAAGTTGAATGTGGAATAAATAGGTCATCTGGAGGAGCTCTTAGATTCTGCACAGGTTCATATGGGAGTAGGCAGCCTTTTGATTTACGGGATGCGGGTGGCGCTGTGGGTTAAACCACAGAGCCTAGGGCTTGCTTGCCGATTGGAAGGTCGGTGGTTTGAATCCCTGCGATGGGGTGAGCTCCTATTGCTCGGTCTCTGCTCCTGCCAACCTAGCAGTTCAAAAGCATGTCAAAGTGCAAGTAGATAAATAGGTACCGTTCAGGCGGGAAGGTAAACGGCGTTTCCGTGCACTGTTCTAGTTCACCAGAAGCGGCTTAGTCCTGCTGGCCACATGACCCGGAAGCTGTACGCTGGCTCCCTCGGCCAATAAAGCGAGATGAGCACCACAACCCCAGAGTCGTTCGCGATTGGACCTAATGGTCAGGGTTCCCCTTTACCTTTAGCCTTTTGACTTAATACTTGTATTCCCCCTTTCCACAAGACTGTTGAGCTCAAAGAGGCTCATAATGATAACATAAAAAGCTCCCATCACTGCTTCCTATTTTTGTGATTGTGTGTTTGGATATTGTTCTTTTGGATGAGGGGTTTTTCTTTCGTTTATCTAAGCAAGGGAATGGTATGTGCTGGAGATGGTACCCATTGTCATCATGACTAGAAGCTATTCATCGCCTTATTCTCTAGGAGGGATGAGGGAGAAATTCAGTGCATTTTGCCTGGTCTGCGTTTCCCAAACACATATGCGAACTGAAGTATCCTTCCAAATTCACACTTCTTCACATGTTTCGATGCAGTTCTCCAGCCAACATGAACCAAAAGGCTTATGTTTGGGGGAAAGTATGCACAAAAATATATGCATTTGTGCAAATAGCATTAAAAAAAAATTGCATTGTATTTAGGGGAATAGCTTGCAGAAAGGTGGGGGAAAGGCTTATGTTTGGGGGAAAGTATGCACAAAAATATATGCATTTGTGCAAATAGCATTAAAAAAAAATTGCATTGTATTTAGGGGAATAGCTTGCAGAAAGGTGGGCCTTAGTTTACACCGCATGCAAAAATGTGTACCGTATATTGGGGGAAATGGGGAGAAAGGAATTTAAGATGGGGGAAATGACAAACTTGGAGAACCCGAAAGGGACAGACTTGCCCATCCCTATTGCGGTTCGAATCCCCGCGGCGGGGTGCGCTCCCGTTGCTCGGTCCCAGCGCCTGCCAACCTAGCAGTTCAAAAGCACCCCCAGGTGCAAGTAGATAAATAGGGACCGCTTACTGGCGGGAAGGTAAATGGCGTTTCCGTGTGCTGCGCTGGCTCGCCAGATGCAGCTTTGTCACGCTGGCCACGTGACCCGGAAGTGTCTTCGGACAGCGCTGGCCCCCGGCCTCTTAAGTGAGATGGGCACACAACCCTAGAGTCTGTCAAGACTGGCCCGTACGGGCAGGGGTACCTTTACCTTTACCTTTATTCTCCACGGCTTAGTTTCGGTCACGGGTTTGATCCCCGTATGGGCTAGCTGCGTAGTCCTGCCTTGCCGAGGGGTTGACTAGATGAACTTAGAGGTCCCTTCCAAGCTCTACAATTCTATGATCCTAAGGAGATCTGTGCTGCTGCCTTCCTCTCCTGTCTCTCTCCGCCCCTGAGTTTCATCTTCTCTTTCTCTCCCCTCCTGGCTTCCAGGATGCTTCTGTGGTTTGGGGCTGGTTTACACCAACAAATCCTGCACGATGCCTCCCATCACATTCCAGGACTTGCCGCTGAATATCTACATGGTGATTTTTGGCACGGGGATCTTCGTCTTTGTGCTCAGCCTCATCTTCTGCTGCTACTTCATAAGGTGAGTCACAGCCCCGAGGGAGATGCTGGATGCAGATGGCGGAGGAGGGAGGAAACACAAGCGATGCACCTGGGCCTGTGACTGCAGTTGCTTCTCCTTCTCTGCTTTCTAGATAATTTGGGGTCAGAGAGGAAGAGGAGGGGGAGGATTGAAACTTCAAATATTTTTAAACCAAATAGCTAAATCTACTAAAGGGAAGGACTGCGGCTCGGTGGCAGAACATCGGCTTGGCATGCAGAAAGCTCCCAGGTGCAATGCCTGTCGTCTCCAGGCAGGGCCTTGTAGAGACCCTTGTCCCATGAGAGCAGCTGCCTGTCAGTGTAGGCCACACTGAGCGAGATGGACCAGTGGCCTGATTCTGCAGGAAGCAGCTTGCTAGACCACGAGAACAGAGGTTTTTCAAAGAAAGTTCCAAGGAGCCTTGGAGGTCAGGAGGAAGCCTGTCAAGAATCAGGCAAAGCTTGTTGAAACAGATAACTCCTTAATTGTCCTTTGAATTTCTGTCCCTAGCCCAGGGACGGGGAACCTCAGTCAGACCCAGGGTCAAATGTGTCCCTCTCTGTTTGTTCCTTGAGAGTCTTCCCAGGCCACACCACCTACTGGCCCTGCTTCGCACCCTCCTTGCATGTTTTTGCCTGGCTGGAATATGTCCTTGAACTCTGATAGTGCCTGTTGTTTGTCTGGATGGAGAATAGAGGGTGTGTGTGTGTGTGTGTGTGTGTGTGTGTGTAGAAAGGAGCCTATTATTATTATTAATTATTATTATTATTATTTACTTATACCCCACCCATCTGGCTGGGTTTCCCCAGCCACTCTGGGCATCTCCCAACAGAATATTAAAAACACGATAAAACGTCAAACATTTAAAACTTTCTTAGTTAGTTGTTTCAGATAGTTTATTTCTTTGACATCTGATGAGAGGGTGTTCCAGGGGGTGGGCGCCACTACCGAGAAGGCCCTCTGCCTTCTGTGCAAAGGTAAGATTTGCATTCATTACCCTGCCCGCTTTTGCCTCTGACCCCGCTGACCCCTGGCAGGCTCCCACCTGGCCCTTAGGCTGAACCCAGATGCCCCACCCTCAATCTATAGCCCAGTATGGTCTTTCCTGATTAGCAGAGGCTCTCTTTTAAGACCTCTGGCAGACGTCTCTCTCCTGTCACCTGAATCCTTTTAAGTGGAGGGGACACAGGATGTGGAAGGTTTGCATATAAACCATCTGCTCTGCCACTCAGGCCCCATCTATACCACTGTCACAGCCATGGCTTCCCCCAATAGTTTGTTACAGATGTCAAGAGCTGCTAAGAGTCACCTGTCCCCTTCACGGAGCTACAATTTGCAGAGTTCCCTGTGAAGAGAGATCGACCATTAGACCGCTCTGCGAATCGAGGGGAAGGGGAGCGTCTCCTTACAGCTGTCAGTGCTCTTAACCAACTGCAGTCCCTGTGATTCTTCGGGGGAAGCTGTGACTGTTTAAACTGTGATGTAATACTGCTCTAGGGAAACGGGTGGCGCTGTGGGTTAAACCACAGAGCCTAGGACTTGCCAATCAGAAGGTCAGCAGTTCGAATCCCCGCGACGGGGTGAGCTCCCATTGCTCGGTCCCTGCTCCTGCCAACCTAGCAGTTCAAAAGCACGTCAAAGTGCAAGTAGATAAATAGGTACCGCTCTGGCGGGAAGGTAAAGGGCGTTTCCGTGCGCTGTTCAGGTTCGCCTGAAGCGGCTTAGTCATGCTGGCAACATGACCTGGAAGCTGTACACCGGCTCCCTCGGCCAGTAAATTGAGATGAGTGCCACAACCCCAGAGTCGTCCGTGACTGGACCTAACGGTCAGGGATCCCTTTACCTTTAATACTGCTCTAGTGGAAATGAGGCCTGAGCTATGATTCCTCCGCCCCAAATCTCTCAGGGCTCTAATTCAGTGCAAGCCCCATCCATTCAAGGCCTGAGCAATTGTTGGCTTGGGTTTCTTTTTGCCAAACTGCTTCTGAGTGCTGCTTCCATGCCCGTCATGAATGTGCAAGGACGGGTGGGAGTCGGAATGCAATGTTGGGTGCAGCTTTTGTCAGAGGAGACTTTGCCCCGTGCCACGTAGGATGTGCAGATTAGTTAGCGGAGGAATGAATTTTGCTCTGTGCCGCGAAGGCCTGGGCCTCCTGGCTTTAGCCTTGTGGACAATGAGGCTTTTATCTAGTCCCCTGAGCAAATACCAAAAAAAGAAAGAGAAGGGTTGAGTATGATTTAGAGCTACTTCTTTGCTAAGCCATGCATAGGTCATAACCTCTTAGGGCAGTTCAATCCCCAGGCTGATATGTCATTCCTGGGCAAACAAAGGATGCTCCTCATATTGAGCTTGCAGTCCCCATTGTATATCCAGATTGGTTGTGGGTGCAAACAATACACAGATGGGTGCAAACAATATGCCAGTTGTGGGACTTGCAAGATACTTTAAATTCAAGCTGTTTGGAAATTGCACATGGGGGCAAGGTTCCTAAGACACTGGGATAAAATAGAGGTTTGCCTCCCTTTCTCTCTTTACGCACACGAGTCCAGCTGGATCAGGCCAGCAGCCGTCGTAGTTCAGCATTCCTGATTCCCAGCCTCTGCTGTTGTGAGACCATAGGCACATAGGAAGCTGCCTTATACCGAGTCAGACCATCTTTGCTCAGTGGGTCCCCAGATGTTGTTGGACTACAACTCCCATCATCCCTGAGCTTTGGCCTTGCTAGCTAAGGGTGATGGGAGTTGTAGTTTGACAACATCTGGGGTCCCACAGGTTGAGAACCGCAGGTCTACAGGGACTGGCAGAGGCTCTCCAGAGCCTCTTCAGACGAGGGATTGAACCTGGAACCTTCCGCATTCAAAGCAGATGTTCTGTCACTGAGCTACAGCCCTTCCTCTAAGAATTACTGCCTCTGAGTGGCTTCCAACACCATATTAAAATACAGTAATGCATCAAACATTAAAAGCTTCCCTAAGCAGGGCTGCCTTCAGATGTCGCCTAAAAGTCTGGTAGTTGTTTTTCTCTTTGACATCTGGTGGGAGGGCGTTCCACAGGGCAGGTGCCACTACCAAGAAGGCCCTCTGCCTGGTTCTATGTAACTTGGCTTATCGCAGTGAGGGAACCGCCAGAAGGCCCTCGGTGCTGGACCTCAGTGTCCGGGCAGAACGATGGGGGTGGAGACGCTCCTTCAGATATACTGGACCGAGACCGTTTGATCTCAATGAGAGAGAGTGAGAGAGCTCTTCACTTCTTCCCCACTGCAAATAATTTTGTGAAGCTCTCTTACGACACATGCACAGGCCATTAGCCATTTCCCCACCTTAAAATGAAAAAGCTACCCACCCCACCCAGTTTTAACCCTTCCTTATTGGAATAACTGCTTTGCCTTGGCACCAGATGTTTATATTTGTGTGACCACTCCCTTGAGAAACAGCCAGCTGAGGACATTCTGCCAAGCTAAGATGACCAGCTCTTGTCTTCACGAAACAGGAAATGGCAGGAAGTTGCAGAGGGGAGGACCTCATTCAGGTGGTAGACAGATCCATTGTTTCTGGGGAAAAGAAGAGACATGTCTTGCTTCCATCGACTATTTATAGAAAACTTATTTTTAAACTGTGCATTTGCCTGCAGCCGGAATGTCTAGGAATAGCCAAATGGATGACAAAGAGCCAATTTCTTTCAGCTTTTCTTTGGAGCTTCTGTCTCCATCAAAATCCCTAAAGAAAAGACGTAGTCAGCGTTGACTTTTCCCAGGGCAAGCGGCAATATCTACTTTGAGAGAAAGTTTTAAGGGAGATCTCTCAACCTCCTCCATTGGAAATTTGAATGCTCTTGTTTAGATCGAGTTAGCCATCACTGAAGTTTTGTAAACAATATTTACTGTAGACTTTTTGAGAGCTGAGCATGTTTGTTACATGAGTTTCATTTATTTACTTTTGCAAGATTTATATAGCACTGAATTAAAAAAAAAACCACAAGGAAGTAAAATACACTTTAGAAATTACCGATAAATCAACAGACTGAAAACAAGTAGGCATAATAAAAAAAGGTAAAGGTACCCCTGCCCGTACGGGCCAGTCTTGACAGACTCTGGGGTTGTGCGCCCATCTCACTTAAGAGGCCGGGGGCCAGCGCTGTCCGGAGACACTTCCGGGTCACGTGGCCAGCGTGACAAAGCTGCATCTGGCGAGCCAGCGCAGCACACGGAAACGCCGTTTACCTTCTCGCCAGTAAGCGGGATAATATAGTAATAATTATAATATAGTATATTATAGTATAATATAGTATAATATTATATAATATAATATAATATAATATTATATTATATTATATTATATTATATTATATTATATTATATTATATTATGTAGGCATAATATAGTGATCAAAATATAGATGGACTAATATGTGTAATATGGGGACGCGGGTGGTGCTGTGGGTTAAACCACAGAGCCTAGGACTTGCCGATCAGAAGGTCAGCGGTTCGAATCCCCGCAACGGGGTGAGCTCCCATTGCTCGGTCCCTGCTCCTGCCAATCTAGCAGTTCGAAAGCACATAAAAGTGCAAGTAGATAAATAGGTACCGCTCCAGCGGGAAGGTAAACGGCGTTTCTGTGCACTGCTCTGGTTCGCCAGCAGCGGCTTAGTCATGCTGGCCACATGACCCGGAAGCTGTACACTGGCTCCCTCGGCCAATAAAGCGAGATGAGCGTCACAACCCCAGAGTCGGCCACGAGTGGACCTAATGGTCAGGGGTCACTTTACCTTTAATGTGCGTAATAAAATCACATGCCTGGGTAGGCCTGCCTAAACTAAAATGTTTTCAGCAGGCTTTGAAAAAAAAAATTAAAGCGGCTGTCTAATATTAACAGGCCCAACAGACTCTGCAAACTTTGCAAATCACCAGTGTTACATTGCTAAACTAAAAGGTTCAACTGATGCAATCCCAGCCAGAAGATGCGACAAGACGAGAGTAAAAAAGTTGGTTCTGGGCATATTTGGCCTCAGTTTTTAGGATTAGGTTGAGGTTTCAGCACTCTTAATCCCGCTCTCCAGATACAGAGTCCTTTAGCTCTCTCTGGTCCTTCTTGATTCATGTTGAAGGTGGCTGCAAGTCAAGAATGACACTGGCATGGCTCCTACCTGGAGGTGTTGGGGATTGAACCATAGACCTTCTGCATGCAAAGCAGATGCTCTACCACTGAGCTACAGCTCTTTCCCATGTGGTGGCCCCTAGCCCAGCCCTATTATTCCCTGTCTGTTTCCTGCCTCCAGCAGCTCAGGCCAGCAAGTCTGACCTCCACAGCAGTGAATGGGTGTTTGTCCTGGTGAGGTGTCTGAATGAGCCTTGACCAAAAGTTCTAAGCCTCAGGATTGGAGCCAGGTTCATTGCCAGCATCCCTTGAGCATTTTAACTGCCTGCCCAGGGGCAGCTCCAGCTTGTTTTCCATTGCGCTCCCAATCTTGAAGCATATGGCTGAGCAGTTGCATTCTCACTTTCCTCTGCTTTGCAGTCCTAGGGGAAAAAAGTTCTGGAAGCAGGAATGACTCTGTGCAACCAATCCCAGCAAGTGTCATCTGCCTGGGACCAATCGGTTGTTGTTTTTCTTTTTGCCGAACAGCTGTCTGGAAAAGCAGCCTCCCAATCTGTGGCGATAAGCCACCATTCAGAAGTCCACAGCGTATGTAGGCAATAATTGCACATTGATTTTATTTGTTGTTTCTTGCTAGGGTTTCAATGTTCCACTGATTAAATTGCTTAGCACAGAGGTGAGGAACCGCAAGCCCAAGGGCCAAATCTGGCCCTCGGGATTCTCATTAGGCCACGCCCCTGTTCCCAGGCCACACCCCTTACTTCTCTTTCTTTGCATACTCCTGGCGTGCTTCTGTCGGGTAGGAATGTGTCCTTAATGCGGCCTGCTCACCTGGATGGAGGGCATGTTTGCGCACATGTGTAGAAACCTACGATGTTTGTGTGGCTGGAATGTACCATTACTCTAGACACCTCTGCTCTTGGCATTGCCCTTCAGTGGCATTCATGCCTCAGAAATTTGCCCAGGAGAGAATGCAGCCCGCAAGCAAAATGACACTCCCCCTCCCTGGTTAAGATTAATCAATTGCAGAAATATTTAAATCTACTTCAAAAGCACCTGGATTCATTGGGAAACACATCATGCATACACTTTTAAATATAAGTTCTTGTAAAATAATCTTTAAAGGCAGCCCCACATATAAAATTACTGCAATCAAATGAGATGTTGCCAGTTTAAGATAACAAAGCCTTGCCGCTTGTCTTTGACATCACAGTTCATTTATTTTTATTTAACGACCTGTATATGCCACGTGATCGTAATAAACCCTCAAAGCAGTTTGCAACAAGAAAAGAGGGAAAGCATTATCAATAAAAGGCGGTTAAAACCACATATTGAAAAACATTCAAAAGCCGATTAAAATCAACAATAAACTAAAAACAGATTAACACATGTAGCTTCCATATGCCTGGGCAGGCTTGACTAAACAAAAATGTACAGTGAAGGAGCCTGCCTGCTGTCAACACAGTGAGTTCCAAAGTTTAGGGATTAACAACTATCCTGCCTTTTCTTCCATGTGTTGATAAAACCTCTGATATGGATCAGCTGCTCTGAAGGCATGACATTGTCACAAATAGAGGGCAAAACTGGCAGTATGTTTGCATTAGGTTTCTGTGAGAGCAGGGGAAGTCGTCAGTTTGGCTGGGATCACACAGGTCACCTAAGACCGTAAGTAGTGTAGCTTTGTGGGACCGAGTGATTGAAAAACGGGCGCACAGTAGACAAGCCTTGAGATGCTGCTGAACCACAACGCCCATCAGCCCCACAAGCATGGCCAAGGATGATGGGAATTGTAGTTCGGCAAGATCTGGAGGGCCAACGGTTCTCCACACTGGATATAGTGTAAGCATAAGGAAGAACTGCTGAATGGTATGAGCTGTTTGCTAGCATAGCAGATTGCCTTAGAAGCTCTCCTTTATTAGAAGTTTTATGTTTGGGTTTTTCCTGTTAACTTAAAAAATGTTCCCTTTCCCTCTGCAGTAAACTTCGACATCAGGCACAGAGTGAAAGATTTGGATACAAAGAGGTAACAGGGCTATGACCTGGTTTTAAATATTTTTTTCCCCTTTTGCTTTCCAAACTATGACCAAGGGAATGGTTTAGTTCCTGAGCAGGTGTGGGAAGGAGCTGAGATGCCTCTTTCTGGGCTTGCCAGGACCTTAGTGTGCAACAGGAAGTGAAATGTTCATAATCTAGAACAAAGCAGGAAATCTTTTGCCAATCTTGTATCCCTAGCATAGCCATGTAAAGCGAAATTTTATATGCAGTGAGGAAGCTCTGTCCCATAGGCCTAATCTGGCCCACCAAGTGTTCCCATTTCCCTGCGAGGCCATTTTGTGCAAGCTGCAGCCTCCTGCCCTACAAGTGACGCCAGGTGTGGGGCACATAAAAGCATAGCTTGGCGAATAGTGGCTTTTGGGGCACCTGCTTCTGTGCCCCCATTGCACAGTGCTTCCCTAGCACCTGACAACCAGCCAACCAAGCAATCTGAAGGAACAGAGCAATGCAATCTCCCCTTTGGGCAGGGATAGAGGGCAGAGGTGTCTCTCTGTCCTGCCAGCCTCTGCCTGCGGAATTACACCTGCCTCATTCAGGTAGTGTGGAGCACCACTTTCCACCTACCAAACATGGGGAAGTGCTACTGGTTAGGAACCCACCAGCAGCAGGAAGACCCAAAATGCCATGTTCCAGAGGCAGGGAAGGAATCCTGAGCCGGCTGTATTGCCAACACATGATGGCATGAGGCCTGGTTGTTGTGCCGGCTCCAGGCTGGTGTAGCAACTTGCCTGCCCGCCCCTACCAACTTCCACTCTGGCTAGTATGCAGAGGCAGTGGTTGGTGTTAGGTGTGCAATATTAATCTTTCCACAACCCTACCTATCAGCATTCTGGATGTAAGAAGACAGTTGTTTCCTGTGGTTTTTTTAATTGGAAGAAAGTTGGCATTACTAACCATGAAGTTGTTAAGTGCCACACTTTTAACATTTGGGTGGAAAGGGTACCAGTACTGCGTGCTCTTGAGGAGCCCCAGGGGAAAAAAGCACTGGTTGTTTCCATTGTGTCCTGTTTTCATGACAATCTGTGCTGCTTCCGTTCTGTTGCGGCTCAGTTTCCACCAAATGCAGAGTTACTCATCTCTCTGCTATTTGATGGATATTGCGTACAGTGGTACCTCGCAAGACGAAATTAATTCGTTCTGTGAGTTTTTTCGTCTTGCGAATTTTTCGTCTTGCGAAGCATGGATTCCCTGGGTATTAACGGTTTTAAGAAAAAGGAAACAAACTTGCAAGACGTTTTCGTCTTGCGAAGCAAGCCCATAGGGAAATTCGTCTTGCGAAGCAACTCAAAAAACGAAAAACTCTTTCGTCTTGCGAGTTTTTCGTCTTACGAGGCATTCGTCTTGCAAGGTACCACTGTATTTATTCACATAGATTGATGGATTCAGTGTAATGTATGAGGTGACCATTTCCACAACATTCCTTTCAGTGCAAGGGAAACACAATTCAAATCATTCAATGACAATTACGTATCACCAATTGCATATCATTTGTGGGCTGGGGTGGGGGCAAACCGTGAATACCAAACAGACTGATTTATGTTCCGGATGTGAGATGAATAAGCGAACATCGGCAGTTTCCATCACTTTTTCTGTTTTCGTCAGAATAACCTGGCAATCAGTAGTTTGCAGTTGTCCTTCCACCCACGAACTGCTTTGATGTACACCTTCACTCACCAATACCCACACATCTCAGACCTCAGTGTGGCTTTTGCAGGGCACTGCTGTATTGCAGAAATGCGCTTGCACAGCAGACGTTTCCATGAAGAGTCAAAGCTATGTGCTGATCAGAAAGGATGGAAAAGTTTGAGCAAAGAGAGAAACAATGGGGAAGTTTGCCAAAGCCCGAATTATCTGGGCCAGATCTCCCCACCCAGCAAGTCTGCCTGTGTGATTTATGTGGTTTCTGTATAAACCAAGGTTTTCAGTGTTCAGCAGCAGTCACTGTCTGTCTGCACAGTGGTCAGCAGGATTAAAATACATGCCCTGATCATTCATTTCTGGTGCCCTGATGCTAATCTGCCTCCTCTTTCCTTTCTTCCTCTCAGGTGGTTTTAAAAGGTGATGCCAGAAAGCTAAACTTACATGGGGTGAGTATAGAATCCACTTTGATGGATGAAAGGGGCTGGCTTTTAACCAAAATTTAGAAAGCAAGCCTCCCTTGCAGTTTCTTTCTGGGGCACATGGGGAGGGGAACGTAAGAAGAGCCCTGCTGGATCAGGCCAGAGGCCACAGTGGCAAACCAGAGGCCTATGGGAAACTCAAAATTGGGGTCGGAATGCAACAACACTCTCCCCACTTGTGATTCCCAGCAAACGGTGTTCAGAATCATACTGCCTCTGGCAGTGGAGCTAGAATCATAGCATTGTAGAGTTGGAAGGGACCCCGAGGGTCATCTAGTCCAACCCCTTGCAATGCAGAAATCTCAACTAAAGCATCCAAGACAGATGTCCATCCAACCTCTGCTTTAAAACCTCCATCACCTCACCTCCATTCCACTGTTGAACAGCTCTGACTGTCAGAAAGTTGGAATCTCCTTTCTTGTAACTTGAAGTCATTAGTTCGAGTCCTGGTCTCCAGAGCAGGAGAAAACAAGCTTACACCCTTTTCCGTTTTGTTTTTTTAAAAAATATTTTCAATGCAAAATTACAACAAAAATTGCAAACCTTGAATACAAAATAAAACAGTACAAACAAGAAAACAAAACAAAATACAAGAGAAAAAACAAACAAAAACACACATCTACAAATAAAACCATATCATCATTCTAATCATTACATACATATACACATATTGACTTCCTCCCTGTGTTCTAAGACCTCAAAATTTTTACTCTTTCTAAATTGAAAATGGTGCAAAAAGTATAAAGTTAGAGGTAATCTACATTAGACACGAAAAGTTTGCTCTCTTTTCCATGTGACAGCCGTTGAGATATTTGAAGATGGCTATCCTATCTCCTCTTAGTCTCCTCTTTTCCAGGTGAAACATACCCAGCTCTTTCAACCGTTCCTCATAAGGCTTACTTTCCAGACCCTTGATCCTCTTAGTTTGCCCTATTCTGTACACATTCCAGCTTGTGAACATCCTTCTTAAACTGTGGTGCCCACAATTGGACACGGTATGTAGCTATGATAACCAGCAGCAACTGATAGCTTTATCCTTCATTAAGCTTTCCCTTAATTGTCTTTTCAAGGCACACTACCTCCAACGCTAAAAGCTGTGCATAGCCATCATGGCTCGTAGCCATTGCTAGGTTCCATGAATTTGTCTAAACTCTTTTTAACTCTGTTTTGGAGGAGCAAGTGCCATGGCTTGCATTATGTGCTATGTGAAGAAGCACCTCCTTTTTCTGTCTTGCATCTTCCAATAGAAGAAAAATCAAAATTTGCTAAACACTTACACAGATAAACTGTTATTCAGTGAATATCAGTGAGACTGAAGCAAAATCCCTGGCAGGATGGAAAGAAGGAACCCTAAGAGAGTAGAGCTTGTGTGTTTTTTTACTTTGCATGCAGAAGGTCCCAGGTTGAATCTTGGGCACCTCGTGAGTAGTAAGTGACATGAAAGACCTCTGTCAGAGACCCTGAAGAGTTGTTGCCGGTCATTAAAAAAAACCAGTCAGGGCAGCCATGCAGCTTTTATCGGACAAGGGTAGCCTCCTCCAGTTGCTGTAGCCCAAATGAAATTTGTCACGGATCCACACAAATCAACACAACCCCAGGACAACATTTATTATTATTATTATTATTATTATTATTATTATTATTATTATTAATTATTTATACTCCGCCCATCTGGCTGAGTTTCCCCAGCCACTCTGGGCGGCTCCCAATCAAGTGTTAAAAACAGTACAGCATTAAATATTAAAAACTTCCCTAAACAGGGCTGCCTTCAGATGTCTTTTAAAGAGAAGATAGCTGCTTATTTCCTTCACATCTGAAGGGAGAGTGTTCCACAGGGTGGGCGCCACTACCGAGAAGGCCCTCTGTCTGGTTCCCTGTAACCTCACTTCTCGTAATGAGGGAACCGCCAGAAGGCCCTCGGCACTGGACCCCAGTGTCCGGGCTGAACGATGGGGGTGGAGACATTCCTTCAGGTATACTGGACCTGGGCTGTTTAGGGCTTTAAAGGTCAGCACCAACACTTTGAATTGTGCTCAGAAACGTACTGGGAGCCAATGAAGATCTTTCAAGACTGGTGTTATATGGTCCTGGCAGCCGCTCCCAGTCACCAGTCTAGCTGCCGCATTCTGGATTAATTGCAGTTTCCGAGTCACCATCAAAGGTAGAGCGCATTGCAGTAGTACCCCAGCCCTGCCCTGAAGATGCCAGGGATGGAACCTGGCACCTTTTGCATGCAAGGCAGATGCACAATCCCTGAGCTGTGTCTCTTCCACGGCAACTGGGTCAAATGATTTGGCAGAAGCAAAACTGGGCAGTTCCTCTGACTCTGCCCCGTTCTAACTCCTGTTTCTCACCCAGCCTTTGCAAAACATGACAAGGCCCGTCTTTCGCACTGAGATCTGCCGTGGGTGGGCACGCAGGAGACAGCTTTGTAATGTACGCCTCTTCTTCTCCCCCCCCCCTTTCTCCACAGCAGACTTGTGCCGTCTGCCTAGAAGACTTTAAAGTGAAAGATGAGCTGGGAGTGTTGCCATGCCAACATGCCTTCCACAGAAAGTGAGTAGCTGCCAAGGATGGGCCAAATAGCTGCTTTTGTGCCTCTCGGCTTGGCAAGAGGCCCGGCGTTCAGTTAACGCCCTTTGGTGCATGCGGCTGGGGAGAGGAGATGGGCGCCTTTGCCCACAGAAAGAGGCGAGGGGAGGGAGCCTGGCTTTTGTTTCTGAAAACCTCTTGGCCTGCGGGGAGGGGGGGCATCTTTGCGAGACGGGAGGTTGGCAGAAGTGGGCCGAGGCCTGGATCAAACCGGACCGTGACATGCCAAGGCTCAGAGCCATTGTCGGAGGTCAGAACGGAGCCAGGGTTGCACCTATTGTTTGCTTGATGGATTGTTTATTATGCGCTCTGCACCTTAAGGTGGGCTAAAACATCTGCCAAGCCAAGAGTAGGAACAAAGAACCCATCAAAATGAGGGCTACATTTGTTTCAATTGAAGGGAAGATAGTTGAAAAGGGGGGCAGATTTTGACTGAACCCCTGAGGCAAAATACAGTCATACCTCGGGTTACAGACGCTTCAGGTTGCGGATGCGCCAAAACCCAGAAGTATCAGAATGGGTTACTTCCGGGTTTTGGCGGTCGCACATGTGCAGAAGCGCCAAATTGCGCTTTGTGCATGCGCAGAAGCACCGAATCGCAACCCACGCGTGCTCTGCGGGTTGCGAATGTGCCTCCCGCATGGATCACGTTCATAACCCAAGGTAAAGTGATTTGAAGGGAGGGAGCTTATACTTTTGGCACAGGGGGGTGGTGTCTTACTCTTCCCCCTCCTTTTAAGTTTTCTATTTGTTTTCTTTCTTATTACCTTTTTTTTAAAAAAAAAGCTGCCAGCTTTACTGGCTGGTTTGCAGCATATTGTCTACTGCTCCCCACCCTTCCTTCTTGGACGGCTTGTTGGAAATTTACGTATTATTTATTTGTTTGTGGCATTTATACCACACCGTCTATTCCCAAAGGCTATATATATATATATATATATATATATATATATATATATATATATGACCTCTCAATCTAAAACAAAAGATGTAGCATGAAAGGAAAAAGGGAATGGACGGGAGGAGGGGAAAGCAAGCTCAAGTTGCAGTTGCAGCCAATGTCTGTGGCAGTTCTGGCTGTCTTGCCCTTAATAAAGATCATTCTTTATCTGGAAACAGCCCCCCAACTAAATTAGAGCTGGAAACAGAGTTGGTGATGATGTTCCAGGCAGGGAGTCAGAACAACTCCTGCCCCACAGGCCCCATACACACGTTTCTTTTAAAGCACATTGCCCTGAAGAATCCCAGGAATTGTAGTTTATTAAGGGTGCTGGGAATTGTAGCTCTGTGAAGGGTAAACTGCAGTTGCCGTGAGTCTTTTGTGGGGGGAGCCATGGGCTTCAAACGTGCTTGAAATATTTGTCCTTCCAACAGCTGCCTTGATGGCAGATTGAATCCTCACAGGAGGGGAGCCTTCATAGGGTTACCCCCTCCCTTCTTCACTAATGTCAGTGTCAAGAGTGCTAGGAGCAAAAGCAGGAGGCCTTTAAAAGCTATATTAAAAACAGAACTGGAACGAAATTAAAAGGGGAGGATGTTTTTGGGTTTTTTTAAGGGCTTACCCACCATGAACATGTTGAGATTGCAAGCTCCTTCCCCTGTCCCTGAAAGTGTTTGGCGGGTTATTTCAGGGGTTGAATTGTAACCTGCCAATTGACCGCCTCCACTTGACCAGCTTGCAAATGGTGGGTGGGGCAGCCCCCCAACACTGCCGAGCCTCAGGCGAAGTCCCAGCTCAAACAAGAAACCCTCTATAGCAGGGGTAGCCAACAAGGTGCGCTTCTTATGTTGATGGACTCCAGCTCTTATCGGCCCTTAGCCAGCAAGATCAATGGTGAGGGGTGAGGGAAGTTGGAGTCTAGCAACATCTGGGTGGCACCAAATTAGTCGCTGCTGCTTTAGAGATATCTTCCTGTCTTGTGGACCAGCCCAGGAGTAGACTGAATAACAGCCCAGACGATCAACACAGGGCAGTTGCTCACAGAGCCCAGAATCCCCAATTCTAATCCAGGTTGTTCTGGATGAATGGTGGCTCCATTATTATCTGTCTGGGCCCATAAACTTGTGTTCAAACCATTCATTAACCCCCTGGCATCCTCTCCATGCAGCAGGTGCCAGAACCCTGGGAGTCAGGCCAAGCGCAGCACCTGCTATCGCTTGGGGTTAAAATCCCAGCTGGCTTGTGCAAGCCGACCCTGGCGTTTTCCGGAGAGAAATGGCAAGGCAGTGGGGTAACAGGGAGCAAGTGACTTAGAGAAGCCAGTGCTAGGATCACTTTGCAGCTTGCATTTCCTTGCCTCCCTGTCTGGCTGTGGATAGGAGCAGAAGAGGCAGGAAAAGGAGAATTGCAGCAGCTGGGCCACTGGAGGCTCTGTCTGCACACTTGCGGGCTCCTGTGCAACCAGAAATGCTGGAAGCAACATGCAGGCATGCTAGTTCCAGTGCCACATGTCTGCTGAGAGCATGCACACGCATGCACAGATCCATAGCATTCTCTGTGGGCCAGGCTATACCTTGCCTCATGGCTGGGGAACCCTTCTGAGTCCAAGAGCTGCAATTCCTTCAGAGCAACCTCATAGGGGCTGTGTGCCAGTGGTGTGGCAGGGCCATAAGCAAAAATGGGCAGAGGGATGAATGTGAATCTTGCCTTCAGAGTCTTCTAGTTTCTACATACTCGCCCAGCCTGCCCTGCAATGCCATCAAAGCAAGGTTAGAGGCACTGCCAGAGCTCAAGGTCATATTCTAGCCCGGCAAAAAGCAAAGCCAGCGAGGGGACAGCCAGGGGAGAATAGGTGTGACTGGGAGGGGGCTTGACTTAGGGAGGTTGCCAAGGGCCTGACAGAGGGCCATATTTGTGAAGTTTACCCCTGGGTAAAGGGACCCCTGACCGGTAGGTCCAGTCGCGGACGACTCTGGGATTGCGGCGCTCATCTTGCTTACTGGCCGAGGGAGTTCGCGTACAGCTTCCGGGTCATGTGGCCAGCATGACTGAGCCGCTTCTGGCGAACCAGAGCAGCGCACGGAAATGCCGTTTACCTTCCCACCGGAATGGTACCTATTTATCTACTTGCACTTTGACGTGCTTTCGAACTGCTAGGTTGGCAGGAGCAGGGACCGAGCAACAGGAGCTCACCCCGTCGTGGGGATTCGAACCACTGACCTTCTGATCAGCAAGCCCAAGAGGCTCAGTGGTTTAGACCACAGCGCCACCCGCATCCCTTGAAGTTTACCCCTACCTTTGAGCTAAAACATCATCCTAGAATCATAGGGTTGGATTCTGCAATGCAGCAGTCTTTGGCCCAATCCATGGCCCTCAGATTAAGGGTCTCATGCTCTTCCAACTAAGCTATAGCAGCTCAGCTTTTAATGCTGTCAAATTACACCTCTCTCTCCCCATCTCCCTTCCCCACTTCCATTTTGGCTGCAGGTGCCTCGTGAAATGGCTGGAAGTTCGCTGCGTCTGCCCCATGTGCAACAAGCCCATCGCAGGCCCTGCGGAGCCTCACCAGAGCATTAGCATCCTCTTGGATGAGCTGGTGTGACGTCCAGCCTCCCACTTCCCCCAAAGCAGACCTTCTACTGACATAGATGATTGCCTGGGCGAGGGGTCCGCACTAAAACTCGTGCCCCCAGCTTCAGAGACTTCCCACTAGGGACTGTCTCCTCCTCGAAGGAGGCAAAGGGGGAATTGTACCTAGTGCCAACAAGCTGGCCTTGTTGTGCGTCCCCGGTCTGGGGGTAAATTTTGGGGGAAGGTTGGTCAAACCTGTAACAGGTTCTGCGTTTGTCTCGGTCCTTCAGCACACAAAAGGGCTTAGGAGCAGAGGACATCCTACAAGGACAACACAAGTCTCTCGCACTTGGTTCCTACAACAGGACGTTACGATGCCAAGTCTTCCCTTCGTCTAGGAAATACTGGTCAGAACCAATTGCTGGGTGATGACCCCAACCCCAAGTCCCTTGGCTATTTTAGCAGGCCTAATGAACTCTTCCTAGGAAGCCAGTTCCCCAACCCCACTTGGGCCCCTCCTCAGAAGGGTCCGTTTTACGATTAAAATCGGGAGCTTTAGCTTGGGCGCCGCCTGATCTAGACCAATCGCAGGGTTCTTCTCCGCAAAACCTAGAGTCCATGTTTACAGTAAGACTTAAATGGAAACCTCCTGGCTGCTGCAGAAGACACTCCCCACCAAAACCCGTGTCCACACCATGAATTTTGAAGCACTCCTGCACTCCTACAAAAGCCAGGGCTTTCCTAAAGGAATCCTGGGAACTGTAGTTTGAGGGTATGGAGAGTTGTATAGGATACAGCTATAGTTCCCAGAAGCCTTAACAAACTCGAGTTCGCAGGATTCTTTGAGGGGAGCCATGGCTGTTCAAAGTGGTGCAAGAGTGCTTTAAATGTATGGTGTCGATGCGACCTGTGGCTTTCAGAGCACAAAGGTGTTTTTGCCTTTTCCACGTAGCTGCATTAGAAGTGGGCGGGGGAGGTTGTGGGGTGGGGGAGAGGGGGCCACACTTTGCCTCTCGTCATTCCTTATGCACAGGTCATGGGAAGGAGGAGATAACAAAAGACAGGTGTGATTCCTCTCTTTGATTTGAAAGAGGGGTGGGATGTATTTTCTTAAGTGGCCTTTGAACTTTTTCTTCCTGTTTTACCCTTGTACAGAAAAATAAATCTACTTTCTCTGAAACCTGTTGGCTGATATTTTGTTTATTTTTAAATATATATATACATTTCAAAAACGAAACCACTGTATTTATCATCACTTTTGGAGAGGCTGTGTCACAGATAGTTGAAGCACTGGCTAAGTATTCGGCAATTCCAGTTATTTGAGTGTCCCCACTCATTATTACATTATTATTATTATTTGCTTATATAGGGCTAGTTTAAGCATGTAACCCTTTGTTGGAATTTATCAGCATTATCTTAATATAAAATTTAATTTAAAAAATATATTTAAAAATTACTTCTGGATTGAAGGGTGCTGTCCTGAATTAAAAAGCTGGTAAGACTTGGCCAAATACTTCCTTGACTTTCCATATCCTTGGTAGATCAATTGTAGCTCAGTGGCAGAGTATCTGCTTTGCATGCAGAAAATCCCAGGTTCGATTCCCAACATCCCTCATTTAAATGTTCTTTTTTCTTAAAGGCTCAAGGTATTAAATAAATAAATAAATATTAAATTCCTGTCCTGCCGTGCCTCCCAAAGGAAGCCAGGGTGGCAAACAACAAAATGATATAATTAAAAAATAAAATAAGGGGGGGAATAAACATTGAAGGGTGTTTTGCCACACCAGCTCATAGCTAATAATGTCAAGGCTGCTGGAAATGCAGTTATCATTCGGCTATCAAATCCCTGGGTGAGCAGAAATCTGTTTAAATTCCTGCTGTAGGTTAATAAGGGGGAGGCACCTCACCAATGGGGTGGGGGGCATTCCAAAAATGGAGAATGTGGACCAGTGCCAACCAAGCAGCCCCACCAACAGTTTATGGGACTTGGCCTGTTTTAGCTCATGGTACATTCCTCAACGTGGGTGGTGCTATGGGTTAAACAACAGAGCCTAGGGCTTGCTGATCATAAGGTCGGCGGTTGGAATCCCCACAACGGGGTGAGTTCCCGTTGCTCGGTCCCTGCTCCTGCCAACCTAGCAGTTCAAAAGCACGTCAAAGCGCAAGTAGATAAATAGGTACCACTCTGGCGGGAAGGTAAACGGCGTTTCCGTGCGCTGCTCTGGTTCGCCAGAAGCGGCTTAGTCCTGCTGGCCACATGACCCGGAAGCTGTACGGCGGCTCCCTCGGCCAATAAAGTGAGATGAGCACCACAACCCCGGAGTCGGCCACGACTGGACCGAATGGTCAGGGGTCCCTTTACATTCCTCAACTAAACAGGAAGCTGCCTTATACTGAGTCAGATCACTGTTCCACCTTGCTCAGCATTGCCTCTATATTGACCGACAGCAGCTCTCCTGAATTTCAGACCTGGAGATGCCAGGATTAAATCTGGGACCTACTCGCAAAGCAGATGCTCTACCACCAAGCGCTTTCCCCTAGTGGCCACCAGTCTCCATATTTGAGCTTTCAGGATCCCTTTCTAGATGATTCATACATCTCATTGATATCCTGCCTTCTTTCCAAGGAGAACAAAGTGAGACATCCTCACCTTCACCATGTTATCTTCATAGCAATTGCTGAGAGAGGCATTAAAAGACCTGCCAAAGGCTGCCCAGCTGTTGGCAGTTTGGGATTGCCAGACTGCTTTGGTCACCCTATATGATGACCTCTGTCGAGAGACACACAAGGGAAACATGTCCCTGTTAATTCTTCTCAACCTCTCAGTGGCTTTCGATACCAACAACCATGGCATCCTATGTGCAAACTAGGGGTGGTTGGCACTGCTTTGCGGTGGTTCCAATCTTACTTGGATGGCCATTCCAGCAGGTGTTGCTTGGGGAATCCTTTTCATGGAACCTTCATGTGAGGTTCCGCAGGGCTCAATCCAATCCCCTACGTTATCCATTGGTTTTGAGTACATTGTCAGCAGTATGCTGATGATAGTAAAGGTAAAGGTACCCCTGCCCGTACGGGCCAGTCTTTACAGACTCTGGGGTTGTGCGCCCATCTCACTCTATAGGCCGGGGGCCAGCGCTGTCCGGAGAAACTTCCGGGTCATGTGGCCAGCGTGACAAAGCTGCATCTGGCGAGCCAGCACAGCACACGGAAACGCCGTTTACCTTCCCGCCAGTAAGTGGTCCCTATTTATCTACTTGCACCCGGGGGTGCTTTCGAACTGCTAGGTTGGCAGGCGCTGGGACCGAGCAGCGGGAGCGCACCCCGCCACGGGGATTCGAACCGCCGACCTTTCGATCGGCAAGCCCTAGGCGCTGAGGCTTTTACCCACAGCGCCACCCGCGTCCCACTATGCTGATGATACCTGGCTCTATTTCTCCTTTACATCTGCAGGTGAGGCAGTGAAAGGGCTGGACCAGTGTCTTGCCTCGATAATGGACTGGATGAGAGCCAACAAACTGAAATTCAATCCAGATAAGACTGAAGCACTGTTGGTGGGTGCTTCCCCTAGACCAGATGGGTGGGAAATCGCCTGCTCTTGATGGGGTTACACTTCCTCTGAAGGAGCAGGTTCGTAGCTTGGATCCTTTGCTGTCACTCGAGACTCAGTTGGCTTCAGTGGCCCAGAGTGACTTCTATCAGCTTCTGCTGGTGGCACAGCTATGCCCCTATCTGGACAGTGATAGCCTGACCACTGTGGCCTCTAATCTGACAACCTCAAGGTTAGATTACTGCAATGCATTATACTTAGGGCTATCTCTGAAGACAGTTCAGCTAGTGCAGAATTCAGCAACCAGGTTGGTCACCGGAACATGACGGTTTGAGCATATTACAGTCATACCTCGGGTTACAGACGCTTCAGGTTGCGTTTTTTGGGGTTATGGACCTGCTGAAACCTGGAAGTACCGTTACTTCCAGGTTTCGGCGGTCGTGCATGCGCAGAAGTGCTAAATCGTGCTTTGCGCATGCACAGAAGCGCTGAATCACAACCCACGCATGCGCAGACGCGCCACTGTGGGTTGCAAACACTGAGAGTTGCAAACATGTATCCCGCACGGATCACATTCGCAACCCGAAATCGCACAACCCGAAGCGTCTGTAACCCGAGGTATGACTGTATAAAACCTGTTTAAAACATACAAATAATTACAATTAAAAAAAATGGCACTAGCCCTTTCATTAAAAAAGGTAGTTCCCAAGGCTGCTGGAACAAGAAGGCAGAAGGAAAACCAGGAGGGAGCCAATCTGAGATCCAAAGTCTGGGAGCAGTCACTGAAAAGGCCCTCTTCCATGTCCCCACCAACAGCCTGTAAGACTGGACAGACCTAAAGAAGATCTCAAAACCTGGGCAAGATCATTGGGGGGGGGGGATGCATTCTTTCCCAGTCATAACCAGCACTTAGAATTGACAGTGGAGCTGTTGCAACAATGGGCTTGTATGCTGCTATAACCATCTGGCTGCAGCTCTCTTTGTGCCAGTTGAAGTTTCTGACAATGTGCGAAAGCCACCCACGCTTACCCAGCAGATCAAAACTTTAACTTCTCTCTTTAGACAAAAACCAGAACCACTCAGTATTTACAGTACACAACGAACAAAAGCCAGCTTTTCCAAGCAACAAAACAAGATTTAATTCTTCTGCTGGCTTTGCAAGCACAAAGCTAAAAATTGCTACCTTCTACATGAACTACATGACGCGGGTGGCGCTGTGGGTAAAAGCCTCAGCGCCTAGGGCTTGCCGATCGAAAGGTCGGCGGTTCGAATCCCCGCGGCGGGTTGCGCTCCTGTTGTTCGGTCCCAGCGCCTGCCAACCTAGCAGTTTGAAAGCACTCCCGGGTGCAAGTAGATAAATAGGGACCACTTACTAGCGGGAAGGTAAACGGCGTTTCCGTGTGCGGCTCTGGCTTGCCAGATGCAGCTTTGTCACGCTGGCCACGTGACCCGGAAGTGTCTCTGGACAGCGCTGGCCCCTGGCCTCTTAAGTGAGATGGGCACACAACCCTAGAGTCGGACACGACTGGCCTGTACGGGCAGGGGTACCTTTACCTTTACCTTTTACATGAACTACAGTGGTACCTAGGTTCTCAAACGCCTTGGTTCCCAAACACTGAAAACCCGGAAGTGTTCCGGTTTTCAAACGTTTTTTGGAAGCCGAACGTCTGATGCAGCTGTCGGCTATTGTTTCTAGGGCGCCTGCACCAATTAGAAGCCTTGCCTTGGTTTCCGAACATTTCGAAAGTCAAACAGACTTCTGGAACGGATTAAGTTTGAGAACCAAGGTACCACTGTATTTGGCGCTTTTGTTTTTGCTATTTATTTTGCATTTTTGTTTTACAGGCTTTTTCGGTTAATTTGTTTTTGTTACTGTGTGGAGCCCAGTTCAGCTACTGATTGATTGATTGATTGATTGCGACTGCTGAAATGGATAAAAGCCCCCCATCCAAACAATAACTATCATCAGTGCAAGTAAGCATATATTTATTTTTAAATTTTTATAATCTACAATACTGTCTTATTTTATAGTACAGCACATTGATTACTGCTTTCATTTTATGGATAAATGGTCTCATTAGAAAGTATAATTCATGTTAAATGGGGTTGTTTGCAAAAGTCTGGAACAAATTAGTCTGTTTTGCATTACTTTCTACAGGAAAGCCCACCTTGGTTTTAGAACAGAATTCCAGAACAGATTAAGTTTGAAAATGTACTGCTACCAACAAGCAAAAAAATAAAATAATTTATTACAAAAGGTTCAGATCAGAAGGGTACTGTGCCCCGTCGTAACAATTAGGGACGGCACATTTCACGCAGGCGCATGAAAACCCACTCATCACATGTCAGAACCTGAAGGATCGCTAAAGCGCTTGCGAGCCTGCGCCACCATTAGGTACCGCAGGCTTTCAAGTTATGGTGGCCTCTCTCCTAACCCTCCATTTCTTGCCACTACACGTCTCCTCCTGACGAAAAAACAAAGGCGATGCTTCTTTCCTTCTCCCTCCGTAGCCTGGATTTCTTCTTTTCCCTCAGCAATACCAGGACCGGGCACGCTTATTAGGCATGTTAATATATTCACCATCCGTTCCCGCCCCCTTTCGCTTTACGGGAAACCGGTTTGCGACCTGTGGGAAAGCGTCGGTGATTTCCGGCGATTTGTCGCACAGAGCTGCGGTTTCGCTGCCAAAGCAGCCTGAACGGAGTAAAGTGGGCTGGGTGGGCTTAGAATAAGGAGAAATTGGCGAAGCTACATGAGGAGGAGGAGATGTTCAGAGATTAATTGCTAGAGCGGCACGTAGGCTGAGCTTCCGGTTCAACTCGGAAGCCACCATTTTGTTTGTCGTCAGCCATGATATTCCGTGCGGACACCCTCTCTCTCTCTCCCTTGACTTCAGTGTAGTGGAAAGCATGACTACTTGGCACCGGGCGTTAGAGTGAGAGGGCAAAGGCCCTTGACGGTTTTGCGTCGGAAATGCTTCTGAGGTTTCCCGACCGCGTGTTCCGTTTCCTGTCTCTAGGGTCTCCGCTTGAACTTCCGGTTTGAAACGGAAATCCGCTGCTGGCCGGGTTCCGATTCACTGGGAGGCCTCGTGAGGCCGCTCTAGGCCGCGGCCTCTCTATGGTGACAGCCCTCTGGCCAATCCTTTGCTCTGGGACGCGGTTTAAGACCAGCTCAGACTGAGTATTAGAGCTCAAATACTCAGAGGGGCCACTAAGGGCTACAAAGGCCTTATAAGAAGGCTAAATACTCCCGGGGGAAGCTTGCATTCTCAGCAAGGGTTGCAATAAATGCAGGGAGGCTAGGAACCAGTTTGCTGGGAGGAGGGGTAAAGGTTTTTTTTGGGGGGGAAGTAGATCCATCACCACCCAGAGCCAATGGCGCAGCATCCCTTGCTACATTCCCTACAGTGGACCATCCCAGAGGGCCAGGGATGCCTGGAGCGCCCCCCAGCAGAGCAGGTTCTCTCCCAATTCTTGCAGCTTTTTGCAAGCAGGGGAGCCAGCAGTGATGCCAAGGCAGGCATGATCCGAGACCTCCTGGCCATCTTGGAGGCCGTGGACTCCCAGTGGCTCTTTGGGGGCTGCCACCCGAATGCCACCCCCACCCTGCTTCGTGACATGGTGGTCACACTGAGCCTCTATGCGGCACCACCCCAGCGGCAGGAGCCAGAGGGAGGAGGTGACCCCTCCTATGATGTGGTAGCCAGCCGAGCAGCAGACGTCAGCCTGGGCTTCATCAGCATCGTGGCCAAAGTGGAATCGGCTAAAGGCCTCGAGAGGCTTGGTACTGCGGTGGTTGGTCCCGTCTTGCGCCAAGTGGCAGGGCCCTTGTATCTTTTTGCCGTGACACACGTTGCAGAGAGGTTGTGGACCACACCAAAAACTCGGCGCATGGCTCAAGAGCTGCTGGATGGTCTCCTTCGGGCTTCAGACTGCCGGTCAGTACCTGAGTTCCTGAGAGGCGCACGTGAAGACGAAACAGGGTGGCTGGCGGTGGTGATGCAGTGCTTGAAACCAGAGTTGACCAAGTAAGTGAACTGAAAGCCCAGTGATGGTTGTCAGAGGCTAATCATATTTGTGGGGCCTTTTATAGGGACAAAACGGTTCATATGGACCACCCACCAGTGACAATGTTACAAGGCTGTCAGGCTTGTTTGGAAGTCCCAAATTGAATGTAACTTCTATGAGGTATTGTGGGTGTGGTGTTTTAGGCAGAAGGAGAGCAGTGGCTTGTGAGAACTGTGGAATGTTCTTCAGTTATTTCATCCCACTGGGGACTTGAATATGGGAATTCTGTGGAAGGGCAGCTGCTTTGCATGCACAAGATCCCAAGTTCAATCCCTGACTTCTCCAGGAAGGCTGGGAGAGAGCTGTGCCTGAAATTTTGGAGAGTTGCTGTCAGTCAGTGTATACTGGGGTAGCTAACATCAGCATAGACAATACTGAGCAGAAGGACCAATGGTATCAGGCAGCTTCCTATGTTTCCTTGCAGCTAGTTCTCTAGCCTTGATCATCGCTTGCTGCAAGTGAAGAGTCTGGCGCTGCTCTTGCAAGGAACCTAGGAAGCAAGCGGATACCATCACTTGCTTCTGCCCTTTTAACAGGAGATGCCAAAAATTGAACCTGGGACCTTATGCTTTCAAGGCTTTTCCTTGTTCCATTCACCATAATAAGGGGCTGCTTCTCTGAAAACCAAGCCTGTTACCACTAAAGTCACTTTGTGGCGGCTGGTATTGCAGACTTGCCACTCTTGTTTCTCACTCTTGGCTTGAATAAAGTGGGTAAATTGCCTGCTTTTTGGCTGCCCCACTGTGGCTGACATATTGGGGGGGGGTATTTCTGAAGTGCCTCCAGTTATGGGAGAAATATTTAGATGTGCCCAACAGAACTCTGGCTTGAAACAAGCATCTTCCAAAGTCTTGGCCGCCACCCCAAGTCCCTGTTACCTTCACCACCTTTTGAATTAGTGCTGTGTGACTGAAATTAGCACACATCTGTGAATTGGAGGCACCATACCTCAGTGAGAGAGCACAGGCACTGCATGCAGAAATGCTGTATTGAATCCCAGGCTCCTTGTTAAAAGGGCTGTGTCACAGGTGACAGGGAAAGCCCCCTCTTGGCCTGAGAGGTCTAGATAATCCCTGGGGTAGCGGGGCAGAAAGACGGATCTGGTATAAGTTTATGTTGTTAACACACCACCAGCAGTCCATCTATAATTTGATCCTAGGCTCCATTTTACCACCCAAGATGTTCAATGATTCCCTTTTCCTCTGCTCCAGAGATACCTGGCAGCGCAGCCCAGCAACAAAACATGTCTTCTCCTGCACGCTGCAACACGTCACAAGGCCCTGGCTTGGCCCTCACTTGGGGAAAGTCCTGCCGCCCTCACTGCTGCTGTCGGACGACTACCGAGAGGAAAATAAAATCTTGGGAGTGCAGTGCCTACACCATATCATTCAGAATGTGGTAAGGACAGACGTACATAGGCATTTCGGGGACCATGAACTGGGTCATCCGAATCCTCTGGTCTCCAGCCAAAAGTTGGGTATGGCTTTATGACTTTGTCTGACTTCAGAGTAAGGAATCATCCTCAGAGCCATAGGAGAGAGTGTTAGCAGGGCCTGAATCCTCACACACCCCACCTCCATTTTACTAACTATTTTGCCCACAACTGAAACAGCATTCATGAGAATTGGTAGCCATTAGATCATTGCTGTTAACATAGGTACCCTTGGATCAAAGACTGTTACTTGGCCTAGTGTCCAGTTGCATCCTCACTACCTTTGTAGTTGGAGTTGTGAGGGAAGGAAAGGTGGATTTGGGTGATGCTGCTGTATTAGGTTTTTAATAAGAGCAGACACCATTCAGACATAAAAAGACACCTAGTGGATCATGCCAAAGGCTCATCTAGTCCATCATTCTGTTCTCACCTGGAGGACCTGAGTGCATCTTCTGGACAACCCGAGAAGTTTCCAAGTACAGCATGGTTTTATTTACTATTGCTTATTTCAAGCATCTCATTGTCTAAACTGCAGCGCCATTAACTGTTATTTTTTCATTTGCTGTCCTGTTGGGTGGGATTTGTAAAGGTCCCTTCAAAGCTTGTGTCATGCCACCGCCCCTGTTAACAGTAAGGGTGAACCTTGCCCCTTCTACAGAATTCCTTTTGCATAATGCTGGTCAGATGATAACAATCATTTTCTTTCCTTGCAGCCAGCGGCTGACCTCTGCCAGTATAACCGGGCGCAGGTTGTGTACCATGCCCTTTTCAACCACCTTTATAGCAAGGAAGCCCGGCTCCTGCAGGTAATATAAAGACTGGTGTTTCCTCTTTAACTTTACTGAATTGATTCAGGTGGTGGACTAAATACAAGATTACAGATCCTTTTACACTCTACAGTAGGGGGTGGCAATCTTTTTGGTCCTGAGAGCCACATCCAGCAATGGGTGGGCGACACACCACTGGATGTGGGTGGTGATGGCAGGGCCTGGGCTGACACACTCATATTCCTATGTAGTTGTGCTTCCCCAGATTCCCAAAGAGCTGTTTGGCAGACTGGGGGAAGCAAATTTTACATTGGTAGCATGGCATGTGTGGATGACTTTCTGATTTGCTACCCTGTGCTTCTTCCTTTAGCCCTTCCAAAGAGCAAGAGAAGATATTAAAGGTTAAAGCCAATGTAACACTAAGTGACAGCCCAAATGTGCTCTATAACATCTGGTTTCTCCCTGATGCTTTCTTAGCATCACGTTTTGAAGGGGCAGCAGTTTTCAGGTCACCAAGCCGTTGGTCCGCCAAGCTCAGTGTGTGGGCTCTGCACTGACCTGCAGTTCAACATAAACATCAAGGTTAGAAGCAACTGATAGGCTTATCCTCTATGAATTCGTCTAATCTTTTTTCGAAAGCCATCACTGCCTCTTGTGGGAAGAAATTTCGTAGTTTAAGCACTGTGTGAAGAAGTACTTTAGCTTGCCTGTCCTCAATCTTCCAGAATTCAGCTTCAGATGTTACTTGCTTTTACTCTTTACAGGTTGTGTTGTTGTGCTTGCTGGACTTGCTTCCCATCCTGGAGAAGGCCCTGCAGCGGCTGCCCCACAACCCCCAGCTTGTCACACCTTCCGATGAGGTGCTCCAGCTGGTCCTGACCCACATGGAATCGGAGCATCGGCTCCCCTTACGGAGGGTGTACGCCAGGAACCTGCCTGCCTTTGTGGAGAGGTGAGTGTTTTAATGGCGAACGCTGTAAGCAGATAAGACTCCCTCTTTGTGCAGAGGTTTATAATCCTTGATTTGTCTTTTGAGAGGCTCGGCATTCAGATAGCCCGTCATCTGAAGAGGTTGCAGCGAGTGATTGTGGGATACCTGGAGGTCTCCGATGGTCCCGACGAAACAGCTAGATTGGCAACATTAGAAACCTTGAAACACACCATACAGCATGCCTGGCCCAGGTACTTTGATAAGCCCTAAGCATTGGGCACTAGTTGTGTATTTGTAGAAGTGCATTTTTCTCTTCAGTTGATCTTGCTTTAAAAAACCCAACCAAAAAACCTGTCGCCACTGTTACGGTCAAGAAGCACACTTCTCAGAAGTGGGTTGGCAGCATGGAAACTAGTCCCACGGCTTTGGAGGTGCTGCTTCTGACCCCAGTGTGAAGCTGAAAACTTGAGTGTAAGCAGTAAACACTCCAGCCTGCCTAAATACAGATATCTAGCTAGTAGGAAATGAGAACTTCTAGTTCCTGAACCTGCCACGTGTTTTTTGAAATGGATATGGGGGCCTAATACCAGTGAGCCTTAGCTGAAATTCATCAGGCTGTTACGGTGTTTGGACTGTCCTGGTTGTACAAGGGCTTTGACTCAACAGGCTCAGTTCAAGGCAATCAGACAGGTTTGCCTCTTGTCCAAGGTCACAAGGCAGGACTAGCAAACTTGCTATCGCTTTCAACAGGAGTCTGGACCTTCTCTTCTGAGAGCAGGGTCAACATAAGGCTCCTGCACTTCCTCACCCCATTTTTCTTTCCCTTTCCCAAGTGCACTAGATACAGTGGCTTAGAGGAGCAGAGTTCTGGCAGCAGTATCTTTCCCCTTCCCCTGCAGCTCCGTAGCCTGTCAAAAGTCTGCTCCAGAAGGTTCCCATTGTTCCCTACTCTGGGAGGAACCATAGCTGGATAACCTGTTTTGCATGCAAAAGGACATAGGTTCAATCTCTCGTTAAAAGGGACCAGGTGATTGGAAAGATCTGCTAAAGATCCTGAAGAATATCCCTCCAGACATTGTTGGGACAGCCAGCATGGCCAGCTGTCAGGGATGATGGAAGTTGGGAGTCTACATCTTGCTCTGCTGAAAGGTTGTTACTTGTACCAGCTACACTGAAGTTGTAGTGCCACCTCCTCCTGGGATGCAGCTGGCTTCAGAAGTAGCTTTCAAGTCAGGCTGACATGAGTTTGCCATTTCCTTGCTGTAGAATGTCCTGCCGCCTCGCTGTCCTTCTCAAGGCTTTGCTGAGAATGATGTTGGATGTGGCTACAGACAGGAGCTTAACACCAGAACCAGTGAAAGCAGAGTTACTCCAGAAAGCCACTGAGTGCCTTATCTTACTGGATCACGCTTCTCACGGACAGGTGAAGGTAAGCAAGACCATGGGAGAGCCCAAGGTTCAGCAGGCCTGTGATTTAGGGGAAAGCAGGCCATCTACCTCTTAACAAGAGACAACTGTGGAGCCTCTGGGTGTGTTGCATATGTCTGGCCGTCACCACTGATCAGCAGCTGATCAGCACGCATGTGTGCATAAGAAACAAATTAAGTGCAGTCCTTTTTCTCAAATGGGCATGCTAATTAATACTCTTGTCATACTCCCAATTGATGAGTCCACTCTTCCTTGATTTTAATACTAAAAGTAGCTCCGTCAAGGAAGTATACCTTGCAGTGTGCAGACAACAGCCTCATAGGTGCTTTGCATTTGGAACATCCTAAAATCACTCTCTGGAATCTCCAGGTAGGACTGTGAAAGCCACCTGAAATGCTGGAGAGCAACTGCCCACCTGTCTGGACAATGCTGAGCAATGGTCTGACTTAGAATAAGGGAGAGTCTTGTGTCAGAAATAGAGCAGGTAAGAGGCTGTTGTTGCCCACTTCTAACACGATGACAAGATTTGATTTCTTCCCATCCCTAATATTCAGGTCCTACTAGAAGGAGTCGGACGCAGCTGTCAAGATGAGACCCTCAAGGAATGCCTAAAAAAAGTAGAGGAGGAGCCTGTAAAAAGTATCATCGCTCCCTGAGCTCAAGTGGGGAGGCTTATATTCACTGTTGGAAGGAAGAACATTCCTAGCTTTTAAGACTCATGCTATACATAAACTGTCTAATGTTGGAGAAAGCAGGGCATTAAGTAAAAAAAGGCAATGACAGGTTTGTTCTGATACATATTTATATGCCACTTTTATCCCTCCCACTCCCCCCCCCAAAAAAAACCCTTCAATGCAGCTCACAAATTAATAGACATATACAAATATTTAACAATCTTAGTTGGGTAGCCTTAAAAATAGATGAAGTTTTAAATTGTCAATATGCAAAAATATACCCTGCGGCATCTGGGAATGCCAGCTCACTAGGTCTGCAAGCAGCTGGAACTTTTCCTGTATGAACTTGAGTCTTGGTGAGTCAGCCTTTGCGGAGAAACATCCCACCAGCTAGTTCATTCAGTCCATTTTTCAGATCTGCCCCCACACACCGGGAGGAATCACGTTGCTTTCGATTTAGACAGCGGTTCTGTCTCCTGCTCATACTCTATTTCAACATAAGCTCGTTTTTTCCTGACTGCTGGCCCCTTCAAGGGAGTTTTGCCTTTAGACTTGGGCCGCTGGCCTTTCTCTTCCTCCTCACTGGATGTAGCCTCCTCCTCCTCCTCACTGCTCGTTGCCAGTTTATCCATATCCTTGGCAGAGAAAACAGGCGTGTTAGGCATAATAGTGCTGCTGCCTTAGCACACTCGCTTAGCAAGTATTTGGAGGTTATCGGTTTTAAGAGAAAATGCGAGTAAAATGAAACATGATAGAAGTACAGTGGTACCTCGGGTTACATACGCTTCAGGTTACAGACTCTGCTAACCCAGAAATAGTACCTCGGGTTAAGAACTTTGCTTCAGGATGAGAACAGAAATTGTGCTCCGGCAGCGCGGCAGCAGAGGGAGGCCCCATTAGCTAAAGTGGTGCTTCAGGTTAAGAACAGTTTCAGGTTAAGAATGGACCTCCGGAACGAATTAAGTACTAAACCCGAGGTACCACTGTATATATACCGTATTTTTTGCTCTATAACACGCACCTGACCATAACACGCACATCGTTTTCAGAGGAGGAAAACGGGGGGGGGGGATTCTGAATGAAACAGTGGATGTATCATTTTTGTGCCTCATGCTGTGGCCACAGACATGTGATCTGATGGTGAATTTGGGGTGACCCAATGCAAAAATCCTGAGAATCCCTGTGGACCAGTGCTTTGTAACCACGTTTTTGCACCATTGCAGCCCCAGGCAACAGTGGGTGCGTGGTTTTTTTGGTGCAGGCTGTAGCCATGGACATGTAATGTGATCTAATGGTGAATTTGGGGTGACCCAATGCAAAAATCCTGAGAATCCCTGTGGACCTGTGCTTTGTAACCACGTTTTTGCACCATTGTGGCCCCAGGCAACAGTGGGTGCGTGATTTTTTGGGTGCAGGCTGTAGCCATGGACATGCTATGTGATCTGATGACCCAATGCAAAGATCCTGAGGATCCATGTGGATCCGTGCTTTGTAACCACGTTTTAAGTGGGGAGGGAAGGAAAAACACAGAAGGGACAAGGTGCACGAGAGGGGTGTGTGGAAAAGCAGCTGGCTAAGAATGCAGGAGAGGGGTTTAACGGGAGGGAGGAAAGGAAGGCAAAAGTTTTCCCCCACCCACCCAAGCCAGCCCCCCCCCCCACCTGCATGTTTTCCAGCTGCCTGCGAGTCCCTAAAATGCTTCCCTGGACGCAGCAGCACTGGAGCACAGAAGGACGATCCTTTCCTTTCCCCTCTGCTTGCCTGGAGGGGAGGGGATTTCCCTGCTCTTTGTTCCGTTTGAGCAAACAGCAAACGAAACAGCAGAGGGTGGGCAGTAGGACCCTGAGGCAGAATGCAGGAAATCAACAGCTTCCTCTCTCGCAGGATCTTAACGAATTTTTGCCTGATTTTTGCCTCTGCGCTTGGGCGAGTCGGCTCCAGGGACCACACATTCGCTCAATAACACGCAGACATTTCCCCTTTACTTTTTAGGAGAAAAAAATCTGTGTGTTATAGAGAGAAAAGTACGGCAATTAGGCCTGGTGTAGAAGTTGTGTGAAACTGCTTGTTGTGTTCTGAGCATCGCTGCCCTCCCTGACCACTTAGGTCAACAGCAGAGCCTATATTACACACAACTTTTATTTGTTTGATTATCTATGTATTTCATTTATAGCCCACCTTCTCCTCCAAGGAGCTCGCGGTGCCACACATAGTTCTCCCCTTCTGCAATCCACACAAGCCTATGAAGAAGGTGATGCTGAACAGTAGTGACTGACTCCAAGGCCACCCAGTGAGCTTCACAGCCAACTGGGGATTTGAACTCTGGTCTCCCAGCTCCTAGTCGGACACTCTAACCACGACAAACCCACTGGCATTTTTGTTCTGCCTGATGTGTAGTTATTCTCATCATACTTTCATTACTGATTCCCAGCCCTGCTTTGAGGGAGGTGTGTGCATTGTGTGTAGCAAGTACATAAGTTAAGTAGAGCAGAAAATATCGGGAGGAACCAGCAAAGGGTTACAGGATAGGTTCTACTGAAACAAATGCTGGTCAGGAGCAGTGCAGCACTCTGCTGGGGCTTAAAGCCAAAGACCCAGTTTCTCTCTACAGTGGTACCTCGGGTTAAGTACTTAATTCGTTCTGGAGGTCCGTTCTTAACCTGAAACTGTTCTTAACCTGAAGCACCACTTTAGCTAATGGGGCCGCCGCCGCACGATTTCTGTTCTCATCCTGAAGCAAAGTTCTTAACCTGAGGTGCTATTTCTGGGTTAGCGGAATCTGTAACCTGAAGAGTCTGTAACCCAAGGTACCACTGTATTATGTTCAGGGAGGATCCCTTGTTAGGAATGGAATAATCTCATCACACGCCTCCTCCTCTCCCTCCTCCAGATTGCAGCATGATTTTACAGCACCATCAGTGTGCACAGCACTTAAGTTTGACACAAAGGAAGGGGAGGCAGGCCAGAGTAAATAGCAAAAGCGTGTTTCAGCGTTCCATTAGAACAAATGAAACGTAAGAGGCTCTAAATTTTCATAAACAGTTTTTGACAGGCTGCACTTACCTCAAAGTCACTGAGGTCACTCTCATCTACTTCCACAAATTCTCTCTTGTTTGAGTCCTACAAGCAGAACATAGCAGAAGACGAGTTGGAAGGGGCCTTACTCTAGGTCAAATACCCCCACTCCCATGCAGGATTTGCAATGCAGGACACAATGACAGCATCCCTGACAGATCAAGGGGAAGGAGTGTTCCTTCTCACGTGGCTACACTTTTATTTTTTCCTAATTTCAGTCTACATGATAAGATCCTTCAGCCAGTTCCAAGTCCTTGATCAATGAAATCCAAAGTTTTTGGAACCCCAGTTCTTGGAAGGAGACAAAGCACAAATTGATACATAGTGCGTAACAGCCAAGTGAACAGCTGTGGTTTCTTTGGCAATGCCAGTCTTTATCTGAGGTTTCTTGGCAAGCAATGAGGCTCTGGCTATGATTGTGATGTCCCATACGCAGGGCCTTGGGCTAGTCTCCTAAGTATATGAACATTTAACGCACGGGCAATTAATATTTAGCCACCCCATCCATGACATTATTTCTGCAGGAGGAAAGCTTAGGGAAGGGAACAGAGAACTGTGCGAAAGTTGTAATAAGTGCTGTTTGGCAAGAATGCAAGCCATTTGGCAGAAATAACTTGCAGACCCAATTCTCTCCTTAGTATAAATGTGCAACGCATAGAGAGTTGCACAGTTCCTGCCCTCCAGCCCTGGAGAGTTGCACTGGGGAAAGACTTTCAAAAGCATTACCTCTTCCTCCTCGTCCTTCTTCTCTGTATCCGAGTCACTCTCACTCTCCACTTCCTGCTGTTCTAGAGCTTTGTCGAAGGCATGGATGGGGAAGTTGTAGATATCGCCGTACTGAAGATGGAGCACATTAAGGAGGAAGGATGATTAGATAAGATGATCCCCAAAAGCACACAAAAAAGCCACAGATTCAAAGACATAGACAACTCTGCATACGATAGCCTACCAAAATAGGAATGAACACTCTGCAGCATTAGCCAACACATTCCATAACTTTGGGGCTTCCGCTAAGGATGATCTTAACCCAACCAAGGGTAAGGAACCGCCATCCCACAAGTGAATTCTGGCCCACAAGGCTACTTCCCCCAAGCTGCTCCCACCAGCCCATCAGTTGAAGCCAGTGGATGATGTCAACAAGTGCCCGGATTCACTCCTGTTTGGGTGGTCCCACCCCCACCCCCATCCACGTTTCAGACATTTTCCAGCTGCAATTAGTCTAGCTGCACTTAGGTAATTTTAAGACATGGGACTTGACAGTCGTACAGTTAAGATGGTAACATGCATACTTATTTGGAAATCTGATAAGCCAGCTTTGCAGCGTTTTTGGGGGGGGGGGGCTCTCTGCTCATTCTGGCCCTGGGCTCTCCCCACCCCCCAAAAAAATCCTGCCCTGAGCTGCAGAGCTCAAAGAAAATGATCTGAGGGCTGAACACTGTAAAATTGGGCTCAGCTATACAGGGCTCTAATGTAATAACAACAACAACAACAATTTATTTTTATTTATACCTCGCCCATCTGGCTGGGCTTCCCCAGCCACTCTGGGCAGCTTCCAACAAAATATTAAAATACAGTAAAGCATCAAACATTAAAAGCTTCCCTAAACAGGGCTGCTTTCAGATGTCTTCTAAAAGTCTGGTAGCTGTTGTTCTCTTTGACATCTGGTGGGAGGGCGTTCCACAGGAGTACTAAACATAGTACCACCATCTTCGGGACTGGACAAATTAGAGAAAGTGATACCACCGTCGGAACAAGAGGAATTACTGGGAGCAGTTGGAGGAAAATAGAATAAATACACCATGTCTCTGCAATTACTAAGTTGGAACATTCATGGACTTAACTCCCCGGAGAAGAGGAGGAAAGTTTTTCATTTATTGAAAAAGGAACAATTGGACTTAATTTGTTTACAGGAAACACATGTGATAAGGCTACACAGGAAAGTATTGATTAATAAAAGATTGGGACAAGAGTTTATTTCATCATTATTTCATTTGACATCTGGTGGGAGGGCGTTCCACAGGGTGGGTGCCACCACCGAAAAGGCCCTCTGCCTGTAGGTTATCTGCTGAGCATCATGCAGAATCAGGCCATTCAGTGGGCCCTGGGATCCTCTTCTGTCCCTCCAGCAACAACTCTCAACAGCCAAAGTTGTCATCCAAAACATGGGGGGGGGGGGGGGAGGCAACCAGGCTAGCAAAGGCTGGTCCAGGTGCCACAGGTCAGTTACAGCTAACAGCAAGGCGATCCTAGGTAGGTATCTAGGTGCTGCTTCATTTCTTTCACTGCCTTCTGGGGAAGCAACCTGGTTAACTGACCCCTGCACAAACTCCATGCACTGCATCACAGCATCTTACCGTCTCCTGCTTGAGTCTCTCCAGCAATTCTTTCTCAATTGCGTTGTCCAGCTGAGCAGCAATCAGAGCTTTTTCCTGGCCAACAAAAACAAAGTGATGAGTTGATTTGGAAGAAGGAAACAGTGGATTTATCATGAAGGTTTTTCATGATGGATAGAGGTGAGTGGGGGAAAGAGGAGAGGAGGGTGCCTTTTGGAAATAGGTTAGTTCCTCCCATCTTCACCAGGAGCCAAGACTCTGCAGGGTCTTCCCACCCTCCTATTCCACCTGGGATTGCAGATGAGCAGTTAGGAATGCCTTGCTTTAAAAAATTCCCATTGGTACAGCATCTACCTTCCATGCAGAAGGTCCCACGTTCAATTTCTGGCATCCCCAGGTAGGGCTGGGAACGTCCCCTGCCTAAAGCCCCACAAGAGCTGCTACCAGTCCATGTAGATGATACTGAGCTAGGCAGACCAATGGCCTGACTCTGTATTTGGCAGCTTCTTAAGTTCCATGTAAGGCAACGAGATCCGAGAGATGCAGCTGGTAAGCTCGACTGGGGGCATTGTGCGAAGTTGAAATGGTAACTCCAAAACATAGCTGCCTGGTGCTGATTGGAGTACAGTGGTACCTCGCAAGACGAAATTAATTCGTTCCGCGAGTTTTTTCTTCTTGCGAGTTTTTTTGTCTTGCGAAGCACGGTTTCCCATAGGAATGCATTGAAAATCAATTAATGCGTTCCTATGGAAACCGCTTGCCGGGCTGGCGGTGCGGAGAAGGGCTTTTCTCCCCACCGCAAGCCTTCAGGACAGGTCCGGGAACAGAGGGGAAGGCGTGCTGCGCTTCTCCACTGTTCCCGGAGCTTGCGGGGCTTGCGGTGAGGAGAAAGGCAGGTCCGGGAACAGAGGGGAAGGCGTGCAGCGCTTCTCCTCTGTTCCCGGGGCTTGTGGTGGGAGGAGGGTTTTTCCTCCCCACCGCCAACATTAAGAACAGCATTCTGAATGTTGGCGGTGGGAAGGAAAACCCTCCTCCCACCGCAAGTCTTCAGGACAGGTCCAGGAACAGAGGGGAAGGTGCGTTGCGCTTCTCCTCTGTCCCCGGACCTGTTCTGAAGGCTGGCGGTCCACCGTCAGCCTTCAGAACAGCCATCCGAAGGCTGGCGCGGGGAGAAGGGCTCTCCGCCCCACCGCCAGCCTTCAGAGGAGCCTTCCGAAGCCTGGCGGGGGGAGGAGGTCTCTCCGCCCCACCGCCAGCCTTCGGAGGAGCCTTCTGAAGCCTGGCGGGGGGAGGTCTCTCCGCCCCACCGCCAGCCTTCGGAGGAGGTCCGAGGACAGTGGGGAAGACGTGCTGCGCTTCCCCGCTGTCCCCGGAGATTTCCCTATGGGCTTTCGTCTTGCGAAGGAAGCCCATAGGGAAATTCGTCTGGCGAAGCACCTCGAAAAACGGAAAACTCTTTCTTCTTGCGAGTTTTCCGTCTTGCGAGGCATTCGTCTTGCGAGGTACCACTGTATTAGGGGAGGCAGAAACAGCAGGCCTTATAGGAGCTGCATGCTTCCTCTGGACTGAGAGATAAACTGACGAACAGTAAGGAACCACGGCAACAGACAGGTACGTTACCTCTCGCCTCTTCTCACGCCTTTCGATCTTTTTACTTAACGGAACAAGTTTCCTCCTACAAAGGTGAAGATGAAGTTAGTGAAGTGGTTTTGCAAAAGCAACTGTCAACAAGCAACTAGGAAAAAAGACTCCAATTTCTAGGGCTTTTTAAACGTTCTTCTAGCCGAGTTTCTACTACAGTGCTTTTGAACAACCCCCTGAGCATTCTGGGGACACCTGAATCTCCCAGTTATCCCTTTCAACTTCTTTTTTAATAGCAACTCCTTCATTTTAGGGAAGTTGCCTCTTTTCTGAAGTCAAATGTGACTGTTGTGGACTCTGGCGACTGGCAAACTGCCCAATGACAGATATGCTGGATTTGATATCACTGTGGCCACTGTTCCTGGCTGGTTGGCACAAGTCTGCATGGGACAACAAAACTCAGGAAAAGGCCCCAGGCCAAGACCCATGACTTACTGCCTCTTGAGAGTTAGCTTGCGGATTCGGATCAGGTACTGGGTGATCTTGGTGAAGCGCTGTTTGCACTTGTGCCGGATGAAGCGGGGCCAATAGATCAGGTTCTCATCAATCTCCTCCAGCGCTTTCTCGTAGTTCTTGCTCAGCCGGACCTGCCAAAAATTAGGAAGGGGAGAAGTCTGTGGTGGGTCCTCATTTGCCATTGTTTTTCCATTGTTTTTCTCGTTCACAGATCCTTTTGGAGCTCTGTGAAGTCCTCTCGGGTTTTTGCTACCCTAAATTAGGGAAAGTCCTCCGCTAAACTGCCTGGAGAGCTACGTCCAGTCAGAGTAGACAGTGCTGAGCTTGATGGACAAATAGTCTGACTTGGTATAAGGCAGCTTCCTATATTCTCAGAGGCCCATCAGTGCAAAGTAGAGAGAAACAGACTTTGCCATGAAAAAACTTGAGTTTCCATTCTGGCTTAAGATGTCCTTTCTTGACTAGGGCCATGCAGATTAGAGACTGGTTCTTATTTAAATTGCTTGCTTAAGTTCTGCAGAATGACTGTAATAGTTATGAAGGTGAGGCACTAGTCCTATGAACCATCAGAGCAAAGGCCCAGCTAGTCAAGAATCCATTTTTCACAGGGGCCAATCAGATGCCCTCATGTCTTCCATTTCAACTTTTAAACACCTGCTGTAAACTTTTTCCATCAGGCTTATGCAGGCATTTAATGATATACCTTTCCACAAGTGTTTCCTGATTTTAACTTCTTCTTTTTTTAAAAAATAATATTTATTACTTTTAAAAGTTACAAAAAAGGAGAAGAAAGAAAAAGAAAGACAGAAAAGGAAAAAAACGAAAGAGAAAAAAAGCAAAAACAATACAATATATAAACAATACAAAACCCAACCTGAACCCATTAAACTACACACATAAATGAAGCAGAACAAAAACAATTTAAAAACATCTCTCCTTTTCCATACTCTATCCTTCATTCCCTTGTTTCCTCGACTTCCTCACACCTCCCTTTTTGTATCCCACTTCTAGTACTTGTTTCAGCAAATCCTTTCCATCTTTCTCTATTTTCTATCATATCATAAATAACATATTTTTTAACCTTATTTCCCATTAAGACTAAATTACTTATATATACTTAACTTCTTATAGCATTTCTACTAAATCCATAAAATATCATTCCACCATTTTTCTAACAGTCATTACTTTTACAATATTTCTAAATATACACTTTAAATTTTCCAGTCTTCTTCCACCATCTCCTTTCCCTGGTTTCGGATTCTGCCAGTCCTTTTTGTCAGATCCATATAATCCATCAACCTGGAGATCTTATGTCCAAGGCTCTTAAATCTTTTCCAAGTCCCTTCTGCAGATCTTCTTCATATTCTTTAATGCTCAGGAGCAAATCTCAGGAAAACTCCAACCTAACAGTACTTTTGTTCCTTCTGGACAGTTCAGCCAAATTTCCATGATTAAAACTAAAGTCCATAAAGTATTTCAGGACGTATTTCAGGATTCCTCCAAATCTAAAGGTCCCCAAAACTTCAGGCTCCTCCAAACCCAAACCCAAACCCATGTCCCAAAAGTCATTCAATCCCGGGATAGAAGGATCTTTCCAACTTTCCTTCTTCAGTCCAAACCGGGATCCAATCCTCAAAATCTGACTTTTGCTAGATTCAATCATGGAAGACCTCAATTTATAATCCTCAATTTGCTTCTGAAAAACTAAGGATCCCGCTTGTACTACTTTAGGTTTCACAACAACACCTTTCTCCTTTTCCTCCACCATTTGTCCTGCCAGGGTGTATTCCTGTGCCGAGTCCTGAATTGTTTCTGTGTTGGTACTTGCTTTTTGACTCAAATTAGTCACTTTCTGTTCCAAGTTATCAATTTTAAAGTTCATGTCATCTGTCTTTTTATGAAGCTGTTCCAGCGAGTAGTTTATCTTATATAATACAGTCACAATAGCTTCTCCTATCAACATTTTGAATGGTCCAAGGTCAAGTTCTGGTTCTCAGAATCCTTATCTTGCAGCTGGAGATCTCCCTGTTACACTCCTGTAACAGTTTCACACGCTCCCTCTAGAGGGAAACAGTCTCCACTTGTATCAATTCTTTCAAGCACAACTCAAGCAAATAAAAATAGTTTCGATTTTCAGTTACTTTTTCCTCCTTTTTTGAACACAGAAGAGGACAATGGAAACAGTATCTTTCTTATTTTAGCTAGCTGTCAAATCCGTTCTGTCAATGAACATTCCCCCAAACGTCATCTAGCAGCCCGTTCCCAGGTTCAGAGCAGTGGTAATTTAATTTTCACTCTCTCCTGCAGGCTCACTAGGTCCAAAACTTCCCCCCTCTTCTCCTGCTTCCAAGGGGGGTTTTGTATTTTTGACCGATGGCAATTTAATCCTTTGTCAAAAACTTTCAGGGACTTTAGCTTGTAGCGTCTTTGCTTCAACCTGATTTTAACTTCTTTATATGGTTTTTATTCTGTGGTTTTATGTAGTTGCTGTGAACCACTTTGATTTTTTTAAAATGACTTTGTGATGTATAAATATTTGTATAAATAAACAAATAATTCAACAAGCAAAGCCTGAGTGAAACTCCCCAGTTGTGATTATCAAGAAACAACGCCCTTGAAGGTACAGGCTGAACATAGATGTTGTAGCTAGTAGACACCAATAGCCTTATTCTCCATTAAAACTCATCTTGATCCTCTTTCAAAGTCATTAAATTCACAGCTATTTCTAAGAAATGAGGGCTATCTGTGCAATCAAACTCAGAATGTGTGGGCAGAAGTGGCAGAAGAGGAACCACAGACTCTCCTACAAGCTGTAACACATCCATAATGTTTTAAATCTGATTACTCTTTGCACAAAAAAAACCCCTGCACCATCACGAACCCAAGACATAAAGTTAAAAACAGATCAGACCCACTTACCCTTTCCCACAGCCGATTGGGGAATGCAGCACGTTCAATTGTCTTCATGTATAGGTAACACTGCCCTAAAAAGGGAACAAAAGCAGCTTATGCATAGTCACCACAAAGTCTGCTGCAGCCTTGGTTTATGAGATGCAGGATACAGGCCACAATAAAAACACAGCTCACACCATGCAAGGTCAATGCTCAGAAGTTACTGGAGCACCAGCCTTCTAGCTGAAGAGCAGGTGCTCCTAAATCTACGAAGAGCTCCAGAGCAGGCACAAGATGGTCTGCTGCAAGGCTCTGGATAAATGGGGACCAGGCAAGCATGGAAATGGTCCTGTCATTGCAAACCCTTCACCTCTGATTTTAAGCTAGAGCTCTTTCATCTTTTCTTTTCTTATTTTTTATTTATAAACTTTTCTTACCAATTCAACGTAACAAATTATCAAAACAAATCATCATTATTCCCCCCTTTTCCCCTCGCACCTCCCCAACAAACCCTCCCTCCCCAAGACTTCCCTCAGCTCCTCTCTCTGATTTCTCAACTCATGTTGTTCTCTGCATATTGTAAAACCGTATACATCCTTGTACTATCTATTATGTTAACCCTCACTAAATTTGTGTATGTTTATTCAAAACCTGCCAAGGAGTCCAGTTCATTTTGTTGTCTTTGTAAGTAATTTGTAAAAAGTTCCCATTCTTCTTTAAAGTCGCAGTTGCCTTTATCTCGCAATTTGTATGTCAATTTCGCCAGTTCTGCATAGTTCATCAATTTCTCTTGCCACTGCTCTTTTGTCGGGGTTTCCTCATTCTTCCATCCTTGTGCTATCAAGACTCTTGCCACTCTTTCATCTTTTCTTTTAACCCTCCAATATTGCGTGGCTGGCACATCAGATGTATTAAGATTTGTCACAGATAATTCCTACCAGTGCATAATATTCACAGCATTTAACCTTTGGGCGGTGCTTATAACTCTTGATGGCTTCTGCACATTGTCTGAAAGGCACTTCCACAAATTTAAGCCAAGCAGCGCTGTTGCCTTCCCTCTAGGGGTCTTGAGAAGTCAAAGACCTATGAGCATAGCTGTCAATGTTTCCCTTTTTTAAAGGGAAATTCCCTTATTCCGAATAGGATTCCTTGCAAGAAAAGGGAAAAGTTGACAGCTATGCCTATGAGATCACTAGAATCGCATGGAAAGAGACCTCAGGCTCATCTAGTCCAACCCCTGCAATATGCCGCTCCTTCCAGGGGATTGAACCTGCAATCTCAGCACCACACTCTAGCCAACTGAGCTATCCACGAAAGATGAGCACCAGGTACAACACTGAGGAAAACAAAGCAAAGAGCCTCACCTTTCTCTTCCTTAATGGTAGCATACTGGCTGTTTGCCAAGGGGCAGGAGGAGCGGTTGCACAGGCCTGTTATATTAAATTCATTCCGGCAAAAGCTCTGTGTTTTCGTCCTACAAGGAAGAGACTTGGAATGAAACATTCATTTCCATACCTTGTATTACCTAGAACATTAATTCTAATCCAGACTATGGAATGTCCCTACAGAACTGGAAGAATTAAGCTGACCTTCATGGGCACAGGGTATGTCTTAGGGACAGCCTTCCTCAACCTGTCGCCGCCGCCCCCCAGATGTTTTGGACTTCTAACTCTCACCAGCCCCAGCAAGCACAACATCTGGAGGGCTGCCTGATGATATGTTCTGGTAAACATTCAAACCACAGGGGAAAAAATATTTTGGATTTTGGATGGTCCCTGTGTATTCCCTTAATTCCCATATACAACGCAAGCTGGCACATACCACTTATTATTTATTTATAAATATATACATATTTATATACCGCAATGCCATAAAAAAATATCAAAACCGTTTGCAACAAGAATATCTATATACAATCGAACCTACATTAAAAAAACAAAACAAAACAGAGGCTATCTATTAACAGAAAAATGTCTTCTCAATTGACAGCACCGAATAATTTTCAGCAGGCAGTTAAACACATGGAACCTGCTGAATCTCCACTGGTAGAGTATTCCACCGGACCAAGCCAATGACACTAAAGGCTCTTTTTCTTGTTGCTGACAGATGTGCCTCAACAGCTTGGGGGATGGCCAATGGTGCTTCTGAAGACGATCACAGTGACTGAACCAGGATATAAGGTCTCAGGCCTTCCCTAAGGTACCCTGGACCTAAGTTGTTCAGGGCTTTGAAAAACTAATGCAAGGACCGTGAACCTGGCTCAGTAGCAGATGGGCAGCCAGTACAGATGTTTTATCAATGACATCGTGCATTGTTGGCCCGGGGTCCTCAGCAGCAACCTGGCCATGCCCCAAGGAGGCTAAAGGGGGGCATGGCAAAGGCAAGCAAAGGGCTGGTTTGAACATCCAGCAATTGATGTGGTGCAGTCCTCTTAAATCAGGGGTAGGGAGCCTGCAGCCCTCCAGATGTTGCTGGACTACAACTCTTATCCTCCTTGACCACTGGCCAGGAGGCCACCCGATAACATAGCCCTCTTCAGATGGCGTGGGCTCCAACTCCTATAAGCCCCAGCCAGCAGGCCCAATTATCGGGAATGATAGAAGCTGTAGCCCACAACTTCTGGAAACTACCATATGATCTAAATCTACATTTTTTAAAGCGTGCCTACATATTCAGAGGGGACGCGGGTGGCACTGTGGGTTAAACCACAGAGTCTAGGACTTGCTGATCAGAAGGTCGGCGGTTCGAATCCCCGTGACGGGGTGAGCTCCCGTTGCTCAGTCCCTGCTCCTACCAACCTAGCAGTTTGAAAGCACGTCAAAGTGCAAGTAGATAAATAGGTACCGCTCCGGCGGGAAGGTAAACGGCGTTTCCGTGTGCTGCTCTGGTTTGCTAGAAGCGGCTTAGTCATGCTGGCCACATGACCCGGAAGCTGTACGCTGGCTCCCTCGGCCAATAAAGTAAGATGAGTGCCGCAACCCCAGAGTCGGCCACGTCTGGACCTAATGGTCAGGGGTCCCTTTACCTTTTACATATTCAGATGTTATGTATGCTTGCTCAGGAAAGATACAAATTAGGCAGGGGGAAGCTCAATTTAAATCACTATTTATATTGGTTCTTTTTCCTGAGATCCAAATCTACCCACCCCGGGCAGTACTAGAATAGCCAGCACATCCTGTAGCCCTTAAATTCAACAAGAGGTAGAGGAAAGGGAGCAGAATACTTACTTGATCTTAAATGAGCAGAACTGTCTATTGCCAAGAGTGTCCCAGACAACCTGACAAAGAGAGAAAGCTTTGTTAGTAATTCTTCCAATGCTATTCTGCTCCGAAACATCAACACTCTTTGTCCGATATGCTGTAGTTGCAACCCAAATTGAAGATCCTGTGTTTGAGCACTGCTAGACGGCCTCCAAAGTCCCTTCCAAAATGTCTATAATTTTGGACAGATGGCAAACACCTTGCTCGAATTTCACCTCTTTTGTCATTTTATCAAATTACTACCGATTCGTCACTAATAGGACGGATCGGAAGCCTGTGGGAAGCTTGAAAGCTGGACGTGGGCCCTGGTCTTATTAAAGGGATCACAACAGGAGGGTTGGGAAAGGCACAGTTGACAACCTTATCTGAAACAGATGGATGATCTTAGCGGCCTTGCAGCAATTCTTGAGTGTCTCAAGCAGAGGTCCTTCCCAGCAGCGACTGAGGCTTCAATGCACAGATGGGGGCCTCCAGAGGTTGGCGTGCTACAACTCCCACCATTCCTGACACTGGCCATGCTAGCTGGAGTGGAGGGAATGTGGGAATGCCAACCACATCTTTGGGGGGCCACAGGTTCCCCAGCCCTGCTTGTAATGTGATGCATGTGAGCACACCCAGTACAGGAAAGTACATACGTCTGCGACAGGGGTCATTCAGTCGGACTCTGGTTCAGTCCTGACATCTACAGCAAAGGTCTCAGAGCCACCATCTTTCAGCTAAGATCAGGTGCTGTCTCTCAAACTTGGGACCACAGCTCCTATCATCCAGGACCACTGGTCCTGCTAGCTAGGGAAGATGGGAGTTGTAGTCCCAACATCAGGAGAGAAACATCGTGAGCTTCCCACTTGACGTAAGGGAGCTTTCTATACTGTAACCAACTCACTCACAAACAGACAGACAGACACGCTTCTGGAATCGGCAATAATAATAATAATAATAATAATAATAATAATAATAATAATATTTTATTTATACCCCGCCCTCCCCAGCTCAGGGCAGCTAACACCAATAAAATCACAGTAAAAACATAATAGGGGGGGGGGAAGAGGAGGGCAATTTAAAATACAGGTTAAAATGCAATTTAAAATGCAGCCTCATTTGAAAGTAGCTGATAAATCAAGACCATAAGGGGAGGGAAACATAAGGGTCAGACCGATGAAGCATTGGCGCTCTGTGCATGCTCAAGGGTCACCTTCCACGTGCACAGTTCTACACGGGAAGGGATCCGGCGTGGTGTGGTCTGAGACGACGGCCGGGGAGTCACAGAATCACAGAACTGGGGGTGGGGTGGCTCCTTTTAATTTTGATGATGTATTTTGTGGTTTTGTATTCGATTTTATTCTGTGAACCGCCCAAAGACCTCCGGGTATAGGGCGGTATATAAATTCAATCAATCAATCAATCAATCAATCGAAGAGAACTGTGTGGAGTTGGAGGGACCCCTAAGGGTCATCCAGTCCAACCCCCGCCATGCGGATCCCCGTTCCACACGGGTCTTCCCCCTCAAAGACTGAGGAGGCTCCTTGGTCCCTCCCCGCCCGCTTTGCCCCCCGACTCACGTCGTCCGCGTGCATCTTGCGGCCACGAGGGAGGCGCGACTCAGCGACCCGGCAGAGCTCAGGGGAGGAGCCGCGCGCCGAGACCTCGCGAGAGCTGGGCGGTGGGCGTTGCCCGGAGGAGGAGGAGGAGGAGGAGGCTGCAGCTGCGCATGCTCGGCCGTAGACTCCTAACAAATGGATCTGTGCGCGGGGTCTCCTTACGGGTTCAGTATAACTTTTGCTTCTCTTTCTTTTCTTTTCCCCCGGTCAAAAAAAATAAAAATAAAAAATCAATACAGGGTTATAGTGCAGCCTGGGTGTTTTTTTTACACAAAGTGGCTTTCAAGGCACAAGTGCTTGCTCTCCCTAACACGGGTCTAATTTAGCACGGTTTTCTTTCTTCCTATCAGGACGTTTTTAAAAGTGTAACGTATCTGCATAGAAGTCGATTCTGCACGCAATTCCGCACTAGATTTGCGCTAGTTCTGGAAGTTTAACAGTGACTTTTCTTATTTGAACCCGGAAACGACATGCCCAGATAAAGAGACGTGTCACTCTTTATTGATTTCGTATCTCTAGGCTGTAAAAGTGTGGACGTATGGAGAGGTGGGTTTGAATATGATGAAGGGACACAGGATTGGCTGAATTGCAGCTAGGGGAGGAGCCTCTCCATGCGTGGCGATCAATCAGAAAGCTCAGCTGTTTATTTCTCTTCATCAGTCCGGTTAGGGTTTTAGCCGCGTTATTCCTCCCGCTTTTGTTGCTCTTCAATGTATCCATTTTTTAAGAAATTAGAAAATTGGGGTGGGGGCTGTCTGCGTAGTAGGAAAGTCTATAGCAGTGGGGGGCGATCCTGCCCCAGCCCACCCAAATAGCTTGTAGTTTGGCAAACTTTCTGCAGCTAATTTCAAAGTATATCAGTTGCTAATTCCCTTTTTTATACAAAAAGTAAAGGTAGCTTTGCCATGAGGAAAAAAAATCAAAAATCTTTATTAAGGCAATGCCGTTACTAGGCCAACCGAAACACCACAAAATAATGCTCAAGTGTTTCGTATGTGCTACCTGGAGATCCCAGGGATTGAACCTGTGACCTTCTGCATGCAAATGATATTTTCTACCATTGAGCCTCAGTTCTTCCCTTAAATCCCTACACTGAGTACCAGATCACCAAACCAGGAGATAGGCAACTGTGCTTGCTCAGGACAAAATGCTGCGGTGTAGTTTGTGTCATTTAAATGCCTTCACTCCTTGTTCACAGTGGGTTTTTTTTAAAAAAAAAACATTGCAGGGAGAGAAAGCAACCACCAGTGTCTCAGGAGCCATCTGTATGCAGGTCCTTTCTCAGAGGTTTCTTCTCCACGTTCCTTTGGAAACCTGGCAGCATGAAGAAGGATGCCCTGATTCCCTTCCCAGTCTCACGCCTGGACTGTTTCAAATGGAAATTGTGGTTGCTTCAATGATAGAGATAGGCAAGGTGCAGTCAGCCCATGACACACACTGATGGGTGTTTTTTAGTTCCTCCAGGGATAGTTGAGATGAGAAGATTCAAAACGGATTTGCATGGAATATGGGGAGAGGTGGGGAGTGTGCAATGCATTAAAAAGGCAACAAAGCCTTCTAGAGTTTCTCAGCACAACAGTCCTGCTGGATCAGAGCAAAGACCCATCCTTTCAGGTATCCTGCTTCTCACAGAGACAAATGAGATACCTTCAGGAAGTTCACAAGCAGCACATGAAGGCAACAGGCTCTCCTCTTATCGTACACATAAATAAACTGGTCTTTGGATATACTGATTCTGATCATGGAGGTCGCACTTTATCATCTTTCCCTCCATTGGGAAAGGTCCATAGCTCAATGGTAGAGCATCTTCCTTGCAGAAGAAGAAGAAGAGTTTGGATTTGATATCCCGCTTTATCACTATCGTAAGGAGTCACAAAGCGGCTAACAATCTCCTTTTCTCTTCCTGCCCCACAACAAACACTCTGAGAGGTGAGTGAGGCTGAGAGACTTCAGAGAAGTGTGGCTACCCCAAGGTCACCCAGCAGCTGCATGTGGAGGAGCGGGGAAGCGAACCCGGTTCACCAGATTACGAGTCCACCGCTCTTAACCACTACACCACGCTGGCTCTGCAAGAAGTCCCAAATTCAATCCCTGCCAACTCCAGGTTGGGCTGGGAGAGATGCCTGCCTGAAACCTTCGGATGCCGCTGCTAGTCGGTGTAAACAGTACTGAACTGGATGAACCAATAATGGTCTGATTCACTATAAGGCACTTTATATATGCCTTAGGCACACTTAGGTGTGAGTGCTGTTATTTAGGTAACCAAAAGGGCACCATTCTCACAAGAAGGAGATATCAGCATTGTTGTCCATATGAGTTTTCTTGATATTTGCAAGTATTCATTGACTTTTAAAGTATATTCCTGTAGTATGGAGACGAAAGGCAGGACCAGAAAAGTGGATTGTGTGAATCCTGAACTAAGAGTAGTAAGAGACTTGTACCTTAAGCCTGGAAGGATAAATACCTACTGTCTGAAGACCTCACCATCCTTGCTATATTTGAACACATTTTTTATATGTCACTTTTGTGAAGATACGTATTTGGACATGTAAATGGCTTACATAGATTTATATACAGTGGGCTTGTAACTTATGCCCCCTTTGCATATGTGATTGCAATCTTATGTGGGTCAGAGGGAAATAAATAAATAGATGGAGATCAGGGAATATCCACAGTTCCCCACTCTCCATTTATTTTCCCCCCATCAGTTCACTCAGTGTGTTTTCCTTGCTTACTAGCCTCTGCAATGGTCATGGGAATACCCTGGGAAGCTTCCAGAACCCTCACACATCTTTTCTAGAACCCGATGAACAGCCCTTTGCCTCATCAGGGGGCATTTCCAATGGTTCCTGACTTTGCATGGTTTTGCCTTTGCACATGGACCCCCAGAACAGATTCCTTGCATACGTTGTGGGCAAACTGTACAGATGATTATAGTATTATCAATGTGAACTGATGGGAAATTTCCCCTTTTTTCACTCCCCCACCTCTCTGTTTTTCTTAACCTTTCTTTCTTTGTTTTTCTTCATGATGCAAATTCTGGCACTCACAGCTGCAGAAGTATGGACCTGCAACTGGTCAGACCCCCTCTTTGGGGTGTGTGAGATTTTATTTTAATTTTAGTTAAAACATTTGTACCCCTCCTGATGCAGAGAGGTTGCTAAAGGACGTTATTCCCGGATCAAGCAGAAGAATAAGTCAAATAGCTTTAATCACTCAATAATAAGACAGCAAACAATGTTTAGATGAATAGCAGAGACTGGCCACATCTGTTTGTTTCAAATAGCCATAGGAAGATATTTAACTTCTGAATGGCAAATGGGAAGTGTTTCAAAGCAAGGGTGTTAGTTTGCCTACACACGGCACATAAATTGGCATTCCCTCTATTTCCAGGGTTCAGAGTAGGGGTATCATTGCCAAAATGGCACCACCCACATACAAGAAAGAGGCATCAGTAAGCATTGGGAAACTTCAAAGTTTGCAGAAGCATGAGAGAATCATGGGGTGGGAAGATCCAAGAACAGTTGATGAGGACTCAACTTGCTCAGCGGCTGTAGAATGAAGGTGGAATCCAGTTGGCAAGCCAGAAGGAGAAGGAATGGAATGGAGGAGCTGGAATCCTGAGCAGGGAGTACCCCAGGCTGCAGCATTCTGTTGCAGGACCCACTCCTGCATTCTAATGCCACCCTCCGCCATTTATTGTAGTACATGCCAGAGAGACCCCTTAGAGAAATGCACTTGAGGATCCCGGGGGGCTGCACTGACTTGACAACGCAGCCGTTGATTGAGTCTCGGTTCTGCTCATCGCTCTCAGCTCCTATTCTTCAGTCTCAGCTTCTTCATCACTGCTGTCTGTGAGTGGGAACTCCTGGAGGGCCTTCTGTGTGGTGTAGCTTCTGGTCTGCATGGGGCATTCTTGGCTTAGAATTGCCTTTGGAAGTGGGGTGGGGGTAGGGGGGAGAGACAGGACAAAAAATATCAGATGCATTGTAAGGTGCCGGCCAAGAGATGATGATGTTGATAATGATAATGATAATTTATTTATATCCCACCCTCCCCAGCCGAAGCCGGGCTCAGAGCATCTAACAACAATAAAAGTAACACAGCATTCTAAAATCAATTCAATCTTGAACGTCAGGTCTTTTGCACTGGCTTGGCCCTTCAGGGGAAAAGGTCTCAAAGGTCCTGTTATCCACCTGTCCCAGTGAACGACACACTGAGAACCCCTGCCCTAGTACAACCAAATTCAGTGGTACCTCGGGTTACATACGCTTCAGGTTACAGATGCTTCAGGTTACAGACTCCGCTAACCCAGAAATAGTACCTCGGGTTAAGAACTTTGCTTCAGGATGAGAACACAAATCATGCTCTGGTGGTGCGGCGGCAGCAGGAGGCCCCATTAGCTAAAGTGGTGCTTCAGGTTAAGAACAGTTTCAGGTTAAGAACGGACCTCCGGAACGAATTAAGTTCTTAACCCGAGGTACCACTGTATACAAACAACTCCTCCCTCCCTCCCTCTGGAGTTGTAGTCATAGGCTGTGTGCGACCCACACATATAAAGCACACAACTTCCCCCCAAGAACCCTGGTTTGTCCCACACAGAGCCACAATGCCCTGCACCCTTACCAAACTATGGTTCCCAGGATGCTTTGGGGAGGCTTTGCTCATGCTTTAAGCGTATGATCGGCACGTAGCCAGAGTTGCACCCGTGCCACATGAAGGCTGCTGTTAACGGGTGCTCTGGACATAGCAGCCCAGATGGAAAGAAGGGAGGAAGGCATGATTGGAGTTTCAATAATTAACAGACTAGCCTTAAAGAAACTGAGCGTGCACATGTTTGCTCACTTTCGCACCCAACCTCAAAAGCCACAAGAAGCTGCTCACAATCATCTTTCCTATTTGCAAGAGAGGAACATAGATATCACAATCTGTCCTACAGAGGGAGCAACGCTGGAGGCACAAAATGTTACCCCCACCCCTTTCCTTGGAGGTTGCTTGTGGCAGTTTCAATTTTGCACAGAATTGTCACACTGAAAGATCATCGTAAGCCCCTGCATGAATACAGTCACCTCCAGGCTTGACTACTGTAATTCGCTCTACGCGGGGCTGCCCTTGAAGCTGACCCAGAAACTCCAGAGGGTGCAGAATGCTGCAGCGAGGCTCCTCACGGGGTCTCTGCCATGGGAGCATATTCACCCAGTGCTTTTACAGCTACACTGGCTCGCGGTGGAGTACAGGGTCAGATTTAAGGTGCTGGTTTTTACCTTTAAAGCCCTTAACGGCCTAGGACCCTCGTACCTACGGGACCGCCTCTCCCGGTATGCCCCACGGAGAGCCTCAAGGTCCATAAATAGCAACACCCTAGAGGTCCCGGGCCCTAAGGAAGTTAGATTGGCTTCAACCAGAGCCAGGGCCTTTTCAACTCTGGCTCCGGCCTGGTGGAACTCTCTGCCTCATGAGACCAGGGCCCTGCAGGATCTGATTTCTTTCCGCAGGGCCTGTAAGACAGAGTTGTTCCGCCTGGCCTTTGGCTTGGAGCCAATTTGATTCCCTCCCTCCCTTTCTTTTTTCTTTTCCTTCTCCTCCTGCGATGAGGCTACATTTTAATAGTTTAATGTTTCAATATTTTAATGCTGTATTTTAATTTTGTTTTTAAGTTGTAATCATTCAACTTGTTTTTATTATTGCTTGTAAGCCACTCTGAGCCCGGCCTTGGCTGGGGAGGGCGGGGTATAAATAAAAAGTATTATTATTATTATTATTAGAATATTTTCTTAATTGGGACTTATTTTGAAAATGCATACCAAACCTTTCGATCAGATTATTTGCAAGGCAGCTTGCCAGTCCAAAGAATACAAAAACCTCCATCCCAGCCCCCTTTAGTCCTTTAGTGGCTGGTGAATGTGGCCAGAGTGTGCTCAGTTCTGAAATCCTGGGGCAACTCCCCATTGTTCTTTCTGACAAGGAGGGGTTAAGCAAGCTCACTGCAGCTGCACTTTCTCTGGCCAATGGATGGGGCCAAACAGGACCTCCGCTTTCCATGATGAATTTCCTGGGAAGTTCAGCCTCTCAGTCATCTCTTCTGCAGAGAGGGATGTTACCCTTTTCTCCCTTGAAAAATATATTGATCTGAAGGTGGAGGTTGGAAGAGTTACACTTTCCCCCTCCTCCTCTTTCAGCTCTGTGTTTCTTAAGTCCCAGATTAATTCTACTGGATCCACATTTTCTGCAGGATCCAGCAGCAGTCTCCCAATGCTCCTTGCTCCCCTGGTTAATGGCACAGGCCAGAGTGGATATTTTAGCTGCTTACGTTTGGACTTCACCTGCTGGAATTTCCCCCCTTTTGATATTACTTTTGGTTTATTGGTTTCAGATGCTGGTAGGCACCTTGGACACATTACGGAAAGGTGAGGTCCAAAATGTTTTATTTAAATAAGCTAGAAGACTAGGAACCCTTTGGATTCGGTCAGATGACTCCCTCAGAGGTAAACTTACAATCTTCTCCTCCTTGGCTGGTGGGCTCCGCAGGAACCAGCAGAGAGGGGCATATGCAAGGTTGATTCCTCCAATGATGACCATCAGCCAGGGAAAGCCAATGACCCGTACAAGAGAACCCCCTATAGAGGGACCTGCAAGCAAAGAATAATATCAATGCTTAGTTAATTCAGTGAGCTAAGTGCATTCAGGCTGTGCAGTAAATTCTGTTTTCAACATTCAGTGTCCTTCAAAAGCTATGCAGTATTCAGAGACGGTGAGCTGATTGGGAGCTGGTGGGGGGATGAAGACAACTTTACAAATTACAACTTGCATCTGTTCTGAGGTTGGGCAAGGGACACAACAGACTCTCTGAGGTGACTTTTTGTTTTGGCAAATTACAGTTGAAATTAGAAAAAAAAAGCCAAATGTTCTACTGCAGCCTGAGGACCCCTCCAGATGTCCTTTTCTATCACACATTCTTGATGGTTTGTGTTCATGATGCTGTCGGAGCAGTCATAAGCCAGCATAGTGTATTGGTTGGAGTTAAATATTTAAAAGCTAGAAACGAACAGCACATGGGCGCAACCGATAGGCAAAGAAACCACAGGGCGGCTGAGTACTCATCCATACCAAAAGCAAAGCCCATGCAGAAGGCCACGTCAGCAATGGCATAGACACTGCCGTAGACAGAGGTGTGGCGAAGGTCCACCAAATATCCCATGATCGGCATCATTGAAGAATCCACCATACCTATTCCCAGAACAAAAGGGGGGGGGGGAAATGCCATGAGACGTAGTATTTAACCATAGCCCAGGTTTCAAACCACATGTGATTATTGTTCTGAAATATTAATATTATTATATTATATTCAGTGCTTTTTTCTAAAAAAAAAATGTTTAGGGGTACTCTCATTTTGACTCAAGAAAATCACCATTTTATAGTTCAAATCGGGGGAAATAAATACAGTAGATGGACAAAAGTACAAAGATTTACAAAATGTTTAGGGGTATGCATATCCCTGTGTATCCCCCAGGAAAAAAGCACTGATTACATTAATGGATCCCTGTGAAACATTGTGAAGCGATCATATATATGTATAATTTTATTGTATCTAAACTGGGATTAAAAAAAAATCTCCACTTAACATTTATTGGTTGTTAGATATGGTGGCTATGAAATAACTGCAACAAAGCCACTCCCGAACTAAGGATGGGGGGTTGCGGGGCTCACGCCCCCATCCACGTTCTCGCGGGGTTTGGAGTCAGCCCCGCGGGACTCAGGGATATTCATTAATATTCATTCATGGCAGCGTCAGCCAATGGGCTGGCGCTAGGGGCGGGCCCAACTGGGGGCACTTAAGGTCAGGGCAGAAGGCCAGATGTCTATCAAAGGAACGTATTTCTGTTATACCGATAGCAAAGTGACAATACAGTCCTCTGAGGTTTCCCTTCTCAGGTTACAGGGTATGCTTTCAGGATAATCTGTGGTAGAGTGGAGGGGAAATTTGAGATTTGTAGATGGTTGGCAAGTAGGAGCTTTGTAGGGTTCCAGCATGCCGTTTGCTTTTGGGAAACTGATGCAGCTTTAAAGACTAGGGACTCAGGTACACTCATCAATTACCGTATTTTTCCGTTTTATAGAAAAAAAACCTAGTTTTATACACAGAAAAATACGGTATATTGTTATAACTGCGTCATAAACATGCGACAGCAGATGGCATTGTAGAGCAGTGATCTGTCGTTAAGAGTTTGTATACCATGTTTTTCTGTAGCGTTTTCTTTATCTGTGTAGATCCAGTCAAAGACAGCAATATTTTTACTGAATTCTGAGTCCCAACCCAAAATGGGTCACATTTTTGCCCTGATTTTGAAGTCCCCCTGACCCAAAGTTCAGGGGATATATTTGTAAACATGTGTTACGAAAATATCATTTATCTCCAGTATTCAGATTTCACAAGGGAGTGAACCCTATAAAAGGCAAGTCTTGGGAATTCAAGCAGCTCAGGATGAAATGCAGGGAACTCTTCCATTCCTGCAGTACCTGTTCCTTTCAGGTTCCTTCTTTCTTCTAGAGTAGAAGTCTCTACTGTCTGCAGTTATCACCACTAAAAAGGCAACAGTTTTTCTAGACTCGCTCAGCTTCTGCTGCTGCAGAATATAAAGGGCCAAGGGCCCTCTCTCATCTTATGACCCCTGTTATTCCAAGGACTTCCTCAGGAAACTATTTATTGAACAACCATCCTCATTTAACAACGGAAGAACAGCCTGCTGGAACAGTGTTTGGCTTGCATAAAGCTAATGCAGAGGTTAGACTATGTTCAGTCTTTATTTAGCATTATTCTTTCATTCCACACCTTTTAATGCACCTCCCTGTCACTTTTCAAACTCCAATTCTTTTAAAAAGTAGATTTGTTGCACAAGCACTTCAATCCAGTTTAATTGTGCAAACCTAAATTGGCACAATGCACTCGAATCCCTCCCACAAAATAGTGACAGTCTGGAGGTATCTCAAGTGTCGACAATCAAGGGTCAAACCTGGTGGGCTCCTGGCCAGAACAAGGATGGGTCCCCTCTGATGGTTGAAGTGCCCTGTCTATGCAGGACGATAGTGACCTCCCCTCCAGCCCTTCTCAAAATCCAAGGGCCTTCAGACAGTGCATGTGTGCTCATCCTGGACTGCACCACTTTGGATTGCAGATGGGGGTATTGTACAAGGGAATGCTTTCTTCATGTCAAACCCCACACACATCTAGAAAAGCCGCATATCCAGGAGAAGACTGCCCCATGAACTTTCTTCCTGGCATGCTAAGCTGGATCTTTTATTTTAACTTCAAGCCTGCAATTTCCCCGCCAGCCTTTCTAAAGCTGTTTGGCTGTTTTTCAACATGCATTTTTGCTCTATGTGTTTGCTGCGGACGGCTTCAAAACCTTACCGAGGGCAAAGCCAACCCCACCATTAGGCCCGATGAGTCCATAAAGATTTTGAGCCAGGGGGACCTGTAGAATGAAAGAAATGAGATGGGGGTAAGGCCTGGAAAGGACAATAAAAGCCAAAGCAGCACCCTGCCTCTTATTTCCTTTACAGCATGGGTAGGCAAACTAAGGCCCAGGGGCCGGATCCAGCCCAATCGCCTTCCAAATCCAGCCTGCGGACGGTCTGGGAATCAGCATGTTTTTACATGAGTAGAATGTGTCCTTTTGTTTAAAATGCATCTCTGGGTTATTTGTGGGGCATAGGAATCCGTTCATTCCCCCCCCCCCATTCAAAATATAGTCCAGCCCCCCACAAGGTCTGAAAAAGTTTGCCGACCCCTGCTTTACAGACTTAAAAGCATGGATATGTGAGTTCAACACCTGGATATGAAATGAGAGCACTGGCAGAGGAACGGGGGGGGCAGGGGAAGCGCACCCCCGGCACCATCAGGGAGAGGGTGCCATTGCAACCGTCCCCCACGGGCACGCGCCGCGCACCCCCCACCGTGCTGGGCGCCATGCCCCCACAGGTGGCACGCATGCCCCCAGGACACATGCCCCGCCCTGCGGAGTGTGCGCCAACCACACCCCTGCCTGCTCTCCTCCCCCGGTGCCAGAGCAGGCAGCTTCACCACTGAATGAGAGAAAACATCTCAATCCAACATGATGACTCAGGTACCAAGAATGACATTGATTAGGAGTCTTGCGACAAAAATGTCACAGTGTGGAGTGTCCCTATTCAGGGTTCCAGCAAGCCATCCATGGCCCATCCCACGATATTCCAGCACTTCAGCTGAAGTTTGTTTCTTCAAGGAAAGGTGCCTGGGAGGGTCCTGGCCCTGGCCCTATAGGCCTTGGTGGTACAGAAGGCTCTTCCAGGGGTTCCCTGCTGGATAGCCTCGGATCCAGAGGTCGTCTGATCTTCTGCAGCATGTTCAAGGTCACGCTCCTGCTGCTTATCTGGTGAGTCTGCAGCGTCTGACTCTGTGCCTGGATTGCTGCTGGTTCCATGGGTCATGACATGGGGAGTGCTTAAACCACAGTTTCCTGGTTTGGACATGGTAGGAAACCATGGCTTGACAATTCATATACAGGTGAAACTCGGAAAATTAGAATATCGTGGAAAAGTTCATTTATTTCAGTAATTCAATTTAAAAGGTGAAACTAATATATGAGATAGACTCATGACATGCAAAGTGAAATATGTCAAGCCTTTATTTGTTATAATTGTGATGATCATGGTGTACAGCTGATGAAAACCCCAAATTAACAATCTCAGAAAATTAGAATATTAAATGAGACTGAGCAATGCAGAAGAGCTGAAGGCTGCTATTGAAGCATCCTGGTCTTCCATAACACCTCAGCAGTGCCACAGGCTGATCGCATCCATGCCACGCCATATTGAGGCAGTTATTGATGCAAAAGGGGCCCAAACCAAGTACTGAGTACATGTGCATGCTTCTACTTCTCAGAAGTCCAATATTGCTCTATTTGCAATCCTTGTTTTGCTGATTTCATTTAATATTCTAATTTCCAGAGATTGTTAATTTGGGGTTTTCATCAGCTGTATGCCATAATCATCACAATTATAGCAAATAAAGGCATGACATATCTCGAGTCTATCTCATATATTAGTGTCACCTTTTCAGTTGAATTACTGAAATAAATGAACTTTTTCACGATATTCTAATTTTCCGAGTTTCACCTGTAAAGATGGACATGGAAGGAGATGGCTAATGACTTTAATTCATCACTTGAGCAAACCACTGTTCAGTGGAGAGAAACCTAAGTCTGAATTGGGCTACTGCCTTAATACCGTGTTTATCGCCCCATAGGACGCACTTTTCCCCCTCCAAAAATGAAGGGGAAATCTGGGTGCGTCCTATGGGGCGAATGCAGGCTTTCGCTGAAGCTTGGAGAGCAAGAGGGGTCGGTGCGCTCTCCAGGCTTCAGGAAGACATCCGCAGCCTAGGCAGCCCTGCGGGAGTTCTTGACTAGATTGCCGCCGCCAAATTTTCTTCCAGGATTCCTTTCCCACTCATAACACAGATGGCCAGAGTTAAGCTGGCACTGGTTCCCCATTGCAGCTGATTTCTCTGCATGTCAGTCATGGAATACAGATTCACTAGCGTACTCACGCAAAGGAGGCTGACTCCCACTACCACCATCCCAATCAGTGAGCAGAGCCACCTATAAAGAAAAGGCAATTGGTGAGAGAGAGATCCGAGCATGATCTGAAGGGCACAGCAACCTTTCTGAAGCTAAGCAGGTTGAATAAAACTGACAATCTCATGCTGCTGTTACACAGATCTACGATGACACCACACTTGGAATACTATGTGCAGTTCTGGTTGTACATCTCAGAAAGGGTACTGTTGACCCAGAAAAGGGAAAGAAGGGGGCAAACAGGGCTGGGTTTGCGGCCCTACAAATAAAGGTTACGTTTGACGTTATTTCATTTAGGAAAAAAACAGCATGAAAGGGGAAGCCTTTATTAAACTTGGCATGCAAAAAGTCCAAGGCTGGATTGCTGCTTCCAGTCAGCGTCCGAGATGGGTGGGGCAATGGTACGAATAGGTTTTTAAGGCAAGTCCTGTGTTTCCCCAAAGTCATAAAAGTGACTCACGGATTTGCAGGAATCAAACATCTTTGGGCTCCTCCACTTACCGCCCCATTTTGTTGGCTAGCATCCCAAAGAGGTTGGTACCAATGAGGTAAGACAGGCTAGCAGGCAAGAAAGCTACCCCTGCAAAACAGACAAGCATCAGTCTGAAAAAAAGCACATGGCATTTTCTGCAAAGGACAGAATGACCTAGCAGACCTCTCCTTAAATCCCTGTCACACGCAGAGATACATACAGAGAGCCCTCTTTAGGGGAGCTTTTAATGTTTAATAGACTATTGTATTTTAATATTTTGTTGGAAGCCGCCCAGAGTGGCTGGGGTAACCCAGCCAGATGGGTGGGGGTATAAATAAATAAATTATTATTGTTATTGTTATTGTTATTGTTATTGTTATTGTTATTGTTATTATTATTATTATTATTATTATTATTACAGCAGCAGACACCTACAGGAGGCCAATCCTCTAACAAAGGTCAGGGACAATAGGTCTTGTTAAACCAATACGTATGCATTGAAAATATGTCCCTATGTATATATATATTAGGGGGGGAGGGACAAGATTTTAAAATGGGATGAAACATATTTGCAAAGGACAGGTCTAACAATGGGTATTAGCCATCATAACAAAATTAAACCTCTAGCTATAATGGTGTTATTGGCTGAATACCAGTTGCCAGATGGGAAACCCAGCCAGATGGGCGGCATATAAAAATAATAACATTATTATTTATTTATTTATTAATTATTATTATTATTATTATTATTATTATTATTATTATTATTATCATCCACTTCCTCTCCAAACTGCATAGGTATCATGTTCTCAAAACTCTGGTGGGTATCTCATTCACAAACACAGATTCCCAGCTATCAGGAGACCATCTCCTAAACATGGCCTTCAAGCTCTGCTTGTGGGATTTCAATAATAATAATAATAATAATAATAATAATAATAATGTATTTGTACTCCGTTCATCTGACTGGGTTGCCCAGTCTGAATAGCATCTGAATAGCCACAACTGGAAAGTGGATGATTGACCAAATGAGCCATCCAGTAAGGCTATTCCTAAGTACTCTTAAGGGGAGAAAGATGTACAATAAAAAAAACTAGATTCCATGTTGCCAATTGTGGTGAAAGGTGGAGCTAGACTTCCCCACTACTAGCTCCCTGGATGTTGTTGAACTACAACCCCCACCAGCACCATCCAGCATAGACAGTTGTCAGGGATGATGGGAAATGTAGTCAAACAACATCTTCAGAGCCCATTTTGGGGGGAGGCTCCTATGTCTCCTTGTTTTGAAGGTGTCATGAGATAATCTTACCCCTAGCTCCTTTGATCATTTGCAAAATCTTGGCTGAGATATACTCCTGAATCCCTGGGCATCATAGATATTCCATACCTAAGTTGCATTCAAAACAAGTTCCATGGCAGACCCCTTTTTCAAACTAGTCCATATTAAACCAACCCATTTCCTCCTTCACTTCAGCCTCATGCTCTGGACCAAGTGAACAACAATTTGATCTGCAGTTATAATTAAATCCAAATCAAATATTTGACAGGCTGTCGGTTGGCAGTTGCTTAGCTTTAATTTACTCTCCTCCGGCTTACAGATGTGTCGCAGGCACCTCTGTTTGCCTGGATATGTCACAGCATCCTTATTGAAACCCAGCCGTTTGTGTTTAATTTCCTCTGCCTTTCCCTTATGTTTATCTTCCCAGTGCTCTGGGAAAATCCATGCTCTTCTGCTTGTGAAACACCAGGTTAGGCAAATAAAAGCAATAATTGAAAAATGCCCTGTGCCAATAGTTCAAAAATACTCAAAATGATGATGATGTCATTCGTCAGCCTTAAGAACATAAGATTAATCAGGTCAAAGGCCCATCTAGTCCAGCATCCTGTTCTCACAGTGGCTAACCCAGGCACCCCCAACCTTCAGCCCTCCAGATGTTTTGGACTACAATTCCCATCATCCCTGACTACTGGTCCTGTTAGCTAGGGATCATGGGAGTTGTAGGCTGGAGGGCCGCAGGTTGGGAATGCCTGGGCCAACCAGATGTTGCTGCAAAGACCACAAATGCAACCTGAGTGCAACAGATGGTTAAGTCCAGTGAAAGACGACTCTGGGATTGCGGCACTCATCTTGCTTTCAGGCCAAGGGAGCCGGCGTTTGTCCACAGACAGCTTTCTGGGTCATGTGGCCAGTAGGACTAAACCGCTTCTGTCTGGCACAACAGAACACCATGACAGAAACCAGAGCTCATTGAAATGCCATTTACCTTCCCACCACAGTGGTACCTATTTATCTACTTGGACTGGTGTGCTTTCGAACTGCTAGGTTGGCAGGTGCTGGGACCGAGCAACAGGAGCTCACCACCGTTGCATGGATTCAAACCGCCAACCTTCGGATTGGCAAGCCCAAGAGGCTCAGTGGTTTACACCACAGCGCCACCCGCGTACTGTTACAGCTGTTACAATCTACTTGCTCATTGTTAGGTTTTATCTACTGGACTGGAACCATGTTTAATTAATCAGGCTTAAGGTTCCATTGTACTCATAGAATCTTAGAATTGTAGAGTTGCAAGGGACCATCTAGTTCAACCCCCTGCAATGCAGGAATCTCAACCAAAGCATTCAAGACAAATGGCCATCCAACCTCTGCTTAAATACTTCCAGGGTAGGAGAGTCCCCTACCTCCTTAGGGAGCCCATTCCACTGTCAAACATCTCTTACTGCCAGAAAGCTACTCTTAACATTTAGTCAGAATCTCCTTTCTTGTAACTTGAATCCATTGATTTGAGTCTTACAGTCCGCAGCAGAAGAAAACAAGCTTGTTTCATCTTTCGTGTAAAGCCCTTGAGATGTTTGAAGATGGCTCTCCTCTCTCCTCTCAGTCTCCTCTTTTTCAGGCTAAACATGCCCAACTCCCTCAACTGTTCCTCATAAGGCTTGCTCCATATGAGCTGGGGCTCTTTATTATTTTATTGCCCTTAGTTATTTATTTATTGTATTCATATATCACTTTTTTCTACAAGGAGTTCAAGGTGGCATACATACATGGTTCAATGACAACCAACACTTAGGTCTATTGATTTCAATAGGTCTACTATTAGGACTAACATTGAATACAACTCAATGACTGCCCCAGGATCACGCAGTGGACAACTATAACAAGCAGGGATTTGAACCTGTGTGCCCGTAACACGGCTGATGTGTACATGTATCTCACACATGATGGGAAGTGACTGAGAGTTGACAAAGTGCTAGGCTCCAGGGCAGAGGACTATAAGGTTCTCCACTGTTCGTGAAGGAGTAGGAGTCTAGAGGGATAGGCTGGCAAGAAAGGATAAAAAGTTCTCAAACAACTCCAGCTCCAGCCCTTATGGAGCAAGTTGTCATCTTGGAGCTATCCAAGGTCCTGCAATACCAATTTGGTGGTACCCAGATGCCCATTGTTCTGCATAGTCTCCTGTTCTTGGTCCAAACAAGGCAACTGCCTTGGAAAGAGAGCAGTGGGATCTTTGCCACTAATGCAGAGATGGGGAATCAGCAGCCTTCCATATATAGTCAGATTTCATCTCCCATCATCCCCAGGCAGCAGTGATCAGGAATAGTGGTAGTCTAGCAACATCTTATCCTCAATTTCAGAATAACGATTCCTTTTTCTTCTTCCCATGTTTCACAGGTTCTGTGTCTCTCGTTTGTAACACCCTTCTCATCCTTCTTTGCTCCACTGCTTGTTCTTGGAAGCGAGCAGAAAGGTCATGCTCACAGGCCCTTATTTAGCCAAGGCTTCCTGCTGACTAACTGGTTGTTAACTTGATTAGTGGCTCTCGGGAGCACTACTGAGCCTAGGTAGCAATTTAATTTGGGAAGAAAGCATAGCTGAGAGCATCCCCCCAGGCCCCTCCTCTCCAAATTGAATTTCGGGGGGGGGTGGCTTTTTACAGAAAAGGTAGGCAATTTCATCTCATTAGCCAGTCTCCAAGGCAGCACGTAATTGCCATGTACCCTTCCTGTGCCTCTGAAGATACCTTTGTTGTTGCTATTTTAAATCTGTAGGTGCACCTTCAAAAGCCATGTTGTTTGATATGGTTGTGTTGGCGGGGGTGGGGTGGGTTCCTCTTGAAGTTAGCAGCTGGAGGCATGGGTGGAAAAGTGCTCTCGCACCTAGTTGCCCGCAAAACCATGCACATTCAGGCCCAAGTCATTTTACTAGCTAAGGTGAAGATAATGCCCCATCTATTCCATATATTGAAGCCAAGTGGACTGACTGCAAGTTGACTCTTGGGGCACTTCCAGACTGCAGCTATTTTCCGGTGGGATTAAATCACACATTGGCAAATTCACGGTGTGCAATTAATCAGCCTTCCCAGTCTTGCACAGCAGACCAATTTCCGAAAAGATCACAGCATTTGTGATAAGGAGAGTGATGAGGAAAGGTAGTAGAAAGTGTGCTTGCTTTGACAGAATGTTGTTTAACCTCCCCACAAAAAAACCCCCAACCACAATCAAAACAGGTGTTCATTAAATAGCCAACTGCCTCTAACTCCACACAAAAGGAATCAAAACGAGTGCTCAGTTTAGCCAACCTCTTCTAATCTCTCTGGAAACAAATTGGAATGAATTTTCATTAAATAGCCAACATTGTCTAATCTCCCTGGAAACAAATCAGAATGAATTCTCAAATAAGTAGGTTGTCTCAAAGTCCTTTTACCTCAATGCTAGTGATGGGAGTGTCTAACCTCCACATCTGAGGACAGAAGGCTAACAAAGTAGAATGCATGGCACACAGAGACCTAGAATGGCTAGGGAGCTCAAGAGGAATGGCAGGGGGCTGCCAACCCCCATCACAACACCTGCCACCTGAGAAGTACCCCCCCAAAAAAGACCTCACAATCACCTGAAAGTCACTCCTCGGCTACTTCAGACCTATCAGCCACCCCCTTTGGCTAAAGGCTAGTGGCCTTTGCCAACTGATAGCCAGGAAGGATACGAAAAGGAACCTACCCAGTTGCCACTCTGGGGAGCACATGGTTTGCATCATCCAAATGGGCAAAGTGGCTTCGAGGATCGCAACCCCCATGTTGGCAAAGCAGATTGAGCCTGGAGGGAGACGAGAGATATCTGCGTGGTCACCATTCTTGTTAAGGAAGCAAAAGGCCAAGCAATCCCCCATCATCCCTGAACATTGTCCATTCCAGCGGTGGCTGATGGGAGTTGGGTGTCCAAAAGCATTTGAAGGGCTACAGCTTCCCTACGCCTGGTGCAGAGAATCCCAGAAGCTCCAGAAGTAGCATATTTTGAAGCCCCTTTTGGCAATATGAATTAATAAATAATCAGAATACAAATAAGTTCCCGCCGATGCCCAGATGTAAAGGAATTCTGGAATAAAATCCTAAAGGTTATTAATGAACTGTTTAAAGTGAAGCTTCCAATAGACTTTGATTTCATGACCTTGGGTATACTTGGAAACATGGCTATAGAGAAAGGGGACCAGTTTACTTTCAAAGCTATGATATTAGCGGGAAAGGCAACGATAGCTTTAGGTTGGAAAGATAAAGAAAAATGGACAGTAGAGGCATGGAATAGTTATTTGTTTGAACTTCTTCAGTTGGACATTGTCGCAGTAATGTCACAGGAAACATCGTGGAAGGACAAGTCCACCACGATAAGGAACAGATGGAGCTCCTATCTTCAATGGATAGAAACTACTGGAACAAAATACATTTGGTGGAAACTAAAGACACTATGCCTGTGGCTGAGGATAATTGTTTGACCCCTTCCAATGGATATGGGGGTGGGAGGGAGGGGAAGAAAAAATTGTACAGGAAATTTTAAAACTGGAAGGAGATAATGTATGTAAAAAGCCCGAAATAATAATAACAATTAAAAAAAATAAGTTCCCCCCGCAAATGAAAATGGGGACCTCCCTATTCTCAACCCAACAGATCTTGTTTCTTTCCGCTGTTTCCCTCGGCATGTACTTCATTGAAAGAATCAAATGTTCAAAGCTACAAAAGCAGTAGAATCAGAGGAGCAAAGGTTCACTAAAACAGGGGAGGCTCACCTGCAGCCAGGGCTGGCCCAAGACATTTTGCTGCCCCAAAATGCCTCCCCCTTCAATGTACAGAAGGTGAATGAACTGGCAGGTGAATCTGACTTCAACAAGGTGGTGGGGCATTCTTATCCACCACACCTAAGGCAGCAGGAGGACCTTTACAGTATCCAGAACTTTAGAGGACTCAGAAGGGGGACATGTGGAAACAGAGAAGAATGGAGCTGCTGCTGTTCCAGAGCATCTGTTGCCTGAGGCAGCTGCCTCCTCATGCCCAATGATAGGGCTGGTGCTGCCTACAGCCCTCCAGAACTACAACTCCTATCAGCCCCAGCTAGCATGGCCAGTGATCAAGATGGTGGCAGTTTTAGTCCAGAAGCATCTGGAGGGCCACATGTTGGCTAGTCCTGCTCTTAGAAAGGGAGCTGCTTTTTAATTTATTTATTTTATTAATAAATGTGTTTGTTTGGTCTTCCCCTTGATTGATGCTTGGGGTTTAGTTTTGTTTCTGGGAGGAGTGCACATATTTTCTGAAGTTTATAAAAATGTTCCTCTCGCCAGCTCCATATCCAAAAAAGCTAAATTCCAGTGATGAATATCCATGGCCCCAAATATCCAGAAGGGAGGCATGGCGACTTACCTGCTGCAATCAAAATGTAAGGGTCTCCTAGCAAGGTCAACAGCGGAGTCCCTTTCGTGCTCTGGAAGACACACAGAAAAAGATAGATTTTATTTTTTGCAATAATTCTAAAACAATTAAAAAACTAATAAGTGTATGTTGTACCTACCTCAGGCGAAATCTTTGATGGATGTAAGATACAAAGCTGTAAAGCTAACACAGAAATATTGTTACTGGTTTGCTTTTCTTGGAATGTCATTTCAACTTTGCTCTTAATGGTGATGTTTTGATGCTCCCTCTCTTTCAATTTATTGCTTCACTCACTCCCCACAAATCCTGGGAACTGTGGTTTACCCTTCACAAGAGTTACAATTCCCAGCATACTTATCAAACTACAGTTCCCAAGATTCTCTGCAGGGGGAAAAGTCATGGGAGTTAAATGTATGGTGAGGCTGTGATCTCGGCTCTCATTTGGCTTTGGAGCTTGGGCGGTCATATCCTAAGCAAATTTATCCAGAAGTAAGTCCCACTATGTTTAGTGATATTTACTTCAAGGGAAATATATTCATCTCTGCCAAGCTAAGCAGTTGGCTCCTTACCTCTCTCGCCCTGACCTAGCCACTGTGATCCATGCGACGGTCACCTCCAGACTGGATTATTGTAACTGACACTACATGGGGCTGCCCTTGAGACTGATGCAGAAACTCCAGCGGGTGCAGGATGCTGCAGCGAGACTCCTTACGGGGTCCTCGCTGCGGGATCACATTCACCCAGTGCTATACCAGCTGTGCTGGCTCCTGGTGGAGTACAGGATCAGGTTTAAGGTGCTGGTTTTAACCTTTAAAGCCCTATACGGCCTAGGACCCTTGTACCTACATGACCGCCTCTCCTGGTATGTCCCACAGAGGACCTTACGGTCTTCAAACAAAAACATCTTGGAGGTCTCGGGCCACAGGGAGGTTAGGCTGGCCTCAACCAGAGCCAGGGCTTTTTCAGCTGTGGCCCCGATCTGATGGAACGCTCTGTCACAAGAGACAAGGGCCCTGCGGGACTTGACATCTTTCCACAGGGCCTGCACCAGGCCTTTGGCCAAGGCACAGTCTGACCCCCTCCTTTGGTAATCCTCATAGAACTCTAGCCCAATGGTTGCCATTAATTTGATTCTGAATTGATTTTAGAATGAGTTGATTGTAGAATGCTGTGTTACTTTTACTGTTGGTAGCCGCTCTGAGCCCGGCTTCGGCTGGGGAGGGTGGGATATAAATAAAATTTTATTATTATTATTGAAGGACTGTAGCCTGATGAGATCCAATCCACAACATGCACTTAAGGCACATTTAAAGCATTTGACTTCCCCCAAAGAATCCTGGGACCAATAGTGTATTCCTCATAAAAGTAAAGGTAAAGGACACAGGTGGCGCTGTGGTCTAAACCACTGAGCCTCTTGGGCTTGCCAATCAGACGGTTGGGGTTTGAAACCGTACCACAGGATGAGCTCCTGTTGCTCTGTCCCAGCTCCTGCCAAATTAGCAGTTCGAAAGCACACCAGTGCAAGTAGATAAATAGGCACTGCTGTGGCAGGAAGGTAAACTGTGTTTTCGTGTGCTCTGGCTTCCGTCACGGTGTCCCATTGTGCCAGAAGCGGTTTAGTCATGCTGGCCACATGACCTGGAAAATTGTCTGTGGACAAACACAGGCTCCCTCAGCCTGAAAGCAAGATGAGTGCCACATCCCCATAGTCACCTTTGACTGGACTTAACTGTCCAGGGGTCCTTTACCTTTTTTACTCCTCAAAGAACTATAATTCCCAGCACACCTCAAAACTACAGTTCCCAGGGTTCTTTTGAATAAGCCATGTAATTTAACTGTGTGTTAAATGGATTTTAAATGTTTGGTGTGGATATTTGTAGCTCAGCTTGCCTCAGCCACACAGTTGCCTTGATCCTGCCACTAGTTGTGTCATCATGGTAGGGTATCCATGCCCCTACACACCAGAAAGAACAGCTGGCTCAACACAGCTGGCTCAACACATTTTGAAGGGAGTCCTGCCCCACACATGCCTTGTAAGACCATTAAGTCCAGAGCCTAAATTTGCCAAACTGCCCCACTGCATGACACCCCAGAGAGCTACTCACCTCCATCCAACAGAGCTAAGAATGCCAAGATCATAAAAGGAGATGACTTTCCAACAAATTCATACATGACGCTTCCGAAAGGAGCACCGACTGCAAGGAAAACAGTGATGATCAGCCCTGCCGGTGTTGGCAAAAGCAACCATAGAAACAGAAAGAGGTTTATAGCGGTGGGGAACCCTTCTCACCCCCAAGGACGGCATTTCTCGAGTGGCCAGTAGCCAGCAGAGCCAGAGGAAAACTGGGTGGAACAGCAAATGTGAATGTTGGCATTGTACAGTAGGCAAGTTTCTACGCAGAAGCAAACACTGCCCTCCATGCAGATCAAAGGTAGAGGCATGAGCGGAGTTCAAGGATATATTTCAGCCAGGCAAAACTGCTGAAAAGGGGCATGAAACGGGAACAGTATGTCTGGTATGGCCTGAGAAGATTCCCGAGGCTTGGATGGCTGCATTTGGCCTTCAGAGTCTGCGGTTCCACATTCCTGCCTCTGAGGATCAACACCTGATTCCTCCAAGGCTTCAGAATGAAGGTAAAGGTAAAGGAACCCCTGACCATTAGGTCCAGTCATGACTGACTCTTGCTCTATTGGCCGAGAGAGCCGGTGTACAGCTTCCGGGTCTTGTGGCCAGCATGACTAAGCCACTTCTGGCAAACCAGAGCAGTGAACAGAAACGCCATTTACCTTCCCACCTATTTATCTACTTGCACTTTGATGTGCTTTTGAACTGCTAGGTTGGCAGGAGCAGGGACCGAGCAATGGGAGCTCACCCCGTCACAGGGATTTGAACCGCCGACCTTCTGATCGGCAAGTCCTAGGCTCTGTGTGGTTTAACCCACAGCGCCACCCGCGTCCCTTCAGAATGAAGGTAGTTCGCTTCAATGGAGTGGAGGGGAGAGAGGTTGCTAGCAGGATTGGACAAATCATTTTTATTCTTTATGATCTCCCATTTATTAATACTGTTACTGTTCATACAGAGGCATCAGTGCACATTTACACATTCTTACAGTGTTTCATACAGCCCCCTGCCCCAAGAAGCCTTGAGCATGAATTGGGGAAGACAAGAGGAAGAGGAGGAGGAGGAGGAAGCAGGTACTGTAAGGTGAGCAGACTGTGAGTCTATCGTTGAGACAGAGAGGAGGGGAAAGTGGGGAGATAATCGGCTAGTTTAAGCCCCTGAGAGCTTATGGCATCATGGAGATTTGGAATACCCTGCTTCTTGACATACTGTAAGGCAGACAGCTTCATTAGACTTTTTTCATTACCTGTGAAAAACAATTTTGTTTAGGCAAGCCTGTTCAGATGAGTAGAATGTTGACATGCGTTTTAATCTGGATTTTGGCTTATCATTGATTTTTATTGTTTATAACAGTTTAAATACTGAAGTTGTTTTTACCTGTGTGTGTTTTCATCTGATGATTGTATTGTTTTATTTTTTCTGTAAACCGCTTTGAGGTTTTTATTGCCATCAAGCAGAATACTGTTTACAGTTTATGACATAACTAAACAACCTGCCTGGATCTAAGTGGGCATCACAAATTAGAAATAGTGGTTCAGGGGAGCACAGGAATGTGATACTTAGCAGCAGGCTAGTGCATAAACACAGCGCAGTGGACAGTGTGTGTTAGGCTTGGGTGATGAAGACTCAGGAATGAGGAGGAGGCTCATTCTTTAGCCCAGCAGAGGTAGTTGGACTAAAGTCCTGATCATCCTTCATCATTGGCCATGCTGGCTGAGGCTGATGGGAGTTGGAGTCCAGCAATGTCTGATGGATCCCAGGTCTAATTAGATGGGATAATGGAAGCTGAGCAAAGGAAAGACTGAAGCAGTACAGAGAGGCAATTCACCAGCATAAGTTCTGACGTTTCTACCTGTTTGCGGTGGATGTGAAGGATTACTCACCCAGCACTCCCAAAGCCAGGCCCCCTAAGGCTATTCCCATGGCATTTCCCCTCTCGTTGTCATCCGTGTACACACTTGCTAGCATCCCCAGACCTGCAAACAGAGAGAATAAAGCCACTGTGGTGAAGTGGTAAGCGTGTTGGGCTACAGCTTAGGAGCCCAGGGTTCAAATCTCCACTCATCTGTGAAGCTCCCTGTGTGACCTTGGGCTAATCCTCATCTCTCAGTCTAACCTACCTCACAGGATTGTTTTGAGGGCAAAAGGGGGAGCAGGAGAGCTATGTACACCATCTTGAGCTCCTTGGAGGAAAGGTGGGCTATAGGTAGTGAAGAAATAAGTTTTGAGTGTCATTCTGGACTCCTCATTTAGTAGCACAGGAGGCTGCCTTATAGAGTGCCAGGTCATTGGTCTATCTGACTATCTGGCAAGTGGGCAGTAGCGTCCATTGGGGGTGCAGGAGGCAAGGAAGCTGACAGCAGGTAGAGCCAGAATCAAGGGAAGCTCTTTGCCCATCATCCATACTGACCTCTACAAGGGCAACTCTGAGATTAAGGAGAAGGAAGCTCTCAACCAGAGGTATGATGGCAGGAAGATGGGGTCTGGTTGAAGGTTGACAGGTTAGTGGGACAGTGCCCTTCCCCCCCTAATGGACCAGCATCCACTGGTACCAGCTCTTTATGGTTTTAGACAGGGTCCTAGTCCTACCCGAAGATGCCAGGGAGAGAACCTGATACCTTTTCCACACAACACATGTGTTACAGCCCCTCCTCTATGGTGTACCTTCTAAAGTAAAAAGAAAAGGTAAAGGAACCCTGGACGGTTAAGTCCAGTCAAAGGCAATTATGGGGTTGTGGCACTCATCTCGCTTTCAGGCCGAGGGAGGTGGCATTTGTCCACAGACAGATTTCCTGGTCATGTGGTCAGCATGACTAGACCACTTCTGTCGCAATGGAACACCGTGACGGAAACACGAATGCATGGAAATGCTGTTTACCTTCCCACCACAGCGGTACCTGTTTATCTACTTGCGCTGGTGTGCTTTCACACTGCTAGTTTGGCAGGAACTGGGACAGAGAAACGGGAGCTCACCCCATTGCAGGGATTCTACCTGCTGACCTTCCAACTGGCAAGCCCAAGAGACTCAGTGGTTTAGACCACAGCGCCACCCTCTCCAGGTAGCATGTAGCTACAGCTGCAGTCCATCCTCTAAGGTGCACCCTCTATGAAGAGTCCTCTCCTGCTGCCTTTGCACACAGGGACTGGGCTGGTGTCTGCTGGCACCCCAGAATATAATCGTAGCAGCACTGCTGATAAGACTTGCCCACATATTTACCTGCAACAGACGAATAGGCAGAGCCAACACCTTGGAGTGCTCGGGCAATGAACAGCAAAGTGTAGGTACTCGAGAACGCAAACACTAAGAGAAGGAAATAGATGTGCCCAGTTGTAACAGTGGCATAGTCAGGTTATTGGTTTGATGTTTGTGAAGTGCTTTAAACCCTCTGCAGCAGAGATGGGGAACATTCTCTCAAGGCCCGCATTCTCTTCCCAGCAACTTTCTGATGGCCATGTGCCTGTGTTGGGCGGGGCCAGAGACAAAAGTGGGCGGAGCATGTAATCTGAGGGAAGTTCTGAGGGCCAGACAAACAGGCTTGGAGGACCATGTTTGGCCCCTTGGCTTGAGGTGCCCCAGCCCTGCCCCATGATATTGCTGCTTCAGTTATTGCTATTGCATCTTATTTATAGTCTATGTTGAGAATCCCAGGCTGAAAAGGAGGAATGTACAGTGGTACCTTGGGATACTAACGCTTCAGGTTAGAGACTCCGCTAACCCAGAAATAGTACCTCGGGTTAAGAATTTTACTTCAAGATGAGAACAGAAATCATGCGGCAGTGGGAGGCCCCATTAGCTAAAGTGGTACCTCAGGTTAAGAACAGTTTCAGGTTAAGAATGGACCTCCGGAACGAGTTAAGTTCTTAACCAGAGGTACCACTGTAATTATAACAGCAGCAGTTATCAATACCTCTAATTCCTTCAGTCCTCCAGATGTCGCTGAACTACAACTCCTGTCAACACCAGCAAGCATTGACAAAGGTGAGGGATGATGGGAGTTGTAGTTCATGAACACCTGGAGGGCCCAAGATTCCCCACGCCTGCTCTAATAGCAAACACAGATGGTGAGTGCTGACAGGATTTGAGCCAAAATAGGGCTTGAGAAGCAAGAGGGCTGTGGTTTGCAGAAGTACAACAAACATATGTAAGAATGTACCGTATTTTTCGCTCTATAACACGCACCCGACCATAACACGCACGTAGTTTTTATAGGAGGAAAATCCATAGGCATGCCACCCGTAGGCATTCCCTCCATAACACGCACAGACATTTCCCCTTACTTTTTAGGAGGAAAAAAGTGAGTGTTATGGTGCAAAAAATACGGTAAATGTCTAAGGGAAGACTGAGAAATAAAACAGCCCAGTGGCGTAGCGTGGGGGGTGCAGGGGGGGCCGGCCGCACCGGGCGCAACATCTGGGGGGGGCGCGCTCGCACTCGCAGCTCTCTGCCCCTACCTGGCTCACTCACTCTCTCTCAGTGCTGTCACAGATTTCGCAAAAAATTCGCTATTGTCACACGGATCCTCCTCCTAGCCAATCAGGAAGTGGGATCCACTTCCTCATTGGCCGAAAGGCGAATGCATGCAATTGGCTGAGCTGCTGAGCAGGAGGCAGGAGGACTCGAGGAGACGCGGGGAACTGAGTAGAAGCCGCCGCTGCAGGTAAGTCTCTCTGCATTGAAAGGGGGAACACTGGTCATTCTACAATGAAAGGGGGCACGCTGGTCTCTCTGCATTGAAAGGGGGCACGCTGGTCTCTCTGCATTGAAAGGGGGCACGCTGGTCTCTCTGCATTGAAAGGGGGCACGCTGGTCTCTCTGCATTGAAAGGGGGCACACTGGTCATTCTGCATTGAAAGGGGGCACGCTGGTCTCTCTGCATTGAAAGGGGGCACGCTGGTCTCTCTGCATTGAAAGGGGGCACGCTGGTCTCTCTGCATTGAAAGGGGGCACGCTGGTCATTCTGCATGTTGAGCTGACCAGATGGATTGAAGTTTGGTTGGTTCAACAGTGGCGAGACAGATTTTCATCCATATGTAGCTGCTCCAGCTCAACATAAGTTGATGTAAGCCGGTGGGTCTAGCAACCTTTAATTTATTTATTTTTTTGCTGAAAGAGTAAGGCAATAGGCATGAAGGTGAATAAACATTATGTTAAGAGTAAATAAATGGTTATACAATGAAGGGGTGCTAAAAGTGCAGCAAGGCAAGAAAGTGATTTTCTTTTTTTTCTTTTTTTAGAATTTTAGCAGAATACTACACCTATATCATGCCATACAAAAAAGAATCTGGTGCACAAGGCAGATGTGAGATGGTGCACAAGGCAGATGTCCATTGAGAGAGACTTTAATGTAGATTCCAATTCCATTGTTGAAAAAATTGTGCTAATTAAAAGCAGGCGAATTTATATTAATCTGTATATACAGATTGATATCTTGCACTTCTATTAAAGAATTACAATTAGAGGTACAGGATTGAGGAAGTTGGCTCCATCTAGCCCAGTCTTGGATCATCTCCAGGGTATGGTTCCATTTTGATGTTTAGTTTTTGTTCTTGATATTTTTTGTCGTTTACGATGGTTGTGAGACGACATATAATAGCATGGCCCATGCTAGGTTACTATATTTGTAGATTTGTATTCATAGACCTGCTGAAAATGTGGAGAATGTGTAATGCATGTTCGCACTCAATAAAGTGTTTGAAAATAAACTTGTATTTAGATGCATTTTACTTTAATTACACCAGTATTTTCATAACAAACAATACATGTGCTTAGGGGGGTAAGGGTTTCTTTAACTAATCTAGTGGAAGAGACTCGAGTGCTAAAATCCACGGGTTAGGGGGCGCAAATTACTTCCTTGCCCCGGGTGCTGACAACCCACGCTACGCCACTGAAACAGCCCAATGAGGACTGGTGGGAAGGGAGGAGGAGAATGGAATATTCTGGAGGATGGCATGGTAGGTGAGTCAATGACCTCCACTTGCAGCATTCTGATTATGGGGTGAGCATGAGAATAAATACTGCAGCATTTTGTTACAGGCCTGACTTGTAATAAAGGTTGCAATGTTCTGTAGATTAATTGGTCAGTTTAAAAACTTTTAATCCACGAAAAAGGTGCCCTGATTAATTCAGGCAGCTATTTTTTATTATTTAAAAATGCTTTTAACACACAAGCTTATAAAATCTGCAGGTGGCAAATAACATCATAAAAGAGGTATTTCTCCCCCTTTTCCTCACATAGTAGAAAATGCTTTTTTCCTACATGGATGCCCACTAGAACACACGTGTGGATCCTCTAAGAACAATAACAACAAAAAGCACCCTGCTTGCTTCAAAAAATATTACTTTTACTCATAGGCAAATTTCACACTCTCACTCATAGACAAGATACCTGAAGGCCAGGTATGAGGTGCAGGATACTTACAAAGGGTGGAGAGGAACATGATGACAAATCCAAGAAACATGGGGATATGGTATCCTATCCTGCAGGGAGAGAAGACATAAGGGTTTGCATTCACTGTTAAGCACACACTTATTCCCCAGACCAGAGAATGTGTCCGTGGAATGCTTTGTCCAGAGAAGGTCCACCTCTTTCTGACTTAGCCATCCTTTTGGCACAGAGCAGCTGAGCAGCACCACTGACTGGATATTTTTACTCTATGTCTTTCACAGAGTTAAAAAGCAACACGATAGCATAGAATTATACATGGTATGGAAACTGGGTAGAGAAGAGTTTTCTCCTTCTCTCACAGCACTAGAACTTGTAGGCATCCAGTGAAGATGATTGCTGGCAGATTCAGGACAGGCAAAAGAAAGTTCTTCACAAAGCGTATACAGTGGTACCTTGGTTCTCAAAATGCCTTGGTACTCACACAACTTGGAACCCAACTACTGCAAACCCGGAAGTAAGTGTTCTGGTTTGCGAACTTTTTTGGGAAGCCGAATATGCTCCATTTTGAGCGTTACGCTTCCGATTCGAGTGCCACACTTCCGTTTTGAGTGTTACGCTGCGGTCTGTCTGTTTTTGCTATTTATTTTGCGTTTTTGTTTTTGCAGCTCTTTTTTTTGTTTTTGTGACTGTGTGGAACCAGTTCAGCTACTGATTGATTGATTGATTGTGTGACTGCAGTACATTGTTTATTGCTTTCATTTTATGGATCAATGGTCTCATTAAATAGTAAAATCCATGTTAAAAATCTGTTTTAGGGGTTGTTTTTAAAAGTTTGGAACAGATTAATCCATTTTGCATTACTTTCTATAGGAAAGCGCGCCTTGGTTTTGGAACACTTTGGTTTTGGAACGGACTTCCGGAACGGATTGAGAACCAAGGTACCATTGTAGTTAAGCTATGGAATTCACTCTTGCAGGAAGCAGTGATGGCCACAACTTGGAGGGCTTTAAAAAAGGATTAGGCAAATTTGTGGAGGATAAAGCTATCAGTAGCTACAAGGCAGGATCCTTGCGCTCTGTCTCCACAGTAAGAGGCAGCCATGCTTCTGAATACCAATTGCTAGAAACCTTAGGAGGGAAGAATTCTCTTCTGTTCAGGTCCTACAGGTCAGTTGGCTGCTGTATATTTTAGGATCTTCTTGAGTTCAATATATATTTTTTCCCAGAATTCTTTCACTTTTCTACACTCCCACCACATGTGGTAAAAGGAGCCTTCCTTGTCTTTGCATTTCCAGCACTTATTACAAACCTTGTACATTTTCGATAATTTTATAGGTGTTATATACCACCTATAAAACATCTTCATGACATTTTCTTTTATTGTCGTACATGCTGTAAAGTTTAATCCATCTTTCCACAGTTTTTCCCAATCTTCAAATTGTATACTATGGCCCACATCTCTAGCCCAGTGAATCATAACGGACTTGACTTCCTCATCTACTAAATTCCAATCTAACAACATCTTATACATTTTAGATAAAGTTTTCACATCATTTCACAATGATGTGAAAACATAGGTTAATGTATATTCATTACAGAATTTTATTTTGCAGTCACATCCACATCATGCATCCACAAAGCACACGATAATCCTGGGAACTGTAGTTTGCTAAGGGTGCTGGGAAATGTAGCTTTGTGAGGGCTAAACTACTGTCCCAATAATTCTTTGAGAAAATTTAATAATATAATATAATAGTAATAATGGTAGAAGTAAAAAAGGTAAATATAAAGGATCCCTGACAGTTAAGTCCAGTCGCAGACGACTCTGGGGTTGCGGTGCTCATCTCACATTACAGGCCAAGGGAGCCAGCATTTGTCTGCATGTGGGTCATGTGGCCAGCATGACTAATCTGCTTCTGGCGCAATGGAATACCGAAACCAGAGCAGTGCACTGAAACGCCGTTTACCTTCCCACCAGAGCGGTACCTATTTATCTACTTGCATTTTGGGGCATGCTTTTGAACTGCTAGGTTGGCAGGAGCTGGGACCAAGCAACGGGAGTTCACCCTGTCAGGGGGTTTCGAACCTCCGACCTTCTGATCGGCAAGCCCAAGAGGCTCAGTGGTTTAGACCACAGTGCCACCCACGTCTCATGATAGAAGTAGTAGTAGTTAAAAATGCATAAATATTTTTTAAAAAAGAAAGAAAAGAACTCTGGAGCAAGAAAATCAGAATAGCTCTTCAATTTACTGTGAATTGTAATCAATGTATTGTTTAAGGTAACTTCAATAAATGAACAGCAGAATAATAATAATAATAATAATAATAATAATAATAATAATAATACATGTGCTTTAAATCAGGGGCGGAGGAAGGGGGTGCGGTGGGTGCGGGCCGCCCCAGGTGTCACCACCGAGGGGGGTGACAAGATGCTGGGCGACATTCACCACGGGGCCTGCGGCATGCCCCAGCCACACGTCTCTCCTGGGAGTGACGCGGTGGCTTGGGCGCCCGCAGGCTCCGTGCTGCCACAGACAGTCTGCCTGCTGCCTCCCCCTCAGCTGTAGGGCGGCTGGGTGGGAGGGCACAGGCAGACTCCTCGGAGGCCCCACTGAGCGTCCTGCCCTGCCCCTATGGGTGGCTCGCCCCGCCCTGGCTGCGCCGCCCAAGGCACCCAAGCAGCTTCCTCTGCTACTGCTTTAAATGTATGTTGTGGGTGTGACCGTCTTCTTAAGTGCTTTGGGAATTTTATTGTGGCAAATGATTCATGTATTAAGTAAACCTACAATGACAAGTGCACTCCGTCTACCCTCAAAGAGACCACCAGTGCTGACACCTGTCATGTCTCTCCCTTAGATGAAGCAACAGGCACCACTGAGTATTTCCCACCAAGCCCCCAAAATGCCCAGCATAGTGCCACTCTATGATATTGCAGAAAATTTAAATGGAGCCTGGACTGATGGTTTGTCAGCACGCACCACAATGTTGCATATTTGGGGCACGGTGGAAAAGCAGCAGCTCATAGCACCTCACTACTCCCCCCCCCTCCATCAAGCAAGCCAAAAGCCAGGAGCCCAGCAAATTTAGTAGGGCACCACAGAGGACACTTTGCTGAGGAACCTCTCAGAGCAGTGTGTGAAATAACTCCCTCAGTCCTCAGTGCTATAGTTTCCTTGCCACTTTTGCAATTCTGTTTGTGACAGGGACCTGCTGTCTGTGGTTCCTTGCGTACACAAAAGTAAGGGGAATAACACCCTTTTTGGTTTCGTTTTTTCATGAAAAAACGTACCTGTTGGTTAAAGGTCCTATAAATGGGTTGACTAAGAGCTGCACCGTGGCTTTTGAGGCAAAGAGCAGCCCAACGCGAACGTTCTCTTTGGACAGAAAGTCCACCCCATCTGTACAACTGTTACTCAGCAGCAAAGTGGTCGTGGGAAGGTGAGGGACAAGATTTCTGTCTTGGGTCTCGTTTGGGGGATGAGCATGAGAGTCCAAGGTGAGCACTGTGGTTTCGTCATCTGGAGAGAGCCCTGAAGCATAGGGAGCTGTCGAGGAGAGGGCAGCAGTCGTCATCGCTGTGGTCTGAAGAGAAGAGTGGTTTGCGCTTTTGTAGGTGGCAAACAGGAAGGAAGGAATGATCGGCACTGCAAGGAAGTCCGTCGAGAGGTTAGATATTGCACTTCTAGTGGGCAAGACACAAAGCAGAGCAGCCGGATAAGAAGACAGGCATGAAGCAAGCTCCTCTTACAGAGTCGTCCCATTCAACCCTTCTCTTGGTCCCATCAACATCAGAAACATGGTTGGTGGTGACCCGAGAGAGAGCCTTTCTTGTGGCTGCTCTCATATTGCAGAATTCCCTCCCAAGAGAGACGAGGTGGGCTCTCTCTTTGTTATTCTCCCATTGGCAAGCTAATACCTTACTATTCAGGCCTCTGAAAACTAAGGCACAGGTGGTGCTAATGACCAGGCTCGCTGCCAGGGCAAACTGTATTTTAACATCAATTCTAATCTGTGTTTGGATGTATTTTAACTCTTGTTTTTAACTAGTTGGTTTCTATTACTTTGTATTTTATAATGTTGTTTTTAAGTGTTGTAAGCTTCCTTGAATCAAAACTTATGAGAAAGTCTCAACAACAACAAGAACAACAATAATTGCAATATAATTTAATAACCCGAGGACTGTTTGATAGGAAGCAGACATGCTGCTATTGTGACTCTAAGGGATGGGTGGGGGACCACATTCACCTCCCAGTGTGGTTCAGCAATAAAACTGCTTTGCAAAGCTAAGCAGGATACGGTGTGGTTTCAAACGGAATGAGGACCGCTTATTGAGATTCCTGCATTGCAGGGGGTTGGACTAGATGACCCTCGGGGTCCCTTCCAACTCTATGATTCTAGGCAACCACTCAAGGGTCACTTGCCAGAGATAAAAGTGGGAAATTTAAATGGTGCCATCCAACTGACTGCAGAAATGGAGCCAAATGAGCTTAGTGGCCGTGTTTTGGGAGGGAGATTACTGGAGGAGGTCAGCTGCAAGATACTGGCCTGGATCCAGCCCTGTCTGTCAGCATTAACACAGCTCAGAGGAGAGAGAAGACAAAGCAATGTGCCACTTACCCACAACTGTCAGCAGCATGTTGTCAACCAGCAGGGCAACAAACACAACCAGCAGCACTAACTTCCGGGATTCCCTCCCCTCCTTTAACCAGCTCCGCGGGGCACAATCCATTGGCAACCTTGGGGAAAGCAGCGCCATCAGCTTCGAGGTGCACTTCTTCGCCTGCTTCTCGGGGCTCTCAGTCCCCAGGTAGCTGTAAGAGGGGGGAAATGTTGCAAAACCTCTACCCAAACGCTTGGGCTTCAGAAGACCAACCAGGAGGATAAGTTTCCAGTGCTCAAAAAGCACTTGCTGTATAATGAGTTTCCATGCTCATATTTATTCATCTTTCAATTTGGGGTGGTTTATTTGCAAATATAAAGTAAAGGGTAAAGGGACCCCTGACCATTAGGTCCAGTCGTGGCCGACTCTGGGGTTGCGGCACTCATCTCGCTTTATTGGCCAACGGAGCCAGCGTACAGCTTCCAGGTCATGTGGCCAGCATGACTAAGCCACTTCTGGCGAATCAGAGCAGCACACAGAAATGCCGTTTACCTTCCCGCCGGAACGGTACCTATTTATTTACTTGCACTTTGACGTGCTTTCAAACTGCTAGGTTGGCAGGAGCAGGGACTGAGCAACGGGAGCTCACCCTGTTGCGGGGATTCGAACTGCCGACCTTCTGATCGGCAAGTCCTAGGCTCTGTGGTTTAACCCACAGTGCCACCCGCATCCCATTTGCAAATATAAGAGTCCATAAAAAGAGTGTCGGACTAAGTCGCATTGATTTCAAAGCGTAAACGCTAGGAAACCTTTTTCAGCCTGAGGACCACATTTCCTCCTCAGCTAGCTTCTGGGGTAAAAATGAGTGGAGCAATGGAAGCGAATGTTACCTTCATGCAATAGACTGGTTTCTTGAAACCCCACCCCCCACCCCGCTTTGCATGCAGAGAGTCCCATTCTGCATCCAGGCTAGCAAGAAGCCTTATCAGAGGAAACCTGCCAGCCAGGTAAAAATGTCAAGGAAGGTGCATAGCAGGGTCAGTGTGGGGACATGGCCTTCAGAGAGGGGTGTGTAACCTGGGGAAAGGACCAGAAGGGCTACCTTCAAAGTTTCAAGGTGTTTATTGGCTCCAGACTCGAGACAAAGCTAAACTCTACTGTCTACTACATACAATTCTCCTGGTCTTCGAAGTAAAGATGCATAGGTACAGAAAGATCTGCTAACACTACCGACATGCTAGCTAACGCTGCTGTATGAAACCCACAGCTTCTTTCCCCGACTCTCACAGTCAGACCATGACACACAAACAGGGCAGCCTCAGGACATGATGAAAGAGACTATTACACCCATCTCTCTATGCACAGACATATTTCTTGAGCGAATGGGAGGGGAATGGCTCAGCAAGTCATGCACTCAACCTCGCTGGTGTTGCTATGGCAACCCATTGCACCTGGCACCCTTGCCTCAGAGCCTCCAGACGTGGGGGATGTGCTCCTCAAGACATGAGACCAAGCACTGTGCAATTTAACCCATTGTTCACATTGCACCAACAAGGCTGCAATCCAGGGGTAGGCAGCCCTTTTGCCACCATACAGTGGATGGGCAATTGGGACTGCGGGCCAGAGGATGTGGCAGTCAGTAGCTGGCGATGGGTGGAACCTGGGGTCATTCACACATACATTCACTGGGAAGATGGGCCCAGGGAGAGAACTAAAAGGCAGAACCAAGTTTTGTGAATGTTTTCATGGGCAGAATGCACCCCCTTCCCAGTACTTTTCCACCCAAGGGACACTGAATTGTCTGTTGAAGTGGGGGAGGAAAATATAATCAAGGAATTGGCTGTGATGGCTGGGGAGAAAGAAAGCCCAGATAAAAAAAGGAAAAGAAAAATGGCACTTGTGGTAGTAGACATGGGGAAACAAAACTAGACAAAGGTATTGTCTGTTGGGTACTGGGTGTACACTCCATAGCAAACTAGTGGATTTAAAAAATCTGTTTATCTGTTTTTTCTATCTTTCTCGATAGGTAGGTAGATTTTTATATATTTTTACATTAAAATGGAAAATCAAGCTTAGAACAAAATCATCACAGAATGCAGGCATGAAAGCAGAGGCAAAGGGGAGGGGCATAGATGTCAGTAATACATTTAAGACTTATAATAGCATAGAAATTATAACAAGTCTATAAAAGTTAAAAGACCATTAACATGGATATCCCTTATTTTCCGAGGTGATGAGTTGCATTCCCCGTGAACCTTTGTTTGTAAAGTTGTGCATATATTCCTATTTCATTCTATTATCCACGGCGATTTTTCATGTTCAGAGTATCCTCCTTTTTTGGCTTCATCAATCAACACAGCAGAACTTTTAAATATCCAAACACCAACTGTTTTTATCCCCTATTCAATTTATCTGTCAAAGATACCCATCTATTGCTTCAAACTGATTACAGTCTTATGAAAAGACTTCTGGGGGGCAAAACCTCATTGCTTTATTTCATATTTTTAAAAATAACAATGAGTGGATATTTATTATTGCTGCTTTGTCCTGGTAGCCTTCATTGCAACATGGGATGCTTTCAGACTTCATTTTTGGACAGTTGCTATTTTGCTGTTAGGGTTCAGTTGCACACCAGGAAATTCAGGTTGCAAAAGTAAAGTTGATTTGGCACTGTTCTGCAACAAAACCACTTTCACATGCACACATAAATCAGACTTTCGTAGTAAGTGACAGGAAGATGTATGGAAAAGTGTGGGATAATAATTGCTTGATATGGCATCAGATAGCCTCCCCCACAAACAAATCAGAATCAATGCTCGATAAATATCCATTGTCATAAAATCTGCTCACAGATTTTGTGCAAATAAATGCTCAATAAACAGGTTGTCTAGAAGTGACTCTGAAATCTCCTTAGCACCAAGCAGAGTCAAATGTAATTAAATCTGTACAATTCCTCCTGAACTCCATCATAAAGACTCTAATAAACTGTAGCCTCTGGGGCTTTAAAATATTCTACTTTTTCCTCCCACTGCACCTTGTTTTGATTAACATCGAGTGCGAAGAAGAGTCCAGGAGAACTCACAGCCTTGCCTGATATTTCTGTGACATTTTGGCAGTCCCATTAAAGGTTATTTCCTATTGTATCTTTTAGGTTCTTTTTCTAATGGAGCAGCGCATCTAAGCTACCTGTATCTTAAAAAAAAGAAAAGAAAACAGTGTTCCAGTTTAAGCAACCATATGATTATACAAATAGCATGTAACTTTCTAGTCATTTTATGTCAAGAGGTCCTTCTCACTGAATTCAGTGGCCTTAATCATTAGTAATCAAGCTTCAGGTTACAGTCTAAATCATCTGCCTGTCTGTCTTTCCTGCTATCAAAGATAGGATTTGAAACTCTAGTTCCCTGCATCCGTCTCCAACTTGTTGCCCAGAAGTAAGAAATGGAGAGTCCTTTTTCTTACCATTGCCGAGTGCATCACAGTCCACTCCTCTCCATGGTACTGATGGCGGCACAGTGCTTTGAAAGTGTCCTTCCTGGTAAATTTATTAAAGCCTTTTATCTGGGGAGGATATGAGGATGCCTTGTCCAGGAAGATGCAAATGGAAGTTCAAATATGCTCCATTCAATCTGTCAGCTGCGTTTGCGTCAGAGGCAGGGGAACAGGGTGTGGACTGGAAAGGGCTGCAGAGATTATCTGCTGTACTGAGGCACCTGAAATCCACAGCTCTTTTTTTTAATTATCAGGATTTATCTCTTAGACGCATGTGCTCTGTTGTCACAGCCCAATGAAGGTGAACAATGCAGGCCCCTTCTCCATGTGATAAAAGGTTGTTGCTCACCTTCAATGGACTCCATCACTTTTCCCAATACAGGCTTCCTCCTCTAGGTCTCCCATCAGAATATTCCCAGCAAGATCACTGAACTGAAGGGAGTTGGGAGATATTCCAACCCATCCCTTTTTTTTCTAAGACACCATCCATCAGCTCAAACCCACTTCTGACAGAGAAGCCCATATACTGGAAGACGGCAATATCCAAGCAACAATGTGGCCCAGGAAAAGTGCTATTTAGGGCCAAAAAGGAGAGTCCTGAAGTCTTCAAGTCCAGCTCAACAGCACACATGGACACGTCAGCTCTAAGGATGGGAGAATTGGTGTTTTTAGTTTCACTCAGTTTCTCATTTTTCTATCTTACTTTGTATTATTTATAAAGTACTCATGGAAATTCATCAGCTGTTTAGTGCAAATTTCTCCAAATATATGCATTGCATTGTTTCAGAAAGTGAAGATTGCTGGGTTTGCCTTTAAATGCAAACAACCAAACTTCTCCCCATCTCCAATGCGACCTCTCTCACCCATGTACTCAGGGCCAATCCTACCATTAGGCAAAGTGATGCGATCGTCTCAGGCAGTCGATGCAAGAGGGTAGCAGCAGCCCCTGGGTGTTCCTTCTAAGCCCTTCTGACCAGTGGCATTGGAAGGGGGTGCGGGAGGTGCGGTCTGCCCCGGGTGTCATCAGTGAGGGGGGTGACAAAATAGCCAACCAGCTGGGAGGCGGGGACACCACTTCCCCAGTGCCAGCACTCAGCTCCGAGCACACTGTGCACTCGCTTCCCGGCACTACCATCCCGAATTGGGAGCAGCTGGCACCGGCTTTAGGGAGCTGTGGCGGGGGGGCAAAGCCTGACTCCATCCCACTGGAGATGTGGGGCGGGGGCGAACTTGGAAGCAGAACCTTCTGCAGGAAAACACAACATGCACAAACAGGCGCCCTGCAGCAGCGAGTGTCTTTCAAAACACAAGCAAAGCAACCAAGCCAGGTGACTTTCGTTTATGCCATGTCCCCACACCAAGCAGCCTTGCAAGGCTCGGATCTGGGGAGGGGGCTGCCAGAAGGGCGCAACAGCCTCCGCTTTGGGCTGGGGTTGCTCCAGTGGGGGGGGGGGTTGGCTGCGCGATGCCTTTGTTCTCTGCTGCTTGCCCCGCCCCCTCCAGTCCCAGGTGTGTTGGAGTCATGCTCCGCCGTTGCTTCTGGCCACAGCCCTTTGTGGGAGGACAGAGTTTTGGATGATGTATGGCCTGTCCTGACCCACTGAAATTAATGAACAATCATTTCCATTGATTTCAATGGCACTACTCTGAGTAAAACTTAGTTGAATACCACCCATGATGCTGCTCATTACTAGTTAAGTAGCACACAAAAAAACACTCAGTTGGTTCTGGTGAAACACTGTCATTTTCCCACACTTAGATCACAGTACCAACAGTTGATGTCACATTTTCTCCAGTGAGAAATATTACTTTCTGAGAGCTTTGAAAATGCAATATCCCCACAGTGAGAATGTAATATCCTGCAGTGCGGTGGAGAAAGAGATGTGCCCACAGTGCAAAAGATGATAGACAAATATGTATACATATTGCTTAGCGAATTAATGGTTGCCAAAGGACCTAAGTCTCTACTCTTCTGAAGGAATAAACAAATAGCAACATTTATCTTGTGCAAGAATTGTCTGTGTGAACCATAACAAGGGCAGTAGCCTGTAACTGTTATCTCCCACTGCAGCCTTTATTACTCAAATATTGGATTAGATACCAATCACAACTGGATGATAAGCCTCCGGAGAACAAACAACCTACTATAATTGGAGCAGCTTCTAAAAACACTGTACTTTGAAGACTGCGTTCTATCTGCCATTGTGAGGGGCTGAGGGGGGTGGGAATTAAGCAAAGCAGGTAGGATCATTTGCAAAATAGGGGTGCACTAAAAGTATTGTATTGTTTGGTAGGTAATAGAAGCTGGAATTCTCTCCTTCAGAAGCCTGCACGGTGGGTGAATTAAAGAGTATTGTGGGGAGGAAAAAGGACCAAAATCACTGTTTGCATCTTTAAAGTTTCTTCCTGTATGCTTTGATGGATATGGTTACATCAATCTTGTAAGCCAATATTACTGTTACCATATCTATGACTACAAAATTACACTGTGTGTTTTGTACTTATGCTGGTTTTTTATGTTGCTGCCAAAAAGGGTAATAAATAAAGTGGGGGGGGGGGGGCGCGGAACAGGCCTCCAGGATGAAAATCTAATATGAGAGACGTCATAGCTCACGACTTCCTGGCACACATGCCCTTTGACGTGGAAGCTCTTCTGATAAATCTATGCTGCCTTAATAACATTCACATACAGAACATGCAGCTCAAGCTAGAACTGGGTGTGCCCTTTAGTGTCATGTGTCAAAGCACTTGCCAAAGCAGTCAGAAACTATATTGGGGTCAACAGCACATATCACAAAAACTGTTTCTTCAAATTCTTCACCCTGTTCCCAAGCAGTGAGGGAATTTCACTCAATATTCTCCAGGGAGTATCACATGTGAAGGGCATATCTTTAGCAAACAATATTGAGGTCAATAGGACACATTCCTACTCTCTGCTGCATGGATGGGGTATCTGTATGGCCAGGGTCCAGAACGACGGGAGTTGTAGTTCAACAACATCAGATGAGTCACATGTTCCCCATCCCCTTTCTACTAGATAGATTCAGAACCTTTCAATGGTTGCAGTTGAAACTGGAGGAGAGCAAAAAACCCAAACACATTTTTCCAAAATCTCCACCCTGTTCCCAAGCAATATTCTGCAGAGGTGACAAAGATTCTTGCATGGGAAGGGCTCCTCTTTAGCAAATGTAGTACACAGCAGAATGGAATTCACTCTGGTCAGTGACTGAAACAAATTGATGGAGTCATTGATTGATTGATTGATTGATTCAGCAGAGTGGAGCTAGCACACTGCACATGCTCAGGAGCACTGCCAAGCTCTATGATAATATATGATATGTATATATATTCAGGTCCAGGGTTTAGGTCCCAGGCGCTCCCCGTGGAGCTCTGGCTGAAAACAGATGCCCCTTCTCCACTCCCCTCCCGCCTCCGCTCAGCACCCTGGCCAGCTCCTTCTCCCTCCCGCTACTTCCGGGTCCTCCCCGCCGGCCCGCGGGAGGGGCGGGGCCGGAGAAGGAGGGAGGGAGGGAGGGCAGAGCCCGGCGAGGAGTGCCTATATGAGCGCCTGCGCAGTAGCCATTCGAGGGATGGTGAACAGAGTCGTGTCCGAGCGCGGTGAGTAGCGGCGCCGGGAGGCAGGTGGGGAGAAGGGAGGGGGAACCGGTGCATTTCGGATATAATCGCGTAAATAGATGTGTGCATTTATTGAATTTTTAACTGGACATTAGTATCCAATTATTATGAATAATAAGCGAAAGGTGAAGGAGCCCTGGACGGATTAAGTCCAGTTAAAGGCGACTATGGGGTGCGGCGCTCATCTCTCTTCAGGCGATTCCATTTTTTTACAAAAAGAAGTTGCATTGGTTTCAAGAAGGAAGGAAGGAAGGAAGGAAGGAAGGAAGGAAGGGGCTGTTGCAGAAAACTCAGCTTTCTTGCCACCCCTGCCCCCTTAAAATAAAACTTTCCCATTGTGGGTTGGGGGGTCAGGGGCTTGAACTGCTTCCGTGTCCCTTCCCAAGATTAGCAGAATAGCCGATGCAAAACAAGGGGAAGTCGTAAGCATTTTCTTAATTTACAGATGGGGTACAGGTTGCAGAATTTTAGTTACCATACACAGGTTTTATTTTTTTTCAAGTGGGACAGTAAGAACCCAACCTTGACTCTTGAAGGGCAGACTAGCCAAGAAAGGCTGCCCACAAATGTACAGATTTCGTAAGGTGCTGCCATTGTTCCTTTCTGGGCTTCCAGCCTTCGAAATACAGTGGTACCTCAGGTTAAGTACTTAATTCGTTCCGGAGGTCCGTTCTTAACCTGAAACTGGTCTTATCCTGAAGCACCACTTTAGCTAATGGAGTCTCCTGCTGCTGCTGTGCCGCCGGAGCACGATTTCTGTTCTTATCGTGAAGCAAAGTTCTTAACCCGAGGTACTATTTCTGGGTTAGCAGAGACTGTAACCTGAAGTGTATGTAAGCCGAGGTACCACTGTAGAACCAACCATTTCTTTCTGTCCTCGGCAGGATCCAGCTGTGCAGAATCTCAACAGCTAGCCGGCAACTGTGGCAACCCAAAGCCACCTCCCTCTCCATCCGGCTGCGCAGAGTGATGTTGGCCTTTCTTACGAAGCCCTTTTTCAACCCCCATCAAGCTGTAGAGTGTTGATTGGCAGGCCTTTGTGGCAGTCAGCAAACCACACATACCTTCTTGCGCAGAGCACTGTTTCGACTTCTTCCCAGACATCCAGTTTATTTCTCTCTTTTTTTTTATAATGATTTTTTATTACAGATTTTTATAACAACACAAACATATAACAAATACATAAACAAACAAAAAACAAAAACAGAACAGAAAAAAAAACATGTACCATTTCGTATCTTAGTTTCTTATACCTTTCTTCCCCGACTTCCTCATGCCTCCCTTTTCTGTATTCCAAGTTCTTATCAATTACTCAGCAAATCTTCCCTTATTTTAATTAAAATTTAAACTAATCTTCCTTATTCTCCTTGTCTTAACCATTGCTAATAGTAACCATTTACTTTCCAGTCCAACATCATTCTAGCTTTCATTAATTTTATAATATTTCTTTAGATAGTCCTTGAACTTTTTCCATTCTTCTTGCGCTGCTTCTCTTCCCTGGTTTCGGATTCTGCTCGTCATTTCTGCCAAGCCTATGTAGTCAATCACCTTCATCTGCCATTCTTCCAGTGTGGGTAAATCTTGCGTCTTCCAGTACTTCGCAATGAGTATTCTAGCTGCTGTTGTAGCATACATAAAGAAAGTTATGTCTGTCTTTAACACCCCCTGGCCGACAATACCCAAGAGAAAGGCCTCTGGTTTCTTGGGGAAAGTATATTTAAATACCTTTTTCAGTTCATTATAGATCATTTCCCAGAATGCTTTAATCTTCGGGCACGTCCACCAGAGGTGAAAGAATGTACCTTCCTTTTCCTTACATTTCCAACATTTACTGTCAGGCAAATGGTAAATCTTTGCAAGCTTGACTGGGGTTATGTACCACCTATAGATCATTTTCATAATATTCTCTCTTAAGGCATTACATGCCGTAAATTTCATCCCGGTGGTCCACAACTTTTCCCAATCAGCAAACAAAATATTATGACCAATGTCCTGAGCCCATTTAATCATAGCTGATTTAACCGTTTCATCTTGTGTATTCCATTCCAGCAGAAGATTATACATTTTTGACAAATTCTTGGTACTGGGTTCTAACAATTCTGTCTCCAATTTTGATTTTTCCACCTGGAAGCCAATTTTACTGTCCAATTTAAACACTTCATTTATTTGATGATAGTGCAGCCAATCTCTCACCTTCCCTTTTAATTTCTCAAAACTCTGCAATCTCAATTTGTCCCCTTCCTTTTCCAAAATTTCCCAGTATCTTGGCCACTTCGACTCCATGTTTAACTTTTTAACTGCCTTTGCTTCCATTGGCGATAGCCACCTTGGAGTTTTATTTTCCAGCAAGTCTTTGTATCTGATCCAGACATTTAATAATGCTTTTCTGACAATATGGTTTTTGAAACTTTTGTGTGCTTTAACCTTGTCATACCACAAATATGCATGCCACCCAAAAATGTTATTAAAGCCTTCCAAATCCAAAATGTCTGTGTTTTCAAGAAGCAGCCATTCTTTCAGCCAGCAGAAAGCTGCCGCTTCATAATACAGTTTAAAGTCTGGCAGGGCAAACCCCCCTCTTTCCTTTGTATCCGTTAATATCTTGAATTTAATTCTGGACTTTTTGCCCTGCCAAACAAATTTAGATATATCTTTTTGCCACTTCTTGAAACAGTCCATTTTATCCATTATTTGCAATGCTTGGAACAAAAACAACATTCTTGGCAATACATTCATTTTTATAACTGCAATTATTTATTTCTCTTTAAAAAGTTTATTTCTCTTTAAAAAGGCGCTGAACACAGGAAGTTGCCTCACTCTACTGGTCCGTCTAGCTCAGTATTATGAGCTCTCCCGGGTTTCAGGCCAGGAATCTTTCTCAGCCCTGCCTGGAGATGCCAGTGAAGGTTGAACTTGGGACATCTTGCAGGCAAAGCAGAGGCTATTCCACTGAGAACCCTTCCAATGGAATGAACCTTAACTGGATAAACATACTGTATAACTGAAGCTTGTGGTGGGCTGGGGGTAGATCAGAAGCAAGTTCAAAAGCCAGCACTTCATTCAGGGCCTGGCACATGCTCCAAAGGAAAAGTAAAGGCTGCAGGATCAGAGAATTGGAATGGGCCCAAAGGACAATGTGTGAAAACACACTGGCTCTCCTTTTAATGGCTGCATTCTCTGTTTTCTGTCTGCAGAGCAATTATTATTCTGCTCACTAAATTATTGCCTATGGCCAGGGAATACCCACTCTGCATAACTGCTCAACACACACGCAAAACATAAATTCTGTTCTTGGGTCCATGAGATGCAGCAGTGACACATCCCTTGCTTGCTTCCCACGTGGGATGTACCTACACCTTTTTACAAGTGGGCTTTTATTTTTAGGTTTTCCTTATCCACATTTACCTTTTGCCCCGCTCTTTCCAGGCACTGATCTGTGCTTTAACACACCATGTCTGAGCATGGTTTCTGCTTTGTTTTGCCCTGAGCTTTCCCCACAAAATCCCGCTCTTTAAATCTGGATCAGAGCAAATGTCAATTCGGTTTTTACTCAGATTGCTGTTTGCTTTTACGATTGAGCTTTAAAGAGCAAGTTTTTGCAGGAAAAGCTCCAGAGCAAAAAGGGGGGGGGTGGAGCTTTAAATCACAGACCGTTCTTGGAACGAGAGGAGGAAGGGTCATGTGTATAAGCCCTTATATTGCACAGATGGACTTCGGAAAGTAAGGAACTGAAGTGCCTTCTGAACTGTGTGTGACTCTCTGGAAAGAGAGTTAGGGTGTTGTGTGTTAGGGTTAACTGGCTGCCAGCTAATGTAGCCAAACCAGTGCAGCAGGGCAACTGCCTTCTTACAGGGCTGCCTGCCAAACCCTACTGTCTGCTGTCCACATTCATTTCTGACTCACCTCTAGCCGTCACACCCAACTTGCTGCAACTTTAACTCTCTGTTTCCCCAAGGATAGCTCGGGGAGTGCCTGACACTTCCTAATGTTGGCATTCAAAGTTTCTGAAACCTCAGGGGGAATGCCTGAATATGGCAAACTGAAGTTTTTCATCCAGAAGGCTCAGAGTCAGGTGATGAGTGGTCTGAGGAGAAGAGGGACAAGACTGGAAGGAGGAGGGGTTGGAAGCTGAAGGGGCAACAGGGTTTAGTAAGCAGGAAGAGAGCAGTCCAGAATCAGAGGCTGGAAAGCAGGCAGGCCAAGATGCATGGTGAGGCAGACTGCTGAAGAAGCCAGGGAATCCCCCCTTCCTGCTGGGACCAGCTCCACCCCCCTGGAACATACAGAGAAATGAAGAGGTCAGAGCAGAGAGGGGCTGTGTGCAAGCAGTTTGTGACTGCTTGGGAAAGACCCTGAAGAGGAGGAGCCTTAGGAAGTTCTGGGAAGGCAGGGACCTCCTTGCAACTGCTTTGTTGGAGCAAGACCTACTGGGAAGAGTTGCTGGGACCACTAGGCCTGTGCCGTTTCGGTTTCTCAAATAAGGAGTTAACTTCACTGACACCGTGTTTTTCTTTGATAGCTGACCTAATGCTTGACTCTAGCTCCTGACAGTTACTGCTTTTAAAACGGCAACCCTAAAAACACCACCTGCCCCACGGCATGTGCTGGAGTGGTGTCAAGGTCAAATTACAGCAGCTGCAGGTGGTGTGAAGCAGAAATGGGAACCTGCAAAGGAGTTTGTAGCCATGACCTGACAGTTGCATGCAGCTGAAGGACTAAGCAGGAGGCAGAAACAGGGAGCGGGTGAGATAGGCATCTGGAAGGCAGATGGCAGGGACTGGAAACCTGGAAGGGTAGCTTTTCGCCACAAGGGTGCCCCTAGTTTGAATGGTGAGGCCAAATTTAGCTTGCTTTGCCTGAAAGGAAGTGAGGTGGCATCTTATTCTACCCTGCTGCATTCTTACCGCAGCAGATGGCTCAGACTGAGGAAGTGCTGTGGGACCTGGGAGTAATACACAGCAGGAAGTGAAGCAGGACTGGCTATCTGGGCCACAGTGCCCCTGTCCTGGTTTCAGCTGCTATATGCAAGACTTCTGCTGCATGGATGCTGTTGGCTGGCCTACTTACAGCACCTCTGAGCACGTGCAGAGCAAAGTGGACCGTGTTTTATTACTTTAAAACTTACCACATGGGAACACCCCTTCCCCAATACACTAATTATTGACAATTAATTTTAGGGAAATAGCAAGAATTCACCACTTTTCCTGGCTCTGGGAAACATGGGAGCCTATCATTTCCCAGGGTCAGATTATTTCCCCATGTAGCTCAGCGTTGCTTACGCTGCCTGGCAGTGACGTTTCTCAGCAGGAAGCAAATTTCCTTTTGCATCACCAGCTTTAGACGCACCTCTTTTCTGGCAACCAGTGACTAAAGCATAGAATCCTCGGCAACTGTGCAGCAGACGGGTGGGAATGTGTGCAGAAGAGTAAGATTTGGTCTCTGGTTACCCATTTGGGGGAGCAGCCCTGCATGGGCTCAGCTGCAGGCTGAAAGGGGTCAGCAGCCTTCCAACCTCCAGGATGAAAAGGCAGTCATTTTGCGGTCACCATGGGAGGCATCCAGTAGCCACCTCTGTCTCTAGCACCAGACTAGGCGGAGCATCGACCCACATCCCCATCTAAGGAGCTGAATTGGCACCACATACATGCCTGCCACATCCATCCTCTCCCCTCTATGCTTGTTCAGACCCTAAAGCTCTCCTAAGTGCAACAGAAACTTGTGCAGAGGTGTGTGCTGGCTCAGGCCTCGCTGTATCCTTCCCATCCTGAGAAGCCAGCCCACCCAACCAGCCATCTTCGAGTCACAGATTTGGGTATGCCACAGAACTGGTTGCTGGTCTCTGTGTTCAAACCCTACCTTTTGCTGCAGGCTTGCAGTTATTGGGCGAGTCACCCTTCCTCAGGGGCTTATGTGGCATCATCTTGGAACACTTGCTGTGCCACGCAAAGAGGACAAGTGCCAAGGAGGTTTCTTAAACTGAAGTGAATCAGGACTAGGATGAAGGAGTTGGCCCAGCAGCTGATAGCTTTATAGCATGCATAGGCAAACTAAGGTCCAGGGGCTTGATCTGGCCCAATCGCCTTCTAAATCCAGCCTACGGATGGTCTGGGAATCAGTGTGCTTTTACATGAGTAGAATGTGTGCTTTTATTTAAAATGCATCTCTGGGTTATTTGTGGGGCATAGGAATTCGTGTGTTTTTTTCCGTTTCAAAATATAGTCCGGCCCCTCACAAGGTCTGAGCGACAGTGGACCAGCCCCCTGCTGAAAAAGTTTGCTGACCCCTGCTTTAGAGCGCTAGCTGGAAGCTGATTGGGTCCCCCTGACCTCTGCTGTGCTAGCGGCTGCAAAACACACCCTAGCCAGTGATGGTGCTGACACGCAGCAGAGCAGAAGAAGGGTGCTCAGCACTGCCTCTGCCCACAGCTGCTGATGTCAACACTGCTCCACCCAGTTGCATTTCTGTTGGCAAGAACATGAAAAGAGCCCTGCAGGATCAGGCCAATGGGGACCCATTTTGTCCAGCATCCGTTCTCACCTTGGAAAACCCATAAGCAGGACCTGAGCACACAGGCCTTCTCCCCTCTTGTGGTTTCCACCAGCTGGTATTCAGAAGCATTTAGTGCCTCCCAACTGTGGAGGCAGAGCTTAGCCATCATGGCTCGTAGCCACCAATAGCCATGAATTTGTCTAACCCTCTTTGAAAGTCATCTAGGTTGGTGGTCATCACGGACTCCCAATGGAAGCGAGTTCCACAATTTAGCTCTGTGCTGCACGAAGAAAATCTGTCTTTTGTCTGTCCTGAATCTTCCCACATTCAGCTTCATTTCTCTGTGCTGGCTATAATTTCACAAACTTCTAGCATGTCACCTTTGACTCAAGGCCGGCTTGTGATCCTGGAACTGAGCTGGTGGGGTCACTTCTTCCAGGGTCAAAGGGTGGGGTAGGAGGAAAGGTCCAGAAGCCACTTGCTGCCACTTCACTGCAAACCTGCCTCCTGCTTTCTAGCTGCACACCCCACACTCTTACCCAAGGCTTTCTCACGCTCCCACCCAGGTAAACCCTCAATACCATCAACAAACCAGGAGTAACAGTGACCCATATCGCAGGGCCACAGCGTAACTACATCACAGAGACTGAGGGGGAGTCATCAAAACAGTGGCAGTTTGGAGGCACAGCTTGGCTAGCGAGGACCGCGCTCTGCACGCCTTGCCAGGGCGCCTGGCCGGATGGACGACACCTTGAGGATCTTTGCTTGGGCCACCGCTAGCGAGCCGAAGAGGATGCAGATGCAGATGCTGGTTAAGAAGGTGGACGGGCCAATGAGCAGGAAGAAAGCATAATCTTTTACGTTCAGCCAGGGCTCCCGGCAGTGAGCAAAGGACTCGTTCCCAATGGCAGCGATGGGATGTTGGGTGAGCTGTGTGGGGCGTTTGCAAGAGACAGAGTCCACCTCTGGAAAAGGGAGAGACACGGAGACTCAGGGCAAGGCTGTGGTTATTGCAGCAGTTGGGGATGTTGGACCAGAGGATTGCTAACCAACAAGCACAAACCGGTTTAAGCTCTTAAGCTGCCTGCCAAAGGAATTAACATGGATTGTTTGAAGGTTGCTTCTGCTAAGACCTTTTAGGGAGACCAAGGCACCTGCTGTTCTAAAGTTAGCCAGAAAAGAAATCAAAACAGCAGTTCCAGGTGGTCCCATAACCTCCATAAAAATCCATCAATATGTCTTCCACATGATTAATTGCCAAACCGGAGATAGTTGTGGACCCCTCCCCCCCCGGGTGTCTGGCGGCGAAGGAATCTAATTTAGAAATAAAGGTTGTATCCAATGTTAGTCCTACTCAGAGAAGACCCGCTGAAACTAATGTACAATGGTACCTCGGGTTACATACGCTTCAGGTTACAGACTCCGCTAACCCAGAAATAGTGCTTCAGGTTAAGAACTTTGCTTCAGGATGAGAACAGAAATCGTGCTCCGGCAGCGCGGCAGCAGGAGGGCCCATTAGCTAAAGTGGTGCTTCAGGTTAAGAACAGTTTCAGGTTAAGAACGGACCTCTGGAACGAATTAAGTACTTAACCTGAGGTACCACTGTACATGGCTAACTTAGGTACATTTGTTCCAATGGGTCTGCTTTGAACTTTGTTGGATACAACCCTAAATGAACAAACAGATGGTTAGTCATTTCTAAAGGAGCTGATGGTGCTATAATAAAAGCCAGTTGCACCCAGCTGCCCTGCTTCACCCACCACACACCATGCATTCTTTTGGGCAAGCCTCTTGGGGAAACTGAATCCTCCCCTAAAAAAAAATAATGTTATGGCTCCAATTTATTTGTTTTGAGAAAATGTGTTCACAGACTTGTATTGCTGGAACTTTGAAGGGCAGTGGAGATAACTGGGGAAGAGAACTGAAAATAAAAATTTCAACCACTTTGAGGTTTTCTGCAATCAAGCAGTACAGTCAACTCTTATCTTACATGGGGGTTAGATTTCAGGGATAGTGCATAAAGCTAAAATTGTGTAGAGTCAAAACACGGGTGCAGCAGCTGGTGGAATTGTCAACATCTTTTTTTTCCCAGACACCCGTTTTTAAAAATGATTTTAAAATTTTTTTTGCCAAGCGTATAAAGCTAAATGTGCACAAGTTAAATGTGCCTAAGTTGTGGGTCTACTGTTTATAAATTTCATGAAATAAAACAATAAATAAAGGTGATCGTTGTTAAAGCCACCAGCGACAGGTGAGCTTTCCAACCCCTTCCCTGTTGAGTCCTGCTCACCTGGGACTTTCTCCACGTTGTCAGTGAGCCACTGGTAGAGGGGCTGGATGGCGCAGGTGCACCCCCAGGGGTTGTTGTGCAGCCTGAGGAAGTGCAAAGAAGGCAGGTTGCTGAAGACGTCGGGTGAGAGTGAAACGAGCGCATTGCCCTGCAGAAACAGAGACTCGAGGTGCGGCAAGGAGCTGAGCAGCTCTGGCTCCAGCATCAAGAGCTTGTTGTTCCCCAGGTTCAGCATCCTCAGCTTCGGCACGGGGAGGAAAGTATTGGGTTGCAGGACAATCAGGTAGTTCCCACTCAGGTCCAGTTCCCGCAGCTCACTAAGGCCAGCCAGGGCCTGGGGGTAGATGACCCCGAGGATGTTGCTCCGAAGGCTCAGGTGGCGCAGGGCGCCCTGGACGACAAAGGTGCTGTTCTGGAGGGTGGCAATGCGGTTGTAGTCCAGCAGGACAGTGGTGGCATTGGCTGGAAGGTCCTCCGGTACCCAGCGCAGCTTGTGCTCCATGCAGTTGATTTCCCCAGAGGTACAGCTGCAAACAGCTGGGCAGGCAGAGCAGCTGGGGGATGGGTAGAGGAGGAGGAGGAGGAGGGTGAAAGTGGCAAAGGTCTGAAGGCAACTGCAGCGGGTAGGGCTAGAGCCTGAGGGGAGGACCTGGCTTCTACCGCACCAAGCCATGGAGCCTCCTCTTCATGCCCACCCTGATTCCTGGGCCAGGATTCACAGCTTGCGCTAAAAACCTCACAACCCACCAGCCTTTCCCTGCAAAAGGAGGGCAGTTCTCAGGCTCCCCTTCTTAGCAACTGCCCTTGCTCCAGCAGAGTCCTGCATGCCAGCCTTGCTTCTGCCCAGCTATTAACTTGGCTTCTCTTCTGGGTGCAGCTGATGATGGGTGGAGCTTTCGCTCTTCCTTAGCAAATATTTTAACAGGGCAGCCTCGCCTGCCAAGGGGCAAAGCCACAGCTTCCTCCTGGGCCCAGCCTGTCTCCTCCAAAAGAGCCACACCAGGCTGCCCTGGGATAGCCGGCTCCCGGCTTTGCCTGGCATCACCCCTCGGCTCCTGCTCTCAGGCTGCCCTGGCACATCATGCCAGGCAAGTTAACTGGTTTACTTATTAGTGTGCTTCACCCTGCCCTTCCTCCAAGGAGCTGCTCAGAGCAGCATTTCGGGCTCGCAGCAAGAAGCCTGTACAGTAAGGTCAGCCTTGAAACACAAGGCATAGTTATAGCTGAGGGGATTCACACCACAAGAGGTGGGTGACAGTCAGCTTCAGGAGAAGGACTAGGCAAATTTGAAGAGGAGGAGGAATGATGCAACAACATGCTCATGAGGCTGGAACCGGGATTCCCAAGGGCCTTGCCTACGCTTGACTCCAGCTCCTGACAGTCAGAGAGGGACTTGGCTGTCTGCTGCAGGGGACAGGACGATGGAGGAAGTGGATGAAAACTCTGACAAAGCAGCTTTTGTTCCGCCATAAGGCAGGCCAGCTACTGGCCCATTTCCAGTTGCACAAGGGGTGCCCCATGGACTGCAGGTGCTGGCAGCCATGGGGGGAGGGGGTGCTTCTGAATAGCCATTGCTGGAAGCCAAAGGAGAGGAAAGTTGCTCTTGCAAACAGGTCCTGTTTGTGGGTTTCCCATTGAGGCATCTGGCTGGCCAACCGGAGTGGAAAGGTGCCACAACTCCCTCCCTCTAGAAATGGGACACCCAAATTTGCCCCTTCGCCCTGAGCCCTTGCTGCTGGGAAGCAGCCAAACTCCCAATGGAAACAGGAACACTCGGGATGCAAGGCTCAAGAAGATAGGAGGGGATGAACCCCCCCAAAAAAACCTTTTATTGACCCCTTCCTTCCTTCCTTCCTTCCTTCCTTCCTTCCTTCCTCCAGGATGCAGAAACAGCATCATGGATATTTGGCATCATAGATGATTTTGGAGGAGTTTCCCCGGTCCCTTTCGTCTTCTGTGGTGAGGTTGAGGGAGTGCAGCACTTTGTACTGGACCATGGTGATGAGAGCCAGCGCCTCAGGGTCTAGGCCGCTCATCAGTGTCACTTCTGGGGGACAGAGGAAAAGAAAGCACACTGGGTGGCTGGTTCCATACCTGCCGACTTCTCCATGCCCAGGCCAACCCGAGGAGGGAGGAGGGTCCTGTGCTGGACCCCTTCCTGCCAGCGCAAAGCTGTCAGCTGAAGAAGCATTTCAGCTACCCAAAGAGGGCTCCTTCCTGGGAGAGGCAGCATACCATCTCTACTGAAGACCTTCCTCTTCCAACAAGACTTTCAGTTTGAGACTTTTCCCAATCTGCATCTGCACTGGAAGCATTTTAAAATGTTTTGAAAGGTTTTTGGTAATGTTTTGTTACTCGCTGCCACCCTGGCCATCTTTGGGAGGAAAGGCAGGATATATATTTATTAAACATAGAACTAAAGAGGAGGGGCGTGGCAGGGGCAGGAGGTGGAGCTGCTGATACAAAGCACAATCCTAACTTTTAGGGCTGGTGCTCTGGAAAAAAGGAAGCAGCCAGCAACCAGTCAGACAAAACTAGCAAGGAAGTATCCCACGAGCCCCGTCAACAGGTAAGTGGCAAGGAGCTGTGCAGTTTAAGGAACTGGGCAGCAAGTGTATGGATCTGGTGTCACTGGACTTGTGCTGTACTAGTGGCCACAAGACACAGCCTGGCCACCTGCCTTGTCCCCCACCCACCCAAATAAGAGGTACCAGCTGCCAGAGGCCCCTGAGTGCTTCACCCTCTCCACATCACCAAGCCCAAATTCAACAACACTTAACATTGCATCCATTGGGATCCTACTATAAACAACAGGCCATGGACCTCTGCTCAGCTTGCCAGCACAGCCAGTAAAGTGTACAAATACACAAATCAAATAAATGAAGAAGAATGAAGCCTGGTAAGGCCGGTTTTCAGTGGCTCAGGCAGGTTTAGCAAAATATCTCTCCATATGCAAAGAAGCCAAGGTCTGGCAAGCAACTCTGCTTCAGTGGGGAGCTTGGGCTTTGCAATGTTTATTTTTATTCTGTTTACCTTGCAGAAAGATTGAGGTCCTGCAAAGTGGCTTGTAAGGATATGCAGGACTCAGACTATTTACGCCATGCCATTTACACCAGGGACATTGTTTTAAGAAAGAAAGCTGTTATCCTTGGAAATCTGAGCCCAGAGACTGAGGGCCCAGAGAATGCGGAGGGTTTGCCCATGTGCTCCCAACCCAACTCACGGGACAGGGGCTCTTTGCTTACCAGTACAGGCAGGCAGACAGAGCGAGCAATTGCTCCAGGATGTCATTTGCTGGCAGTCCTCCACACACGTCTGCACTGGGACACCACAGACTGCAACAAGAAAGGCCCCTTAGTTATTTGTCTCAGGCAAAACCTCAGACTCACCACCTCCTCTTCCTACTCGGCAGGATGTAACTATGCAAATACCTATGCTACCAACAGTGTAAACTGGTTTAATTCAACTTCTCCCCCCCCCACACACACACCGCAAAACCCATACTCTGTGCAAAGGAAGGATGGCAGAACCAGGAAATGGTGGGGTCAGTACACATGGTAGGAGGACTGGACAGTGCCAGACTCTGGTGAAAACACCCTCCAAGGGCTAGGGAAGGGGCTGCCCCACAGCTCTGGAATGCCTCTCCCACCCCCAAGCATCTCAGCCTGTGGCTTTCCACCATTGCTGAAGTAACAGAGCCAAGCCCCAGATGTACAGGGCTGAAGGCTGGGTCAGAAAGTTCCATTCTCAAGAAGATCTAAGGACTGTCTAGCATCACACACCAGGCGCAAGAGAGTCCACTGAAGTCATTCATTGTTAACCGAAGGAGCGAATTTGCTTCCTGAATAAGTTATCTAAGAAATACAATTGCTGCTGCCTCAAAAATGCAAGTCTGTATTTCCACCCACCCCACTTAGACCTTCCTCTACCCCTGTTTCTCCATGACTCAGTGAAGACATATTGCCCCCCTCCCATTTTGCAGGGCCCAGCATAGCATCAGGCTAACCTTCTGATGGCACCGTTCTCAAGAGGAAAAGAAAGCAGACCAGGAGAGGAAGGGGCCGGGGGGGGGGGGGGGAGACCGAGCAAACAATCCAGGAGAAGGGGGAAGAAATTTGTCACCTCCAGTGTGAGAGGGCAGATCATGTTTAACAGCACCATACTAACCATGTCTACTCAGAAATGAGTCCTGTTGAATTCAATGGAACGTACTCTCAGGTAAGCGGGGATTGGATTGCAGCTATGCCACGTCAAAAGGAAAGCATAGGAACCTGTTCCATCAGGAAAGTAAACAGACTTCTCTGTGCCCGCTGTCTCCACCCGCCTCTGCAACAAGCAGGTTTCTGTCACTGGGGTTGCCCAGGACAGCTGGCAGGAACAGGATGTCCTGCTGGGAGCAGCTACACACAGGTATGTATAACTAAGATGTGCTCTCTCTCTCTCTCTCTCTCTCTCTCTCTCACACACACACACACACACACACACACACACACACACTGCTGCTAGGGTGAACCACATTCATCCAGGTTTGGTGCTCAGCAACTGAGCAGGTACTTGTGCACTCCTAAGTGGCCACAGCCTGCCAGCCATGCTATGTAACCCACTGGAATGTTGGCACAGGCCACAAAAAATGAGTTTCTTGAGCCACTGCTGCTCCCCAAGAGAGGCTCTGTGACAACGACTGCCGGCTCCCTCACCTTTCTCAGCCGTTGTCTGGAATCGGCCGCTGCAGTCGCAGGCAGGTCGTGGTGGGGGTGCCGAGGCCCTATGACAGGAGGGGCCGCTGAAGCCCTCTGCACAGACTGAAAGGAAACAGAGCAAATGAGTGCAGAAGGGCTCAGGCATGAGAGGGAAGGGCATGGTGAAGCAGCTGACATCACACAGCTCTCTGCTCCAAGCAACCACGTTTCTGGGGCTTCGCGACATAACACACAGCATTAATTTTTTTTTTTTTTGTAGGGGAAAGCGCGAACGCAGTCCCCCACTACCACAAATTATGCAGTCGAGTTTCCCGCATTTGGGGAAATCGCAGGGGTCAGCACACCCGCAGTGCAATGGATGAGCCTCACCCTGGGAAAACCTCCTTCATGATCAAGGTGTCTTCCCTGCCAGGTAAGTATAACACACAGCATTAAAAGCCAGCAGGATGTTCTCATCAAACACCTGACTTGAGCAACTGTTGCTGTTGTTATTTCAATTTGGCTCTCAGGCAAGCCAATGAGGGCAGAGAAAGGAGGCCGAGATGGACAGTGGCTTCGCCTTTTAGGCTGGCCTACTGACTGCAGCTGGCTTGACACTTTCCCCCCATTGCTTTTCCGCTGTTCTTTAACATCAGCATGATGCACAGAAGTCCAGCAGATGAAGTTCTTCCTTTAATCAACAGGGAAAGCTACACCAGTTTCATGTCTTGCACATGGAAGCAGCTCTCGACAAAGGGCTGTCCATACCTGGGCTTAATGCAACCCATGCAGCTCTCCTGTTTGGATTTTCAAAGCACAAGGAATCTCTGGATTTAGGGAGGAGATGTTGGAGGAGAGCCCCCACGTGGATGAGGGGGGAATAAAGTAGGCGTGAGTGGTTCACAATCTGCATTAACCCCAGTTTGGACAGACCCTAAGGCCTTTGCATTGCAGACCTGGATGACCTGGTGCATGTGCTCCTCACCGGAGCAGCCAGGATGCAGGCATGTTGCAGATCGCTGGGGGTGGCACTCTGCCCCTGGGCAGGCAGTGCTGACTCCAAGGTAAATCATGGTTGAGAATTACACTTTGGTGATGCCTTTCTCTCACAAGGACATAAGAAGAGCCCTGCTGATCTAGGCAAGATCTAGTACAGCATCCCTGCTGCTCACAGGGGCTTGAGAGGTCCTTCTGAAAGCCCCCAAGGAGACCTCCTTCTCCCTGGAGAGAAGTGCACTGCCGCTACACCTGGAAGCTCCACTCCTCTGCAAGGAGGAACCATCATGTCCTTCAGGCAGAAGACATGAAGAGGGTTCTCTTCCCGTCCCTACGCAAGACTCACTTACTGGTCCACCTGTAAAGCGTTGAATCTGGCTTGGTGACAATGCTGTCCGTGGAGCTTATCAGATAGAAGCCAGTCCCTGTTTGGAGGACGGCGGCACACACGCTGTGCTCCATCAGGCACTCCTGCTTCGCTTGCTCCAGGCTCTCAGCGGAGGGGTACAGCACGGACGGCTCTCCTGCCACGCCGTGGCCAGTTTGCTCATCAAACCATTCTGTGGCTGCTGGGAAGGGAAACATGGTGTGGCCAGCTTAGCTAATGCTCCACAATTAAAACCACCAACAGAGCCTGTTTACATGGCATGTTGTAAAATTATTTATTTGCGGATGCATTTGAATGCTGCTTTTTGTCCCCCAAACAACCCCCAAAAGTGACTCACATAAAAGCAAAGTGAAAGAGCAGAGCAGAAGTAAAGACCATCATAATCAACAAGTAAAAATAACAGCCAGGGTCTCAGGTAGTTTTCAAAAGGGGTACATGCATGGGCAGGGGCCCAGTTTCAGCATTCAGAAAGAGCAATGGGGATTGTGTGCTCCCTCCTCAGGGAAGGAGGGTTGGGTTGGTTGTAAGAAGCTTTGGGTTGCCCTGGGCAAGATAAAGCAACTCACAAATTCAACAAATAAACTAATTACCTTCACTACATTTGCACAGGAAGGGCCTCTCCTCCTTGCAGCTGGCATCACCGAGAAGCCCTGTTGATGAGTTGAACCACACACAGTCCTTCAGGCCCCCATCAGCCATATCATCCTTCAGGTACCTTTCCCCACACACAAAAGCAAAAGGAAGAGGGTTGTTTGTGCTCCAGGGCTCGGGGGGGGGGGGAAGGTCACAAGAGCTCCCTCCAAAAGGAATTTTGCAAATGCTCTCGACTAGGATGCCAGCACTCCAGGACATATAAATTCAATTCATCATCAGAGGTATTGCCACATCTCATATTTCCTGGTTCAAAATGCAATGCTTTCCTTGAATATGAGATGAACACCATTACCCTCCCAACCAATTCTTCCATGGCTGAGAATCTGAGCTAGGGCAGTGTTCACTTCCTTCCCTCCTTCCCCTAAGCTCTCATCCAGCAACAGTCCTTCAAACTATGTTCCTTCCAGCCCCATTGTTCATTGGTTGCTACACTGATGGTGGCAGCATGCAGAAGGGAGGGAGAAAGAGAGACAGACAAACAGAAGGCATTCAGGCAGGCTATACAGCACACCAGGTACAAGGAGGAATGGAAAATGCAGTTTTCCCAGCCACTGATGTCAGAAAGCTCTGATGGATAAGGGAGGAGGCTCACAGGAGTTGGGTTGGGATTGGATCCCATTGCATGTGCCCAGTCAGGGGCTGCAATGCCAACTGGGTCATTTTGGATTAAGCTGAGCTATTTTCTATTACAAAACAATAACATTGTTGGGGGGGGGATGTCTGAGCTGATCTACTTAAAGCTTGGTGGGACATGACCTTCCCCAGCACCATTCGCCCACAGGGCAGTCATATCTAGGGGGAAAGGGCCCTGGAGGAGCCACCCGGGTGCTCACTGTGCCATCTGCTCGCTGAGGGGCTCCTGTGTTGTCCACCGGAAGACGGATTCCTCCTTCAAGTCATTCAAGCCCGTCCAGAAGGTTCCTGCAAAGTTTGAGCGGACCCAGTCCTGGAACAAACATGGCAACCGCAACCTCAGGATGGGTGGAAAGAAGGCAACCATCCCATGATGCCTCAGTTGACCTTTCACCTGCCCCCCTGCAGGGAGAGGGGTGGGGGGCTTGGGCACGTACAGGGTGGCACAGGGTTCTCCAGAAAGGTCAATATCAAGGAAGGAGAGGGCTCCGGCTTCCCTAGGGCAAGCACCACTTGGCCCCTGATTGCAGGCTGAGAGGAGGGCCAGTGAGGGAGCCGTCTTCTGGAAACTGCAGCCCAATTCCATGGGCTGCATGCCATCAAAGGTCATCATGAGGGGCCCTGTGCTTCTGGAGGGATGTTGGTACGGAAAAGCCATACCTTCTCTTGCAGAGAGGTCAGGTGCAGCAGTTCTGTCTTCTTGAACCTCCGGCAGGCATGCAGGGCCTCTTGCCACCCGCTGGCCAAGGAGGGGTCCCAGAAGTAGCAGCTGCCATTCCAGTGGCTCCACCCAGGCTCTGTCGGACAGGAACTCCGGGGTGCTGAGGAGGAGGCGGGGGGATATTATCCAGAATGAGGCCCAAGCCGCTTTCCCTGATTATGGCCACAGCCCATCATCCCCAAAGTCCATTCAGTGGAGCAGAGGCCAAGAGAGCCAGGTGAGAGCATTGTCCCCTTCCAAAGTCCCGCCAAGCACTTACCCAATGGCCCCTCGCACACCCACGGCTTGAGCTCAGAGCAGGAGGATGCAGCCACCTGCCCCTCTCCCTGCAGCCCAATCTCCAGGCAGCCCCCGGTAGCAAGCTGTGTGTCTGCCAACCTAGCGAGGGAAGCAAAAATGGGTCACATGTGGCTGGGACCACCAACTTCTCGACAAGGAATGGCAGGTGCCAAGGAAGCCAAAATCATAGACAGAGAAGGAAGGACAATGGGGACCTGGAATGAGGTGCTAAGCCTTGCAAGCGAGGGGTGCAGTTCTGACAGTGTGGTGGCAGGAGATGCAGGAAGATGATCACTGTCCCTCCTCAGTCTCCCTAGACAAAGACGCTCCTTCAGAAGCTGCATAAGGGTTGGACTAGATGTCCCTTGGGGTCCCTTCCAACTCTATGATTCTGTGATTCAGGTTTGCTGGGTAAGCTGGTTGCCAGAGGGCCAATAAAGCAAGGGAGCCCCTCTGTCAGTGATGAAGCACCTGCTCTGCCTGTAGAACAGGGCCAGCCCCTCCATGAGACAGACTGAGGTAGCTGCCTCAGGTGCCAGAATCCAAGGGGTGTGAATCCCACCACCACCACTGTCTCCACTGAATCGAAGAGAAGCAGCTGCAGCAGCAGCTTCCAGGGTGATCTTGCAAGAACAGCATGTCTCATGGGACGCTCGCAAGACCTTGACAGAACCCAGAAGCCATAGCCACATGCCCCCAGTAATTCGGAACAACATGGGTATAGCTCCTCCATGTTTTGCCTCAGGCAGCGAAACGGGGCAGGCCACGCCGGCTGGAGGTCCCGGGTTCAACCCTTGGCCCAGCACAGAGGGAGTCTTTCCTGTCAATGCTGGCCTGGTTGACCATGTCTGCTTGAAGGCAGCCACCTCCCCCCAAAACACTCACCAGGGAGAAGAAAGATTGGCTGCTTGGCCCTCTGCCCATGTCCAAGTCCCATCTCTGTCGACATCATTCAGCCCTGTCCAGCTGTTCTTCTGCACCATGGCTGCTATCCAGGCCTGAAGGGGAAGAACGGATGGGGGTGGGAGAGGAGGCTCATTCCGTTGGTTTAACCTGCTCATTTACAACATGAACATTCAGCTCTCTGGCAGCAGCAATGTGCTTTGTAGCTCCATATATTGAAACAAAATGTTTGTAGGTATAAACACCTATAAAGAGTTAGAACAGCCACCCAAAAGTGGGAAACGTTCTCCCACCCAGTGATCTGAGGGTTGGTTGCCAGGAACACTGTCCTTCAGCCGTCAAATGCCTGGCAAACAGGAATGCTTGGAAATTTCCTCCTAAAAGTCAGTAGTGAGGAGGGCACTCCACAAAATGGGAGCACCACTGAAAAGGCCCTGTAGTAACATCCCTGAATAGACCTCACCTACTGATTTTGCAGAGTCCAAGATGGTTGGCAATGGGGAAGGTGCATGGGCCCAAGTCATTTAGGGCTTCATATACTGGCCTTGAACTGGGCCACACAAGCTTACTGGCAGCTACCCCACAGTGAAGCATGGAGCACCAGCCATGCCACCTGGGAGCATGACTAGCTCCCAACCTGCCTTTTCCTTGGCGCTGCTGAGGGTCAGAAGGCCCACGTCTTTTCCATATGTCTGGCAGGTGGCTTTTGCCCCCTGCCAGTTCTTGCTGTTGTGCTCCTCCACGTAATAGCAGTGACCATCCCAGAACCACCAGCCAGGAGCATGTGGACATCTCAAGCTCACCAGACCTGGAAAACAACCATAGGCAGGGCAGTAGTAGCTTCGCAACGTGACCCTGACTCTAGCCTGCCTGTTCTCTATGAAGTTGTAGCGCTGCTGCCTCTTGACGATGTTGTTATTTCCAATGAGGTATTGCTTTGTTTTTCTTATGTTGACTTTCCCTTTTATCACAAAGCCACTTGGCTTATTTTATTAACAGAAAAGATGAGCGTAAATGATTAAGCTAAAGAAATGCGCCCAACTGTGGGAGTTCATGGAGCAAAAGAAGGCCTGCCTTGTACTTATTTATTTCATTAAAAAAAGATACACTGCTTGATTGTATTTTTTTTTTAAAAGCCACACACCTCGAAGTGGCTTACTGAAAGATAAAACAGTAACATCAAGAAAATTAACAATAATACTTTTAAACATACAGAAGTTAAAGTACTAAAACATACAGAAATTCACATCCACTTTCCAAACACCTGGCTAGGGTTGCCTAAACAAGGATGTTTTTAGCAGGTGTTGAAAAGAGTACAGTGAAGGCGCCTGCTTGATCTCAATAGGCAGTGAGTTCCAAAGTGTAGGTGCTTGGTGGAGTATGTGGAGATGGCTAAACTTCGATGGGAGGAGCAAGGAACCAGGAAGAAAGAAATTTAACTAAGACTGGGGAAAATTTACTGAGTATTTTTAAAAAAAATTGTAAACAACTTAAAACATTAGCAAGGTTAATGTAAAATGAGCAGTAAAGATAACTTAAGGAAATTATTAGAGAAAATAAATAATAAGGTATTGGTTTGGATATGCAGCAGTAAAGATAAAATGAAAGAAACCACAGATGAGAGGATGAGTGGAGGTCAATTTGATGGTATTTTTGGTTTTGCTATAGAATTTGTATGTTTTGTTGTCAAATTGTACCCCCCCCCCCACTGCTATAACAAAGTGTATCTGTGGCACCTGTAGCAATGCCAATTATGCCAAGTCAGTCACAACTGGACCTAATGGTCAGGGGTCCCTTTACCTTTACCTTTTAAGCAGTTGATAGGCACATGTAAGAACACAATCTTGTAGGTAAACTGGTCCCAAGTTGCCATGGGCTTTATATGCAAATGGCAACACCTTGAACTCGGTGCAGGAGCAAATCGGCAACCAGGGGAGATCTCTGAGCGCAGGTGTCATATGCCAACAAGGCCTCACTCAGTCATGCTGCAGCATTTTTATGTCACTCATATTCTGCCCCGCCCCCAAACTTACCATGAAGGCACGAGGGGGTGAAGCGACGGACGCAGCGCAGGTGGCGCCCATCGCATTGGCCCGTCAGGGGGTTGTAGGTCGATGTGCTCAAGCACGGAGAGCAGCGCCGCCGGCACCCATCCCCACAGAAGCTGGGGGAGCAGGCTGCAAGGACAGAGTGTTGTCGGTTAAGGCAGTGAGCTACCTGGAGGAGTCAGCCTCTCTGACTGGCCTCACGATACTCTGGATAGAGTCATGTCTGCTGGAGGCCCTGCAGAAGTCGCTGGAGGTGTCAGGGGTCAGATCCTGCAGCTTTGAAGCTCAGCCTTTGAACCTGGTGGCACAGGCACACACCAACGCACAGGAGGAATGGCCAGCCTCAACAAGGAAGCCTCTCAGCACTGGACTAGGGAGGAAATTCTCAGTACTGGCCAGGTGGGGTTAGGGCTGCCTTAGTGCCTTGTGTGATGTGTTTGGCCCCCGGGTCTTTGGTCCTCTCCAGCAAATCTTAGGCTTTTATTGACACCAGAGTGGGATCTCTCTTAAGTCAGCCTCTGAAGACCATCAGAGAAGGGCTGCTTCTCTCTCCCCTCCCTGCCCCTTTCCCCTTGTGTGTGTCTGTCGTGATTTTTAGATTGTAAGCCTGCAGGGACTGCCTTGTTTTAACTGGAAGCCTCTTGGGCTGAAATAAATAAGCAGTAAATAATAAAATTGCCTCCTGACCCTCATTGGGGGCTCCCTGGAAGCATCTGACTGGCCACTCTTGGAAACAGGGCACAGGCAGAGGCAGAATGGGAGACATCTCCTGTCTTCTCATGCAGCTGAACCTGCAAACATTCCTCAGCCCAGGTAGGATGGGTCACAGGGCAGTAAGCCAGGCATGAATTTATTCTGGGAGAGGCTCCTGAAATCCATTGACAAAGGGGCTTCTAATCCACACAAGGTCAGACTGCCATACACTGGGTTGGCCTTTAACCTGCCACCACAAGACACATTTAAAGCACATTGCTGGGCTGTGCAGTGTTCAGGGGCATCCCTGAAATGGAGGGAGGAAGGTGTTCCAGCCCCCGATCTACCAACCCACTACTATTCCCCCTTCCCAACCTCCTCCCTGTCCTCCTGCATCTCAAATGCAGCAGAAGCAGCCACTCACCTGCCTTCACGTAGAGGATGGCATCCGAGCCAGGGCTGTCCACCAGCACCGTCCCTGCCACCAGGTAATAGGCCCCGCTAAGTCTCAGCAGCCCCGTGCAGCCCTCCTTCTGCAGGTAGCAGGCGTCCTTGGCTTCCTGCAGCGACGCTCGCCTCTGCTGGGGGGCCGAGCCCTGCTGAGGAAGGAGCAGCTTCTCCCTGAAAGATGGCAGGTCCACATCTGTGTGGGGATGCCATGAAGTGGGAGAAATAAAGTGAAAGCTCTTCCTGGCAATGTACAGAACAAGGCGACTTAAGGCACATTTCCTCCACCCGAAAACTGGGAACTGTAGTTTACCCCTCACAGAGCTAGAACCCCCCAGGACCCTTAACAACATGCAGTTCCCAGGGTACATTGGATAATGTGCTTTAAATATAAGGTGGCATCCCCTGAAGTGTGACAAAGGGCAAAAGACCCCTAACATTCCCCACCTCTCCTCTATAAGGATACGTTGGCATTAAGCCCCTCAGTGCATCAAAGGAGATGACAGAATGAGTGGGGATTTAGGTGCCAGGCAAAAATGTTCCTCCTTAACCAGGTCTTTGCCTGACTGACCTCCAATGCCCTTTTAAAATGTGTTTGGGGAGCCAGTGGGATTATTGCGTTGTTCTTGTTTTTATTATGTATTTTGTGATTTTGTGATATTGTGATTTTATGTTGAGAACCGCCCTGAGACCTGCAGTATACAAATTTAATAAATTCTCATCATCATATTTTCTCCCCAGAGAATACTCCCACCTTCAGGTCGCTGGCAAGCCCAGCAGAAGCTGCCTGGCTCTGAGCCTCTTCTTTCACCACCAGCAAAGCCAGCCCTGGCCTGAAAAAAAGAAAGAAAGGGGACGGCAGCTTAGCCTGTGGGGCAGTCAGATGTTGCTGGGCTCCCATCATCACCCCCTTGATCCCTGGCCAGGTTGGTTGGGGCAAGACTAGGGGAGGTTGCGGGAGAGATCAGGCATGGCAGGTTCAAAGTAGTTTGCCTGTCCCAGGATCAGTGCTTTTTTTCTGGTGAGACACAACTGTACACAAAGCCATCACCTTTTTGGAGGGAAGGAGGAGGGAGGGCTCTTGGACCCCTCAGAGCATCACGCCTCCTTTCCCAAGGAGGCAGGAGGCTGTGACAGGATTCTGGAGCCCTGCTGCCTCCTTCCCAAAGCTGGACAGACCCCCTTAGAGCATTGTGCCTTCTTCCCTAAGCTGGGCAAATGCTTCCTGGGCTTGGGGAAGGAGATGCGAACCAAGGTCCTGGCAAAATGTTGGACAGTGTTACCCCTGTGGTAAAAATAGGCATGCATAATGCAGCAAGTTATTTATAATGCATCTCTATATACCAAGATAGGGATGCGGGTGGCGCTGTGGGTTAAACCACAGAGCCTAGGACTTGCTGATCAGAAGGCCGGCGGTTCGAATTCCCGCGACGGGGTGAGCTCCTGTCGCTCAGTCCCCGCTCCTGCCAACCTAGCAGTTTGAAAGCACGTCAAAATGCAAGTAGATAAATAGGTACCACTCTGGCGGGAAGGTAAATGGCGTTTCTGTGTGCTGCTCTGGTTCGCCAGAAGCGGCTTAGTCATGCTGGTCACATGACCTGGAAGCTGTATGTCAGCTCCCTCGGCCAATAAAGCGAGATGAGCGCCACAACCCCAGAGTCGGCCACGACTGGACCTAACGGTCAGGGGTCCCTTTACCTTTACTATATACCAAGATCTCAATGAAGTTCCAGTAAATCATGTAATTGTTTTACATGTATTTGTTTTTCCTGGCCCTGAGGAAATTTTGCACCCAGGGCAATTACCCAGAGTACCGGCACCTTTTTCCTAGAAAAAAAGCACTACCCAGGACCCCTTCCCACAGCCCATCTCCAGGAGGTTGGCAAAGCACACCCATTCCATGGCTATTGGGGTCCCTCTCAACTCTAGTCAAGTCAAATTATGGTGGTTCCAATGTGAGAAGTTCACCAGAACCTACCTCCTCTCCCACCCCCAGCCTCCAGCAGGGACCCCATCTCACCTTGACCTTCTGCACAGTAGCACCCAGGTACCTCTGGCAAGCAGAGGCTGCTTCGTCCTGTCTGCTGTAGCGCTCCTTGGACACGCAGGCTCCATGCTCAAACACCCAGTCATCCAGGGGCAGGCACTTCAGAGAGGCATACACCGCTAGGGAAAGGGGTTTGGCCATTACTAGCTGACCGCGGTGCCAGGGGGTTACTTGGCAAACACCCCCCCTTGTGCACCAAGTAACTGCAGGGTGCCCCCTGGCTCCTGGCGCTCAGGAGCAGGGTTTTTAAGTCAGAAGGCATGATGCTTCCTGGCAAGCCGCTCTGAGCCCGGCCTTGGCTGGGGAGGGCGGGGTATGAATAAAAAATATTATTATTATTCTGGAAGAGCTACAAGCTTGAAGGCAGCTGCAATTCCATTTGCACTGGGGCAAGGGAGCAAACAGGTGGCAAGGGAGGTTATAGGGGGGGGAGCAGCAGAAGGTCTGAAGGGCTCCATGGTGCCAAACGAGGCCACCAGCCCTCCTTCCTCTCAGGGCTCCAGGGCGGGTCTAACCCTGTTTCTCCAAATGTGACCTTTTTTTGCATGGGATTGAGGGTGACTGCCTTAGGGACGGCTCGGAGGAGAGCCCCATTAGCCCACTGCTTTGAGATGCACATACCGGCTGCCTCCCTGTAGCGCAGGAATCCATCGCAGAGGCCCGTCAGCGGGTTGCAGCTCAGGCCTGGCTCACACCGGGGGCACATTGACTGGCAGTCCTGGCCAGAGAAGCCGGGCCGGCAGCTCGTCTTGACATGCACAGCAGCAGCCGAACTGGCATCAGGGTCTTCCAGGGCCACAAGGCGTGTCCCCTTGGCAAGGCGGTGGCCCCCTGCAGAGCTGACGACGGCGTCACACCCCGTGCCCAAGGCAGAGCACTGCTGCTTGGCAGCCTCCAGCGAAGGGAAGCTCAGGTCCAAGGAGGGAGCACCATAGAAGGACTTCTCAGGAAAGGTCGTGTAGGAGCCTGAGGGGAGGGGAGAAGCATAGAATTGTGGGGTTGGAAGGGACCACGAGGGCCGCAGGATCACATTCATCCAGTGCTTCATCCAGAGAGCCAGTGTGGTGTAGTGGTTAAGAGCGATAGACTCGTAATCTGGTGAACCGGGTTCACGTCTCCGCTCCTCCAACTGCAGCTGCTGGGTGACCTTGGGCCAGTCACACTTCTTTGAAGTCTCTCAGCCCCACTCACCTCACAGAGTGTTTGTTGTGGGGGAGGAAGGGAAAGGAGAATGTTAGCCGCTTTGAGACTCCTTAGGGTAGTGATAAAGCGGGATATCAAATCCAAACTCTTCTCTTCTTCTTCTTTACCAACTGCACTGGCTCCCAGTGGAGTACAGGGTCAGGTTTAAGGTGCTGGTTTTGACCTTTAAAGCCCTATGCGGCCTAGGACCCACATACCTACGGGACCGCCTCTCCTGGTATGCCCCAAATGACAACACTTTGGAAGTCCCGAGCCTCAAGGAGGTTAGAGTGGTTTCAACTAGGGCCAGGGCCTTTTCAGCACTGGCCCCAACTTGGTGGAACGCTCTGTCACAAGAAACTAGGGCCCTGCGGGACTTGACATCTTTCCGCAGGGCCTGCAAGACAGAGCTGTTCTGCCTGGCCTTTGGTTTGGACTCGGTCTGGCCCTTATGTTTCCCACCCCTTATGGCCTTGATTTATCAGCTATTTTAAAATGAGGCTGCATTTTAAATTGCATTTTAAACTGTATTTTAATTCCCCCCCTCTCTCTTTCCCCTGTTATGTTTTTACTGTGAGTTTATTGGTGTTAGCCACCCTGAGCCCGGCTCTGGCCAGGGAGGACGGGGTATAAATGAAGTTTATTATTTTTATTATTAGTAGTAGTAGTATTTCCAACCCCCTGCAAATTCAGGAATGCCCCACAAATACCAGAATAAAAATTCAGCCTGGATAGCTCAGCTGGTTAGAGTGTGGTGCTGCTAATGCCAAGGTTGCAGGTTCGATCTCTGTATGGGACAGCTGTGTTGCAGGGCGTTAGACTGGATGACCTTCGGGGTCCCTTCCAACTCTAGGATTCTATGAAATGAAAAATGTCTGCAGCCCAAAGCAGCTCTGCTTACCACTCTGGTGGGAGGCCTGGCATATCCAGCGGTGAGGCCTGTGGCACGGCTCAGCCTTCAGGAAGCCGGAGCTCAGGGCCAGCATGCAGGTTTCTATGTCCGAGGGACCCTGTGAGAGAACAAAGCTGGCCCCAAAGAGAATGAGAGAGGGTGAGGGAAGCCAGAAACGGCGCCTGGCAGGCCTGCTGACTTGTGCCCTTTTGAGGTGCTCACTTTTACATCTCGTCCCCTTGGCTTGGCTTCAGTCCCATGTTTCTCAGACAACCTTCTTGACAATCAAAGCAAGTTGTTCAAGACTTGCGATTGCTAGATCCAGGCAAAATAAGCTTGGTGAATGAAACAGCTCCTCTGAACGTTTCTCTATCCTGAACAGCTCCTTAGGAGACCTCAAACTCCTTTGATAATTTTTTTTTGGGGTTGAGACTTTACAACATGCAATACAATAAAAAAGTAATTAAATAAAAATAGAACTCCTTTGAAAGTTGCTTAAGATAAACTAACTCTCTCCCAGTTGCAGCCTCTCCCCATACCTTCCCCCACATGCAATATGGTGACAATGATAGTGGCCAACCTTACTGGGTTCTTGTACGGATGGCAAGATGAATTTGCAGCGAGCGTGTTCAATCTCTGCACTATAGCTGCTTCTATTATTTATTGACTGATTATTCAGAAGTGGTTCTTATTAAGTTCCGTGAGATGCACTTCTAAGCAGGTGTGCACAGGATTGCCGTCTTAATAGACAAATGGCCCCAATCCACCCATCCCGCCCCACAGTCTCTTTCTCAGGGGTTCTTACTTACCGTTGTAAGGCTTTGTTGAAGGGTGCCCCATCGGCCCAATGCCACAAGCCTCTGCCACTGCGAAGCCCAGTCCAGACACTCACCTCCAGCTCTTTCTGCAGCCAGACCTGTGGAGGAATGCAGAAGGTCATTCTCCTTCGCCAGTCAAAAACACGCAGTGGGGATCTTGCCGGTCAGCGCACCCCAAAGGATGCAAACTGTGCAAAGCCACCAGAGACAGCAGGGTGGAGAGGCCTGAGCGCCAAGAAGATGCTGGGAGGAGCGCAAAGAGCCTAGACTGGGAAGCCCAGCGCCATTACCTATGTAGGGCCGGCTCTATCATGAGGCAGAGTGATCAGGGTTAGAAACTCAACTGATCTAGACCAGGGGTGTCAAACTCAAATTCATCGGGGGCCGCATCAGCAGTTTGGTCACCCTCAAAGGGCCGGTTGTATCTGTAGGACTATGTAAAGGACATGTAAAGAGGAGGTTTCCTGTGTAGAACGGCCGGCACCGCTAGAGGGCAGACGTTCTCTGGCTTGTAGGCTGCCGTGCATGCGCTGAAGAGGTGGTTTTCTTGTGTCAAAAAAAAAAAGTGAGAATAAAAGGTGAAGGCTGGCAGCCGGCGGTGGCTACACGGGCCACATGACGAGGTCTGGCGGGCCGGATTCGGCCCGCGGGCCTTGTGTTTGACACCCGTGATTTAGACCTAATTTACAGTCGCCGCAATGGCACCATATTTCCCCCCAGTGGGATTTATTGTTATTTTTGTCATTATTATTATTCATTTCATTTATATACGACTTTATATTTTAAATGAAATCTCAAAGTAGTTGACAACACATTTAAACATCCAATCAAACAATCCAGAATGAAACCAATTCAAGCAAATGTTATGGTGTTTATTATTAACATAAAAATGAGATTACAAATTTATTTTATATCCTGTGTAAATACTTTTAGCTGGCCAGCCCTTGCTGGGTGGGGGCCCCATTTGTTTTTCTTCCCTGGGGCCCAAATGACTCTTGGCAGCCCTGGGTGCCATTTCATATACTTCCTGCGCTCAGATCAGAGAAACTGCTCACCAGGTCTTGTGGGCTGCTCAGCGTGGCCAGGCTCCCACCGTGGAACCTCTGGCAGAACTTCAGGGCCTGGCTCCACTCAAGGGCCGCATCCAAGACGAGGAAGAGGCATTTGTCCTTCCTGGATCTCCAGGCCCTGGACTGGGGGCAGTACACATCTGCAGGAGGAAATGGCAAAGAGCATGATGTGCACAATGTTGGGGAGAAACAAATACATTTCCTTCTCACTGAATTTCCAGCTAATACAGTAAATGTGTTACTTTAAACCATACAAGGCACTGTTTGTCTAACAATCTAGTCAACACTTGTTTGTAGCCTCTGTTAACTCTGCCCCTCAACCCTGAGCTATTTTGTTGTTATTCTGTCCTGACAAATGTCTTTCTCTCTCTCATCTCCGCCCAACCTATAAATAGTTCTTGCATGAATAAAGCCTTTGAACTCCGGAAACTGTAAGTGATTATTACAATCTAATTCACACAACCTGCAAAGTCTGCTAACAAATACATCAGACTTCCTTTTACACACACACCAGCTGGGCTCATCACAGCTTACCCCTCCCCATAGCAAAATGAAGCAGTCTAAACTGTTGGCTGTGTGAGATGGGCCCCAATGAAGCACCAGGTGTTGTGTCAGTCATTCTGCCTCACCCAAGCCTCCTACCATGCAGGGTTGTGGTGAAGATAAAATGTGAAAGGGGAGGGAGGAGTCTCCTGCCCTGAGCTCCTTGGAGGAAGGGAGGGGCAAGTATACTTTTTAAAGAACACACCCCGATCCAGCACAAAGTACAATGCCTGTGGGGTGCACTTCCCCAGGTAGAGCTTGGTGTGAATGACTCCTTGAAACATGCAGAACCCCAAGTGCAGATTCTGCAGCCGCTGGTCCGGTAAGAGGCGAAATGAGCTCTTGGTGTCCGTGGAACAGTCTGAACTGCTCAACAAGGAGACTCCGTCTGGTGCCACCTGCACAGAGAACAGGGGAGAAGCCTGCATGAATCACAGAATCAGAGAGTTGGAAGGGACCCATTGGATCATCTAGTCCAACTCCCTGCAATGCAGGAATATGAACCTATACGGGGATCAAACCCATAATCTTGGCATTATTAGCATCACACTTTTAGCAACTGAGCTAACCGGACAGGAAGGAACACAATGGACAGAATAATTGTCACACACAGAAGGAATAAGGATATAGTTTGAGTGCTTCACCTACAGATTTGTAAATCATTTAATGTGTCAAGATGAATGGATGCCGTTAATATTGCAGTTGTTGTATAAGGGAGTGTTATTTTGAATGGAATGGAATTGAGATCAATAAGATTTTGGAACGCAGAAACAAAGTAAATCATCAAACCATCAATTCTAGCACATGGGAGGCCTCCTAAATTATATAATTTGGCATCTGAATGACTGGGGTTCATAATTGTATTATAACTTGGCATTGTTATAATGAGGCTACCATTGGATTATTGTAACTGAAAACAAATTATTGAAGGGGGGAAACCCACAAACAACTGAGCTCATCGGCAAGCTGGCACAAGAACTCACACAGAGATACCCCACAGGAATTAGAGCTCCTTTCTTTGTAATAATAATTTAGTAATAATTTTATTATTTTTACACCGCCCATCAGATTGGGTTGTCCCAGCTACTCTGGGCAACTTCCAACAGAATATAAAAACACAGCAAAACAATCAAACATTTAAAAACTGCCTTGAGATGTCACCCCGAAACTACAGACTTAAATCTATTTAACTCTCATGACTCCTAAGCAAGTAGTTTTTCTGTGAAAGGGACAAGGAACACCTAAAAGAAAATAGCAGCACTCACACAAAAATGCCATTTCTAGAACTGGGAAATGCAGGGCAGTGGATGCTGTTCCAAGCTGCTTTCAAACCGGCAGTGCTCGTCAGGCTGCATGTGTGCCATATCCCTGATGCTCATCTCCTTCCTTTAAATAATCTTGGGAACTGTAGCTCAGCCCTCACAAAGCTACAATTCCCAGCACCCTTTTGGAACGGGGGTGTTTTAAATGAAGTATGGTGGGTATACAGCTGGTGTGAGGGGAAGAGAGACTGCCTTTGCCACTGAGGCTACCTGCCACCAAGTCAAATGGTTGGTCAGCGAGTCTGCACTCAATGGGCTGTTGCATTTTTAAAACATTGTGTTGCATTTAAAAAACAACAACAACACTGACCTTTTATGTATATCTGTGCAGTGAGTCTTCACCTTTCCAAAAATAACATTGTGGGCCGATTAATATTCTACAGCCTTTTACATGTGTTTTAAAGGCTGTTTTTGTTTTGTTTTGTTTCTGTTCAAACAATTTATTTGTGCTTTTATCCTGTTCTTTAATCTTTTGAACTGCCCTGAGATCTTCGGATGAAGCAGGGTATATCAATGTAATTAATTAATTGGTGGTTTTTTGAAATGCATGAGCAACACCCCAGGACTTAGCCAAGAGGCCCCCACCAGCACCAGGGTGAGGAATCTCCTGCTGCCCCGTCCGTCTCCTCAGGTTCACGCTGGAAAATAAGCAGAAAAGCCAGTGGGGTTTTTCCCCCCAAAGGTACATAGAATCATAGAATGTGAAAGGGACCACAAGGCTCATCAGTAGTGGTACCTTGGTTGTTGAACTTAATCCGTTCCGAAAGTCTGTTCAACTCCTGAAACCATTCGAAAACCAAGGCGCGGCTTCTGATTGGCTGCAGGAGCTTCCTTCCCCCAAGCGGAAGCTGCAGCTGACTTCCTTTAAAAGTTCGCAAACCAGAACACTTACTTCCGGGTTTGCAGCATTTGGGAGCCGATTTGTTCAACAAATAAGCCGTTCGAGAACCAAGGTACCACTGTATTCCAATGCTCTGTTTTGCAAGATTATTTGGCCCACCATGGGGCTCAAAACCGTGACCCTGAACTATCCCAGAGCAGGTTGTTTTGAAGCACTATCAAGCTACTCCCGGAGTCTTGCATTTCTTTCCCAAAGCATTTGGGGTGTTGCCACCCCCTGCAAAGGACCCCGCCCCCTGCTTGTCTTCCTATTCATTTTTCTCAGGAGCGGAGGGGAAATAAATGTGTGTGTGTGTGAGAGAGAGAACCAATCAGCTCCTAAAAAGAAGCTTGTATAAATTTAAGCTGCTTTAAGGGGTGTGAATCAAAAGCACTCTGGGTGAGCCCTTATTGCCTACAACATATTGCTTTGTTGGAACGATTCAGTGATGTGAAAACAGAGACTCTTTGTGTGTTCTACTGTGACTTAAGAAAAATTTAGTAAGAACATAAATAAAAACTGGAAAAGGAGTTGCTGTGATCTAGCAACCACTTCAAATTAAGCAATATAATAAAAAAAAGCTTTTACCCTGTAGATTTGAGAGACTGGAAAGAGACGACTGAGATTAAAAGCAGTCATAGAATGCAAATAAATAAATAAATAAATAAATAAATAAATAGGGTGGCCGATTCCTCCTGCACCCCTCACTCCACCACTATCAAAGAGTTTATCCCCTGACGTCATTCAGGAGAGGGAGTGCCAGTTCCATTTACCTGAAGGCAGGAAGGAGGGTCTGCGATGTTGCGGAGTCGACCATTTGGCTGCAGCCCCCAGAAGGCACATTTGAGGCGCTGGTCCAGCCCAAGCTCAGTATAGACCAGGGACTGCTCTGGATCGGTGCACAGGGCTGACTGTTTGCCTCTGAGCCGAAGGAACCCAAACCACACGAAGGCGGTGCCTGTGGTGAATCACAGAATCATAGAGTTGGAAGACCGAGGGTCATCTAGCCCAACCCCCTGCAATGTAGGAATCTCAACTCAAGCATCCAACCTCTGCTTAAAAACATTCAAGGAAGGAGAGTCTACCACCTTCAGATGAAGTCCATTCCACTGTTGAGCACCTCTTATGACAGAATGTTTAGTCGGAATCTCCTTTCTTGTAACTTGAAGCCATTGCTTTGAGCCCTACCCTCCGGAGTGGGGGAAAACAAAGCTTGCTCCACCTTCCATGTGACTGCCCTTGAGATATTTGAAGATAGCTTTCATATCTCCTCTCAGCCCATGTCTCACAGGAGCTAAAAGCTGCTTCCCACAACCCAAGATGAAGGTCACATGGTGACATCACATTGTCCCCTTAGTAGCCCAAGCTGCTGCCTGCCCTCACCCCCCTTTGTTCCTGGGCTTCATCCAGTGTTTTAAATTCGCCAGGCACGTTTTGTGACTGGCACAGGTCCGGTTGCGACCATGTGGCAATCTCTGGATGCCAGGTTGGCAACTACCTCTCCATCTGGCTGGCCCTTCTTTCTTAAGCAGGTAGGTAAAGGTAAAGATACCCTGACAGTTAGGTCCAGTCGTGGACGTCTCTGGGGTTGTGCGCTCATCTTGCTCTATAGGCCAAGGGAGCTGGCGTTTGTCCGCAGACAGTTTTTCTGGGTCATGTGGCCAGCATGACTAAGCCACTTCTGGCGAAACCAGAGCAGCGCACAGAAACACCATTTACCTTCCTGCTGGAGTGGTACCTATTTATCTACTTGAACTTTGATGTGCTTTCGAATTGCTAGGTGGGCAGAAGCTGGAACCGAACAACAGGAGCTCACCCTGTCGCAGGGATTCGAACCGCCAACCTTCTGATCGGCAAGCCCTAGGCTCGGTGGTTTAGACCACAGCGCCACCCCCGTCCCAAGCAGGTAGGTAGAAGAGCTTATTTATTGCATTTATAGCCCACCTTTTCCTCCAAGGACTCCATGGTTCACTCCCTCCTCAGTCATTGCCTACAACAACCCTGTGAGGTAGGTTAAGAGGCTGCGACTGACTCCAAGGTTACTCAATGAGCTTCATGGCTGGCTGGCTGGCTGGGGATCTGAACCCTGTTCTCCCAAGGTCCTGTTTTGACACTCTAACCACTACAGCACACTGGCTTCCTAGATTTACTTCTGCTATGGAGCAGCTCTTTTAATTAAGTTGGTCGACAAGTATGGGGAAAGCTAAATGTCACTGAAAGGTTCTGAAATATTTCCCTATGTGCTTGAATTTGTTTTATTCTGAATTGTTTGATGGGATGTTTTAAAGTGTTGTCAACCGCTTTGAGATTTTTCCTTTAAAATATAAAGCGGTATAGAAATGATAACAACAAAAACAATATTCATTGGGGGGGAGTTGGTGCCTAGACATTCCATTGCGGCGACTGTAACTTAGGTTTAAGGTGCCATTTGGCGATTAGCTTATATATCTGGCTGCACCAGGCCACTTACCTGGGTCTTGGCTTGCAGTGCTGATTTGCACAGAGGAAGGCTTCTTTGCTACCAGTGTGCTCCAGCTCACCACGTTCCCAGGGAACTTCCACCGGGTCCTTGAAGCTGCCATCTGCTTTATGGAAACCTCGGGCAAGGCTTGGTCCCACAGGTTGACTTCACTCAGGTCACCCACAAAGAGGCTGGTCCCTACAATGCAGCCCCAACATGCAGGGATGTGGTAAGAGCCCCTTATTGCCCAGAGATGAGGACCAGTGATGTGGGGGCATGGAGGTGAGAGATGGAGGGGCTACGGCTTTTCCCCAAGTCTTTGTTATGGGCCCAGCCTTTGAAGGGGCATCTTTTGATCTACACTTCCCCAATGGTGGCAGCGGCCTGCAGTTGGAAGATGCCATTCACCACTACCTTAACAACTTCGCTATCAGGCTGTGGGTTCAAGGTCAACCTGCTGCTGCTGCTGCTGCCACCAGCTCCCGCAAGATGTGCCTGGTCAGCTATGCGCTGAAGTGGAGGCAGCCAGAGTTTGCCCTCTTCCTCCTCTCCCCCTCGGGGCTGGAGTTCCACATCAAGGGGTAAGCAGGCGGTCCCTCCACTTGCAATGATGATTTTAAATGATGCTCTCTTCCCAGCTTTTGGTCTTGGATGTGGATTTGAAGTTTTATGACATTTTATATGGGGTTTCTATACTACAGCCACAGGGGAAGCCTACAGCTTTTGAGCAAAGGAGGGACTTACCTCTGCTGCCCACTTCCAGCTGTCCAATTATCAGCTTCCCCCCAAGGGAGAGCCCCTTCCTCAGGAAGCTGCTACTCTCAGCGAAGTGGGGCTCCCAGAGAAATCCATCCACGAAGACCTTGAAGGACGGGAGTCCAGGAGTGCTGGAGACCGAGACTGCCACATGGTGCCAGGATCCATCCAGAAGGGAGCCCTGGGTGCCGCTGAACATCACTGACCTGCAAAGAGAAACCAGGAAGAAGTGATAGAATCATAGAAGTGGAATGGACAGCAAGGGTCAGCTAGTCCAACCCTCTGCAGTGCAGGAATATTTTGCCCATTGTGGGGCTCAAACCCACAACCCTAATATTAAGAGTCTCATGCTCTATCAACTGAGCTATCTGGGTTCTCATAATAATAATAATAATAATAATAATAATAATAATAATAATTTTTATTTATACCCCGCCCTCTCCAGCCAAGGCCGGGCTCAGAGCGGCTTACAAGCAATAATAAAAACAAGTTGAATGATTACAACTTAAAAACAAAATTAAAATACAGCATTAAAATACTGAAACATTAAAATATTAAAATGTAGCCTCATCGCAGGAGGAGAAGGAAAAGAAAAAAGAGAGAGAGGGAGGGAATCAAATTGGCTCCAAGCCAAAGGCCAGGCGGAACAACTCTGTCTTATAGGCCCTGCAGAAAGAAATCAGATCCTGCACGGCCCTGGTCTCATGAGGCAGAGCGTTCCACCAGACCGGAGCCAGAGTTGAAAAGGCCCTGGCTCTGGTTGAAGGCAATCTAACTTCCTTAGGGCCCGGGACCACTAGGGTGTTGCTATTTATGGACCTTGAGGCTCTCCGTGGGGCATACGGTCCCATAGGTACGAGGGTCCTAGGCCGTGAAGGGCTTTAAAGGTCAAAAGCAGCACCTTAAATCTGACCCTGTACTCCACCGGGAGCCAGTGCAGCTGGAAAAGCACTGGGTGAATATGCTCCCATGGCAGAGACCCCGTGAGGAGCCACGCTGCAGCATTCTGCACCCGCTGGAGTTTCTGGGACAGCTTCAAGGGCAGCCCCGCATAGAGCGAATTACAGTAGTCAAGCCTGGAGATGACCGTCGCATGGATCACTGTGGATCACTTTTACCTTTCCATGCTCAGGCTGGGATGTGTGCAGATAAATCAGCAAATGCATTTCAAAGAATACATTTCATGCCAGCTTCTTGGCTTGTTCAGATCACATCATTTATAGTCATGAGGTCAAAAATTATAATTTTGGAATTGCTGTAAATTGCTTGGTAGGTGGCTGGTTGATGAAACTCTCCTTAACTGAGGCCACATCCACATCAAGCACATTTAAAGCACACGACTCCCTCCCACACTCAAAGAATACTGGGATAATAGAATCATAGAGTTGGAAGGGACCATGAGGGTCATCTAGTCCAACCCCTTGCAGTGCAGAAATCTTTTTCCCAATGTGGGGCTCAAACCTACGACCTTGAGATTAAGGGTTGCATGCTCTGCCAGCTGAGCTATCCCCCTCACAGAACGGACAATGGAGTACAAAGAAACTTTGTGGCTTCCTGACAACTGGGATGGTAAGAGGGCTGTGCCTCCAGCTCGAAACATTTCGGTGCCCAAGTTAGAGCGGCAGCAAAGGACATAGAATCATAGAATTGTGGAGATATGTAAAATATAGCATTATACACACACAGTATAGAAACCCCATATAAAATGTCATAAAACCTCAAAACCACATCCAAGACCAAAAGCTGGGAGGGAAGCATCATTTAAAACCATCATTGCCAATGGAGGGAACTCCAGCTTACCCCTTGATGTGGAACTCCAGCCCCGAGGGGGAGAGGAGGAAGAGGGCAAACTCTGGCTGCCTCCACTTTAGCGCATAGCTGACCAGGCACATCTTGCGGGAGCCAGCAGCAGCAGCAGGTTGACTTCGAACCCACAGCCCGATGGTGAAGTTGGTGAGGTAGCGGCGTATGGCATCTTCCAGCTGCAGGCTGCTGCCACTGCTGGGGAAGCGTAGGTCAAAAGAAAGGGGATACTCTGGAAGGGAAGGCAAAGAGGTCACAACAATGTGAGCACCCTCCTTTGCAAATTCTCTGAGAAGCACAAAAAGCCTTTGTAGCCTTTTCCTGCCCTCCTTCAGCTATTCCTAGAAACAATCAGTGGTGGATTTGGAGGGAATTGAGAGGGTGGGCTGCAGGTCAGTCGCACTTTGCGACTGGCACAGGTCCAATTGCGACTGCGTCGAGATCTCTGGGCACCAGGTTGATGATCTCCACCTGACTCTCCAGCTTTCTTATGCAAGCAAGTTAGCAGAAAGGCTTATTTATTTCATTTATCTCCCACCTTTTTCTCCAAGGAGTCCATAGTTCACCCCCCCCCTCCTCAGTCAATCCCTACAAAGAGCCTGCAAGGTAGGCTAAGAGGCTGCGGCTGACTCCAAGGTCACCCAGTGAGCTTCATGACTGAGTGGGGAGTTGAACCCTGATCTCCCAGGTCCAAAACCTGACACTCTAACCACTACACCATGTTTGGTTGTACTGCCCCCCCTTGTTGGAGGTGATGGTGTCTGTGCATGGAAAATGGTGTCTGTGCATGCAAAAAAAGAGAAAGAAAAAGCTGGCAGTCTTGCAACATGCAAAGGAAAGGTTGCACTGCTTGCAGATTTCTGACTATCATGCTCAGCTAGCAGATATATGTCAAGGAGAGAACCTGACAGTGCAGAAACTTCATTGGCCTCTGTTGACATGAATTCCAAGGAAACCAGGTGGAAGGGGCTTGCTGCAGGGACCTCCCATATCTCTTTACAGAAACATCAATGTTTGCCCACCTTCTGCTGGTTCAAAAGCAAGGGGGACTCTTCTTTGTGTGTCCCCCCAAAAAAAATCCACCCCAACCTACCTAGAGACGCGTTGGCCACGGTCGCTCCTATTATCCTCAAGGAGCCGAGGTTTGCGAAGGGAATGTCTTGGGCGCCGGAGAGACGGAAATGCTCCTGGTGGTCCAAGAAGCTTGCGAGGCCGTCAGGGTAAGTGAAGAGGCTCCATGTGCTGAGCAGCCCAGGCGAAAAGGGCACCCCAGAAAAGTTCTTGCGCTCCAGGGAGCCGCCGAGATCTGTGGTGACGCTGCCACGCATGTGGGTGGCATTGGACTCCAGGCTTAGACGGAAATGAGTGACATCGGTGTAGAGGCCAGCCAAGGACAGGGTGCAGGAAGAATGACCAGGGAAAGAGAAGGTGACGTCAGCTGTGGCATGCGGACCTATCCCTCCAGGGAGGGGAAAGTACACAGGCTCCGGCGGACCACAAAAATCTGGCAACAGAGATGGGAGCAAATTAGGCCCAGGGAAGGGAAGGCGGAGGAGCCTGCTGTTATTGGTGGAGCTCGACTCAAGGACTCCCAACACTCATTTCATTCAGAGCCTGCGAGAGAAAGCATCGGAGGACTCCATCCGACAAGAAGCCCACCCGCCTTTTGGATCAGCCCCCTAGCACTCAGCCACTGCCTCTCCCCCCACCCCCTGCCGAGGCAAAAGGGATTGGGAGGGGCAGTGACCTACAAAAATTCACATGTGGAATCTGAGGTTCCCAAACTTGTCCCCCAAATCCAGATTCTTTTATCTTTCAGAAGGATTTTATGCAGTTACGAAACAAAATGCCGATTCTGAAATCAAAATGAGCATGCCTTTTTTGAATTGCCTCTTGTAAACCACCTTGAGATCTTGATGAAGGGTGGCATATAATTTATATAAGGGTGGCATAATTTAAATAATTATAATTATAATTCAAGGGGATGAAAGCTATCCCCCTACATGAGGGCTTTCTTCCAAGATTTCCCATAAAAGCCTTTGGAGAGGGATTTTGTCTCAAACTGTCAGCTCAGTCCTTCACAGGTTTGTTGCCAGCCCTTTGCATAGTCTGTTCCTCTAGTCTTTCTACCTAATTTATCAGGAATTTGCTAATTAGGGGTTTGCAATTCCTTGGATCTCAGAGTGGCTGGAGCAGAGTAAAATTAATAACATTGTTACTGTAACCACTACCATTATCGTTACCGTTATGTTTATCGTTATCGTTAATCGATATCATACTGTTACGGTTATGGTTATGGTTACCGTTCTGGTTACCGTTACCAATATCGTTATCGCTGTCATTATTATCAGCTGCTTTCTGGTCTCCTTGAGATGATGTCCAGCATTTCAGATGAAAATCCAACAGTTTCACACCTGAGTGGTGCTTTTATACTGCAAATTGCTTTGTGATTTTAGCTCCCCTTTTCTCCACTCATGAGAAGAGAGGAGTTAAGAGGCAGCTCTCTCTCTCTGTCTGCTCCAGCCTGTCTGCTGCCCCTCTGTTGCCCTTGAGCATCTATGGCACTCACCATATCTGTGCTGGCAGACAAATCCTGTTATTTCGGTCGTAGGACGCTCATTGCACGGTCTGGTCTGCCACGTCCCATGTTGGGCCATATTGGTGGGCTGAAGACTCAGAACCACACACTGGTCCTTCACCTGTTCGGGGGCTTTTCCTAGAGAATAGAGCAGCCAGGGTTGTAAGAGCCCATCCGAACAGCTTCTAGCCACGGCCTCCTACCTTGTCTCCAGGAAGTCCCAACACTCTTGCTAGTGCTACTTTCATTGTCACTTCCTGCACTTCTTTCCCACCCCAATTGGGAAATGGGCAAGAACTTTAGGTCCATTCCACACCCTTCCCCCAGCCTCAACACCCCATGCCAGAGCCCATTTGTGTGGAGAAGGAACCCCAGCTGAGTCAATGTGGTATTGCAGACTATGGCCTGGGAGAGACCAGGGTTCAAATCTTAATTTGGGCATTGTTGTTGTGGGGATTAAGGGGATTAAGGGTGGAGGGAAAGAGCTCCTTGTAGAAAAATGTGGGATATGAATGCAACAAATAAATAAAATAAATAAATAAATAAATAAATAAATAAATAGGGGCAATAAAATAATAAAGAGCCCAAGGTCTTATGGAGCAAGTCTTATGAGGAACAGTAGAGAGAGTTGGGTATGTTTAGCCTGAAAAAGAGGAAACTGATGGGACAGATGAGAGCCATCTTCAAATATCTTAAGGTCATCACATGGAAGATGGAACAAGCTTGCTTTCTCCTGCTCTGGAGCGTAAGACTTGAACCAATGGATTCAAGTTACAAGAAAGAGGATTCTGACTAAATGTTAGGAACAGCTTTAGGGCAGTACGAGCTGTTCAACTGAGGATTGGACCCCCTCAGAAGGCGGTGGCCTCTCCTTCCTTGGAGGTTTTTAAGCAGAGGTTGGATGGCCATTTGTCATCATGCTTGAGTTGAGATTCCTGCATTACAGGGGGTTGAGTTGGGGTCCCTTCCAACTCTACAAATCTATGGTTCTAGTTTTTATGCAGTTCTGGATGGCAACCAAGAGTTCTGACACAGAGAACCAGCTGTGATTCAGGACCCTTCTGTTCAGGAGCGATCATGCTTGGACTCAACATACCCAGATGCCACCGGAAATAGGCTGGGGGGGCTGACGAGTCGCTCCACCTCCATGAAGTGCCAAAGCGCAGCCCGATCCACATCTGCCAGCCGTCCTCAGGAAAGGCATCTGGGGAGGAAATGGAGAAACCATCACAGATGTTTCCTGGTAAACATCTCCCCGCACCCTCTTCCAGTGCAAAACTATCACTACTACCTCCCAGTTTGAATGGGGACAATAAATGCCACCATCTCATAGAATCATAGAATTGTAGGTCTGGAAGGGACCTGAGGGTCATCTAGTCTGACCCCCTGCAGTGCAGGCATACACAGTTGTCCCATACAGGGATCAAACCTGCAACATTGGCATTATCAGCACCACACTGTACCAATTGAAGAGGAAGAGGAAGAGAGTTATTCTGAGGGGGGCATCTGGGTACGGGTGTGGTTTTAAGTTTTGAAAATCTCCACTGTTAGTTTCATTTTTTGCTGCTTTTGACTGTAAGCATCTTTAAAGGGGCATTTGCCCAGAAAAGCAGCCCCCAAAATATTTAAAATGTAAAGAGATAAATGGCAACAACCATCCCCCAAGGGCACTTAAAAAACTAATAAGAAGCACATATCTCAATTGGTAGAGCATGAGTTTCTTTATCTCTGGTTCGTGGGTTCAAGCTCCGTGTTGGGCAAAAAGGATTCCTGCATTGCGGGGGCTGGACTACTAGACAGATGGTCCTTGTGGTCCCTTCCAACTATGAGTCTATTATTCTAAGAGGAGCCCAGCTAGATCAGCCCAAAATGCTACTGTCTTGGCTACTGGTTTGCTGCTTCCATCCCTTACCTGACAGGAAGGTGTTCTGCTCCTCATCTCCAACAATTGCGAGGCCCTCCCCAGATTCCTGGCAAAAAGACTGGGCCTCTCTCCATGACCTCAGTTCCCGGAAGGATGGGAAATGGAAGGTGTAGCAGTGGGAGCGGAAGGGCACTTTCCTCACTGAGCCAGGGAGGGCATCTAAACAGGAAAGGCACAAGGGGAGAGAGAGAGGTACAAGAAGGTGCAGCTATGAAGTTGGTGGGCAGGTCCACATTTTAGATTAATGTAAATGGTGAACTCCTCACACTGCCTTTATTTCCCCTTCATCCACCCAGCGTTCTCCTCCACACTTTCTCCTCCTGAAATCCAGAGATCCCCTTTGCACTTCCCCCAGCAGGGCTTTCGACAAAATTCCCCATGATATTATTGTGAAGAAGCAGATAAAATGTGAGCTGGACGAGGAAACTGTTAGATGGATTTGTAGCTGGTTGCCTGGGTGAACCCAAAGTGTGCTCATTAATGGTTCCTCGTCATCCTGGGGGGAAAGGGGGGCTGCCACAGGGCTCTGTCCTGGGTCCGCTGTAGTTTAACATCTTGGATGAAGGAATTGAGGGGATCAAATTTGCAGATGACCCCAAAATGAAAGGGGTAGCTAATGCCACAGAAGACAGAATCGGGTTTCAAGATGACCTTAACGGATTGGAGAACTGAGCCCAAACTAGCAAAATTTCAACAGGGACAAATGTAAGGTTCTGCACCTTGGTAGGAAAAACCATCTGCACAAATATAAGATGGGGGACACCTGGCTTACTAGTAGTACATGTGAAAAGGGTCTAGGGGTCTTAGTGGACAACAAGCATAACATGAGTCAACAGTGTGATGCACAGAGGAGAGGCCTGTCAATGGCTACTAAGTCTTGAAGCGTCAAGGGACCCCTTCCATGCCAACCCTGGGTGCTGGGGAGGTAAAACCCAGCCAGATGGGCAGGATATAAATACTACTACTACAACAACAACAATTACTACTACTACTATTAAAATTAGTGAGGGCTGCTGGGGTTGGCTCTCTCCATTCATCAGCAAAATGCAGTATTTCTATAGCCTCCCTCATTATGCCTCCTGCTGGCCGCTGAAATGTCAAGGCTGGGAAGGAGACACCCCCTTTGCTCTTACCTTTCATGGGCATCTCACAGATGAAGGAGACGTTGGCAGCACAATCCCAGTCCCTCCATTGGCCAGCGTAGATGCCCACGAGCTGCGTGCAACGCTCCTTCTTGGGGTGGCCTTGGAGCCAGTTTCTGATAAAGCAGAAAGAGTTCAAGATCCAAAAGCAAAGAACTTGCTTCTGATATCTTAGCAAACCACTCCGTCGGTAGAGCGGGAGACTTGATCTTGGGGTTGAAGCCCCACACTGGAGCCCTCTGCCGTCAGAGCCACGCATCAAGGTTCTCTTACCTGTACCAGCTCTGCGATAATGGGGTCCCATCCACCCAGGCGAGCTGACTGCTTGCCTCTCGCCATGCTAACCCGATCCAGTAGTGCAAGGCGTATTCCCGGGTGCTGTCTGAGAGTTCCGTCAGGAACATCTGTGCATAATAAAATCACAGAATCATAGCATTGTCGAGTTGGAAGGAACCCCAAGGGTCATCTAGTCCAACCCCCTGCAATGCAGGAATCTTTTTGCCCAATGTGGGGCTTGAACCCACAAGCCTGATATTAAGAGTTTCATGCTCTCAGATTGTTCTTTGCTGAAAGAAAATTATATGAAGATGATGTATAGATGGTATATAACTCCAGTGCAGTTAGGTGAAATGTATAAAACCAGTTCAAATGTGTGATGGAAGTGTAAGGAAAAGGAGGGGACATTTTATCATATGTGGTAGGATTGTAATGAAATTAAAAAGTTTTGGGAAATGATATACAATGAACTGAAGAAAATGTTCCATCTAACATTTGTTAAGAAAGCTGAAGCATTTCTGTTAGGGATTGTAGGAAAAGACCTGCCAAGGAAGCTGAAAAATATCTTCATGTATGCAACAACGGCGGCGAGAGTCTTAATAGCACAAGGATGGAAGAATGAGGAAACCCCGACTAAAGAACTATGGCAAGAGAAACTGATGGACTATGCAGAATTGGCAAAATTGATACATAAACCACGGGACAAGGATAACTGTGACTTTAATGATGAATGGGAACCTTTTACAAAGTACTTAAAGAAACAACAAAGTGAACTGGACTCCTTGGCAGGTTTTGAATAAACACTCACAAACTTTTTATGGACAATAACTAGCCAGATAAATTAAGGATTTATACAGTTTTGTAATATGCAGAGAATAGTATTTGTAGAGAAACCAGAGACTGGAGCTGAGGGAAGTCGGGGGGAGGGGAGGGTGGGTTATTTTATGGGGGGAGGGGGGATGGGGGGAATTAAGGATGATATGTATTAAGATAATATGTTTTGTTTAAATTTGTAATAAAAATATTTTTTTTAAAAAAAGAGTTTCATGCTCTACCGACTGAGCTGTCCTGCAGTGAGAGCAAAGGCAGGCAGCATAACTTTTGCCACTTTCCCAACAGTCCCTGCCAGGGACTTCTACAGGAAAGGGGCCATGGCTTGGTGTTAGGGCAACTGCTTTGCATGCAGAAGGCAGCATCTCAGGGTAGCAATGGGGCAGCGTCCTTGCATGAAATCTTGGAGAGCTGCTGCCAGTCAGTGCAGACAATGCTCAGCTAGTTGCACTAGCTGTTTATGTTCCTGGACTCAGGAAATGACTTAGCCGACCTGGGACTCAAGAGCCCTCATTGGGTACAGAATAGAAAAGGGTTCTGAACAGTGTTAGAAATTCGCCAGGTGCCAGGTGCATTTTGCAGAGATCTCTTGGTTCACCTCCTCCTCAGTTAATCCCTACAACGACCCTGCGAAGTAGGTTAAGAGTCTGTGATTGACTCCAAGGTCACGCAGTGAGCTTCATGACTGGCTGAGTGGGGAGTTGAACCCTGATCTCCCAGGTCCTGGTTCAACTCTTCAACCACTACAGCACACTGGCTTCCTAAAGAAATTCTGCTATGGGACCACTTTATCAATTAAGTTGGTCAATAAATATGGGGAAAGCAAATTGTCACTTTGAGAAGGATCTGCAATATTTTCCTTGAAGCTTGAATTTTTCCCCCCTTCTGGATTGTTTGATTGGATGTTTTAGTGGGTTGTCAACCACTTTGAGATTTTTCCTTTAAAAGATAAAGCAGAAATGAAACACAGCACCTAGAGCACCTGGCCATTGCCATACCTGGGTCAGATCTGGATTCTATGCCAGGCAGTCATCCTCAAGTGAGGTTTCCCTCGCTTCCTCCCTCCCAAACTAAAGCATTCCCAGCCTGCAGCTTGCAAAATCTGCCTCTTACCTGCTTGTGGTAATCCTTGATGACAACCAGGTCTGCCTTTTGGTCCCTGCAGAAGACTCTGGCTTCACTCCAGGACAGAACAAGAGAGCCAGCTGGGATGTAAAGGCAAAGCTCATTCCTGTACAGGATCCACCTTGGGGGGCACAACCCCAGCACTGTGTGGAAAGGAAAGGTGGCATTTCCCCAATCAGTAAAATGTTAGCTTCTTGTTGCTAACTTTCAAAACAGTAGCTTCTTGTTCCCACCTCTCAAAGCTGGGGATTTGGACGAAGGAGGGAAGGGGCATGTCAGATGGTGTTCCTGGGCACTAGAAATGCTTTTGGGTTGGGCCTGCTTGCTGGTCTGGGAACCACAGAATCATAGAATAGGAAGGGACCCTGAGGGTCATCTAGCCCAACCCCCTCCAATGCAGGAATCTCCACTCAAACATCCATGACAGATGGCCATCCAATCTCTGCTTTAAAACCTCAGTTGAGCAAAAAAGAACAATAACTCCAACTTCCTGCATTGCAGAGGGTTGGACTAGATGACCTGTGTGGTCCCTTCCAAATCTATGATTCTATTATTCTAAGGAGAACTGCTCTTGCTGGTTACAGACAGCCTTTATCTCCTTTGCCTTGCCAGCCTAACAGTTTTGGAAGGGTTGACTCTGACACCTAGGACTTTTGCTTGCGCGCACACACACACACACACACACACACCCCTCATAATTTTATCCACAGATAAAATGACTCAGAATTTGCTCAGTTGCGTCCATAAGAAGAAGAAAGAAAAGCCAGGGCACTTGAAATAAATATTGTGATCTTCCCACTTTTTATCTCTTGTCTTCCTCCAGGAACTTCCTACCAGAACTGGCGAAGAGCAACCCCAACACGACTCGGACTACCTTCTGATGCATCTCTGATCTCCTTAGAGCCGCTGACCCCATCACCCTAAAATCGAAATTACATCACAGTTAGTCTTTCTCTGGGATAGGAGATCTCCATCCCCTGCCAGGACATGTTCCCAACCTTGTCAAGGAACAGACTGCATACTGGTCTTCCTCATGCCTTCAATTCAATGTGGTAATGTTGCAACTTTTCTGGTATCTGTACCCAGCAGTGTTCAAAATTCCCCAGGTGAGTTTTGCAATGGGCAGAGGTCCAATTGTGACCACATGGAGATCTCTGGGCACCAGGCTGGCAACTGAAATCTCCATCGCGCTGGCCCCTCCAGCTTTCTTAAGGATGTAAGCAGGAGAGCTTATTTATTGCATTTTTATCCTACTTTTTCCTCCAAGGAATACATGGTTCACCCCCCACCATAAAAAAATCAAACAATCCAGAATAAAACAAATTCAAGCTTCAAAGGAAGTATTTCAGATCCTTCTCAAAGTTACACTTGGCTTTCCCCATATATATTGACTGACTTACTTTATAGAGCTGCCCTGTAGCAGAAAGACTCTAGGAGTGGTTAAAGCATCCAGTATGGATGCTTACAAAATGGCCTCTGTGCTCTCACAAAAACACACACAAAAAAAAACCCAGGATGGTTGAGGAGCAGTTGAGGGGTCTGAAATAGGCAACCTTTCCTATGTGTGTGTAAGAGAGAGTGGCAACGACCACAGCATCGCGCACACACCCAAAAATCCTGCTTGCTTTGGGGCGCTGCCTAGCAACTGATAACTCTAGGCAGGCTTGGTTTAAAGGTTCCAGCCACTAGGCCGAAACACAGCCTGCCTTTTGTTACTAGTTGTTGCTGCTGGTCATAGATCATAGTGAGGCATCAGATCAAGATCTGTATTTTAAAATGAGCTTAAAAAAATATATTTGCAAATGTTTGTATCTCTCATGCCAGGCAGAAGACCAGCTGGGTTTGGCATATGTTTATCTTCCTGGATAAGGGCCCCCTGATTTATTGCAGGAGACGAGTGCCTCAGGGTTGTAAAAGGAAATTACAGGCTAGGAGCAAAAGGTCACACTGACCATACAAATTACAGAATACAATCAAGCTGCAAAAGCACTCATTGTTTAACAGATAATAATACCATGTGTCTTCCATTAGAGACTTGAGCCAAAGGTTAAAGGGTAAATTGAAGAAGTTGCTTTTAGAAAAAGCAGTTGGCCAGGAAAAGGGGGGGTTGCTTTGGAAAGTGCTCTTACTAAGTTTCCTTCTAAAAAGCTATATATGTTAATGTATGAAATATATTGGCTTAAATGTAATTATGCAAAGGATTTAGAAAGTAAGAAATGTTAGATTCTTATGTTAGATTCTTATTTCATAGAATCATAGAATCATATAGTTGGAAGAGACCACAGGGGCCATCGAGCCCAGCCCCCTGCCAAGCAGGAAACACCATCAGAGCATTCCTGACATATGGTTGTCAGGCCTCTGCTTAAAGACCTCCAAAGAAGGAGATCTTTCATTGATGATGCGTGAGAATGTGAACCCAAGATCTCTGACCTCTGTTTAAAATAAAAATTTAAAACCATTAGCCATCTGTTTTGGAGGGCAAGGAGGGCAAGAGGTGAGCTGGTAATTAAGGTGCCTTGTTGAGGCAAATGTAAGATATATGACTATTTATTTGCCATTTATAGATAGAAGGAAATATAGCTCTTTGTCTCCCATAAAAGGTAATAGGAAATGGGTGTATCTTTTATAATTGGTTCTAGCAAACAGCCAATAGGAATTTCAACCAGGCTGATTGGACAGAGGCAGCCAAAGGAGGAGCAAGGGGGCTGGGCTGAGGAAATATAAGTGCTGGCCATCAGGGCTGGAAGGGCAGAGCTTTGGTAACCATATACCACTGTGTCTCTTATTTATTTGTCTGACAAATAAATTATTATTTTAATTTCTCTATTGCTGCGTTGAATATTTCATTCCAGCTAAGTGTTAACCACAAGCAGGGTGCTACAATAGAATGGTCTAGTTCTGATGAGATGAAGAGTCTCATGGTCTACTGGTGATGATCAGTGCTGGGGGGAAACAAGGCATTAGGAAATAAATTTTGACTCAAAAACAATAACTACTGGGGGGGGGGAACCACACACACACCAAAAACACCCATAGCCGGACAGGTGAAAAAATGGATGAGGCAAAAGCAGCACCTCCCTTGGTCAAGAAGAGAGCAGAATGGTGGACCTTTGGCAGAATGACGATGTTTTTGTGGCAGACCTCAACAGCTTTGTTGAACATCATCTGGTTAGGATGGGGAGACAGTTGCCCCTGTTGAATTTCTGCCTGCCAATGCAGGAATCGTTTGCCCAATATGGGGCTTGAATCCACAACTCCGGGATTAAGAGTTTCATGCACTTACCAACTGAGCTTTCCCATTGTCCTACCTGAGGATGCAGGAATTTTTTGCCCAACGTGGGTTTGAACCCACAACCCTGAGATGAAGCACCTTGTGCTTTACTGACAGAGCTATCACACCTATTTAGCTCTCTGAAGCAGTATGATTCTGATGCTGAAATTTTTTCCAGTTGCTTTTGCTTCATGAAAGCTCAGTCAGTAGAACATGAGACTATTAATCTCAGGGTGGTGGGACTAGAAGACTATTAATCTCATGGCAGGGGGCTGGACTAGATGACACTTGCAGTCCCTTCCAGCCGTACAATTCTATGATTCTAACGCTGCAATCCTAAGGCTCAAATAAGGCAAGAGCACCTCACCTAATTGACCCACACAATATTTGGGGGCATTACCATGAATGAATGGTTCTTTTATGCGCTGATAGTGAGATGTCTGAAGAAGGGGAAATGTACCAGGCCGAAAAATCGGTGAACAATGGCTGCATTGACTCGATTGGATGCGTTGAAATCCTGCTTGCGTCAAGAGGAGCAGAAACAACGGAAGCTGCTTTAAGTGACCCTGGAGCAGCAGGCTTTGATGTGTTGACTTTATATCGAAAGATTTATATCCAAAGATGGCCCCTTTCCAAGACCAGCCTGAAAAGTGAGAACAATTTGTCATTTCTCAACCTGAGATAGCTCAGTTGGTGGAGCATGAAACTCTTCTTCTCCTGGTCGTGGGTTCGAGTCCCGCATTAGGGGAAAGATTCATGACTTGCGGGGAGCTGGATTAGATGATCCTTGGGTTCTACAGTTCCATGATTCTGAGCTTAACGCTGAAACAAGCTCATAATCCAGTGCTATTCCATGGACTAGGTAGACCACTGTTTCAGCTCCATTGGTTAGAGCGAGGAGCTGGTAATGCCAAGGTTTGATCCCCGTATGGGCAACCTGCATATTCTGCATTGCAGGGAGTTGAGCTAGATGACCCTTGGGAGGAGAGGGGGCCAGGAGACAGACATGCGCTCCCCACCCCCAGTCTTCCAGAAAACACAGAGAAATGAAAAGATCAGAGGAGAGATTGGTTGCGTACAGAGGCAGTCTACGATAGCTTGGAAAAAAACCCAGAGAGGAAGGGAAGACAGGGACCTTCAGTCCTCACAACTGGCTCATTGGGGCAAGACTTACTGAGAAGAGTTGCTGGCATCACTAGGACTGTGTAGTTTTAGTTTCTTTGAATGAAGAGTTAACTTCACTGAGACTGGTGTTTTTTATTGCTGACCTACACCTCACTCAGGCTCCTGACATGCAAACAGGACAGCATCAAGGCATGCAATGTCCTAGAGACCATGATACCCATCTCTACACGTAGTCATGAAATGACTCAGCAAGTCATACACTTGACCTCCCTGGTATCGCTATGGTAGCCCAGTGCCACATGGCACCCTTATCTCAGAACATCCAGACATGGGGGATTGGTCTCAAGACATGAGACCATTTAATTTTAACCCATAGTTCACACTGTCTATCAGCTCAAACCCACCCCTGACAGAGAACCCCATATGCAGGAAGATGACAACATCCAAGCAACAATGTGGCCCAGGAGACGTGACCTTTAGAGCCAAAAAGAGAGGCCTAAAGACTATAGGTCTGGCACAACAGCACACCCCACTCTAAGGTTGGGTGAATCCTTAGATGCCACCCTCCGAACCTCTCAGGGAGGTGGGACATAGAGAAGGGCCTCAGATTACAAGCATAGGGTCTGGGATGGTTTGTATGGGGAGAGGTGGTCCTTTAAGGCACTGGGGTCCTGAGCTGTGTAAGACTTTATAGGTCAACACCAGTAAGTGACACCTGTCAGTCCAATCAGCTTCTGTGTACATGAAACAGGCAGGAGGTGCCATCCTATCCATTGCTCCAGGTGGCAAAATGTATTGGGCCAGCCACGCATGCACTCATCCACCAGAAAGGACCCACACAGAAACGCCACCTCTCACATCCCTGGACTTAGGGGGTAGTATTCAGCTATGTTTCACTTGGAGTAGACCCACTGAAATTAATGGACCTACAGTAACAGTCATTTTCATTTATTTCAATGACAATACTCAGAGTAAAACTTAGTTGAAAACCACCCAAGGTGCTGCTCATTACTAGCTAAGTTGCACATAAAAAAACACTCGAAGGTACAGTGTTTTTAAAAACTGCTCCAATTATAGTAGGTTGTTTGTTTTTTCCCCAGAGGCTTATCATTCAGTTGTGATTGGTATCTAATCCAATATTTGAGTAATAAAGGCTGCAGTGGCAGATAACTGTTACAGGTTACTGCCCTTGTTATGGTTCATGCAGGCAATTCTTCCAGACCAGGATAAATGTTGCTATTTGTTTATTCCTTCAGAAGAGTAGAGACTTGGGTCTTTTTGCCACAATCAATTTATTATGCAATACATATTTGTTTATCATCTGTTACACTGTGGGCACATATCTTTCTCCACCGCACTGCAGGATATTGCATTTTCACTGTGGGGATATTGTATTTTCAAAACTCTCAGAAAGTAATATTTCTATCAGCCATTGTGAAGGGCTGGGGTGGTGGGTTAAGGAAAAGCAGGCAGGCTCACTTGCAAGATAAGGGTGTACAAAAAGTATATGGTAGGGTATAGAAGCTGGATTTCTCTCCTTGAGACAGGTTTCAACTGTGTATGTACCTAACAACATGGAGGGGGGGGAGAGAACCAAATCACTGTTTACATCATTAAGGGGTTTTTTTCTGTATGCCCTGTTTAGGGAGGTTTTCAATGTTTAATGCTGTATTGTGTTTTTAATATTTGATTGGGAGCCACCCAGAGTGGCTGTGGAAACCCAGCCAGATGGGTGGGGTATAAATATTATTTTATTTATTTATTTATTTATTTATTTATTTATTTATTTATTTAGGTGGATATGGTTCCATCAATATTATGAGCCAATAGTTTGTTGTTATTTAGTCGTGTCTGACTCTTCGTGACCCCATGGACTAGAGCACGCCAGGCACTCCTGTCTTCCACTGCCTCCTGCAGTTTGGTCAAACTCATGCTGGTCGCTTCGAGAACACTGTCCCACCATCTCGTCCTCTGTCGTCCCCTTCTCCTTGTGCCCTCCATCTTTCCCAACATCAGGGTCTTTCCCAGGGAGTCTTCTCTTCTCATGAGGTGGCCAAAGTATTGGAGCCTCAGGTTCAGGATCTGTCCTTCCAGTGAGCACTCAGGGCTGCTTTCCTTAAGAATGGAGAGGTTTGATCTTCTTGCAGTCCATGGGACTCTCAAGAGTCTCCTCCAGCACCATAATTCAAAAGCATCAATTCTTCGGCATTACTGTTACCATATCTATGACTACAAAATTATACTGTGTGTTTTGTTCTTATGCTGGGAGTTTTTACATTGCTGCCAAAAATGGTAATAAAGTGTGGGGTGGAGGGGGGAACAGGCATCCAAGGATGAAGATCTAATCTGAGAGACGTCATAGCTCAAGACTTCCTGGCACACATGCCCTTTGACAAGGAAGCTCTTGTAATAAATCTATGCCGCCTTAATAACATTCACATACAGAACATGTAGCTCAAGCTAGAACTGGGTATGACCTTTGGTGTCATGTGTCAAAGCACTTGCCAAAGAAGTCAGAAACTATATTGGGGTCAATAGCACATATCACAAAAACTGTTTCTTCAGATTCTTCACCCTGTTCCTAAGCAGTGGGAGAATTTTACTCAATATTCTCCAGGGAGTATCATATGTGAGGGGCTCAGCTTTAGCAAAGGTAGTGAGCACTGCTTCATTCTTTTTCCAGAAGGGTTTTTCCTCTGTTGTTGCTGCTGCAAAGAATGAAGCAGAGCTTTGCTTTGCAAAGAGGATATAAGGATAAGAAAATTAAGTGTAGGTTCAGAATAGCCGCGGTCTGCAGACAGTTTGATATCTCACTGGGAACTATCACATCTATAATATGCAGAAGTGTAATGAGTTTTGCCCTCGCTATGTGGTGCCTTGATTTTGATACCATACTTTGCAGCCTGATCTAGGAAAGCATGCTCATTTATTATCTTTGGAAAAAGTTATGAATCTGTATCATGCACTTACTAGTCACCCAAGAGGAGGAGGAAAAGATGACCAGTTGTGGCTGAGAAGAAGGGGAAATGAGGAATGTCTCATGATTGTTCTTTACTTCTGCATGGTTCCAAAGTGCAAGAAGTCTCGAGAGACTTGCTGGCAGGGCCTTAAATGAGTGTTAGCGCACATGCTTTATGTGGAGAAGGTGCTAGGCTCATTTCCTGGCATCTCTAGCAAGGAAAGGCTGTCATCACGGGGGGGGGCCACCCATAATTCACAAAGCTAAGCAGGGTCCAGTATGGTTTCAAACTGGATGGGGGACTGTATTGTAAAGGGGTGAACTAGATGGCCCTCCCAACTCTTCGATTCTATGAACTGCAGTTAATTCCTTTTGGAAATTAAAGGGACAGAACTACCTAAACTGTATAGAAATTTATTCATGTGTGTGACTACAGTGGCAAGAATGTTACTTGCCCAAAAATGGAAAGAAGAAGAAGTCCCAGCAAAAGAAGAATGTTTACAAAAACTTATGGAATATGCATGAATGGCAAAATATGCCAAAAAAGTAAGAAATCAAGATAACAAGCTTTTTTTATAAAAGAATGGAAATGGTTTATTGAATATTTACAAATAAACTGTAAACAGATAAGAACATTGGCAGGATTACTGTAATAACCTGCAGTTTTATAAGAGTACAGTGGTGCCTCTGGTTGCAGATGGGATCCATTCCAGAGGTCCGGTCAGATCCCAACGTTTCTGCAACCTGGGGGCTGCTTCTGCGCATGTGCACATGGCAAAACCCAGTCAAATACTTCTGGGTTTCCACTTTCACATCCTGAAGTTTACGTAACCAGAGGGTTACGTAACCGGAGGTACTACTGTATATGTTTAAAGTAGATGAATAAATGAGCAAATTAAGTTAATTTGTATACAGTGGTACCTCTGGTTGCGAAAGAGATCCATTCCGGAGCCCCGTTTGCAACCTGAATGGAACCCAACTCGCGTCTGCACACGCATGGGTCACAATTCGCCGCTTCTGTGCATGTGCATGACATCATTTTGCACATCTGCGTGTGCACAAGTGGGGAAACTCAGAAGTAACCCTTTCTGGTACTTCCGGGTCGCTGTGGGACGCAACCTGAAAAGACGTAACCCGCAGCGTTCGCAACATGAGGTATGACTCTATGCAGAAAATGTAAAAAACAAATTTAGGGAACCGCAGAAAGAGGGGGAAGGAAGTCAAGTTTTGAAATGTTAATATGATTGTAAAAGTATTGAAATGTATAAAATGGAAAATTATAAATATTAGATAGATGATAGCTAGATAAACTGCAGTTAATACACAGCAGGGTGGAGCTGGCACACTGCACATGCTCAGGAGCACGGCCAAACTCTCTGATAATATATGATATTTATATATATGAGATATATGTCTCATTCCAGTCCAGGGTTTCGGTCCCAGGAGCTCCCCGTGGAGCTCTGGCTGAAAACAGATGCCCCCCTCTCTCCCTCCCGCCTCCGCTCAGCACCCTGGCCAGCTCCTTCCCCCTCCCCCCTCCCCGTTGCCTCCCCTCTTGCTACTTCCGGGTTCTCCCCGCCGGCTCGCGGGAGGGGCGGGTCCGGAGAAGGAGGGAGGGAGGGCCGGGCCCGGCGAGGAGCGCCTATATGAGCGCGTGCGCAGTGGCGCCGCAGCCCAGACGGCGACAAGATGGCGGCGCTGCGGGCCGTTCGGGGGATGGTGAACGGAGCCGTGTCCGAGCTGAGCGGCGGAGGGGCGTCGCGGGAGCAGGCGGCCGCCGTCACCCGCGACTACCTCTCCCAGCCCCGCCTCAGTGAGTAGCGGCGCCGGGAGGCAGGCGGGGCGGGGAAAGGGGACCCCCCCTCCCGCCTCACCTGCCCGCTTCCTCGGACTCCCTGCGGGGGATTATCCGGGGGGTGGGAGGAGAGAAATAATATTATTCTTTAAGAAATTCGGTCCTGCAGCTTTCAGAGAACAGAACAATCGGAATCGCGGTCATTATTGCTGCCTTGTTTTTCTGTGGATTGCTCAACAGTGTCCCGTCCTCCCTCCCTGGCCAAAAAACCCCCAACGCACCCAAATAATACAAATTTTATTCCTCCTCCCAAATCCTAGCAAACAGAAAGAGCCGTCGTGTTGTGTAGAAGGTGGCCTTTGACGGGAGCTGGGTTTATGTAGCCCCTCCTATGGTTGACCCCGGCTAGTGGCTGCAGCAGTGATGGGAAGGGATGACTAACAGCATTATCATTTATATTAATACAGTATGTTCCTTTTTACTGTTTTGCACCCTCAGTGGAGAGGACAAGGCGCTGCCCCAAGGAATAACGTGTCTAAAAATAAATGCAGATAAATAATCCTTCTCTTCTCCCTCCTCGGCTGCCCTTCAGCTTTTTTCCTCTAGTGGTTGCTCCTTATTTTTTCCTCTTTGGGGTCCAAGGTCCAAGGCCTGTGGCCCACCTCTAATGCATTCTTCTTCTCATTCCTCCCTTCTCTTCTTCTTTCCCTTCTTCCCCACCCTATCCGAAGCATTTCCCAATTTGCGAATGTTCCGTTCTCTGTCCACAGTGTGCCACATCTATTCTTCCTAGGTTTGCACTTTTCGTGGGGGGCAAGCAGTGGGCACAGCTGCTTTGCTGTCATCATGTCTCTTAAGAGTGATTTGTGCGACTTGTAAGTTGGGTGCTCTGCAATCCTACAGGCTGTGGTCCACTTACCTAGAAATAAGCCCCAATGAGCACAGTGGGATCTACTTCTAAGTAGACATGCTTAGGATTTAACTGCATGTCAGTGTAACTGCAGCATCTGCCATATTGGTTCTGCATTGGGGCACGGTAGAGTAGTGGCATCAAATAAATGCTTCCTGAGCTGGGAGACAAGAGGGATTGTATTGAAATTCATCTCCCACTGGGTTTTTTTAGGTGTGTGAATATAAGCCTCTGGACAACTGACAGCACAGTCCTAGCCATGTCTACTCAGAAGTAAGTCCCATTGAGTTAAATGAGGCTTAAGTGATAAAACTTCACTTCTGGGTATGTTCACTCAGGATGTTATCGTGGGTTGAGTTCAGTGGAGCTTACCCCCAGTCAATCTGTTCAGAACTGCAACCTGAATTAGGTAACCTTTATTTTTAAAATAAAAATAAAAATGGCAGGTGCTCTCCCTTCCAGCCAGTTAGTGCAGGAAACTCTTTTTATGAAAGGGCAAAATTTCACAATGCAGTCTCATTGCTTGGCTACTTCGTTGGCTGTGCTGATTGGTGCCTCTTGGTATACAAGAGAGACCACATAAAGGACAGATGGTGGACTCTGTTTATACTGTATTCTATTCCCATGAAGTTGCTAGAAGCCCCTCTCTTTTAAGATAACAAAAATCCCCAAGCAAGGCCATTGTGGATTGTCTTTAAATGGGAAATGAAAGTAGGTGGTTGTGAAACATTCTGTAGGTTGACTAATCTGCTCAGCCTAAATCTCAAGGTCATGTGGTACACTGCAGAATCATGTGTAGCAGCAGATGGAGGCAAGATGGCTTTTGCATTATGGGATGTCTAGCTCTAACAATACAGTGGAAAATGCTTTGGGGATAAGTGTTATCTTTTTGCCATGTGTGAATAGCTCACGCAAAGCCTTTGTTATGTTGATTTATTGACACCTGAGTTAGTAGGGATAGAAGTGTTAAGTAGATATGCATCTCAGGAAGGCACTGCTTCCAGAAATAAGGACTAACTTAAGAGCTGCTGGTGTAGAAATTGAAATGTTAAATAGCTATGTTTTGTCACATGACAACTTTAAATTCTTGTGGCACTTTAAATCAAAATACTGCTGTTAATTATGTGAGGTTACCGGTCCTAGTATTGGGTCTGAGTACCCAAGGAGGAAGCAGAGAATATGTACATCTCACTGATAAATGTTTGTTTAAATCAGTAGATTGTAACATATCAAAGGTCATCGGTCGTAGTAAAAAGCTATCTTGGGCCACAGCACATGACTGTCCTATGCAATTGTCTTAATAGTTAAAAGATCCTTGGAAAACTGCAGCAACTATAAGGCTGCTTTCCTATATAATCTTTCTATGTAAATATTATTGATTTAAGACATTTCTAAGCAGTGTTATATGTATGATAATGAGCTGAAAAAACTCCTTTTGATAACCCCAGTAATTAAAGCTTTGATTTAGTCTCTAAATTACTGTCTTGGAAACTGCGCAATTTGAAAATGATTAAAACAAACTTTCTCAAGAGGTACCCTTGGCCAGTAAAGCAAGATGAGCGCCGCAACCCCAGAGTCGTCCGTGACTGGACCTAACTAACGGTCAGGGGTCCCTTTCCCTTTCCCTTTACAAGATTGAGTTAGGATATGAGAAACCCACATTCAAATCTCCTCTAAAGGCCACAGGAAGTGCAGGTCTGCCTGGAGGTGCTCACTTAAGAAGAGCCATGCTGGATCAGACCAAAGGCCTGTCTAGTTCTCACAGTGGCCAACCGGATGACAATGGGAACCTCACAAGCAGGACCTCAGTGCAACCACATTCTCCCTTCTTACGGTTCCCAGTACTTCCTGATAACCTCATGTTTGTGGCCCTAAAAATAAGGATGTGTGTGACTTGCCCCTCATCTTAGCTGTGAAGCTCTCTTGGGGGTTTGTCCAAACCACACTTCTCAGTCGTTGGAGGGAGGGTGAAATACATATGACTCCTTTGTCATAGTTGGATAACTTCCTGGTGAATTTTAAAACAATAGTGACTTCCCTCTGTATAGAGGTGGCAGACCTAGTAAAATGGCTCACTTCAGAAGCTGATGGAATCTGAAGGATGCTTGAGATCACTCAGAAAAGCTGGCACATCTCTCAGTGCCCCAGTTGCTTTATGGGACACATAGATGACTGACATTACACACAATTGCTCCTAAGCACCTTCTTGGTTTAGCCAAGAGTTTGGGGCCATGAAGCCAGTAGGGAGACAGCTTGAATGCAAGTAGGGGCATCTGTAAATGTAGCTAAATACAGGGGATTGTGAAGAAATAACTCATTTCTGCCATTATTGTTCTCTCATTCTGCCAGTGAGGGAAGGGCAGTAGCTCAGTTGTAAAGCATTTGATTTGCATGCAGAAATTCCCAGGTTCAAGTCCTGGCATCTCCAGGTATGGCCAAGAGAGGCCCCAGTTTGAAACATTGGAGAACTGCAGCCTGTCAGTATAGATAATACTGAGCTAGGTGGGTTGAAGATCTGATGCAGCTTAAGGCAGCTTTCTATAACAGCAGAAGACCCATATCTCAGTGCTATAGCATCTGCCTTGTGTGCAACCTGGAACATCTTGATGTAGGGATGGGAGAGAATCCTGTCTGAAATCCTGGAGAGCTGCTACTAGTCAGTGTCAACAATAATGAGCTGTATGGCCTAATGGTCCGACTCAGTATAGCAATTCCCTTTGTTTCTGTGCCATTGGGAAGGCATCTTTCTTGTTGCTTGGAGCCTCCTTCTGACCTACCAAAAGACATAAATACTAATATCTGATAATCAACAACAGCAACAAAATTATCTGATGCCTGCTGTGATAGTTGCTACCTTATTTGAGTTTAAATTACTCATTTTCATCACAATTTGTTATCATATTTCAGTCTGTGGACATATCCAGAGCACCATCTAGTCCTGTTTTATTGGATGGATTTAACTTGTTACGGCATGAGGATATGACAGGGTGCTTGGAGAGCTGTAGCCTAAGTCCTGGGTGTTTGATCCTTGGGTCCTTTTTGGCTCAAAGCATTGAGCAGCAGATTGACCAGCATGGTCCAAGGAGTTAATGAATGTGAGTGTGCCCTTGACTATGGCTTTCTTGGATGTGTGTTTGTGATTGCAGTGCACCTTCAGGCAGAGACTAATTATTTGATTCATTTCAGCTTTGTTTTGGTATAAAAACTCTCTTAGTTGTCCTGATGGACGACTTATGCTGAGGGAAGGACAGAAGCAACATAGGCTGATCTGGTATAGGGCAGCTTTTTATCTGGCCACAGTGTCTACTATTATCTGCTTTGGCTGGCAAGGACATTTGAGGGTCTTGTATAGAAGCCTTTCCCATTCTCTTTCCCCATGACTTTCTTAACTGGGGTTACCAGGTGTTGGACCTTAAATCTTCCTTTGCTCTGCTACTGAGTTCTGGCCCTTCCCCAAAATAAAACAAGGTGGATAATCGTCCCAATGGTAGGCATGCAAAAATCTTGGTTATTCTCTCAAAAAATCAGTAGTCTTTTATATTCAAAGCAGGACATGTAAGTTCATATGCTGATCTGGTTACTGTAAATCAGGGGATGTGTGACGGTTGCGAAACTCATGGAAAGGGGAAATCCAACCTTGCAGCAGCAGAGATTTGCTGCATGGACTCTGCAGACTTGTACAAGGTGCAGGAACAAACAGCCTCTGTTGTGCCAGTGGTACATGTGGTCACTCTGGTAATATCTACAGTAGCAAAAAGGGACCAGCCTTCCCCTGTACACTTTTGAATTGCTTCTGATGGAATAATTTGTCTCCATGAAGATGCTATAAACCAGTCTCTAGTTACTGAAAAACAAAAACGCTTTCATTTCGCCTCCAGCTTTCCATTCTAGCTTCTTGCCATTATTGCTAGTTGTCTTTTTCCTTGTTGGGGGTCTACCTTTTCCTTGCAATACTGTATTGTTATTCTCTAGTGCAGAAATAAGACTGAGGAAGCTATCTAGGGACAAGTAAGTGAAGCTTGCTGGAAGCCCACTTGATTATATTGAGGTTTCATTGTTCTCCGCATCTACATGAGGGCTGGTGTCTCTTCTGTTGGGAGCCCTCCCATTTGTGTCCTCCCAGCAGCTGGTTCAGTGCCACCAGCTTCATCACACAGGCATCCTGAAGGCTTTAAAAAGTATTCTGCCAGAGAGAAAAGGAAATAGACAAGTAGGAGGATGTCAGCTGTGGGGAGTGGGATCTGAAGCAGGCACTGTGAAGGAAGGGGGCTGGGGGATGTAGAAAGTACTTTGCCTCTCTCCTTAGATGATTTCCCAGTGCTAGGAAGACCTAGAAAAGTCACCAGGATGTAGTCTTGCATATGGTGATGAAGGCTTTTCAGCTGATGTGGCAGAAGTCTCTTAATCTGCTAATAATGCTTCTTTCTGCAAATACATGGGTGGGGGGTTTTGGTTGGGAGGGTGAGATTTGGGGGCTCATCGGTCAGGGCTGGGCCTTCTTAGGCAATCTTTCTCTTTTTCTGTCTTAGAATATAGGCTTTGAGCCAGCTGTCCAAGCTGTTTGTGTGATGGTAACTAACTTGCGGATAGTTATAAAACAAGGAAATTGGATTGTTTGGAGAAATGACAGGAAGTAAGCTCTTTGCTCAGGGAAGGGGGTTGAGTGCTGACGAGGCTGTCACGAGTTAAGAGATCCCCAGACTCATGGCTGTGTTAGCTGAGCCGAGAAGCAAGCAGTGTTTTAATCCAACTTGAAGCATTTAACTGGGGGCAGTAGGAGCTCAAAGCTGCAGTTCTTATCTGCTTACCTTTGTATTTTTCTCTACATATAGCTGAGCAAAGATAAAGGTGAACAACACATTTTTAGGTGATAGTTACATTTTAGTCTGAGCTGAAAAGTAACCTGAAAAGCATGCACAAAATAAGGCAAATTAAAACAAATAGATTCCAAAAAATGGTCCCGATGTTCTCTCCTTGAGACACTTCTGAAATACACTCAGTTTGTAAGACTCCCAACAGATTATTTTTCAGTATTGGGACAGGTACTTGGAAAAATTTCTTAGTGTATCTTTGACTAAATGGGGATGATTCTCTTGTTTGATCTTCTGTTGTTATAATGCAAAGGAGCTTATCTCGAGTATCTTCAAAGTAATCTTTTTTTGAGTTACAGGAAAGTTGTTATTGTATATCAATAGACTTTGTTACCACTTACTAACAGTGTAAATATCTCAGTGTTGACATAACAGCTACCATATACTGACATACTTGCAATGAACAAAACCGTACTGCTGTTTCACCACCACCCAGGTTATGCCCTGCTAATTCATAATGTAGCCAACACAAAGAAAAGAACATTCCCTAAGGCATAATTTTAATGGTAACTTTAATCAGAATCGAAGTATTGAAACATTGCTTCTAAAGTTTTAAAACTGAACATATATAAAACATGTTTGAAACCTTGAACAAAAAACATAACATATTTTATGTGTGTGTAAAAATGTTCAACACTTAGTATTTTCATTTCAGTGAAGATTACCATTAAAATAAGCAGTGGAAGGGAGAGGGGTTTGGATTCCTCAACACTTTCTCTTCCTGGATGACGCTTTGTGTATCTGGTGGACTCTTGGCCACAACCAATAAATCCTGGTTTCTAAGGGGCTGCAAGATATTCCCTCGTGTTTGCTATAAGCCAACTAGCACCATAACACACCTGCCCTTCTGGGTACTGTTGGGAAAACTCAAAACTCAAACCTGGTTGAGAGTCTTGCCCCTTGCATATGTACTCAGAAGCAAGTCTCATTGAATTCAAGGAAGCTTATGCCTGAGTGGTTTGTAACCATGCAGCAGAATGTTGTGTATATTTCTGAAAGACTTATTTCCAAGTCCTACTATATTTAATGGATTTAACTCCCAGGTACATGGGATTTCAGTTCTAGATGTATTAGTTGATTATCCTGTTCTAGAAATAATCTGACTTGCTCATCCCTTCCCTGTGTGATTAATGATTACTCCGCTGCCGTGTGAGCCTGATAAAGCCTTCTGTCTCACTAAAACACTTCTATTTGCAGATCATGTGAGACTGAAGCATTTGACACACTTGGGGAGAAGTATGCTGTTTGGAAGGGCAGTGATGAAAAATAAATAAATCTTATTGTTCACTGTCAGGTCCTTTCCGCCACCCATATCTCATATCTGCACAGTCTTAAGCATTAAAAATATACTGTACTTGGGGTGGTTAATACTTTTAGCAAAACCCCTCAGAAAGAAACACATTTATGAAAATTACAACAAAACTAAAAATTACAGCACAGTTGCAACAGACTAAAAACAGCAGTGATGACGTGCAGTTAAAAAGGCAGCATCTAAAATTGCTATCAGAAGAGATGGGTTTTAGCAGCATACCAAGAAGTGAGCAGCAGTGTGTCCAGGTGAACGTCCTTAGCCAAAATATCAGTGTTCCAAAATATTAGTGCTATGATAGAGAAGGTCATGTGTGTGTGTGTGTGTGTGTGAGAGAGAGAGAGAGAGAGAGAGAGAGAGACATTGCACATATTAGTTAACAGAACACACACACACAGTATGCATTTTAGCAACAGAGTACTGTGAGATTTTTGGGGTGAGGCTTCCCCACTTCAGATTAGGCTTCAGAGAGATCCTACATCACTTCTGTTAAGCCCCCAGACATTCCAAAGCACCCTGATTTGGCTTGGTTTTGTACAAAGCCTTTGTACACCCCATAGCACACACAAACTCCGAGTGAATAATAAAATAAAAGATTGAGAAGGCACTCCAATCTTAACTCCTGACAGCTGCAAAAATATATTTCCTTGCAATATGTCTCTTGCTCCCCCCCCCCCTTCTAAATTAGGGAGCTGAGGTGAGGAAAACATTGGGTGATGGAATCAGGACTGGGTTTTTGTGTGGCAGGACTGTAAGTAAAGTTCTGATACTGAAAACAAATAGGCCATGCATGTATGCGGGAGGCACCTTATTCCTTAATACTCTATTTACCACTGTCTCCTCCGCCGCCCCAGTTTTGCACCTAGCTCCAATTGGTGTTCATTCTTCTATTAAAAAACAAAATGGATCTCAAAAACTCCAAGTCTTTTATGCACATATAAACCAGAGGTGGGCAGAAACAGAGTGCAGAACTTAGAATTGGCTTTGGTTGCCATAACATCTGCTTCTGCAACTCCTTGGCACCTGCCCCTCTTATGTTTCTAGCCTTATTATAGAGCTGCTCTGTCCCCAGTTCCAGCTTCTGCTAGCAAAGGGCCACCCATCTCACTGGTAGAGTGTAAGCTTGGCGTGCAAGAGCTCCATGTTTAGTCCCTCACACATCTAGTTAAAGGGTCTAGGCTAGCAGGGGTGGGAAATACCCCTTGGAGAACTTCTCCAACTTGCATCGGTAAGGTGGTGCTGGCGTATGTGGACAAATGGCCTGAAGCAGTTTCATGTACAGTGGTACCTCGGGATGCGAACAGGATCTGTTCCGGAGCCCCGTTTGCATTCCGAAGTGAACGTAACCCGTGTCTGCGTGTGCACGGGTCAAGTTTCAGCGCATGCACGTGATGTCATTTTGACGGTTTGCGCATGCACGCGGGGCAAAACCCAGAAGTAACGCACTCCATTACTTCCGAGTCGCCGCGGAGCGCAACCCAAATTTGGCTAACCCAAAGCATATTCATCCCGAGGTATGACTGTACTCCCATGTACGACTGCATTAGCTAGGCTTTAAACCCTCTTCTCCTAATGGCTTGGAAAGGCAGGGAAGAGAATGAAGCATCCACCTTTTTGGTTGGGGGAAATGGCGCTAGAGTTGACGAAACAACAATAAAAGTGGACAGGAAGCTCTCCTTTGCCAGAAGTATGGGGCCAGGTCAAGGATAGAGTGAGTTTGCTTGGGAATCTTGCTTCTGTTGCTGCCTGCCCCCTCTTTCAATTTCAACTAATATTGGTTGAAATGCAACTTCGTTACACATTTTCCTAATTAAGAGTAGAATGTGTTGAGTTGAGCACAACAAGCAGGTTATTGCCAGTGTTCAGAACCATAATAGTTAACTAACTGGAGTGGCAAGAGTTCTTGAAAACGTGTGTCGGTTGATCCAGCACTCTGCAGAGCTGCTTAACCCTGCAGCAAGACTCTTACACAGCTCCATGCTGTCAGTCAGTTTTCTTTCCAAGCACTTGAGATGGTGCAGATACCTCAAGGCAGTGTAGATAGGATTGTGTTTCCTAGCCATTGGCTGAAGGAAATTTAAGCTTGTAGAGTTCAACTAATGGATGACTCTGAGGGCACTTGGCATTGCTGAATTAACATTCTGTGTGCCAGAGATCCTGCCCCCAAGATTATTATGGATCTCGGCTCTTGTGTCAGTATGAGATGTCTTCTTTGGCATCACAGCACAGTGCAAAACAAACAAGGCCTGCTGTAAGCTTCTCTACATGCATTGTGCTGTTCGCTTAAAAGGTTTTTCCCCCAAAGGAAGATATTTGTGCAGGTTTCAGCAGAATAGCATAACATTCATAGCTTTGTACCTTGAATTGTCCTGATGCCCACTTGCTTAGCTGAAGGTTTGGTGCCTTCCTACACTGTTGGCTACTGCAGTGTGTTTCAGGATCTTACCCACTGCATAGCTCTCCCCAAACTGAACACTAAACAGGGTGTGTAATGAAAAGGATAATTAATAAGGTCTCATTATAACCAGAGCTGGATAAATTGTGTGTGTCTGGAAATGTGATTCAGGCATCTGGGACTTGAAATTATTGTCTAGTCTTGCCAACAACCCCATCTCCTGAATTTAAAAAGAATTAGTTACCAGCTTCAGCAGTTGGCTAGCTAGTAATGGATACAGTACAGTGGTACCTTGGTTTAAGAACAGCTTAGTTTATGAACAACTTGGATTAAGAACGCTGCAAACCTGGAAGTAGGTGTTTCGGTTTGTGAACTTTGCCTTGGAAGCAGAACATGTTCCGCTTCCTGTTGAGTGTGTTCCATTTGTAAATTGAGTCCCCCACTGCTATGGGAAAGCATGCCTTGGTTTAAGAACGCTTTGGTTTAAGAACGGACTTCTGGAACGAATTAAGTTTGTAAACCAAGGTACCACTGTAATGGGTGAATGGTGTAGCAGCACACGGAAGTGGTAAAATGAGGGGGCCCTTTGGCCTTCTTAGCCATGTTGCAACACTTAGTACTCCTGGACAAGTGACATTCCTTTAAACACAACACATTCCCCAGGTGGTTGCACTTTGTCTCCCAAAGGCAGCCTCTCAAGCAATAGCGTAAAGGATCACACTAGCATGTTGAGCAGAGAATGTCTTGATATTCTTGCTGCCTTTATAATTGCAAAACCATGCACAATGACTTCTGTCAGAATGTGTCGAATCAGAAATTTACTAAGTTGTCTTTAAAAATACCTCTCTCTGGTTGTTTTTCAGCATATAAGACAGTATCTGGAGTCAATGGACCACTAGTAATCTTGGATCAAGTGAAGGTAACATTGTCTTTTTGTGAGTGTTTCCGTAAAAAGGCCTTGTTGTGACTGGCATTCTGCAGATTCTCCTGGCAACCTAAAATGGGAATGATCCTTCCTTCAGGGTTTGCATAAGGGCAGTTGAGTCTTCCCGCTGCAGAGAGTATTTTCGTAATAAAGTATCGAGGCAACAAATGGTTTCTCTCAACGATGCTTGTTGAATTTCCCATTTTGGTAATACCATTGCAGTGAGTGGTTGTGGCTTAAGCAAACTCAAAATGTAATGTGGATTTTTAAAAATTACTTTGGAATCAAAATATTGCAACATTCTTGCATCCAAGCAAAACCCTTGAAATTATCAACAATAATTTTGGGTTGTGTCCTGCTTCATTGCATGATAGGAATTAATGGCTAAAATCCATGTTTAAAAGTCTTTGTTAAAGTAAAATTTGCCCCACTTGGCTCTTCCCAGCCAGTTATCCAACTGGTGCAGAGACCCTGTGGGAGCACAGCAGGAGCTATCAGCGCTGCTATGTCAGCTTCTACACCTGTCCTCCTATTCAGTCTACATGTGCTGTGGAAGATCACAGAGAGGGCTTGCCATAGAGGAAGGTTTCCTCTGAAACATGTACACACATGTACACCTTGAGCAGCATTATATGGATCTTCTGTTCTCACTGGAGTTGTGGAGGCATATAAAAACCTATACCATTTTCAGGGTAAAATTAAGTAAGTGTGCCCTGTATGTCATGGAAGAGAAAGAAGGTTAGACAGTACTGCTTGTTAGGCTTTGAATAATGCTGTTACAACTGGGGTGGTGCAAACAAGCCACCTCTATGACTGACAAATCAGTAGCAAAAGGCTGGCTGTGTTCCGGTCTGAATGAATGTGTCCGATTAAGTTGTGAAAAGCAACATTAACATACACCTGTCTATAATTTCTGAATTTGGCCAGGAGGCTGGCATCTGTGCTTTCTCACTGTTCTTGATTTGAGTCTTTAATGTAGATCAGTTCTTTTCCTGATGGAAGCCTCCTGACCTCCTAACTTGTCACTTAGTTCCCTAGGTATGCAGAGATTGTGCACTTGACACTACCGGATGGAACAAAGAGAAGCGGGCAGGTGCTGGAAGTCAGTGGATCCAAAGCAGTAGTTCAGGTAAATGGTGGGGTGACCTGCTTGATGGAATTGATGTTATTTCCTGTGTATCTATTCTTGGAGAGAATGGCTGGTCTTGGAAGGGTTGCCCTGTGTCTGCAAGTTGCACATAATATTTTATTTGGAAGCCAGTGGCCAGAAGGCTTTTTAATTCCCAGGTAAGTTACTGCAAAAAATCCCATTTGTTTTATGTGTTGCTTTAGTATTCATGCTTTTAAAATGCTTTTCAAACTCTAGCGCCAGATAACCATACTTTTGCTTTTGCACTTTCTTTGTATTAAAAATAAATAAATGGCTGTTTGTCACCTCTTTTTAAGACTTTAAGAATTAATAGAAATTGGTTGCTGGAACAAAGAAGCAAGTTATGAGACAACCAATTGTAACATTTGTTTATGATCCAGTGTGTTGTCTGCGCATTGTTTCATCAAAAAGTCTATTTTGCCTACCTACTCATTTACTTGCAGAGCTTGTCCATGCAAATTGAAGCAGTGAGATTAAGCCCAAAATATGAAATACTAAAATATTTGCCTCTCTTTTTTAGGTTTTTGAAGGAACTTCAGGTATTGATGCTAAGAGAACCTCATGTGAATTTACTGGGGATATCCTTCGAACCCCAGTATCTGAAGATATGCTTGGTAAGTACAAGATCCTTTTTCTTGGATTGATCACTAGTCCTTGGCCAGCTTCCAAGTACACTGATAGCTATACTGTTAATATAGTTGGTCTCCTGGTAACAGGGACAAATGTTCTCTTCTTCTTTACTCTGCAGGGCGAGTGTTTAACGGATCAGGAAAGCCCATAGACAGAGGCCCTATGGTCTTGGCTGAAGATTACCTTGATATCATGGGTATGTTTACCATAACATTGCTAACATAAGGTTTGTCCTTTAATTTCTCAGAGAGATGTACTGTCAGCTTAGTGTTTGAAAGGTGCTAGTCAGCATAAATACAAAACAGTTTAGTGATTACCCATTGTACAGACAGGAGTTTAAGTAACTGCTTGCTTCTCAGATGATGATTTTGTTTGCAGAAAACCAGAATGAGTTTCCCAAAGCTCTCCTTGTTTAGGATCAGCATTGGCAGTAGAGGGCTCCAGAAACACACTCATTCATAGCACATAAATAGTATGTTGCCCTCAGGTCATGCTGAACCCTTAATATTGCACACCATGTTAGATTAAATGTCAGAAATAGCAAAGTTGTTTAAAGAAAACCTTATTGTAAATAGAACATTGAGAAAGTTTCCTTCCAGTGTGCAAGTCTCAGAACTTAGGAGTGGAACACTGGATTTAATATTCGTTACTGAAACTTGAATCTAACTTCTTGGAAAATGCAGGTTGAAAATGATGTTTTCCCCCCTGTCAAAATGAAATAGGTCAACCAATTAATCCTCAGTGTCGAATCTACCCAGAAGAGATGATTCAGACTGGCATTTCTGCTATAGATGGCATGAACAGCATTGCCAGAGGACAGAAAATTCCTATTTTCTCTGCTGCTGGGTTGCCCCACAATGAGGTAGGTGTTTTAGCAGGACTTAATGCTCAGGTTTTTTTGTTGTTGTTACTGAATTTATATACTGTACCGCCCTATACCCGCAGGTCTCATATACCCGCAGGTCTCATATACCCGCAGGGCGGTTCATAGAATAAAATCAGAAAATAAAACCACAAAATACAGAATCAAAATGAAAACAACAACCCAATGACACCCCCCCAAAAAAAAAACCACCACGCATTCTAAAATGGCATAGTGGTCTACTGCAGCTTTTGGTTTTTTTATACGGCTTAGAGTTTTTTATATTATAGGTGGCACAGAAATGGACAGGAAGAGGGTGATCAGGAAGAGTGGGGATATTGAAACCAGTCCCTTGTCATGGCTAGATCACTTCCTGCTGAGATTAAGCTTTCAGCACTTTTTCTCCTCTGCAGAGGCGGGGGACCTATTAAGATAGTCTGCCCTCAGAGGCTGATGGATCCAAAGGGTTTCCAGATAGCTGATATGATTGGCGCTCCTGTCAAAGCCCTGGCTGGCCTCTGGAACACCCAAATTCAAACAGTGCAAAGAGTGCTAATGGTCTGCAGAGGGTGGGGGATTCCGGATATACCCTGTGCTGCAGAATAATCTTAAATTAATATATGTGCTCTGTGTAATATTTGAATTGGACTAATATTTTGGAGGAAACAAATACCTTCTGGTGCCACTTAATGATGCACTCAGATGCTATACCACAATCCTTGCTCCTTCTCCCTGGTTTTCATGCTCCTGATAGTTTTTATTGCCCTGGGGATGAAACATTGGCAGATGTGGCCTACTGTGCATGCATGAATGGGCCATGCCTCTTAGATTCTAAGTCTGAGGCTCTTGAGGTCTTATTGGCTAAATAAGGGGATATAAATGCTTCTGAAATATGAATGACCTTGCTCACTGGGGGAGATCCCTGTCTGAAACTCTAGAAAGCTGCTACTAGTAAGTGCAGACTGTACTAAGTTAGATGGACCAAATGGACTCTATTCAATGCAGCTTACTTATATACCTTGGGCATACCTGAAACAGAAAAATATATTTACATTATTTACAGGCTGCCCTATAATGCTTGGCAGCTTACAGAATGAAAAAAAATGAACCGAATAAGATTTTTTTAAAAAATGGGTTGGATTTAGTAATGTTTTGATAGTTTTTTTTATCTCCCCCCCCCCCCAATGATATTTGCATCTCTTATGAACACATTTTCCTGCTTGGCAGGCATCTTAACAAACCACCCTACGTATTTGAGTACATCCTGTACACTAACCATTGTGTTTAGCATTCTTTTGGTGGTATCCAATCAAGCACTAAGCAACCTGTTCTGTTAGCACAAAGATTAGTGCATGTGCAGTGGTCGCTCTCTGTGCACCCCTAAATCTATTTAGGGGGTTCCAACCCCTCCAGAAAAGATGGGCGTGCAAGGCGCATGTGCGGTAAGTGGAGGAAGTTCCCTTGGGCACATGTAAATCCTTGTGCTAATGCAACAAGTGCTTTGGATACTGCCCTGTGTTTTGTTCTTATAGTTCATATATGATAAAGCAGACTCTCAAGTCCCCTTCTCTTGTCCCTTGGAAATCTTCCTAGAAATTAAAGCCTTGTACATTGAAAACATGGGTAACTCTGAAACATCCTTTTTCAGATAGCAGCTCAGATCTGTCGCCAGGCAGGCTTGGTGAAGAAATCCAAAGATGTGATGGACTACAGTGAAGATAATTTTGCCATTGTATTTGCTGCTATGGGAGTAAGTAGCTAAATGCATACAAACTGAGTGTTCCAGTTCATTATCTGTCACCATCTTTGCCACCCAAGTTGGAGGTACTTTTATGTAAACAATTCTGCATGAGCTGTTAATGTGCTATGGAATTGGCATCTATGAAACAGAGTACACAGTATCTATTCATCTCAAAAACCTCTAATTTTGGTCCCCAGACTAGCTGCAACAGGATTCCTTGTTCACATGTATAGAAGAGCTTAGCCAGGGTACACTTTAAGAGTTGAGACCTTGGTTCCGATGGGAAAGCTGACATCCCATTGAGAAATGATCTCTTAAAGGGATTGCCATAGTATTTCCTCTGCAAAGTAGTGTTTTCACTTCTATGCTTTGGTCATGGACCAAAGAATTGTTCTTAGGGATTTCCGGCAGATGCTTTATATTATAACAACCTGAGGACATGTGCTTCCCCTTTGAAACTTCCAGTTTTAAATGTGAGCTGCAGCTCCTTCAGTTCTCGCTTTCCTTGGCTCTTCTGCCTGCTCCCTCTTTCACCACTATTGAGCAGGGAAGGTGAGCAAAAAAGCAAGGGAAGGAAAAACGGGTAGGGTGGAGAAGTACAAAGTGTAGCATTGGCTCCCTTAGTTGGACTCCAGCACCTTTCAGCCCCAGTTAGCATGGCCAGTGGTCAGAGGATGGTGAAAGTTATGAGTCCAGCAACATTGAGAGGACTATCTCTGCTTTTAAAGAACATTGTATGTCTCCAGATGGCCACCTAGCAACTTGAAAGCAGAAATAATCTCATCTGTTGGTGCTAAATCGGCTGTGTTAACTTTGTCTTATCCATCAAAGCGTGAAGTAGGAGCCACCCTCCACTGCTTGACAACACATTGGCTTTATATCGCTTTGACAGATTGAAGAGGCAAATATGAGAATATACAGCATGTGCATCCTTAGTTAAGGATAAGCAACAGTCAGAACTGGAGAAACCCATCCATTTTTATGCTGTCAACATTTTAGAAACTTTCATAAATTGGGTCTAAATAATACTTGGCTTTGCAACTGACCTAATGTTGATGCTTTGCTGTAGGTGAACATGGAAACAGCTCGATTCTTCAAATCTGACTTTGAAGAAAATGGCTCCATGGACAATGTGTGTCTGTTCCTGAACTTGGCCAATGATCCAACGTAAGTCAAAAAAAATGTGACTTTATATACAGCTGGAGGAAATGTAGGGAACCGAGAATTGGAGAAACTTGTCTGCTTCTTCCAAAGACTATATTGAAAGGCTATTGTGCAAAGTTGGATAGAAGTTTGGCAAAATGGTAAACATCTAAGAAAACAAATTTCTCTGCCACAATGAGCTTCGCTTCTCAAAAAACATCCAAGTCTCTCATATACATCTAGGACAGAATGGAAGATGGCTGTAACATGGCACTCAAAACGCTTAATCCATTTATATTTTTCTTTTTAAAACTTTAATTTATGCAATTTTAACAGCTTTTGTACAGTATCCACCACTTATCTCTTTTCCTAAGACTTCCCAATCCATCTCTCTGTGGCATTCTAGAGGAATCTTGATCTGCTGCATATCCTGATAATTTCTCCCATTATCATTTCAAGTCTTCCTCTTTTAATTTTTTCTGCTGCTCATACGTTAACTCCTACTTGTAGGAGTAGTTGTAGGTTAAACTACTTGTAGGTTAAATTGTATATTATACCTTCTAAGATAATCTCCAAAACACCTCCACTCTTCAACTCATCCTTATTCCTTTAGTTTCACGGTCATGGTTACTAATTCTATGTATTCTATCAGTTTGTTCTGCCAAATTTCCTTTGTGGGTATCTTTTCTTTCCATTTTTTTATTTTATTTGGGTTTTTATTCTTTCCATTTTTTATTTTATTTTATTCTAGCTGCAGCGGTTGCATACAGAAAAATATTGAGTGCCTTTTTTGGAATGTCATCACCTGTTCCATTTATATTTTCAATTGAAATAGAGACCTGTAATAGGAAGCTGCCCCCAGTGCTGTCAGTTGGCAACCAAAGCTGCTACTCCTGCATATTAAAAAAAATGTGGAAAGCAGGTTGCATTCTTCTTTGCCACCTTTTCCTGCCCACCTGGTGTGTCTATCCTAAGAATGGGGGAAGATTCGGGTTTGCTTCACATTTCGGAGCGAATCTAGCTATTTCACCCCCACAGTCCCATGTGTGGATCAGAACATAGATTTGTGGATTAAGCCACATAATCAATGAATCTTTATAGGGGTGTGTACTGTACTTACAGAGTGGTCTGAGGGCTGTTTTTTATTTCACTAACATGCTACTTGGGACAGCTAACATTTCCTTCATGGCCACACAGTAAAAAAAACACACAAAAAAACACCCCCAACTATTTTGAAATACTCCCACAAAGCAGCTGTACATCATAATGAGTCATCCCTCAAGAAGAAGATGGCTGCCTCCATAAGTGCCTCTGGAAAAGATGCAAAGTTGCTTCCTGGAAGCATTTCGAAACTGCTTTTTTTGAACCTCATGGCCAGCAGGAGGCATCAGCTGCTTTAGGAAACTTAAAAAAGTTAAAGTAAGAAAGAGGCAGCCCTTGGACCACCTCGTAAGTACTTTATTTAAACAGATGGATTTTAAGACAAGAAAAAACTCACAAATAGGATAATGAGATGGAGCAGGCTTTGTGCAGGTATGAAACGAGTATAGGGGGGAAATAGGCCAGGGTTGGATGGATCAACCTATCTCAATTCAGCATAACATTTGAGTTGAGTGTACACATTAAAATGCAACACATGTAGGCTAAGATTGCCTTGTTGATTTCTGGATTGTTTTCATTCTGACCTACTAATTTTATGTGTGTATGCCTTATACACACAAGGACGCCTGGTGGTGTCTGACATTAGGAAGTAAGAGGGATGGAACGGGACTTTATTTGCTTCCTGTCAAATGGAAAGCCATCACTCAAAGACTATTGCCCAATCAGGCCTTCAGTCACAGCCAGCTGCTTCCGGCCACCCAGCTATGAAAGCACATCTGATCAGATTTGGAAAGCTCTGATTCATTGCTTGTAGCTTGTACTTTCAGTATCACTCTCTTGATATTTGGGGGAAAGGAACCTCAGGCCCAGGAGCCAAATGCATTCCTCCAAGCCTGTCTGTCTGTCTGTCTGGCACGTCAGTCTCTCTCCAACCATGAACCCCCTTAAATGTTTTTGCTAGACTGGAATATGCCCTTTAACGTGGACAATTGCTTCTTGCTTCATAGAGGATGGCGAGGGGTATAATAATGTGTGTGGTAACTAGCTCTACTGTACAAAGGCAAAAATTATATTTGTTGCCCCATCCACTTATACCTCTGGTCCCACCCAACTCTGACCCCTGGAAGGTTGCTCCAAAGGGAATGCAGCCCTTGGGCTGAGAAAGGGTCCCCAACCCTGTACCACGGATGGTAGAAAATGTTGCTAACTCTTTAACCACTAAACAACTCCTTATGCATATTGACTGTTGCACTAGACCTTTCTCCTTCTGAACTGCTCTTTCTCAGAAGTAGGCATTAGGCTTTCTCGAGTATCACTTCCCATTCTGCATCCACATTAATTGGACTCCCATTGCTCTTTTTCAGCATTGAGCGCATAATCACGCCTCGTCTTGCTCTAACCACAGCGGAGTTCTTGGCTTATCAGTGTGAAAAGCATGTATTGGTTATTCTGACGGATATGAGCTCCTATGCAGAGGCGCTGAGAGAGGTACTTTATTTACTGTATTCAGCAGACCAGTCCTTGCCTTGCATGCAAGTACTTTGTCAAAAGGCTGAAATTCATTAATTAGGGAAGCTTGAATCGCACCTTGGATGCCATGGAAGCTCATGAATAGCTCCAGAATAAGTTAACCAAACCTGGAGAAGGAGGATACTGAGTTACTGGGCTTTTGATCACTTGTGAGGTGCTTGCAGAACCTGCTGTTTATGATTCTTATTGAATAATGATTACTTTTGAATGTTCCAATATGCATGTGTTTTGGGTCCTCTACTAGGACATTAATGCAGAGATGCTTTGAAAATTCAAAATAGCCTTTGATAACCTTTTCAAATATTACCCCAAACTCATCTTCATTGTTCCCGACAGTCTATAATATTGAGGGGGATTAGGCAGGAGTTGACACTGGCTCATGTACTTGCACACCTGGGTTTCTGAGTTTAAAATGGAATAAATTATCTTTCATCAAGGGGCACTTCCTCATGTTTTCTGTGCATTACTTCTTATGAGACATTTTTCACTCTGCGGTGCCTCAATTGAACACACCCTTTAGACTCATCACTGCAGACTGCGCTTGTTGCTGCTGCAAGCTATTATACAGTGCTTTGCATTGTACCCAATGTACATTATGCTTCACCCCATAACCCAAGGGTACAGAACCTGTGACCATTTGTTGTTGGACTACAACTCTTTTCAGCCCCAGCCAGCATGGTCCATGGTCAGGGATGATATGGAGGGCAATAGCCTGGTCATAAAAAAGTGGATCTCTGCCTCTAGGCCCTAATAGACTCAAGTTTGACAGAGAGGATGGAGAGATAAGGGTTAAGCTGTCAGTGGTCCTCAGATCAGCAGAGCAGAAGCCCATTTCAAAAAGGACTTAAGGAGTTTTGATGCTGCCAGATCGTGAGCTTCCTTTCCCCCCCTCCCATTTGATTTTGCAGCTTTTCCTGGTAAGCCCACACTTTGCTAACATTTTGCTTTTGTTCTAATTCCCCAAAGGTCTCGGCAGCCAGGGAAGAAGTACCAGGCCGGCGTGGCTTTCCTGGTTACATGTACACTGATCTGGCCACAATCTATGAACGAGCTGGGCGAGTGGAAGGCAGGAATGGGTCCATTACTCAAATTCCTATTCTCACCATGCCCAATGATGGTGAGTCCTTGTCTTAAATTGCTCCTACCATATTGTTTCCATCTAGTCCACAGATACCAGGTGAAGCTCTGCTTTTCCTCAGCACCCGTTCTATCGCCACTCACTTGGCAAATGCATAAGGCTTCTGTCATTGCTAGATGGCTGGAGGAAAACCTGAAGAGTCTTCTGACCTGCAAGAATTGTGGGAGAAGGAAAGAAACTTCTCCCAATTTTCCTCCAAATCACAAAGTTCTTAGACTTCCCCTCCAGCAAATGTGGAGCGAGAAGCAAGCCCTCTGCAAAAATATTTGGAGAGAGACAGAAACATCAGGCATTTCTTGGCATCTTCTTGATTGATGGATTTTTTAAAAACAGCAATGAGAAGGTTGTGAAAGTTCAATGTATTACCCCCATTGCATGCCTGGTTTGCACTCTACACCATGCCAAACTTTGGCTTAGTGAGGCCATGCAGATATGTGGACTCCTGCACAGGAGCTTGCAGCCACGTTGCTCCTCCATGGTCCTTTTTGCTGCCATGGTGAGCTAAGCTAAGGTCTGACTTTGCATGTTTTCCTAACCTTGGCTTCGCTCAGTGCCAAAGCAAAAATTGTCATGGAAGAGCAAAGCAACTACAAGCATCACTACACGATCCTGCAAATCTCTGCAGTCCCATTAAGCCAAGGTTTGGCTTAGCATTTTGTGTAAACCAAGCCAGTGACACATATTGAGACCAGGTTTGCATATCCCCATAAGGCAGGCATAGCCAAACTTGGCCCTCCAGCTGTTTTGGGACTACAGTTCCCATCATCCCTGACCCTGTAAGCTAGGGATGATGGGAGTTGTAGTCCCAAAACAGCTGGAGGGCCAAGTTTGGCCATGCCTGCCATAGGGCAAGAAGAGAGAGTTTTTCTTCCTCCAGTAGCCAATGGTTTCTTTTCCCTCAGCTTTCATTTTCCAGATTAGAGTCTGAGTATTTTCCTCCTCTGCTTCCTCCTGTTTGTACTTCTACAGACAAAATCCATACTTGCTACATTTCCCCCAAATACCACAAAAATCCCTATTCTCAAAGACCTTAGATGATTCTGTTACCCACGCTGCTGAGATAAAATCAGTCTTCCTGCTGGGTCAAGTCTTGATCATTACAGCATCATGATACATTGCCTGCAGCAGCTAAAAGAAATCTGAAAGCACAAGTTGCTTAGAAAAGCTGGTGTGAATTTTAATCTGTTTTAGTATTTTAACTTCTTGTATGTTTTAGTGTATGGTATTTTTTCCTCATGTTATAGTCTAAAACACTTTGAGGATTTATTTTTTTACAGCCTAGTGGTATGTAAATTATATGAAATAAGCAAATAAATAAATGTAACTTGTTTTTCAGACATTACCCACCCCATCCCTGACTTGACGGGATACATTACTGAAGGCCAGATCTATGTAGACAGGCAGCTGCACAACAGACAGGTCAGTATGCTATCTTGAGATTATCTTCAGGGTGTCTTCGTGATGAAGTGTCATGCCCTTCTACTCCTCTGTACTTCTTGAGACAGGCAGTTTTAACAGCAATTGTCATACAATGCTGACTGCCTCTTATTATCAGGGTGCCCCTGAGACTTGATTACAAGAGCTAAAATTGTGGTTGTCTTAAAGGCACAGGCATTATGGTAAAGTGTTTCAGCTAGGTTGTTTAGTAATTAATATTGTATTGTTAGCACCGCCAGAAATGTCTATTTGGTGCCTAACTTCATTGAAATATTTCCGTTGTTTATTTTATTTTAAGTATTTATAAACAGCTTAATAAAAATTGTCTAGGCAATGAACCTGGTAAATAAGGTAAAACAGTCATAAAACAATTTGCCAGCTGATATTTAAAGCCTACATTTGTTCTGAAGGAAGTGTTACTTCAAAGCTGTATTCCTTGATGAAGCTGGGGAGGAAGGATTTCTTTTTAATAATACAGTGGAACATTGGTTTTCGAGCATCTTGGAAGCCGAACATTTCGGAAGCCGAACGGCTTTCGAGGCGTGTTTTTCAATTTTCCCCATTGAAATTGCCAATTGAAATTCCCCATTGAAATTGCCAATTTTCCCCATTGAAATTTCGCCTCAGTTGTCGGACGTTTTGGAAGTTGGATGGTCTCCCAGAACGGATTACGTTTGACAACCGAGGTTCCACTGTATTACAAGCCAGGGAAGTGCAAGCAGGGAAATGTCTGCTTTCTGTTCCTATGCTATTATTTTTGAATCAAACCATTTAACGTCATGTCACAACAACCTGTCCCAAGCTGCTGCAGCTCTTAATTTTCACGTCTCTCCTTCCAGATTTACCCACCTATCAACGTACTTCCCTCTTTGTCTCGATTGATGAAATCTGCTATTGGAGAGGGGATGACCAGGAAGGATCACGCTGAGGTTTCAAACCAACTGGTAGGTGTGACTCTTACCCTTTTAAGTAACCCGTTCCAGTACTTCTGGGTTTCAGCGCATTCGTAACCCAAAAAAACGCAACCTGAAGCGTCTGTAACCCAAGGTATGACTGTACATGTCTTGGAAGGTGGGGGGTGACATAGTGGACAAGCTATTACGAAACTTCAAGTTGTTTCTTTTAGGATTTCTAATTTTAAAGAGGTGGGGGCACGAACGTGGCCCTTCAGATGTTGCTGGGCTCCATCTGCCAGCCCAGCCAGCATGACCAATGACCAGGCATGATAGGAGCTGCAGTCCAAGATCAGCTGCTGGACCACAAGTTAAATCTGTTAGTGCTTGGGCAATCATATCCTGGCTACCTGTCCCTGACCACACTCTCCTTTCCCCCTAGTATGCGTGCTATGCCATTGGGAAGGATGTCCAAGCCATGAAGGCTGTTGTAGGGGAGGAAGCGCTTACTTCCGATGATCTTCTCTATCTTGAATTCCTGCAGAAATTTGAGAGGAACTTCATTGCTCAGGGTAGGTATACCATTCATCAGTTGCTCAGTGTTGCATAACTGTTTCTTCACCTCTCAGAAGCATGTTCCAATCCCTTCTTAGAGGGCAACTAGATTTTCCTTGTGCCATCAGTGGGGGAGAAAAGGAAAGAAAGAACCTGCGAGGTTTCCAGAGTCGAAAGCCCCAGAGTTTAGGTGCAACCTGTTGGTTTTCTGGCATTCTTATTAAGCTCTTTGAGCGGAGAACCCTCAGCCTTTCTCCCTTCCTCTGATGCTTCCATCTGAGCTGTTTATAGGATAGCTATAGGAATGCGGAAGCAGGCCTTCTCCAGGTTTCCTTGCTCCATTATAGCTACATCCCTCTTTTGTTTAGTTCCAGTGTGCGCTGGAGAACCCAGCCACACCTTTGCCCTGTGCATCGCCCTCAGAGGGAAAAGCTACCTTACTGTCATAAAAACTGGACTTAACCTCCCGGGGGGGGGGGTCCTTTGCCTACATGAGAATTTAAGAAGAGTCCTGTTGGATCAGGCCAAAGGCCCATCTAGTCCAACATCCTGTTCTCATTGTGGCCAAACAGATGTCTATAGGAAACCTCCAAGCAGGATTCGAGCAGAACAGCATTCTCCCCACTTGCAATCCCCAGCATATTAAAAGGCATACTGTTTCTTGAGAGTGGAAGTAGATTAATAATAGTAGTAGTATAGTAGTAGTAGTAGTAATAAATAATAATAATAATAATTTTATTTGTATCCCGCCTATTTGACCGGGTTGCCCCAGCCACTCTGGGAGGCTTCCAACATACATAAAAACACAATACAACATTACACATTAAAAAGCTTCATGGCATTATCTGCCATGAATCCTCTTTTAAAGCTATCCCAGTTGGTGGTCATCATTACCTCTCGCGAGTGTGAACTCCGAAGTTTAACTACGTGCCACCTGAAAAAGTACTTCATTTTGCCCGTCCTGAATCTTCCCACATTCATTGCCATTGGAGCATTCCAAGTTCTAGTACTATGAGGGAGAGGGTCCGTACCAGTGTGTAACCATGCCAGTGTTTATTCTTTCAGGGGCCTACGAAAACCGCACTGTTTACGAGACGTTGGACATCGGCTGGCAGCTGCTACGTATCTTCCCCAAGGAGATGCTGAAGAGAATCCCTCAGAGCACCTTGGCAGAGTTTTATCCCCGAGATTCCACAGCAAAGCACTAGCTGCACCTTCACCTTCCATGAAACGCTGGGTTTTCTTCCCTTGTGTTGGTGTTTACTTGTCATCCCTGTAATTAAACCAAGAATAAGTGACATATTTGTGCCAGTGTTCCTGATGTGTTAAGCTGATAACAGAGTTTAAAATGCACCCCTTCTCTCAAGCACTAGGATCTTGAATTGTTTACATTTATAGAGGGGGAAATGTTCTTTCGCGACTCTTATTTGGTTTACTGGAATAATTTTTTTTAATTTAGGCAGCCTTGGAGGAAGAAAATCCTTAAGGCTGGAGTTTTCTACCCATTGCACTGTGAGAAAAGTAATAAAGTCACATGGGAGGTGTAGTTGAATAAAAGTTAAGGAAGTCCTCTTCTCCTTAGCCCAGACTGCCTTTGCCCAGTCAAAAGTTCCACCACCCTTTGTCCTGTTGTGTAGCAGAGGCACAGGGGGCATGAGAGAGGCACACACACCAGAGCAGAGTGGTGGCAGGTCAAACCCACAAATCACCTCTAGCTTCAATTATGGCTGAGAAAATTACGCAGCAATGACATTGCAATGTTTGCACACCCTGGTGCTTGCCCAGTAACAGGTACAAGGTTCCTACCTCTTCCAAGAACTTGGCACGAGGTCCACTTGCTTGTTCCGCCAGTCTAACCTGCCTGTTTCACTGTCTCCACCGCCACTTTGTGTAGAGGTGGACATAATACGAAACTGAATAGGGATCCTGCCTCTACCTACCCAACCCTGAACTGCAGAATCATTGCGACTGGAGAACCCAGCTGGTAAAGTGGCTGAGCCCATAGCAAATGGAAATTTATCCTGAGCAGTGTCAGCCTTCATAATGCCATTGAGAAGATATCCCAGCACTTTCAGACTGCGCATCACAGAATATAACCTCATCCCTTGAAAGCGATGGACCCTCCGATTTAACTTGTCTCATCAAACATTACCCAATAAGGTAGGGAAGGGTAATGGCAAATCAAATGTGCGAAGGGAGGGTATTTTAAATTCTGTTATTAAGCAGTCCTTTGGATGACACTGGGTTCTGAACCGACCTTGGGTTTGTTTTTAAACCGCCTTCCGATCGTGAAGTTGGCTAGCCATCGTACACTGGGGGAAAAACAGCTTGATGCTCAATGTGTATGTCAGTGGCGGTCAAATGCTTAAATGGAATGGATTTCGATGCCCGGAGGCAAACAGGATCTTTGTGTCTTCTCCTTGATTTTGCTTTCCAGGCTATTCTACACCCCAGCTTCAGCGACCCAGATCGCAAACTGTTGGCAACGTCCTAGATCACGGCTGGGAGTTGGTCAAGGGTTTCTTGTGGCTCAGGCTGCGTAGACTGTGGTGGTTCCAGCGTCTTCCCCACCCACCATGCAGCCCTCCCAACGCGCTTTCCTATGCAGATCTTTCTTGTACTGTTTTTTGGTCTGTGTGCTCTGTAACCTGGGTGCAGTAGCCTTTTCTTTACTCTAGCGCATTCCATCAAAGTTGTGTCAATTCTATTTTTCTCTGGACAGAGGAGGGGAAATCGTGGGGATGGGGAGATAGCATGAAATATTTTAATGTAGAAAACTGTGATATCTGAATAAGTTAAACATGAACAATAAATGTAAACAAAATGAGACTCTGTTCTCTGCTTAAGAAGTGGTTGATTCTTGATTTCTCTGGGGGTTCATCACAAGCTCCTCTTAGCAGATTCCTCAAGGGAGCGTTCTATGCCCAGAAGCTTGGAATGCACAATTCTGGAAAAGGATCTCCTGGGTAGCGCCCCAGGGATGATCTTTGGCTCAGTAGGTGTATCTTGCCAGCCAACTTCAAAGTTGGATGACTGCCATTGATAATTCACCCTCCCTGACTTTGGAGGTTATTTCGATCTGCTGCCACCTTGGATGACTTGTTTCAGCTGCCAAGTTACTTTGATAATGCACTTAAATACCGTAGAGAGAAAGAGGCACAACTCACATAGCCTACTTGGAGTCTGAAATGTGCCTTCAGCAGATGTGTAGGCTATGGCACTCTGATCAGTAAAGCTGTAGGACATTTGTACATTAATCAGTAATAATTTAGTTTTATAGAAATATTTATATCCTGTTCATCTGACTGGGTTGCCCCAGCCGCTCTGGGTGGCTTCCAACAAAACATAAAAACACCTTAGGCTTAAAACATCAAAAATTGAAAACTTTTCTATACAGGACTGTCTTTAGATGTCTTCTAATAGTTGTATATCTGTTTGACATCTGATGAGAGGGCATTCCACAGGCAGGCACCACTACCGAGAAAAAGTAAAAATAAATGCAATTTCACATTAGCCAGAGAGCTGAAATTAGCCACATACAGCCCCAGATGCAGATTGCAAGAAAAGTCTTAAAGGAGAGACTCATCGTCAAAACTTAGTGCATGTAACTTGCCTTATAGAATGACGAGGCGGTAGTCCAGCACAGAATAAAGGAAGCTGAGCCATACATGTGTGCAATGGCCCAGGACTCCTCTCATTCGGTCATGGAGATTTTCCAGAAGCAGCTGGTAATATGCTGAAGCTGCAATATTTTTGTAAAAAAACTTCAGAAGCAAGAATCTTGTTTTATTTGTGTTTAGATCATGGGTGGTTAGCTTGTGGGCCACATAACAGCCCTTGTAGCCATCTGTGCTGTTCTTGCAAGAGCCCGTGCTTCCCTGTCCTGATGACAACCAAATGATGTGGGCTTCCTGCACTACTGTGCTGAAGATGAAGTGAATATGGAGAGTATAATTCCTGGGCATTTCCTGGCTCCACAAACACAGGGATTGCATCTGGCAGCCCGGGTGGACCCCTCCCCATGAGAAGTTTTATTTGAGGCCAGATAACATAGAACGATACGGGATGTGGGTGGCGCTGTGGGTTAAACCACAGAGCCTAGGACTTGCTGATCAGAAGGTTGGCAGTTCAAATCCCTGCGACGGGGTGAGCTCCCGTTGCTCGCTCCCTGCTCCTGCAACCTAGCAGTTTGAAAGCATGTCAAAGTGCAAGTAGATAAATAGGTACCGCTCCGGCGGGAAGGTAAACGGCGTTTCCGTGCGCTGCTCTGGGTCGCCAGGAGCGGCTTAGTCATGCTGGCCACATGACCCGGAAGCTGTACGCCGGCTCCCTCGGCCAATAAAGTGAGATAAGCGACAACCCCAGAGTCGGCCACGACTGGACCTAATGGTCAGGGGTCCCTTTACCTTTTAACATAGAACGATGGGCTGTGTGGATTCCATTGCCCTTCCATATCTACTTGAATAGGCCTGCAGGAAGGGAGAACACCCACGCAACATTTTGCTGCAGGCCCTACTACTCACGGCCGTAGATTTGGCCCCTCCATGAACTTGTCTCTTTTTAAAGAGGCTGTCGCCACAGTTTGTACCAACGAATCCCATAAATCGTGGTGGAAAGAGGTCGTCTCTGGACAGCAACTGAAAGGGAGAGTCCCACAGAGCTTTCCCTGCAAGTGATACTGGGCAGTTGCTATATAAGAAAAACCGCCTGGAACCCAGTGGTTTCAAAAAGCAAGAGTGGGAATCCTGTGGCCCTCCAGATGTTGTTGGACTACAACTCTCATCGGCCCTGATCGTTGGCCATGCTGGGTGGGGCTGATGGGAGCATCAACATCTGGCAGTATCAAAGTGTAGCTGCATCTCAAGCCTTGCTATGTTCACCTAGTACAAGGTCTTTTCAACAACGAGTGAAGCTTTGGAGAAGGGCACAAGGGATAGTTTTGGAACCTTGTGCATTGGGTATTTGAGAATAAGGGCCAAGCTACACATTATTATAAGCAAGGATGACCTCTGGAAATGCAAACAGACCATCAACAACACAGTGGTCTTCCTCTCTCACAGGTCCCAGACTCTCCACCCCTAAGGGAGCATTTGACCATGTATGTGCCAAGCCAGGATATTGAACTAGTGTTACCAAAGGTGCGTGCATGCTAAAACTCCCAAGGTTTTTATTATTGTGCTGAAAATGAGAGAGCACTGTGGAGATCTATTCCGGGAGCTCACTGCACAAGGACAAAGACACTTGGTCTGGGATGCAGGAATTCAGTGCAATCCTACAGGGGTGTATTTTGAAGTCCCACTATGTTCAATGAGGCTTCATTCCCTCGGACCCTCTGGTTTCTCTTCAGATCGTATAAATCTTTCGCCTTTTACAAGCTCCTAACTTTTAAAAACTGCAACGGCCAGTTTCAGAAGTGGAGCGCTGAAGCTGCATTTTCACTGGCTAGGGCTTCAATGCCTGGAAGAAGTCGTTTCTCTGTGTACACGCAACTCTTTATCCCGAGCGCCGCTTGTGAGCATGCTGCAATGAAGAGCTTTTCTTGGGGCAACGAACTAGCACTTGCACGTATGTCTACATCTGAGGTAGCTACCTTGTGCCCTTCTAGTTGCTACACTCCAGCTCCCATCAGCCCCTACAATGGATGGCTAATGTTCAGGAATGATGGGAATTGCAGTCCAGCATCAGAGGCTCACAGGTTCCCCACCCCTGGTATAAATGAACTGCCACGTCATGTATGGGGGGGTTAAATTCCTCCTTAAATGGGGGGTAAAGAGGGGAGCCTTTTTCCTTTCTCACTTGGTTAAGAAGGGAAAGGCAGCATTGTACCCATAGCTTTTTGAAAACTCTAAAGCAGGCTTCCTCAACCTCGGCCCTCCAGATGTTTTTGGCCTACAACTCCCATGATCCCTGGTTAGAAGGACCAGCGGTCAGGGATGATGGGAATTGTAGTCTCGAAACACCTGGAGGGCCAAGGTTGAGGAAGCCTGCTCTAAAGCAACAGCCTACATCTGGAGATGGTTCGTTTTGCTTGACTGGAATTTAAACAAGCTCCTAATATTTAATTCTGCAAATAAAGGCTTTTTTAAACAAACAAACTTTTCGGCTCGGTGATGATCTGTCCAAGTGCTGTACCACTATCAGCCACAGCATGGTGCTCTTATATTTTCTGATTATTGTCTAATACAGCTTGGCTGTGGAAGGTCCTCTGATTTTTCTGACTTTCCAAATGTATTTGTAGCTGAAAGTATCAGTAGAAAAATCTACTTATGGATCCTCCGGAAAGGAATCTGACTTCCTACCCTCACCTTCCTGCTTCCTATATGAAGAGGCCCAGGGGTGGGTGGGTTAGATTCTGCCTTGTATTTGTGCGAGATGCCAGGGGTTTAGAAAGCCAAGGTTGTGTGTGCATGTCTTGGCTAAAGAAATGTTAGGATATAAATTGGTTAATCAACACAAGCAGCAGATAAAAATCTCTTTTAATAAAGGAGTGTGGTAGGCAAACTACTAAGCATGACTGCTATGTTCTACCTCCCTTGTCAGAGGAATACCTGTTGCTGGCGGTCACAGGTGGGGATCACAGGGACTGCTGTTGGAATCAAATAGGGAAGGGGAGAACCATGAGTTCTTGGAGAAAAAGGTGGGATATAAATGCAACAAATAAATAAATGCCCAGATTATTCTGCCCAGTTTCCTCTCTGAATTAAAAAGCAGGTCGAGGCAATTGAACTGCTTCTTCAAACGACCCACAAACCAGCTGCTCTGAATGGGAGCTGGAGTGAGTACCCCTCTCTAACTGTGTCTACACTGCCTCTGGTTCCCCAAAGCTAAATTATTTAGACAAATGATGTAGCAACTTGGCTGAATTATTCAGAGGGACTTAGGGGGTGCTAGCCAATGAAGCAGAAGTGTACGGAGACGAGCAGTATGTTGCATAACCCCCAGAGAGAATTCAGCCATTGGTTGGCGATGGAGAAGCAATGGAATACAATATTCATAGCAAAGGAGGCAAGGAGCCGTCCCAGCCCAAGCTGAGCCGTGTTTGCTGCACGAGTCGTTTTGTGTGGGTGTGCTTTTCAGAGCATATGTTGCGTCAAAGGCTGGAAGTGCTGTTCTGCATGTATGCAAAGAGAGGTGCAAAGCTAGGAAGCAAGAGTTTTAAATAAAAGCTAAGGGCAACCATTGGAGCCAGGATGAACAGAAGAAGAAACCTCCTGGATCAGGCCAATGGCTTCTCTAGTCCAGCATCCTGTTCTCACAGTGGCCAGCCTATGAGAAGCCCACAAGCAAGATCTGAGAGCCACAGCCCTCTCCCCACTTGTGATTCCATGCAGCTAGGATTCAAAGGCATTATTCCTCTGACAGTGGAAGGAAATCATAGCCATTGATAGCTATTGACAGCCTTATCCTTCACAAAGACGGGACATCTGCAGATCTGGGTGATAAAATTCAAGCACCAAGACTGATCCAGAAGGGCAGAATAATACAGCTTCCTTTTGCTGTGGCTTCTCCAGTGGAGTCAGATCCTGGGGATGGATGAATGAATCTGCTGATTGCAGGGTCTCTCAGTGTCTCATTTTCCCAACCTGAAGGTCAGTTTGTGGTTAGTGTAGGCTTGTGAATCCCCACTCAGAGATGAAGCTCACATGGTGTGGTCTTGCGCCAGGCACTATCTCTCTGCCCAACCTATTCTGCAGGGTTGCTGTGAAGATAACATGGAGAGGAGAACTACGTATACCATCCTGAGCTCCTTGAAGGAAAGGTGATGCAAACAATCGAGCTATAAATTTCTGCATCAGTTTCCACGTTTAAATTTTAAAAGTCCACATGGAAATTCGTATGCATTTTTTAAGCATATTTGCAAACAATTTCCCCAAATGTAATGTTGTTTTGTGCACACTTTTTGGCTAAAGAACTACATCACAAAATCCAGGGAAGTGCAGGTTTCAAAGGATAGCTGTCTTCCGGTTTGCTTATTGGTTAAGGGAATGCAAATTAGATAGGGTTACATTAAAATGGGAATTGAGCAAATTCGACCCCTGCCCCCACCCCTACTCAGTTTGGGCATCTCTATTTTGAGAGCCCAGGAAAATTGTGCTTATTTCACTTGTCCTTTTATTTGGCCTGTGGAAGCTGTTTCCTGGGGGAAACATCCCAGGGAACTGGAAGAAACTTGATTTGTTTCAGGAGGAATCTGATGTCCTTGTTTCTGTTGGTTATTGGTTTTTATCTTGTTTTCTGTTTTGTTTGTTTGTTTGTTTGTTGAATGTATATGCTGTTCTGGGCCAGCTGTTCCATATCAGGAACGCCAAGGCTTCATTAGAGGAGCTGAACAAGAGCTCTGGGCCTGGGCCTGACAGCCTGGCAAGAGCCAGCTTCTCTTTTTAGCTGCCTCTCGCAGGCACGCCGTGATGCATGTGGGCGGCAGCAATTAGGAACTCTGACGAGCTCTTTCAGAGAAGACAAAATAATCTCAGGGTTTTGCAGAAGCAAAATGACAATTTTCTCCTACTGAGATGGAGCTGCTAGAGAGCCACCTGTTTGATCCGGAGGGGAAGTCTGGAGATGTGGGCAGCTGCTGACGTTTGCTTTGGGAACTGAGGATTTAAACATGGCTATGGGGAGCCTCATTGATGATATCCCAAGTACCGCCTGCTTCTCCAATAGGAACCTGCCCATGCTTCCATGATTTTCCTTGGTCCTTGGGACAGAGCCAGCCCTACCATTAGCATGGCCACAATGGACTTCATTGATGATAACTCATGTATCATCTGCTTCGGCCGTAAGAACCAGCCCATGCCTCAAAGACCTTTGTTGGAGGCCTTGCACTGGGACCTTGAGCCAGCCCTACTCTTAGTGTTAGGCTCCTGCCCCTCAGGCAGCAGGTGCTGGGGAATGGGGAGCAGTGGCAAGGTGCTGAGGGGCACAACTGTGTCTATGCTCCATGCAGCCTCCCCTGAAAAAACATGCTGCCCATACAAATAGAAATACTTTATTGTCACTTGTACAACTTTCATACAGTGAGATTACACGAGCACCCCCCACTCAGCTCTCTTAGTCTCAAGTCCCCTCGTTTACTCACACACACACACACCAAACCCGAAAGTCAGTTGCCCTGTTGTTATCTTTTCATTCAGCAGCCTAATAGTCTATGGATAGAAGCTGTTCTTTACCCTGTTGGTGTGACTAATCATGCTTCTACATCTTCTGCCTGAGGGCCGGAGATCAAGAAAATGCCGGCCAGGGGGTGAATCATCCCTGAGAATTTTCCTCACTCTCCTGAGGCAATGTTCTTCCGTGATGTCATCCAGCAGATTCACGGGACAGCCCATAATATCTTGTGCTGTATTCACCATCCTCTGTAGGCACTTCCTATCAGTTGATGTCAAACCAGCTTACCACACCGTGATGCAGTATGAAAGGACACTTTCTATTGTTGACCGGTAGAAGGAGATCATCAAATGTTGATTGACATCGTTCTTCCGCAATACTCTGAGGAGATGGAGTCTCTGTTGGGCTTTCTTAACCACCCGGGTTGTATTTATTTTCCAAGTAAGGTCTTCACTGAGATAAACTCCTAGGAATTTAAATTTAATTTAAATTTAGATTGTGTGGAGGACACTGTCCTGTTGCCAGTATTGAAGTAAGATCCAGCTGCTATCTGGTCAGCTTCCATCCATGAAATAAGGGTTGCATCTTGTCCATCTCAGGCAACAAATGTCCTTTGCCATCAGGAGTACTGGAACAGAGGCACCCAGACTGTGGAAGTTTCTCCTTTAGTTGTGGGATGGTTTAGCAGTGGTATCAAAGCTGAAGAGACGTCCTCCCTTGGTAGAAGTGTTTGTTCTGTTGCTTCTAGTTTTTAGGCAGTTGACTCCGGTGGTTCTGCTCCTTAAGAGAGATTTCCAATCCCTTGTTTCGGTCCTGCTTTTCTTTCCTTTCATTCCTCTGCTGATTTATTGCATTATACCCAGGGCCAGAACTACCACTTGGTAGCCTCAGTCAGGGGCTAAAGTGCCCTGGCAGGAGAAACCACCTGTCCTGGTGAAACCAACTCACTGGGTGGCTGGTTCAAGGAGTCACCCACCATATCCCTTTCCCTCATGCCCCTCAAAGAGCATTGCACCTGAGAATTGCGGGAAAATAAAATGGCATAGTCAAGCTGAACAGCACTCATTTCAGTGCCACTGGGTAATAAAATCCTAGAAGGAATGAAAATGTGCATGGGGATTTAAAAACAAAACTAAAGTACCTTGTAAACCCTTTACTCCAAAAGATAGAAGAAAAATAATACAATAAATAGCGTTTAACAAAAAAGTGCAGTGAAATCTCTTTTTAAAAAATCATGGAGATATTTCTTCCTGATCTTCCTTCTCACATCATCATCTGTTATTTGTGTGCATTTGGGGGAGATTTGCATCTTTGTTATTATTTCTAGTAAATGTGCTTGCAGGATCTATATTTATGTCTTTACAGTGCTATCCTATGCTCCTCTACTCACAAGTCTCCTTGTTTTTAATGGCACTTACTCTAAGGTAAATATGCATAGGATGAAAGCCTTGATTGGTGTTTCCAACAGCAACCAGTGCTTTCAGACACCCAGCCACTTTGACGGGGGTGGTTTATATAAACAGCAGTTTCTGGGGAAAGAGGTGTCAGGGCTCAAATCTTCTAGGAAACCTCCTCCCTCTAACTCTGAGCTGTTGGGACAAGGAGTGGGTGAATCTGTCAACTTCAGTTCCCCTCTGTTTCTCATTTTTTTCTAGTCTTAAGTTCAGTCCTCCACATTTCCACACCAGTTTGCATTTTTCTAACAAAAGTTCTCATAAAAATTCATCATGAGGATGTGAACTCACCATTGTCTTCAGTCTCAGAAGGCGGCTTCACCTCCAGCACATTCAACATCTTTTCCTTGCAGAAGCTCACAGGCACAAAGTCATGCAGCCCCTCCAGGTAGGCAGGGCCAACTAGAGTACAGACCTTGTCAGCCTATAAAAAGCTTCAGTAGCCTTCAGTTCTCTACTGAAACAACATCCCTTTATAGTCATGGTTGGAGGACAAGCTCAAGTCATCTGGGCTTGCTAGGAGCTGTCTATGGTCCTGACTTCCCTGATCTCAGCTTCAAGAGACTTAACTACAACAGTTGACTTGGCCCACCCAGCCTCAGGAGAGACAGCTTGACTTTGCCCATTTTTTCCGTGATCTTCGAGGCCCGCAGAGCAGGATATATTGTGCTAACAACAGTCTCTGCACCATTTATTGAGCCTGTGGGGGAAGGCAACCATTCTGCCCATTGTTTTACCTTCCATCTGTTTCCTCAATTGTCAGTTCTGCCTCCTTATCCTTTCTCTTTACTCTCTTTACTCAGCCAGGCTGCCCCATAATGAATGCCTTCTAAAAAAAAAGTCCCCATCCAGGAGACCCAGAAGATGTTGTCGTTCAACCCTCTTTGAAGAATGCCCTCTATGGTTAGGGGTCTTGCCTCTCTAGCTTGTTCCATAAAGTGGGAGTCTGGAAATTGTGTCATTAGCAAGGTGACTTGCTGTGTGACTGATGGGGGCCACACACACACACACACCAGGTGATTGTGGCTGTGAGGCGCATACCATTTTAGTTATGCACAATGCCCTGAAGTGATTATCTGTTGGAGGAATTGTGGGTGATTAATGTTGGCTGAATAACTTGCAGCATCCATAGCAGATTGCTGGACTGCCATCTGCCAACTGTAAGCCAACCTGGTGTCACCAGTGTAGGAAGGAGACTACCAAAGACCACTTGGCGTCCATAGCCATCCCTATACCTACCAAACTTTCTCTTTAATCTGATACAAAACAGTTTGACTTCGGATAACTGTAGTTTGCATGAATGCCTACAACCAAATGCTATGAATGAGCTGTTCGCCATAATTGATTACCTGTGGAAAGGCTTGTGCCATCACCTCAGGGATCATCCCACATTCTCCCTCTCCCTGTCACTTCATAAAGTACATTATTCATCTTGTTAATCATGATTTATCTTGTTAAAAGCATGCCATTTAAAAAACCAACACCACTGCTACAGTATTTCTTTTTCCTATGTCTTTAATTCATCTTTCTCCACAACAAAAGAACAGGCTCAAGGTCATGAGTTGGGTGAAACATCCCAGTGCTGCAGGGGGTTGGAGCTAGATGATAATCGTGATCCCTTCCAACTCTGTACTATCAGTCAGGTCTTTATCGGGGGAGACAAAGACGCCCCACAAAAGGGACCCTCTGAAATCAAGAAGAATAGACTTCACCTTTCATCAGACGATGCACAGCAAGATCCTGCTTAGGGTTGGGTTTGAGTGCATGAGAAAGTTCCCTGCAAGTTTGACTTGAGGTGCAGCTATCAAGGAACAAGGGAACCCAGTGAGCTCTCCCTGCGCTCCTGCACTCCTTCGCCAGATCATCTCAGAGTTGCTGCTCCCTGAGAAATCCTCCAGGTGATTTTTTTAGGGCGAGGCAATGTACAAAAGAGTCAGACTGTCTAAAAATGCAAGAAGCGGAGACAGGGCGAGCTCCAACTTGCAGATCAGCAGTTTTGAGGGGGTGGAATTTATAGTTGGGACGCAGAAGAAGGCATTGGTGGAGGAAATGCAAATATGAACCTGGCTACTTCTCAGGTAGGCGCTGTGGTCTAAACCATAGAGCCTAGGGCTTGCCAGTCAGAAGGTCGGTGGTTCGAATCCCCACGACGGGGCAGTGGCGTAGCGTGGGGGGTGCCAGGGGTGCCAGCCGCACCGGGCGCAACATCTGGGGGGGGCGCGAGTCCAGAGGGCCCAGCCGCGTCGTGCCCTTGGCCCGCCCCTATTGTCAGAGCGGCCGGCCAGCCTCCGCCTGCTCCTACCTTGCCCCACCGAGGACTGCGGCAGCGCCCGCCCCCGTGGCCACCTACCCCCGCCTCGCCCATTGGCTTGCCTCCCTCGGCCCCGCCTCTCTCCGATGGCCGCGGGGGTGTCCTGCTCGGCGCCGGCGCCTTTTTTCAGGAGGTAGGGAGGCTGGACGGGGAGGTGGGGTCGGAAGTGGGCAGAGAAGGAGGGGAGCTCGTAGCCAAAAGGGCTGCGCCGGCCAGCAAAGGGCCGGGGAAAGTTTGGAGAGGAGAAACGCACCGTCATGATTTCCCGGTGGAAGCGGCAGGATTAGGGATGGCGAAGCGTAATTACGCACGAATTTCGCTGGGTGAGAGCTTCGGGGATCGATCGGCGGAAATGGGAATCAAATGGAATATGAGAGAGAGAGAGGGACCATCATTCATAGGCATAGATTTGTAGGGTTAGGGGGCGCAAATCCACGGGTTAGGGGGCGCAAATTACTTGCCTTGCCCCGGGTTAGGGGGCGCAAATTACTTGCCTTGCCCCAGGTGCTGACAACCCACGCTACGCCGCTGCGACGGGGTGAGCTCCTGTTGCTCGGTCCCTGCTCCTGCCAACCTAGCAGTTCGAAAGCACGTCAAAGTGCAAGTAAATAAATAAGTACCACTCTGGCGGGAAGGTAAACGGCGTTTCTGTGCGGTGCTCTGGTTCGCCAGAAGCGGCTTAGTCATGCTGGCCACATGACCCGGAAGCTGTACGCCGGCTCCCTCGGCCAGTAAAGCAAGATGAGCGCCACAACCCCAGAGTCGTCCGCGACTGGACCTAATGGTCAGAGGTCCCTTTACCTTTACCTTACTTCTCAAGATAGAAAGCAAGGAAGATAAAGAGCAGCACATTGCTCAGCCATGGAATAAAGGGAGGACCAGCACAAACACATTATGAAAGAGTCATTAAAAACTCATGGGGAGATTTCAATTAATTTGAACTACAGACCAAATTGCACCCATCAGAACTTTTCTTAACTGATGATAGCCCAGTCTACTTACTTCTACTTGGCTCCTCCACTGCCAGGATTGAAGAGACCAGCTCAGAGTACCCATTGTACCCACGACAGCCCCTACATAGAGTTACAAACCAGTCACTATCTAGAAACATTGACACATCACCATGGCATGTGATTCTGCAGGGCTGACCCAAGAAACTTTGCTGCCTGAGATGAAGGAGAGGATAGTGCCTCCTGCCCACTGATGTACAGAAGTTGACCAGAATGAGAACTGAATCTTACTTCAACTTTGGTGATGTGACAGCATTCCTCACCATAGCACAAGACAGCAGGCTAGCTTAGGGGTGCAGGGCAAGTGCTGTGGCAAATACAGGAGTGTCCTTGCCCCTGCCCCCCACCCACCACCACCTGCCACTTGAGCATCGGCCTCACTCTGGGCGGCCCTGTAGCCTGGAGCTTCTAAGTATGTACTGTTTGCAGAGTTATTTATGGCCCACTATATAATTCCCATACCCAGATGTGACACACACACACCTCAAGGAGGATGAATCATTCAGCTTGGGTTTCTCTGTTTCCCATTTTTCAAAACTGAAATTCAGTTCACTTTACCACCTCAGTTGTTGTTCTTTTAATCTGCATGAAAAACTATCAGCGTTTCTCCTAATATACACATTTTCTGTATGCAACATTGTCTAACGTACATACTTTTTGCAAGCACAATGCATTTTTAAAAAATAGATATGCCTCTTTATGCCCACTTCTGCCTAATATATGCCCTTTTGTACACACAACCCTTTTTGGCATGGCAAACTGCACCACAAAATTGGGGAAAATGTGAATTCTGAAGGACAGCTACAATTCATTTCAAGTGCAATTTTTGTGTATAGGAGAGGGGAGTTTCACCTTAAAAATGCAAACCAAGCTGAATTTGTCCCCCTCATCCCCTCCTTCAGGCCAAATATGTTGCCTGCCCCTTCAGTAAGATGGAAAGGAAAAGGTGACCCATTTTAACTGCCTTCTCCTTTTGGTTTGCTTTCTCCCCTTCTGAATGGAATCCCATTAGTTTGTCTGCTCTCCCCACAAAACAAACCCTGTCATGTTTCCCTTTCCCATTTTACAGCTCAAAATAGCAGCTCCCGTCTGGCTGCTTTCAAGGCAAGGAGGCAGCATGTGGCATTGTGCAGCGCATGCCAACCGCCAGTGAGTCAAGGAGCTAGCTAGGCTGCAACAGCTAAAATAACAGAAAGGCTGCTTTGCATGGTTTGGGAGTTGGGAACAGCAGGGCAATGCCCACCATGGACCTTAAGAATGCAAGAAGATCCTGCTGGCCATTGGCACATCAAGTCCAACATCCTGTTCCCGCAGTGGCCAACCAGATGCCTATGGGAAGCCCATGTGCATGACATGAGCACAACAGCGCTTTCCCCTCCTGCAGTTTCCAGCAAATGGTATTCAGAAGCATAAATGGTCTAGGGCAGCCTTTCTCAACTTGTGGGTCCCCAGGTGTTGTTGAACTACAACTCCCATCACCCCTAGCTAGCAAGGCCAGAGCTCAGGGATGATGGGAGTTGTAGTCCAACAATACCTGGTGACCCATAGGTTGAGAACCACTGGTCTAGGGGAAGCACATATCGTGGTGAGCTTGAAAACATGTGTACAACCAGGTCTTTTTTCCCCAGCGGGAACTCACTGGAATTCAGTTCTAGCACCTCTCAGGTGGGCACCATTGCCTTTATAAGAGAACAAGGGTGTTCATGGTGAGTTCTGGCACCTCTTTTTCTAGAAAAACAGCACTGTTTACAATCCTTCCTTTTTCCTGTTGCTGTCTTCAGTGTTTTCAAGAGCTGAAAGCACAACCACAGAGAACTTCTTCCTTCCTTCCTTCCTTCCTTCCTTCCTTCCTTTCTTTCTTTCTTTCTTTCTTTCTTTCTTTCTTTCTTTCTTTCTTTCCTTCCTTCCTTCCTCCTTTCCAGCCAGCACTGATGTCTGGGCCTGATTAAAAGCAGAAACCGCAGAGATGTGGCTGATTTTGGTTCTGTTCTCCAGGAAAAAATAAAGGTGTGGCTGCTCCAGCTGCGCACCTGACCAGAAGGCAAACAGCATGACACCAACCAGAGGGTCACCAGTGGAGAACCACAGTCTCCTTCAGCCAGCACATTCCAAGGAGATGAATCAACATCCAGTGTAAGCTAATGACTGCTCTTCACCCTGAGGCAAAGAATGCAGCAAAGGAAAGGAAAGAGGAGCCATGCACTGATAATCTGTGAATCCACAGCTAAACAGAACAATTCTTTCCCATACACCCTATACCAGGGGTGAGGAGCTGGAGCCCCAGGAGCAGAATGTGGCCCTCAAAGCCTATCTATTTGGCCCTTGAGATTCTCCCCAAGATGTACCTTCTTCAAAGTTGCCACCATGGGATTGAATCCCACCCAACAATAGTGGCAGTCTTGATGATGGCTTGGATGCACTGACTGTGTAATGAAAGCTGCAATCCTAAGGAATAATGAATGTGAGATCCCCACAGACCTCTGCATGCCTTATTTCTGAGCAGACATGCTTAAAACCATGCTGCATTGTAGGAATCCTATACAGATGCATTTGCAAGTTGTACTGAAATAAATGAAACTTTGCTTCCAAGTAAACGTGCTTAGCATAGGGATGCGAACCAAACATGCAATGCAGTAAAGGAAATGTACTTATAAAGAAAGTTACTCATTGTTTGTCTGGCTTTTCAAAGCCCAGCTTGAATTTAAAAGGTCATTGCAATTCTTCTGGAAAACTCTTGGCCTTTCTTGGGCACCACAGTTTCAGGGCAGCCCTGGAGAATGGTGTGCCCTTAGTGTGCAGTCTTAGGGCACAGTCAGTGCAGTAACAAGGAAAGTTTTAGGTGGTCTTAAAGGATGGAGTACAACAAACCAAACTGCACATTCCCTTGTGTATCTATTCCCCCCCCCATCACAATATGTGATGGGCAAATCGGTCCATTTTGGTCTCTCTATTTCTCATTTTTCCACCCTTAAGTTCCTTTCTCCACATTTCCTGTTTGCATTAAAAAAAAAAAGTCCTCGTGAAAATTCAGCAGTGTTGTAGTGCAAATCTACCTCCACATGAAATTTTGCCTAATACATAGATTTTTACAAAACAATTTTCCCAAATACAATGTATTTTTTAAATGCTGCTTTCATGAATATATGATTTTTTTTCTGCACAAATTACCGTATTTTTCACTCTATAAGATGTACCAGACCATAAGACGCACCTAGCTTTTGGAGGAGGAAAACAAGAAAGAAAAAAATTCTGAATCCCAGAAGCCAGAACAGCAATTCTGGCTTCTGGGATAGCTGCGCAGCCTGCATTCGGGGAAAAGTGGGTCTTATAGAGCAAAAAATACGGTACCCAAGTACAGGCATATTTGTACACATTACCTGGCTGGAGAATTTCATGTGCAAATTTCTATGGCTGGCCCTCTTAAGGTTCACATGTTGCTTCAAAAAGTGTGTACTAAGTCAGTTCACTTATGAATGCAAACCAAAACAAATCATAATAGGAGTCACAGGGAAGGGCAGGATAACAATCAGGTCTATGGGGATGTGGATATTAGTGTTTCAACCCTTTCATCCCATGCTGTAGAGTGGGCAGTTCTAGGATGGCCAGACAAATAGCTTGACCTGGCAAAAGGCAGCTGCCCGGGAGCTTTACAGATGCAGTCTCAAATACTGGCTTGCACCAGGTTTGCTCTCAGTGCAATGTCTGTCAAAATTCCAGGGGTTACTACAGGTTGCACCGGTTTTGCCATCTTCCAGCATTTCCTTTGGCTTTCGGAGCTTGTGCAGACAACTCCTGGGATTAGTATGCAACATGGTCTAGTGGGGAATATGGTTCTGGATCCGCCCCGTCTCCTCCCCTTGTTTTGTGTTTGGCAGAGGGTGCGGCGTAGAAGGGCTTGATGAGTATGTCCTCAAAAGCATCCCGTTCCCCAGTGTGGAAGGCAGAGGCTGTGAGGTTGTGTTTACAGTGCGCTTGTGCTAAAGGCAGACCAAAATGTTTGTGCATGTTGGGAATACTCTTGGCCATTATCCAGAATGTCTTATGAAAAGACAGGCTGCGGTTTCAGCATGACAAGAGCCATGGGTATTATGTAAGCGGAGATGAGAGAGTGTTGATGAGAGGCAGAAAGCAAAGAGGGCAGGAGGAATAGACTGAGAGGGTCTGGCAGAGAGAGATAGAAAGATGATCCCACCCACATTTGGCTCTGGCTCCACCCACATTTGACTTCAGCTCCTCCAGCCAGCTAGCAGGTCTGGCTCCATCCACTGTTGGCCCTAGGCCTGAATATTTCTGTTTCCATGGGTCAATGGCCCTCCATTGAGGAAAGATTCCCTGCTCTAACTTGCGCCCTGATCCTCTGAACGTTTGCTGAAACTGAAAGCCAGCCCTTCTGTGTGTTCTGGAGGGGGGGGGGGAGATGAAGAAAGAAGGAAATGCATTTTGCACATGCTCATAGACTTCCTTAATTATTCTTTCGTATGTTCCATGGCTGAGCCCCTCCAGAAACCAATTTCCAGAAATCAAATTCAGGCTCTCCATGGCTTAAATTCAGGAAGTTAGAAGACCCTTCCAGGTCCAGACCAAGGAATGCCCCATCTAGTGGTGCTGTGGGTTAAACCACAGAGCCTAGGGTTTGCCAATCAGAAGGTCGGTGGTTCAAATCCCTGCGACGGGGTGAGCTCCCGTTGCTCAGTCCCTGCTCCTGCCAACCTAGCAGTTCGAAAGCACGTCAAAGTGCAAGTAGATAAAGAGGTACCGCTCCGGCGGGAAGGTAAACGGCGTTTCCATGTGCTGCTCTGGTTTGCCAGAAGCGGCTTAGTCATGCTGGCCACATGACCCGGAAGCTGTACGCCGGCTCCCTCAGCCAGTAAAGCGAGATGAGGACCGCAACCCCAGAGTCGGCCACGACTGGACCTAATGGTCAGGGGTCTCTTTACCTTTACCTTTACTCCCACCAAAGGTAGGCAGAAGCTCTCCTCCTCTACCACTCAGCGATGCAACCAGGGCAGGACTTCAGGACAGAAGCCAACCTAGCAGAATGAGCAAGAGGGTTCACAAATGCAGGAATGCTGAACTGTCACATTTTGAAGTAGTACACACCAGGTTGCATCTAAGTAAGTTCTACACAAAGTAGACTCATTGAAATTAATGAATCTAAATTAGGCATCTCCATTAGGGCAGGCATAGGCAAACTCGGCCCTCCAGATGTTTTTGAGACTACAATTCCCATCATCCCTGACCACTGGTCCTGTTGGCTAGGGATGATGGGAGTTGTAGTCCCAAAACGTCTGACGGGCAGAGTTTGCCTATGCCTGCATTAGGGTTTACTCTGAGGACAAACATGGATACCACACTTTTCATCCCAAATCTAAGATTACCCCAAACTGCACTTGCATTCAGAGAAAACAGGAAAGTTCTCTCAACATGAAAGTTGTATTTCTTGTTCACAGACAGGCGCCATGAAACTGCCTCACAAAGTCAGGGCATGGGTTCATCCAGGTCCCTATTGTCTACACTGGCTGGCAGAGGCCCACCAAGATTTCAGGTAAAGCGTTTCTCCCAGTCGTGCCCAGAGATGCAGCCGATCGAACCTGGAACCTTTCTGCACGTAAAGGAGACCCTATATCGCTGAGCCCGGCCCCTTCCCCCAAACATAGGAAGCTGTCTTATCGACAGTCAGATCGCTTGCTCCACCGAGCTCAGTGCTGCCGACACGGCCAGGCAGCGGCTCTAGCTGCCCACTCAACGCCTCCTCTCCTCCTCATTTGCAGAACCCGAAACAAAACCAGCTTGGCGTCTGCCTTCCCCAAATTAAGGCGGAATCTAAAAGAACCATAATCACTCTGATCCTTGAAAGAAAGAAAAATCCACAAGATGACAAGAAACACACCTGCTATAACCTTGAATCGGGGACCCGCTGTACCTCTATAAAGCTTTGTATCACAACCCACGCTAACCCACCCCCGCAACCCACCTCCCTTTCCCCCACTGACGGCAATGGGGGGGGGGAGATGCGTTGGAGGGAAGGGGAGAGTTTGCAAGGTGGGAGAATGTTGTATTTTAATCTTGTTTTTTAAAATTGTATTTTAATCAACTTTTTTTTATTATTGGTTGTTAGCGCCCTGAGCCCGGTCCTGGCTGGGGCGGGCGGGGTATAAATAAAATTTATTATTATTATTATTTGACAAACCTAGACAGCATCTTAAAAAGCAGAGACGTCACCTTGCCAACAAAGGTCTGTAGTATAGTAAAAACTATGGTTTTCCCAGTAGTGATGTATGGAAGTGAGAGCTGGACCATAAAGAAGGCTGATTGCCGAAGAATTGATGCTCTTGAATTATGGTGCTGGAGGAGACTCTTGAGAGTCCCATGGACTGCAAGAAGATCAAACCTATTCTGAAGGAAATCAGTCCTGAGTGCTCACTGGAAGGACAGATCCTGAAGCTGAGGCTCCAATACTTTGGCCACCTCATGAGAAGAGAAGACTCCCTGGAAAAGACCCTGATGTTGGGAAAGATGGAGGGCACAAGGAGAAGGGGACGACATGGTTGGATAGTGTTCTCGAAGCTATCAGCATGAATTTGACCAAACTGCGGGAGGCAGTGGAAGACAGGAGTGCCTGGCGTGCTCTGGTCCAGGGGGTCACGAAGAGTCGGACACGCTAAACGACTAAACAACAACAACATCCAGCAGGAGACGTGGTGCGTGCAAAGCTGGCTCAGCCTAGCTCCTTCCCCGCGCTCCTCCTCCGCAGCCCCTTCCCCGCCCTCCGTCTCTATCCCACATGGGACCCTATCTCTCCCTCCCTCCCTCCCTGCCAGCGAGGGCATCCGGCACGTGCCGCCCCTTGGGGACTCCTCTGCTTGCAGGCCCTTCCTCCCCCCCCGCCCGCGCGACCTTCCCCTGCTCTCCGTCACGCGCAGGGCAGCTGCCGGAGGCGCCCGAGGCGCGCCCGTCTCCCCTTCGCCGCGTGCCCAAAGTCGCTCCAGCAGCCAATTAGCGCCGCGTATGCAAAAGCCGCGCCGGCCCCCTCGCTCTCCCCCGCCCCCGGCGCGCGCGCGGCGCCTCTCCCGCCTCGCCAATTCCGTGCAAGTGGCGGCGCGGCGCGAGAGGAGCAGCCCTGGCCGGGCCCGCGGCGAGAGGAGGAGGAGGAGGAGGCAGCGGCGCGATCGCCCGTGCTTGGCGCTCCGGAGGTGGCAGCAGGCTGCAGCGGAGAGGCAGCTTCAGGTGAGGGCGGCGCGCGGAGGGGCAGGATCCGAGCCCGGGGCGAGAGGAGGCTGGGACGCGGGGAGTGGGGTGGGATTAGCCCGGGCTGGGAAGCGCGTCTCGGTCGCGCATTAGGGACAAAACGGCGGGAGCTGCCTCGTAGGGAGTGCAGAGCATTTTTGCTCGCCAGGGTCCACGGTGTCCACGGCTCTGTTGCGGTGTCTTACCTGGAGACGCGCCGGGGATCGAACCCGGGACGTTTGTGCGCGCAAAAAGCAGGTGCGCTGCTACAGCTTGCTCCAATTCGGGTGCTTTTGATTGCTGCTCCGACCGCCGTCTCCTGCGGGGCGGGGAAGGGGTATGTTGTGTAAACAGAAGCAGACAGACAAAACCAGACAGCATCCATCATGTGCCCCGTGCGCGCGCACCGCACATCACAGGGGTTTGGGTAGGTAGCAACGGTTTCCCAAGGTGGGTCCAATGAACAACTTAGCGCATGGACAGCTCTTGCAGGAACGAACCCACCCACGGACACCAGACATGGGCTGCCTGCGCCGGCACATTGGTATGCGCAAAAAAACAAGTCTGTGCCCGGTGTGCTGTTCTCACAGTTGGGAGAGCATTGTGTTTCCTGTGCCAGGAATGCAGACTGCCCAGGGCACAGGGGAGAAGTGCATGTCTTCAGAAATAACGCCTGGCGCACAAGTCGCGCCCAGCATCTGATAACGAGACTCAGGGCTGTTCTAATAAGGTGGTGCTGGACATAGCCAGCATTTGTTGATGGCACTTGCACACAGTGTATCTTCAATAGGCGGCATGATTTGGGGAGCATAGCTCAGTGCTGAGGGGGAGGGACCATACCTCAGTGACAGAGCACCTGCTTGGCATGCAGAAGGTCTCAGCTTTCGTTTGGGGTATTTCTAGGCAAAAGGGTTGTGTAGCCAGGTGGTAGAGAATACCCTGGAGAACTCCTGGCAGAGTAGATAAAAGGGATAATAGAGAATCTGGATAATAGGATAATAAGTGATGATAGGTAACATTAATAGGTTGAATTCAGTAGATTAAAAGGGAGAATAGATAATAAACGGACAAATTGTTTGAGCTGGTGTAGGCCAGCTTTCTTTCTTTATGGCATCAGTTCTAGAACAAGCTGTGTTTGGACCTTTAGACCAGTTACAAAAGATAAGCTGTTGTGAGCCAGTTGCATGAATAGCTTACAGCAGACGTTTTCAACCAGTGTGCCGTGGCACCCTGGGGTGCCTTGAATGATGGTCAGGGGTGTCATGTGGAACACTGGCCCCTGTCCCTCTTTTCTTCCCACCCTCCTCTGATGTCCTTGCGTGTCTCTGCCTCCCAAAGGCTTGCAGCTCTGGTTACAAGCCCCCCAGGCTGGCCAGGGGGCGTTTCCTAGGCCCCTGTGGGGCAGTGTGAGGGAGGCATCTCTCTTGGGACAGGGGGGGCAGCTCAGAGACCAGGGGCGGCAGCTGCGGCTGCCCAGAGGACTCCCAAGGGGAGAGGAGAGGAGGCTGAGGGAACACTCCATAAGGGAAGGTGTTCGAAAAAGGGCAAGAGGCTGCCAGCTCTGCAGGCAAGGGGTGATATAACTGGACTCCTGAGCCCCACAGAGGTGCCTCAGAAAGAATGTAGTTGGTCAAGGGAGCTGTGGACCCAAAAAGGTTGAAAACCTCTGGCTTACAGTATAGTAAATGTGTTAGTCTTTTGGTCCCGCAAGACTCTGACTCCTATTCCCTTCCCTATAATTCCCAGAGGGATTCATCAATTGATCGATCAAGCCCTCTTCCCAGGGAGCTCTGGGAATTCCAGTTCTGTGAGGGGGCTCTCAGCACCCTTAAAAAACTTCAGTCCCCATAATTCTTTAGAGTGGTATGATACTGCTTTAAATGTATAGCAGACATGGAACCTCTGTTGTTCTTGCTGCAACAGACAAACACGTCCGCTCCTCTGGAATTTGTCACCAATGCTGAAAGCGGCTGACCTGGAAGAAAGAGTGGATTTGCTCATGTTGGGAATATGATGAAGACCGTAGTTCTTGTTGATTTCCCCTCTTCCCACCCACAGTGTGCCTGTCCACCCACTCACCCCCATGCATACATAATGAAACTTGTTTGTGGCAGCATGCCAGGAGGTATAGCTCTAGATTGGTTGGTTGGTTTGTTGACATATTTTATGTGTTAGTGGAAGTGGACCCCTCTTAGATGAAATGCCATGCTTGTGATAAAAATCCCTTTGTGGTGAAATGTACCATGCCTAGGATGTGGTCGTCTTGATGTGGTCGGTGCAGATTTGAACTGACTTTAAGACCTGCTGTTCCCTTTTGTTTTCAAGCGGGCTCACTTGCAGTTAAGCATTCTTAGAACTGCCATCTGAGAAACTGGTGTGTTTTGGTGCAGAAAATACTCCGGCCATTCACAGTGTAATGTCCAGGTCTTAAGAGACAACTGTCTGTGGTGTCCAGCAAAATGCTGCAGCATGCATTGTTCACAAAACAGTGCTCACCGTTAGCGAAGTCTCACCACGGCATTTGCATGTATTTCACCCAGAGTGAACAGATAATGGGCCATTCCAGATGTTCTCTTTTAATTGCAACAACAATCTGCGGGAAGCAGAGCTAACCTTCCCCCCTGCTGCCATCGGACCCCTTGTCATTTATTACAGACAGACAGGAGATCACAACTGCTGCTGCTGAATGTTTCACATCCTTCATGTGCAGAGTCTGAGGCTACTTAAGTTCATGACATGTGTATTTATCTGATTTATTTTGTAAACTTGGAGTGGAGAGGGAAAGAGAGAGAGAGAGAGAGAGAGAGAGAGAGAGAGATGGTTTTAAAGAAAATATTTATACCCCATAGAATTCCAGTGCTTGAATACTCATCAGCACCATCATATTCTGCAATGAAGCAATTTTTGTTGTCTATCCCCTATTTTTCGCATCAGGGAACCAGTGCGGCCATCCTAAGCCCATTTACCAGGGAATAAGCCTCATTAAACTGAATGAGATGTAGGATCATATCCAACCAACTTCTATCTGGAGTAATTCATTGGAATGAATGACTTTAATTTGGTCATGTTTCTTAATATCAGTGGGTCTACTCTGAGTAGGACTAGAATTTGATACAAGCCTGTACAAGGCATGTATGGATTTGCATTGTGAGAAGAAATGCTATACACATTGTAAAAGCAATGGGAGCTCTTTAATGAAATGTTAAATTTTGAAGTACAGTGCTATGGGGGAAATCTGGTGGTAGTTGTTTTACACCATCTGGGTAAGTCCTAAACAGAGAGAAGGTAGGAAGTTGTCTTACACCAAGTCTATCTCAGTCTTGTCCACACTGGCTGGCAGCAGCTCTCCAAGGCTTCCGTCTGGGAAGACTCCCATCCCATCAATGTGAGGGATTGAGCCTAGGACCTTCAGCATGGAAAGCATATGCTGTACTGCTCCTTTCCTTTTGCCTGTTCTTTGACCACCAAAAACTTTCCCATGGAGGAAATCCAAACTCCTGGCAGTGGTGGGGTAAGATCATCATCTGGGAAGTACACTTCCCTTGCAATTGTGAAGTAGTGGGTGGTACCCATTGCGATTGGCGGGGTGGGGGGCAGGGAACCCAAACAGTAGGTGGAAGCCTGAGCCAATGACAACAAATTCTAGTTTTGTCCCCGTCTTCCTCTGTGCTGATTTCTACAAGGGAACCACTGAGACTCAGCAGGGCCGTATTGGACCAGCCCCCGCCAAATGTAGCCCTACTGAGATGACACCCCATTCCGGAAGGGTGGCAAGATGGTTGCAGAGCCATTGTTTTTGCTTCATGACACAACTTTTGCCTTTCAGACCTGAATCCTTCCATTTCAGGCATAGGCAAACTTGGCCCTCCAGATGTTTTGGGACTACAGTTCCCATCATCCCTGGCCACTGGTCCTGTTAGCTAGAGATGATGGGAGTTGTAGTCCCAAAACATCTGGAGGGCCAAGTTTGCCTATGCCTGATCCATTCCAATTGAGTTTAGACCCTGTAGTGATAGGCTTGGGGATCTGGCAGAGTCCTAGAGCCCTCCCACCTCCTACCCAAAGCTGGGAAAGTGCTAAGTAGGTTTTGGGAAGGAGACAAGAGGACCCTGTCAGAGCCTCATGCCCCCTTCTCAAAGTCCAGGACCTTGCTTATTAGGCTTTGCTCAGCTCAACGCCCAGCGCATGTGCTGGACACACAGCTCTAAATCCACCCTGGCCCCTGTTGGTCATAGAAAGTTCTCTTTTCCCAGATCACACAATTCGGTCACCTAGCCTGTATTTTCTGGCCTGACTGGCAGCAGCTTCCCAGGGTTTCAGCCCAAGCTCCTTTCCCCATCACCAGCTGCTATCTAATCCTTTTAACTGGGATCGGACCTGGAACTGTTTTCATGCAAAACATGCTCTCTGCCGCTGAGCTCCAGTTCTTGTTCACAAACATCAGGCCAGCTCCCATCATTCCTTATTTTGCCTTGATCCATATTTTTGAGGAGTGGGGGAAATAAAAGGGAAACTGAAAAGGGTTTTTAAGACTCAACTGCAAGCAGCCTTTGTGACTTAAGGCCTCTCCCTGGAGGTGGAGGGGGTGTGATCAGAGCCAAAGCGAGGACCTTGTGATCATTGTGTTTTTCAAATGCATTAAGAGGAGGGTGCAACATGATAGGTAGGAGTGAGCGCAGATGTGGTTTCCGTGGAGCGCACCACCTGGAACAAAAGTCCTAATGAGGCTGTGCTATCTAGAATTCCTGATAGAGCAGTGCCAGATGCAAGCTGAATACCTCACTTCATAATTATTGCTGGAGTGTGGTTTGCCAAGGTTTGCTTCAGGCACAGCAATTGAACCGGCCAGGCATTGTTTGCAAATGGTTTTGATTTTTGGCCGGCATTGGCAAGCAGCTCATGGGATGTCTCTGTGACCTCCTGTGCAAATGTCTCTGGAGCTCTGAGGACACAGTAATACCTTGTTATGGAAACTGCTGTCTTTTGAAGAACAGTAGTTTTCTTCCTGGCTGCAGCTGGCTGCATAGAAACAGGCAGCAGTCTTCTTTGCACGCTCTTCCTGACACGCAGGAGCTGTGCTGGTTAGCTTTACCCCAGCACAAACAGCATGAACATCTGTAATCACAGGTCCTTTCTGCACACAGCTGCATGCGCAATGCTTGCGCGTTGGCTTGGAATCCTGATTGCGCAGGGTTCCAGGTTGCCCGGAGGAAGCCTTTGCACATGCAACTGTCCACACAGAGACTTGCTCCCTGCAGGCATTTGTGCATGGATGACAAGGGATGGAGCTGGTTGGTGCAGGATGGCTAATTTCAAACACTGCTGAAAATGAATGTATGGTAAAATGATAGATGGTGTGAAATCAGAGATCTGGTGAATTATGAGACAAGGAAAAGAAGTGGGACATAAGCATGGTTTAAAACATGGGTGGGGAACCTCAGGCCCAGGGAGCAAATGTGGCCCTCCAGATCTCTCTGTTTGGCCCTTGAAACTCTCTCCAGCCACATTTCTGCTTTGCACCCTCCTTGGCTGCTAATACTGCTTCTTGCTTGCCTGGGTGGAGGTGGACAGAGAGGTGGTGTAAGTATTTGCAGAAATGAGCCCATCATGCAAAGGTAACGTTCTCAATCATTTTTGCCTCTGGACCCACCCACCACATGCATCCTGTGGCCCCTGGAAGGTTCTCAGGAAGGAATGTGGCCCTCAGGCTGCAAAGGGGTTAACATGAATGGCACAATGCACCAGATGCAAAATGTTTTCCCTTTTTGTCTGGTGTGTGTGCAAAGCGACACTGGTTTTAGATGGAAGCACAGCTTCTAGCCTCAAAGTGGAAGCAGCTGGATAGCACTTGGTTGAGTGTGTGTGTGTGTGACCAGAACAGCACACTTGCACACTCTGTCCCCCCAAGTCTTGCGCATCCCAGCCGTGCTGTACTGTACCCTTCATCCTGGCAGCTCGCTGGCTGCCGAAACCACCCGGTTCTCTGTTTGAGGCAGCCCCAGTCCCTGACAACACACCCTCTGCTTGGCACTGCAAGCTGCTAAAATTGGGTTTAGCTTGCTGTGCCACCACGTTAGTCACTGGCAGGCAGGGCTGAAACATGGTGGGAGGTTGATGAACGGTAGTCTTCTGCTTGGAAACTAGCAGCTTTAAAGTTACCGGATTCGGGAGGGAAGAGAATGCTGTAAGCTGAACTTGAGCCCCAGCACGAGATGAAGCAAAGAAATTGTTTGACCTTGGTTGAATGATGTCCAAGCCCTAGTTTGCTCCTTCCACACTAGTCCTTTTTCTCTGACATCCTTTTATTTGCTTCCATTCTGTTGTTGTTTTTCCTGTGTCATTTTTTTGTTTATTTTGAGATCTGATTAGTAGAGTTTGCTTTTGTTGCTTGCAGAAATACAATTTCTGCTTTCCTTGCACAGATAGGCAAAGCACTTTGCTCCACCTCTCCATGCTATCAGAGGCTCATTTGACTGGGATATGGTCTTCTTGGTGGTGGCATCCAGGTTAGTGGAACGCGAACCCCAGGAGCAAGGACTGGGGAGAAATGAGATTCAGTTTGCATATAAAGGCGAACCTACCAAATTAATGCGTTCTATCACATGCACAAATGGAAATGCAGCCTTCCCTTGAAATTCACACTTCACCAAATTTTGCAATGCAATTCTCCTGCCAAATAACGTGTACTAAAATGCATATACTGAAGGTAAAGTATGCCTCAAAATGCATATATTACAGAAAATAGCATATAAAAATGCATCAAGCAAGGAACAATCACATTACAAAAATGTGTATATTAGGCAAAATGGCATAAAATATGTGTGTTTTAGGAGAGATTTGCATTAAACGGCTGATCAATTTTCATGAGGCTACTTAAAAAATGCAGACTGATGTGGAAATGTGGAGAACCGAACTTAAGATTGCAAAAATGATAAACTGAGAGAAACTGAAATTGGTAGAGGACAACCTCTCCTTATTGGCATTTCAACAGTCTGTGAAAACCATTTTCTATGTTTAAGGGTTTAATCTTCTTCCCCTCTCCCCAGGGTATGTGGGGGGGGGATGTGATTGTTTTAACATATCTTTCTATATCTTGGAATTCCACCTGGGGAGCCAAAACGTGGTAATATTATTATTATTATTATTATTATTATTATTATTATTATTATTATTATTATTTAAAGGACCTGGCTTTCCAAATGTTGTTGGACTACAACTCCCATCATCCCTGACAGTTGGCCAGTATGGCTGGAACTGATTGGAGCTGGAGTTCCACAGTATCTGGAGGGTCCCTCGACCAATAATATAGGCGGGACTTCCCTTTCTGGCAGTTGCTTTTCCAGGAGTGCAGATTTTGGTTGAACATTCAAAGTGCCTTGATAGTAAGAGCAGTTCAACAGCGAAGCCAATTACCCAGAGAGATAGTGAGCTCTTCCTTCCTGGAGATTCTCAGACAAACGCTGGGCAGCCATTGTTGGGGATGCTAGAGCACTGAATTGCTTTCACTGAGCAGGAGATTGAACGAGGTGCCCTAAAGACACCCTCTAGCTCTGTGCTTCTTTGAGCCTCAGGTGTGTTTCTGGGCTCCCTCCCTCCTCTCATCCTGTGCTGTTCTCTCTTTCCAAAATGGTAGCAAGCTGTAGTTTGCAGGAAATGATGGTTTGAAGTTGCCCGGAAAACCATGGTTGCCAGCCATGGTTGAAATCCTGGTTGCAAAACCTGCCTGTGTCATGATGATCCCTGAATCCAGCGGCAATCCAGAGGCAGCAGCTGAGAAGCAAGATCAGGTTCAGGACTCTGAGGCAGCTCCTGAAGATCAAGGGACCATTGAGACTGAGGCTAGGGGACAGGATCCACCAGAGGAATCTTGTAGACCACCAAGGCCTTCTCCTGAGCCTCCCATCACACATCACAGGTCCAGTGGCACAAAGGATGCACCAGGAGGGAGGCTATGGAACAGAGGAGGACTGCCCATCTTCAGGCCAGGGGATTAATCCTTTAAGGCCCTGAAGTTCTCCATGGGACAGGTGGAGCTTGGAGGACATAGTTTGATGCCAGAGCCTTAGCTTCCAACCCTTGTTGGAGTAAGTTGGTCACTCAGAGTTGTCTGCAGCTCTGCATCGTCTGAGCAGCCCTACCTCCCCTCCCCTCCAGCCTACTAGCTCCCTTCTCCCTGGAATCTAGCATCGGACCAGGACAGAGCATCTCTCCATAGCCAATGGGAGGCCATCAGTGAGTACATCTTTAAGGGCAGCCCCATGCAAAGCACATTGCAGCAGTCAATCCAAACTAAAGGATACATTTGTCATCTCTGCCAAGCTAAGCAGTTGGCTCCTTACATCTTTTGCCCTGACCTAGCCACTGTGATCCACGCGACGGTCACCTCCAGACTGGATTATTGTAACTCACTCTACGTGGGGCTGCCCTTGAAATTGACCCAGAAACTCCAGTGGTTGCAGAATGCCGCGGCGAGACTCCTTCCGGGGTCCTCGCGTGGGATCACATTCACCCGGTGCTATACCAGCTGCACTGGCTCCCGGTGGAGTACAGGATCAGGTTTAAGGTGCTGGTTTTAACCTTTAGAGCCCTATACGGCCTAGGACCCTCGTACCTATGGGACTGCCTCTCCTGGTATGTCCCATGGAGGACCTTACGGTCTTCAAACAAAAACATCTTGGAGATCCTGGGCCACAGGGATGTTAGGCTGGCCTCAACCAGAGTCAGGGCTTTTTCGTCTGTGGCCCTGATCTGGTGGAATGCTCTGTCACAAGAAACTAGGGCCCTGTGGGGCTTGACATCTTTCCACAGGGCCTGCAAGACAGAGTTGTTTCACCAGGCCTTTGGCCAAGGCACAGTCTGACCCCCTCCTTCGGTAATCCTCATAGAACTCTAGCCCAATGGTTGCCATTAATTTGATTCTGAATTGATTTTAGAATGAATTGATTTTAGAATGCTGTGTTACTTTTATTGTTGTTAGCTGCTCTGAGCCCGGCTTCGGCTGGGGAGGGCGGGATAGAAATAAATTATTATTATTATTATTATTATTATTATTATTATTATTATTATTATCTTGACATAGGAGTGCTCAGAGCGAACCATTGGTTAATGGATGTATTATTTAACATGGGTAGCCTTCTCAGGCATTGTTCCATTCCATAGCAACAAATTTCAAGGACCAGTTACGTGCCAGGCGAAACGTTTCTCCCCACCACCCACCTCCCATTACTTCATTTCTAAATTTGCTACAGAAGGAATGTGTTCTTATGTGGGCTGGATGCTGCATTTAGGCAGGGAGACGCTGTGCCAGTGACGTGAAAGAGCACCCTGTTCCCTGGAGCAAAGATGGCAGTCTTGCTAGGGGAATGTTATGCTAGCCTGTGTGGAAGGTCAGAAGATAAAAAATAAGGCCGTAAGACAAGGGGTATGGGACTTTGGGCCCAAGAGCTGAATATGGCCGGCGAGCTTTTCTGTCTAGCCCTTGGGAGTCTCCCCAGCCCACAATTCCTCTCCAGGTCCCTTCCATGGAAAGCTGAGAGTCTAGAAAAAAAACCTCTAGCATTTGCTTGGCTGGTCACATGCATCTTTCCACCACATTGGTTTCTGGCCTTGCTCACTTTTTGACTCTGGCGGAACCCACCACTGCGATGCAGCCCCCAGAAAATTGCCCATGAGGGAATGTGGCCCGAACAAATTGCCCCACCCTTGTCATAAGATGAGCCCTTCTGGACCAAACCAAAGTTCCCTCTCATTCTGCAGCTGCCTGCTTCCCTCAGTGCTTTGTCAGAAGTCTCCAGGAAGCCCCAAAGGCCCCTCTCCCAGCAAGTGGTATTCAGAGATGGATAGCCTCTGAACATGAAGGTTTACGATATTTTAGCCAAAAGCCATTGGCAGGCAAATTTATGGAGAATAGGGCTAGTCCCCTGTAAAGCTATCAGTGCCAGTGACCACCATCATATCTTGCAGCAGTGAAGCATATCAGTCTGCTAAGAGATACTTGTTTTGTCTGCTCTGAATTAACGGCCAGTCAGTTTCATTGGGTGACTCCAAGTTGTAATATAACTGGCAGGGAGTCAGGAAGTTGGCGGCGGGAATTATCCATTTTTTCTAAAGCAGGGATGGCCAGCTCCCAAGAGACTGTGATCGACTCACAGAGTTAAAAACTGGCAGTGATCATCCCCCCCTTTTGGGGGGTTCAAGTCAAAGTTGATGAGCTTTTTTTCAGGAAAGAAAGTGCTATTTTTTATGGGTTCAGGTCAGAGATGTTGTGCTTTTTGTGCAGAGGAGAAAAGCCCCAGTTTTGGGGGGGTGCAGGGCAAAGTTGTTGAGCTCTTTTTAAGGGAGCCAAACTTGTTGAGCTTCATTGGGGGGGAGCCAGTGATCTACCACAGACGTCCAGTGATCTACCGGTAGATCACGATTTACCTGTTGGACGTCCCTGTTCTAAACCATGCATACTTTTATTTGCATCAGGAAAGCTGATTTAATCCAGGCTGGGCCATTGCTGTTCTTGTGCTGTTTTTTTAAAAAAACAGTGTTATGAAATTGATACTTTTTAAAATTATATTTAATCAGCCATGTTTTGAGATATGTAGATGGATGGATTATAAGCCACTTTGTGAAGACTCTTTCTTTAAAGACCAGTTATGAGTCTGTTAGCGAAACTGAATAAATAAATCTAGGAACAGGCACCGCCTCCTCTTCAGCATAGCAACCATATTTTAATTTATTCTGTGTGGGAAGGGGCATTGGCTACAGATACCTCTGGGTATTTTTCACAGTCTTAAATACAGGCAGCGATGTAGGAAGACTATGGAGGTGCTTTACTTCTCAGGCTCTTTCTCTGCAAGACAAATCTCTGATGAGCCCCTCTTCATCCCCATGAAATACTGCACAGCCCTTTGCCTGCAAGAGAATTTCTGAAAGGGGAATTGATTTGAGGTCTCACACGGATGCGTGATGGATGCGCTTGGCTGGCTGCCATATCTCATATGCAAGGAGATGGTGTTATAGGTCCTCTAATTCGGCGTGAAAATTGCAGAGCACATTTAGATGTTGTAATTGACATTTACAAGACATTGGCGGTGGCTGCCGCTGCCTCCACTGGTCCAATAGACGTGCTTCTCTGCAATAAACCTGCTTGTATGATGTGCTGTGTTCCGTGTTTAACTATAACTATGGCTTACAAGGGTAAGAGTAAAATTAATAACTCTAGCAAATCTTTCAGTGTCAGTTTGCACTTCTGATAAAACTGTTCATTTACCTGTAATTGAAGAAAAAAGCACACATTCCATAATGGACTCAGCAAAAGAATAAAGTAATTCTTAAATCTAGCCATTGAGAGTGGGATCGACAACCCATGGAAAAATTGTTTTCTACCATCTGAAAATGGGCATTGCATTTTGGGATAATATGGGTTTGCAAGGGGAGACAAAGTTCAAGGGTATGGGAAGCTATTCAGTTAAGCTGCCACTGAGAGAACAGCAGAAATTGCTGGCAAATTTTGGAACCTGGATGCCGGTCTATATGGACTTGTGATCTGAGCCTGCAGGGTTCTTTGTTCAACTTGTTAAGATTGCAATCTTATAGGTTCTTACCAGAGAGTAAGTCCCATTAACAAGACTCAGATTATTTTTAGGAATTGGACTGAACTGTTTCTAGATTTGCAGCTTCCCACCCCACAAAAACTCTTTTCCTTCTTTACAGCAATGCCCTCTCCCAGATTGTCCCTAGAACAATGTCATACCCTTGAGAGCTATGATGCTATTTGGCTCTTCTTCCCTTCCTGCACTTTTCCTCTGCCTTGCTTGCCCATCCTTCCTCTGCATGCATCTTCTTCCATTGCCAACCGTGCCTGTTCAGTAATCCCTGCAGTGGGCGTTAAGTGCCATGAAACAGGAAAGATATCTGCCAAGGAGGCTCAGATGTAGCCAAGAGCTTTCAGTTATGGACGTGTCAGACACTGTACTCCCACCGGGATTTAGGAATATTTCACACATGGCACTTAAGATACTTTTGTGCCTCTCCCAACCTGCTGTCTGTGAGCATGTGTGAAAGATAGAAATGCCATTTAAATACACAAGTATCAGGTTATTCAGCCTATTGATGGCCGTGCAGAAAGGTTCCACTGCAAGCAACCTGCATTTCTCACGTCCCCTGTGAACAGCTGCTAGTCTGCCTTGGGAAGATAATTGTTCTTGAAAAGCAGTTTAGAAATCCATTACACAGTTGAAAGAGAGAATAATTAAATAATGTATTCTCAGATGTGCATTGGAACCACATCTGATAATCTTTTCCCACCTTGGAGAGTGTCTCTTTAATTACTACTAACAGGCACACACAGCTTTCTTATGAAGTGAGACCAAGGACAGGACCTTTTATGGGGTGGCACCAAATTTTTGGAATTACCTCTCCCAGGAAGTATGCCACTCCTCATTGCGGGCCAAAGGCTTATTTAATCCAGTCTGCACTTGGTTGATTTTGTCATATTGCGCTTTTATCTGCTGCTTCTCTTATTTTTTATATTAGTGGCTCAGGTCCTGAATATTGTTGATTGTGAGTTGTAGCCCATGCTAGTCTTACTCATAATAGACCCTTTGCAGTTATTAGGCATGTCTAACTTAGAACTCATTCATTTCAGTGGGCTTACTCTGAGTAGACGTCAGTCGCATACAGCCCTGCATTTGTGGATTGTTAGTTAGCTTTTTACTCTTTGTTTTAGAGTACACTGTAATCTCCTTTTTGAAAACCAGGCTTAATAACTCCATTAAATAAATTAGCAACAATAACCACGTGATTCTTTCTTCTTTTCCATGACTGCTCCCTCTGCCCCCCCCCCCCATCTCTGCAGTTTGGCTTTTTCCTTCACTGTTCTCCCATCCCTTACCCCCAACCCCAGACATGCAGGTGAACTGTACAGCTCCATTGGCAGAGCTGGCTCAAGACATTTTGCTGCCTGAGAGGCAAGGACAAAATGGTACCCTCTCCCCATTCCACATACAGAAGCCAACCAGAATGGCAGCTGAATCTTGCTTCAACACTAGTAATGGGTTAGCATCCTTCACTGCATCTTAGTGATGGGACAAGGGCAGGTCACGAGGCATGCAGAGTTCTGTTCTCCAGCAGAAGGGATTGGCTGATTGGCTGATAGGGTCAGCCCTAACCATTGGTGCATTCAATGGGTGCATTCAGGGTGCACATAGGGTGCATTCAGACGTGATTATGATGCCTGATTAGAATGCTAGTGCCTGTGTCCAATGACCCTTTCACACTGCTATACCTGCAGTATACCTGCTCAGTCAGTAGAGCATGAGACTCTTAATCTTTGGGCAAAAAATTCTGGCATTGCAGGGGGTTGGACTAGATGATCCTCGTGGTCCCTTCCAACCCTACAATTCTATGATTCTCTGTCACACTCTTTTCACTCACACCATGGTGTCTGGTGTGTTACAACAACGTGCAACATTGGGCAGTGCCACCGCTCCCTTCCCGCATGCTTCTGTTGCCCCACAATTCCCCCATGGAAACAGCAAGAAAGAACTCTGTGTTGGCGTGCCACCGCAAATTTCATCACTTTACTCCCACAATTTTGTGGATTAATGGGGTTGCAGATGGATTTCCTGGAAGCATTGACACAGAACTGAGCCCTAAACTTCCACTTGATTTCCAGAAGTGGCTTTTGTAGCTCAAATATAATGCAGAAATTAAAAATTAGGGGAACATTGGGGAAATGGAATCCAGTGGTACCTCGGGTTACAGACGCTTCAGGTTACAGACGCTTCAGGTTACAGACTCCACTAACCCAGAAATAGTACCTTGGGTTAAGAACTTTGCTTCAGGATGAGAACAGAAATCGTGCGACGGCAGCAGGAGGCCCCATTAGCTAAAGTGGTACCTCAGGTTAAGAACAGTTTCAGGTTAAGAATGGACCTCCAGAATGAATTAAGTTTTTAACCCGAGGTGTGGGTTAAACCACAGAGCCTAGGGCTTGCTGATCAGAAGGTCGGCAGTTCGAATCCCCGTGACGGGGTGAGCTCCCGTTGTTCGGTCCCTGCTCTTGCCAACCTAGCAGTTCGAAAGCACGCAGTGCAAGTAGATAAATAGGTACCGCTCCGGTGGGAAGGTAAACGGTGTTTCCGTGCACTGCTCTGGTTCGCCAGAAGTGGCTTAGTCATGCTGGCCACATGACCCGGAAGCTGTACGCTGGCTCCCTCGGCCAGTAAAGCGAGATGAGTGCCGCAACCCCAGAGTCAGCCACGACTGGACCTAATGGTCAGGGGTCCCTTTACCTTTACCACTGTATACTGCCATGTGAATGCACCCATTGTAATACTTTTATATTTATGTTTAAAAAAACCCTGAGAAGTGGCATTAATGAAGCTGGCAAGGGTCTGTTTCTGCTCCCACCCCACCCTGAGCTTGTCGTTTCATTGGAGACTGCAGAAGAAGGTACTAACTAATAGAAACTGCAGACATGGGCAGGTAGGCAAGGCAGATAGGAGAGGTGTTATGGACAGACATCCACCAGCCATGGAATTATGAGATTTCCGCCTTGCGTCCTGGCTGGGATGTGTAGCCCAGCAGCACATTCTATCAAATCTTGATTGTTGAAGTCAATGAGTAGTACCAAGGAACCCAAATAAGTAACACACAAAACACAAAAGGTCATGAAATGAAATGAGGTTGATAAACAACAACGTAGAGTAAAAGAAGATGGGCACCAGCAGCTTAAAAGTTGTGGTCCTGTCAGAGATTCCAGGGAGTACTTGGAACCAGTTCCTGGTGGATTTTGTTTGCTGCAGTATTTGGCCACACTGAGAGTGAGAGATGCGTGTCGAGCTGAACGGGGTTGAGAGATGTGCAACTCCTGGCAGATTTTATAAGAAGGGTTCAGTAGAGATTTCACATATGCCACGACCATCAGAACTACCTGGCCACTATAAGGAAATTCTGCTCTTGGTATGTTCATTTTCCACCTTTCCATTTTGATTCTCTGGCCCCATATCTGCACAAATTTATTATCCCAAAATACAGACGTGCTTTTACACTTGTAAGACTGGATGTTTTGCCATCTGCGGTACTTGAGGGTCGATTCCAAAAGATCCCGCCTGAGAAACGTCTTTGCCCCTGTGGAGACGGTAGCATCAAAACAGTGGCACACGTCCTCCTGTCTTGTACTGTCTACAAAGACCTGAGGAACGAGATCATCACCCCACTTGTATTAACCATCCCAGGGCGCTCAACCACTGCCACAATGCCCTTTCTTCTATCAGATCAAAATGAGCAGATAACAGCAAAGGTTGCTAGGTTCATAGCTGGGGCAATCAGAAAAAGGGCCACTAACTGACTGCTGATTCAGGACTTTAAATTGTGCTCTTATATCAAATTTCCTTTTCTGCGTATACTGTAATGTATTACTGTTGCTATGGCTATTAGCAAATGCAAATAAAGTTTTATCTATCTATCTATGCCACGACCAAAGGAGTACAGGAGGACATGAGTCACTGACTCAAGGTTTCTGGAGTTGTAGGGGAACTTGTGCTTGTGGTTTAGGGTATTTGTGTATCTTCCCTCCAGGACTGATGGAGGAAGGACATTTAAGCATGCCACCAGGAAGGCATACCCCAGCTTCTTCTCCTGCACTGTCTGCCAGGGATATGGTGAGTTTTTAAAGAGGCAAGCAGCTTACCTTCCGAAAGGTGAAACTGTGTGTTAACAGAAGATTTCCCACATGGTGTTGAAATTGCTCAAATGTGATTTTGAGCTCCAGTCCTATTTTCCCCCTGCGGAGAGGTTCGCTACCTAACTACTTAGAGGTGGGAAGGGAGAAATGGCAACCAATGCCTAGTTTCCATGGCAACCCCCGGGGCTCAGCTACTAACTTCTCCAATCTAAAATTAAATGGCTCTCCCCCCCCCCATCCGCCACTGCCACCCCTTCTTAATACTTAAAGCAGGTAATTTGCTGCAATGAGGACCCACGGGAGCACAGTCAGTGTCACCAAGCAGATTGTTAGGTGTGAAGCTTGAGGCGCTCTAAATGGTCTCGCTGGATGCTCCCTGCCACAAAGAGTCTATGCAAAACGGGGGCACACGTTCTCCGCTTCTCTGAGAGGAGAGCTGCCCAGCGCTTGGGCTACTCTGCTTGGTTTCCTTTGGAACTGGAGAGTCGTTTGCATTTGTAATTATTATTTTTTATGAGCAATCGTACAAGCAGGACTTCTGGACAGAAGGCACTCTGATTCCCCCAGAAAGCAACTTCCCAGAGAGGGGAAGGACTCTATAGCTCCGTGGGGGAGCACCTGCCTTGCATGCAGGAAGGTCTTGGGTTCAGCTCCCAACATCTCCAGGTAGAGCCAGGGAAATCTGCTGTTGGAAACCCTAAAGGGCTACTGCCTGCCATTGTAGACAGTACTGAGTTGGCTGGACCAATGGTATGACTTCCAGTGTGTGGTTGTCTGACTCCAGCTAAAAGTCCAGACATTTCCACATCATCTTGCTAATGCTTTTTTTTAAAGTCTTCATGAAAATTCATCAGCATTTTAGTGCAAATTCCTCCAAATATGCACACTTTTAGTAAGCAATTTTGCATGAGAACGATGCAGTTTTGTATGTTATTTTCACAAATACATTCATTTGTTTTCCCACACTCCCCTAGCGCACCCGTTATTTGATTGAAGAACCATGTCACAAAATTGGGAGAAGTGCAAATTTTGAATGCTAGCAGTGTTTTGGTTCTCTTATCATTTCAGGAAGTGCAAATTACTAAGTTGCCTACATTAGAATAAATCAAAATTAAATTTCAACCCCCATCCCTACTGTCACACTCTTCTGGCATCTGACTAAGTAAGCTGAATCAAGGGTCATGTCCTGTCTTGCAGTTGGCTAGAGGAGCTGCTCTGGGCAATTGGTTGTTGCCCTCAGCAAGATAACCTTAAAGACTCCCTTATTGCCACAGAGGAAACACTTGAACAATACAGAAACTTGGAATATGAAACAGGGTGAGGCATGATGCAGACCTGTCAATATACAAATGGAACCAGGGCGAGCGGAACTTGATCTTTCCAACAAAGAACCGTGGTTTGGAACCAGTATGAATCCCAGTTTAGTTTGCCTTTATGTGGCTTGGCTGACTTGCTTTACACCTGCAACTTAGGGAATTGACTTACACCAGGCCAGACTATTGATCTGTCTAGTTCAGTATAGTCTACTCTGACCTGAAGCAGCTCTTTGGGGTCTCAGAGGCAGAATGCCTTTCCCAATACTGGCTTCCTGGTCTGCTTAACAGGAGAAGCCAGGGATTGAACCTGGAAATAGTTGCATTTAAACATCTTCCATCCAAAAGAGGGAGAAGCTTTACTATAAGTGATGAAAAGTAAAAGGTAAAGGTAAAAGGACCCCTGGATGGTTAAGTCCAGTCAAAGGCGACTATCGGGTTGCGGCGCTCACCTTGTTGTCAGGCTGAGGGAGCTGGCGTTTGTCCACAGACAGCTTTCTGGGTCATGTGGCCAGCAGGACTAAACCGCTTCTGGCGCAATGGAACACCGTGATGGAAATCAGAGTGCATGGAAACGCAGTTTATCTTCCTGCTGCAGCGGTACCTATTTATCTGCTTTCACCGGTGTGCTTTCAAACTGCTAGGTTGGCAGAATCTGGGACGGCAACGGAAGCTCACCCCGTCGCGGGGATTCAAACCGCCAACCTTCTGATCGGCAAGACCAAGAGGCTCAGTGGTTTAGACCACAGTGCCACCTGCGTCCCATGAAAAGTAGCATTCTCAGGACGCCTGCCACTTCCTGTGAAGTAACCAAACATGGATTCCCAGGCCCCAAAGATCCAGCAAACCCTTAAGAGGAAACAAAAGAGGCACAATTAGCGACAACTCAATTGCAGTATTAGTTGCACATCAGCTGGGGAAGTAAGAGGCTCCCTGTAATTAAATACACAGAAATCAACATCCTTCCCTGGCATATTTAGCTTATGGGGGTGTTCCCACTGTGCCACAAAGATGAAAGATGTTCCTGATGTGAGTGGGCCTAATGTTCTAGGGCTGAATCATTGTAGGGACTTAGATTTAGCATTCTGCAGTCTTTCTCATCTCTCTGATCGTGATGAAAGTTGTTGCTTCATCAGGGAAAACGGAGAAAATCGGGGTCAGCCAATGCAGTGCCCTGCCAATGTTGTTGGGTCATGACACCAATAACCCCCAACCCTGCCATGCTAACAGGAGGGCTGGTGGGAGCTGTGGTTCAAAACATCTGGTGAGCAGCACCAGCTTGGGAAAGTCTGATATAAATTGGCACGACACAGGTGGAGAATTGGGCTCAAACTTCAGAAGCAGTTGCTGCATTAGTAATCATATCCTAAGGCTGCTCCCTCTAATGTGTTTATTACACATAAAATCATAGAATTGTAGAGTTGGAAGGGACTCCAAGGGTCATCTAGTCCAACCCCCTGCAATGCAGGAATCTCAACTAAAGCATCTATGACAGATAGCCATCCAACCTCTGGTTAAAAGCCTCCAAGTTCTTCCTGAAGTTTAGTTGGAATCTCCTTTCTTGTAACTTAAAGCCATTGGTTCAAGTCCTGCCCTCCAGGGCAGGAGAAAACAAGCTTGCTCCATGTGACAGCCGTTGAGATATTTGAAGGTGACTATCATATCTCTTGTCATAAGCTGTGCTAAATGTTTATCACTGATTTATTTTAACATTGATAATTATTCATGTAGGTTTATATCCCCGCTATTCAAGGCAAAATACCTTCACAAAGCAGCTCGCAGTATAGCAAATTGGGTATAAATACCTTTTTAAAACGTTTTTTCAAAAATCAGTATTTTTTTATTTAACAGAATTTATATAAATTTATATAAATTCTAAATATTAGGATCTCTCTCTCGATCTGTCTCTGTCTCAGCATAGGCTGAGCCCTTCATTAAACTGGATGTTGGGCGAAGCAGGATGCCGGAGTAAGGAAAAGTCTGACTTCGTATTAAAGCCATAATGTCTTCAGTGGTCAAATATCCATGTTTGATGTATAGTTTTAGGAGGGACATGGCTCTGGGTGCTGTAACTGAGGAGTGCCTGCACTTCAGAATTGTTCCACTGAGTTTGTAAACTGTGTGTGCACATTGCCACAGGTGTCGTCTTCAAAACTGCATTCTCTCTTGCATGTAAGAGTGAGGATGGAAAGCGTTTGCTAAAACGGTGCCTGCCATCTGTAGCCTTCATGAGATGCTTAGCCTGTGCACACACCATCCGTTTAAAGCACATTACTCCCCCCCCCAAAGAATCCTGGGGACTATGGTTACCGCTGCAAAACTACAGTTGCCAACACCTTTAACAAACTATAGTTTCTAGGATTCTTCGGTGGAAGTCATTGCTTTCAATGTTTGGTGTGTGCACAACCTTTTGTTAAAAATAACATACAATCTTTGGGGCGGGGGAATGCTGCCCATTTAATTGGGGGTGCCTTTTGGTCTTGGATTTATTCTTTTAAACCCCATGTTTGTGTCCATAGCCTACTATAAAGACTTCTCATTCAATGGATGGAAATAAATTGCTGGTACTCTGCAGCAGTTGTGTCAATTCCTAGCTCTGATCCTCGATGTCAGATCCATTCCTTGCTTTGATAATGAGGCCGCCAGTGGGCGTGGATTCTCCCAAATGCTCTTCATTGAACTAACATGAAATACGATGAACTCCCAGCCTCTTTGAGCAGCTGTAAGATGCAATTCAGTCTGAAGTGTTCTCTCTCACTTAATGACAGATTGCGGTGGTGCATGTGGGTGTTTGTGCGGGTGTGCTTTGTGAATTCCCAACTGAATGCCCTCGCTGCCCACAATCAAAATAATCCCAAGCGAATGTCAGCAAAATGAATGAGGCTGATGAATTAGAGTGAATGAGTGTCTTGTAATGGGGGCTCTTCATCCACTCTGAAAGACAATTAAGCACCCGCTCACTCAATGGGTGCCTGTTTAAATTCATTTCCCACAATGCAAATGGAGGGCAGAGGAGAAGGGAGGATCTGCAATTGCCTCTATTGGGATGAGGGTCACTGGCATCTGTGGGATTGCCTGGGGTGCCCAAACTTTTTTCGGGCTGGATTTGATGAAGTGAACATGCGTAAGGGCCGACCAAAATTGTTGCCTTTTTTTTAGGATTGAAGTTGTTGAGCTTTTTTTACGATTTTACCCCAAAGTTATGGAGCTTTTTTTTTAAGATTGAAGCTCTTGAGTTTTTTTAGGATTTCCCCCCAGGAGATAGACTGCCACAGGGGCCGGATTAAACTGACCAGCGTGTTGATTAGGCCCCCGAAGCAGACTTTGGACATGCCTGGACTCTAGGCTCACCAAGACCATATAACACCGGTCTTGAGAGATCTACACTGGCTCCCAGTACATTTCCAAGCACAATTCAAAGTGTTGGTGCTGACCTTTAAAGCCCTAAACGGCCTCGGTCCAGTATATCTGAAGGAGCGTCTCCACCTCCATCGTTCTGCCCGGACACTGAGGTCCAGCTCCGAGGGCCTTCTGGCGGTTCCCTCATTGCGAGAAGCCAAGTTACAGGGAACCAGGCAGAGGGCCTTCTCAGTAGTGGCACCCGCCCTGTGGAACGCCCTCCCACCAGATGTCAAAGAGAAAAAATAACTACCAAACTTTTAGAAGACATCTGAAGGCAGCCCTGTTTAGGGAAGCTTTTAATGTTTAATAGGTTATTGTATTTTAGTGTTTTGTTGGAAGCCACGCAGAGTGGCTGGGGAAACCCAGCCAGATGGGCAGGGTATAAATAATAAATTATTATTATTATTATTATTATTATTATTATTATTATTATTATTATATTTCTTCTCCTGGAACAGGCATCTCATGGGTTGTAAACAAATGCAGTCCTAGAACTCAGGGCCGTTCAGTGAAGCTGAATGTTGGAAGATCCTGGGCAGAAAAAACAAAGCACTTCTTCACACAGGACATGGCTAAACTATGGGATTTGCCCCCACAAGAATTCTTTCTTTAGTTATTTCTGAACGTTAAGAGGATTTACAAGCATATCACAAAACAGCTACAAATCTGTTTTAAAAGCAATGCAGAACAAGACAAAGCACGCAGCTGAAGATAGGTGTTCACTTTGTATCATTTTTAAACCTAAGACATAGATATTATCATCCTGCTGGGAAAGATTGCCAAAACAAAGACATATTCAGTTCCTTCCATGAAGTACGACTAGTGGTTGCCTGCTTTATCTCAGAGGAACAGGGGCAGCCATACCGAATAGTACTGTGAAGCAGGCTTCTGATGTTTTGGGGACTTGAAGGAGAAACTCCAAGTTGTGTGGTGATACAAAGCAGTTTCCTCTAAAAATGCATTTTGTACATCCATTTCGCTATTTATATGCATTGTTATGCCTGCTTTACCCTAGTATGTCTACTTTAGAGTGTATCGCTTGGCTGTAGAACTGCGCTGCAAAATTCAGAGAAATGTGAATGTTTCAGTCTGCATATTATTTCAGAGAGTGTGAGTTAGGCACATGCAAACCGAATTGAGTTTCTCCCTTCTCCCTAGAGGCAGCGTTCCGATATTTGTGCTTGAGCACAGAAATGAGCAGTGTGGCTTTCGGTGACCTTCTAACAAGCCCTGCATATGGCCTATTATCCTCCCCCTCCCCCTTTGCATTGATTAATTTCATTAACAGGCTCTTGAATATCCAGTTAAGGGTCATCCAGCTGGAAGCGAGTGCAACTCCTGCCTCTCAGCATAGAGAATATGTTCCAGGCCCTGCCCCTTTTATTACAACCAGCTCTCTGCTCCCTAATATATATGCAAGGCCAGGTGCTCTTGGCTGCTAGGGACTCCATATGCTCACACCAGCACACTCTGTACCCACCAGGCTGGGCAGATAAAATCTCAGCGGTCTTCAAATCCCATTCTGGCACTTGCACACCGACACGTGTCCACACACCCCAATTTGCATCATAAAGGGTTAGCACTTCGCGTGCTTCTTTCTCCTTCCCCGGGCCACTGTATCATAATGGGCTGTCAATACAGCAGGCCTGACGGCTGGGCAATCTCTTTGGCAGCTGGGACAAAGGCTTCTGTCATGCCCCAGCTGACAGGGAATAAGAAGAAGATAAGCCCGATCCCATTTTTATTTAATTGTCTTTAACCCTCCAAATCAGGCTAGGCTGGGGCCAGACAATGAGACAACTTAGTTCTGCTATCTTAGAAAAGGCAAAAGGCGGAGAACGATCTCCACCCAGGGCTGGGAAATATTTGATGGAAATAGCACGGTCTGTGCTTGGTTTGTTTTCTTTTATTTTATTTAAGAGCATTTGTGGACTGCTAAGTATTTTAAAAATCTCTTTAAGAGGTATAGTAAAGGTAAAGGGACCCCTGACCATTAGGTCCAGTCGTTGCCGACTCTGGGGTTGCGGTGCTCATCTCGCTTTATTGGCCGAGGGAGCCAGCGTACAGCTTCCGGGTCATGTGGCCAACAGGACTAAGTTGCTTCTGGCGAACCAGAGCAGTGCACGGAAACGCCGTTTACCTTCCCGACGGAGCGGCACCTATTTATCTACTTACACTTTGACATGCTTTCGAACTGGGAAACAGGAGCTCACCCTGTCGCAGGGATTCGAACCGCCAACCTTCTGATCGGCAAGTCCTAGGCTCTGTGGTTTAACCCATAGCGCCACCCATGTCCCTTCAAACACATTTAAAAAATTGTTAAAAGGCATAAGAGCCCTGCTGGAACATGCCAAAGGACCTTTCAGTCCAGGATCCTGTTCACACAGCCAACCAGATGCCTCTAGGAAGCCCGCAAACTGAATCTGAGTGCAAAAGCGTTCTCCCCAGTGTTAGAAATTAGCCAGGTACTGGGTGCATTTTGCAACTGGTGCAGGTCCTGTTGCGATCATGTGGAGATCTCTGGATGCCAGGCTGGTGACCAGCATCTCCACCTGACTGACACCTCCAGCATTCTTAAGCAGTAAGCAGAAGAGCTTATTCACTGCATTTATTTTCCTCCAAGGAGTACGTGGATCAACCCCCCCCCCCAGTTAATCCCAACAATGACCCTGTGAGGTAGCTTAGGAGGCTGCGACTGACTCCAAAGTCACCCAGTGAGCTTCAGGACTGATTGGGGATTTGAACCCTGATCTCCCAGCTCCTATTGTGGCGCTCTAACCACTACAGCATACTGGCTTCCTAGAGTACTTCCTCATGGGACAGCTCTATAAATTAAGTAAGTACTGTAAATACAGGGACGCAGGTGGCGCTTTGGTCTAAACCACAGAGTCTCGGGCTTGCCGATTAGAAGGTCGGCAGTTCGAATCTCCATGACGGGGTGAGCTCCCGTTGCTCGGTCCCTGCTCCTGCCAACCTAGCAGTTCGACAGCATGTCAAAGTGGATGTAGATAAATAGGTACCGCTTTGGCGGGAAGGTAAACGGCGTTTCCATGCGCTGCTCTGGTTTGCCAGAAGTGGTTTAGTCATGCTGGCCGCATGACTCGGAAGCTGTACGCCGGCTCCCTTGGCCAATAAAGCGAGATGAGCACCGCAACCCCAGAGTCATTCACGACTGGACCTAATGGTTAGGGGTCCCTTTACCTTTACCTTTACTGTAAATACATATGGGGAATAAATATGGGGAAAGCAAAATGCTACTCAAAGAAGGACATTTTCCTTAAAGCTTGAATTTGTTTTATTCTGGGTTGTTTTATTTGATTTAATGTGTTGCAAACCATTTTGAGATTTTTTTCCCCATTGAAATATAAAGTGGTCTAGAAATGAATAATAAAAACAACAATGAATGTTACTGCAAAAAAAGGCACCTGGACATTCAGTTTTGACGACCATAACCTGGATTTAAGGTGCCGTTTGGCGATTAGCATAGATACCTGAGTTTCTAATGCAGGTACTCCCTGCCTGTGAGGAGCCAACAGGTATTCAGAGGCAAACATAGCCATTGCATCTAGTAGCCATTGACAGCCACCACAGGGGGTGCATGTTTTCATGCTTGCATGCCTTGGGCGCAGTGATCCTTGGTGTGAGCATGTCATCTGTCAAATGCTGAATCCGAAGTAAAGTCTACTAGAGCCAATGTCTTGATTAAGAATGACACAAGGGAGACAGGCATCCTTGGGTACCTGCTGAGGCCACCTCCACGGCTGCCCTTGCTGTTACTACTTTTTCACCTGCCCTCTACAAGGGCCCGGAGTGCCTTCCATCAGCTTTGGTTGGTGGCCCAGCTACGCCCCTGTCTGGACAAGGATAGCCTAACTTTTGTTGTCTATGCTCTGGTAACCTCAAGGTTAGATTACTGAAATGCGTTATATGTAGGGCTGCCTCTGAAGACGATTCAGAAACTTCAGCTGATGCAGAATTCAGCAACCTGGTTGCTCACCGGAACATGACAGTTTGAGCATATTACACCAATCCTGATCCAACTGCATTGGCTACCAATTAGTTTCCAGGCCCAATTCAAAGTGCTGGTTTTGACCTATAAAGCTTTAAACGGCTCAGGGACCGCCTCTTTCCATATGAACTTCCCTGGACCCTGAGATCATCTTCTGAGGCCCTCCTTCGTGTGCCTCCTCCTTGAGCGGTCCGGAGGGTGGCAAAACGAGAACTGGCCTTCTCTGCAGTGGCTCCCCGTCTGTGGAATGCTGTACCCAGGGAAGTTCACTTGGCACCTTCATTATACATCTTTAGGCACCAGGCAAAAATGTTTCTTTTTAACCAGATCTGATTTACATCCTATGCCCTTTTAAAATGTGGGTGTTTTGGGGGGGTATTGGGTTGTTGTTTTTATTTTGATTATGTATTTTGTGGTTTTATATTTTGATTTTCTTCTGTGAACCACCCTGAGACCTCTGGGTATAGGCAGTATATAAATTCAAATAATGATGATGATGTAAGCAGCGAACTTCAATGTCTAAAATCCCTGGTAGAGGAGAAGGATTGTGAGATCACCTTAAGGGTAGCCAAATTCTGTGCGATTGCCATAAAACTTAGGGAACAAGCTGTGCTATCATAATGATTAAGGCCTTAAATGATAATTTTAGGTTATATGTTAGTGACTCAGTTTTAATTTATATATATTTTAACTGTTGCTATATCTGTATTGTCCCTGTTATACCTAATTGCAAATTCAAATGTATCCCTATCGTGTTTTATGACTTCCTTGATATTGTATGTGGGCTGGAACTAGTTTGTGACCGAAATAATAATAAATTAAAAAATCCATAATGTAAGCAGTGCGGAGATGGACACCCCATCTTCTACTTTCTTTGTGCTTTGCCTGCTTGGGTGGCTTGGACCCAGAGGGAAGAATATGAGTGGTGCCTTGGAGAGCCATAGTGTCCCAGGATTTCAGGTAGAGAGCCTCTCCCCTTTCCCTAAAGAGGAAGCCCACCTAGGGACTTCTCAGAACCTGAAGCCATTCTAGTGAACGACTGTAGCTTTAAGGGAAAGGGCTGCAGATCAGCGGTAGAGCATCTTCTTTTGCATGCAGGAGGTCCCAAGATAAGTCCTTGGCATGGGAAGGTAGCGCTGCCTGAAATCTTTACGGTTTGTGTTGACCGGGGCCAACCTGCTGATTGCAGGACGAAAGTGCTGGGAAGGGCCACAGTTCAGTGGCAGAGCATCTGTCCCGCAAAGAGGAGGTCCTAGGTTCAGTCCCTGCAGGTATCTCCAGCTGGGGTTGGGAAAGGCTCCTGCCTGCAGTCCTGGAGAGCCACTGCCAGGCAGTGTAGTCTGACATAATGCAGCTTCCTTGCAGTGGTGGTTGGGCTTGATGGGAGTTTGGTACATTAGCTGCCCCTAGTGTAGAAGAAGGAACGCGGGTGGCGCTGTGGGTAAAAGCCTCAGCGCCTAGGGCTTGCCGATCGAAAGGTCGGCGGTTCGAATCCCCGCGGTGGGGTGCGCTCCCGCTGCTCGGTCCCAGCGCCTGCCAACCTAGCAGTTCGAAAGCACCCCCGGGTGCAAGTAGATAAATAGGGACCGCTTACCAGCGGGAAGGTAAATGGTGTTCCGTGCGCTGCGCTGGCTCACCAGATGCAGCTTGTCACGCTGGCCACGTGACCCAGAAGTGTCTGCGGACAGCGCTGGCCCCCGGCCTCTTGAGTGAGATGGGCGCACAACCCCAGAGTCTGTCAAGACTGGCCCGTACGGGCAGGGGTACCTTTACCTTTACCTTTAGTGTAGAAGAAGAAAACTGAATTGGATGGACCAGCTGTCTTGAGGCAGCCTCCCCTATTCCCCTGTGAACATGTTAAGAGACAGCTGTGAGGAGCAGAGAAGTGGGAAGGTGGCGAACAAAAACCAGGTCGAAAAGTGAGCAAGCAGGAGAGGTCTCTGTTCTGCAGTTTCCTCTTCCCGATGATATTTTTCTGCCATCAGTCACAGCCGCCCTTTCCAGCTTCCTCTGCAAACTTTATCCTCCCCACACAGACTTCTGCAGCTGCAACAGGCCTACAGGACTTGTAAATATATATATATATTTGGGTGGGATGCTGGCAGCAGGTTGGGGGACAGTGGTGGAAGGAAAGGGGGCGGATTTTCTTTTGTACTGCCATTTTGTCTACATTCCAAAGTTGTGTGTGGGGAGAGAGAAAGCAGAAACAAGGCTCAGTCCCTGCCAGGGTGATGAAGACAGCCTCCCTAACGCCCACAGTATGGAGAGCAGAAAAGCTTTTAGTGGTTTTTAGTGAGCAGCAGCGATTGGAGCAGCTTCCGTTCCATCTCCCTGCTGCAATGAATCAACCTCCAAAACATGCCCCCCCCTTTCCACCCCCTCCCCTTCTGCAACGCACCTGGATGGAGGTCATTTTGATTCTGTGCTGATTTTGACCCACCTGCAACTCTGTTCCACCCTCCTTAACCTTTAGGTGTGCACCAGGAAAGCATTTCCTTCTTTCCCTCACCAGTTGAGAGGCACACCGGATCGATTGAGGGGCTTTAAAGCCCCAGGGAGAGGGGAAATATATAGGGTACCAGCGCTGAGCTGTAATGACGGCAGTGACACACTGTGCCTTTGAGAATGGTATACAAGACATGAGTTGTAATTAAGAACAGCAGCACCATCCATGTTGGAGCAGATCAAAAAGTGCTGAATGTTGTAGGGGAAGCGCAGACCAAGGGGCTTATTTGGGAATAAAGTTGAAACTACCGTGGCTAAGCTTCACTCTAGAGCTTTGTTTATGAAGCTTTGATTCAGGGGGAGGGGAGGGGAGGGGAGGGGAAGGGAGTGGATCTCTACCAGCACCAGGCTGTTCATTGAAGTTGGTTGCCCAGAATGAGTGATGGGCAAATCTGTCAGTTTTGGTTCCTCTTAGTTTCTCATTTTTCAAGTCTTATGTTTTCAGTCCTAATATCCACTTTTTAATGCACCTTTGCCTAAGATGCACAAATTTTCAAAGCAATTTCCTCTAAAATTTCCTCTAAAACCACATTTTTGTATGTTATTTTCACTAATATATGCATTTTTGTACACATTGCCTGGTTGGAGAACTTTATTACAAAAATCAGAGAAAAATCAGTTTCTAAGGATGGCTGTGCTTTGGTTTGCATAACGCTTTTAAAAAAGACAATGTTATGCCCTGCAGGTGCTGACTATCACCCCTGACTATCAAATATGTTGGCTAGAGGGCAAAAAAATTGGTTACTCCTTATATATCTTGACTTTACACAGCTTGTTTAAATTCTGGCTGGCCTTTTCAGGACCATGGAGAGCTCCCAGTAAGTTGGCTGTTGCTCCCTGCACATTCTAAATCACAAAGGGATGTTGCTTCAGCCAAGATCTCAAGTTATCAAAAGCAATGCCTGTTCTGCGATTGGCAGCACCATACTGACAGAGCTGACGGTGGTCTTTGCCCAGTTCCAGAACCACTGGCTTCTGTGTGGCAGGGAAGACACCACTGGGTATTCATACTCAGAGTCTGAGGAAGGCAAAGGGACCATGTTCCTGAGGTTGGGAGGAGACACTAAAGATTCCCTACTTTGTGGGGCACCCTGTATCTCTTCCTCATTGGGGTCTTTCCAACAGGAAGTGGGGTTCTGGGGTTTGCCACTCTCATTTATCAGTTGGGATGCCAAGTCTGAGATATGGTGACTTACCCAACATAAGCGGACTTATGTTAGGCACCTTGACCCATTCTCACCAATCCTCATTTCTTTCTCACCTTTTCTCAGGTTTATTGCTCCTTGGCACAGCAAGGCTTCTGCTATGACCACAACACCAGCCTTCTCTCCCAACAGTGAGGACATTCTCTTAGAAGACCCACCCAGGGTGCCCTCCCTTCTGTGCATGCCCTTCACCCAGGACCATCATGGGAAGTGTCAGTAGCCTCATCTCAGGCCACAGCTTCCATAGCAAGCACTGCCGGGCATCCCAGTACAAACTGCGGAAGTCTTCCCACCTGAAGAAGCTGAACAGATACTCAGACGGACTGTTGAAATTTGGCTTCTCTCAGGAAACTGTTCACAATAAGTCCAGCTCCAAGGGCAACAAGAATGAGGACTTTTTTTACATCAAGGTCAACCAGAAGGCTCACCGGACGGACTACACCCCGCTGTCTGGGGGGGAGCTGGGAGGCCAGGCTGGGAGGAGCAGCGTGGACTATGGCACCCCGACGCCACCCAAACTGAAGCCAGTCTCCAACCAGATAGAACTAGTGAGTTGCATGAAACCTGGCCAGTGTATACCAAAAGATCTCACTTGTGCTAACTGAAGAAGAACGCTGGAGGATCAGGCCAAAGGCCTGTTCCGCCCAGCATCGTGTTTTCCACAGTAGCCAACTAGATGTCTTGGGGAAGCCCACAAGTAGGACTCCTCGCTGTCTCCCACAGTTCTCCCCCAAGACTGGTCATTTAGAGGGGCCCTGCCTCTGAACCAAGGCTCTGACACAGGGAAAGAAAAGATGTCTGTTACCCTGATGTCTTTCTTAGGGGCTTCTGGTTGGCTACTGTGGCAAAAGAGGAAGCTGGACTAAGTGAATTATTGGAGAGATCCGGCCAACCTTTTCTTACATCCTTGTGTAAAGATGTGGTCTGGTTGAGTGGTAGAACAATTTGTGCTTGCAAACATGCACAATCAACCTTCAGATAAGTAGGTCTCAATATGTTCAGATCCAGGACCCATCTTTAATTGCAAAATGCATTTTGGGGGGTGGGGAGTTACCCTATATTTATATGGTGGTGGTGCTGCTGCTGTTGGGACCCATGACCCAGTGCATTGGGGGCTGACCCACCCAGCTGATCAGTGAATTAAGTTAACTAATGGTTGACGACAACACATGGTTGGTTTTATTTATTGATTCATCCTTACCTTTATGTACAGTGGTACCTCGGGTTATAGACACTTCAGGTTACAGACGCTTCAGGTTACAGACTCTGTTAACCCAGAAATAATACCTCGGGTTAAGAACTTTGCTTCAGGATGAGAACAGAAATCATGCTCTGGCGGCGCAGCGGCAGTGGGAGGCCCCATTAGCTAAAGTGGTACCTCAAGTTAAGAACAGTTTCAAGTTTAAGAACGGACCTCCAGAACAAATTAAGTTCTTAACCTAAGGTTCCACTGTCTTTCTTCTATTGTGGAATGCAAGGTAGCATAAATGTTCTTTCTAGGCTGCCACCCATCCTGCCATTGACCAGACCCAGACCTGCTTAGTTTCAGGAAAGTGTTGACCTTGTGTGCCTTAAATCTGTTTTTAGAAACAACCACCACCAAATGGAAGATTTAATCAACTGACATGGTGTCCCGCCATTCCTGCTGGTTTCTGTGCCAGGGCTAATGCCTGCAGTCAGCAGCAAATGGCTATGTTCTGCCTCTTCTCTTAGAGACAGAATGCTAGGAATTGGTGGAAACAGCAAGTTAGTAGAGCCCTGTTGCCCTCAGGTCCTGCTTTGGGTTTTCCCAAAGGCAACTGGTTGGCCACTGTAAGAACAAGGTGTTGGACTAGGTGGGCCTTTGGTCAGATCCAGCAGGACTCAAAACTATGTTCTTTTGTTCTTCTCTCTTAAAGCATCACCCCCTCCGATCCCCATGCCTGCACTCTTTCCTTCCTCTGTACTGCCCTCTCTCCTTTGTATTGCGTCTTTGAGGCTTTCCGTATTGGCTCATTCCTTACCACACTGTTGTAAGAACTTAGGCCAGTGGCTTATCTGGTCCAGCATCCTGTTCTTACAGCGGCCGACCAGATGCCTGTAGGAAATGTGCAAGCAGGATCTGAGCCCTCTCTCCTCCTGTAGCTCCCAGCAGCTGATATTCAGAAGCATTACTGCCTCAAACTGCATCCTTTACCTTCCCCCCACCCCCCATTCTGCCTTTTGCTTAGGGACTACCTTTCTCACCCCTTCCCGTACACTCCACATCTCTTCTCTTACTCCTCTCCTGTTCCTCTTCCTTTTTATTGGCTGCTCCTTTGTAGCTCCCCCTCTCCCTGTCCCTCCACTGTCTTTCATCCTGCAACTGAGGAGTGGATCCGCTCGCAGATCCCTGGTGCCCACAACAACAACACCAGCAGCAGGCAGGGCAGCTCACAGCCATTTCTTGCCAGCCTTGCAACTCCCTTCCGGGGAGAAGACAGCCAGACTGAGCCCCTCCTCCAGCTAACCCTGTGTCTTTAAAAGGTAAAGGGGACCCCTGACCATTAGGTCCAGTCGTGGCCGACTCTGGGGTTGCGGCGCTCATCTTGCTTTATTGGCCGAGGGAGCCGGCGTACAGCTTCCGGGTCATGTGGCCAGCATGCCTAAGCCGCTCCTGGCGAACCAGAGCAGCACACAGAAACGCCGTTTACCTTCCCGCCAGAGCGGTACCTATTTATATACTTGCACTTTGACGTGCTTTCGAACTGCTAGGTTGGCAGGAGCAGGGACCAAGCAACGGGAGCTCACCCCGTCGCGGGGATTTGAACCGCCGACCTTCTGATCGGCAAGTCCTAGGCTCTGTGGTTTAACCCACAGCGCCACCCGCATCTGTCCTGTGCCTTTAGTGTTTCCCTTAAGATCTGTACAGTGGAAGGGAACTGCACGCTGTGGGGCTGTCATGCCTTTACCTCATGTTACGTCCGCTTCATGTTACGTTCTTTCACGTTATGTCCTGCGGCGACCCGGAAGTACTGGAAAGGGTTACTTCTGGGTTTCGCCGCTCGCACAGAAGCACAAAATGACGTCACACGCATGTTCACAAGTGGCGAATCTCAATCCGTGTGTGCGCATACGTGCCGCTGCGAGTCTTTTAATGTTGCAAACAGGCCTCCGGAATGGATCCAGAGGTACCACTGTATTTATTTACAAGAATTCAGATCATTAGAGTTCCTAAGTAGAGCTTTGCAGTTGTTTGAATGTAGCATGTAGCATTCAAACAGGGCTGAGAAACCTCAGGTCCAGGGGCCCTTCCACACCCTTGGAATTCTTCTCAGGTCATGCACCTCAATGGGCCTGGTTTAACACCCCCCCCCCAATGTTTTGGCCTATGTGGGACGTGCTCTTGAACTCTGATAATGCCTCTAGCTTGACTTGATGGAGAACAGAGAGCAGAGAGGTGGGTGCGAGTGCCTGTAGAGACTAGTCTAGTACACAAAGGCAAAATTTCACCCACTACTGGCATGTGGCCCTTGGATCATTGCCCAGAAAGGAATGTGGACCTTGATCTGAAAACTATTTTGCACTCCTGATTAAAAGCAATCAAGCAATCAGTAGTGTCATACTGTGCACATTTTATCGAATTCTCCACTACTAAATATTTCGGTTTAACTTCTTTGAGCTATTAGAAAAATAGTTCTTTTCCTCTTGATTCTCATATTTCATTGGAAATGTTTCAGTAAAACAAAGTAAAGTGGAAAAAATAAAAAGGAAACAAAAAAGAAGGAAAATATTTCAGATACAAAGAAGAGAGAGAAAACCAACACGGTATATTCTTTTGAAAAGTTTTCCTTGCTAAATATGCCAAATAAACATGCCAAATCAGATCTCCATTGAGCAAATAGTTTTAAGGTGGCTGTCCCACCCCCATCCCCCCCGCGACGCCTTTTCTCTGGCATAGGTGAAAAAGGACCAAGTGTTGGAAACTCCTGTACCCCCAGTAAAAAAAATTAATATGCTTTTTATTAGTTTTTTTACTTAACAAACACACTCAAGAAATTAACAAAAATGATAAAATAATAACAAAAAAATACATCCATAAATCCATACGTTCTTTCAAAAAAACTTATGCCACCATATTATTAATTCCCAATTCCTTATCTTCCCCAATAGGCTCTTTTCTTCCTCAAAGCAGGTCTGTCTTATCTGTTTAATAAACTGCTTCTTTAATCATTTTGCCCTTTCTTCTGTTATCTGAATACTATACTTATAATCCATATTGTGGTTTGTGAAAATTAATCAAAGCATGTCCAGGTTTTAATTTGAGGGCATTTTATAAATTTCTCACTCCTTTTTGAACTTTTGGTTTGGCTGTCTCTGTCACCTTTGCCAGTCCCAGTAATTATCCAGTTTCTTTTTCCCCGCAGGCCACTGACAAGAGTGCTACGAGGCCCACAGCCTTCAAGCCTGTTCTCCCTCGCTCCAGCACAGTCCTCCACTCTTCTCCAGAGCACGGCAACCATGTTCCCCAGAAGCTCCAATCGCAGGAGAAAGCCAAGGATCCGGACGCTAAGCCTGCTCTGTGCTCCGGAGGACTGTCAGACTCAGGACGAAACTCCATGTCTAGCCTCCCCACGCACAGTACAGCCAGCAGCTACCAGTTGGACCCCCTTGTCGCTCCCGTGGGACCCATCAGCCGATTTGGGGGCTCTGCCCTGAACATCACTCAGTGCGCCATCCTGCAGGACAGTAACATGATGAGCCTGAAGGCCTTGTCCTTCTCGGATGGGGGCACCAAGATCCTGAACCCTGGCAAAATGTCTGCTGCTCCCCACCCGGGCGAGAAGAACTCCTGCGTCCGCTCGCCCATCTCCACGGAGGAGTCGGCCATCCAGGAGTTGGAGCAAAAGCTTCTGGAGAGGGAGGGGGAGCTTCAGGAGCTGCAGTGCAGCTTTGAGGAGAAGGAGATCACCTCCTGCCAAAGCTACGAGGAAAAGCAGAGGCGCTGCAGGGACGAGATGGAAGGGCTGAAGCAGAAATGCAACAGCAGGCTCAAGCAGGCCTCGCAGAAGAGCCACAGAGCCCAGCACCTGCTGCAGCTGCAAGTGTTCCAGTTGCAGCAGGAGAAGCAGCAGCTCCGGGAGGAACTGGCCAACCTGATGAAGGAGCAGGACCTCCTGGAGGCCAAGCTGAGGTCCTATGAGAAGGAAAAGACCAACTTTGCCCCAGCGCTGGAGGAGACTCAGTGGGAGGTGAGGCTTAGCTCTATCCTAATAGGGAAAAGCTTGCGCCGTGATGGGGTGGGAATGTGTTGTACATGGGTACACAGAGGGAGTAAAGGATGTGTTGCCACCACAAGTCAGGCAAGCGTACTGTCAGATGTCAGTGGTGGTTGCTCATGAGTAACCAGGCAGGACTCCGACCTGTCTTTAACAGGTTTTATTTTGGTGCAAACACTATTTACAGTGCAGAACCATCAGTTCATGTCTGCCTCAATCGCTAGCAGAATCCGGGAGTGGCTCTTTCCGGGTCCTCCCTCAACATAAGAACTTAGTCACCCCCAGCCACTTCCTTCCTTCTTTGCGTTTTACTCCTCTGCGCAAGGTGGGCGATGGAAGAGGCGTGTTTCCCTCCTGGCTGGCTTGACCAGGAGTGGTGCTGAGGCTCTCCGCAGCATCCTCTAGCCCCTTCCCCTCCTTTACCCCGGAGGTGTGGCTTCCCCCACCCTCATACTGACGAGGTGCGGCACTGGGGCTCCCAGCAGCATCCTCTGGTCCCTTCCTCTCTTCCCCTCTGGAGGTGTGGCTTTCCCCATTGCAAGGAAGAGGAACTGCTTCGCAAGATTTTTGGAGAATCCCTGTATCCCAACGGCCCCTCTGCCTCCCTTCCCTGTTCCGATGGCAGTCCCCTGACATGTACGTACCAAAATGGTGCTTGCATAAGTTTCATCTAAATGGGCTGGCCTGAGCCAATGAAAGGACCTCTTCCTGTTACACAGCTACACCCTTTGGTATGTCACAGCCATAAAAAGAATTGTAGGAAACATTGTCAGTTCTTTCGTTGATGTAATATTCATTATCATCATCACCATCACTTTCATTGGGTTGAAACCAACAGGAGTCATGGATGACTCACTGAAATTTATGGACATGACTAACTTGGGTCCATTAACTTCAGTGGGTGTGCTGGAAGTTTGCTGGTTACTTTTTTGGAATGAAATATTTCTATGTTTATACAGTCATTTAATTGTATTGAAACAAAAATCGGGAGAGCACTAGAGGTTCATAATTCAACGAAGAGCTAGTTGTTTAGCACCATCTCAATGCACGGTGCTTTACAGAGTTCAAGAGGGAAGGTCCCTGCCCCCAGGAGCTTACAAACTTCAACCTAGAAGAGGAGAGAAACAGAGGCAGGGGTTAACAGAGAAGCAACATGTGGCCATGCACTTACGCATGCTTAGGCTGAGTTATAGCAAGACAGAGAACTAGGCAGTTGTGCCAAAGGCTTCTCCAAAAAAGGTTGATTTTAAGGAGGGGTTGAATTAATTACCACATTTTTCGCTCTATAGGACGCACCAGATAAGACGCACCTAGTTTGGGGGGGAGGTAACAAGAAAAAATAAATTCTGAATCCCAGAAGCCAGAACAGCAAGAGGGATCTGGCTTCTGGGATAGCTGCTGAAGCCTCTCCCAGGCAGCGGGATGAAGGCTCCCCCTGCCTGGAAGAGGCTGTGCACGGGTAAGCTGCCCTCTGTACCTTCCCCCGTCTCCCGCAAGAACCGTGCGCTCTTTAAAGGGAGCGCGGTTCTTGGGGGCTTTTCTGGGAGGTGATTTTATGGCCAGCTGGAGAGGCCAGGAGGGCTGCCTTTGGCCTCTGGACCTGAAGTTCCCCACCCTGGTCTAATCTATTCTCATGTATACCATAATCACTGCTTGTCCACACTAAACTTAGTTGCACCATAGCTTTGGCCTCATTCCTGGATGACACCCTGGCTGTTGTTGTCATATTTCCCTCCAGGTGTGCCAGAAGTCTGGTGAAATCTCTCTCCTGAAGCAGCAGCTGAAGGAATCCCAGACAGAGCTCAACAGCAAGACCAACGAGGTCCTCAACCTGAAAGCTCAGCTGAAGGACGTCCGGGCAAAGATGGAATTGCTAGATATGAAAATCCAGGACCTGGAAGATTCCCTGCGCGCCAAGGCTATGGAGCTGGAGGTGTGCGAGAACGAGCTCCAGCGCAAGAAGAACGAGTCGGAGCTTCTGAGGGAGAAGGTGAACCTGCTGGAGCAGGAGATCGCAGAGCTGCGGACGGAACTCACCATCCTCAGGGAGCAGATGAAGTGTGGGGCGGCCTCCGCGGGCCTGGAGGGGAGCATGACGGAGGAAGCGCAAGCCCTATGGCGGGAAGTGGAGAAGCTGAAGGCCGAGCTGGGGGAGGCTCAGGATAGCAACCAGCAGATGACGGCCGGCTTCCAACAGGAGCGGCAGACCTGGAAGGAGGAGAAGGAGAAAGTAATCCACTACCAGAAGCAGCTGCAGCAGAGCTACCTGCACATGTACAAACGGAACCAGAACCTGGAGAAGATGCTCCAGCAGCTGGCCTCAGGGGAGGATGGCAAAGAGCCTTTAGACCTTGACCTCCATGGAACTGATGTCCCTTATGAGGACATCATTGCCACTGAAATCTGAAGGGTTCTGCGTCGTCTTGCCCGCTCTGGAGAGGAGATACGTCTTTCAACTGGGGGGGAGGAGATTGTGTGTGTACAGTCCAGGAGAACCACCTGTTTTCTTGGTTGAGGTCCTTTGCCTGGCCAAAATGGATCGCCAGCTGTTGTCCTGCCACATGTTAATGGTGTGAGGCACCAACCCCAACCCTGTCATGCCCAATGCATCCTTCTGGGAGCGCTATCCCGACTAGAGCATTCCAGTGAGAAATAAAAAGGGAAGTGGGGGGGGGCCTTACCAGTCGACCATTCTGTCAGGATAGAATCAAAGCAGCAGCTGATTTCAGTGGAGAATATGCAATAATCTCCATGCCAATTACCACAGGTGGCTGCTTCTTGCCCATGACCCAGATATCAGTTCCCAAGGGCTACTGGAGTGCCAGCCATAGCAAATGCCATTATAGCTCTCCTGCAGCCACTAAACTATGGGATGAGGCCTGTTCATGCTCCGCAAGCCTCTCTGTTGCCATGTGAGAAGACATTTTTAGGGGGGAAGTGCAGGATTTGGCCACTTGTTCCTTTGTTAGAGTCCGTCATCACAGGCTGTCAAGAATATCCTGCAAATTCTTATTGACCAGGGATACGTAAGTGGTCAGGGCCGGCCCTACTATTAGGCAATGTGAGGGATCTGCCTTAGGTTGCAGATGCTGAGGGGGCCAGGAGTGGTGGAGAGCTGTGTGTGCCAGGCAGCCTGCCCTGCAGCTCCTAAGGTGGCCTGTTGCCCTCAGGTGTGGTGGAAGACACCATAGTTGAAGCAAAATTCAGTTGCCTGCCCAGTCAGCTTCTATACATGGAATACAGAGACAAGAATATATCTTGTCCTTTTCCTCAGAGAGGATAGCAATAGGATTCTGAGATACTTGGGGATCAGATGGAATGTAAGGCATTTATGTGTTTTCTCATCTGGGAGAGAACAACCCTGTTCCACTGGTTGCCTGTGGAGGACCCTCTTTCTCCAGCATACTTCTCCGGTCCAAAATAATGGGCTAGTGTTCTAGGCTACTAGAAGCCATAAACTGGCAAATCAGCCACCAGATCTTCCTTGTCATTGCTTGGCATTGCCTCTTCCATGAGCAAGTAAAAGCTGAGAGAGAGGTCTATTTTTATTTAATGTGGGATTGGGAACTGAAATGGTGTGTGTGTTGAATGGGAATGTTTATATTCAGTTATCGAAAATGTGAATATTTTTATGGAGTTTTTGGGAAGGCTTGTTTTTGGCTAATATCTCGTGTTTACTGTCCGCATTACCTGCCCTCTGTTTTGCCAATAGGGTTCAGTCTGCACTATTTCTAACAGTATTGCGCCTTTTAAACAGTCATAGTTCTCCCCAAAGAATCTTCGAAGCTATAGTTAAGGGTTTCTGAGAGTTATTGAGAGACACCTATTCCCCCTGCAGAGCTACCGTTCTCAGAGTGATTTAACAATCAGCCCTTCTTCCTGGTGAACTCCCGTAATTATAACTCTTTGAGGGGAATAGGGCGTTTCCTAACAACTCTGATCACCCATAACATACTAAAGTTTCCATGATTCTTTGGCGGAAGCTATGCTTGCTTAAAATGGGATAATGCAGCTTTAAATGAAGGTGTGACCTTCAAAGGGTATTTTGAACCCACAGCAAACCACCCCCTTCCTTTATTGAGACACCCCAGGAGCTGTGAAATGCAGATGGAATAGGACAGAGGAAGGACTAGGCCAGACTGGTACAGCAAAGTGGAGTTCTTAATGTAGTAATTCTGGAACACAAACAGTTGGATCAAAAGGTTTAAAACTCTCCTCAGGGGCAAAAGAATTGATCAGTTAACAATCCGAAGCAGCACCTGTTCCAGACAGGCACTTCTAAGTTCTCTGCCTTTGTATGGAGCTCCTCATCCCATGAGAGCCCCAAACCAACCACGTAAAAAGCTAGCAGAGAACCTGCTTCTGCCCCACTGGCTGTGGAAAGAGCCTGCCTGTTGCCAGGGCGATACAGGGCAGGCTGTATCTCAGTTCACCTATCCTTTTATAAAAGCGCAAACTAGGTAGGTTACCTTTTAAATGTGAACTAAATTGAATTCCACCTCCATCCCTAGTTGCTGCTGTGAAACGTACAGCAAACTTCTTGCAGGGTGGCAGCTCTGCATGGTATGTCCCACCTCATTCGACTTTCTGGAGGAATAGAAAGGATGTCAGTCCGGCTTGAGGTAGAAGTGGAGAGTCTTTTGCTTCCTCCATTCCTCCTCTGTGGGGAAAAGCTCCGCAGATCACTCTCAGCTTGCAGTGGTGATTAAAAGAATCACTCTTGGGCTTGTGAACACGAAGCCCTGACAGTGTTACCGTCCCCTCTTCTCTGCCTGCCTCCCAGCCAGCTAATTGGGTTTATGCACATATGTTTCTGATTAGCAGAATTTGCATTGTTAATTGCAGTCTCAAAACCAGCCTGCTCCCTGGTGAACCACCAGTGACCCCATGGGGTTAATAACCTCTGAGTGGGAGGGGCTTGGTGTAGCCTGCTTGCCATATCCTGCTGATCCGATCAACTTTCCCCAGTGCCCGCCTGCTGTCTTTCTCCTCCCCTCCATCTACCTCACCTAAGGGCAGGAGACCAGCTGTTGGCAGACATCATTAAAATGGGAGCCTGTTTTCCTATTTAAGCCTCAAAGGCATCTTTTGTGAGAGGGCAGAACACCTCCGGTACAATTTTGCATTTGCCCCAAAGGCTTAGCTCAGCTCCTCCAGATGACCTGTTTATTGAGCATCCCGTCATGATTTGTGCCTAAACAGAAGTTAGGCTATGTCTGGTCTTCATTCGAACATTCATTCTGATTTCTTTGCCAGGAGATTATACAACGATTAGCATTGGTCCTTAATTCATCCTGATTTGGTGGTGATAATTGTTTGTTCATCCCACATTTGCCAGTGCACCTCCCCATTCACTTTCCCAACTACAAAAAGTCAGTTTTGGGAGGTGGGTGGGTGTTTAAGTAGATGTGTTAGACTCGGGCGACTGAGTGCTTTAATCAACTTTAATTGTGCAATCCTAAATTTCAGTTGTGCTCCTGCAGAATACTGACGGTGTGGAGGTGGCCTGTGTTTGGATCACCTGGTGCAATTTTATTGTTTTTCTTAAAAGTGTAGTGCCTGTAGTATTTTTCTTCCATAAGTAATGGAACCAGGGATTAACTATAAAAGAGGCAGCGGGTGTTCCCTTCACATATTTCCCGTTATCCCTTGCTTCCCTAGCTTTTGGTCACAGCACATTAAGATCTTTGGCCGCACCGACAGTTTAGGAAACTTAGCAGGTGGCTTAAAGAAGCCTTGTTTGTCTGCTTCCATGCTCCACCGCATCTACAAGCAGAAACTTCCAAAAGAGAGCAATAATTTGTCATGTAAAAGAATTGGATCTCACCAGTTCCCTTCCTTGTCCCCCATCCGCACCAGTGGTTTGAGCTGATTGTGTACAAATATTTTGAAGTCTTCTCGAGAACACATTCATTCCCACAGTCTCACTGCCAGTGGGGATGATGATTTGAGCATTTCAAATCTGAATGGTGATTATGTGTTTTTAATATTGAAAGCAGCAATGACAGCAACTCTACTAGTGCTTTAAAATAAACACATGACCCTAACTGTGCGGCCAGGTAAATTAGTCATTGTGGTCTTCGTATCGGAGAACACAAAAAACAATGGCAGGAGTTTGCAGCAGGTTATTATTATAATATATTTTTACCCTTCTTTCTTTGATCATGAATTCCATTTTCTTTTGAGACATTGGGCTCCCTTCCCTGACCTTGAGTTTTTATGAGTTGACATTTTTTGTGTTTGGGTACCACAGTAAACTATGGTTTATTGTGGTGGGAATGAGACACACTGAGTCTTAGAAAGGAGATTGGAAGGCTTTTTCCCCTTCTGTTTTTAATTGACTGCAACTTGGTGCATTATCCAAACCTGAGAACCCATTGTTAATCTCAACAATGATTTGTTTTGAACAGGTCAACTTAAAGCCATGATTTATTAAAATGCCCTGCTCCAAACATGCCCTCATCTGCTCCCTAACCATGTTGACTTTTAACAAGCATGTATTTGGAACTCTGCAGAGGAAAAGAGGCTGCAGAAATTTTTAATAGCGAATCAACTTGAATCCACTCTTTTCTGCCACTTCTCCATTCAAATGGAAATCACTTCTGAGTAGACATGTGTAGGGTTGTATTGTTTATCTTCTCCCTCTACCACCCTGGCTGCTTTTTGTAAAGAAAATCACCCATCAGGGTTTAGTTATACACATCTTCAAATAATGCTTAGTTAGAACTTCAGCTGGTCACTATGGCATTCTTTGTAGCATCTGTAACTAGCAGAAACAGCCTTGCAAAGCCGGTGGTGGTTTCTAGCTGCCTTGAAGATCATTCACAGGAAAACATCCTGACTGGGAACCAGTCCACAGCTATGCCAGCTCCCCAGTTCTTCCCACTTCCTTGTTATTAAAGGATGAGGCCGCAGTTTGTTGTATTCCTTCTGTTCCTATTTGCTTTCCAAAATCAGGATTCATGCCATTAAGAATTGCAAGGAGTCCATAGGAAATTACTTTTCTCCTGTCTATAAAAAATTGTTGGACTCCAGTTTACGTCTGATCATTTTCAAATCCCCCTCAATACGGATTAGAGACTTCTGGTTTTAAAACTAGCACCTAAGAGCTTCATGTCGTTTTAAGAATGAGAGGTGGGGAGAGATGCCAGAAAGCTGTCATTGGCCACATATATGGTACAAAATAGATGTGGATAGTCAATTTGAGCATGGTGTCCCTCCACATTCATGTTGCATATGTGCTTAACCTGTAACGTGTGAAGCAGACTTTAATTTGCAAGTGATTTCTAGAGCTCTGCATTTTAGCAGTGTACGAGGCCTTGAATTAGAAGGCTGAACACAATGGCATTCCTGTTTTCCTGAAGTCTTGAGACAATGCAGGCTCCCAATCCTGTGTTCATAAACATTATGCTAGAGAGGACCCGTGACATGGAGAACTTAATCCTTTCTCCACCCACTAACTTTCTGTGCAAATATTTCCCTAACCCCCCCCCCCCCACGCATTGCTTTTCACACACACACAGCTGTACTCCAAGACTCAAAGTGTGCCACCCTCCCACAACTGCAATGCCTTGATAAACACACAGGTATTTGTGGAGAAAATACTGTAGTGACCCAAATATAGCCACACACCCTCCCCCTCCCCCAAAAAACTCCCCACCCTGGATTGTATGAAGGCTGTATTTGGGTCAATGTGCTACGTCACCCTGCCCTAAGATGAAAACGAGCCCTTATACATCCCTGCTGCTGAACCCAGATTGCACCCAAGGAAGGTCCCTCTCTCCACAGGGCTAAATTTATATCTGAATCCACTGGGTGGTTTACTACTGAAATCAGGGCCGTCTTTAGCAGATGCAGCGCTGGGGTGCAAATATCTGCCCAGCGCCCCCAAATTACCACAGATAGTGTTTGGATGGCCTTAGCTGCACACTGCCAGCCATCCGAGGGGGCGCAACTCTCCCCCATGCCGCTGCAGGAGAGTGATCCCCGCAGAGGTTTGGGAGTGAAGTTGTACCTCTCCCAAGCTGCCTCGGGAGGAGAACGATCCTCACAGCGGCTTGGTAGTAAAGGTGGGCCCCTCCCAAGCCTCCACAGGAGGAGAGCGCAGCTTCCCTCCCAGGCCTCCTTGGGAGGAGAGCGATCCCCACAGAGGCTTGGGAGGGAAGCTGTACACCCACCAACCTTATGGTTGGGGCACAGCTGGCTGATGTGCAGGGAAAGGGGAGGCTGTCAGCAAAGCCGTGCAGCTCCCCCGCTCGCTGGGGCGCCCCTGAGAGGCCGGCGCCCTGGCACAACACACCACTAAGCCCTATGGGAAAGATGGCTCTGACTGAAATGCTAGCCAACATGCAGCCAATCCATGTACAGTATTTCTGCACCACAGGATAGGCCATCTGGGCATTGTCTTTCTGCCGCTGTGCAGCTGAGCTCTGGGGTCTGTCCAGCAAACTGGCCCTATTGCTACTACAAGTGTTGCTCCAGCACATGTGTGAGTCCAAAGCCATCCCCACTTAATAAAGAGCCGATCTGTACCTGGAGCACATGTTCCCAGCTGTAAAGCACAGCCTCAGGTCTTGTGTGCAAGTTCTCGCCCTGGGTGTGAACCTAGAACCACCATCACTAGTATTTTCATAGCATTTTTCATTCGGAGGATGCATTGCTATCTTGCTCTGCTTGTCCTCCTAACAAATTTGAGAGGCTGCCATGATTAGTCCCGTTTTAACAACGAAGGTAAGGAGCAGTACTTTCTAGGCAAATGAGACTGTAGCACTGGGTGCTATAGTCACATGTGGTGGCATTGCTTTTGTATAAGCACTATTTCCTACCCTCATCTCTAAAGTGGGAATAAATGTGTGACGTACCTCTCAAATAGAGGTCGGGAACTTGAGGGCCCCGGGGCCAAATGTGGTCCTCCAAGCCTCACTTTCAAGCAGAGGTATCAAGTTCCACCTAACTTGGGGAGGGGGGAGGTTTGTCACATGCATGTGACTTCACATGTGCGACACACGCGTGTGATGTCACGTGTATCGGGAAGAAGCTGCAGGACCGGCCCCAAGGAGGCCCGGCCCCTCAGGAGGGAGGGGGCAGCTCATCTCCCTCCCCACATACTTTCCTGAGGTGTCCTCAGCCCCGTAGAATTGATGTCTATGCTTTCAAGTCAGCTTCCGTGCAACCAGCTAGCCCAGTCAGTGGTTTTCCTGGGTGGGGGGCAGCCATTTTGTCCTTCACCAGCTCTGATATGCATTGCAAGCCAGACACAACTGTCCTGTGATACAGAAGAATGATGTCCGTGCCACATCTGGACCACTTCTAATATGGACTAGAATTCCCCCTGCGCCAATATTTCGTAAGCATGGATTAAAAGTATGCTGTGATGGGGAATCTATGCCCTTTTCTTATTTTGAGGGGCCCTTGGGCTGGGTGCTCAAGCCTATATTTTTTTCACCCCTCTTTCCTCCTCGCTGTTTCTGCTGTTCATTTTATGCGCCTCTCCTCCTCTGTCATATATGCACCAACTCTGAGAGGAGTCAAGTTTGTGGAAGGTACTGGTCCACCTTGCTGATTTTGCCCCTTGCTCTTGTGGAGAGGGCAGGTGAACAGGAAGAAACAGGTAGGAGGAAAAAGGCGGAGGAGGATTGGAAGGAAGCTCTGAGGATTAGCAATGGAGCCCTAACAGGTGTGGGCTCAGCAGGAGCCCAGCAGTGCCAAAGCTTGCCACCAGTCCTTCCTGTTGCTGTTCAAATTGCTTTGATTGTGACTTAGGGATGGATGAATCTGTCATTTTCAGTTGCAGCTTCTCATTATCCCAGTCATACCTTCAGTTCTCCACATGTCTGCAGAGGTTTGCGAAACACTGGTCCTTGCATTTTAGTGTGCATGTCACCTAACAATACATGCACATTTTTTGCAAGCCATTTCCCCTGGTATGATGCATTTTTATATGTTATTTTCACCAATGTATGCATTTCACTCCACACTTTCCAATAATGTATGCATTTTTGTACACATTTTGGGCTTGTGGTTTTTGCAGGTGGGGGGGTTAGAGACATGTGAACTTGAAAGTTAACTGTGTTTTTGTTTGTATCATGTTTCAGGAACTGGGAATAAGGTGGGTTTACATTCAAATTATTATTTTTATTGTTCTTATTTGTCAAATGGGTATACCGCCCTTCATCCAAAGATCACAGGGCGGTTCACAACATGAAAATACAAAATGAGAACACAAAATACATCATACAACAAAAACAAACCAATAGCTCCCTTCCACAAATACATTTATCAGACCATAGAGTGTTTAATCAGTCAGAGACCTGGGTTATAGAGAAACACTTTCTCCTGGCATCTGAAGATATGTCATGAAGGTGGGGAGCCACCACAAAAAAGGCCTATTCCTGTGTCCCCACTCTCCGGGGCCCTCATGAAGCGAGCACACAAAGAAGGATCACACAAAGAAGGATCTCAGACAATCACAGGGTCTGGCTTTGTTCATATGGGAAGTTATTTTGGTCCTGAGCTATTTAAGGCTTTAGAGGTCAAAACCAGCACTTTGAACTGATCCCAGAAATTCATTGGCAGCCAGTGCAGTCGGGCATTGAGTAATTGAGTAAAATGCTCATACTGTCTTGCCCCAGTGAGCAGCCTGCACCAGCCAAAGTTTCCATCCCGTCTTCAGAGGCAGCCCCTAGTATAACACAAACTGAAACAGATTTCTCCTTCACCTCCCTTTTGTCTACAGCCACGTTGACATGTATTTAAAATGGTTTCATTGCCACTTCAAACAGTCGTGGATCCTGCCAAACAATTATGGGAAGTGTTTGTTAAAGAGCGCTCAGAGTTATTAGGAGACCCCTTTTCTCCTCACAGAGCTCCAATTCCCATTGTTCCCTGTGAAGAGGGATTGGTTGTTAAACCACTCTGGGAATTGTAGTTCTGGGAGGGGAATATGGGCCTCCAAACAACTCTCAGCACCCTTAACAAACTACAGCTCCCAGGATTCTTTGGGGGAAGCCATGCCTGTTTAAAGTAGTATCGTAGAGCTTTAAATGTATGGTGTGGATGTGGATGTGGCCTATATCAGCGCGCTACAAGAAAAGTAAATAATTTACTGGAAATGTAAGACTTTGTATCAATCCCATGAAGCATTAAGGGAGTACAGAGAACCCCAGGTCTCACCAGCCATGCACACACACATACACCCAGTCTAATGTGACAATGGGCTTGTTCCCATGTTACGCTGAACACAGGTACAGGCTGCCCCTACACTTGTACAAGTGTTTGTGTGAAAGAGTGTGCACATGTTTATTTGTACAGCTCAGCTACTGGTGTGCACAGGTGCACAGGCTGTTTACGTATTCAGAGGTGTAACGTGGGGGGGCAGCAGGGGCCACCCCTCCCGGGTGCACATTCAGGAGGGCACAACTGAGCCGCAGCAGTCCTGAAGATGATTGGCAGGGAGGTGGCTCCCTTTTCTGGCCCGGTAATGTGCAGCGTGCATGTTGCCTGGGCAGCTGGATGGGCTACAAGTGGATAGCGGGCAGCTGGGCAGGCCCTCCCCTGCTGGGGCAAAGCCCCCTCTCACTGCCAGTCCCTTTCGGCACCTCGGGATGGCATGGCACACTTTTCTTGCACCATGGCTCCTGCTGCTGCTGGTCATGCTGGGTTGCTGCTGCGCCGGGCAGCCCCCTCGGCTTCCTCCTGCCCTGGGGCCACTGCAGAGCCCCCAGACAAGGCCCCCGTACAGGAGCAGGCAGCTGTCGGCACAGCAGGGTGCCGCTGGAGCGGCCGGTGCGGACACAGAAGCAGCCACGCAAGCTTTGGCCGGACACATGCTGGCTCCTGGGCCAGACCTGCGGAGGTTCCTGTGGGCATGCTACGGGTAAACTGCGGCACAACACCCTTTTGCACCTTGCCCTGGGCACTAGCAACCGACGCTACGCCACTGCATTCATTGATTGTTACATGCGAATAACCGTGTGAGTGTACGGCCCAACTACTTCTGTACACAGGTGCCCAGACGGCAAACCCACTGAATGTGATATGTGAACACCCCCTAATGACTGATGCCTTTGCACCAATGCCGTGTTTGAAACTGATAGTCCGCATTGCCAGCATGTTGCCTCCCTGGCGCATCCCAGGCTCACCTGGGTGAAGCCAGAATTCAGGCTGTACATATTAATATTATCACTGTCTTTTCTTTTCCCCCCTTCCATTGAGCTCTTGGTGGTTATTTATTTATTTATTTATTTTTACATGTTATTTCTGGTGACCAATGTAGACTTGATTTTATGTTTTTATGTATAAATAAATTTGTAAAAACCAGAGTCACACTGTCTTGAATATTCCTTTATTTTCTTTTTTTTATAAGATATTTATTAGCATTTTACAAAAAAACCCTCAAGTTTACAGAATAAAAAGAAAACATAGAAGAGAAAAAAATATAAATAAATAAATAAATAAATAAATAAAGAGAAAAATACAGAAATTTCCAAAAAATACATAGAAAGAAAAAAGAGGAATACCAAATACAAAAAAAAAATAATGACTAAGAATTTTTTTAAAAAATAAATCCATTTTCCGATGTCTTTAAGCTCATTTGCTTGTTTCCTTGACCTCCTCACACCTCCCCTTTTTTGTATTCCCATTTACATAATCTATTCAGGAAATCCTTACCCTCTTTCATTTATCTTAACTCTATATCTTAACCTATTATAACTATTTATTTTCATCCATTATCAATCCATATTTGCATATTCTTATTAGCCTTGTTACCAATACCACTTATTTTCAATCCAACATCATTTTAACATTCATTGATTTTACAATATTTCTGCAAATAGTCTTTAAATTTCTTCCGATCTTCTTCCACCAGCTCTTCTCCCTGGTCTCGGATTCTGCCAGTCATTTCCGCCAATTCCATATAGTCCATCACCTTCATCTGCCACTCTTCCAGGGTGGGTAAATCTTGTGTCTTCCAATACTTTGCAATAAGTATTCTTGCTGCTGTTGTTGCATACATAAAGAAAGTTCTGTCCTTCTTTGGCACCAATTGGCCGACTATGCCCAGGAGAAAGGCCTCTGGTTTCTTCAAAAAGGTATATTTAAATACCTTTTTCATTTCATTATGTTTTTTTTAATAGATATTTATTGAAGTTTTCAAAAAATAGAGAAAAAACAAAACAAAAACAATTAAAAACATAAAATTTACATTCCTTACTTTCAATACCATATTTCCCTGACTTCCCCACACCTCCCCTTCTCATATTCCAGTTCCAATTTTTAGCTCAGCAAGTTCTTGTCCCCAAATTTTACCTTATTATATTTAATTCATTTTAGTTAACCAATTTTAACTTATAAACCTCAGTCTTTATACATCAGTACTTATTCTTAAAAATCTTTTTCTAAGGTCGACCCCAATTCCCTTCCACGGATTCCCCATTTTTATATAAGTAGCAAAACAGAATAAAAAGAAACAAAATATAATTGTACACCCTTTGGATTCCCAAAGCCCTACCCTCCCCTTTCCCGGTTTCGAACCCCAACAAATGTCCATCAGTCTATCTGCTGTCAGCCTGGTGACCTCACGTCTGAGGCTCTTAATTCTCTCTCAATTCCTCTCTGCTGGTTTTTTTGATAGTCCTTTGTATTGGACACCAAATCTCGAAGAAGCTCTGTCCCAAAAAGGTCCATGTTTCTTCCAGCCAGACCTCCATATTTAAAAGTGGAGCCGAAATCTTGTTTCTTGCTTCTCTTTAGTCCAAATGTCCCAAAGGCTCCAGTTTCCACTTTAACCAAGTTTGTAATCCATAGGTCTTCAGATCTCCACATGAGGAGATCTCTCCATTCTCCATTCTTCAAATCAAACCAAATTTTCATCATCCTGTTCTTATTTTCCTTTGTGTCCATCTTAACAGGCCTCTGGCTCTCCTTAATCATCTGTGACATTATAGCTCCTCCTTCCTTTTCCTTCAAATCATCATATATCTCTTTCCTCACATTCTCAAATTTCTCAGATTTCTTTTCTTGTTCAGCTGCAGAGATTTTTAGTTCAGCTGCAAAAACTTTTTGTTCAGCTGCAAAGACTTGAGTCAAGTCCCTTCCAGGCTCAGTAGTTTTATTTACTGTTTCATTCAATGTTATAACATTTGTAGCCAAAACATCACTTTGTTCTTGTAACTTTCCCAAGAGAAAAAAAGTCCTCTCCAGTTCAGCCAGTATTTTTCCACTTACAGCCATTCTTGTAATGTCCCTGAACCCCCTCTAGAGGGGTTCTGGTTTCTTAGTATCTTCCAGTTCCAACCCAAAAGTCAAATTAGCCTTTTCTTCTTTATTTTTAACAACTTATTACCAAATTGTAACAAATATAACCAGCAAAGACAACAGAAACAAAGTTCTCCTTTTTTCCCAACTTTGACAGCTAGTTTGACAGCTGTCAAAGTCTTCTATATCTCTTCAGCAGGCTCTCTCACCGATCGCTCCTGGGTCCTGGGGGAGGGGTGACAATTCCGCTCTCAATATTCTCTCTTATCCTCCAGCAAAATCACTTATGTTGCCAAAACGTGGAGTTTATTGCTTTTATCCACTAAAGAGAAAGGTGTTCTCTCAACCTTAGTTATCAAATCCTTGCTTTAAGATGTTTACAAGGCGGGTAGGCGGACTTCCTCTTTGCGCCTTACCCGGTCGTGCCTAATTCCCAAGAAAAATTTTCCCTTTTTAAGTCCAATTTCCGTATTACTCACGGGTTGTTACTTTTAGTCCAAATGTTCAGAGAAAGAAGTCAGCGCTCTCCGTCCATGGCATGCGGCTTCACTCAGCAGGGGAAGCAGTCGACTCTCAGCACCGCACCGCACCGCTCTCTGTGCCCCGTTCCGGAGCCTTTAAAAAGGCTCCTTCGCGGGTCGGGGGGCGCAAATGGTGCCCGCCGAGTCACCAGGTCCACAGGCTTCAGCGCCTGTGGTTTCTGAGGGTCCCCGCGTCGCCGCCGCGGCAGGACCCGATCCCTACTAAGCCGATTCCCTCCGGAGCTCGGAGGGAATCCGCCATTAGACGATGGCGCTAACCCGGAAGTCTTTTCCTTTTTCATTTCATTATAGATCATCTCCCAGAAAGCCTTAATCTTTGGGCATGTCCACCAAAGGTGAAAGAATGTACCTTCAGTTTCTTTACATTTCCAACATTTATTATCAGGCAAATGATAGATTTTTGCAAGCTTGACTGGTGTCATGTACCACCTATAAATCATTTTCATAATATTCTCTCTTAAGGCATTGCATGCCGTAAATTTCATACCTGTGGTCCACAACTGTTCCCAGTCAGCAAACATAATGTTATGTCCAACATCTTGTGCCCATTTAATCATAGCAGATTTAACCGTCTCGTCCTGAGTGTTCCATTTTAACAGCAAGTTATACATTCTTGAAAGTATCTTTGTTTTGGGATCTAGCAGTTCTGTTTCCAACTTTGATTTTTCCACCTGGAAGCCAATTTTTTTTTGTCCAAATTATAAGCCTCTCTTAATTGATAATAGTGAAGCCAGTCTCGCACTTTATCTTTTAATTTCTCAAAACTCTGCAATTTCAATTTGTCTCCTTCTTGCTCCAAAATTTCCCAATATTTCGGCCACTTGGCCTCCATATTGGGCTTTTTCTGAGCCTTTGCTTCCATCGGTGACAACCACCTTGGGGTTTTATTTTCAAGGAATTCTTTATATCTTATCCAGACATTGAACAATGCTTTCCTGACAATATGGTTTTAAAATGCTTTATGCACTTTAACCTTGTCGTACCACAAATATGCATGCCACCCAAAAACATTATTAAAGCCTTCCAGATCCAAAATGTCTGTGTTCTCAAGAAGCAGCCATTCTTTCAACCAGCAGAATGCTGCTGATTCATAATAAAGTTTAAGGTCCGGCAGGGCAAAGCCACCTCTTTCCTTTGCATCCGTTAGTATTTTAAATTTTATTCTGGGCTTCTTGCCCTGCCAGACAAATCTAGAAATGTCTCTCTGCCACTTCTTGAAACAGTCCATTTTGTCCAAAATTTGTAATGATTGAAACAAAAATAACATTCTTGGCAATACATTCATCTTTATAACAGTAATTCGACCCAACAAGGAAAGCTTCAAATTTGACCATATTTCTAAGTCCTTTTTCACTTCTGACCAACATTTTTCATAGTTGTCTTTAAATAAGTTCCCATTTTTAGCTGTCATATTAATCCCCAGGTATTTCACTTTCTTAACCACTGTTAAACCTGTCTCATTCTGAAACCTCTCTTTCTCAATCGGTGTTAAATTTTTCTCAAGAACTTTAGTTTTTAACTTATTCAACTTAAATCCTGCCACATGACCAAATTCTTGAATCAGTTCTAATACTCTTTTAGTACTAGATTCTGGCTCCTGTAAAGTCAATACTAAATCATCTGCGAAAGCTTTCAGTTTATATTGTTTGGCTCCGACCTTTATACCTTTGATCAGACGGTCCCTTCTGATCATATTTAACAGAACCTCCAGGACCGAAATAAAGAGCAATGGGGAAATTGGGCAGCCTTGTCGTGTCCCTTTTTCTATCTTGAATTCCTCTGTCACCACATTATTAACTATTAATTTAGCCTTTTGTTCTGAGTAAATTGCACTTATACCATTTTCAAACCCTTGACCAACCCCCATCCCCTGAAGATTTTTCTTCATAAAGCTCCAAAGAAAGCTTCAAAGGCTTTCTCCGCATCCACAAAAATTAAAACTGCTTTGGTGTTGATGTCCACTTGCAACTTCTCCAAAATGTTAATTATATTCCTCATATTGTCAGACAAGTGTCTGCCTGGGAGAAAGCCAGCTTGGTCCTTGTGTATCTCTTCCACTAATACTTTTTTTAATCTTTTGGCCAAAATGTCAGCAAATATTTTGCAATCCACATTAAGCAGGGATATGGGGCGGTAATTCTTGAGTTGTGTCTTTTCAGACTCAGTTTTCGGTATAAGTGTAATATATGCTTCTTTCCACGACTCTGGCGCTTTTCCCCCCTCCAAAATTTCATTACAAACCTCCTTTAGTGGTTGAATTATCCAGTCCTTCAGAGTTCTATAGTATTTTGAGGTTAAACCATCCGGCCCTGGAGATTTGCCCAACTGCATATTCTGAATGGCACCTTCTACCTCCTGTTCTGTAATTTTGTAGTTCAGCATTATCTTGTTTTCTTGAGAGATTTTTTGTAATCCATTTGTTTTTAAAAATTGGTCTATATCAAACTCTTTCTGTGGCCCTTGTGTATATAACTGTTTAAAGTACCTCTGGAAACATTTTCTAATTTCCACTGGATTCTGAATGTTCTTTCCTTCCACTTCCAAGTTAGTAATGGTGTTAAGCTTTTGTCTTTTTTTCATTTGCCAAGCTAACAGTTTCCCACATTTATTAGCCAATTCAAAAGTCCTTTGTCTCATTTGTTTAATTTTCCATTCAATTTCCTGATTCATCATCTTCATATATTGCACTTGATATAACTTTATATCTCTCAGAATCTCTTGTGACTTTGGTTTCACTCTCAGTTTCTTCTCGCCCTCTTTTATTTTTTCCAAAATTTTTTCTTTTTTCTCATTTTGAGCTCTCTTCTTTATTGAATTCTGTTGAATCAGAAACCCCCTCATAACTGCTTTACTTGCGTCCCAGATTACTCTTTTTTCAATGGTAGTGTTCAAATTTATCTCAAAATAGTCTCTCAAGGTTTTTTGGGCCTTCTTAATAACCTGAATATTCCTTTATTTTCTTTGAGTTTCCTGAACGGGGAGAACTGCTATGAAAATGGGCCCGCTCCATGCCGGTGCTTTCCAGAGTTGGGATTTTTGGAGTACAGCAACTTCTGAAGGGCACCAGGCTGGCGGAAGCTACTATAGGCAATGATAATTTAGAACACTGGCTTTTTTTGTCTAGCTACCTATGTTATCTACAGCTGCAATCAAAATTATTCAATCCCCATTGCAAATCGGGTTTATTATCAAAAATTTACAGACTTTCAGCTGTTTGCAATGAGCAAATCAAACAAATGCCAGTATAAGTTGCATTTCCAGCCGAAAGTCTGTAAATTTTGATAATAAACCTGATTTGCAACGGGGGTTGACTAATTTCAATTGCAACTGTGTGTTCTCTCTCTTTCTGAGTTTCTGTTTTGTGGTTCCTAAACTGCCTTACATTCAGAGAATATCCAAATAATGTGCAAAAATAGGCTACAAAACACAGGGCAGATATAAGAAAGTATTTTTTAAAAAAGTCCAATAAGACCTTCGAAACTGTGGAAATAAAATGGGGCACTAATGTGAAGAGTCTTGAGAGAAGAAAGAAACCTTTGACATATGTCACAAACATAGGAAGGCTGGGTCTTGCTTGGTTTCAGAGGCAAGAGAATTCCGGAGAATTTGGGCCACAAAAGATGTCTTTGAGTCACAAGAGGCTTTGTCACAGGGTCTAGTTTCAGCATCAACTGATATTCACTGTGTTATAAGAATTTTAAGGTCTTAGACATATAATAAATGTTCATAAATGTACCAAGCAAACACGTACATAAATATATAAACCACATGTCTGAAGCAGCACAGGAAGACAGTCCTAAAACCATTTTGACTCCCAAGCTGACCAAATGTTTCTCTGCAAGGAGGGAGGAGGTGGAAAAACCTTCCCTGTCACAGGAATTGTGTAATCACCATTTCAAAGCAATGGGCAGACTACCAGCAAAGGCAATCAGATAAGGCATTATCAGATAACCTGGCAAACAGGAAAAACAACAACATTCAAATTTCTGAGTGTAGACCACCTTTTCTGTGATGTAGGTATGATGTTTGCGGGGGGTTGTCTTGGATTACACCCCTTCTGTGATGTATGTATGATGTATGGAGGGGTGGTCTTGAGCTCTAGGGCAGGGAATTTAAAATGTCTACAGTATATAAGGGCAGGCAAACCTTGGTTCTGGGTCCTCCTCCATCCTCCTGCATGTGAGGGGAGCACCCTGTTGCAACAGTTCAATAAAGATAAGGCTTACTAGCTGCTTTGCTTCTCAATATTCTCTGGTTGGCCTCTGACATTTTCTCCTACCAATAGGGAACCCATGTAAGGACTCTATGCTGGCTCTTGGATACCCCATAAGGGAAAAGGGGCAGATTTTGTTTACAACAACTGGCAAATCTTAAGTGACTGCCGTGGGGTGCAGATGGAGCTTGGTATCATCTCCGCTGACTTTCAGGGTTTCAGGCAGGGGTCCTATTCTACCCTAGCTGGAGATGCTGGGATGTGAGACATGCTTGTTCCACATGCACAGCCAAGGCTCTATGACTGAGCTACAGTGCTTCCCATCCAGTAGCCTCAAGCGTCCAGCAAAGCACACAATTGAGAGAGGAGCCAGTGAAATAATAGGAATTCACCAGGACCAGGGAGTTTGCACACCGATGTGACCTCGCTGAGGAATGGACATGTGTGAAGTGACCCCTGGCAGGAGACCCCTGACTTTGGCAAGTGGAACGATGAGGCTGCGACTGCAGCTCTTAATTAAGATGAAAGTGACAAGCCCAAAGGATGGCAAAACAAAATTAAATTCCTCCCTTGTTCCAGGTTCCTGGCTGTGACAAGCAGATTGGACTATTTGCTCGTGGCAGATGCTGCGCATAATGTGCGCTCACGCGTGTGCTCACCTCCTTGCATGCATTCTTTCTGCCATACAGGAGCCACTAGGAAGCAGGAGCTGTGACTTCATTATGAGGAAAGCACACCTGCTGCCTGCAAAAAAAAGGAAAAGGGAAAAACCCACCTTCTGCAATAAATAAGAAAGGGCTTCATTTTGATTACCCATGAAATGGTTTCAGCATAACAGATGTGCTCCTGGCTTAAAACCTGGTGTGTTCAGGCAGTGATCACCTCAGTGCGAAAAATGTAGATCTTGCAGTTTTCTAGGCATCATCCTGGTTTGTCTCCTTCCCACTAAACATGTTTGTGTAAGTGACTTCTCCTGCATTGCAGGAGGTTGGACTAGATGATCCAGCCTTTGCCAACTTCCGGGGCCCTCCAGAAGTCTTGAACTACAGCTCCCATCAGCCCCAGGAAATACAGCTGTGTACTCTCGGGGGGCCTGCAGCTAATGAACATAAATGTCTAAAAACAGGCTGGCCAAGGCTGAAATCCTTGGCAACCCCAGAGTCCATTCCCTATCGCTTTGTCTGCTGCTTGTGCTAAAGAACGGAGAAGCAGTTGCCTTAAAACACCCAGACCCCAGCTGAAGCCATAATCTTATCATCCATCATTGCTCAAACCTGCCTCGGGTTTCTTTGATCTCACATGTGTCTGTAACTAGATCATAAAACTGAACAGTTGTGGTTTAAGTCACATTTTAATTACAGAAGCCATGGAAACAGAAGCTTCTGAGTGAGACAGAATGACTGCTGGAATTGGCAAAGAATCCTAATGTCTGATTTCAGCATGCAGTGTGCATACCTCTCACTATGTTCGCCCCCATTTCTGTTTTGGGACATTCTGCATGCACATGCATGCATGCACACAGAGCAAACAGGCCCATTTCCCTGCCCTATTCCTTCATGGGGCCCCATTTCCCCGCCCTATGCCTTCACAGCATTCTCCATCCTTCACCAACCTCAGTTATGGGCAATAAGACATTTAGCAGCCTTCATATCAGTGACAGGTGAGGCAGATTATACCAATGGCACCGAAATTAACCAGCCAGCTTTCCTGCAATCTCCTCTGCATCACACGGGGTTAGAGTGATGGATCCTGGGACACATCCCAACATATCTCAGGTGAAAAGGTAAAGGACCCCTGGATGGTTAAGCCCAGTCAAAGGCGACTATGGGGTATAGCACTCATCTTGCTTCAGGCCAAGGGAGCCTGTGTTTGTCCACAGACAGCTTTCCAGGTCATGTGGCACAACGGAACACCGTGACGGAAATGGAGAGCAGAAGATGGAAGCAAGATGGATGGCAGTGAGGTAGGCTTCTGTTCTCCTCTTCCTCAAGGTCATGGTGGTGGACAAGGGGTGAGGGAGTGGACCAGCCCCAAACCAAACCAGGCCAATGATTGCAGTTCTGTGATGAATCCATATCAGAAGCCATGGTCGACATCTCATCATCAACAGCCAGAAACAAGCCCTTAAAAAGACCATGAAAATTTGCTCTCAGTTTGGGCTGCCACAATACACAAGTTTATCTGAGGTCCGGAATAGAAATCACCCAAATACAGTACAGTATACAGTAGTATTTGCTGTTGTTCTAGCCTGCAAACATTACATAAATAAGGTCATTGCTTTCTGAGTTGTTTTTGATGTTCCCCATCCATTGACATACACTGAAATTAACTATGTGTATTTTGGCCATAGTGAACAGTGAGATAAATAGCGTATGTTTTAGCAGAAACCGAATTGCAGTGGAATGGAAACAGTGCTGTTTGCAATGAACACGGGATGGAATAATAATAATAATATTATTATGGCTGGGTTTCCCCAGCCACTCTGGGCGGCTTCCAACAAAACACTAAAATACAATAACCTATTAAACATTAAAAGCTTCCCTAAACAGGGCTGCCTTCAGATGTCTTCTAAAAGTTTGGTAGTTATTTTTCTCTTTGACATCTAGTGGGAGGGCGTTCCACAGGACAGGTGCCACTACCGAGAAGGCCCTCTGCCTAGTTCCCTGTAACTTGGCTTCTCGCAGCAAGGGAACCGCCAGAAGGCCCTCTGCGCTGGACCTCAGTGTCCAGGCAGAATGATGGAAGTGGAGACGCTCCTTCAGGTATACAAATTGTTGCCTTCTCACATCCCTGGCTGTAATTCAGCTGTGTGGTTTTCCTCTCTTTCCCCAGTACTTGTGCTCCTCTTCCACCACCGGTTTGCAAAAACTGACTGGATCACCACTACAAATCCCAACAAGGTCTTGGGAAGTGAACCACAAAAGAAAGAAAGCCACGCTGATGACAGGAGAGGATCTAGGAGAGACCTTCCCGTCCGCACAGCCCCTCTTTGAGTTGCAAATGCACTGTGGCCAATTTCGTCAGCTCTGCTGCCTGTTCCCTGCTTTGCATCTGCCAGCCCAGCCCAGCAAACCCCTTGGGGGGAAGGTGAATGTTTGTTCTCTAGTGAGGCAGCTGCTCCTTGCTTCTCCACGGGGCTGAAATCAGATGGCAGCAGGGCAGGCCCTGTGGGCAGTCCTCATTAATTGGTACTCCAACAAAAATTAAGACTTAAAAGGGGTAAGTGCATTGGGGCAGCAGCTGGGGAGAATCAGCGTGCCCCACTGTGTGTGCTGTCTACCTGCTGCCTGCCGGACCCACCATGAAAGGCCAGGCTGTTTGTTTAGCTTCCAGCTAAGAGCCTTGCATGTCTTGCGGAGAGTCAAGGAGGCAATCAAAACATCATAAGACGGACTTTCAACTCCTGTGCCGGGTTTCACGCAGAGGAGAGGCAAGATTCCATTTTCACTGGGACCTGCTGTGTCTCTCACATATGCCCTGGCTTTTAACATGAAGGTGTGGAAAGGGGAGGGAGGCTGCATTGTATATAGTGGATGCTAACAGTGGTGTCTGTCACCTGGATAAATTGCTTCCATTTGGAGAGTGGGGCTGGCCGCACCTGGTCATTGATCTGTCACCTTCCAGCATGGAGAAAATTGGATCTTTTCCCCAGTCACTGTTGCCTAGGGGAATCCACAGGGTTCTATGGCTGCATTTAGAGCCCATTTAAATTATAACTGTTATTTCTACATTTCCATCTATACATATAAATTTGCAAGTACAAATTTTATGCAAACGAGTATCCTCTCTGTTGTCTTTTTTCCTTTTCTTTCTTTCTTTCTTTCTTTCTTTCTTTCTTTCTTTCTTTCCTTCCTTCCTTCTTTCTTTCTTTCTTTCTTTTTCTTTTCTTTTCTTTTCTTTTCTTTTCTTTTTTCTTTGACATTGCCTAGCTCACCATCCAAGTCAAGCAGTGCAGAGTATGGAATGGTCACTTGGCTCTATGGGATAGCTCGGGCAGAGGCCACTGTCATGTAGTGCTTATGCCATTAAACGCTTTCATTTTTATCTTAACCACAAACTAAACTGGATCTAGCAGCCCATGTCTTTGTTTGACATAGCTATCCGAATTCGTGTTCTTGCTCTTTGAAAAGGTATGTGCAGAGCCCTGTTCCCATAGTAACCAAGCACCCAGCATCTCGGAAGCAACTGCTGGTAGCCCCATTATCAGTCTCTGGGGGTGGGAGGTTAGCAATAAAAGGGAAGAGAAAGGTATGTGAGCTCTGGGCCGTTCCAAATCTCCTCCATCAACAACAGCACAGCACCTTACCTCACTGACTACCTTCTCATGAAACAAGAATTAAGCAGCTTTTCCATTTCGGCTGCATCAGAAGGGCATGACAATCTTACCAGGGTTTACTTTAACTCAGGGGTCCCTAAACTAAGGCCCAAGGGACTAGTTTATCCGGCCTGCAGCGGCACTGCGCTATGCAGCTGCCCACTTCCGGGTTGGAGGAGCACCAGAAATAGCTTGTGTGCATGTGCAAGCATTTTTTTCCAGTGCACATCCGGGTCGGTGGAGGCCCATGCACATGCACACAAGCTATTTCCGGTGCTCCTCCAACCCAGAAGTGCGCCGGAAATAGCGTGTGCGCACGCGTATGGGCACGCTCTCCCCCGCCCACGATCAGTGCTGGAGAGGCGTGGCCCGAGGCGTGGTAAGTTTGCTGACCCCTGCTTTAATTCCTCCAGCACCAAACCCCAACAGGAAACAAGGGCTGAGGGTCAAATATATTTGCATTCACTACTATATACCAGAATAGTCCCTTGTATACCCTGCAACAGGAATAGCCAATGTGGTTTGTTGACGACAACTCACAGCAAGCGCCAGCCGGCACAGCCAATGATCAGGAATGATGGGAGTTGCAGTCCTTTAGCATTTTGGGTCATCTAGTGCAATCCCCTGCAATGCAGACATCTCAACTAAAGCATCCATGACACGTGGCCATCCAACCTCTGCTTAAAAACCCGCAAGCAGTGCTTTTTTTTTTTTTGATAAAAAATGTTTAGGGACACAGTCATACCTTGGGTTACAGACGCTGCAGGTTGTGTTTTTTTGGGTTGCGGACTGCCAGAACCCAGAAGTACCAGAACGGGTTACTTTCGGGTTTTGGCGGTCGCACATGCACAGAAGCGCCAAATCGTAACCCGCACATGTGCAGACGCTCTGCTGCGGTTTGTGAACGTGCCTCCCGCACGGAACACGTTCGCAACCCGAGCATCTACTTTACTCTCATTTTCCTACTCATATTGAAATGCTGCCCCTCAACGAGGCCAAACTTAGATTCCCAAAATGTTTAGGGGTATGCGTACCCCTGCGTCCCCCCCCCAGAAAAAAAGCACTGCCTGCAAGGAAGCAGAGTCGACCACCTTCCGAGAGAGTCTTGAGGTCACTGTGTTGGCCCCCCCCCCGTCCCTTGACACGTCACAGGTGCAAACAGGGACACTCCTACATCCTTATCAGGAACGGCAATAAAATGTCAATGCTTTACAACTGGGCATTCAGTTTACCTCTAGTTTTGTTGATATTGCTTTATGGAAGTGGTGGGGAGGCTTTTTGAGCCTGAGAGCCACTTCCCCTTCTGGGGGACCTTCCTGGGGCAGGTTCAGATTTTTGGGCATTGAATTACAAGAGGATCTGTCCTGGAGTGTCAACACAAGGGGGCTTGTGAAGAAGGCGCAGCAGAGACTGTACTTTTTGAGAATTCTAAGGAAAAACCATCTTCCGCAGAAACTGCTGCTTGCCTTCTATCACTGTGCCATTGAGAGCGTGCTCACTTATGGCTTATGTGTGTGGTACGGAAGCTGTACTACCCAGGACAGGATGGGGTTGTGCAGAGTTGTTAAGGCAGCAGAGAGCATTGTTGGCTGCCCACTCTCCACCTTAGAGCAGATTTATGCCACAAGGTGCCATAGGAAGGCACTGGACATAGTAAAAGATCCATCGCATCCTGGTCACTGCCTCTTCGAGCTCCTGCCGTCGGGACGGAGATACAGGACGATGAAGACAAGAACGAGCCGTCTTAAGAACAGCTTCTTCTCCAGAGCGATCTCGGCCCTGAATGGGAAGCCTGGACTTTGAAAGTCATCTAATCTTCCTTGCTGTACTATACTGTATTGTTTTAATTAGTGTTTTTATGGAGCAGTCAAGTAATTCCGTTGTCCCTGAGAGGGGGCAATGACAATAAAGATATTATTATTATTATTATTATTATTATTATTATTATTATTATTACATGCCACTGCTGGGTGGAGCAAGAAGTTCCCATTTTGCCTTTGCACAGTTGGCTAGTTTCTGCACACACTCAGAAACCCCTCTGTATTCACAGTCAGTCAAGAGTTCAAGGGCATATTCTAGCCAGACAAAAACACTCAAGGAGGTTGTGAGGCAGGGCACACCTTTTTTTCCATTTTTTAAAAAGTGCACCTGGTTTTGACATTTCCACCCGGCAATCTTATATAGCTGCATCATTATATATTCACCTAGTCTCACAGATGGCACATACAATTCTAAAATCATTAATATCATGGAATTGCAAGGTTTTTACTTACAGCTTCACAATCATTTTAGACATTTAAGAAACCCCATATGGTGTTTTCACATTCGAACAGTACCGAAGAACACAAAGAAAGCATCAATTGCAAAAGCTTGTTTTGATTATTTAATATAACGCACTGCGGAAGCCATCACTCCTTCGTGCTGTTGACTCAGCTGGTGAGTGCTGACAGGATTGTAGCTGAAGCAGCGCAACTGCAAAACAATAGGGAGGTATTAATATGTTCAACTAACACCAAGGTTTGCAGAAGTACAAAAAATATATGGGGGAAGTGCAACAGCAAGGATCATTCAGTGTGCAACTTAAGGGTTAATTCTGTTAGGAGTCAAAGTCAACTAGTCAAGAAGGGGACTGGGTGGCAGTGTTGCTTAGCAATCAGTCAAAAGGGGTGGTCTCTACACTGTTCTGATTGGCTGTGTACTTCTGAGGGAGCTTCCCACTGTATGTTTGGTGGGAACCCTGGAAAGGACCTGGACTAAGAAAGACAAAACCACTCTGTGTGTTTCTTCTCATATAATGTACTGGGTTTATTCAATAAAGGATTATCTGTTTCTTTTGTCTCTGTGCTCTATCTGCATTAAGTGACTTTGCTAACAGGTTATTGGCCCAGAAACACTACAAAAGCTCTAAATCAGGGATGGGGAACCTCAGGCTCAGGGGCCGAATAATAATAATAAATTTTTTTTATTTATATCCCGCCCTCCCCAACCGAAGCCAGGCTCAGAGCCTTTTGCTTGCCTGGGTGGAAAGGGGGTGTGAACCAATTGTTCAAAGGCAAAATTCACCTTTATTGCTGCTCTGCCTACTTCTTCTTCTGGCCCAGCCCGCCACTGGCATGTGGCCCTTGAAAGGCCTGTGGCTCTCAGGCTGAAAGAGTTTTCCCTGCCCTGCCCTAAGAGGAGGCCAAAAAAAACCATCCCAAAACTGTCACGGAGGATTGAAGCTTAGCGGCCACAGAATTATAAGTGTCTGTTCAGGGCTGAGGCAGACAGTGAAAATACCACCCACCAGCTCCAAATTGCCCCCCGCAAGAGGTCGATTTGTCCAATCGATGGTGAGCTTTTCTGTGACTGGGAAGGAGGACTTGAACCAGCACTTCAGGAACATGGGTGTCAGGGAACTGACATCAGAGATCAACGGAGAGGGAAGACGCTCCGAGGATGCAGGGGAGGGAACTAGCAAGGAGAGAGGGAGAGCTTCCGCTGGGGAAGGAAACCAAGGTGACACCAGGAAGAAAGGGGAGGCTGAGAGTACTTCGGAGGGAAGGCTCTGAGACTCTGCCAGTGAGACCAGTGGGGAGAGCGCAGGACCTCCGCTTGGCACGCCTACTCTGCGCAGAAGGCTTCCGCGCAGAGAAGCTAGGCGGAGACTGGCTGTCAAGGAATTTTTATGCTGGAAGAAGTTCAGGAAACGCCCACTGACGGATTCTGCCAGTGATTAAGACAGTCGCGTTTGCAAGGCGCTGTCAAACCAGGGAAAGTTTGAGCTATATAACCTGCTTGGGGGCAGTTTGGAGTTTTACGCATGAGCAACACCATTTCCCATTACAACGGGCTCACCCACAAAGGCCTGGATGTCTGAGTCAGCCTGGATCTCCAGGGAGTGGACTCTGGCAAGGGCTGCTGCTAATAATAATAATAATAATAATAATAATAATAATAAATAATTTTATTTATACCCCACCCTCCCCAGCCAAGACCGGGCTCAGGGTGGCTAACAATCAATAATAAAAACAAGTTGATTAAAAGACAACTTAAAAAACAAGATTAAAATACAACATTAAAACAAGATTAAAATACAACATTAAAACATTAAGATGCAGCCTCTTCACAGGAGGAGAAAGGAAAAAGAAAGAGGGGGAGGGAATCAAACTGATTCTAAGCCAAAGGCCGGGTGGAACAACTCTGTCTTACAGGCCCTGCGGAAAGAAATCAGATCCCGCAGGGCCCTGGTCTCATGAGGCAGAGCGTTCCACCAGGCCGGAGCCAGAGTTGAAAAGGCCCTGGCTCTGGTTGAGGCTAATCTAACTTCCTTAGGGCCTGGGACCTCTAGAGTGTTGTTCTAGGATGTTATATTATAAAATATAACCCCAAGAGATGCGTTAGTCACCTGAGCAGGAGCACAGAGGTGTTAACAGGATGGGTTCCTGCTGCTTCCTCTTCTGCCAGAAGGAATGGAGTGGAGACCCTGGGAGAGGGGCTGGCTGGCTGGCTGGCTGGCTGGCCGGAACACTGAATGGGAGTGCTCCACAATGCAATGTTTTGTTGCAAGTCCTGCGTGCATTCTTAAACCCATCAGAGTTGTGTAGGTGTAAATAACATGAGGCATCTCAACATCACCCCTTCCTCTTCCAGCTGAATATGGTTCTTCTGTACTGTGGGATGCTTAGAGGTCTGGTTTCCTTTGAAATTACAAGTATAGGGATTCTTAAGGAAGCTTAGCAGCAACTTGGTTATATGTGATGTCTGGCTTCGGGAGCATTGTGGCGCTGTGGTCTAAACCACTGAGCCTCTTGGGCTTGCCGATCAGAAGGTCAGTAGTTCAAATTCATGCAACGAAGTGAGCTCCCATTGCTCTCTCCCAGCTTCTGCCAACCTAGCAGTTCAAAAGTGTGCCAGTGTGGCAGGAAGGTAAACGACGTTTCCATGTGCTCTTGTCACGTTGCACCAGAAGCGGTTTAGTAATGCTGGCCACATGACCCGGAAAGCTGTGGACAAACACTGGCCTCCTCGGCCTGAAAGCAAGATGCGCACCACAACCCCATAGTCGCCTTTGACTGGACTTAACCATCCAGGGGTCCAGTCTTTTTAGGAGCATTGTGCATGTTAGTTTCTCTTATCTGCACATCAACCTCTACTTATGCTGGCACATTTGCCCTTGGCGTGCAGACTGGAGCCATTGTTTTTTGAAAGGGAGACCAGTGCGCCAATTCAGGACCAGAAGGACCACTTCATTAGAGACCCTCTTTGGTGTAATTTCAAGGAGCACTTGTTCAGCTACAGCAAGATTAATGAGCCTTTCTCCATAAGCACTTTCTTAGGCTGTGTACACATCGCCATTTACTCTGGTTCCAGTGCGCTCCCACCACTGGCTTTCAGAGACATGTACACAAAACATCATGCATGATGCAGAGCTATCCTGCACTTCCTTGGGAAATACTGCTGTCTGATGAATTTCCCCTCAAACCAACCTCAATCTGAAAGGAAAACATTCACCGTTAAACGGAAGTGTGTATCTTTGAGACAGTTGTTTTGCATGCATGGGTGACTGGGCGTGAGCAGATGACAGCTTCATGAACAGGATTTGGGGGATTGCGGGGACAAGGAAACAAAACAGGTCACGCACATGAAGTGTGTGTGTGTGTGTGTGTGTGTGTGTGTGTGTGTGTGTGTGTAAAACAGCATGTAAATGTGACTTGAAATGCAATGGGGAAAATGGCCTTGCTGCATCTTAATCTGCAAAATTTCACTGGGCAGCTTCCCCAAGGACTATTGGATGCCCCATTACACTCATAGATTAAATTGAAGGGTTCACATTTGCATGAAAAAGTGAACTCAAAATATATTCGGAAGTTTTGAAAATGGTATGAAGATGCTACAGGGCCAGCAACAAATGCGTTTGAGAGTCATCAACAAGAGATAGTGATGGCCACCAACTTGGATGGCTTTAAAAGAGCAAATTCCTGGATGATAAAGCTATCCCTGGCTGCTAGCTATGGTGGCTGTCTTCCAGGGCTGCTTTTTTCAGCTGGAACTCAGTTCCAGCACCACTCAGGCAGGTGCCACTGCCACTATAAGAGAACAAAGGAAGCATTCATGGTGAGCGCTGGCACCTCTTTTTCTAGAAAAACAGCACTCTTTACTTCCATTGTCTACTTCCACTGTCAAAGGCTGCATGCCTTTGGAGACAAATTGCGGGGAATCGCAGGTGAAGAGAGTGCGGTTGCAGTTAGGTTCTGCTTATGGGTTTCCCATGGGAATCTGGTTGGCCACTGTGAGAAGGGGTTGTTAAAGATTGCTGGGAACTGTGAGGGATAAACTACATGCCCATGAGGGGCAGGGATCTGTGGGGGGTTAACTACGGTGCCCATAATTCTTTGTGGGGAAAGAATGTGCTTTGAGGTATGATGTGTCATGTGCACAGGTTGGGTCTCAAGGTGGACCTCGTGGCTACAATATCAGGCCTTCTGCATTTTTTTAACCCACTCACTCCCCCCTTGCCCCGACTTTGCATAGAGTTTTAGCCACAATGAGGAATCCTGGAGAACTTGGAAGCTTGCCATTGTTTGGGAACATTGTGGCTGATCCTAACACAGGTGATGCCCAACCATGAATTTACAGTAGACAAAGTCAAGCACCTCTTTTGTTCCCCTTCAAAAGCACTCAGGTGCATGAAAACATCTGCAAATATGGGGTGAGCCTGGGTAAACAGAATGGCAGACATGTCTAGAATTGATTGTAGGAATTAATGAGACAGTGGTTAACCACAGAGTCTGCAGCAGGGGTCAGCAAGCTTTTTCAGCAGGGGGCCAGTCCACTGTCCCTCAGACCTTGTGGGGGGCCAGACTATATTTTGAAGGGGGGAGGGAGAACAAATTCCTATGCCCCACATATAACCCAGAGATGCATTTTAAATAAAAGCACACATTCTATTCATGTAAAAGCACGCTGATTCCCAAACAGTCCGTGGGCCAGATTTAGAAGGTGATTGGGCCTGATCTGGCCCCTGGGCCTTAGTTTGCCTACCCAGGGTATACAGAGCAGGTAGAAACAACAGAGGAGAAGGGTAGAGGACATAGCATCTAGATGTCGCCTTTTTTACTTTAAAACAGACTTGGGAGAAGGATAGGGACATAGCTCAGTTGTAGAGTAGCAGACTTACATGGATAAATTTTCAGGTTCAATCCCCAGTCAGTGAAGGGCTTTGGGCCCTGTGCAATGCCCTGCTCCCCCCACTCTGTTCTGCAGCATTGTTTTGGCACCCTCTGCAACATGGCACCCACTGCAACCACACCAACTGGGCCACCCTAAAACCACCTCTGCTCTGGTATCTCCATATAGGTCTGGGACAGCATCCAGACTGAAGCCCTACGGAGCCGCAGTGTACAGCAGTGCTTCTCAAACTATCCAGTGTGTTGGATTAGCATTCCCACCCACCCGGACTGCATGACAGTAGCATGCTTGGTCCCTGAAGGATCCCACCCAACCTGGGCTGTAGTGGAGTCATTGGAGACTGGCAGCTGATGACTCTGATCCGTGAACCACCCCTTTGAGTAGCATTGGTGTAGGAAATACTGAGTTAGATGCATCAATGCATCTGACTGGGAATAAGGTAGCTTCCTATGTTTCTGTGACAATCATGTTCTGGACTGCAGGGCATGGGGTTTTATGGGAGGGAAAGTTCACTCTTTCCCCCTCGCTCCAAGGGCCCGGTGAAATTCTAATCTCAGAAGCTGCTATTTGCCTAGGGAGGGAAGCTGCTGTTGGTGCCAGAAGCCTAATGGGCCATGTAAAGGAATATGGTGTTTGCTGTCTCTTCCCTTCTCCCCTCCCCCTGACTGCAAGAAGGTTAACCTGCCCGATTAAATTGGTTATTTTCTGTGGGGGGTCTGGGAGGCCTCTTCTAAATCAGCCTCCACTGGGGATGTGTTTATTCATTATAGTGGCTCATTAGACAAAGGGAGTGAAGGGAAGAGAATCGACTGCCACCTAGTGATTTAACTTTTCGTCTCCCGCAAAGTTGCAGCCACCCGCCAATACGCCCTGCTGAAATTTGTGTTCCCAGCTCTGCCCGGCACCTCCCCTCCTCCAAGTCATGTCAGACAGCGCAGCAGGGAGGTGGGTGTAACTGAGCAGCAATCATCACAGTGTGGTGCTGGGTGGAGAATATTGGGTTTGTTTGACACACGGAAAGCATCACATTTAAATCTTTGTTCAGTCTTAAAGTTCATTAGGGGGTTGAGGGCCTTTGTTGTCTCACTTGGCTTACCTGACTGCAGGGATGGGGAACCTCTGGCCCCCCAGGTACTGGTAGAAGAGCTCCCTAAACACATGAGAGCCCCATGGGGTGGTGATTAGTACATCATACTAGGCCAGAAGTGGCTGACCTGTGGCTCTCCAGATGTTGCTGGACTATAACTCCCATAATCCTTGGTCATGCTGGCTGATGTTGTCATTGTGGCCATCTGAAAATTGCTGAACTGTGGGTTAGCCACTCCTGTCCTGGGCCTAGAGAGACCCAGGTTCAAATTCCCACTTTGCCATCAAGCTCACGGGATGACTTTGGGCCAGTCAATATTTGTAAAGGCGAAAGATATGGTGGTAGAAGATTGGTAAAACCATACATGCTACCAAGGAGAGGCAGGACTTAGATTTGGAGATATGCTTCAGAACTCCAGACTATGGGGAGTCCCGAAAAATCAACAATTTTAATTTGGTCTTTTTATTTTATTTTTTTATTTTAATTGGATTATGATTGGATATGTTAATTGGATGTTTTTTATTGGAAAATTAATAAAAATGATTTAAAAAAACCAAAACCATACATGCTACCATGAGTTCCTTGAAGGCAAGGTGGGATGTAATTAAAATAAATGGCAGGTCACACACACACACACACACACACACACACACACACACACACCCCTTCATAAGCCCAGAGCCTCCAGTTTGGATTGCCTGTACGTGAATCTGGCCCTGAAGTAAGCTGTGTGTCTCTGCATATTATAGACTCACAGAACTGTAGAGTTGGAAGAGACCATGGGGTGCCATCTAGTCCAGCCCCCTGCAATGCAGGAATTTTTTAGCCCAATGTGTGGCTCAAACCCACGATCCTGAGATTAAGAGTCCCACACTCTACTGACTGAGCTATCTGTGTTCCTTCAATTGCTCGGGAACACAAGTGGGGTGTTGCACCAAGGACCTACTCTCAGGTTACCCATAGGCACCTGGTTGGCCATTGTGAGAAGAGGACGCTGGACTAGACGGGCCTTTGGTCTGACTCTTATGTTCAGCATTGCCAGCAGTGGAGGACTTTGGGCTCTCAACTTTCAGCGGCGCCCTGTGTTACTTTAAAATTAGGTGTCCCTCCCCAGCACCTCCATTCTACATCATTGTTGCAGCGCCCCTTGTGGTGCTGGCACCCAGTGTGACCAAATCTAAAACTGCTTCTGTGGCCAATGGTCAGGGGTGATGGGAGTTGGGAGATATAATATGAGACAGTGTCAAATTATAAGCAATCCTTGATGTGTAAGAAATCTAAGACACCAAACAAATGCAGGGAGGAGAGTTTCATCCCAGGTTACCATTAGCACTTTATATGTCACATTCATGCCACAAGGCTTGCTTCTTCTAGGCTGCGATATGAGACAGAACTTGCTGGCTTAGTGGTCAGTAACAGCTAACCAGTGGCATAGCATTGGGGGGGGGAGAGGGGCAGTGGCCCTGGGTGCAAAATTCTGATAGTGGTGCAACAAGGTGGAACACCTGCATGCTCCACCCCTGGGCTGGCTGGGCCAGAAGGTGGTGGAGCCGCCAAGGACACTGAGGTCCAGTGCCAAGGGCCTTCTGGTGGTTCCCTCACTGTAAGAATTGAAGTTACAGGGAATCAGACAGAGGGCCTTCTTGGTAGTGGCACCCGCCCTGTGGAACACCCTCCCACGAGATGTCAAAGAGAAGAACAACTACCAGATTTTTAGAAGATATCTGAAGGCAGCCCTGTTTAGGGAAGCTTTTAATGTTTAACAGACCACTGTATTTTAATATTCTGCTGGAAGCCACCCAGAGTGGCTGGGGAAACCCAGGCATATGGGCAGGGTATAAATAAGTTGTTGTTGTAAGGTGTGCAGCCACCAGCAGTGGCAGCACCAGCAGTCATGTGCTTCATGGGCTCCATGTGCCCCCCCAGGACATGCCTCCACCGCAGCTGCCCAGTTCACTAGGGAGGTGCAACACTTGCCCTGCACCAGCAACCCATGCTACACCACTGCGGCTAACTACAAGGATCAGTCTAGATCCACCGTGCCATATTTAAAATAGAAACAAAACAAAAAGCAGTACTCAGATGCTCTTCTTCATTCTGAACAATTCATTTCACTGTAGCGCTGGACTCACTCTTCATCTCCTTAGTTTGCAGACCCGGAAAGCACAGAATTTCTGCCAAGGTCCCCTTCCTTTCCTCCTCTTTCAGATCCCCAGATACTGCCAACTCTTCCTTCCTCTCCTCCACTGCTACATTTGCCCAGGTTCATTTATCTCGGGGCAGAGCAATTTGAATTCTATTGTGACGAAGGCCTCTATGATTACTGCAATAAAAAGGAGAGATTTGCAGCCTCTTGTGTTTCTGAGCTAATACTGCTACCCATTTATTTCATCAATCGTGCATCGCACCAATGGTTATTGGCATGCCCCTCTTAGGAATGAAGAGGGTGTGGGTGTGGGGTGTGTGAATGGAAATGTTTCCAATTTAAAAAGGAAGTTGCTTCAGTTCCATCTTCCCTTGTCACTTTTAAAGATGTGTGAAAAGAACAAATTCCTTTTTTGAGTGGCCAGGGGACAACCGCGAGATATATCGTTGTGCAAGGGAAAACACAAGGACGTTACCAAAGATGGTTGTGCAACAGATTTTGCAGCAAGAACCTGCTGTTGTGCAACAAGCTTCCACTAGCACAGTTGTTGCATTGGATTCCTTTGAAGTCTGCCATCCACTAGTACATGGGCTCTTGTACTGGGAAACAGAAGATACTGCATACGGACCATTTCACAGGGGTTGAGATATGTCCCTTGATGTCTAAAACTATGACGCCTACAATGATGAAAATCAGGAGCAGTGTTTGTGTTCTGGAAGAATGAAAACTTCCATTCCGGTATGAATACCTATTTTACAAGCTATAAATTTGGGAGAGCCAGGGTGGTTATCTTAGAATCATAGAATTGTAGAGTTGGGAGGGACTTTAAGGCATAGCTGTCAACTTTTCCCTTTTCTTGCGAGGAATCCTATTCGGAATAAGGGAATTTTCCTTTTAAAAAAGAGAAACATTGACAGCTTTGCTTTCAGGGTCTTCCAATCCAAGCCCCTGCAATGCAGTAATCTTTTGTCCAATGTGGGGCTCATATTATGATAAGGTCACGTGCCCCATAGGAGTCTCTAAGCATCTTACAAAATTTTTAGAGCATAAATTTTTATATGACTAGTATTTGGCTTCCAAAAAACGTTTGCAAACTGGAACACTCACTTCCGAGTTTGTGGAATTGGCAGCCAAAACGTTCACATCACAAGGCATTCAAGAACCAAGGTACGCCTATACCTGTTTGGCCATAAAGTTGGCTGGCTGCCCTTTGGCTAGTCAGTAACCATTTCCCAGTCTCACTTGTTTCATAGGGTTGTTGTAAGTAAGGATGGCAGACAAATTCAATCCAATCCAGTTTAATGATTTATTAAATGTGTATAGCATCCTTTATCTGTAGATCTCAGGGTGGTTCACAACATAAAAATACAGGATAAAAACACAAAATACATGATTTAAAAAAAGAACCAAAAACCACAAATCAATAGCCCCCTTCTTCCTTCCACAAGTACATTTAAAAGGGGTATAAGATAATTTTATTTCACATAAATAATTCACTCTTTCGGAAACAATGCATAAATTGAAACACCGTCATCCTTCCAAATTTGCCTTTCTGAATTTTGCAGGCAGTTTCCCCAACCAAGTCATATGTACAAAAAGGCACATGCTGGAGTTAAAGTGTGCAGAAAATTGCATATGCTAGTGGAAAATGACACAGAAAATGCCATGTATTGAGGGGGAAATACTTTGCAAAAAAATATGCAAAGTAGCATTAAATGTGTATAGCAGGAGAAAATTGCATTAAAATACTAATGAATTTTCAGTAGGACTTCAAAAAAATGTATAGCAGGCATGGAAATGTGGGGTATTGAACTTAAGGCTGGAAAAATTATATCTGTGGGACTTCATTCTACCACACCACCTATACAGGGTCTATAGAATGGCAACAGCACCTCCTGCCCCTTTATTTGTTTTTTCCATGAAAAATTCAGTGATCTCAGCACCTCCTTGCTGGCTCAAACCAATAGGCTTGTTTGGCTCCGGCGAACTGCTAAGAAACCATCCTGGGAATGCTACAGATTCAAAGCTGCCAGTCTCCTTGCCGCTGGCAGTCTTGCAGAGGAAACTGAAGTTCTTGGATTCCTGTTTTTTATTATATAGATCCATAATTTTTTCTCCCTTAAAAAAAAAACATTTTCACAACAATCGGCAAAATAATTTATTTAAATTCATCCCACAAAACAAGAGACCCTCTGTTGCCTCATAAAATCCTCTTCAGGGTTAAGGAGGCATGGCAGTACTGAGCAATCCTAAGTATTGGAAGCCAGTAGAACTCACACAAGCCAGCCTAAGTTACCCCTGCTCCCAATTCCATTATGTTGGTGGCAAGGAAATAAATATAGGTATTAGAAGAGAATTCCTGGATGCCAGGGTGCAGGTTTGGGGCAAGTACTCTTTGGTGAGAGAACCCCAGCAGAAATTTAAAATCACAAAATATGTAGCAAAGTAAAGGGTGGAAAAATAGGCTGTCAAAATGTACCTTTCTAAGTTCCTTCAAAGTTTGTCTCTTCCCCCAAAGGCCACACATTTAATAAGTTAAAAATTGGTTTACTTAGAAACACTTCAAAGGTGTGCTTTTCCATACATCAGTCAGAAGACACAGGCAGTAAAAATTGGCTTAGTTACAGTGGTGAAAGTTCCTAAATTATTGGTGCAGGAACTCAAGGGAGGCTTGTTAGAGCCATGTGGTCTGAGTTTGGAGCAGCCAGCTCAGACCTCATATGCTGAGCTTCTCATATAGACTAGGGGTGACAAATATGGAATCAAAAGAGACATTGAAGCACAAATGATACTCACCACTAACTTTAGCCGAGGTTGACCACCAACTTCCACACAGGACAAAGTACGTTGCCCATCTTCCTTACCCATAAAGATGGCGGATGTTCTGTCATCTTTTTCCCCAATAATTTGATCTGGGACCACAGCAATTAACCCCTCTGGAGGTGAGCAGTTCAGAAACAGGATCAGTGGAGGGAAAGAGAGAGGAAGGGAGAGAGAAAGCATTATTGGTACAGGAGTCTTAGGTGACTGGAAGGCCATCAATCAGATTGAAAGCTGTTGAAGTGACCCATAAGAACAAGTCTCTAGAAAGGAGCTCAACCCCTATACTAGAAGTATGTCCAATGTTCATATCATGAGAGGTCCACTGCATAGCACAGGAGCTTGCACAGAGCACAGACAATTTTGTATCTTGAAGTGACCTTCAGTCCTCTTACACATTGTTTTTACAAAAAAAAATTGAAACTTCCTAAAATGGGTGCTAAGCTCATAGGTAGCACACATTGTTCTGCAGGTATGTGCTCTACCAGTGAATTACAGACCTTCCTTGTCAACCATTATAACAGGTGAGGGTAAAGCAACAGCTCTCAACACCCTTGGCTATTGGCCATGCCTCTTAGGGCAACTGGAGGGTCAAACTTCCCCTGCACCTGCATTAGAGGCTTGTTTCGTAACATTGTTCTTTGTTGCTTCTGTGCAGTGCCTGCTGCATGCATCTTGTCCATGGTGTCTCATTTTAGTCCATACCGGCCTTTCCCTCTGCAATCTCAGAGTTATTTGTTCCATTTGGGGAGCTGTTCTCAAACTGGATGGGTTTTTCCAATTGAAACACCCTGCCAGCTGTATCTTCCTGCTATGGCTTGCTAACTATCCAAATGTGTAGATCTGAAAGAAGGGAGCCACAGAAAGATATTTCAATATAAGGCTGTGGTGAATCTACTATGGTGGCCACTCACCACAGTTGCAACACACATGCAACATCTTTTCCTGTAGCATGAAGACGGCATTTTCTAGGCTGATGAGAAGCAAGGCTTGCACAATGCTGATTGACTGGCTCCATCTGTCATCTCTAGCTGAAGCAGGAATGGAGGACCTGTGCCTCCCTCTCATGGTTGTTCTTAGACATCAACCTCCAGCCAACATGGCCAATGGTCCATGCAATATCTGGAGGGGCACAGGCTCCCCATCTCCAAGTTTAAAAGTTCATGTGGCAGGTGGTATGACAGATCATTCTCTGACTGATACCCTTGGAGAACCACTGCCAATTGGAATAAGTGAGACAAGATGGACTAGCCTTGGAATAAGAGAGATGGACCAGTGATCTGGGCATGATGGAGCAATGGTTTGACTAGGTCTAAGGCACCTGCCTATGCAACTAGTGACTAAAGGCATTGCATTAGAACAGCCTCAGCCCAGAACTCTCCTCTTCCCCATTTCACAGTGGCTCTCATGAACCCCATGGATAAGTCCCACAAGAGGATTGCTGAGCCTTGTTTAAGAAGATGCTGCCGAGTCACTGGGTTGGCCTTGCAACTAGGCAAAGTGGGACACTCACTTCAGGCAGCACATCCCTGTGTACCTAAGCTAGTCCATTTCCCCTGGGTGTGGTCAAGGATGTTGTCCCATTACTAGTGTTGAAGTAAGATTCAACTGCCACTGCCAGGCAGATTCTAGCATATGTGGAATGGGAAGACACTATCTTGTCCTTCACCCAAGATAACAGAGCCGGCCCTACCATTAGAAAGAGTGAACCTATCTTGTTCCTAGCATTAAAAAATATTCAACTACCAATCCAGTTAGCTTCCATGCCTTGAATGAAGGATGGGCATTAGCTTGTCCTTTGCCTCAGGCAGAAAAATGTCTTGGACCAGCCCTGCTGAATCAGACACCTCCCTGAAACTAGGTTACCTAGTTCCACTTGAAAACAGCCAGCCACCTGGGGTGGAGGAAGTGAGAAACATGGTAGGAGCTGTTACCTGGTGAGTTGGAATTTCTGGGAGCTGAGAGCAGCTGGTCACCCACTAACAAGAGGTACTTCTGGTTAATATCCCAAATTTTGAAGTACCAGGGATCTGGTAATGACTGGATCACAATCGTACCTGGATGGTTAAAAAGGCAAAAATTAAAAAATCTAAACTATTGGCATAATGATGATTGGCATAGTTTGGAAACTTAGCTTGAGCTATGAATAGAAAAGTAAAGAATCATTTTTCACCTGGAGGTGGCTTCTTAAAATGATTGAATAAATCTTTCATTTCCTGTTGGACAGTTTTGTTGGGCTTCCTCATTTCAGTCTCCCCCGTTTTCTCCATTTCTTCTTGATGAGTGGTTGAGGTTCAGACTGTATGAAGTTCAGATTTCTGTAGGGGGAGCTTTTAAAAAAGAGTGACGTCTTACGCTGCGTTCCCCGATGAGCTTCCGGTTTGGTTTATTTCATCTATAGATCATAGAATGACAAACAGACAGTAGCAATATATGAAACTACACAATTCTTATAACTAACATCCTTTGTACTCCCAATGATGTGAACTATTGTAAAACCTTTGTCAATTCATAGTTTGTTAATTTGATTGTTTGTTTGTTGGTTGGTTGGTTGATTGGTTGGTTGGTTGGTTGGTTTGCTTTCTTGGCATAAATGTATCTATTTTAAAGCAATAAAGATATACACATAGATCATAGAATGGTAGAGTTGAAAGGGACTATTCGGGTCAACTAATCCAATCCCTTGAAATATAGGAATCTCAACTAAAGCGTGCAGGACAGTGTCTTGCCAAAGGCAAGGTGGTTCTTTTAAAATGAGATTCAGAAGCAATACAAAATACACAAGTGAGTGAGAAGATTAAAGATTTTATTCTGAAACAGCGAACAATGTATACATACCAAGCAAGCACTCCAATCTGCCACTTGGAAGCCCTCAAGAAGTGGCAAAGTGACTCCTCCAGGTAGCCTCAGTTTGCACAGCCCTGCAGCCGATCAGTCCATGCATGGGCTTCAGAGAAACTCTGCCCAAACCGTCAGATTTTATAGATAACCTGTGTAGCCTTCAAGACTGGCTACGTGCAGATCATCCATTAGCTACTCCCTCCCAGTGCCTCACTTTCTCAAACCACAACAAACATGAAAGAAGGTACCCAGCACTATCCTCCACAACTGATAAGGCAGCTTCACCTCCTGCCAGAGAACATTGAGGACTGTTCTCAAAAACATTCATATTGAAAAATAGCAATGAGAAGCCAAAATACATTCCATCAGAAAACTTAACAAGAGAGAGGGAAGGGGAAAGAACAGAGGCAGGAAGGGCTCCTTGTCAGACCACTAGTTCCTGGATACATTCTGTCTTCCAGATGCATTTCTCATATAGTCAAACCTTGGTTCCCGAACGCTTAGTTGCTGAACAAATTGGCTCCTGAACACCGCAAACCCAGAAGTAAGTGTTCCGGTTTGCGAATGTTTTTTGGAAGCCAACCATCCAACGCAGCTTCCACATGAGTGCAGGAAGCTCCTGCAGCCAATCGGAAGCCACTCCTTGGTTTTCGAACGGTTTCAGGAGTCGAATGGACTCCTGGAACAGATTAAGTTCGAGAACCAAGGTACCGCTGTACAGACAAATAGCCATCTAAGCTCTGCTTAAAAACCTCTAAGGAGAGTCCACTATCTCCCAAGGGAATCCATTTGACTGTCCAACACAGCCCATAGTTTGAAGCTGCCTTGTTTCGAAAGATATATCTTGCACAAAAAGAAGCATGATAGATGGGGAACATTGGCAAGAGGAAAGGCCAGATACAATTCCATTGCTTCACAGATGATTTGGCAGTGGAAGCAGACAGTCTAGCAGACTGGTCCTTAACCTGGTGCCTTCCAAATGTTGTGGACTCCAACCCGGCTTAGGCAATGTTCATAGAAGATGGGAATAGCAGTCCAATGATATCTGGAAGGCAGCAGGTTGTAGACGACTAACATTTCAACACAGAGACAGACAGTTCAGATAAGTAATTAAGGAAGTGGTACCTGCGCTGGTGCGATAAAGTCCCGTGCCTTGGGAGAGATCCTTCTCTCTCTGCTCTCCCCTGGGATTTGCACAGCATTATATTGCTGCTCAGTGAGGCTGGTAGGTGTGGTTTGCATGCTTCATGCTTATTTACATGTCAGATTCTTGGCACTTGAAATACTAATATAACCAGTTTTTCAGGTCTATCAGCTGCACAAAACTTCACAGGCTCTTTGGGAAATGCCTAGTTGGATTTCCATCGTTTTTTTGTTTGTTTTTTGAAGTTCAGTGATAGAAGTACTTCTGAACAAGGATGGATTCACTTGACCATTTGTATTATAAAACATTTGAGAGAAAAGAGAAGACAGATCATTCTGCAATGCTGTTTGCGTAAGTCTATTGCATACAGGATGTGCTACCAAGTTTCACACTTGCGTTGCTAAAAGAACTACGAAGACTCAGCTGCTGAGTGTATTAATTGATTGAGATTGACCAACAAGCCTCATCCCCCATCTCAATTAAATGCTGTTGCTTCCTCATTCCTTTGGCTGCTTTGATCTCCAGCATTAATTTCTAGCAGCCTGGCGCCAACTTTTACACAGTAAGGAATCCAAAATTCCAGAGACAAAGGCTTGAAGCTTCTTTATTCCATCAACTTCCTGAAGGAATACTCCATTCCACCCTTCTCCAAACACTTATCCCCACCTTTTCCTGTCTTCCAGATCTGCTCTGGTCAAGAGTTAATATGCTGGGGGTGAGGCTGACGTTTGCTGGGCTCATAGTCTGCACCAACCACAAGAACAACCTGGAAGGCTCTTGTGCTCAGCTTAACAAATGGTAGCACATTGGGCATTATGCATCTTGTGTGCAAGCAAGTGCATCTTGCACACTCAAAAATGACATTAAAACTAACTGCCTTGAAAGAACTTCTTGAAAAGGTTGGCTCCGATCCCACTTAGAATGCTAAGAATGAAACCACTCCCTGAACATTATGAAGAGTCCTTTGATTACAACACATTCATTCCTTTGCTTCCTCAGTACCTGAATAACATTTGCTGGGGACTAGGAACCTCAGATATGCAGATGACACATCATTGATGGCAGAAAGTGAGGAGGAATTAAGGAACCTTTTAATGAGGGTGAAAGAGGAGAGCGCAAACTATGGTCTGAAGCTCAACATCAAAAAAACGAAGATCATGGCCACTGGGCCCATCACCTCCTGGCAAATAGACGGGGAAGAAATGGAGGCAGTGAGAGATTTTACTTTCTTGGGCTCCATGATAACTGCAGATGGTGACAGCAGTCACGAAATTAAAAGACGCCTGCTCCTTGGGAGAAAAGCAATGACAAACCTAGACAACATCTTAAAAAACAGAGACATCACCTTGCCAACAAAGGTCTGTATAGTAAAAGCTATGGTTTTCCCAGTAGTGATGTATGGAAGTGAGAGTTGGACCATAAAGAAGGCTGACTGCTGAAGAATTGATGCTTTTGAACTATGGTGCTGGAGGAGACTCTTGAGAGTCCCATGGACTGCAAGAAGATCAAACGTATCCATTCTGAAGGAAATCAGCCCTGAGTGCTCACTGGAAGGACAGATCCTGAAGCTGAGGCTCCAATACTTTGGCCACCTCATGAGAAGAGAAGACTCCCTGGAAAAGACCCTGATATTGGGAAAGATGGAGGGCACAAGGAGAAGGGGACAACAAAGGACGAGATGGTTGGACAGTGTTCTTGAATCTACTAACGTGAGTTTGACCAAACTGTGGAAGGCAGTGGAAGACAGAAGTGCCTGGTGTGCTCTGGTCCAGGGGGTCACGGAGAGTCGGACACGACTAAACAATTAATCCACAACAACAACAGGGAGATCATTAATGTGCTTAGGTCCCTGGCTAGCAGTTGTGGGAACACAATGCTGGGCTAGATCACCTACTAGCTTCATCCAGTGGCCTCGTCTTACATTCTATTTTTTCTGGGGGTGGGGTTTTAATAAATGAGGAACAGTCATTTATTGCCAAATCCTTGGGGTAACCTGAAACCTAATTAGCAGAGACTAATTCAGTATGCAGCCTCCATTTGGGGATTAACTCTAAACACCGGTTCATCCCTATAATATCCGCCTAATATCTGTAGCTTCTGTTGTTGTTTCCTCATCTGCCCCCTGCTTTTTGTAACATGGATGGAGAACCTCCACACTATTTTGTTACATTTGGGACATAATAAAGGCTTCTGGCCACCACTGTAGATTTTGACCCTACATATTTGTGGTTATCAACACCAAAACCTGCCAACACCAAATATTAAAATGACCGGGGGCTCACACTATTGTGAAATTGCACAACATATTTCCCATTTCCTCACTCAGTAGCTGGTAACTTTCCAGCTCTTGTGCCTTGGCTGTGTGAGAGTGATTTTATCTTTGCTTTCGTGGTTGAAATGGAAACAGAGTATTTGGGCAATACTCCGGTAGAAGGGACAGAAGCAAGTTTTTACTTTCACCTGGATTCACCAAGGCTCCAACCTGGCATGAAGCTGCCTTTAAGCAAGTCCAGAGTGCTTCTCTTTCACCACTAACTTTGGAAAACCTTCACACAAGAGAAATTAGGGGAAGGGTCTCCAAGCTGTGTAGAGCTGTAATGTCATGCTTTAACAATCTAACTGTAAGGCACCATCCCATCTAGATATTTCTTTTTTTAAAAGCCTGCAACCATTGTCTGAGGCTTCACCTTATACCACCTAAGGATTTTTGAACCTTTGTTATGGTGTTCAAAATCATCACATGTGAGTAACCTAACAAGTTTACTAGCAGGGTTTTAGAGAGCTTCCTGGGAGAGTTTTTAATCCAAGCCCGGTGGTCAATTGGCAGACCAACTCTGCGTTATGAAGATGACTGCAAACGTGACCTGAAGGCTGACAACGTCAACACTGCATTGCAGACAACCACCGTGCCTGGAGACAGACAGTCAAGTTGTGTATCCATAGCAGTGAGCAGAGAAGAAATGACGGCTGTGAGGAGCACAGACAGAAGAAACGCCATGGTGCATCCGCAGCAGTACAACCGGACGCCTTCATCTGCCCTAGCTGCAACAAAACATGTCTCTCTTGCATTGGTCTCCACAGCACCAGCAAGCACTGTAATTCTCCAACAGTTTGTCCTCACCCCCTAAGGTACACTGACCCATTGTCTCTCAAGACAGACAGGTGCCAAGCATGGATAGCAGCAACATTCTGATTTCCCCCCCTAATACCAGTGAATTTGATCTATTAAAAATGGTTGTTGTTTTCAAAATGAAATGAAATGATTTCAGCAACTGACTCTGAGCAAGTGGCTTGTTTGGCTCAAAAAGGGCGCTCATGAACCAACCCAGAAACATCATGGATTTAAAAGAGAAAATCCCTTAGCTCTCTCCAGATCTACTGTAAATAGTGAACCTCTTTCGGGGTTTTTTTTTTTTTTTTTTTAAATAAAGCTCTGTAATGCATGTTTCCTAAGAAATTATGAATGCTTAATAAAAATGAAAGGCTTGTTGTATCAATAAGACAGTGTGGCTGTTGGATTAGCAATATCTCCACCCCCGGGAACTTTAATTACCTGTTTACTTTATTCTTTTTCTTTTCTCAGTTTTACAGCAAAGAAAAGACAAGACAAAAAATAACTGAAACCAGTAAAAGCAAACTCACAAAGCTTTCAATTAAAAGGACAGTAACCCTTAAAAGTCTGCATAGTGCTTTACATCTCCAGACTGGGCAGGCTGCCACTGCAATGATGTCCTGTTGCAAAAAGACTACCAACTTATGAGGTCTGAAAAATCATGAAAGGGTGGTGCAAGACCCTATATTGTGATATAGACAAAGCGATTTGGAATGCTTACTGAGGAAATAGGATCCTGGGTTTTGCCTCCATCCAATGTGCTTCTAAAGTTTGATTCCTCCTCCTACATTATTTCCACCACCACCATCATCAACAACAACACTGGCTAACTGGTGTGAACTAGGACTAACTGGTGTGAATTGGCTAACTCAGATATGTGGAGGGAGATTTATTTCGTGGTAGGATACTAACTGCTAGTATATTTCCCACACAACACTGCTAAGCTCCTGAACAGAATTTGGATCAATATCTCCACTTTGTGGAATAAAGGAGGAACAGCACTTCCATAATTCTCTTTATGCTCTGAAGCAGTCTATAAATTTGTAGAATACTAATACTGCAGTCCAGGGGCAAGGAACCCATGACACTCCAGATGTTGGTGGACTATAATTACTGTCAGCCCAAGCCAGCCAGGAATGATGGTGACTATAGAGTCCATCACATACAGTAACATTTGTGCAAACAAATCAGGAAGGACATTCACTGTTATATAACCACCCCACAAGCAAATCAGAACAAATGCTCAATGAAGAGCAGATATTGTATAACCTCTGCACAAGCAAATCAGGAAGAGTGCTAAATGAACAGATCGTCTAGGGGAGCCCTTAGACTAAAGAAGCCACTTTCCCTCCATCTATATGAGTTTGAATATTTCTGTGCAGCTGCACCTCCAACTTCACCCCCAATGAACTATGGACCCCACCTTGATAGAATAAGTTGTCAAAACCAGGCGAAGGGTCTGCAAAATTCAAGCAGGCAGATGCAAGGGAGGTTTGATTGCTTTCTCACTGAAGCTAGTGCAGCATATAGCTTGAAATCAAAGAGTTACCAGAACCAGTTACTGTATGTAGAAAGACCTTTGCCTAAGAAATCTGCTGCGGTTTATTCTTAATCCTTGTTGCTAATTTTAGAAGTATTTTTATTCCCCTTGCACCATTTAAATACCAGGTGGACTCTGACCACCATAAATGCATGTACAGTGGTACCTCGGGCTAAGAACTTAATTCGTTCTGGAGGTCCGTTCTTACCCTGAAACTGTTCTTAATCTGAAGCACCACTTTAGCTAATGGGGCCTCCTGCTGCCGCTGCGCCACTGCTGCACAATTTCTGTCCTCATCCTGAAGCAAAGTTCTTAACCTGAGGTACTATTTCTGGGTTTGCGGAGTCTGTAACCTGAAGCGTATGTAACCTGAAGCATCTGTAGCCCGAGGTACCACTGTAGTTTTATGTTTTGATTACATAGAAATCCTGTTTGGGTGTTGCCTTCTATGGGATCTAGTCCATATCACACCCACAGAGCATCATGCTTACACAGCTCAGTAGATGGTATAGAAAGCTGTCTAGGAAGCAGAAGGTTGGGGAAAGCTAACATTCTAACCAGTGCCAGATTTAGGGCAGTGTGGAAGGAAGGAAGGAAGGAAGGAAGGAAGGAAGGAAGGAAGGAAGGAAGGAAGGAAGGCTCTATTTATGCAGGTACCTTCTGAGAAGATTCATAAAAAGCAACTGCACCAAAATGAAGTTATGTGAAAATAAGAAATATTTAAGGGGCGGTGCCAAATTATAGCTTCGCTCAGGGCGACATATTACCAAAGTCTGCCCCTGTTCTAACACACGGGTAGAAAGTCCAGAGCAATAATTGAAGGCACTGATGTGAGAAAGTACTGTGCCTTAGTGTGAAAGATCCCTCTCTGAAGTCTCTCCTGGGATTTACACATTTCATAGCTGCTTAAGGAGACTGGTGCGTGTGATTTGCATGCTCCTGTGTTTCAGGATGCTTGAGTAAGGCTTGTGGCATCCTATTGTTCCCAGAAGCTGACACTTGGAAAAGTGAAGTAAAGCAAAAAGCTTTTACAGGCAAGAGTCTCCTCCCTCACCTGCTTCAGCATCTCTCAGGCCCTTTTGAGAATGCCCAGGTGGATTTTACCTCTTGTATTCAAAAGGTGTTCGGGATTAGCAACACCTCTGAATCCATATAACCAAATTTATTTATTTTTAGTCTTTGGGAGAGAGAGGTGGAGACAGAGCCTTGTATAAGTTGATTGCATATGGGATGTGCAAATGATTTTCACTTTTGCATTGGTAAAGGACCTAACTAGGCCCATCCAAACACTGAGTTTTTTAACTGATTGGAAATCCAACAAGCCTTATCCCTTCTGCTGCAGTGACCCCCTACATTCATGGAAATGACCTTGGCATTATCAGCACCACACTCTAACCAACTGAATCGAGTTTTTGTATTTCCTTGGGAGGCATGTATTATGGAGCTTTATTTTAAGGAGGTGATGAAATCATTTCTCTTCTTTGGAACGAAAGGGCCATTTTTCGTAGATCAGAAGTAGTGTTCTTTTAGCAAGAAGTGTTTCCTGGGCTTCAACTCTCACCAGCCTCAACAAGCAATGACCAGAGCTAATTAGTGCCTAGCTAGAGAAGTAAAGGGATGGGTTGTCCCATGGAGGATGAGGATACTTGGCTCTTGTCTTTTTCTCTTTGTATAGCCAGTGTAAAAACCAGCGCGCACACATACACAAACCAGTCACCTTTGGGGACAACTCTGTCAGTTTACATTTCTTAGTGCAGAAAGTATTGATCTGATGTGTAGAGATCTTTCCTATCCTAATTAATTCAAGAGGATTCATGAAGCTTCTCTGTGTGAAAGAAACAAGCAGAAGGTTCATGGTGTTTGGGTTATTCCTTCAGAGAAGCTGAGTACAGCTGGATTAAACTGGTTCTGTTCTCTCTTCTGTCAAGGTCATGCTGACTATAATAATAGGCCAGAAGGAGCCTGGGTTTCACTTTCTCTTTCTATCTTTTTTCCTTCTGGTGTGTTGTTCTATACATTGTATGCTTAGTGTTAAGGTCTGGACTTATTATAAGTTACTGTAAGTTACTTATGTGACCATGGGGTCACGAAGAGTCGGACACGACTAAACGACTAAACAACAACAAAAGCAACTGTAAGTTTAAGTTAAGTCTGCTGCAACTGGATTTCTTATGGACAGGGGCAATCCTGAATGTATTGGATTTGTGACCATTATGCTCATTTTGCCTTCAGTAGCAGTGAAGCTCTGCTGGATGAAATACAATTGCCTCTGGTCTATTTTTGGAGAATCCTGCAACGTGTTAAAGTTTTTACTCTTTTTAAAAAGATTTTACATTGGAACCTACTCTGGATAAATATGGAGTAGATTTTTATGTCAAACTCACCCCATTCACTTGGAGTTTTATGGTCTCTGGGGGAGTGATGCCGGAAGGCCTCTCTTCTGGAGGAGGCTGGGACAGAGACAGGAGGAATTGCCTCCCCTTATCCTGGCAGGGGCTGGTCACCTTTCCATCTGCAGGCATTTGCCAGAGATTTTCTTATTTAGCGGTTCTGTTTATGTTTGAATTTCACAAAGTGACCAATAGGTCAACCCAGACATGGGAGTCAGTGTTTTATTTCAGCTATCAGCTGCAATCAGTCTTGGAATTTGCTTTAAAACTTTTGTTTACAAGGGTATATAAAGATCCAAGTTTCTTGGCACAAATTATTCCACTCTTGCTGTGTCACTTAGCCAGGCTATAACCTGGGTTCTGACCCTGTTATCCTTCCTGGCTTTTCCTTCCTGACTTTTCCTTTACTGCCTCTGCTCTCTTGCCTCCCTGGATCCCTGCTGAAGCAGAGATCCTTATTCCAGTTCCAGATCTTCACAGCTTCAGAGTTGGTGACTGGACCAAGGGAGCGAATGATCAAAAGCAATTATGTGTAAAGTTATCTGCTGTTGAGTCGATAAATGCCAATTGTGTTGTGCAATTGCCCAATAGTGAGAGGACCTCCCTCAACAGTATTCTTTGGTGTTGGCTATCTTTGGTATCAAAGATACAAAACCCACAGTTGGGGGATACCTTTATTAGGAGCAAAATGTCACAAAACAGAGATCAAGTGTGTCAAGAACTCTGGACTCTTCATCAAGCACAATGATTCACCAGCATCCCTGACTATTGACCATGCTTGATGGGACTTATGGTGCTGGCTGGAGCTGACATGGAACCCTACAGATGTGGTTAGACTCCCAACATTCATCAGCCTGTGCATGAATGGCCAATTGTTTTCTTTTCTCGGTAATGGACTGGATGAGAGCCAACAAACTGAAGGTCAACCCAGATATGACTGAGGGTTCCCTGTACCAGATGGGTGGTAGGTTGCCTGCTCTCGGTGGAGTTACACTCCCTCTGAAGGAGCGGGTATGCCGCTTGGAGGCACTTCTGGACCCTTTACTCCCTCTGGAGGAGCAGGTTCGTAGCTTGGATCCTTTGCTGTCACTCGAGGCTCAGGTGGCCTCAATGGCCCAGAGTGCCTTCCATCAGCTTCAGCTAGTGGCTCAGCAGCCGCCCTATCTGGACAGGGAAAGCCTAACTACTGTTGTCTATGCTTGGGTAACCTCTAGGTTAGATTATTGCACTGCATTATACATAGGGCTGCCTCTGATTGCCTATGGAGTTTCAGTAGGACTTTTTAAAAATATTGTAAAACAGGCGTGGAAATGTGGGGTATTGAACTTAAGGCTGGAAAAATAATAAACTGAGAGGGACCAAAACTGATAGATTCTCCCTTATATATCTCTCCAGGACTTCATTCTACCGCACACCTATACAGAATATATAGAATGGCAACAGCACCTCCCTCCCCTTTAATAATAGTTTTCCATGTAAAATTCAGTGATCTCAGCACCTCCTTGGTGGCTCAGTCCAACAGGCTTGTTTGGCTCCGGCGAAGTGCTGAGGAACCATCCGGGGAATGCTAAAGATTCAAAGCTGCCAGTTTCCTTGCCACTGGAAGTCTTGCAGAGGAAAGTGAAGTTCTTGGATTCCTGTTTTTTATTATATAGATCCATAATTTGTTCTCCCTTAAAAGAAAAGAAATGTTTTCACAACAATCGAAAAAAATATTTAACAGTGGTACCTCTGTTTTCAAACATCTCAGAAGTCGAACGTTTGGGTTTTTGAACGGCTTTTAGAAGCTGAACGTTCCACGCAGCTTCCAGATTGAATTTTCTGTAAGCAAATGCTTCCACAGAAGCAAATGCTTCGGTTTCTGAACATTTCGGAAGTCGAACGGTCTTCCTCAATGGATTATGTTCAGAAACCAAGGTACCACTGTATTAAAACTCATTCATCAAAACAAGAGACCCTCTGTTACTTAATAAAACCCTCTGCAGGGTTAAGGAGGCATGGCAGTACTGAGCAATCCTAAGTATAGGAAGCTAGTAGAACTCACACAAGCCAGCCTAAGTTACCCCTGCTCCCAATTCCATTATATTGGTGGCAAGGGAAAAAATATAGGTATTCAAAGAGAATTCCTGGATGACAAGATGCAGGTTTGGGGCAAGCACTCTTTGGTGAGAGAACCCCATCAGAAATTTAAAATCACAAAATATGCAGCAAAGTAAAGGGTGGAAATATAGACTGTTAGACCTTTAAAATGTGCCTTTCTAAGTTCCTTCAAAGTTTGTCTCTTTCCCTAAAGGCCACACGTTTAGTAAGTTAAAAATTGGTTTACTTACAAACACTTCAAAGGCCAGTTCATGTGCTTTTCCATACGTCAGTCAGAAGACACAGGCAGTAAAACTTGGCTTGGTTACAGTAGTGAAAACTCCTAAATTATTGGTACAGGAACTCAAGGGAGGCTTGTTAGAGCAGCCAGCTCAGACCTCATATGTTGAGCTTCTTATATAGGCTAGGAGTGACCAATATACTTGATTAACTTCCTCTCAACAAAAGGAGGAGTGACCTAGCTAAGTCTAGCAGAACAGCTTAATTAGGGTGTTAACCTCTTCATGCATTGATTAAATTTAAGCATGTTGGTCACACGAGGCTGGTTATCCCACACATTCAGGAGTGGGTTTATTGCCAGCTGAGCCAGCCCAAGCCTGGCAGAATCAAAACAACCTTTTAAATAGACATCAAGGTAAAAGTTCCACTGGGCTGCCATGTGATACGACTGAATTGAAAGAGGGGTGGAATTGGTTGGGTCTTTCTGTGCCTCATCCTTCCAACCCCCATGCCCCCTTTTAATGAAAGGGTTGGGGCTATGCTGCTTTTATTGTAATGATTTGCATGGTTTTTAGTCCATAATGGCACAGGGAGAAGGAGGTGGTGGCAAGGCTGGTGTTGTGGTAAGCGGTGCGGGTGACTGTTTAGCACAGAATACGTCCAGTCTTAATCATACTGGTTGAAAGAAGAACAAACAGATTATTCTTATGGAATCAAAAGAGATGTTGAAGCGCAAATGAAACTCACCACTAACATTAGCCGAGGTTGACCACCAACTTCCACACAGGACAAAGTACGTTGCCCATCTTCATTACCCATAAAGATGGGGGATATTCTTTCGACTTTTCTCCCAATAGCGTCATTAGGGGTCACAGTGACTAACCCCCCTAGAGGTGAGCAACTCAGTAACAGGATCAGCAGAGGGAGAGAGGGAGGAAGGGGGGGGGAGAGAGACAGCATTATTGTTACAGGAGTCTTAGGTGAATGGAAGGCCGCCAATCAGATTGAAAGCTGTTGAAGTGACCCATAAGAACAAGTACAAGTAGAGTTCAACCCCTATACTAGAAGTATGTCCAATGTTCATATCATGAAAGGTCCACTGCATAGCACAGGAGCTTGCACAGAGCACAGACAATTCTATATCTTGAAGTGACCTTCAGTCCTCTTACAATTTTTACCAAAAGAAATATTGATACCTCCTAAAATGGGTACTAAGCTCAGAGGTAGCACACATTGTTCTGCAGGCATGTGCTCTGCCAATGAACTACAGCCCTTGCCTGCCAACCATTATAACAGGTGTGGGGAACCTTTATCCCTCTCAACGTGGCTGAACTACAGTTCCCAACACCCTTGGCTATTGGCCATGCCTCTAGGGGCAACTGGAGGGTCAAACTTTCCCTGCACCTGCGTTAGAGGCTTGTTTCGTAACATTGTTCTTTGTTGCTTCTGTGCAGTGCCTGCTGCATGCATCTTGTCCATGGTGCCTCATTTTAGTCCATACTGGCTTTTCCCTCTGCAATCTCAGAGTTATTTGTTCCATTTGGGGAGCTGTTCTCAAGCTGGATGGGTTTTTCCAATTGAAACAATAGCCCCAAATTTGCACCCTGCCAGCTGTGTCTTCCTTCTAAGGCTTGCTAACTGTCCAAATGTGTAGATCTGAAAGAAGGGAGCCACAGAAAGATATTTCAATATAAGGCTGTGGTGAGTCCGCTATGGAGACCACGCACCACAGTTGCAACACACATGCAACATCTTTTCCTGTAGCATGAAGACGGCATATTCTAGGCTGATGAGAAGCAAGGCTTGCACAATGCTGATTAACTGGCTCCATCTGTCATCTCTAGCTGAAGCAGGAATGGAGGACCTGTGCCTCCCTCTCATGGTTGTTCTTAGACGTCAACTTCCAGCCAACATGGCCAATGGTCCATGCAATATCTGGAGGGGCACAGGCTCCCCATCTCCAAGTTTAAAAGTTCATGTGGCAGGTGGTATGACAGATCATTCTCTGACTGATACCCTTGGAGAACCACTGCCAATTGGAATAAGTGAGACAAGATGGACTAGCCTTGGAATAAGAGAGATGGACCAGTGATCTGGACATGATGGAGCAATGGTTTGACTAGGTCTAAGGCACCTGCCTATGCAACTAGTGACTAAAGGCATTGCATTAGAACAGCCTCAGCCCAGAACTCTCCTCTTCCCCATTTCACAGTGGCTCTCATGAACCCCATGGATAAGTCCTGCAACAGCATTGCTGAGCCTTATTTAAGAAGATGCTGTTGGCCCTGCCACTAGGCAAAGTGGGGCACTCACTTCAGGCAGCACACACACACACACGGTCTGGCCCACAGAGGGATCTCTGCTGGAGTGAACTGGCCCAGGTGAGGTAAACCTTGCCAACCCCTGCATCCTTTGCCTCAGGCAGAAAAATGTCTTGGACCAGCCCTGCCAAATCAGACACCTCCCTGAAACTAGGTTACCTAGTTCCACTTGAGAACAGCCAGCCACCTGGAGTGGAGGAGCTGAGAAGCATGGTAGGAGCCGTTACCTGGTGAGCTGGAATTTCTAGGAGCTGAGATCAGCCGGTCACCCACTGACAAGAGGAACTTCTGGTTAATATCCCAAATTTTGAAGTACCAGGGACTTGGTAATGTATGGATCACACCCATGCCTAGATGGTTAAAAAGACCCCAAGAAATCTATTGTCATAATGCTTTTGGCATAGTTTGAAAACTTAGCTTGAGCGATGTAAAGAATTCTTTTTCACCTGGACGTGGCATATTGAAATGATTGAATAAATTGTTCATTTCCTGTTGTACGGTTTTCTGGGGTTTCATCATTTCAGCCTCTCCCATTTCTTCTTGAGGAGGGGTTGAGGTTCAGATTTCTGCAGGGGGAGCTTTTAAAAGAGAGAGATTTCAGAGGCTGCAATCCCCGAATGAGCTTCCGGTTTGGTTTATTTAGTCTCTAGATCATAGAATGGTGGAGTTGAAAAGGACCATGAGGGTCATCTAATCCAATCCCTTGCAATATAGGAATCTCAACTAAAGCACCCAAGACAGATGGCCATCCAAGCTCCGCTTAAAAACCTCCAAGGAAGGAGAGTCTACCATCTCCCAAGGGAATCCGTTCCACTGTCCAACACAGCCCATAGTTTGAAGCTGCCTTGTTTCGAAAGATACATCTTGCACAAAAAGAAGCATGATAGATGGGGAACATTAGCAAGAGGAAAAGCCAGATACAAATCCATTGCTTCACAGATGATTTGGCAGTGGAAGCAGACAATCTAGCCTACTGGTCCTTAACCTTCCTGACAGTAAGAGCTGTTCGACAGTGGAATTTGCTGCCAAGGAGTGTGGTGGAGTCTCCTTCTTTGGAGGTCTTTAAGCAGAGGCTTGACAACCATATGTCAGGAGTGCTCTGATGGTGTTTCCTGCTTGGCAGGGGGTTGGACTCGATGGCCCTTGTGGTCTCTTCCAACTCTATGATTCTATGATTCTATGATTCTATGATTCTAACCTGGTGCCTTCCAAATGTTGTGGACTCCAACCTGGCTTAGGCAACGTTCATAGAAGATGGGAATAGCAGTCCAGTAATATCTGGAAGGCAGCAGGTTGTAGACGACTAACATTTCAACACAGAGACAGGCAGTTCAGATAAGTAATTAAGGAAGTGGTACCTGTGCTGATGTGATAAAGTCCCGTGCCTTGGGAAAGATCCTTCTCTCTCTGCTCTCCCCTGGGATTTGCACAGCATTATATTGCTGCTCAGTGAGGCTGGTAGGTGTGGTTTGCATGCTTCATGCTTATTTACATGTCAGATTCTTGGCACTTGAAATACTAATATAACCAGTTTTTCAGGTCTATCAGCTGCACAAAACTTCACAGGCTCTTTGGGAAATGCCTAGTTGGATTTCCATCTGTTTTTGTTTGTTTGTTTTTTGAAGTTCAGTGATAGAAGTACTTCTGAACAAGGATGGATTCACTTGACCATTTGTATTATAAAACATTTGAGAGAAAAGAGAAGACAGATCATTCTGCCATGCTGCTTGCGTAAGTCTATTGCATACAGGATGTGCTACCAAGTTTCACACTTGCGTTGCTAAAAGAACTAACTACAAAGACTCAGCTGCTGAGTGTATTAATTGATTGAGATTGACCAACAAGCCTCATCCCCCATCTCAATTAAATGCTGTTGCTTCCTCATTCCTTTGGCTGCTTTGATCTCCAGCATTAATTGCTATTAGCCTGGCACCGACTGTTACAAAGTAAGGAATCCAAATTTCCAGAGACAAAGGCTTAAAGCTTCCTTATTCCATCAACTCCCTGAAAGAATACTCCATTCCACCCTTCTCCAAACACTTATCCCCACCTTTTCCTCTCTTCCAGATCTGCTCTGGTCAAGAGTTAATGTGCTGGGGGTGAGGCTGACGTTTGCTGGGCTCATAGTCTGCACCAACCACAAGAACAACCTGGAAGGCTCTTGTGCTCAGCTTAACAAATGGTAGCACATTGGGCATTATGCATCTTGTGTGCAAGCAAGTGCATCTTGCACACTCAAAAATGACATTAAAACTAACTGCCTTGAAAGAACTTCTTGAAAAGGTTGGCTCCGATCCCACTTAGAATGCTAAGAATGAAACCGCTCCCTGAACATTATGAAGAGTCCTTTGATTACAACACATTCATTCCTTTGCTTCCTCAGTACCTGAATAACATTTGCTGGGGACTAGGGACTAGGGTAGAATGCTAAATGAACAGATCGTCTAGGGGAGCCCTTAGACTAAAGAAGCCACTTTCCCTCCATCTATGAGTTTGAAAATTTCTGTGAAGCTTCAACTTCACCCCCAATGAACTATGGACCCTGCCCTGATAGAATAAGCTGTCAAAACCAGGTGAAGGGTCTGCAAAATTCAAGCAGGAAGATGTAAGGGAGGTTTGATTGCTTTCTCACTGAGGCTAGTGCAGCATATAGCTTGAAATCAAAGAGTTACCATAACCAGTTACTGTATGTAGAAACACCTTTGCCTAAGAAATCTCCTGTGGTTTACTCTTGATGCTTGTTGCTAGTTTTAGAAGTATTTTTATTCCCCTTGCACCATTTAAATACCAGGTGGACTCTGACCACCATAAATGCATGTAGTTTTATGTTTTGATTACATAAAAATCCTGTTTGGGTGTTGCCTTCCATGGGATCTAGTCCATATCACACCCACAGAGCATCATGCTTACACAGCTCAGTAGATGGTATAGAAAGCTGTCTAGAAAGCAGAAGGTTGGGGAAAGCTAACTTTCTAATCAGTGCCAGATTTAGGGCAGTGTGGGTGTGGAAGGAAGGAAGGAAGGAAGGAAGGAAGGAAGGAAGGAAGGAAGGAAGGTTGGCTATATTTATGCAGGTACATACTGAGAAGATTCATAAAAAGCAACTGCACCAAAATGAAGTTTTGTGAAAATAAGAAATATTTAAGGGGAGGTGGCAAATGATGGCTTCGCTCAGCGCAACATATTACCAAAGTCTGCCCCTGTTCTAACACACGGGTAGAAAGTCCAGAGCAATAATTGAAGGCACTGATGTGAGAAAGTACTGTGCCTTAGTGTGAAAGATCCCTCTCTGAAGTCTCTCCTGGGCTTTACACAACATTTCATAGCTGCTTAATGGCACTGGTGGGTGCGATTTGCATGCTCAAGGAAACTTTGTGTATCAGGATGCTTGAGTAAGGCTTGTGGCATCCTATTGTTCCCAGAAGCTGACACTTGGAAAAGTGAAGTAAAGCAAAAAGCTTTTACAGGCAAGAGTCTCCTCCCTCACCTTCTTCAGCATCTCTCAGGCCCTTTTGAGAATGCCCAGGTGGATTTTACCTCTTGTATTCAAAAGATGTTCGGGATTAGAAACACCTCTGAATCCATATAACTAATTTTTTTAGTCTTTAAGAGAGAGAGGTGGAGACAGTGCCTTCTGCAATGCTGGTTGTATAAGTTGGTTGTTGTTAGAAATGAAATAATGGCCCCCAAGACTTAATGCCTTGAGAGTCTTAAAAAGAAAACTATCTTGGACAATATTGGTAAATTAGGAAGGCTTTATTAGTTCATTTGTGCAGATGGGTGCATGCTGTAGCATGGGATCCCAACCAGCAGCACACTGATCGAGAATTATACACGGGTTTTTAAAGTCTGTAGTCACTCTCTCTCTCTGCTCCCTCACAGAGAAGATGTAGAAAACCCCAATTGGTCAAAGACAAGCTGTATATGACATAGGAAGATTTTCAAGCTAAGATTCTGGCATAATTTATAGCATAGGATTTGCAGCGAGTCAAGGAACCTGTCTGATGTATACATTTGGCAATCGTACAATACCGGAGACCTTTATCCTCAAATCATGCCCCTTAGATAAGGGTGCTTCCCTTGAGTTAGCCAGCTTCCCAGCTTCCTAGCTTCCTACAGCCGTTCAGCTGGTCAGGTCAGGTCAGGTTGGCTTAGTTCACTCACAGTTCACTCTTTACAAGTATTTAGCCTGGGAGACTTACTTTCTGGTGTTACTTTCAGTGTTGGGGTGTCCCTATTAGCATACCCTAGTTTTAGCTTTTGAGGTATATTCTGTCTTTGGTCCCTTAAGAGCAATCTTACAAACTTACATTTTTCAAAGCATTATTCTCTATTGCTGAAAAATGTCTCTGCTCTGGGCTATTTTGAGACGTGCAGGGTAACCCGTCCCCAAGGTAACTGTCTGTCTCTTATCTTCAAGTTCATAAATCCAGTTGTCTTGTCCTTTCTAAAGCAGTTTTCAAAGTTTCCCTATTATCACAGTATTAAGAATTCTTAGCTGTCTTCTGTTCAGACAAACTCTCTCTACTCAGCTTTTAGGGTGCCTTTTTAGGTCCCCGCATAAATAGTACTATCTGAGGACAGACAGTCTTTTATGGATTTTGATTGCCTTTAAAATCATTATCTATAAAGCACCTTTAAATTCCATTGTATACAATAAGCAGCTCTGTACATTTTTTAGTCACTAGGGGTCTCTCTTGGACATGTTTAACTCCTTGCCTTTCTTGGAAACACAGCTGCAATGTGCCGATCAGAAGGTCAGCGGTTCAAATCCCCGCGATGAGGTGAGCTCCCATTGCTTGGTCCCAGCTCCTGCCAACCTAGCAGTTTGAAAGCACACCAAAAAAAGTGCAAGTAGATAAATAGGTACCGCTCCGGTGGGAAGATAAACAGCGTTTCCGTGTGCTGCTCTGGTTTTGCCAGAAGCGGCTTAGTCATGCTGGCCACATGACCCAGAAAAACTGTCTGCAGACAAACATCGGTTCCCTCAGCCAGTAAAGCGAGGGACCTCACAACCCCAGAATCGTTCACAACTGGACTTAACTGTCAGGGGACCTTTACCTTTTAGCTTCAAAAGAAGTCTGCTTCCTTTGCCAAGTCTGACTGTTCAGCGGTCAGAGTGAACCTTTTACCTTTCCGTAAAAAAGATAGCTGCAATTTCCTTGTGTTTTTGTAGCTTGAGTGAATACTGGAAGTTCTGAACATGTTAGAACTGAAAGGCATTTTGTTACTTGATTAGGATATACATACATTGGCATTAAAACCTCCCTCCTCTTTCAGAAGTTCTAATCACCTTTTACTTTTTCAAAATAAAACTGAGTGATCTCAGCACCTCCTTGATGACTCAAACGAATAGGCTGATTTGGCTCGGTCAACGTGCTTAGGAACCAACCCGGGAATGCTGCAGATTCAAAGCTGCCAGTCTCTATTCTGATGCCACTTTTAGAAAAAAAAGTGAAGTTCCTGTGTTCCTTGCCATCGTTGTAGAGATCCATAATGGCTTTACCCTATTTAAGATTTTAAAAAGCATACAAAAGGTTTAGTAGAAAGAAGGGTTGTGCTGCATCACATATGAATGCCATCTTTTGCCTGGGAGAAAGCGAGACTTGGGGCTAAATCCCAATGATTGTAACCAAAGCATATAAAAATTCAAAGTTTACAGGGAGCCTCAAGTTTAAATCGGGATTGTGTCATGAATACACCAAGCATTCAGCCATGAGATAAGCCTTTCATTCAAAGGATGGGAGGACCTGTGGCCCTCTAGACATTGTTGGACTACAATTCCTATCATCTCTGACCTTTGGCTGTCCAGGATGGGGCTGATGGGAGTTAAAGTCCAACAAGATCTGACCCACCACTGGTTTTCAGCTTCAATTCCTGTCTGCCTTTCATAAGTTTGAATCTTTGCTTATATACCAAAACAGGAATTGTTTCACTCCTGAATTTAAAAAACAAAACAGGAAATAGAAACAGAAGCTGGATAATTAAGGAGAAATTCATAACTAATGAAGAAGAGTGCAGAACCTACAATCAGGAAATGTTTGCTTTCACTAAAAGGACAGAAGCAACCCGTAAAAACCTCAGTAGATCTTTGCCTCTCCCAAGAGACAGGCTAAGAAGACAAAGTAGAGGGAAGAAGCACAGAAGGATAACAGAGAGAAGAATGGAATGCAGTGATTAAGGAAAAAAAGAATGAGCAAACAGCAGAGAATATCTAAAGTCTTTGTCGTGGTGGATGCATCTAAACAAGCAGAAGAAATTTGTAACAATCGAATGTGGCTTTGAACCAGAAGTGAAACCCACCTCCAAGGTCAGCTGAGGTTGACCACCAGATTCACCACAGGAGAGGGTTTGTGCTCCATCTTGGGTGCCCAAAAAGATGGGGAATTTGTTTTCATCCATCACTCTGTTGGGGGTCATAGCCAACAAGTAATCTGGAAGCAAAAAACAGGCAAAGATCAGTGTGATAAGAGTGGGGCGTGACCATGGAAAGTTAAGCTGCACCATTTCTGACCCTAGTTGAAGACAGTGCTGCTGTGTCAGACACTTCCTGACACCTGGTTACCCAGTCCCAGAATTTGCACAAGGGTTCAATCAGTAACAGTGTAGGTCGCAGCAGAGAGATGTCAAGGGATCATAATCATTGTTACCGGGTGAGTTGCCATCTTTGGGGGCTGCTACCAGCGTGTTGTTCTTCAGGAACAGGAACTTCTGGTTAATATCCGAAACCCTGAAGAGCCATGGCGTTTCTATGGGCCTTAAATGATCTGTGATGAAAAGAAGTAACACAAATTTATCAACACACAAGAAAAAATGGAATATTCTAAAGAAGGAACAAGCAACTTTTCAGACATATCTTTTTTCTTCTGTGTTGGAGCTGCAATTCTTTTCCCCCCCTTTTGCATGAAGTGGTGATAGCCATGGTTGGCACAACACATTTTCCATGGTGGCAACATTGTGGAGTTTCCGATGTGAGTCTAGGACTTCCTCTATCCTTAAGATATTGTGCATGCAAGTCATTAAATGTGTTCCTAGTGTATCTTTTTTCATTTGGTATTAAGAATACAGGTTTATATATTGCCAAAGAGACAGCCTAGTCGCAAGCACTATTGACTGGCTGTTTTCAGCTTTAATTCAATGGGATCCAACCTGGCTGAAACCCAAGGACACTAGTTTGACTCTTTTCTCCAGGTGAAATCCATTGACTCCCCCTGCTGGTGTGTGTATCAGTTTCCTTTTGACTAAAGGCCCCTGCTTTTTAAAGGAGTTGTGATTCTGACCATGTTCTTGCCCACCTGAACCATGGGAGAAAGAGATAAGCAGAATAACCTAGGGCACAGAGCACGCATGCATGTACGAATGAATGAATGAATGAATGAATGAATGAATGAGGTTAGCTAATGAAGCAGGATATCTATTTGGTTATCTGCAAGTATATTTGCACACAATATCGTCCATGAAATATGTACTTAAAAAAAACAGTCCTGATTGTTTACCACCCCTATCCCACGCCCCAAAACTACCCAATAATTCAGGATAATAATTCATGCATCTGGTGAAATGGGCTATAGTTCACGAAAGCATATATTGTTAGGAAAATACAGTGGTGCCCCGCAAGACGAACGCCTCGCAAGACGGAAAATTCGCTAGACGAAAGAGTTTTCCGTTTTCGAGTTGCTTCGCAAGACGAATTTCCCTATGGGCTTGCTTCGCAAGACGAAAACGTCTTGCGACTTTGTTTCCTTTGTCTTAAAACCATTAAAACCAAGGGTGCTTTGCTTGAACAGCTGCAGTTGCGACTTGACTTCAAGGAGCAACTGTTAGCACGCGGTTTGGTAGCCTTTTTTCAGACTTTGCTCATTTTTGAAGCTTTTCCAAAACTTTTCCAGAACTTCTTTTGCATCCATTTGGTAAGTTAAACTTTTAAAACTTTTTTGGGGGTTTTTGGATTTTGGGTTGGGGTGTTTGGGATTCAAGGACTTGGTGTTGGGGGGGTTTTGCGAGAATCTGGGAGCTTGTGGGGTTTTTTTTGAATTTTTATGATTTTTTGTGACCATTGGGCCATGTTGTGGTTTTTTTTGGAAAATTTTTCTGAGTTTGAATTTCTGTGTGCTGGGTAGCTGGGGGAACAGTTGGGGAGGTTTCTGCAGGAATCTGGGAGCTTCCGGGGTTTTTTTTGAATTTTTATGATTTTTTGTGACCATTGGGCCATGTTGTGTTTTTTTTTGAAAATTGTTCTGAGTTTGAATTTCTGTGTGCTGGGTGGCTGGGGAAACAGTTGGGGAGGTTTCTGCAGGAATCTGGGAGCTTGTGGGGGGGTTTTTTTTGAATTTTTTTGATTTTTTGTGACCATTGGGCCATGTTGGTTTTTTTTGAAAATTTTTCTGAGTTTGAATTTCTGTGTGCTGGGTGGATGGGGGAACAGTTGGGGAGGGGTTTGCAGCAGTTGGGGAGGGGCTGAGGAAACAGTTGGGGAGGGGTTTGCAGCAGTTGGGGAGGGGCTGCAAAGAGTGGAAGAGGAGCCTTCTTCGAGTGGTCCCCCAGTCTTAGAAAATGTACTGTACACTTTGTTGATTTTTAAATGTTTTTCTGTCATGTTTATAAACTTAATTTATTTTTCCTTCAATTTTTGAACTGCTCTTTACAGTATGTGTGACTTTAAAGAGCAGTTAATAAACTGTTGTTGTACCAAATTTGGCTTTGTTTGGACTTTTTTTGACCATAGGAACGCATTAATTGATTTTCAATGCATTCCTATGGGATTTCGTGCTTCGCAAGATGAAAAATTCGCTAGACAAAAAAACTCACGGAATGAATTAATTTTGTCTTGCGAGGCACCACTGTAGTCCAACAGGTACCACTCGTTCTTTGCTGAAACAGACTAACACGGCTAGATTTTTTTTTAAAAAAAATATTTTTATTAAACAGTTTTTATAGCCACACAAACAAAACATAACAACGACGCATACATAAACAAACAATAACAGAAACAAAACAAAAAACAAGTATCATTTCATATCCTAATTTCTTAAACCTTTCTTCCTCGACTTCCTCATGCCTCCCTTTTCTGTATTCCAAATTCTAATCAATTACTCAGCAAATCTTCCCTTATTTTACTTTAAATTTAAGCTAATCTTCCTTATTCTCCTTGTCTTAACCATTGCTAATAGTAACCATTTACTTTCCAGTCCAACATCATTCTAACTTTCATTAATTTTGTAGTATTTCTTTAGATAGTCCTTAAACTTTTTCCATTCTTCTTCCGCTGCTTCTCTTCCCTGGTTTCGGATTCTGCTCGTCATTTCTGCCAAGCCCATGTAGTCCATCACCTTCATCTGCCATTCTTCCAGTGTGGGTAGATCCTGTGTCTTCCAGTACTTTGCAATGAGTATTCTAGCTGCTGTTGTAGCATACATAAAGAAAGTTGTATCCGTCTTTAACACCCCTTGGCCGACAATGCCCAAGAGAAAGGCCTCTGGTTTCTTAGTGAAGGTATATGTAAATACCTTTTTAAGTTCATTATAGATCATTTCCCAGAATGCCTTAATCTTCGGGCACGTCCACCAAAGGTGAAAAAATGTACCTTCCTTTTCTTTACATTTCCAACATTTATTATCAGGCAAATGGTAAATCTTTGCAAGCTTGACTGGGGTTATGTACCACCTATAAATCATTTTCATAATATTTTCTCTTAAGGCATTACATGCCGTGAATTTCATCCCGGTGGTCCACAACTTTTCCCAGTCAGCAAACAAAATATTATGACCAATGTCCTGAGCCCATTTAATCATAGTTGATTTAACCGTTTCATCTTGTGTATTCCATTTCAGCAGCAAATTGTACATTTTTGACAGATTCTTAGTACTGGATTCTAACAATTCAGTCTCCAATTTTGATTTTTCCACCTGGAAGCCAATTTTACTGTCCAATTTAAACACTTCATTTATTTGGTGATAGTGCAACCAATCTCTCACCTTCTCTTTTAATTTCTCAAAACTCTGCAATCTCAGTTTGTCCCCTTCCTTTTCCAGAATTTCCCAATATCTTGGCCACTTCGACTCCATATTTAACTTTTTAACTGCCTTAGCTTCCATTGGCGACAGCCACCTTGGGGTTTTGTTTTCCAGCAAATCTTTATATCTGACCCAGACATTTAATAGTGCTTTTCTGACAATATGGTTTTTAAAACTTTTATGTGCTTTAACCTTGTCATACCACAAATATGCATGCCACCCAAAAATATTGTTAAAACCTTCCAAATCCAAAATGTCTGTGTTTTCAAGAAGCAGCCAATCTTTTAGCCAGCAGAAAGCTGCCGCTTCATAGTACAGTTTAAAGTCTGGCAGGGCAAACCCCCCTCTTTCCTTTGAATCCGTTAATATCTTAAATTTTATTCTGGGCTTCTTGCCCTGCCAGACAAATTTAGATATGTCTTTCTGCCACTTCTTGAAACAATCCATTTTATCCATTATTTGTAATGCTTGAAACAAGAACAACATTCTTGGCAATACATTCATTTTTATAACTGCAATTCGACCAATAGGTACCACTCGTTCTTTGCTGAAATAGACTAACACGGCTAGATTTTGGGGAACAAGTCCTCCTTGCTTTTATGTTAAACCACCAACATGGAAAATATCCCCATGGGGAATGTCATTTCACTCAGCAGGTGTACATGCTTACGGTGACGTAGCATGGTTTGCTGGTTTCCAGGGCAGGTGGGAGCCAGGTGGACACATGCACACTAGGGCGTGGGATGCGGAAAATGAAGGGAGCCTGCCACGGAAAGCCAGCCTTCGCTGTTGATGCTGTACTGCAATGCCTGCCTGCCTGCCACGCAGGGTGGAACCCAGCTAGCAAATTGTGGCCCTTGGCAGGTGAATCCCCCTGATGCCCTTGGAGAGGAGTGCCAGGGTGTGCTTGGGTTGCCCCTTGTCTGCTTCCCTCCATCCGTGCCCACTCACCATTGGGAGAGCATACTGAGCGAGGAGTGAGTGAGCAGTACGTTGGTTGGGCTGCCATTCAGAGAGAGGGTCTGGGATGTAGTGGCAATGCCAGGTCAGACTCCGGGGCCCAGATAGCCCTGCAGCAGGCAGGGAAGGATGAGGAGCTGAGGACAGGGCCCACCAGTACGTGCCTGGAGAGGAATCCCCGCAGAAGCCAACACCTGCATGGGGGTGCCTGGTTTGCACCCCCTCAAAATTATGCCCCCAGGGGACTCGGCCTCCCTGCCCCCCCCCAGTATGTTATGCCCCTGTGAGCCTATATGGATAATGGAAATTCTAATTTAATTTAAGGATCACTGCAGGTTTTCAGAGGTTCTCTTGGGCAGGAAATATAAAAGCAAAGCATTGTTTTTCACCTGGCTTAGGAAAGTGGTGGAATAAATCTCTCATTTTCTGGTCCACAGTCATCTTGTGGGGCTTCTCCCTTAAAGTCTCTGTGTCTACTTTCTCCATTGCTTCCCAAGGATTGGTTGAGGTTCAGGCTACAAGCTCACTCTTCTGCAGTTGTAGCTACTAAAAGAGAGGGATGTAAAATGTTAGAGGAGAGGCTGCAAAAATCCAAAGTTCCATTGATTGCCCTTCTGCACAATATCCCCGGATCAACATAGATACATATTTATATAACTTTATTTGTAAGCCACCTTTACATAGTTCATACCATGCTCAAGGCGGCTAACAACATTGAAAAACTACATAATTACAACATAACAACCACACCGAACAAGTTCCACATAAATCATAGTAAGATCTAAAATAAAATATCAGTATCAATCAAAAAATCAGTATCAAAAATAGCAACAACCCACTGCCTAAACAATACGCCAGGACAAGCCTCAGCTTTTGTAGTTGGAGTCCGCCCTGGCCCCACCTCCCAGGCCAGGTGGAAAAGGCCTGCAAGGCAGGAAGCAAGTCTTCCACAACTCACAGCCAATATAAATTAGCCAGGGTGAGGCGGGGCTAATTACGCAACCAATGTCCAGGAATAAGAATACAACAACAGAGAATCAGACGATATGCCACTGGTATGAACTGATGCAATATAGCAGATCACTAAATCAGATCTTCCACCTTCTTGAAATTTAAAACAGATACACAGGCTTCCAGTTTCTATCAGGATAGAGGCTCTGAAGGTGAATTTTTAATCCTTTCCTATGTGCTGCATCAAGCTTAACCCTCATTCTCCAAACATTTGTATTACCCTCTTTAAGGGGAGAGGGAATGAAGGACAGACCTGCTGGGCTGGGCTGGGCTAGGGAGGCGATATATTTCTTTCAAAAACATATATCCTGCACAAAAGAACATTACAAAAGAAACAGACCTGAATTTTCCGTCTTGCGAGGCGTTCGTCTTGCGGGGCACCACTGTATTTTCCTAACAATATATGCTTTCGTGAACTATAGCCCATTTCACCAGATGCATGAATTATTATCCTGAATTATTGGGTAGTTTTGGGGCGTGGGATAGGGGTGGTAAACAATCAGGACTGTTTTTTTTAAGTACATATTTCATGGACGATATTGTGTGCAAATATACTTGCAGATAACCAAATAGATATACGGCTTCATTAGCTAACCTGATTCAGTCATTCAGTCATTCAGTCATTCATATGGGCATACATCCATGCTCTGTGCCCTAGGTTATTTTGCTTATGCCTTTCTCCCATTGTACAGGAGGGCAAGAACATGGTCAGAATCACAACTCCTTTAAAAAGCAGGGGCCTTTAGTCAAAAGGAAACTGATACACACACCAGCAGGGGGAGTCAATGGATTTCACCTGGAGAAACCAGTCAAAATAGTGTCCTTGGGTTTCAGCCAGGTTGGATCCCATTGAATTAAAGCTGAAAACAGCCAGTCAATAGTGCTTGCGACTAGGCTGTCTCTTTGGCAATATATAAACCTGTATTCTTAATACCAAATGAAAAAAGATATACTAGGAACACATTTAATGACTTGCTTGCGCAATATCTTAAGGAAGTCCTAGACTCACATCGGAAACTCCACAATGTTGCCACCATGGAAAATGTGTTGTGCCAACCATGGCTATTACCACTTCATGCAAAAGGGGGAGAAAAGAATTGCAGCTCCAACACAGAAGAAAAAATATATGTCTGAAAAGTTGTTTGTTCCTTCTTTAGAATATTCCATTTTTTCTTCTGTATTGATAAATTTGTATTACTTCTTTTTATCACAGATCATTCCAAGTTTCCACCCATAAGCCTAGATAGGCCATGGCTCTACAGGATTTGGGATATTAACCAGAAGTTCCTGTTCCTGAAGAACAACATGCTGGTAGCAGCCCCCAAAGATGGCAACTCACCCGGTAACAATGGTTATGATCCCTTCACATTTCTCTGCTGCGACCTACACTGTTACTGATTGAACCCTTGTGCAAATTCTGGGACTGGGTAACCAGGTGTCAGGAAGTGTCTGATACAGCAGCACTGTCTTCAACTAGGGTCAGAAATGGTGCACCTTAACTTTTCCATGGTCACACCCCACTCTTATCACACTGATCTTTGCCTGTTTTTTGCTTCCAGATTACTTGGTGGCTATGACCCCCAACAGAGTGATGGATGAAAACAAATTCCCCATCTTTTTGGGCACCCAAGATGGAGCACAAACCCTCTCCTGTGGTGAATCTGGTGGTCAACCTCAGCTGACCTTGGAGGTGGGTTTCACTTCTGGTTCAAAGCCACATTCGATTGTTTCAAATTTCTTCTGCTTGTTTAGATGCATCCACCACGACAAAGACTTTAGATATTCTCTGCTGTTTGCTCACTCTTTTTTTCCTTAATCACTGCATTCCATTCTTCTCTCTGTTATCCTTCTGTGCTTCTTCCCTCTACTTTGTCTTCTTAGCCTGTCTCTTGGGAGAGGCAAAGATCTACTGAGGTTTTTACGGGTTGCTTCTGTCCTTTTAGTGAAAGCAAACATTTCCTGATTGTAGGTTCTGCACTCTTCTTCATTAGTTATGAATTTCTCCTTAATTATCCAGCTTCTGTTTCTATTTCCTGTTTGGTTTTTTAAATTCAGGAGTGAAACAATTCCTGTTTTGGTATATAAGCAAAGATTCAAACTTATGGAAGACAGACAGGAATTGAAGCTGAAGAGCCAGTGGTGCGTCAGATCTTGATGGACTTTAACTCCCATCAGTCCCATGCAGGACAGCCAAAGGTCAGAGATGATAGGAATTGTAGTCCAACAACGTCTAGAGGGCCACAGGTCCTCCCATCCTTTGAATGAAAGGCTTATCTCATCGCTGAATGCTTGGTGTAGTAGTAGTAGTAGTAATAATAATAATAATAATGATGATGATGATGATGATGATGATGATTTATTACTCATACCATACCCATCTGGCTGGGTTTCCCCAACCACTTTGGGCGGCTTCCAACAGGAGATTAAAAATTCATGGTGTATTCATGGCATAACCCAGATTTAAACTTGGGGCTCCCAGTAAACTTTGAATTTGTATATGGTTACAATCATTGGGATTTAGCCCCCAAGTCTCGCTTTCTACCAGGCAACTGATGGCGTTCATTTGTGATGCAGCACAACCCTTCTTTCTACTAAACCTTGTGTATGCTTTTTTTATCTTAAATAGGGTAAAGCTATTATGGATCTCTACAACGATGGCAAGGAACACAAGAACTTCACTTTCTTTTGTAAAAGTGGCAGCAGCACAGAGACTGGCAGCTTTGAATCTGCAGCATTCCCGGGTTGGTTCCTAAGCACGTTGACCGAGCCAAACCAGCCTATTCGTTTGAGTCATCAAGGAGGTGCTGAGATCACTCAGTTTTATTTTGAAAAAGTAAAAGGTGATTAGAACTTCTGAAAGAGGAGGGAGGTTTTAATGCCAATGTATGTATATCCTAATCAAGTAACAAAATGCCTTTCAGTTCTAACATGTTCAGAACTTCCAGTATTCACTCAAGCTACAAAAACACAAGGAAATTGCATCTATCAAGAGTAGGGATGGCTGGATATGTCAATTTTGGTTGCTTTCGGTTTCTCATTTTTCCAGTCTTGTTCAGTTCTCCTTATTTCCATATTAGTTTGCATTTTGTTTTAAAAAGAGTCCTTGTGTTTAATCTTGTATTTTATTCAGATGTTTTATCCTATGTTTGTTTCTTTGTCCTTATCTGCTCCAACATTTATCAGTTAAAAAAATCCTAACTTCTATTTTATTTATATGTTTTTGTTTTATCCTGGTCTGTGACCGTAATAAAGTTCATTCATTTTGTTTTAAAAAGAGTCCTCAGGAATATTCATCAGCATTCTGGTGCCAATTTCTCATTAATGTTCACATTTCTGCATGCAATTGTACCTAGAGTCCTAGAGTCCTGTCTAGTCAAGTTGCATGGGATCACTTCCAATCTGTCACCTCTGAAGATGTGGACAGGCTGCTTGGATGAATGAAACCAACCACCTGTCTCCTTGATCCTTGCCCATCCTGGCTCATAAAAGCGAGCCAAGAAGGGCTGGGCGATGGGCTCTGTGGGGTGGTGAATTCTTCCCTCTGTGCGGAAGCCTTCCCAGACTCACTGAAAGAGGCAGTTATTAAACCGCTTCTTTAAAAACCATCTTTGGACCCATCCAATATGGCCAACAATCACTCAGTTTTAAATCTCCCATATTCAGGCAAGGTGATTGAGTGGGTGGTTGCTGAACAACTCCAGGCACCCCTGGAGGATGTGGACCATTTAGATCCCTTTCATTTGGGATTCAGGCCTCATCATGGGGCTGAAACTGCCTTGATCTTGTTGGTCAATGATCTCTGGTGGGCTAGGGGAAAAGGTGAAAGCTATTTCCTAGTTCTGCTGGATCTCTCAGTGGCCTTTGATACCATCGACCATGGCATCGTTCTGAACCGTCTAGAGCCGTGGTTCCCAACATGGGGAACAGGCCCCACAGGGGGCAATTTGATTTTTAAGGGGAGCAATTCGAGAATGAGTTATTAACAATAACTTTTTGCATTTCTTATGGTTCTAGAGGCTTCATATACAGTTATCTAAACATAAAAAACACTGGGTGCATTCAGGGGGATGTAGCGCTTCAAGAGCGCTCAGTCAACAGTTGTGGAACTTCCCCCTGAATGTGACCACTCCATAGCTGCTAAGTTGGAGCAGTTGCCATTTTTCGGAGCAGTGTTTTGGACTTTTACCTGCTCTGAGTACTGGTGATCGGTGGGAATTCAGATACCTCAGGAAATTCGCGATTTATCAATGAGGGAAAGTAGGACACTTTCTTGTGGGCCCCATGCTTTATATGTGAGGAAATATAATAATAACTGCTATAGAACTCTGAATACAAATGGCAAGTGTATTTAAAGTATGAAATAAACTTTGATCACAATTCCATGATAGTTAATGCCACCATTCAACTTCACTAAAAACTGTGTTCCCAGGGCTTTTTGTTAGCAATTCAATGGCACGTTTGGTATTCTTTTGTCGTAAAGAGACATAGGCAGTGAAGCTAGGTCCAAAACTTCAACTTGTGGGTTTTCTGACATTACGGTCGACGTCATTTGTTCAATATAAAAGGAGTGATGGCATGGCTTTGTGATAAGACAGAAACTAAATACAGTGGTACCTTGAGTTTAGAACTTAATTCGTTCTGGAGGTCTGTTCTTAACCTGAAACTGTTCTTAACCTGAAGCACCACTTTAGCTAATAGGGCCTCCCGCTGCCACTGCGTGATTTCTGTTCTCATCCTGAAGCAAAGTTCTTAACCTGAGGTACTATTTCTGGGTTAGCGGAGTCTGTAACCTGAAGCATATGTAACATGAAGCATATGTAACCCAAGGTACCACTGTACCCAAATTCAAGCAACTTTGCAAGAAAACGGTTGTTACCATTCCCATCTTCATATTTAGCTGAATGTGGCTTTAGAGCTGTGAATGATTTGCTACTGAAGAAAAGAAATCAACTAGATATCATTAAATGAGGAGACTTGAGACTGAAGCTGACTAAATTGGTGCCTAATATAAAATCTCTCTGCAGCAGGCATGAAGCACAAGTATCTCACTAACTTTAGTCTACTTATCTTGAGATGAGCTCAAATTGTATTTTGAATTTGCTAGGTACCATTATTTTATTGTATAGTAATTAAAATGATCAACGTATTACAGAAAAAGCTTCCATTAAAAATAATTTATATTTATGCATCTCAGTTCTCTATTATGTTTTGAAACATTCTTTGCTATTTTTTCATATCACTTCATATTATTATTATTTTTGTAAGAATTTCTTAGTGATTTCTTCCTTGGTCCTTCAACTGTCCTTCCATTCTTTGATTTTTCTCTTTCATGGTTGCCATGTTCTTTGGAAGCTTGTTTAGGCCAAATAAATGGCCTTTTAGGTTTCCTCCATGTGAATAGGAGTTCACTTTTTGAATAATAAGAATGATACATCACGGGGGGAGCATCAGGATTTTAGAGATGCTTAGGTGGGGCATGGCCAAAAACAGGTTGGGAACCACTGGTCTAGAGGAGCTGGAAATAGGGGGGCACTGTTATACAGTGGTTCCTCTCCTTTCTCCTGGACTGTGTTCAGAAAGCGGTGTTGGGGGATGAGTGTTTGGACCCCTGGGCTCTCACTTGTGGGTGCCTTGGGGTTCCGTCCTCTCCCCCATGCTTTTCAACATTAAAAAGCCACTGGGAGAGATCATCAGGGGGTTTGGGCTGGGTATTCATCAGTATGCAGATGATACTCAGCTCTACCTCTCTTTTAAATTGGAACCAGTGAAGGCGGTGAAGGTCCTGTGTGAGTGTCTAGAGGAGGTTGGAGGGTGGATGGTAGCTAACAGATTGAGGTTGAATCCTGACAAGACAGAAGTACTCTTTTTTGGGGGACAGGGGTCAGGCAGGTATGGAGGACTCCCTGGTCCTGAATGGCATAACTGTGCCCCTGAAGGACCAGGTGTGCAGTCTGGGAGCCATTTTGGACTCACAGCTGTCCATGGAGGTGCAGGTCAATTCTGTGTCCAGGGCAGCTGTCTACCAGCTCTATCTGGTACGCAGGCTGAGACCCTACCTGCCTGCAGACTGTCTCGCCAGAGTGGTACATGCTCTGGTTATCTCCCGCTTAGACTACTGCAATGAGCTCTACATGGGGCTACCTTTGAAGGTGACCCGGAAGCTACAACTAATCCAGAATGCGGCAGCTAGACTGGTGACTGGGAGTGGCCGCCAAGACCATATAACACCAGTCCTGAAAGACCTACAATGGCTCCTGGTATGTTTCCGAGAACAATTCAAAGTTCTGGTGCTGACCTTTAAAGCCCTAAACAGCCTCAGCCCAGTATACCTGAAGGAGCGTCTCCACCCCATCATTCAGCCTGGACACTGAGGTCCAGCTTCGGGGCCCTTCACTGCGAGAAGTGAAGTTACAGAGAACCAGGCAGAGGGCCTTCTCGGTAGTGGCGCCTGCCCTGTGAAACACCCTCCCATCAGATGTCAAAGAAATAAACAACTATCTGACTTTTAGAGGACTTCTGAAGGCAACCCTGTATCAGGAATTTTTTAATGTCTAATGTTTTACCATTTTTTAATATGCTGTAAGCCACCTAGAGTGGCTGGAGAAACCCGACCAGATGGATGGTGTATAAATAATAAAAATATTGTTATTGTTATTGATAGTGATATTGATATTAATTTACCTCAGTTCCCTTACAGCTGCTGTTTGTCTTTTTAATTGTTCTCCAGCCAAGGTTGCTTCAGTCTCTCCATCACTCACCCAAACACATTCCTTCTGACATTCCCAGCACATACGACCTTCTTCTTTCTCCTTCTGCTTTCTCACCCACTCCATTCCTCCTCCATTCTTGCCACAGGCACTGTGTTTCCCACTTTCTGTCACTCGTCTTTCATCTCCAGTCACTCAGTGTTGCTCACTCTGCCCTTGCTTGCTTTCTCTCTCTCTCTGCTTCCCACGATAACCTCGCAGGCTTGGTGTGCTCTGGGACACATTTCAATGCATATGGCAGCAGTGCTTTCATCTGTGTCTGACTCAAGCACCTGTGGCTCCATTGTCCTTCCCCACTTGCCCTATTTCTGTCCCACCCACCTTTGGTGCATATGGACAGGTACAAAAGCTTTAGCACTAACAGAACAAGCTTAAGAAACCTCAATAGGTATATGTCATGGACACAACAGCCCAAAACTGGGAAGGGCAGTCTGAGCTAGAAAGCAGGCAGGCAGAAGGAGAACAAAGAGACTGGCAGATTTCTCAGACAGCTAAAGACAGTGAGCCAACACCTCCCCTCTCTGAAGCTGGCAGGAATGCGGCTTATCAACAGAGTGAAGGCGGGCTGGATGAGAGCTAGCTCTGAGGAATCTCAGCCTCTCATGGCACAAGGGAGGGGGAGAATTTCCTCACCGGAACAGGAGGTAACTGAACCCGTCAGTCCTAGAACTAGGCTAATGAAAGGGTTTAAGACAGATGAAGAATCAATAAATGTAAGGGGATAAGTTCAGGATATTCTGCAGGAGCCGGAAGTACTGTTTCCTGCTTGGCAGGGGGTTGGACGCGATGGCCCTTGTGGTCTATTCCAACTCTATGATTCTATGATTCTATGATTCTTCAGAAGATTCAACTTGATCATGCTATATGGACGCTCGGAGAGAGCAGTCAGAGGCTAATTGCTTGTATGCAATAAATCTTCTGTAAATTACCTCTCGTGTGCTGTTTTCTCAAGCCGGCAACCAGCCAGCTTCTGACAGAATACATGAAGATCAGGGGCGCCAACTCTAGGGGCCCCGAGCACCCACCAAATCTAGGGAGTGTTTCCTGCCTGCAGCTGTGTGGGGAGAGAAGCTCAACAACTTTGAGCCATCTCCCCTCATTTTCTTGAAAATGAGTCCCCCAAAATAGGGGGTGGGCTTATACATGGGGGCGTCTTATAGATGAAAAATACAGTAGTTTCTGGAGCCTAGTGCTGGTTTTGACCTATAAGGCTTTAAAAGGCTCAGGACTACAATATTTCATTCTTGTGTGTGTGTGTTTTCCGAATTTTAATAAATTGATCCAAATTATTTAAATTTAATACAATTTTTTAAAAAAATAATAATAATAAGGTTTCCCGCTCCTGTTACAAACATGTCCGATGCTTCCTGATGTTGCCACTTCTTCTTCTTTAATCACATTCTCATCCTTCTATTAGTTTTAATCCATTTTCGTGGCTAGCCTTCTTGTTTCCTTACAATCAGCACCATTCTTATTTTGCAAACATATAAAAAAAATTTCACGTGTTCATTCCTTCTAGCAGGCTGTTCCCAGACCTGGTGTGAAGAGAGATTGTCATTGTTCTTGGTCCATTCCACTCCTTTGAAAACATTCCTTCCGTTGTTCAAGGACTTACTGAGCTATAAACAACTCCCCAAGTTGATGTCTGCTCTGCCATTAAAATTCTGGGGATTATTTTCCACAGCTCGCAGTTAAAGATCAAAGTCACATATATAGACTCCTGCCATGTGTCCTTAGCAAATTGTTCTCTTCTCCACTCCTGATCCAGTCCAAAGAAAATTTATATAAGATCCATTCAACCTCGGTCAAGAGTGTAGGGTGTAAAAGAAATTGTAGAACCCTTTGTTGAGCATAAATCATTGGCTCCCCTCTCTCTCTCAGTAACAAATAACATCAAAACACCTGCACATGATTCTTTCATTTTACAGGGGTGGTCAAGAGAGAAAAAGACCATTTAGGAACCATCAAAACAAACATTGCCTTGCCTCCCCTTCCATTCTGGCTATTGTAAGTATTTTTGCGCTTTTTGAAAATCATTGAAATACCTTCATGGCTCAAATCCAGTCTTTTCGGCAGCTGGTTAATTGCAGCCCTTTATCATATGCCATTTCAGGAGCGCCCCATAATCAACACCAATATTCCAAATTCATGAGGAACCGATCACAAATCATGCCTTTAGACGATTCATCCATGTCCGTACTGCCTTTCTAGATACGAGCTTAAGCAACACCACGGGATACTGTGCACTCCCCAGAACCCCCTGAGGAGCGTTGCCAGGAATTTTACCTCATAAATCCTGGCTTCCCCCCACCCAAACAGCTCCCCAGTCCTGAAGTGCTGAAGATCTCAACAGACATATATTGTGACATCAGCCAGAAACTGGACTACAATATCTCAAGGACTTCCTCTCACATTTTAACTGACCCTGACACAGCAATCACCATCTGCAGCTCTACTTTGTGTGCCCCCTCAAAAAGAGATCTGGCATGTGGCAACATGAGAATGGGCCTTTTCTGCAGTGTCTCTCCATTCATGAAATGTTCTTCCCAGGGAGGCTCACCTGGCACAATCATATCTTTAGGCACCAGGCAAAAACTTTCCTCTATTACCAGGCCGTTAGTCCTTAACTATCTGTGAAGTGGGAGGAGTGTTAATGTATTTCTTTTTTCCTATAGACTTTAATGTATCTACTGTATGTGTGGTGTTTGTTTGTTTGTTTGGTTGGTTGGTTGTTTGGTTGTTTGGTTGGTTCTAGATCGCTTTGGGTTGTCCTGGGCAAGATAAAGCAAATAACAAATTTAATAAAGAATAAAAATAACAACAAATGGAGAAGCGTTGGGGTTTCTAGGGGATGATTTCCTCTGTGTCATGTATTTTCAATGACAGCTCCCTGGTAATGGCAGATATTCTCCTTTAAAGCAGCAGGTCACATTTAGTCCTATATTCTCGCCATATAAAATTCCGTGATCTCCGTGGCTCCTTGGCGGCTCAAACCAACAGGCTTGTTTGGCTCAGGAGAAGTGCTTATGAACCAGCCCGGGAATGCTGCAGATTCCAAGCTGTACGTCTCTTTGCCACCAGGCTTTCTGAAGAAAGTGGAGCTCCTGAATTCGTTCACCTCATTGTACATTTCCTTAATATTTCCAGGCTAAAAGAAAACAGAAATGCAAAGACTTGGGTAGAAAGAAAAGTTGTATTGCGTCACTTGCAGTTGCTTGAGAGAAAGCAAATGTTTCTGGGAGGGAAGGGGAGGATCTTGAAAATATGGGATTATTTTTAAATACCCTAAAAATTGCTTTTAAAATATATATTATTTTTTTTAAACTTTTTAATATGGTTGCACTTTATTTTTAATTGTATTTTTCTATTGCTTCGTTGTTTGCCACCCTGGGCTCCTATGGAGGAAAGGCAAGGTAGAACTTTAATCGATAAAAGCAACAACAATGCCTACTAGAATGCATTAATTCATCTAAACGTGTAAGTTTTTGTTTTAATGGGAATAATAATAATAATAATAATAATAATAATAATAATAATAATTTATTATTTATACCCCATCCATCTGGCTGAGTTTCCCCAGCCACACTGGACAGCTCCCAATCTAGTGTTAAAAACAATACAGCATTAAATATTAAAAACTTCCCTAAACAGGGCTGCTTTCAGATGTCTTAAAAATAGGAAAGCTGCTTATTTCCTGGACATCTGATGGGAGGGTGTTCCACAGGCCGGGTGCCACTACTGAGAAGGCCCTCTGTCTGGTTCCCTGTAACTTGGCTTCTTGCAGTGACGGAACCGCCCCGTTGCAGGGATTCAAACCGCCAACCTTCTGATCGGCAAGTCCTAGGCTCTGTGGTTTAAGCCACAGCGCCACCCACGTCCCTTGTTGTTCTCCTACCTTCATCCTAAAGCCTCATTAGAACTTGCCCAACTTTGGGAAGGAGGTAGGATGGATCTAGGTCTCACGCCTCCTCCCCAAAGCCAGGTGACTCCCTTACCCAGCTTTGGGCTGGAAGAGGGTTAAATTTTGAAGGTCTGTCCCTGCATCAGGATGAAGGGAGTTGTGTTCAACATCTAGAGGGCCACAGGTTCCCCACCCCTATTCTTAAAAGATAGTTGCATCCACCTGCTTCAGCAGGATGGAAAAAGGCTCCCAAAGGCCAATCAGAGACTCTTCCAAATATTCATTCTCTCTCTCACACACACACCCCAAGCAGGCAACTGGCCAAAGGTCCACACTGCATAGGGAAGGAGGGCACTGCAAAAGAGGAGTGTGGGCAGAAATTCAGTTCTCTACATTTGCAGGAATTTGCATTTTTAAAAAATTCCTCATGAAGATTCACTAGTATTTTACTGCAAATTTCTCCCACTAAACACATTTTCTATGCAGTTATGACTAGTGTACACATGTTTGTGATCAATTTCCCCCGATATAATGCATTTCTGTAGATTTTTACTAATGTGTCTATTATACTGCACACTTTCCTGTAATATATGCAATTCCACAAACATTATTTGATTGGATGGAGAACTGCATTGCGAAATCTGCAGAACCGCAAATTGAAGATAGCTTTGTTTCAGTTTGCATATTGTTTGGAATGTGCAAATTTGATAAGATTCAGGTTTATATGAACACTGAATGAAATTTCTCCTCTATCGCTAGTCTCAAAGAGTATTGAAACTGGGGTTGCATATGACCACCTCAGTACCATCATGAGCATAAATGATCACCAATGCAGAATAAAAAGGATTTTGGGAGGAGCCCTCAGCTTTTGAACTATCACAGCATTTGTAGCTTCCCGGAACAGCTGGCTGCTGCTGCAAGACTTGGATTAGTGTTTGTGCCATATAAGGTGTCATAGAGCATATAAACCACACCCACTGGTCTGACTAAGCTAAAAGATGCTGTATAAATCTGAGAAGACAATTCATAGCAAGGCACAGGACTTCCTCACACCAGGACAGGTAGCATCTCCTCAATTATTTCTCTGAATCTTCTATCCAGATATCCAGCAATATCTGGAAGGCAACTAGTTGAGATCATAGCCTTTCCCAACTAGCTGTCTTCCAGATATTGTTGTATTACAGCTTCCATTATCCATGATCATTGGGTACCCTGGTTGAGACTGATGGGAGCTGTGGTCCACAACATGTGGAGGGCCTCAGATTAGGGAAGACTATGCTAAATTGTCTGCTTCAAATGCCAAATTATCTCAGAGGCAGGAAATCTCTGTTTAGCCTTTCCTTAGACCCATTTCCCCCATTTATCATTATAGTCATTTGGTGGGCAGTGAAGCTGAGGGAGACATATTTCCTTGATTTCAATGTCAATTAATTGTAATTAACAATACTAATTCAGGTGTACTTTTTGTTTCGCCTTTCTAAGCATTCTGGACTGCTGTTTACTTTATTCTCATTTTACTTTGGCTGTAAGTGGCATCGCTATTTTTTAAAATGAATTTATTGTAAGCTATTTTGAGATATTTTTGTAATCTGTAATGTTCTTTTGTGCAGGATATATGTTTTTAGAAGAAATATATCACCTCCCCAGCCCAGCAGGTCTGTACCAAGGGGAAAAAATTGATGCCCTTCATTCCCTCTCCCCTTAAAGAGGGTACAAATGTTTGGAGACGGAGGGTTAAGCTTGATTGAGCACAAGGGAAAGGATTAAAAATTCACCTCCAGAGCCCCTGTCCTGATAGAAACTGGTAGCCTGTGTATCTGTTTTAAATTTCAAGAAGGTGGAAGCTCTGATTTAATGATCTGCTATATTGCATCAATTCATACCAGTGACATATCGTCTGATTCTCTGTTGCTGTATTCTTACTCCTGGACATTGGTTGCGTAATTAGCCTTGCTTCACCATGCCCAATTTATATTGGCTGTGAGTCCTGGAAGACTTGCTTCCTGCTGAATGACCTTTTCCTGGGGTATTGTTTAGGCAGTGGGTTGTTGCTATTTTTGATACTGATTTTTTGATTGATACTGATATTTTATTTTAGATCTTACTATGATTTATGTGGAACTTGTTCGGTTTGGTTGTTATGTTGTAATTATGTAGTTTTTCAATGTTGTTAGCCGCCTTGAGCATGGTATGAACTATGTAAAGGTGGCTTACAAATAAAGTTATATAAATATGTATCTATGTTGATCCTGCGATATTGTGCAGAAGGGCAATCAGTGGAACTTTGGATTTTTGCAGCCTCTCCTCTAACATTTTACATCACTCTCTTTTAGTAGCTACAACTGCAGAAGAGTGAGCTTGTAGCCTGAACCTCAACCAATCCTTGGGAAGCAATGGAGAAAGTAGACACAGAGACTTTAAGGGAGAAGCCCCACAAGATGACTGTGGACCAGAAAATGAGAGATTTATTCCATCACTTTCCTAAGCCAGGTGAAAAACAATGCTTTGCTTTTATATTTCCTGCCCAAGACAAGTTCTGAAAACCTGCAGTGATCCTTAAATTAAATTAGAATTTCAATTATCCATATAGGCTCACAGGGGCATAACATACTGGGGGGGGGGCAGGGAGGCCGAGTCCCCTGGGGGCATAATTTTGAGGGGGTGCAAACCAGGCACCCCCATGCAGGTGTTGGCTTCTGCGGGGATTCCTGTCCAGGCACGTACTGATGGGCCCTGTCCTCAGCTCCTCATCCTTCCCTGCCTGCTGCAGGGCTATCTGGGCCCCAGAGTCTGACCTGGCATTGCCACTACATCCCAGCCCCTCTCTCTGAATGGCAGCCCAACCAACGTACTGCTCACTCACTCCTCGCTCAGTATGCTCTCCCAATGGTGAGTGGGCACGGATGGAGGGAAGCAGACAAGGGGCAACCCAAGCACACCCTGGCACTCCTCTCCAAGGGCATCAGGGGGATTCACCTGCCAAGGGCCACAATTTGCTAGCTGGGTTCCACCCTGCGTGGCAGGCAGGCAGGCATTGCAGTGTGGCATCAACAGTGAAGGCTGGCTTTCCGTGGCAGGCTCCCTTCATTTTCCACATCCCACGCCCTAGTCCGCGTGCCTCCACCTGGCTCCCACCTGCCCCGGAAGCCAGCAAACCATGCTACGTCACCCTATGCTGAGTGAAACGACATTTCCCATGGGGATATTTTCCATGTTGGTGGTTTAACATAAAAGCAAGGAGGACTTGTTCCCAAAAAATCTAGCCATGTTAGTCTGTTTCAGCAGAGAACGAGTGGTACCTGTTGGATCATTTTCCTAACAATATAAGCTTTCATGAACTACAGCTCATTTTACCAGATGCATGAAGTATTATCCTGAATTATTGGGTTATAGAATTGGGAGGGGGAGGAGGGTCATAAACAATCAGGACTGTTTTTTAAAATTACATATTTCATGGACGATATTGTGTGCAAATATACTTGCAGATAACCAAATAGATATCCTGCTTCATTAGCTAACCTCATTCATTCATTCATTCATTCATACGTGCATGCGTGCTCTGTGCCCTTGGTTATTTTGCTTATCCCTTTCTCCCATGGTTCAGGAGGGCAAGAACATGGTCAGAATCACAACTCCTTTAAAAAGCAGGGGCCTTTAGTCAAAAGGAAACTGATACACACATCAGTAGAGGGAGTCGATGGATTTCACCTGGAGAAACCAGTCAAACTAGTGTCCTTGGGTTTCAGCCAGGTTGGATCCCATTGGATTAAAGCTGAAAACATGCCCGACAACTAGGCTGTCTCTTTGGTAATATATAAACCTGTATTCTTAATACCAAATGAAAAAAGATACACTAGGAACACATTTAATGACTTGCATGCGCAATATCTTAAGGATAGAGGAAGTCCTAGACTCACATCAGAAACTCCACAATGTTGCCACCATGGAAAATGTGTTGTGCCAGCCATGGCTATCACCACTTCACACAAAAGGGGGAGAAAAGAATTGCAGCTCCAACAAAGAAGAAAAAAGATATGTCTGAAAAGTTGCTTGTTCCTTCTTTAGAATATTCCATTTTTTCTTGTGTGTTGATAAATTTGTGTTACTTCTTTTCATCACAGATCCTTCCCTTCGGTTAGGGAGCCCATGGCTCTACAGGGTTTGGGATATCAACCAGAAGTTCCTGTTCCTGAAGAACAACATGCTGGTAGCAGCCCCCAAAGATGGCAACTCACCTGGTAACAATGGTCATGATCCCTTCACATCTCTCTGCTGCGACCTACACTGTTACTGATTGAACACTTGTGCAAATTCTGGGACTGGGTAACCAGGTGTCAGGAAGTGTCTGATACAGCAGCACTGTCTTCAACTAGGGTCAGAAATGGTGCTCCATAACTTTTTCATGGTCACACACCACTCTTATCACACTGATCTTTGCCTGTTTTTTGCTTCCAGATTACTTGTTGGCTATGACCCCCAACAGAGGGATAACCCCAAAAGATGGAAACACATTTGCTGTCTTTTTGGGCACCCAAGATGGAGCACAAACCCTCTCCTGTGGTGAACCTGGTGGTCAACCTCAGCTGACCCTGGAGGTCGGTTTCACTTCTGGTTCAAAGCCACATTCGATTGTTTCAAATTTCTTCTGCTTGTTCTGTGGCATCCACCATGACAAAGATTTTAGATATTCTCTGCTGTTGGCTCACTCTTTTTTCTTAATCAGGGAATCCAAAGGACATCTTTGCTAAATCACTGCAATCCATTCCTCTCTCTGTTACCCTTCTGTGCTTCTTCCCTCTCCTTTGTCTTCCTAGCCTGTCTATTGGGAGAAGAAAAGATCTACTGAGGTTTTTAAGGGCTGCTACTGTCCTTTTAGTGAAAGCAAACACTTCCTGATTGTACGTTCTGCACTCTTCTCCATTAGTTATGAATTTCTCCTTAATTACCGCATCTAGCTTCTGGTTCTATTTCCTGTTTTGTTTTTTTAAATTCAGTAGTGAAACCTTCCTGTTTTGGTATATAAACAAAGATTCAAACTTATAAAAAGCAGACAGGAATTGAAGCTGAAGAACCAGTGGTGGTTCAGTTCTTGTTGGACCTTAACTCCCATCAGCCCCATCCTGGACAGCCAATGGTCAGAGATGATAGGAATTGTAGTCCAACAACGTCTAGAGGGCCACAGGTCCTCCCATCCTTTGAATGAAAGGCTTATCTCATGGCTGAATGCTTGGTGTATTCATGACACAATCCAGATTTAAACTTGAGGCTGCCAGTAAACTTTGAATTTGTATATGCTTTGGTTACAATCATTGGGATTTAGCCCCAAGTCTCGCTTTCTCCCAGGCAAAAGATGGCATTCATTTGTGATGCAGCACAACCCTTCTTTCTACTAAACCTTTTGTATGCTTTTTTAAATCTTAAATAGGGTAAAGGCATTATGGATCTCTACAACGATGGCAAGGAACACAAGAACTTCACTTTCTTTTGTAAAAGTGGCAGCAGCACAGAGACTGGCAGCTTTGAATCTGCAGCATTCCCCGGTTGGTTCCTAAGCACGTTGACTGAGCCAAACCAGCCTATTCGTTTGAGTCATCAAGGAGGTGCTGAGATCACTCAGTTTTATTTTGATAAAGTAAAAGGTGATTAGAACTTCTGAAAGAGGAGGGAGGTTTTAATGCCAGTGTATGTATATCCTCATCAAGTAACAAAATGCCTTTCAGTTCTAACATGTTCAGAACTTCCAGTATTCACTCAAGCTACAAAAACACAAGGAAATTGCATCTATCAAGAGTAGGGTTGGCTGGATATGTTAATTTTGGTTGCTTTCGGTTTCTCATTTTTTTCAGTCTTGTTCAGTTCTCCTTATTTCCATATTAGTTTGCATTTTGTTTTAAAAAGAGTCCTTGTGTTTAATCTTGTATTTTATTCAGATGTTTTATCCTATGTTTGTTTCTTTGTCCTTATCTGCTCCAACATTTATCAGTTTAAAAAATCCTAACTGCTATTTTATTTATATGTTTTTGTTTTATCCTGGTCTGTGACCATAATAAAGTTCATTCATTTTGTTTTAAAAAGAGTCCTCAGGAATATTCATCAGCATTCTGGTGCCAATTTCTCATTAACGTTTACATTTCTGCATGCAATTGTACCTAGAGTCCTGTCTAGTCAAGTTGCATGGGATCACTTCCAATCTGTCACCTCTGAAGATGTGGACAGGCTGCTTGGATGAGTGAAACCAACCACCTGTCTCCTTGATCCTTGCCCATCCTGGCTCATAAAAGCGAGCCTGGAAGGGCTGGGTGATGGGCTCCGTGGGATGGTGAATGCTTCCCTCTGTGCCGGAGCCTTCCCAGACCCACTGAAAAATGCAGTTATTAAACCTCTTCTTAAAAAACTATCTTTGGACCTGGCCAATATGGCCAACAACCCCCCTGTCTCAAATCTTCCATTCTTGGGTAAAGTGATTGAGCGGGTGGTTGCTGAACAACTCCAAGCATGCCTGGAGGATGTAGACCATTTGGATCCCTTTCATTTGGGATTCAGGCCTCATCATGGGGCTGAAACTGCCTTGATCTTGTTGGTCGATGATCTCTGGTGGGCTAGGGACAAAGGTGAAAGCTGTTTCCTAGTTCTGCTGGATCTCTCAGTGGCCTTTGATACCATCGACCATGGCATCGTTCTGAACCGTCTAGAGCTGTGGTTCCCAACATGGGGCACAGGTCCCACAGGGGGCAATTTAATTTTTAAGGGGAGCAATTCGAGAATGAGTTATTAACAATAACTTTTTGCATTTCTTATGGTTCTAGAGGCTTCATATACAGTTATCTAAACATAAAAAACACTGGGTGCATTCAGGGGGACGTAGCGTTTCAAGAGCGCTCAGTCAACAGTTGTGGAACTTCCCCCTGAATGCGACCACTCCATAGCTGCTAAGTTGGAGCGGTCGCCATTTTTCGGAGCAGTGTTTTGGACTTTTACCTGCTCTGAGCACTGGTGATCGGTGGGAATTCAGATACCTCAGGAAATTCGCAATTTATCAATGAGGGAAAGTAGGACACTTTCTTGTGGGTCCCATGCTTTATATGTGAGGCAAATATAATAATAACTGCTATAGAACTCTGAATACAAATGGTAAGTGTGTTTAAAGTATGAAATAAACTTTGATCACAATTCCATGATAGTTAATGCTACCATTCAACTTCACTAAAAACTGTGTTCCCAGGGCTTTTTGTTAGCAATTCAATGGCACGTTTGGTATTCTTTTGTCGTAAAGAGACATAGGCAGTGAAGCCAGGTCCAAAACTTCAGCTTGTGGGTTTTCTGAAATTATGGTCGACGTCATTTGTTCAATATAAAAGGAGTGATGGCATGGCTTTGTGATAAGACAGAAACTAAACACAGTGGTACCTTGAGTTAAGAACTTAATTCGTTCTGGAGGTCTGTTCTTAACCTGAAACTGTTCTTAACCTGAAACTGTTCTTAACCTGAAGCACCACTTTAGCTAATGGGGCCTCCCGCTGCCACTGCGCGATTTCTGTTCTCATCCTGAAGCAAAGTTCTTAACCTGAGGTACTATTTCTGGGTTAGCGGAGTCTGTAACCTGAAGCATATGTAACCTGAAGCATATGTAACCTGAAGCGTATGTAACCCAAGGTACCACTGTACCCAAATTCAAGCAACTTTGCAAGAAAACGGTTGTTACCGTTCCTATCTTCATATTTAGCTGAATGTGGCTTTAGAGTTGTAAATGATTTGCTACTGAAGAAAAGAAATCATTTGGATATCACTAAATGAGGAGACTTGAGACTGAAGCTGACTAAATTGGTGCCTAATATAAGATCTTTCTGCAGCAGGCATGAAGCACAAGTATCTCACTAACTTTAGTCTACTTATCTTGAGATGAGCTCAAATTGTATTTTGAATTTGCTAGGTACCATTATTTTATTGTATAGTAATTAAAATGATCAATGTATTACAGAGAAAGTTTCCATTAAAAATAATTTATCTTTATGCATCTCAGTTCTCTATTATGTTTTGAAACATTCTTTGCTATTTTTTCATATCACTTCATATTATTATTATTTTTGTAAGCATTTCTTAGTGATTTCTTCCTTGGTCCTTCAACTGTCCTTTGTTCTTTGGAAACTTGTTTAGACCACGTTAATGGCCTTTTAGGCTTCCTCCATGTGAATAGGAGTTCACTTTTTGAATAATAAGAATGATACGTCATGGGGGGAGCATCAGGATTTTAGAGATGCTTAGGTGGGGCATGGCCAAAAAAAGGTTGGGAACCACTGGTCTAGAGGAGCTGGAAACTGGGGGCACTGTTATACAGTGGTTCCTCTCCTTTCTCCTGGACTGTGTTCAGAAAGTGGTGTTGGGGGATGAGTGTGGGTGCCTTGGGGTTCCGTCCTCTCCCCCATGCTTTTCAACATTAAAAAGCCACTGGGAGAGATCATCAGGGGGTTTGGGCTGGGTATTCATCAGTATGCAGATGATACTCAGCTCTACCTCTCTTTTAAATTGGAACCAGTGAAGGCGGTGAAGGTCCTGTGTGAGTGTCTAGAGGAGGTTGGAGGGTGGATGGCGGCTAACAGATTGAGGTTGAATCCTGACAAGACAGAAGTACTCTTTTTTGGGGGGACAGGGGTCAGGCAGGTATGGAGGACTCCCTGGTCCTGAATGGCATAACTGTGCCCCTGAAGGACCAGGTGTGCAGTCTGGGAGTCATTTTGGACTCACAGCTGTCCATGGAGGTGCAGGTCAATTCTGTGTCCAGGGCAGCTGTCTACCAGCTCTATCTGGTACGCAGGCTGAGACCCTACCTGCCTGCAGACTGTCTCGCCAGAGTGGTACATGCTCTGGTTATCTCCCGCTTAGACTACTGCAATGCGCTCTACGTGGGGCTACCTTTGAAGGTGACCCGGAAGATACAACTAATCCAGAATGCGGCAGCTAGACTGGTGACTAGGAGTGGCCGCCAAGACCATATAAAACCAGTCCTGAAAGACCTACAATGGCTCCTGGTATGTTTCCGAGAACAATTCAAAATGCTGGTGCTGACCTTTAAAGCCCTAAACAGCCTCAGCCCAGTATACCTGAAGGAGCGTCTCCACCCCATCATTCAGCCTGGACACTGAGGTCCAGCTTCGGGGCCCTTCACTGCGAAAAGTGAAGTTACAGAGAACCAGGCAGAGGGCCTTCTCGGTAGTGGCGCCTGCCCTGTGAAACACCCTCCCATCAGATGTCAAGGAAATAAACAACTATCTGACTTTTAGATGACTTCTGAAGGCAACCCTGTATCAGGAATTTTTTAATGTCTAATGTTTTACCATTTTTTAATGTGCTGTAAGCCACCTAGAGTGGCTGGAGAAACCCGACCAGATGGATGGCGTATAAATAATAAAAATATTGTTATTGTTATTGATAGTGATATTGATATTAATTTACCTCAGTTCCCTTACAGCTGCTGTTTGTCTTTTTAATTGTTCTCCAGCCAAGGTTGCTTCAGTCTCTCCATCACTCACCCAAACACATTCCTTCTGACATTCCCAGCACACACGACCTTCTTCTTTCTCCTTCTACTTTCTCACCCACTCCATTCCTCCTCCATTCTTGCCACAGGCACTGTGTTTCCCACTTTCTGTCACTCGTCTTTCATCTCCAGTCACTCAGTGTTGCTCACTCTGCACTTGCTTGCTTGCTTTCTCTCTCTCTCTGCTTCCCACGATAACCTCGCAGGCTTGGTGTGCTCTGGGACACACATGCATATGGCAGCAGTGCTTTCATCTGTGTCTGACTCAAGCACCTGTGGCTCCATTGTCCTTCCCCACTTGGCCTATTTCTGTCCCACCCACCTTTGGTGCATATGGACAGGTACAAAAGCTTTAGCACTAACAGAACAAGCTTAAGAAACCTCAATAGGTATATGTCATGGACACAACAGCCCAAAACTGGGAAGGGCAGTCTGAGCTAGAAAGCAGGCAGGCAGAAGGAGAACAAAGAGACTGGCAGATTTCTCAGACAGCTAGAAACAGTGGGTGAACACCTCCCCTCTCTGACGCTGGCAGGAATGCGGCTTATCAACAGAGTGAAGGTGGGCTGGATGAGAGCTAGCTCTGAGGAATCTCAGTGTCTCATGGCACAAGGGAGGGGGAGAATTTCCTCACCGGAACAGGAGGTAGCTGAACCCGTCAGTCCTAGAACTAGGCCAATGGAAAGGGTCCAAGACAGATGAAGAACCAATAAATGTAAGGGGATAAGTTCAGGATATTCCGCAGGAGCCGGAAGTACTCTTCAGAAGATTCAACTTGATCATGCTATATGGACGCTCGGAGAGAGCAGTCAGAGGCTAATTGCTTGTATGCAATAAATCTTCTGTAAATTACCTCTTGTGTGCCATTTTCTCAAGCCGGCAACCGGCCAGCTTCTGACAGAATACATGAAGATCAGGGGTGCCAACTCTAGGGGCCCCGAGCACCCACCAAATCTAGGGAGTGTTTCCTGCCTGCAGCTGTGTGGGGAGAGAAGCTCAACAACTTTGAGCCATCTCCCCTCATTTTCTTGAAACTGAGTCCCCCAAAATAGGGGGTGGGCTTATACATGGGGGCGTCTTATAGATGAAAAATACAGTAGTTTCTGGAGCCTAGTGCTGGTTTTGACCTATAAAGCTTTAAAAGGCTCAGGACTACAATATTTCATTCGTGTGTGTGTGTGTGTGTGTGTGTTTTCTGAATTTTAATAAATTGATCCAAATTATTTAAATTTAATACAATTTTTCAATAATAATAATAATAATAAGGTTTCCCGCTCCTGTTACAAACATGTCCAATGCTTCCTGATGTTGCCACTTCTTCTTCTTTAATCACATTCTCATCCTTCTATTAGTTTTATAGCTGAGCTATAAACAACTCCCCAAGTTGATGTCTGCTCTGCCATTAAAATTCTGGGGATTATTTTCCACAGCTCGCAGTTAAAGATCAAAGTCACATATATAAACTCCTGCCTTGTGTCCTTAGCAAATTGTTCTCTTCTCCACTCCTCATCCAGTCCAAAGAAAATTTATATAAGATCCATTCAACCTCAGTCAAGCGTGTAGGGTGTAAAAGAATTGTAGAACCCTTTGTTGAGCATAAATCATTGGCTCCCCTCTCTCTCTCAGTAACAAATAACATCAAAACACCTGCACATGATTCTTTCATTTTACAGGGGTGGTCAAGAGAGAAAAAGACCATTTAGGAACCATCAAAACAAATATTGCCTTGCCTCCCCTTCCATTCTGGCTATTGTAAGTATTTTTGCGCTTTTTGAAAATCATTGAAATACCTTCATGGCTCAAATCCAGTCCTTTTGGCAGCTGATTAATTGCAGACCTTTATCATATGCCATTTCAGGAGCGTCCCATAATCAACACCAATATTCCAAATTCATGAGGAACCGATCACAAATCATGCCTGAGACGATTCGTCCATGGCAGGGACATACTTCCGAGGTCGTGTCTGTACTGCCTTTCTAGATACGAGCTTAAGCAACACCACGGGATACTGTGCACTCCCCAGAACCCCCTGAGGAGCGTTGCCAGGAATTTTACCTCATAAATCCTGGCTTTCCCTCACCCGAACAGCTCCCCAGTCCTGAAGAGCTCAACAGACATAAATTGTGACATCAGCCAGAAACTGGACTACAATATCTCAAGGACTGCCTCTCACATATTAACTGACCCTGACCCTGAGATCACCATCTGCAGCTCTACTTTGTGTGCCCCCTCAAAAAGAGATCTGGCATGTGGCAACATGAGAATGGGCCTTTTCTGCTGTGTCTCTCCATTTATGAAATGTTCTTCCCAGGGAGGCTCGCCTGGCACAATCATATCTTTAGGCACCAGGCAAAAACTTTCCTCTATTACCAGGCCTTTAGTCCTTAACTATCTGTGAAGTGGGAGGAGTGTTAATGTATTTCTTTTTACCTATAGACTTTAATGTATCTACTGTAGGTGTGGTGTTTATTTATTTATTTACTTGGTTGGTTGTTTGGTTGGTTGGTTGGTTCTAGGTCGCTTTGGGTTGTCCTGGGCAAGATAAAGCAAATAACAAATTTAATAAAGAATAAAAATAACAACAAATGGAGAAGCGTTGGGGTTTCTCGGGGATGATTTCCTCTGTGTCATGTATTTTCAATGACAGCTCCCTGGTAGTGGCAGATATTCTCCTTTAAAGCAGCAGGTCACATTTAGTCCTATATTCTCACCATATAAAATTCCGTGATCTCCGTGGCTCCTTGGCGGCTCAAACCAACAGGCTTGTTTGGCTCAGGAGAAGTGCTTATGAACCAGCCCGGGAATGCTGCAGATTCCAAGCTGTATGTCTCTTTGCCACCAGGCTTTCTGAAGAAAGTGGAGCTCCTGAATTCGTTCACCTCATTGTACATTTCCTTAATATTTCCAGGCTAAAAGAAAACAGAAATGCAAAGACTTGGGTAGAAAGAAAAGTTGTATTGCAGTTGCTTGAGAAAAAGCAAATGTTTCTGGGAGGGAAGGGGAGGATCTTGAAAATATGGGATTATTTTTAAATACCCTAAAAATTGCTTTAAAAAAATATTATTGTTTTTAAACTTTTTAATATGGTTGCACTTTATTTTTAATTGTATTTTTCTATTGCTTCGTTGTTTGCCACCCTGGGCTCCTTTGGAGGAAAGGCAAGGTAGAACTTTAATCGATAAAAGCAACAACAATGCCTACTAGAATGCATTAATTCATCTAAACGTGTAAGTTTTTGTTTTAATGGGGATAATAATAATAATAATAATAATAATAATAATAATAATAATAATTTATTATTTATACCCCATCCATCTGGCTGAGTTTCCCCAGCCACACTGGACAGCTCCCAATCTAGTGTTAAAAACAATACAGCATTAAATATTAAAAACTTCCCTAAACAGGGCTGCCTTCAGATGTCTTAAAAATAGGATAGCTGCTTATTTCCTGGACATCTGATGGGAGGGTGTTCCACAGGGCGGGCGCCACTACTGAGAAGGCCCTCTGTCTGGTTCCCTGTAACTTGGCTTCTTGCAGTGAGGGAACCGCCAGAAGGCCCTCGAAGCTGGACCTCAGTGTCCGGGCAGAACGATGGAGGTAGAGATGCTCCTTCAGGTATACTGGACCAAGGCACATCTCTCTTAGCAGTCCCCCACCCCATTCACAGTGGCTCCTCGGAGAATAGGAGGGACTGCTGGTCTCCTCCCACCCCTAGGGAGAAAAGGTAAGGGGCTGCCCTCTGGGCCCCATTCAGAGTGAGCCAAAGCAGGCCCTTTCCCACCCATGATGCCCTTTGATTCCCAGTTCAACCATTGAGTAAGGTTGGTTTGATTCCTTGCTTTGTTCCTAAGGTAGATCTTCCCACCTTCTTCTGTGGCAGGGGGCACCGTTTTGTGGTTCGCCAGAGGTACTAAAATGATTGTACCAGCCCTGGACAAAACTCACCACTGCCTTTAGTTGAGGCCCTCCTCCAGATTCCACACAGGACAGGACACGTCCATTGAAGCCAATAAAGATTACATTTCCTGTAATACCTCTGTTGGGATATATGTCAAATACTACCTCTGGAGACAAAAAACAAAACAGGGTCAGTACCGTGAGAGGGAGTAAATCATGCATTCTTATTTGGTACAGGAGTTTTGTAGGAGAAGCCAAAATGGAAGGAAGGTTTTCAATAGGATGGGAAACTACTGATGATCCCCTCAAAATCAAATATGTGTCTATACACATGATCACTACAGTAGACACGTGTCCAGTTTTCATGAGTTTCTGCTACATAGTGCCGGTAGTTTGCATAGACCCACAGATAATCCCATGCCCTGTTTGTAATTTTTCCACCTCTTGTGGCAGAAGTGGGGAACTCTTTTTGGCCTGCAGTCCTCAATCCCTTCTGGGCAACATTCCAAGGGCCACATGCCACTGCTGAACACTGTTATGTACTGAGTTGAATAGGATCCAAAATGCAGCAGTCTGATTGGTCCACAGGAGCCACCCAATCCAGCTCCAGGTGGAAGTGAATCCACAACCTGATTGGCCTACAGGAGAATCCCGGAATTAGCCAATCACATGGAGCCCATTGTGTAAATAATGTATATAAAGCAGACATCCTGGGGGAACTTCCATTCCTCCTCACCACTATGAGCTGAATAAAGAGAATGAAATCCACTCTCGACTCCGAGTATATTTCAAACACTTCCCTTGTTTTCTTATAATGGCAATGGTGCTGCAACTAAGTTCCGGTGAGTTCTGGATGATAAAAAACCCTGTTTCCTGATTCCTGGCTACTCAGCTCCAGAATGTAAACAAGTGTTCGGTCAGTAACGGCAGGACCAGCAAGATGCAAAGAAATCATAAGAACTATTACCTGATGCGTTGGAATTTGGTGGGGATGCTATCAGATGGTCATTTTGCAGGACGAGGATCTTGTGGTTGATGTCTGTAAGTCTGCAGCGCCAGGGATACTCTAATGCTGGACGAACGCCCCCGGAAGGAACTGGGGAACACATTAGGATGGAAATATATAATGTACCCAAAAACACATCCATATGCAAGAAAAAATGGGGAGTAATCTAAAGAAGGAACAAGCAATACTTAGAAATAATCACATTTTTGCATGGCATGGCAACTGCCCTGTTTGGCATCAATTGTGCAGAGTTAGAGTATTGTGCCTACAGTTGGTTAAACAAGTTCCTAGTTTTACTTTTATATGCCTGTTGTCTTTGTCCATGGAGTTTTCTTGGCAGGGGTACTGGAGTGGCTTGCCAGTTCCTGCTCCAGGTGGATCACGTTTAGTCAAAACTCTCCACTATGACCTGTCCATCTTGGGTGCCCCTGCACAGCATAGCTCATAGCTCCTCTGAGTTATTCAAGCCCCTTCGCCATGTCAAGGCAGTGATCCATGAAGGAGGAAATCTATCAATTCTTAAGGAAATAGGTAAGCCCTGAGTGCTCACTGGAAGGACAGATCCTGAAGCTGAGGCTCCAATACTTTGGCCACCTCATGAGAAGAGAAGACTCCCTGGAAAAGACCCCGATGTTGGGAAAGATGGAGGGCACAAGGAGAAGAGGACGACAGAAGACGAGATGGTTGGGCAGTGTACTCGAAGCTACCAGCATGAGTTTGACCCAACTGCGGGAGGCAGTGGAAGACAGGAGTGCCTGGCGTGCTCTGGTCCATGGGGTCACGAAGAGTCGGACATGACTAAATGACTAAACAACTACAACAAAGTTTTACTTTGTTCAACCAGTGCTAAAACCACAGGTAAGTATACTGCCAAAATGAAAAATTAGATGCATCCTTCACTGACAATGCTTTAGACTGCAATCCATGTCATTTGCCATAACATGTTATGGACATGGCTCCCAACAAGCAACCTAGGCACTGGTGGCGAGATATATTGTCATTTCTTTGCCGTTTTCCTTCAACACTGCTATAGCAGCTGTGGGTCAAAGAGCTTGGGCAGCCTTAGGGAACCTGAAAAGCCACTTGGGATGAGCAAGTGATGGACTCATCAAGAAGGAACCAAGCAACCCAGACTACCCAACAAGAAACACCAAACCCAGCAAGCAGCCACCCTGAAGGTTTGCCAAGACCTCATGCTCACATATTGTCCCTGGCTGAAAACACTAAGCAGCCTTCAAAAAAGAACATTGTAGGAGCATGGGACTCCAGGTGTTCAGGGCCTTTATCAATGCTTCCTAGAGAACCGGCTTGATGTTCATTCTATACCAGAGGTCAGCAACCTAAGGCCCGCGGGCTGGTTCTGGCCCAAATGGGTTCTGGATCCGGCCCGCAGATGGTCCAGAAATTGCTGCATGGTTCTGATTCATATCGTTTGGGCTGCGTCATTTTTTCTCCGGAAATCGCTGTGGCGCTTGGCGCCACAGACATGCACAGACGCGTTTTCCGGCATTGCACTGCACCAGTCTGGTCCGCAGAGTGATCCAGCCCATGCCCAGTAAGCCTTGCTGACCTCTGTTCTGCACCTAACAGCTTTAGAGCTGTCCATGGTGCTGGTCTTTGACTGGCTCCCTATTTTCTCTCTTGTCTTAGCTGTTGGATTTCTGGCTTTGAGTCACCTCCCACCGCTTGTATATTTAATTCCGTTCCTCCTGATTAACGGAAAGCAATCAATCAAACTGACCCAGCCAACTGATATGTATTCTGCATTTCAATAGCACTAACCTGGATGGAAAACTGCACACACTGGTTTCTGCAGAGGAGATCAGTTACCTCACTCTGTAGGTATGCTCGTCATTTCCCTTTTGGAAACAAGCTCTGATGAGGCTTGCCTCCAACTCTGTCCCTGCCATCATCCACCATGGGATGGGATACCTAAGATTCAGTGCAGCATCAAATGGGAGAAGAGCCTGCTAATATATTTGAGAAGAAACCACACCAAACCTTCAAACAGTGGTGGATGGTGTCCACTGGGAATGGTGGGGTGGAATGAAGAAAAACCCACATTAGCCAGAGCCAATGGCAGGCAGAGCAAACCAATTCAGGTTTGGCCCCCATCCTCCTCCCTGCTGAGTTCTCCAGGTATTGCTAAGGAGAAGCTGACAGCCAGCGCTATAGTATTTTTTTGTATTATTAAAATCAAATTTATTACCCACCCTTCACCAGCAGGTCCCAGAGTGGGTTACAACCATTTAAAAGTCAGAATTAAAAGCAATTAGAGTCACAGGTTGGGTCCTGAAAACACACATCTCAGGCATCAAAGAACAGGATAAAGAGGTGCATCTTCAGCATTTAGCAGCCCTGTTGCTTTAGCAGTCAGCCTGGTTGCCCTAGTCCTGATAAACCTTAGCCTCTGTGCTTTAGACTGACAGGCCAGGGTTATATCCAAATATAGGACTGTATGTGGTCAACCAAATACTGTATGGAATCTGTACTCTAAGGCAGGCCCAGGCAGATGGGGAGGAGGAATGGGAACATAATCAGAAAACCATGAAAAGCTCAGTTAGAGCCATGCCCAGAGAAGAATTCCTGTTATTTCTTTGGAGATAGTGACGGATTCCTGTTCCTGGAAGAGGCCTTCATGTATCCATTAACAATTTTTGGACAGAAGTTGGATTCACATGGCTAAGTTTTTAATTCTTTTAAGCTGCAGCCCGTTTTTATTTATTTGCATTTTACATTGCACTATGCTGTTTTATTATTGCTTTAGATCCACCTTTGCTAACCTGGTGCTTCTCAGATGATTTGGTCTGTAGCTCCTATCAATCCCATGCAGAGTGACTGTGCTAGCTTAGCTTGATAGAAGCTGTAACAGCTCAAAATAGATGGAGGGCACCAGGTTGAAGAAGCCTGTCTTAGTTATATTAGACTAGTTGTTGTTGTTGTTGTTGTTGTTGTGTAAGTTGCCCTGGGAATGCTGACTGACAGAGAAATTAACTTTGCCATCTGTTTGAATCTTAGTGCTGAAATTCTGACAGTTTGAGATTCAAAGTTTTTTCTTATTGTTCCTGTATTTCTTTTGCAAATACTGCTTGACTGTAATAACAAAACCTCTAATTGGTTTACAGGTTATATAAAAATTTTCAATGAAAACAGTTTAAACAAAAAAGTAAAACTATACAAAAGGCCATTAAAATTGTAGAGCAGACAGAAAAGAGATTATAAAACACATCAACACCTAGAGGTCTGGATAGGCCTGCCTAGACAAAAATGTTTTAAGCATGTCTCCAAAAGGGCACAGTGAAGCTGCCTGCATGATATCAATAGGCAGGGAGTTCCAAGGTGTGGATGCTGGCTGCAACATTAAAAGACTGATTTCTTACAAGTGTGAAATCTTTAACAATGCCCATTCCAAATCAGGGGGCAGTTCAGATCTCTGAGCAGAGGTGCTGTATGCTGACAAGGTCTCATTCTTGTCAACAACTGTGCTGAAGCATTCTTCACTAATTACAGGTCTCTGATTAAGCACAGGGGAATCCCCATACAGAGAGCATTGCCTCTTGAAGCCACTTCAGAAAGAAAGACAGACAGACTTCTCTCTATACAGTATATATATTAATGTACAGTGGTACCTCGGGTTAAGTACTTAATTCATTCCGGAGGTCCATTCTTAACCTGAAACTGTTCTTTACCTGAAGCACCACTTTAGCTAATGGGGCCTCCCGCTGCGGTTGTGCCACTGCTGCACAATTTCTGTTCTCATCCAGAAGCAAAGTTCTTAACCCGAGGTACTATTTCTGGGATTGCGGAGTCTGTAACCTGAAGCGTATGTAACCTGAAGCGTATGTAACCCGAGGTACCACTGTAATGTAATGTAATGTAATGTAATGTAATGTAATGTAATGATGTAATGTTTAGCCTGGAGAAGAGGAGGTTAAGGGGTGATATGATAGCCATGTTCAAATATATAAAAGCATGTCACATAGAGGAGGGAGAAAGGTTGTTTTCTGCTGCTCCAGAGAAGCGGACACGGAGCAATGGATCCAAACTACAAGAAAGAAGATTCCACCTAAACATTAGGAAGAACTTCCTGACAGTAAGAGCTGTTCGACAGTGGAATTTGCTGCCAAGGAGTGTGGTGGAGTCTCCTTCTTTGGAGGTCTTTAAGCAGAGGCTTGATAACCATATGTCAGGAGTGCTCTGATGGTGTTTCCTGCTTGGCAGGGGGTTGGACTCGATGGCCCTTGTGGTCTCTTCCAACTCTATGATTCTATGATTCTATGTAATGTTGAAGCCACTTCTGATTCTTTTATTTTCTCAATATCTAGCCTCCAATGATTTTCAGAAAGCTATCTGCAGATTTGGGAACATTGCCTTGGAAAACAAATAGAAAAGTAAAGAATTTGGTTTCTTTACATGGAAAGAAATGTGCCAGTTCGTTCTTGTGGGTGTACAAACCTTCATCTCCTCCTGCTTTCTCCATTCCTTCCTGAAGATTGGCTGACATTCAGGATATTTGTCACCTCTTCAGCAGTTACAGCTGTTGAAACAGAGAGTGATAAGCTACAGAGGACATCTTAAGGCACCAGGCATGTCCAAAGTCCATTTTGGGGGCCTAATCCAGCCCACTGGTTGGTTTAATCCAGCCCCTGCGGCAGTTTATTTCCTGGGGTAAAATCCTTTAAAAAGCTCAACAACCTCAACCCTAAAAAAGGTTAACAACTTTGGTTGGCCCTCACAGCCCTTCACTTCATCAAATCTGGCCCTCTTTGAAAAAAGTTTGGACACCACTGTAAGCATTCTGAACAGAAACAGTGGTGCACTGACTGTCACTTGAGCTATCCTGCAGCCTCACCTTAAGCAACAAGGGGGATGGGTCATTACTGGAAGAGTACAGAGTCAATGGCCTCATCGAGGCAGAAACCAACAAGAGAAACAATGAATATGTTATTTTCACCAAAAAGTGCACTTTTGTGGACACTTTACTCCAATATGTGCAATTTTTTTCCACATTACTTGACTGGATAACTGCACTGCAAAATCTGGACAAGTGTAAATTTCAAAAGGTTGCTGAGTTTCAGGTTGCGCATTGTTTTGGAAAGCACAATTTCGATAGGCTCGCCTTTGAATGAAAATTGAATCAAATTTCTGTCCCATCCTTAGTTTCCCTCACCTAGAGTAAAGAGAAAGCCTGACAGGGCCCATCCGAGCTGCAGGAGGGCCTGGCAAGACCCGCAGTGGCCATGCAAAAGCCCAGCAGGTCCTCCTTGAAAATTCGGGGGTCCTCAGCCCCTCTTGGATGGCACCCCAATATAGCATCTCTCCCAAGTTTTTAAATTTAAAGTAGCCATGGAGCTCTACAATTTTGTTCAAAGTAGTGGCTCTGGGGAAGAGAGGACTTCTCTTTTTTTACCCTTTCACTCCCCCTGCCATTTTCTGAATCAAAATTCCCCAAACACTATAACCATCAGATAAAAATATAGTACCTCCCCCATCTCTTCCACTATGGAGCTAACAGCAGCTTTGTAAGGACTGGAAGAGGACAGACAGACAGACAGACAGACAGACGTTCGCTTTCCATTATATAAAAACAAACTGTACAGGCTGGATTATAATAAATGCATAACCAACCATACAGCAAACGAAAAATAGAAAAATGAAAAAAATAAAGGAGGGATGCATGCAGAATCTTAACAAACAGCAAACCATACCAGGTCACAGGAGCTGTTAAACTAAACCATCACAGTTCCCTGGGATTCTTAGTCTGTTTCTTAAGTGGCTATAATGATAGGGAAATCATTCAAGGGAAGAGCTAGACCAGGGATTACCAGCATTGCATTGATGACTGCAATGGGGCTTTTGAGGCCTTTCGCCGGCACCCACAAAGCCTCTGGGAGTCCCTGGCAGCTCTCTTAGTCCTGGGACGGCAAGGGTGGTTAGTTTTTTCTTCCCTTATAAATTTCTAAAGTGCCGCAGGTTCCCACATCCACTTTCAGCTGTGTGTACTTTAAAAGGCTCAGGATAATTCCCAGATCCCTGTGAAGTGTGTATGTGCACGCATTCTCCTTTTATTCGAGGGATTGATTTGGGGGAGAAGAGAGATAAGTGACAGGCGGGGGAGGGGGACCTCCCACAGCACTCACTCAAAATTCGAAGTGTGCCCACAGGACTTAAAATATTGGTGATCCCTGAGCTATACACAGCTTTCCTGCCTCACAGGTGGTTTAGTCCTAACAGGGGAACAAAGCAGCTCAAGAAAAGAAAGCGTAGAGAGACAGTTGTGGAGATGGTACCTGCACTGATGTAGAGCAGTCTTGTGCTGTGGGACGGAGGTTCCTTCTCTGTGCTCCTCCAGTGGTCCTTACAAAACTCTTTATAGCAGCCCACAGACACCGGTGGGTGTGATTTACATATTCAAGGGTAATTTGAGTTGAGCCTTATTACTGGCAGATGTTTACAGAAGATGCCAATCTCACGACACTTTAAAGGGCCTTGTCGATGGTGGTGCCTGGCCTGTGGAACGCCCTCCCATCAGATGTCAAGGAAATAAACAACTTCCTGCAGCCAATCCTGCACCAGTGTAGGCACCTGCCCAGAAGCCGTGCCAGCGTCATGGAAGTCAGTCCCCTTGTGATGTGGTGTCCGCAGCGTGCAGGGGCTGACCGAGCGGGTGGCAGGGTCCACGGGCCGGATTTACGAGCTGAGGGGGCCACATTCAGCCCCCAGACGTAGTTTGCCGACCCCTATTCTAAGACATTCCAGGTTTGAGCTGTAAGTAATTGAATGACAGGGTCTCTGATGTGATTGCAGCTACCCTGAACCCAGATTACCTATGTCTAAGTTCTTGTGAAACAGGATTTCCGTTTTGAAGGAAATCTCTAAGGCAAAAATGACCCTTCATCTCACATTAAAATATTAATTTTCTCAGCTGGGCACAATGCACCATTGGGGGGGGCAGGAGGGGTCAAGAGGGAGTAAATCCCACCAGAGCTGGGGTTGAATTGGACAGCAGGAGACTGGAATTCCTGGATCCTAAAGAGGTGCTACTTCACCCCTTTCTTTCAGTGCACATTCTTCCTCATTTTCCAACCCATGCAAATGCTGTATTTTGCCCTTCCTTTCGTTCTACCAACCAAAATGCATCTTTCTTGTGGTGGGTTTGCCTGAGATCAGGTACAAGGCAGTCAAAGGCAAAATGTGAAAACTTTGCAAAGAGGCTTAGGCAATTCTCCTGAAGTGCAGGAGGCGAAGTCCAGGAAGACTCTACTGCTGAGTGTTTTCATGAAAAGGACTTCATCAATAAGCCTTATTTCTCACATTCAGTAGGTGGTCATTGTTTTCTCGTTCCTTTTGCTGCTTTGATCGTCAGTATTCACTGCCAGCACCCGGCAACCAACCTGCAAGGATCCCATGCTCCATTTAACAGATGACAACAATGTGGGAATCATTCCTTTCATGTTCAAATAAATCTATCAAGCATTCTCAAAACTGAACTTGGCACTGACCACACCTAAAGTTGTTCCTGGTAATACTAGCTCAAGTCCCACTTGGAATGCAAAGTTAAGATTACTCATAAACAACTTCCTGAATATTAAAATTCCTTTGATTACAACACTGTTCCTTTATCTCTTCAGCATCTGAGTACTACATTGCTGATGCAGCACTAGTCAAAGCCAAGTTGAGGCTGATGTAATATGCATTCAGCTTAGTAACTTTACTAAACTCAAAATCAGTGCCTGAGCTCTGGCATATTTATTATTTAATTTTAAAACAAAAATCACATAAAAATTAACTAGGGTAAAGGTAAAGGGACCCCTGACCATTAGGTCCAGTTGTGACTGACTTCGGGGTTGCGGCGCTCATCTCGCTTTATTGGCCAAGGGAGCCAGCGTACAGCTTCCGGGTCATGTGGCCAGCATGACTAAGCGGCTTTTGGCGAAGCAGAGCAGTGCACAGAAATGCCGTTTACCTTCCCGCTGGAGCAGTACCTATTTATCTACTTGCACTTTGACATGCTTTTGAACTGCTAGGTTGGCAGGAGCAGGGACCAAGCAACGGGAGCTCACCCCGTCGCAGGGATTTGAACCGCTGACCTTCTGATCGGCAAGTCCTAGGCTCTGTGGTTTAGCCCACAGCACCACCTGCGTCCCCTTAAAAAATAATAATTAACTATTTAACTCCTATTTACAGAATTGCATTTCATTCCTCTTTTTGTGCACTTTAGCTTCCTATCTGACTCCCAAATTTTGGGTGAGAAATAAAGAGGCAAGTTGCAGGTTATAGGGTAAACTACGATCACTGTATTAACCACAACTTAAGTGTGTAAGGAATACTGAGATCCAAGAGCTTATCAAAACTTCATAAGGGAAATCAGACAATCTGTGGGAAACGTACCAATTCTCTCTCTGACTTCTAAGCCTGTCTTGCATGGGCAAGCCTAAACTGCAGGGAATAAACCTGGACATTACCCCCTATTTAAAGTGAGGAGAGAGGTTTTCCTGAAACACCCCACCCTCCAAAATACATATTCCAGAGTGTGTGACAAAGGTCAGTGGTCCATAACCTGCCCCACAAGGTTGCAAAGTCCTCTGTGCAAGTCTCTGGAATCACTATTCACCTGAAAAGTGCTTGATGGAGGGTTATTGGTTTGTTTTGGTTTTGCTCTTTATTCTTATGTAATTTTTGTTCTGGTTTTATCCTGTATTTTTATGCTGCGAACCACCCTGAGCTCTACAGATGAAGGGCTGTATACAAATTTAATTAATAGTAATAGTAATAATTATAGGCACCAATTCTGTCCACATGCTTCCCCATTTCCCCACACTTAGGTAAGGGTAAAGGACCCCTGACAGTTAAGTCCAGTCACATACGACTCTGGGGTTGCAGCGCTCTTCTCGCTTTACTGGCCAAGGGAGCCAGCGTTTTGTCTGCAGTTTTTCCAGGTCATGTAGCCAGCATGACGAAGCCGCTTCTGGCGCAACAGAACACCAAAACCAGAGCAGCACACGGAAACGCCATTTACCTTCCCACCAGAGTGGTGCCTATTTATCTACTTGCACTTTTTTTGGCGTGCTTTCGAACTGCTAGGTTGGCAGGAGCTGGGACCAAGCAACAGGAGCTCAACCCGTTGAAGGGATTCGAACCGCCGACCTTCTGATCAGGAAGCCCCAGAGGCTCCATGGTTTAGACCACAGCACCACCCACGTCCCTATTTCCCCACACTTATGTACCTGCAAAGCAACCAGAAGCCAGTCAAGCCAATCAACCTGATTATTCAGCACCCACAGCTAATTGCTCCAGGCTTGTAATACAGTATTTCCTTCCACCAGCCAGTTGCAGAAAGGAACAAAGAAGTTCTGCTCAGTTCCAACTATGATGACTAATCTTTCACTGCATACAGGGCAAGCAGGCTGGCTGTGTCTTGTCTTCAGGGAAGGAGGAGGAAGAGAGTGGTAATAAGACTTTTTATAGCCTTTGTCCACTCCTCCTCCCTGATGACAAATGCCAGTGACATCAGAGGTGGCAACTTATTGCCTCTCCTTCTGCAAAAGTCCTCCCACTCAGATCCCTTTTGGGACAGTGAGGGAAGTGATATAACAAACATAAAATGTCTCTCTTTCCCCTTAATAATGAGTCCCCCCCCCTATATATTGAATAACTGTGTCCTAGCTGAGGAGACTCCTGAGAGTCCCATGGACTGCAAGAAGATCAAACCTCTCCATTCTTAAGGAAATCAGCCCTGAGTGCTCACTGGAAGGACAGATCCTGAAGCTGAGGCTCCAATACTTGGGCCACCTCATGAGAAGAGAAGACTCCCTGGAAAAGACCCTGATGTTGGGAAAGATGGAGGGCACAAGGAGAAGGGGACAACAGAGGACGAGATGGTGGGACAGTGTTCTCGAAGCTACCAACTTGAGTTTGACCAAAGCCACTTCTGAGCTAGAGAGGAGGTTGCGGGCCCACCCCCTCCCACACACGCGGGGGCTGGCTCTTAGCCCCTGCGAAAACGAGGGAATCCCCGGGCGTGCCTACGACCCGGCCCACCAATCAGCGGGCTGGGGAGGCGTGGCCTAGCCCATTTAAGCCCGGCGCGCCCAGGGAACGCCCTCTTTGCCCTGTTCCAGCTGCCCGGTTTTGGATCTCGGTTCATTGCACGGAACCGCCTTTCATCCGATTTTAATCCTTCGTTTACTGTTTCCTTGAACGGCTATCTTTGCTGTAGCGCTCTTCTGACTCCGCGACCGGCACAGCCCCCCAAACTCCGTGCGTGCCCGAGCCTTCCGGGCTCATCTGCGTGTCCGTGCACTGCTGCTGTGCTTTGGTAAGCCGCTGCCGGGCACTTAAAATAAAAGAGCTGAAATCACTGGCACAGTGCTCGACGGGCTGGGTCGCGCTTTTCTTTCGAGCCTTGCTCGATTGGCGGTTAGGCATTGGCAGGGGTAATTGTTATACAAATGAATGGGGGGAAGGAAGCGCCATCACCTTCCCACAATGAAAAAGGGTAGTCCGGTAAAGGACTCGGGGGGGGGGGCATTGCCTTATCCGAAACCTAGGGAGGTGAGGGCCTACGGCACGCCCCCGAGCGGTGACACCCGTGGGATCCTAGTTGGCGTACTTCAACAGGACTCCCACGGCTGATGGATAACCCTTCCCGGTCTCCATGCCGGGTAGTCGATAGGAGCCAATGCCTAAGGCCAATACCTTCCAATTCCTGTAATCAATAAAGTTGTGGCCTTTTACGCCCATTAACCTTAAATAATGTGTCCGGTGTCTTCATTTCACATGGGGGGAGGGGACTTGCCACGCAAGCTGCAGGAGGCAGTGGAAGACAGGAGTGCCTGGTGTGCTCTGGTCCATGGGGTCACGAAGAGTCAGACATGACTAAACGACTAAACAACAACAAAGCTGAGAAGATTGTTTCTATAATTCTTCGCCTGTCTTTTCAAAGCTGACCATTTAATGATTTCCATTCGATCATATATCTTTTGTAATGTTGGGTCTTTTCCATGATTTTGCAAATGCTATTCATGCCACTATAACAATGTGTAAGATTGGGATTTGTTTCTCTACGGGCACAAAAATCATTAAAGACACACCACTGGGTCTAGCTCTATTTTCCACAGAAATATTTCACTGATTATTCCCACTACTATCTTCCAATATCTAGCTACCTTTTTGTACTCATATATCCATTTGGTAACTGACAGATCCCATATTTTCCCTCTTATACAATTTCCCCCTCATTGTAAGATGCCACCGTGTACTCAACTTGAGACAATTTTCTGTGGGCTACTAAAAAAGCATGAACATCTTCTAAAGAAACCCTTCATCTGACACATTTCTCAGCACATCTCTACATAACACCTTGTTTACTAGTTCATGAAACTTCTGACTGCTCCTGATGTGTTGGTTGTTGCTTTTCATAAAATGCAGTTGATCGGGCTGTAAAATCGACAGCATCAGCAATGGATGGGGGGTTATTAATTGCTTTCCTAAACTGTCCACATAGTGCTGCAATGGACTTCATTTTGCTACACCCCAAATATATCAGATTCCAGCTTTCAGTTCCCCTTAAAAACAATAGTTCCAATCTATGCTGATGAATTATTTTATTTCAAAATAAAACAGAGTATTTGCAGACCCATCTCGCTTACTCAAACCAACAGGTTGGTTTGGCTCAGGTGAAGTGCTTATGAACCAATCTGGGAACTCTGCAGACTGAAAAGAGCATGTCTCTTCGCTGCCATCAGTTTTGCTGTAGAAGGTGAAGCTCTTGAATTCCTCATTTTTTTCATAAAGCTGACGAATTTTTCTCTCCTAAGAAAACATGAAAATTCAGACAGAAAAGTTACATGGTATTAATAGGACAGCATGGTTTCTGGATTAACGACAAATAGTCCATTTCAAAGCTTGTGTTCCATGCCAACAGTTTCTATTATCGGGGTTTTTTTTCTGTGTTCTATACTACTACATTATTTTTTTAAAAATGGGGAAATATCAGAAACCAGTAATTAAAGTTCATTCTATTCCACTGGAAATGGAAGCAAACTAATTAAAGGACAATTTGGAACTAATTACCTAACAGTGTTGACAGGACATAATGAAGCAGGCAGAAACAACAAGCATAGGAACCTTTTAATTAAAGGCACAATAGCCCCTAAAATCCTGAATTATGCTTTGTCTCTCCACACTGGATAGGCTAGCGCAACAATCACATTCTGTCACAAAAAAGACTGCCACCAATCATGTCTGGGGTAGAAATAGGAAGGATATATAGAATGCAGTGTAATCTACTGTTGTACTATCATACCTCGGGTTAAAGATGCTTCGGGTTAAATGTTTTCAGGTTGCATCCCGCAGCGACCCGGAAGTACCAAAAAGGGTTACTTCTGGGTTTCGCCACTCGCGCCTGCGCAGATGCTCAAAATGACGTCATGCGCATACGCAGAAGCGGCAAATCACGACCCTCGCAGATGCGGGTTGTGTTCTGCTCAGGTTGCGAATGGGACTCCGGAACGGATCCTGTTCACAAGCAGAGGTACCACTATATATAAAACACTGTAATGTGCATCCATGTAAGCATTCTCTGTAAAAAGGGGGCAAACAAAAAATAGTCATTCCAAACAAAGTGTGGAGAAGTATCCCTGGGTCTCAGTATTCCTCCTCTGTAAGCAAAGACATCTTGGTACAGAGTACGAGGACTGTGTTTAGCACAGAATGTACATAATCCTAATCATAGAGGACAAACAGATATGTGACATGGGGGATTCCCTTTGTATAAGGGCTGCCTGACTATTGAGAGGGGTTCAAAGATCTACTGACAAGGACTGCACCTTTAATCCCAACTCTATAAGTACTCTTAAAAAGATAGAGTTTTGTTTTTCCAAAGCTCAGTCACAGACTTTAACAAAACCATGTGGGATGCTCTTATATCCAGCAGGGTAGGTTAATAACCATGCAGAAGGTGTAGATGGAATGAATTGCAAAAAACCCCCACACAACCCATCTCTGATATAAGTGGTTCAGGTAATATCCAACCAGATATTACTTAGTAGTTTCATCTTCCTAATGCTTTGAACTTCCATTAGATAAGAACTAGCCTGTTCAGACCAGTTGAACTATTGAAAAAAGGGGAGTTAAACTGTAAACATAGATTGGAGATAAAAGAAAAGGATATTTGTCTATTCAGGCTAGGGTTCTCAACAGAGGTCGAGGAGTGTCATAGACTCTAGAATGGTGCTCTTGACATGCATTGGAATAGAGTCACTATCTTCATGACAGGATAATCTTTTAGGATTACAATTCATAGGATTGAAGAGTTGGAAGGGACCAGGAGGGTCATCCAATCCAACCCCCTGCAATGCAGGAATCTTTTGCCCAATGTGGGGCTTGAACCCACAACCCTGAAATTAAGAGTTTCATGCTCTACCGACTGAGCTCTCTCAGGACAGAGTGGATTCAACAACTGAAACTGAAACTGAACTACAACTACACCTGAAACTCACCTCTAACTTTAGCTGAGGTTGACCTTCACCAGACTTCACACAGAATAGGGTGTAGCTCTTATCTCTGAGCCCAATAAATATGGGTCGCTTTTTTCGATCTAGAGAGTGGTTTGGGAGTACAACCATTAACTCATCTGGAGAACAACAGAGAAACAGGTCAAATGGTACAAGAGAGAGTGAAAATCATCTTTCAGTGGTGCTAGAGTTTTGGATGAGAAGATACTAATTGGAAGGTGGTGGTGGCGGCGGTTGTTCTTGTTGTTACAAAAATTCATATCCCATCTTTCATCTTTCATAGAGTTCAAGGTGGTGTACATGGTCCTCACCCTCCTCATTTCATCCCTGCAATAACCCTGTGAGGCAGGTTAGGCTGAGAGATAGTGACTGTCCCATGGTTAACCAGTGAGCTTCATGGCTCAGTGGAGATTTCAACTTTGGTCTCCAAGGTCCTAGCCTAACATTCTAGCCACTACACCATTTTGCTTAACTGTAAGATTTACTGGTGCTGATAGGGTCAATATACACAAATAGGAATATATGGGGAGGAATCAGATGGGGTAGAAATGAAAGAAGGTAGATCAGAGCATGGTCCATTTATCAGCAATGGCAATAGTCATGCACCCTATAAAAAGAGTGGCAAACCCAAACCTCCATTACCCAAATCCCAAATTTACAAATGATTGAGAAATGCATACAGACGAGAAGAGCTTCAGCAGCTACCTGATGAATTGGAATTTTGTGGGGCTGCTATTAGTATGTTGTTCTGTAGGAAGAAGTAATTCTGGTTGATATCCCAAAATCTGAACAACCAGGGCTCCCTCTTCATTTGCACATTCTCTGTACTTGAGGGATGCAAAGGCCCTGGGGGGAAATATACATAGACAGACACATATTACACAAAAACATATAAGCCAAGAGATATCTGGAGGAGGAAATAACCAACTCGGTTGCCTCTGAACACCACCTTCTGTCAGTTGCCACATTTTTAATTTTTGTGCTACACCTGGAAATAATGTGCATTTCACAGGTTGAGGCCACATACCGGTGATCACTGGGACCAGAAGCAGAAGTGGGAAGAGAAATGATTGCAAATTTAACCTATGTACACTAGCCTACTTTATACACATGCTTCTCTTCATCCAGGCAGCCAAGAGCTATAATCAGAGTTCAAGGACACATTCCAGACCAGGGAGGTACCCCAAGAAGGTGGGAGTTGAGGCCAGTGGAGGGTGTGGCCTGGGAAGAGAGGGTGTGGCCTGGGGAGTGTTCCATGGACCATATCAAGAGGGCTGCTTGGCCATATTTGACCCCTGAGCCTAAGGTTCCCGTCTCTCTAATATATAGATGAGAAGATGAATGCTTTGGTTGGTGTGTCAAGATTCCCTCGGGTTAAGTACTTAATTAGTTCCGGAGGTCTGTACTTAACCTGAAAGTGTTCTTAAGCAGAAGCACCACTTTAGCTAATGGGGCCTCCCGCTGCTGCCGCGCCACCAGAGCACAATTTCTGTTCTCATCCTGAAGCAAAGTTCTTAACCTGAAGCACTATTTCTGGGTTAGCGGAGTCTGTAACCTGAAGCGTATGTAACCCGAGGTACCACTGTATTTTCTTATTTTAAAGCCTTTCAAGAAACCACCTGTGCTGGATCTCAGCCTTAATATTACATTTCTCCAAAATGGTTGTGCCACCAAAGTTGTGCCTGCACAATTGCAGATATCCTCCAGATAATATAACCCTGTAGTTTCTTGATATGTTTTTCTCCAAACCAGCTTCAAGCCAAATGGAAGAAAAAGAATGACCTGGCTGTATTTTAACCTGTTAACACGTTCACAGCCAAACTGATGACCATATCCTATGGGGATACAATGGATATCTAAAGAAACTGGAGACTTTGACTGACTGCAAAGCAGCAACTGTATCAGCAGATGGAATTATATGATCGCCTGTTTAGTTTTTTCTTTCCTGGAGAAACCAGTTAAACAGCAAATCAGTTAAAACAGTTCGACAAGAGTACTTGGTATACAGCCAGGTCAATCCCATTGGAACAAAGAAGGATAAACTATTGCCCAGTACTGTAGTTGCCTCGGCTGATGATTGTGCCTAAGGTGGGGAGAAGGTGGAGCCACATGGAAGCAGAGGAAGCTAACAAGTCAGAGGACAAATTCAAAGCCATGTAGAGACAATTCTGGAAGTCAGCAACATATAAGAAATGTCAGTGCTCCCAACTATTCAGTACTGCAGACCCTAAATACAGTGGTACCTCGGGTTAAGTACTTAATTCGTTCTTAACCTGAAACTGTTCTTAACCTGAAGCACCACTTTAGCTAATGGGGCCTCCTGCTGCTGCCACGCCGCCGGAGCACGATTTCTGTTCTCATCCTGAAGCAAGGTTCTTAATCCGAGGTAATATTTCTGTGTGAGTGGAGTCTGTAACCTGAAGTGTATGTAACCTGAAGCATATGTAACCCGAGGTACCACTGTAGAGCCTCTTTTCCCAGTGAGATAATGTGGCTCTCTTAAAGCAGGAATAGGGAACCTGTGTGACCCACACGGTCCCTTCCTCCCAACTCTACAATTCTACAATTTATGCAGTAAACACCTGTATCCCTCCAACGCTGTCAGGTTACAGCTTCCTTAAGCCCTGATCCTTGGCCATGCTGGCTGGCGCTGACGTGTGTCAAGAACCTAACAACATCCGGAGGGATGCAATTTCTCCACCCGTGTCTTCAAGGCATCACACTCTAGCCTGTCTCCAGGAGTCTTTAGACATTATCTCTGAAGACTGGTTGGTATCTTAGGGCAAGGAAGAAATGGCCCTAATTGTTTTGGTTGGAAGTTGCTGTGGCGATCACACAGGGTCCCCGGATGTTTCACCGTCTATTGATCCCTGTGCCACCACTTTACTTCTCGCTGCCACCACCCAGGCCCTACCTGGGACAATACTGAATCCAGTCAGGGTTAAATTGGAACATAAACTTCTGTTTATTTATTGCAGTTTAACAAGCGTGTGGTTTCATAAACAGTATTGGTCAATTACAATCATGGGGTGCCTATCCAGACCTATAACTTCCGCTACCTGCTCTCACTCACTAAACCACCTCTCAGATATTTACTTGTCTTCCCAGCCCCTAACTGTTTCTGACTCAGCTTATTTCGCTACACTAACTCAACCTACCCACAGACTCTATTCCAATTCACTCCCACTCCAACCAACCACCCAACTCCCAACGAACTCTCTCCTCCACCCCTCCCAGAGCTGGTTTTATAGTGCCTCTAACTCCACCCCCTGGGTCCTGATTGGGTAACCTGTTTAACTATTTAACCTCCAGCACTCTCATATGTTAACGTCACAGTTGCCAGAGGGGGACTTGTCCTCACTTGGTTAGTATACCTATTGTGTGGGTGATAAAAATAAAGCCCCTTTAAATGTAGTTGATTGAAATGAACATTCTAGAATCCGTAGAAATCAGAACATAAATTAGGTCATATTCATTTCTTTACAACTATGTGATACTTTGGTATATATATTTAATATTACATATACACATAAGGAGCATTTATTATGATACCAAAGAGGGTGCTCTGTTTAGTTGTTAGTTGTGTTTTACAGACCATAGAAATTATCCAGAATTTTCTGTAGGTGCTATTTCTTCAAGATATTTTAACCTGTGTTGTAAACCACTCAGGGATTTGTTTAAATATAAATATTAAATTTTAAGTGCTCATTAATGGTTATATGTTTTAAATATTGATTATGAAATTTCAAACAACAAGAAGAAATTTTTACATTGGCTAAATAGGGATATATGCAGTTCGGGTCCTTTTCTAGGGTAACAAACAGAAAAATAAGAAGTTGCTTTTCACCTGATATTGGCCCAAATGCAGTGAATAAATCTGCCATTTCCTGATCCCAAGTTTTCTTCCTCTTGGCTTCCACCTCGTACGGCTCACATTTCTGGGGTCCCACCTTATGGGGCTCATACTTCTGGGGTTCCATCTCTACAGCGTCTCCCACTTTCTCCAGTGCTTTTATAGAATTGCTTGAACTTCAGGCTCTTGGAAGCTTTTTCTGCAGGCACAGCAACAATCTTGAGAGGGAGCTACTAAAAGAGATCGATATCATAGGCTATGATTCCTGATGAGCAGAGACCTGACAGCATCCAAATCTTTCCAAAGAAAGGTTGCTGTGGAGCAGGTCCATTGATCTGCCAGGGATGTTGTTGGACTACAACTCCCATCAGCCCCAGCCAGCATGGCTAATTGGTCTGGGATGATGGAGGTTGTAGTCTACAATATTTGGCAGATCGCAGGCACCCCATCCCAGTCTTATGGCCTATGCTACAGTCTCACCTTCGGGAAGCAAGAGTAATGGATTATTACTGGAAAAAATATAGAGTGAATGGCCTCATTGCAAGCTGCCTTTTCCTGAATCGGACTATTGTCCCATCTAGCTCAGATTTGTCTACATTGGGTGGCAGCAGCTCTACAGAGGACCCCCAGGCCGAAGTCCCTTCCTGCCCTATCATACAGGCAGGCATGGAAAGAGGAACCCATGTGTGGCTGGATTTTTAAACAGTGGGGTCACAGCCCTACGTTATATTTAAAACACATTTATACCATTGTAACAGTAATGGCTTGGCTTTCCCAAAGGAATCCTGAGAACAGTAGTTTACCCCTCACAGAGCTACAACTCCCAACACCCTTAACAAACTATAGTTCCATTATTATTATTATTATTATTATTATTATTATTATTATTATTATTAAAAGAGAGAGAGAGAGAGAGAGAGAGAGAGAGAGAGACCCAGTGTGGTGTAGTGGTTTAGAGCAGTAGACTCGTAATCTGGTGAACCGGGTTGGCGTCTCCGCTCCTCCACATGCAGCTGCTGGGTGACCTTGGGCCAGTCTCACTTCTCTGAAGTCTCTCAGCCCCACGTACCTCACAGAGTGTTTGTTGTGGGGGGAGGAAGGGAAAGGAGAATGTTAGCCGCTTCGAGACTCCTTCGGGTAGTGATAAAGCAGGATTATTAATTTTTTATTAAAAAACAAATTAAAAAAAACAAACTATAGTTCCCAGGATTATTTGGGGAAAGGCTGTGCTTTAACTATTGCTTTCAGTGTCCAATGTAGATGTGGCCTGTTCTCTGCTATAGAGCTAATAGCAGGTTTGCCAGGCCAGGGAAGAAATTTATTACGGAAACGCACATGGTAGCTGACAGGGGTATAATCATAATAAACCAAAACTATTTTTTTTTTTTAATGACAAGCTATAAATCAAGTGGGAAGGACCTGTGGTCCTCCAGACACTGTTGAACTCCAACTCCCAGCAGTCCAACCAGAATGAGGAATAGTTACTGATGATGGGAATTGTAGTCCAGCAACATCTGACTGCTAACAGTTTCCCATTTCCCATCACAAATGGAAATCTGTGCTATTCTCATTCTTAAAATTTCAGAGAAATATATTTAGCTTTGGCTCCCAATGACCATAATGACAGGAAATTTAAGTACCGTATTTTTCATTCTATAAGACACACCAGACCACAAGACGCACCTAGTTTTTGGAGGAGGAAAACAAGAAAAATATATATTCTGAATCTCAGAAGCCAGAACAGCAAGAGGGATCGCTGTGCAGTGAAAGCAGCAATTCCTCTTGCTGTTCTGGCTTCTGGGATAGCTGCGCAGCCTGCATTCACTCCATAAGACGCACACACATTTTCCCTTACTTTTTAGGAGGGAAAAAGTGTGTCTTATAGAGCGAAAAATACGGTATTTAGAAATGGGCTAAGGGAAGGTCTATACACAGAAATATTTGCCTTACAGGTGCCTTACTGGAAGCAGAGAAGAGCCTTCCTAGCCAAAATGGCGCCATGGGGTTGTATTCAACCCCAAGGGTGGGGTCGGCACTGCAACCTGCCTGCCATTGACCAAATTGGCAGGCCAGCTGCAATCTGCTTCCTGGGCCTGGGTGAAGCTGATACAAGTTCCCCCAAGCCCAGAAAAAACTCTCACCTCCAGCACAACCACTGGATCCAAGGGAGACGTTGTTGCCGTCCCACATTTACGAACAGTTTCTCAAATTTTTCTTCTCTTCTCTCCTTTCTTTATGCTTCCACTGCTCCCGTATTTTTATTCAATGCCCCCCAATTGCACCTGAGGCTACTACCACCATCCCCTGGATGGTTCCAGCGCCCCACAGACTGTGGCTTAGCCCTTGCGGGAAACACTGATCAAGTCCAAGAAAAGAAAGTGTAGAGTGGACAGTACCTGTGCTGATTTGGGAAGTCAGCTGCAGATTCCCTCCCTGTGCTCTCCGCAAGGAATTGCCCAGCGTTTTATAGTTAACCCGGTGACACTGGTGGGTGTGACCAGGTGCTGAAGGGTTATTTTGTGGTCAAATACGTGGCTGAGCCTGATTGTAGAGCTGCTCTTTCTAGAAGCTGGGGGCCCTGGAACACTGTAAAGAGGAACTTAAAGCAGCACAAGCTTTCCTTTGAAATCTGCACTTCTCTAAATTCTGCAACGCAGTTCTCCAGGCAAGTAATGTGCACAGAAATTCATAAAGCGTGCATGAAATATTTGTTGAAAACAACACTATATTAGAGGGGATGGCTTTGCAAAAATGTGCCTGTTAAGCAAGAGTGCATACAAAGATTTGCATACTAGAAGAAATTCACATCGAAATGCTGCTGATGACCTTTTAAAAGAAAAAAGAAAATGCAAACTGAAATGTGAAGAACTGAACTTTGGGTTGTATCTAATGCTAGTTCTGCTCAGGGCCATGGAAATGAATGCGCATGATTGACTTCATTTCATTGATTTCAGTGGGTCTACTCTAAGCAGAATGTAGCTGGATACAACCTTTAAAATTGGAAAATGAGAAACCAAAAGAAGCCAACATTGACAGATTTCCCCACTGAGCCGTCAGGCTGCAAGAGAGGTTTGGCTCTGGGGCCTCTCCATTGGCTGTGTTGAAAGATCAGCAAGTTCCCTTTTTCCTCCTCTCTCTCAGTACGTTTTTCCTTTTGTGCCGTGTCTCTTAGATTGTGAGCTAGAGGACAGGAGCTCTCTTTTCACTGGTACCGTATTTTTCGGTCTATAAGATGCACCAGACCATAAGATGCACCTAGTTTTTGGAGGAGGCAAACAAGAAAAAAAATATTCTGAATCACAGAAGCCAGAACAGCAAGAGGGATCTGGCTTATGGGATAGCCTCTTGCTGTCCTGGCTTGTGGGATAGCTGCGTGCAGCCTCTCCTGGGCAGCGGGAGGAAGGCTCCCCCAAGAGCCGCACTCCCTTTAAAGAGCATGCAGAACATGTGTGCGGCTCTTTAAAGGGAGCACTGAGCAGAGCCTCCTGCCTGCATTCACTCCATAAGACGCACACACATTTCCCCTTACTTTTTAGGAGGGGGAAAGTGTGTCTTATAGAGCGAAAAATACGGTATTTGTAAGCCTTTCTGGGAACCTTTACTGACTGAAGAGCAGAGAGGGGAGGAGGAGGAGGAGGAGGAGGAGGAGGAGGAGGAGGAGGAAAACAGCAGCAGTGACTTTTGGGGAACGCCTAGTTGGATTTTGACTTTCAGATTCAAAAAGTTCTCAGGCACCTTTCAGGGCAGCCAGCCTGTTCTGTTTCCAATCAGTGCAGCCCACAACGTCATGCTGAAAGTCTGCAACTTTTTAACATATATCACACACACACACCTTCAAGATGACAATAATGCAGTAACATTTGGGAAGCATCACAGAACAACGAATGAAGTGGAATGATATGCAGATGGACCAGTATAAATCCACCACTGATGTTCTATTATAATTGCGTCAGTGACATGTTGCAGAATAGACCTGCAAGAAAATACCAATCTAGACAGGCGCAAAGTCTCACCTGTTACCACCTGCTTCTTTATCCTTTTTTACTGCTTTGACCCTCAATATCCATTGCTAGCAGCCTGGCAACAAAGGATTTTGAGCCCCATTTGACAGAGAGCAGCAATTTGTGCATTATGCCTCTCACATTCGCATAAGTGCATCTTGCACACTTCAAAGCAAAATTAAAGCTCGCTTTCCCAAAAGTCCTTCCTGGGAATGCCAGCCTAAGTCTCACATGACATGTATAGAATGATTAATTACAAGCCACTCATTTTGATTATAATGCTAGTGTTGAAAAATAGGGCAGTGCCCTCTGAAGTTCCTTTTAGCTTATGAATTGTAGGTCTTTCTCTCTTTCTTTAAGAAGACAAATGGGAGGGAGTGGCACTCCTCTGAATCTTAATATCACAAAAGGGAATGAGGAATAAATTCGTTATGGATTTTCACTGCAGAAATTGTGTAGCTCAGTACAGATGCTTACACGATCTGGTGCTGCCAGATTCCTCCCTGATTTTCAGGGCAATGATGTAAAACACTTATAATTTTGGTTCGGCGCCTCAAAGGGGTCCACTAGAGTCGGAGAAGATGGGTGACTTCCAACCAAGGAGAGAAAGAAGCAAGCAGCTTTTTAAAAGCAAAGGTCCTTTATTCAATTTCAACTGGGTTCCCTATGCAAAGGTGACAAAAGGTATGAGGAACCCCACACAAAGGTAAGTTCAGAATTTTATACAGTCACATTTGTGGGTGGTCTTATACATCACAGGTTCATCAATTTACAAGGTAAGGGGGGGTACATGGGTGCAGGGTGCAAAAGGGAGGTTCGGGTGCAAGATACAAGGTAGGGTGCAAATCCTATCTACATGAGTAAGGTAATACCGAGAGATCCAGAGGTGGCAAATGATATTGAATATACTCGGAGTCGAGAGTGGATTTCATGCTCTTTATTCAGCTCATAGTGGTGAGGAGGAATGGAAGTTCCCCCAGAATATCTGCTTTATATACATTATTGACACAATGGGCCCCACGTGATTGGCTAATTCTGGGATTCACCTGTAGGCCAATCAGGTTGCGGATTCACTTCCACCTGGAGCTGGATTGGGTGGCTCCTGTGGACCAATCAGACTGCTGCATTCTGAATCCTATTGTTCTAGGACCAATCAGACTGCTGCCTTTTGGATCCTATTCAACTCAGTATATAACAGATATGATAATCTGGTTTTTCGACCGAATCAACCCTGGCGATCAATGGGGTGACAGATGTCGCAGCCAGATCACCCTCACATCAACAAACACTGATAAGGCAGAAGGATACAAAGGGGTTAATTTCATTTGCACATATGCCACATGTAACAATTGCAATTGTACCTGGATACAATTATTAAAAAACCACTTGATTACAATTACAAAAGAATAAGGTAAAGGTAAAGGTAAAGGTACCCCTGCCCGTACGGGCCAGTCTTGACAGACTCTAGGGTTGTGCACCCATCTCACTCAAGAGGCCGGGGGCCAGCGCTGTCCGCAGACACTTCCAGGTGATGTGGCCAGCGTGACATCGCTGCTCTGGCGAGCCAGCGCAGCACACAGAACGCCGTTTACCTTCCCGCTAGTAAGCGGTCCCTATTTATCTACTTGCACCTGGGGGTGCTTTCGAACTGCTAGGTTGGCAGGCGCTGGGACCGAGCAGCGGGAGCGCACCCTGCCGCGGGGATTCGAACCGCTAACCTTTCGATCGACAAGCCCTAGGCACTGAGGCTTTTACCCACAGCGCCACCCGCGTCCCCTACAAAAGAATACTTGGATACAATTATAAAAATAGAGATAGGATAAATTGAGGAAATAGGTTAATGGGCAGTGCAGGGAGGAAAGAAAAATGCTTTATTTGACAGAAAGGGGATTTGGAGGAGGGGAATAATGGGAGAAGCGCATTAAAAGGAGAGCAGATGAAAGGCAAATTGAGGAAAAGGTATATATATATATATATATATATGATTGTCTTCATTTGATTTATTTGGTCTTGGCTTTCAGCTTCTTTAGCTATTTTTCTACATCAGCAAGAAGATGGATTGATGTGAAAATCTATGGTTATTCTAGACTTTATTTCAACCATATTTTTTAAAAGATAGCAAATTAAACAATGTTTTTAAAAGATACCTCATTGAACAATATCAGTCAACAGACATTGAGGAGGGATCCTATAGGGGGAACAATATTAGAATATTCCGAGTCTCAGGTATCAATATCTGAAATGAGGCTTTGTGGAAGCAAACAGCATTGATCATGGTCCATCCAAGTAGCAATGTCCACCTCTGAGATCTCTGGCTCATTGATCATTTTTTGCTGATTGTGGAGGGAGCTTTTTAAAAAAAAAAAAAAAAAAAAGCACCAGAAATTGTAAGCGGGGGCTTCTCTCACTGTTGTGCTGTTACACACCATTTCCTGACTCATTAGCAGGGGGTCACCAACACAGCCCCCACAGACACCATGGCTCCTTAGAGGTTTTCCCTTGACACCCACAAAGCCTCTGAGCCTCCCTCTTCACTCATTGCCCTCTTGGCCATGGGGTGGTGAGGAGGGTTGATTTTTTATCCCTTGAAATGCCAACAGGGCTGAAGGGGGGTGAAATATACTCAGAGTTGCAAAGTGATTTCATGCTCTTTATCCAGCTCATAGTGGTGAGGAGGAATGAATGGAAGTCCCCTCAAAGTATCTGCTTTATATACATTATTTACACAATGGGCTGCACATGATTGGCTAATTCCGGAATTCTACTGTAAGCCAATCAGGTTGTGGATTCACTTCTATCTGGAGCATGATTGGGTGGTTCCTGCCAACCAATCATACTGCTGCATTGTTCTAGGACCAATCAGACTGCTGCATTCTGAATCCTATTGTTCTAGGACCAATCAGACTGCTGCATTTTGGATCCTATTGTTCTAGGACTAATCAGACTGCTGCAGTTTGGATCCTATTCAACTCAGTACATAACGGAGGGGGGGGTTGGAAGAGTGACACTCTTTCCCACTTCCTGTTTCATCTCTATATGCTCCTCAGGTATCAGATTAATTCTACAGCTTCTCGCTGTTACTGAGATCCCACGGAAAAGCTAAATCTTTGTGACCGCACTTTCTCCCTTTCCATCTCTTGAAGGGAGAGAAGTTACCAGATGGGATGGCATCCACAGAACTCACTGAGAAATGCAGATGTGCTCGTAGGTCTAAAAAGGTTGGCAACCACTGCATCAGCAGGTAGTTCTGCTGTTCTTGAGCCCTGCCTGTGGATGATTTCAACCTTGCCCTCTTGACTAAAAGGTGAACTTGTAGTGTGATTCTGTGTATGAGTACTCAGAAGCAGGTCCTGTTGAGACTTAAGGTAAAGGTAAAGGGACCCCTGACCATTAGGTTCAGTCGTGACCGACTCTGGGGCTGCGGCGCTTATCTCGCTTTATTGGCCGAGGGAGCCGGCGTACAGCTTCCGGGTCATGTGGCCAGCATGACTAAGCCACTTTTGGCCAACCAGAGCAGCGCACGGAAACGCTGTTTACCTTCCCGCCGGAGCGGCACCTGTTTATCTACTTGCACTTTGACGTGCTTTCGAACCGCTAGGTTGGCAGGAGCAGGAGCTCACCCTGTCGCGGGGATTCGAACCGCCAACCATCTGATCAGCAAGTCCTAGGCTCTGTGGTTTAACTCATAGTGCCACCCGCGTCCTTGTTGAGACTGTTGTGTATTGAGTCAAAGGATTTTATATCTGTATTATTATTGTCTGTATTTGCATTAGGGTAAAGTAACCGCCTTTTGGTTCCAGAGGGTACAGCTACTATTGGTTCATTTAAGCTGCTGTATTTGGATCCTCTGTCTTATTGGTTTCCTCCAAAAGGCAGGACTGTGATTGCCTGATATTGTTCCCTCCAAAATGTATCCTTTCTAGCTAGTTCCCTGTCCCTAGAAATGTAGCTCTCCCCTCCTCAGTTCTCAGTCTTGTTTGCTTTAATAAAGAAGTGTTACTACAGAACTGTCTCCAGCATATTATGTCAAGAGAGCTGAAATCACAAACCCCACGTCACAACAGAGACTTACTCCCAAGTAAATGCATATAGTATGACCAGTTGCAGCGTTTTCTATGTTCGCATGCACACCATAGATCTGAACCACATTGAAAGTGCATTACTGCCCTGAAAGACTCCTAGGAATTATAGTCCTCCCCTCACAGAGCTACAACTCCCAGCACACTTAACAAGCTACAGTTCCTAGGATTGTTTGGGCGAAGCCATGTGTTTTAAATGTGTCATAAATGTATGCTGTGGATAGGTCACATTTGTCAGTTCCAAACTTGCTGAAGAGGGAATGACGCAAAGTTTAACTTGTGCCAGAATCTACCAGAATTCATGTGTAGGGTTGCCATATTTTGAAGAGCAAAAAAGAGGACGCTATGACAGCCATTCAAAGCAAATACAGTCGTACCTTGGTTTTCGAATGCCTTGGTACACGTATGTTTTGGCTCCTGGACACTGAAAACCCGGACGTAAGTGTTATGGTTTTCAAACGTTCTTTGGAAGCCTAATGTGGCTAACACGGCTTACAGTGAGTGCAGGAAGTTCCTGCAGCCAATCAGTTTTCGAAGGGTGTTGAACAGACTGCCAGAACGGATTAAGTTTGACAACCAAGGTACCACTGTAAATGCAATTTGTCTCAAATTTTACCTCTGAAATAGGGGATGTGTCCTGGAAAAAGAGGGCACATGGCAACCATTTATGTGTGGCATCTCTGGAAATGTCAAAGTGAGAATAGGATAGTTAAGTTTCCTCTGAGGATGTCTAGAGCGCTTTCCATTCATTGCTGTCTAACTTACACAGGAGACATTAAAGGAAAGGCTTCCAGCTCTGAGGATGGTGCAGAATTATGCCATTACTGTATTGGAAAACATAATCAACTCTGCTGTAAAAAGCAGCTTACAAGCCAGCTGAGACCTCAGCACTAAGGATTTGTAATTTTCTGAACCTTGCGAATGGTGCTCAGGATCCACACAGGTGTTGATAACGTAACTGATGCATTCGGAGGACTTTGTACAGATCCTGGCAGGGCTCTTAAGACAAGGCTGCAGCAGGGATGTTCCAAGGCCAAGGAGAAAAATAAGGAAGAAAGGAAACTGTCTTATACTGAGTCAGACCATTGGTCCATCTGAGGACTCAGCTACATGAGGATTCCGAATGTTTTTATTATCATTATTATTAACCAAAGATTCCATGCCACACCTCAGCTGACGGCCAGACTTCACAAGATGCTTAACATGCTATTGGGAAGACCATCAGGTCCTTAAAAAGAAAAATAGCAGAGAGGGAGGTGCATATTTTCAACAGGACTGTAACCAGAAAAGAAAGAGGAAGCCAATGGGAGCTTTTATTAAGCCCTTGAATCTAGTAACAACAAGGCAGGGGAGAAAGGGCTAAACCATTTTTCACATTTTTCACTCGGCCACACATTGAATATATTAGCATACAGCCTGCAAATTCTTCCTCTCTTCTTTCCCTCGAAAGCAATGGTTCTGGACTATTTAACGGAGTCCTTCCTTTCAAAATAAAATGAAGTGATGCAGTGAGCTCCACCTCGACTCAAATCAAGAGGCCTGTTTGGCTCCTCCCGAGTGCTTAGGAACCAGCCAGGAAAAGCAGCAGATTCGAAAGAGCAAGTCTCATCGTTGCCTTCAGTATTACTGTAGAAAGTGAAACTCTTGAATTCCTCATTTGCTCTATAAAGATCCATTATATCTCTCTCCTAAGAAAAGATGACGATTCAGTTAGAAACAAAACTTATATCACATCACATCAACAGTATGGTTGTAGGATTAGCAATGAATTGCACCCTAGAAGACTTCTATTCCTTTTATTTTCTCACCTTTAATGCAAACAGCACAGCTTCAAAAGTAGCAGCAACCAATAATTAAATACTAGAAACTGGCTAATTAAGGGACAATTAATAACCAGTGGTACTGAACAGGAAGCAACAAAGCAGGTAGGACCCGCAAAGGCAAAAAGTTTTTAACTAAAGGCACAATAGCCCTGAATTATGCTTTGTCTCTCCATACTGAACAGGCTAGAGCTCCAATCAGCTTCTATAGTTCAAAGACAGCCACCAGTTAGGTGTGGGAAAACATGGGAGAGAACATAAAATGCTGATAATGTATTGCTATGACCATCACATTGCCCAGATTCTCTGTAAAAAGTGAGTTCTAAAAGGAAGGCAATTCCAGAGAAAATGAGCAGAGTGGAAGCACCCTTGGGTCTAAGTATCTTCTAGGCAGGTAATGTGAGTCACTTAGGTGCAGAATACCAGTCTGTGCTTAGCAAAGAACCTGCAGTCCCAATCACAGGGGTGAAGCAAAGGTCAAATTAATAATTCCTTAGAGAATCCAAAAACATTTTGAACTGCAAATGAAACTCACCACTAACTGTAGCTTTGGTTGACCCTTGCCAGCCAACACACAGTTCAGTGCACGTGTATTGTCGCTGAGGCCCATAAAGATGGGTTGGTTCGCTGGATTTAGAGAGAGATTGGGGACCACCGCTATTAACTGGTCTGAAGGGGAAGGACAGGTGAGAAACAGGGTCAGTGCCACAAGAGCATCTTCCATTGATAAAAGAGTTTTGGCTAAGAAGCCACAGGTGGAAGGTCAACATCTAGGTTTACAGCAGTGGTGGGAAACCTGTGACCCTCCAGCTGTTGCTGGACTACAACTCCCATCATCTCTGGCCATTGGCCATGCTGGTTGGGCTGATGGGGGCTGGGCAGCTTTCAACACAATATAAAAACACAGGGAGACATCAAACATTAAAAACTTTCCAATACAGGACTGCCTTCAGATGTCTTTAGAATGTAGCATAATTGTTTATTTCCTTGACATCTGGTGGGAGGGCGTTCCACAGGGTGGGCATCACTACCGAGAAGGCCCTCTGCCTGGTTCCCTGTAACTTCAATTCTTACAGTGAGGGAACCAGCAGAAGACTCTCAGAGAAGGACCTCAGTGTCCAGGCTAAGCAATAGGGGTGGATATGCTCCTTCAGGTATACTGGGCCAAGGCCATTTAGAGCTTTGAAGGTTAGCACTAACACTTTAAATTGTGCTCAGAAACGTTCTGGGAACCTTGTAAATCCTTTAGGACCGGTGTTCTATGGTCCCGGCAGTCGCTCCCAGTCACCAGGCTGGCAGCTCCATTCTGGAATAGTTGTAGTTTCCGAGTCACTTTCAAAGGTAGTAGTAGTCCAAGTGGGAGATAACCAGACATATACCGCTCTGGCGAGATAGTGCACAGGCAGGTAGGGTCTCAGCCAGAGTACCAGATGGAGCTGGTAGACAGCCAACCTGGACACAGAATTGACCTGCACCTCTATGGGCAGCTGTGAATCCAAAAATCACTCCAAGGCTACATACCTGGTCCTTCAGGGGCACAGTTACCCCATACAGGACCCTATCCCCCAGAATCAGTACTTCTGATTCAGTACAATTGTCTTGTTGGGATTCAGCCTCAATCCATTAAACACCATATTTCCTCCAATCGCCTCCAGGCACTCACACAGGACATTCACCGCCCTCACTGGTTCTAATTTAAATGAGAGGTAGAGCTGGATATCATCTGCATATTGGTGAGCACCGAGCCCAACCCCCCAATGATTTCCCCCAGCACCTTCATTTAGATGTTGAAAAGCATGGGGGAGAGGACGGAGCCCTGAGGCACCCCACAAGTGAGCACCCAGGAGTCCGAACTGAAGAGGTTGAGCAAGTACCTGATGAGCCAGACTGTTGTGAGCTTGCTACTAGAATGTTGTTCACCAGGAAGAGGAACTTCTGGCTAATATCCCATAGTCTGAATAACCGTGGTTGCTTTTCACTGTTGAGTACTAATGAATTTGTGGGAGGCCCTGTGAGGAAGATAGGATAAACATGCATAGGTACATACTTATTGCATACATACCAATAAATAAAATGTTCTGATGAAGGAACAAGCAACATGTTTGGCTCTCTGAACACCATTTTGCAAGCATATCATATGGGTTAGCTTCCAGATGTAATCACAGGTACAATATGCAAAGAATATGCACACAGTTTTTATGTGCATGAAATGGTGAGCGCATTGGCTGAATCAACAACTTCCCTTTTTCAAGAAACTACCCACCCTACATCTCATGTTTATCATTTCCCTCTTCTCTAAGAAATCAACCAGTCTTCAGAGAGAAGATCAAGGAATGCTAGACTCCAAGCTAGAGTGCAGTGTCTTTCAAAAAACCCATCATTTTCCTGACTTGGTGCCTTTTTGAGTATTTTCGGATTGCGCGCTGCGGTGACCCAGAAGTAATGGTATGTGTTACTTCTGGGTTTCGCTGCTCGCACATGCACAGACTGTCAAAATGACATCATGTGCATGCGCAGAAGTGGCAAATCGCAACCTGCGCACATGCAGACGCGCGGGCGCGGGTTGCATTCACTTCAGGATGCGAATGGGGCTCTGGAACGGATCCCGTTCGCATCCAGAGGTACCACTGTAGATTATTTGTATGACAGCTCCTATCAGCCCCAGCTCGCAAGACTGATGGGCAAGGATGATGGGAGTTGTCGACCGAAATATGTAGAGGGCACCAGGTTGGGAAAGGCTGATTTAGCGGATACACAACTATATAGCTGGAGTGACAACATATCTTTTATCTGGCTGGCTCACTGGCTTCCTGTTCTTGCCTTTGCTGTTTGGCCTCTGGCATTGTCACCTCCCTCTGCTTCCACGTGGCTCCACTTTGTCACCGTGGCTTTTCTGCCCTGTCCTGCCGTGCCGGATTACTAAATAGGCAGAGTAGGCACTGGCCTATGAGCCCCATGCCTGTTGGGGGCCCTGCAACAACAGACCAAAATAATATTGATTTGAGCTTGCAAGAAAATTACAATCAAGCTTTCTTAGTTCAATGTTATCCCACTACAGTTCAATGTTATCCCACTATAGCTCTTGTTCAGGAAACCTCCAGATAAGAAGCTTTCAAAAACATATTAGGAGATAATTTGCCAGGGGAACCCTGAGATTTTTACTACAGGGTTTGATTTGGCACTGCTGCCCTGCAGCCTGTAGCTGAAACAATTCCTGGGATATACTATTGTTTGGTCCTCTTTGTTCCAACTGGACTGACCTGGCTTGAAAACCAAGTAGTCTTGTTGAACTAGTTTAACTGGCTTGTTGGACTGGTTTCTCCAAGAATTCCCACAGGCGGTCATTTAATTCCATCGCCTAGTAGGGCTGTCACTTTCCTCTTGGGTAAATGCTCCTATTTCTTTAATCAGGTATTGCATCAGGCTGTGTTCTTGTCCTCTCCCATCATGAGATATTAGGGTTAGGGCGACATTAGACAGGAAAGAAGGAATAGAATTTGGGGTGGATGAAGGCAAATATGCTGAAGCTTAACTGAGTCAAGACAGAGGTGTCATAGGTAGGGAAGTTTGCCAGTCTGGATGGAGGTTTGCAGTCAGTCTTGGATGGGATTGCAGGACCAAGTTTGCAATTGATTGACTGAGTGTTGTCTGTGGTAGAATCTACACACCTATAAAAAAACGCTGTGAAAATGCTTTTTCAAAAAAAGTTTTGAAAAATACAATGAATTTTGCATAGCTCACTGTTGCCATCTAGTCTCTCATTTGTATATTGCACTTTACAAGACATTTAAAACATTTTATTTGCCGCTGTGTAGATGAGCCCTGTGAAAATCCATGAAGTGGCAGTAGCTAGAAGTGCTATTTAGCAGCTCGGGCTGGTATTTCAGCTGCAGACTATCTGGTTCCCTTGAACATTTAAGGATATTTACACAGTTTGGGAACTAATACAGGGCAGCAAATAGCAAAATAAGTGAGTTGGTTCTCACCTGGCCTAAATTCACAGAATAATTCTGTCATTTCCTCATCCCAAGTCTTCTTCCGCGGCGTCCTCTGCCGGCTTTCCGTCTTGTGGAGCTTACACTTCCGGCCTGCAGGCTTCAGAGCCGTGCAGTTTTTCTCTGGAGCTGGCCTGAGGGGCTTACAGAGCGGTTGCATTGCTGCAGCTTCTCCTGCTTTCTCTGGGACTTGTCTAGAATTGGTTGGACTTCAGGGTCTTCTGCAGAGGCAGCTGCAATCCTGGGAGTAGTGATTAAAATACATCCATATCATAAACTACAGTTAAATGACAAGAACTCAGGGCATCCAGGTGTAACCAAAGATAGCTGTGGAGCAGGTTCACCAATTGTCCCACACATTCAACCTATTCCTGGGGCAGATCCATGGGCATAGCATGGGGGGGCTGGGGGTCCCACGGTCTTGGGCGCAATTTTTGTGGGTTCGCAACCAGGCACCCCCACGACAGGCAAGGCTGGAGTTGTGGAGAGGGACGCCATGCACAGGCTGGGCCTTCAGAGCTGGGATGCTGGCAGCGTCTCCTTCTCCTTGTGTCTGGTGAAGGGATGCCCAAACATGCCCCACCCTTGGGCTGGCTGAGAGAGGGAGGGAGGGTGCAGCTGCCGCTGCCCCCCCCCCAAGAAGGGAGGAAGAGGGTGTGACTCTGAGGCAGAAGTGGCAGAGAGGCTGTGGCAGTATCGCCTCCCCTCTCTCCTGCTAGGCTCTGGAGTGCAAGGTAGCTGTGGTGGTCCAACGCCACCAGCCGGCCCCAGCCCCACTCCCAGGTCAGTTTGAGTCAGTAGCACAGATTTTGTAAAGGTGTGGTGATCTGTCATGGAACATGGATGTTGCCCAGACCTCATTGCTGGTTGCGAAGGGGCCCCCATTACAGTTTAAGCATCAAGGCCCCCAAAATGTAGGACCACCACTGACTTATCCCTTGAGATTTGGAGTTATATCACCATGTCTCCCCTGCACAGAGCCTATATACAGTGGTACCTTGGGTTACAGATGCTTCAGGTTACAGACGCTTCAGGTTACAGACTCCTCTAGCCCAGAAATAGTACCTCAGGTTAAGAACTTTGCTTCAGGATGAGAAAAGAAATCGTGTGGCGGCGCAGCGGCAGGAGGCCCCATTAGCTGAAGTGGTATCTCAGCTTAAGAACCATAGCTATCAACGTTTCCCTTTTTTAAGGGAAATTCCCTTATTCTGAATAGGATTCCTCACAAGAAAAGGGAAAAGTTGACAGCTATGTTAAGAACAGTTTCAGGTTAAGAACGGACCTCCAGAATGAATTAAGTTCTTAACCCGAGGTACCACTGTACACAAGTGTTCGAGGACACATTATTTCAATGTTTGCTGCAAGAAACACTAGTGTATGTAAAGCAATTATGCTTGGCATGTAAATGTACTCTTACAGAAAGAGAATCTGGTGCTTCAGTTTTATTTCACTCACTTAGGTTTTAGTACCCAAATCATTTTGCAGTGCTCTAGTCCTCATTGATGTCCAGTAGGACATGTCTCTTATATGGATAACCTGAGGTACCACTGTACAACTGTTCCTGTTAAATTTTGATTCAATTGTTAGGCTGCTTGTTTGTTTGTTGCAGTCTGTAGGAAAAGTTTTATTCTGTTTTCACTTCTTGTTGTCCTTTTTAAATGCTTTGACCTTACTGGAAAATCCATTCAATTACTAAGTACTTATCTATTTATTATTGCATTTATATCCCACCTTTTCTCCAATGATCTAAGGTCACAGATGTGCTTCTTCTCCTCCCTGTTTTTATCCTCACAGCAACCTAGTGAGGTAGGCTAGGCTGAGAGCCAGAGACTGGTCCAATATCACCCAGCGAGCTTTGTGGCTGAGTGGCAATTTGAGCCCTGGTCTCCCAGGTCCTAGTCCAACAACTATACCACAATGACTCTCGACAGGGTAAGAGGAGGCAGAGGCAGTATGAAGATTGAAAGCCACCGAACAAGACAACAACTATTTGCCCCAGTGCTTTTTAGGGGGTACTCACAGGCACTCAAGGGACGCGGGTGGCGCTATGGGCTAAACCACTGCGCCTAGGACTTGCCGATCGGATAGTCGGCGGTTCGAATCCCTGCGACGGGGTGATCTCCCGTTGCTCGGTCCCAACTCCTGCCCACCTAGCAGTTCAAAAGCACCTCAAAGTGCAAGTAGATAAATAGGGACCGCTCTCCGGTGGGAAGGTAAACGGCGTTTCCATGTGCTGCTCTGCTTCGACAATAGCGGCTTAGTCACGCTGGCCACGTGACTCGGAAGCTGTCTGCGGACAAGCGCCGGCTCCCGGCCTCTTGAGCGAGATGAGCACGCAACCCCAGAGTCGGTCACGACTGGACCGTATGGTCAGGGGTCCTTTATCTTTACCTTTACCAAGGGCACTCAGTACCTGCACCTCTTTTTGTTGTTGTTAAAAAGTGTGGTGCTTACTGTAACAACTTCATGGTCAGTACCAGTAACTATTTTTCCAGGGGGAAGAGCACTGCCTAAAGCAGGGCAGAAGTGCCCAAGGCCAGCTCTCTACCTTTTCTCCTCACAGACCCACAATTCCTAGAGTGGTTTAACAACCGATCCCACTTCACAGATAACGCTGCCAATTGTAGCTCTGTCAGCACCTGGGAAGTACCAGGATTCTTCGGGGGAAGCCATCGCTAGTTAAAAATAGTATGATGCTACTTTAAATCTATAGCATAGATTGGGCTCTCCTCACAGGACACCCACAGAAGTTCATGAACATGTCTAGTTTAGGTACAGTGATACCTTGGTTCTCAAAGACCTTGGTTCTCAAATGCCGAAAGCCAGGAAGTAAATGTTCCAGTTTTTGAAGGTTTTTTGGAAGCCAAACATCCAATGCAACTGTCGGCCATTGTTTCTGGGGAGCCTGCACCATTCAGAAGCTGCGCCTTGGTTTCCAAACATTTCAGAAGTCAAATGGACTTCCGGAATGGATTAAGTTTGGCGCTTTTGTTTTTGCTATTTCTTTTGCGTTTTTGTTTTTGAGGCTCTTTTGGTTAATTTGTTTTTATGAGTGTGTGGAACCCAGTTCAGCTACTGATTGTTTGATTGATTGATTGATTGATTGATTGTGTGACTGTGGAAATGAATAAAAGCCCCCCATCCAAACAATGACTATCATCAGTGCAGGTAAGAAAAAAAATTAATTTTAATTTTTCTCATCTACAATACTCTCTTATTTATTTTATAGTACAGTACATTGATTCTTGCTTTCATTTTATGGATCAATGGTCTCGTTAGATAGTAAAATTCAGGTTAAATTGCTGTTTTAGGGGTTGCTTTAAAAAGCCTGGAATGGATTAATCCATTTTGCATTACTTTCTATGGGAAAGCGCACCTTGGTTTTGGAACGCTTTGGTTTTGGAACGCACTTCCGGAACAGATTAAGCTTGAGAAGCAAGGTACCATTGTACATCAATTTCAGCAGGTCTACTCTGGTTGGCTACAGCCCAGGGTATGATCTGAAAGCACACATGGCTATCACCTTGCTAAAGCCTCAGTCTGGTCAGTGCTTGAATAGATGGCTGCATGGGAACCACTAGAAGAAAGAGATATGCATGAAAGGAAATCAGGAAAGGAAAAGCCAAATTACTAAAAGAATAACTAAAAGTGGTGAGGGATTTTTAAAGATCAGCAAACCATATATGGGCATATGAGCTCTTCTTGTTGGTTTAAAATCTCAGGGAAATCTTACATGCCTGATCCCCCAAACGAACCATAATGGGAGATAGGAAAATTGGCTGAGGAAAGGGATAGACCCAGATCCCCTTGCCTCACAGGGAGGGATGAGAAATATTTTGGATCTGTTCACAGTTTACTGAAAATCTCCCTAATTTGCACCTTCCAAAACAACATGTGAACTGAAAAACAAAGATCCTTTGAAATCTGTACTTCTCCAAATTCTGTGATTCAGTTTTCAAACCATCTAACGCATGTGCGAAAATGCATATATTAGAAGAAAGTGACCATGAAAATGCATATAGTATATATAATGCAACATAACATATAGTATATATAATGCAACATAACATAACATGCACCATTGCATTATCTATGGGAAAACAGCTTGCACAAAAATTTGTGCGGTGAAATATGCACCAAAATCCTGGTGAATTATTTTGATAACTCTTGTGTCATTGTTGTTTAAAAAACCCATCTGATGTGGAAATGTGGTGAACTCAACTTAAGACTGGAAAAATGAGAAAGAAAAAGAAACCAGAATCGAAAGAGTCATTCATCCCTATTTACAAACAGTCCTGGAAGCAGACCATCTAACCAAAGGAAAGAAAGTCCAGAGAAGTAATTGAGAAGATTGTACCTGTGAGCCTGAGCTGGGAGACTCCTGTGCCTTGAGCAGAAGATTCTCTCAGTGCTCTCCTCTAGATTTTACAGGGTGCTTTATAGCGGCTTGGTGACACTGGTGGGTGTGAGTACATGCTTAAGGGTAATTTGGGGGTCAAATGCATGGCTAAGCCTTATTGCAGGCTGCTTCTTTCTGCAAGTTGTGAGTCCTGTGGAACTTTAAAATGTAAGTTAAGACAACACAAGTTTTTTAAGGCAAGAGTCCATGCCACCAGTGTAGTGTAGTGGTTAGTGCATGGGTAGGCAAACTAAGGCCCGGGGGCCGGATCCGGCCCAATCACATTCTAAATCTGGTCCGCAGATGGTCCAGGAATCAGCGTGTTTTTACATGAGTAGAATGTTTCCTTTTATTTAAAATGCATCTCTGGGTTGTTTGTGGGGCATAGCAATTCATTCATTTATTTTTATTTTCAAAATATAGTCCGGCCTCCCACAAGGTCTGAGGGACAGTGGACCGGCCCCCTGCTGAAAAAGTTTGTGTTGGACTAGGAGCTGGGAGATCAGGATTCAATTCTCCATTCAGCCATGAAGCGCCCTGGGTGACCTTGGGCCAGTCACTGCCTCTCAGCCTATCCTACCTCACAGGGTTGTTGTGGAGGTTGAATGAGCAGCGGAGAAGCACATACTCCACTTTGAGGTCCTTGGCGAAAAGGATGGGCTATGAATGCAATAAAGACATAAATAAATGAAAGTCTCATAGGCCTTTTGGGAAATGGCTAGTTGGATTTTTCCTCTAATATTCAGAAGTGTTCAGGGAGGGACAGAAGTAAGGATCTATTCATGTAACCCTTTCTTTAAAATATATATATATTGTTGACTCTCTGATGGAAACGGGGCAGACCTTTCTGCAATGCCAATTGCATGGACGGTTTGCTTACTAGATGTGGAACCTCTGGTGGAAAAGTTAACTGGGGAAACTAAGCAACTGATGATCAAACTAGACCTTCACTGGAAATAGGGATGAGGGAGAAATTTCACTCAGTTCTCATTTAAAGGCAAACCTACCCGAAAACGATATGCGACGCAAACACAGTCATACTTGCAAATCCCCACTGCTCTGAATTTTGCAGTGCAGTTCTCTGGCCAAGTAGGATGTCCATTAAAATGCATATATTAGTGAAAATAACATACAAAAATGCATTCTTTTAGGGGAAATTGCATATGCAATTGTATGCAATATTATGCAATTACATATGGCATCATGATCACTATTTTTTAAAAAAAACACACCATGGAAATGTAGAGAACTGAACATATTGTATAATTGGAAAAAGTGTGGGTGATGGGTATATAACAAATAAATGATGATAATAATTATTCCCATGCCGAAGAAATCATATTTGAAATCCAGAAATTTCTAACAAGGCTTCCACCAGAAGCCTTTAGCTTTTTAATAATCCTGCTGAGAACCTTTCCCCCAAATGTCTGTGAGTCCTCACAGCCATCCAGGGCCAATGGCCCTAAAGGGATGGCCCCTTCATGAGAGCAATTGGAACAAGGTGGTTGGCAGTTTTGATGATAACCCTATAGCACGGCATGAAAGATTTGCTTCCTTTCACCTATTCATAGCATTCCTCAAGGCAGAAGGAATACCTCAGGTAAAGTCATTCCTTTATGCTGAAGGGAATGGGGTGGAGGTGAAGCTCACAATTGTATAAATACATTACCTTTGCTGAAGGAGAGCCATAAACACTATGAGGCTGTTCTGGCCAAGATTGGTGCTATTTCATCTCTAAGAAGAATGTGGTTTATGACAGGCTCTGCTTCTGTCCCACAAATCTCAGAAATCGGGGGGGGGGGGGGGGGAGATTTGAATTGTCTGAACATTGAGAGTTTGCTGATAAAAAGAGGAACACTCAAAAAAGGTTCTATATGTATGCCACTACTGCAGCCCATGTTTTGTTGGCCCAAATATGGAAAACGAGCAAGGTCCCAACTAAAGAAGAATGGCAACTTAAGCTGACGGAATATGCACAGCTTGCAGATTTAACATACAGAATAGGATAACAAGAAGAACATACATTTAGAGAAGATTGAAAAGTGTTTATTGAATATATAGGGGGGGGATTGTGTACACTTGAAAACGTTGGCAGCATTAAGATAAATTCAACAGTGTAAACAAGTTTTGATGGGTGTAATGGAATACTGAACGGTTTAGTTTATGTAAAATATGCAGGGATTTAAGAGATGTAAAATGAATCATGGAAAAAGGAGAAGGGAAATTATGGATATCTTAAGGATGTTTAAATGAGTGTTTTAAACTGTAAAACAGAATATATATATATATATATATATATATATATATATATATATATATATTTCTGGAAGACTGCAACAAACAGAGGACTTGACTCTTCATGAAATCATAGAGAGAGCAACTTACTTTTATTTATTTATTATTACATTTGCACCCCACCATTCTTGCAAGGAGCTCAAGATGGCATGTATGGGTCTCCTTCTCCATTTTACCTTCGCCACAGCCCTATGAGGTCAGTTAGGCCAAGAGAGAGTGGCTATCTCAAGATCACCCAGAGAACTTCCAGGCTGAGTAAGGATTTGAACCCTGGTCTCCTGGGTCCTAATCCAGCACTACTGAGCATTACAACACATTGGCTCTTGGCAAGGCAATCCAGCACAGAGAGGAGCAGCCATTTTGCGGGACGGGGGGAGCCACATTCGCTCCTCGTTTCTGCAAACACCGCACAAAAGAAACGAGGAGTGAAAAGCCCCACCATTTAAAAAGCATTTCCAGGTGCCAGAATGTCACCTAGTTTAAACATTTTAATCATCATCATCATAATCAAACAAAATATATTCTGATCTTTTTGTTCAAAATGAAAAGGAACAGCTTGAAGGAACATGACTCCAATCTTACAGTAGGAATTTTTAAAAATCAAAATAACAGCAGCGATTCACATTTGAAACATAGTACCCTGGGAGCATCTTTTGGGCAATTAAAAATGCCCTCAGCATGGAGGAGCTTCCACCACACACAAAAAATCCCTTTTCCATAATTTTTGTTGATACCATCTCCCTCGCTTAGGTTTACTCTTTCCTCATTCCTTTTTCCTTCTCATTCAGTTCCAAATATATATTTTTAAACACAGACTCACACACTTTGTTCCAAAACAATACATGTTTTTATTATTTTTTGTGGGGGAGGCGTGTATTATCATTAACAAACCAGAGATTTTCAATGAGACCTTTTGTCAGATTCCCCAGCTTTCTTGCAACTCACCTGCCCATACAGTTAGCTGGTGCATGTTTCCTAACCTGCTGGCCCACCTCACCTTAAAGGTAAAGGTAAAGGGACCCCTGACCATTAGGTCCAGTCGTGACCAACTCTGGGGTTGCAGCACTCATCTCACTTTACTGGTCGAGGGAGCCGGCGTACAGCTTCCGGGTCATGTGGCCAGCATGACTAAGCCACTTCTGGCAAAACAGTGCAGCGCATGGAAACGTCGTTTACCTTCCCACTGGAGCGGTACCTATTTATCTACTTGCACTGTGTGCTTTCGAACTGCCAGGTTGGCAGGAGCAGAGACCGAGCAATGGGAGCTCACCCCGTCACAGGGATTCAAACCGCTGACCTTCTGATCGGCAAGTCCTAGCGCCACCAACACCTCATCTTACCCCAGCTTTATGACCTGCCCAGCTACACAGTACTGTCCTTTGCCTTGGAGCTGCCCACAATTCTAGTATCAGGTAAGCTTCCTGCATTATATCTTGACTTGCTGCTTGGCCTCTGTTCCCAGGTGACTCCACCCTATCCCCAGGGGTTTCGCTCTGCCCAGTGGGCAGGAATCAGCTGAGATTTCTTAGTTGCACTGATTTCAATGGGATTGGTTTGGGTAAAAGCTAAATATTCTCAACTGACAGGTTTAACTAGATTCTTAAACTGTTCCCCCACCTGCTCCCCCAACAATTCCAGCTGGAGATCATTTTGCTCTGTATCACTTTCCCGATTATTTACTCAAACTGTTGCCAATGCCTGTGTTCCGAATCTCTTGTTCTGTGAGATGGGATGCCTATAGCAGGCTCTGTGCAAGAAAAGTGGGACAGAGAAGCATACTGAGCCATGAGAACTTGAAGCAAAGCAAGGCTATAAAAGCTGGTGTCTCCTACATGCCCCCCCAAAACAAATAAACAAACCCACAAGATACCTTTGGTTTCAATATTCATCAACTGGACATTTCATTTACCAAGAGTTCAGAATAGCTTGTCTTAGACAGCTAATCCCTTGTGAAGAAATTCTGAACCTATTCTCTCTTTGTGAACAGAAGAGCGAACATCGGAAACTGTGGTGGAAGATACACACATATAAAAACCGTTCTGAAGATGCTTTTTTTAAAAAAAAATGTTTCTTTTTAATTCATTGAATTTTCCATAAGGCTATCTAGTGTCACATTACTATATTGCACTTAAAACACCCTTAAAACATTTTATTTGTGGCTGTATAGCTGAGTCCTAAGTTTAATTTTTTTTTAAGCCCTGGTTTAAATCCCTCGTTTGAATGATTAAGGATAACTGTACAGTTTAAAGGTAAAGGTAAAGGTACCCCTGCCCGTACAGGCCAGTCTTGACAGACTCTGGGGTTGTGCGCCCATCTCACTCAAGAGGCCGGGGGCCAGCGCTGTCCGGAGACACTTCCGGGTCACGTGGCCAGCGTGACAAAGCTGCATCTGGCGAGCCAGCGCAGCACACGGAAACGCCGTTTACCTTCCCGCCAGTAAGCGGTCCCTATTTATCTACTTGCACCCGGGGGTGCTTTCGAACTGCTAGGTTGGCAGGCGCTGGGACCGAGCAACGGGAGCGCACCCCGCCACGGGGATTCGAACCGCCGACCTTTCGATCGGCAAGTCCTAGGCGCTGAGGCTTTTACCCACAGCGCCACCCGCGTCCCTACTGTACAGTTTAGGGACAACTAAAGGGTAACCAATAGAAAACCTTTAAAAAATAATAATTTTCTGGTTTTGACTTGTGTTTGATGTTTTAATTTGTTGGAAGCTGCCCAGAGTAGCTAGGGCAACCCAAGTTTGATGGGCAGCATTTAAATAAATCATCATCATCATGGAATGAATCTGCCATTTCCTGGTCCGCATCCTTCTTAGGAGTCTCTTTCTTCTTGGGTTCCATCTCTACAACCTCTTTTATTTTCTCCAGTCCTTCTCTATTATCAGTTGAGCTTCCAGGCTCTTGTATGCCTCTTCTGCATTCAACATCCCTCATGGGAGTTAATCATAAGAAGAGCTGACTGGATCAGGCCAGTGGCTCATTTAGTCCAGAATCTTCCTTTCACAGCAACCACCCAGATGCCAATGGGACTCCCCAAAGCAACAGTACCTTCTGCACCTGCAGTTCCCAGCAGCTGCCATTTAGAGGAATACTGCCTCTTGGAGTGGAGGCAGAACGTAGTCATCATAGCTGGTAGCCATTGATATCCTCCATGGGTTTGTCTAGTCTTCTTTTAAAGCCATCCAAGTTGGTGGCCTCCTGTGGGAGCCTGGAAGTCCTACATTGGCTCCCAGTACATTTCTGAGCACAATTCAAAGTGTTGGTGCTGACCTTTAAAGCCCTAAATGGCCTTGGCCCAGTATACCTGAAGGAGCGTCTCCACCCTCATCATTCAGCCCGGACACTGAGGTCCAGTTTCGAGGGCCTTCTAGGTTTTGGCACCTGCCCTGTGGAATGCCCTCCCATCAGATGTCAAGGAAATAAACAACTTTTAGAAGACATCTGAAGGTAGCCCTGTTTAAGGAAGTTTTTAATGTTTGATGTTTTATTGTGTTTTTAATATTCTGTTTGGAGCCTCCCAGAGTGGCTGGGGAGGCCCGGCCAGATGGGCGGGGTATTAATAATAAATTTATTATTATTATTACTATTATTATTATTATTATTATTATTATTATTATTTTTTCCATAGTCTAACTTATGCACTGTGTGAAGAAGGACTTTCTTTTGTCCACCCTGAATCTTCCAACATTCAGATTCACTGGATGCCCCGGGGTTCTAGTGCTACAAGAATAAGAAAAACTTTCCTCTCCCCATTTTCCCTATGCTGTGTGGGATTTTATGCACCACTGTCATGGGCTGCCATTCCTGGCAAGCAAGAGGGTTCTAAACAAAGATGGTAACAATGGATCGGGTCCTTTGATAGTGAATGTGAGACACACGTGCTCATAGTGAATGTGCATGGCTCCTCTTCCTTAGGTGTGTTGAAGAAGAAACTGGATGACCACCTTTCCTCCTTCATTACCAATGTTGGACTAGGTCAAAGTTCTTCAGCCTTGACTCCCCAAGTGTTTGTGGGACTACAACTCCCATCATCTCCAGCCAGCTTAGCCAATGGTTGGGGATGATGGGAACTGTAGTCCAATAACATTGGGGTATCCAAGGTTGAAGAAGGCCTTTTGATGTCCCTACAAACTCTTTGCTTCTATGGCAAGCAGAGTTTCCACATAAGAGCTAAATTGCTAGTGGAGTGCAGAAACACATGCACACACAAGATTTCTCAACGATATCACCTTTGAGGAGTGGGTGTTTATGGGTACATAGGTGGATGTTTAATCATGTGGTTCACTTTCTACATTGTTCCTGGTGTTGCCTGACTGCCCTGCAGCTAGTTTTGGGTTTGGGGGTTTTATGAGCCCTGCTGTAATCTGGTTTAGCACCACCACTAGTATTCTTGAGTATCTGGCTGCTGTGCTTTGGCTGCATGTCATGAGAACTCCCCAGAGCATTGCAGCCTGCAGCAGCAACCAGGCAATCGGGGAAAACCGCTGGGAGAGATCATATCTCTCCATCAGGCATCTAAGTGCACCAAAGCAATCAGTGGCAGATCACAGAGAGGCAGCGTTAAATACAGAGAGTTTAATGTAAGGTCAACAACTTTGAGAAAGGGGAGAGGATCACCTCTGGGGACAGGGGTGCTTTTCTGAACAACAGGGTAACACCCAAATGGATAATAAGTAAATAAATAAATTGATGAAGAGGGACAAGGTGGTTTCTTTTAGTTTCCTGATCAGTGCTTCTGTAGCAGATGGATAAACAGAATGTGGGGGAAAGAAGGTGATTTTAGCTCAATGGTTAGTGGTTGTGGGGCAAGAGCCATAGGTCAGTGGTACAGTCTTGCATGCAAAAGATCTCCAGTTCAAAATGCCATAGAGGTAACAGACAATCCCTCTCCCTGTGGGAGCTCTGGAATTGTAGCTGTGGGGTGGGGGGGAGAGGGACATCCTAACAACACCCAGCACCCTTAACAAACTACAGTTCCCATGATCCTTTGGGAGAAGCCATGGCTCTTTAAGGTGGTATGATACTGCTTTAAATATATAGTGCAAATGGGGCCCTAGGGTATCCAACCCCAGTCAGTGGCAGCATTCTGAATCATAATTTCTATTCTCCACAAAGTCCCCCACGTAGTATCACTCCAAAGCATGGGTAGGCAAACTAAGGCCCGGGGGCTGGTTCCGGCCCAATCACCTTCTAAATCCGGTCTGCGGATGGTCCGGGAATCAGTGTGCTTTTACATGAGTAGAATGTGTCCTTTTATTTACCGTATTTTTCGCTCTATAAGACGCACCAGACCACAAGATGCACCTAGTTTTGGGAGGAGGAAAACAAGAAAAAAAAATATTTTGAATCTCAGAAGCCAGAACAGCAAGAGGGATCACTGCCCAGTGAAAGCAGCAATCCCTCTTGCTGTTCTAGCTTCTGGGATAGCTGCGCAGCCTGCATTCGCTCCATAAGACACACACACATTTCCCCTTACTTTTAAGGAGGGGAAAAATGAGTCTTATAGAGCAAAAAATACTGTAAAATGCATCCCTGGGAAATGCATCCCACATTATTTGTGTGGCCTGCTTGGTGGTTTTACATGAGTAGAATGTGTAGTTTTATTTAAAATGCATCTCTGGGTTATTTGTGGGGCATAGGAATTCTTTTTTTCTCTCTCCAAAATATAGTCCGCCCCCCCACAAGGTCTGAGGGACAGTGGACCGGCCCCCTGCTGAAAAGGTTGCTAACGCCTGCAGACAACTACAGTGGTAGTTTCCAGACCTGACATGTAGCGCAAGGAACCCAGGGAAGGCACTTATACCGACAAGCCCTGGCAGTTACCTTAAAGTGCTGGCTGATGACGCCAGGCCTGATTGAAACACTGAAGACTCAGGTATAGAAATGACTAGTTATACCTGCTGTTTAATTAAGAGTCTTCCCAGACTGCATAAGATCCCTTTTAGGGGGAAATCCACTTCTCATTGGTAAGGATATCTTCCTGGATGCACTTGCATGACTCTTGCATGACTCTACTTCCAGCAGTGATTGATGACGGGTAAGTGGCCCATCCCATAATGATTCAGCTAAAGGAGGGATGGAAGAAGGAAACTTTGCCAAAACATAACAGGTATACTTGGATGACAAGTTAATTAATTTTATAATGAATGATTTTAGAGTGTTGTTTGTGTTGTACTTTTGTATTGTTTTATTGTTGTTAGCCGCCCTGAGCCCGGCTTCGGCTGGGGAGGGCGGGATATAAATAAAAATTATTATTATTATTATTATTATTATTATTATTATTATTATTATTATTATTTCAGCCTCATAACTGTACCAGATGTGGCGGTTTTCTGGGATGGTTCACTGCCTTCTGCCTTAGGGATTGTCCTCAGTGTCATCTGTGGGGTTCTCCAGAAGCTTTTATCCCCAAAAGTCTTGCAAATATCCTAAAAGGATGTTGGAGCATCCCAGAAGAAGCACAACTACTTTCTGTGGCCCACGCTTCCAAATGTTAAAATCTGTGGCTCATGCTTCATATTTCAAAGAGGGAGGGGAGCTTGTGATGGAATCTAAGCATTGACAAAATGAGAATGCTTTCGGGTAACCAGAAACTATGGACTGGGGTTGCAGTATATTCAGAAGATTCCTAAGGATCTAGCCTGGAGAACAAAGTATTTAAGCCGGCAATCCCAATTTAGTTACCCTTAACTAATAAGCCTCACTGATCATAGCATTGTAGTGCCAGAACAGGAACAGTCAATGTGGTTTCCTTCAGATGTTGCTGGACTTCAATCACAGAGCTGTAGAGCTGGAAAGGACCCCTTCGAATTCTATTCACCAGCATAGTCAACAAGCAGAAATGATGAGAGTTCATTGGGATGGCCCACGTTGGCTACCGCGGTGTTAGAAACTCATTCAAGGAGTTATATTTTCAGCTGGAGAAGGATGAAGAAGCTGTAGGTGACTCGTTATAACAGATGGCAGTTGAAGTTCGCATGTTGTTGTTTTTATCCTGTGTGTAGGAATTCGTGTTGCACCAAGTGAACATCAAGGTCAGGGGCTCCTCATCGTACCAGTATCAGCGCAGGACTTTACAGAACCTCAGAGATTACGTAGCGTTCAAATGAAAATTTGCCTGGTCCTCAGAGCAAGTGTCAAACCATAGTTCTTTGTGAGCTGCTTGTCTTCGGACTCCCTCTAGTGGAACAAAGCTGTTCAAAAGACAAAATTTTGACAAGGTGGTGGGAAAGAATTGGGAGTTCCATACTCAGCCTTGTGCAGTGACGGCATCTGGGTAAGTATTTGGGGCAAAACACCAGAGCTAAAGTATTGTTGTTGTTGTTGCTGTTGTTGTTGTCATTATCATCATTATCATTATTATTATCATTATTATGCAAGACAGAGCTGTTCCACCAGGCCTTTCCTCCACAGTCTGACCCCCTCCTTCAGCAATCCTCACAGAACTCTAGCCCAATGGTTGCCATTAATTTGATTTTGAATTGATTTTAGAATGAATTGATTTTAGAATACATTTCAATTGATTGGTTGTGATTTTATGTGAACTGTGTTGCTTTTATTGTTGTTGGCCGCTCTGAGTCCAGCTTCGGCTGGGAGGGCGGAATATAAATTATTACTATTATTATTTTTGTTGTTGCCATCGTCATCATCATCAGTTTCTACACTGCCCTTCATCCATAGAGTTCAAGGCAGTTCACCACATAAAAATACAAGGTATAAAACACAAAATACATAATAAAAACAAGAATTAAAAACAAACCAATAACCCCACCCCCCTTTTCGCTTGTGCCATCCTTTGTTCAATCCCAAGTAAACTAGGGGGTGGGATCTGGTATGAAGGCCCTCCAGATGTTGTTGGACTGACTCGCTTTAGCCCCAGCCAGTATGGTCAGCAGTCAGGGATGATGGGAGTTGGAGCCAATATCTGGGAACCACAGTTTCCCATTCCTGATCTAGTGCATCATACCTTCTCCAACAGTGACCAGCCAGATGCTTCTAGGAATCCCACCAGCAAAGCAGAAAAGGCTTAAAATATGAATGCAAAATAAGCACAAGGACCCTTCACAGCAGCAGTAAGTTATGATAGCACAATCATCTTAGCAAGGCTGCATAAATAAACATTGGTAGTGGGATAAGAACCATTGTCTGTATTCAGAATTGGATGAACGGAACGGAACTTCCAAGTAAATTGTGATCTAGAAAGGGATTTTGAAGGGAAACTCCAGCGTGTCACTGCTGAATTGCAGCTTATTAAGATGTTCAATTATAAGATGACTGAGTTATCACCGGTTTATTGCTGTTGCAGTAGCAGGGCATGTTTTGAGGTGGAGCCACAGTCCAGCACTCCTTATAACCGTGTCACCACTGCTTATCCAGACACACTGGAGGCAGGGAGCTCAGAGCAACACAAAAGCATCAGCAGGGTCCCCATTAATCTGGTTGCCCCACTGGTACACCCAGGAAGATCTTTCTTGCTGCCTCGTCCAGGTAAGAAGCAATAACAGCAGAGTCAGGGAGGCACCAATGGAAACATGTTTCAAATACGGCTTAAAGGCATAGCATGTACCTAGCCTTAGTCGCTAAGGTGCCACAAGACATGTTCTTGTTTCTGCTACAGCAAATTAACATGGCCCTGGAATGGTTACTGATCTGTGACTGATTGGTAAACAGCACAGTACATTTTGTACATAGTGGTGCAAGTCAGTAATTTTGGGTTGTGTACCCAAATCACATCCAAAACAAGTTGTTTCCTTCAAAGAATGTGCTTTGAATGTGCTTTAAAGGTAGAGTGTGTACACAGCCATAGACTCTCACTTAATGGGGGTGGAGGTAGGCCTAGATGATAAGGTGCGTTATTTTATTTACTTCACAATGTTATGGTAAAGGTAAAGGACCCCTGGACAGTTAAGTCCAGTCAAAGGCGACTGTGGAGTTGCAGCGCTCATCTCGCTTTCAGGCCAAGGGAGCCGACGTTTGTCCACAGACAAACTTTTCTGGGTCATGTGGCTAGCATGACTAAACTGCTTCTGGTGCAACGGGACACCATGATGAGTGCCAGAGCACGCGGAAACGCCACTTACCTTTCCATCACAGCAGTACCTATTTATTGTATTGAACTTTATTACGGCCATTGGCCCATCACACGACAGTTTCCCATACCAACATAATGTACTTAAACCTCCAAATTTAAAACCGCCAAAACTTACAAAAAACAGACAAGAACCAAAGCAAAACAAAAGACCAACATCATACATTACAGTAAATTTGTAACATAAACATCACCCTCTACTCATAAATTAGTAGAAGACATCAATGGTGATATCACCTAATTACATCCTAAAACATAGATCATAGTTTAGAGGGATTATCCGAGCCGCACAGGAGTCCGTTTCTCTTCTTTAGGGATAGAACGCTGATCAAGAATCTGGCAACCATGAGTGATCTTAGGGGGTCATCATCATTTAATAGATATCTCAGTTTGGCTTCATTCGTATCATCGGCAATTCCCTTTAGATATTGAGCAAGAAACTTGCTCCTGGCCGATGAGTGAAATGCACAATCAAAAATTATGTGATGCAACGATTCCGGTGCCCCACAATTACAATCACATAAGAGCGATATCTGTCCATTGGAGAATCTATTTCTCAGCACGTTCGATGGGAAGGTATTGAATCTTGCCTTTACAAAGGCATATCTATGAGCCGAAGAAGTTAAGGAATTCAAATAGTTTGGGAGCCTTAAGAGGGGTAATAAACCAAGGTTTAGAGGTGAGCAGGTACCATTGCCCAAGACCATTTTCTGCTGCAAGTCCATCTCCTCTAGTTTACAGGTTACTGTTCTTTTAGCTGGAACTATATCCTGCTCTAGTAATTTGGATGGGGAGATTCCCATTGCCATAATTTTCAGTTGTAAATTTTTTACCCATGGGCTCTGGAAATCATCTCTCCACATACATTGTATCAAGTACAAGTTTGGGAGATTGTGCCATAGAGATAACCAGTGACAAAGTATGTGCTTCCACAGAGCGTTTTCCAGGGATACAATATTAAGTTCCATGCGTAGCGCTGTATTACTTACACAGTTGGGCAGTTTCAATATCCCTCTTAAAAACTGATTTTGAATAACCTCTAGGTGGGATAAGTTGACAAAAGTCCCCCAAATTGAGATGGCATAAGCAATTGTCGGGATCACCTTGGCCTTGAAGACTTTCAACGCCGATGGGATATGAAGGGCCCCATCGGTGAAGAAAAATCGCAGGATCGCCAAGGCGATAGCTTTGGCTCTATTTGTAACATAGGCTACATGGGCCTTCCATCTAAGGTTATGTTGTAACCAAACTCCCAAGTATTGGAATCTATAGACTTGTTCGATGACTCTCCCATCAATTCTCCAATTATGGAGTTTCCGGCTCTTTGAGAAAATTAGAATTTTAGATTTCTCATAATTAATTGTAAGGGTACCTATTTATCTACTTGAGTAGGTATGCTTTAAAATGGCTAGATTGGCAGGAGCTGGGACAAAGAAAAGGGAGCTCACCGCATCGTGTGGATTCAAACCGCTAACCTCCCAATTAGCAAGCCCTAGAGGCTCGGTGGTTTAGACCACAGCGCCACCAGCTGTGTAGTAGTGGGGCTCCTGTCCGTTCTGCTTAATGGAGCTCCAGACTTTGGCCACAAAGTTCTGCCCTGAAATTATACACAAGAGAGCTGAAATCCTATCTCTATACATTTAAATCAGGGATGCCCAAACCTGCTCCATATTCTGGAGTGGGCTTCAAAAAAATGATTTTAAATTTGCTCTCTAGATTTAAATGACCACCTTTTGAGTCTTCACTCAAAACATTTACAAGGGCACCCTTATGGGGTTCACATTTTCTCCTAAGCCTATTTAATTTCCTATTTAATTTCCACAACAGCTATGCACTTTGGATGTGAAGCCTTGTCATCAAACAACAGGGGCACTGGGGTGGGTCAGGGGAAGGAAAAAGGCAGTAGTTATGAAAAAGGTGGTACAGAAATTTAATAGAAGGCATGCCAGAGAGACAGATGGGGAGATGGTAGGAAGAGACTGCAGAGTGGAAGACACGAGAGAAGGCAAAGAGCTACTGTTCAATGGTTGAACACGTTTTGCCTGCAGAAGGTTCAAAGAAGGCTGTGAATTTCTCTTTCTTGAACCCCTGGAGAGCTTCTCCCAGTTGGCATAGACAATTCTAAGCTAGATGGATCAATGATCTGTTTAAGGCAGCTTTCTATTTTGCTAAGGGAGCACTTGCAAAGATTCTCCCAGTGCTCACTGACTGGTTAGCTAGGAGGCAGAAGGGGAGAGGAAGCTTCTATGTAAGAACATAAGAAGTCCTGGATCAGACTAAAGGCCCATTTAATCCAGCATTCAAACCCACAAGCAGGATAGGAACACAGTAATACTGGAATTTACCAGCCAAAATCTTTGCTGCAAGCCTCTCTCTCTATAAACTTGCACAATCTTCAGTGGTAATTAAAACTACACTATCTAAACCCAAACCTAAATTAATCTGGTGAGCCAGTTTTAAATCTTTTGATATTTTGACCTGCCTGCTGTCTTTGCCTAGCAACTAAATTTCTTGCTGGCAACTATATTCCTATAACTGGGCACAGAGAAAACACTGAAACTTTCCTTAGTTTCTTACCTTTTTCAGGGGCTTGTAGAAAAGGTGATAGCATACAGAGACTGTAAGAGTGTTGGAGTAATCTAAGGTTCTTTTCAGGTTCTTTCAAGCCTACCAATTCTAGGATCATTGAGGAATGTCTGCTTCTTAAAACCCATAAGGCTTCATGTACAAACAGCTCTCACAATAGAAGTTTCAGTTGCATATGAAACCCTTTTTCTTTTACACTTTGGAATCACCATGATGAAATCCAGTCCTTGTACAGCAGAGAATCATTTCTATCACAGTATGGACTAAGGAACCATTCTGATATAGCGTGCAATAATGTGGATTGTATATACAGCATTCTTCACTTAAAGTTTGTGAAGATACGCAAAGAAACACAAGTGTTCTCATAAGTTTAAATAACTTTATTTTTAACATTTCACAAGGATGAAGGTCTTTATAAAAAAACAAAAACCCAATGGGATTAAGTACCAAGAGTAACAAGGCAGAATATAAATATACATTCAGATCCTTCAACATTAAGCACTGAGCAAATGTTTGCACAAGAGGAAATATCCCTCACAATGTACCACACTTTTCACAAAATTCAGCATTTCGATGTCAGGATTGCGTAAGTCACAGATACCCATTAGAAGGCACAGATTGCAAGGTATCCTTGCTGTGTATTGCCCAAATCTCATCACAATGTATACAACTGAGCAGACCTTTATATGAAGAATGGTCAGCAGATTTGGGCCCAGTGACAATACTCCCTCTTGCATGTGGCACACATTGTGTTGCCAGCTACAGCCCTGTGGTCCCTGGAAATTTTAGGTCAGGTTATAAACTAGAAGATTTTGACAATCTGCTGGAAGCTGGTCCTGTACCATTTCTATTAAAACGGTCAACACTATTTGTTACTAGATCCATTCCTACTGAATATGAATTAAACACAAATGTCCACTGTACTTTGGGAGCCATTAACAGTGCACCATTCAGGAAACGTCAAGATCTATGGGTGATATCGGATGATGTCATACTAAGAGCAGGCCCACAACAATCAAGAGTCCTTAGTCATTGATTACAAGAGGTCTACTCCCAAGTATGACTTGCTTAGAATCAACCCCTCTTTGATTACCTGAGAAGTTTATAATCCAGTGTTGTGACTGAATACAAAGCGAGGGCTGAAGAGATATTCAGTGCCAAGCTCATCCTTCTTGAAAGTGCATAGGCAGAAAATGAATAATGGCTACAGTCAAAAGCATGAAAATTAATCCGTCCACATCTTCAGACATCACTTTGATTGCTGTTTGGCTGCCTGCATTTGTAGCTCAGATTTTCAACAATATACTTTTTTAATCACAGTTGATCTGACTGGAAGCCAAAAGTGCATATACAAGCTTCAGCTTGCAAAAAGCCATGCTCTACCTTATAGTTGCTATCTTCAAATAGTTCAATTTCCCATACAATGGTCAATATGGATTTCACCCCAAATGCCTAGTGATGGTGGATGTTTTATTAGGAAACCTACAAACGTTAATCCTTTGGAAACTTTAAACTCATATACTGGGCTAGTGGCCCATCCAGAGTAAGGGACCACAATGTAAAGTTACCCTTTAAAAATTCAGGGGCAGATGGAGATACTGAAATTAAGAATTCAATCTTCAACCCAGGACTAAGATCCATAAAAAATAAAATCAGAAAAAGTCTCCAGTTGTTTTAGTCTGCAGCAGAAATCATATTGCAGTAATTCTGACTATTCGCATCTTCCAGCAATTTATGCAGCAGCATAAACAGAATCTTTTATAACTGAGGAAAGTGTCGTCTGACTTCAGAAACCGTTCATACAGATAGAGAAACTGGAACCAAAACAGGCACAGCGAGACATTGCACACATACAGCTTTGTGCTAAGCCTGTCTTATAGGGTTGAGAAACATGTGGTCATTCACCTTTGGGCTCCCAATGGCCATCCGTGAGGTGGATGGGAGTCGAGTCCAAGCACATTGGGAAGGTCAGATTCCCTATGTCTGCCCTACTTATTCCTCCTAGTTGGTTTGAACTACAAGGCAATACATTCAAAAGCTGCTCAAGAAAGCCACTGATTAAGTTAAAATGGTTCCTTCACATCTTTGGAGCTTTCTTATTCACTTGAGCTTGAAGAATGTTAGGAGTTTCCTCCATAACTCTGACAAGCAAGTTATCAATGTAGTCTTCCAGCTCCCGCACCTGCTGATCTCGCTTTGCAATCACATCTTTCTGCTTCAAGACCAGCTGGATCAGCTCGCTGTGTGTCAGCTGGCCATAAGCGTAGGCGGGATCTGAAGGATCATATTTCTTTAGGAAAGGAAGAATGAACAGGTTAAAGTCATTTTGATATCCAGCACTGTTGCAAGGGTGGCGTCAAAGGATCAGAAGGAAGGTATAGAAACCTTTGGTTTCAGGGATTACTGGGGAATCCCAGGAATGATTTCAGAGCAAAGAGGTAATCTGTCTAAGCATCTTAAAAGCTACTGAAGATTCACAAAAAACTAGAATTTCAGGATTTGCCAGTAAGTACTTTTATGGCATGCAGACAAATGTGCATACAAGGTTTCTGTACACCTGCCTTTAACTATTTCTTCCCAGTAATAAAAATGGAAAAGTGAAGATAAGACCCTCCTCATAACATGCGAAAAGTACTAAATAAATACAAAGCAGCAGCAGTAGTGGCTGTTTCAGTTAAGTGATAATAATTCAGGTTCTGTGCTCAAACACCAAACAGATCATTTGCAATATTAGTTGGAGGCACGAAATCACTAAACCTTGCTTATCTGAAAACAAAAATCCCTTTCAGGCCAAAGTCCTTTGGTGAAGATAGCAAGTTTTGAGCCTGGGGAATTCATACCCACTCACAAATCTAAACTTGTGTCAGTAAAAGGCTCAGAAAATTGCCCAGCTGGGTAGGATAGCAGGGGCAGGGGGAATCATACAACTAGAAAACTTGAACACATTTCTGTCTCCAAACGACCATACCCCTTTGCAGTTTGTCTAATCCCGCCAATAAATTTACAAGCTTCCTAACTCAGGGCACAGACCACCCAATTATGTTTTAAAATATAGTAAGTCTTAAAATACCTTTATATCGGCTTCATTTTGGTTATCCAAGATCTTTGATGTTATGCTCTGGTTTTTTGCAGATGATTTGCAATCTCCACTCCTGGACAAATCTCCAGAAAGTGCAATCTTTTCAGTACCCTGGGGATAATCACTCAGCTGCTCATCATCCGATCCCTCTTCTGGAATAACAGAAAGGGTGGTGGGTTTGAAGTGAAGCTTGCACCATCTGTATAAATAAAGAACAGCAAAGGTTCAGCATCAGGGGCTTAAATATTTCCTACCCACCCTTTTCCCACAAGGTCCCAGGGTGTGTTACGTATAAAATAGTTAATTTTTAGTTCAAGCTAAACAGAGTCAGGTTCTCTGTGTAAGCAAAATGCCAGGTAGGTCTGTAGACTGATATTAGTTGCATTTAGCCAGCAAAGTCCATTTTCGAAAAAGAAAAGAAAAAGTAAAGGGGAAGAGGAAGAGAAGAGAACAAATAGCCTATTTTAAAAGGAGAACATGCTGTTATGAAATAATTTATCCATATTACCACATGATTCTCAGAAATAGTTACTTTGGAAGCATCATGCAAAGATTTCTAAAATGCTGCTGGAACAGAGGGTCTCTACAGATCTGTGATCAGAAACTGGTAGCTGGCATGCTACCAGTATGTTGGGCATTTTCCCAAGATGTCTAGAAAAAGTTTGTTTTCTCATCCAAGTGAATATTCACAGACATACTAACACAGGCATAGGCAAACTCAGCCCTCCAGATGTTTTGGGACTACAACTCCCATCATCCCTGACTACTGGTCCTGTTAGCTAGGGATGATGGGAGCTGTCATCCCAAAACATCTGGAGGGCCGTTTGCCTATTTCTGTACTAACAGAAGATATAATTACAGCTAACTCGCATCTTATGTAGTAGTTACATTCCTGGCCACTGACATAAAAGCAAAATCGTGTAAAGCCAGGAACCCTCAGAACCAGGTGTCTTGCTTACCTGGTTCTCGGCAGGCAGCACGAGGGCTCTAGGATTCTGCTCTGTAATGTTTCCTCCACTCTCCATTTGTTTGTTTGTTTGTTTGTTTGTTTGTTTGTTCTGCTCCACCCCACCCCCCGGCCCAAATCAGCAATCACGTAGGCAAAATAAGCATTGCGAGTTACCTATATTTCAATTTCACCTTTTCTGTCACAGGACTTCAAAGCTAGATTAAGTGTGTCATGTGTCACATATTTACAGACTTTGTCTATAGCTTCATGGTTCTCAGTTAAGTCCTTGGAAGTGTTGTTCAATAAAGGGGATTACATTCTCTGCTAGACATCATTCCATCCTGGAGGCAGAAGAGGGACTGACTCGCTCTCTTTGCGCTCCCCTTGCAAGAAAGTGGATCATCTTTGTTCTGAAGGCAGCATCCATTGTCATTTCTCTCCTTTCAAGAAGGCTAGAGACAGAAACCCTACAAATTACCTGCAGAGTTACTAATCAACTGAAACCTACACAGGGCATGCCTGCCCTATCAGGAGGATAGATATTTTCTATGACATACAATGAAAACCACTGGGTAGCAATAGCCTTAAAGCATCTCAAGATCTCAAAATTCAATTGAGAAGATCATTTCTCAAGACTAACCTGGGCTTGACGGGTTTGGTCTGAGATGGTTTCACAGAAGCTGAGTTTTTTTCTGGCTTCTCTTCTGCTGAGATGTTTTCGTCAAAATGGTTCAAGGATGCCTTTGTGATTCGGAGGTCCGCAGTGCTGCTCTTATCTGAGCTATGACCTCTTCTGTGACCCTCATTTGTGGAGGGTTCTGAAAAGAAAGAAATCAGCATCAGAATAATGAAAGCACAAGTCCCAATACTACTGAAAATACTAATACCTGATCCAGCCCTAGATCAACTGATGGCTCTTAACAACAGCAGTACACTGAGGTTGGGGACCACTGAGACCCACCTGCATCCTACTCATTTACAACTATTAGGCACAATCATGAAAACACTTATGTTTCTTCACAGCTTCCAAGCACTGTCTTTAAATAATACAAGAAGTCCAGCTTTAACCATTATAAAGAAAAAGTTGTAAAAAATGGCACATTTTACTACTTAGCACACTTTGTAAATTACACAACTGTTAAAACATTTGAGAATAAGGTCTTTACCTTTGATTTTTTTCTTTTCTTTCTCATTTGACTCTTCCTCGCTGTCAGCCGGGGAGTGACTAATGCTAGGAACAATAGCTGAAGCTGTGTCTGGCAATCCATTGCCTCGTTTCCCCTTTAGCTTGTCTTTCAGCTTGCCAAATGGTGTCCGTGACTTATCTTTCATGGGCAGATCAAACATGCTGGCTGTCATGTTGCTCCTCATGAACTGGATATCCACCTCAATCTCACCTCTCTCTTTTTCCTTCTTTCCTGGTTTGGAGCGAAGCTTGTACCATCTGTACAAATAAAGAACAGCAAAAGTTCAGCATCAGGGGCTTAAATATTTCCTACCCACCCTTTTCCCACAAGGTCTCAGGGTGCGTTACGTATAAAATAGTTAATTTTCAGTTCAAGCTAAACAGAGTCAGGTTCTCCATGTAAGCAAAATGCCAGGTAGGTGTGTAGACAGATATTAGTGGCATTTAGCCAGCAATTTCAATTTCATCTTTTCTGTCACAGGACCTCAAAGCCAGATAAAATGTGTCGTGTGTCACATATTTACAGACTTTGTCTATAGCTTCATGGTTCTCAGTTAAGTCCTTGGAAGTGTGGTTCAATAAAGGGGATTACAATCATGTAATAATTATAAGCACCCTCACAAAACAAGTGTTTCTCCAGAATTGCTTTCTGGGGCCTCCCCCCAGAGGATCAATGAGAACCATGCCAGGAAAGGGTTGATTTTGTACTGTAAATTTATCCATTGTTCAGGGCAATGGGTTCCCCCAAATATTCATATAATTTTGCAGGAAGAGACGGGAAAGGCTCTGCTACTAAGCTGAGTCCCGTGATCGCTTAACAGCTCCACCTAACCTGTGCTGTTATGCTCTGGTAACATGCAATATCAGCAGGCCTTACTAGTTCATGAGTTATGGTAGAACAGCTCCAAAGCATGACCTTGTCCATTGCCAAACAGCTACCTCTCCATTTGAGGTTATGCCATGAAGACATCTGCATAAAAGGCATCAACAGTCAGAGGAACTCTGTAGAATAGACTGTTTCTGCACTAAAACCCAAGATGCATGCCAACTTAGTGTGACTAACCTTCTTACTCCCTGAAAGGCACCACATGAACCAAGACAAATTCTGCCGAACAGTCTTGAACGGAGCTGGATACAGGAGAGGATACAGAGCTAGAAAGAGAGAAAACGAGAAAGTTATTACCAGGAAAGTTTTAGAACAGAAACAGCAGCTTATGTACAAAAGCATGCAATTTCTCCCAAAATATGGAATTTTCCGACAATATTTTCAGAAAATTGCATGCCTTAAAAGCATACATATCAAAACAGGAAAGGAAACAAAAGAGAAGAACTAGAGGAGGGAAAGCACTAGAACACAAGTGAGCAATTTTCTATATTCACATTTTGAAAGCTCATCATTTGGTCCAATTTCCTAAAACAGCGGATAGCATGGTGAAACTATTTCTAGACAAACTACAGGAAGTTATTGCATGGCTAAAAGATTACCCTTAAAAAAACAAAACAAAAGCACATACAGTACTACCACATCAGGGAAAAGGCCTGTCAGAAATAATCTCATTGACATCTAATTCTTTCAGTACAGTGGCGTGTTTCTGTTTTACGAATAAGCATCCAGTCTTGAGATCTGGCAACAGTTTCATCCAAATTTCAGATCTCCCTGCCGTCAGACGAAAAAATATTAACTGGTCTGAATTGCATCTTTGCACTGTCTGTCCACGTGTTAAGGGTGTGGTGTTGATTAGTGAGCTACCTCTTAATTGATAGATTCCGACATAAACCTTGAAGCCCCAATTTTCATCTGTAAAACTAATAAAGTGCTTCAACTCTGACTTGTGCTGTTTATTCTAACAATAAAGTGTTATGAACAAGACATTTGTTTCTAACATACTGTGAATACTTATCATGGCTGTATAAAGCAGTCAAGACTGCCAAAGTAAACTTGGTAAGCCTGCTGGACTTGTTACGTTAAATATTTGAGTATGAGAGCTGCCATTATTCACAGTAAGACACTTTTAAAAGAGTTCTTTACAAACACTGTTTCTGTAATACACTGTGATTTACAGTTTTAAAACTAGGATGTTTAGCTCAGTCTAAAAATATGTTTGCCAAACAGAAGGGTATTATGCATTCTTACAAAATGTTGCTTTTTCTACTCTTAACACAGATAGCCAAGAATCAAGGTGCACATACACATTTTAATGGCAGGGTCTACAATAGCTATGGAAGCAGGCATCAGTGGAAAATTACTATAGCACATTATTTATTTTATCAGTATTTATATTTGAATCTGTTGCTCTTCAGATGTGAAACTCAAATATTATTGCTGGCCAATAGAGCTATGTCCACAACAGCTCACCTGACAGTGCTAGATAAATTGTGGCTAAAAAGCTACCTAGGAACCTGGATTGAATATTGCTTTTGCAATGAACTTACAAAGTGGTTATATTACACAAGTCAGGATGGGAATAATACTAATCTGCATTACAGGTTTGTTTGTAAAGAACAACAAGAAAATGTACATGAGGCTATTTAAACTCTATAAATGCTAAGCAGATTTTTTTTAATTCTTACTCACTGGTTTAAACCTTATACATAAAATGGCACAATATGAAGTATAACTGGGTAGGTGTGAAATCCCAAGAGCTATCAACCTATGAAAGAAAACTTAACTGATCATAAGTTTTAGTCAATTAACCTACTGAATAATTTGTACAAATATAAAACAAACTGTTCTGAAGCAAGCATATTTTGTTTTAAAATAATGCATGTGTTGCAGCACACATCTTAGAAAAAGAAATTCTTGCAAACCAAGATTTAAGGAGAAGACAAAGATGCCAACCTTTAGGGGATTCACGATTGGGAGATGGACCCTAGTTTAGGAGGCTCTATAAAGTACTTAACTAAATTCGTATCAGCTACTCGCCTTGACAACTTAATGGAACTTCCATGTTCACAAGCATTAATACTATTGAATATCAGTTGTCAAGGCAGCAAACTGAGGAAGAACTGTCAGTTTCACACCCTGCTTGCATGTTAACCGCTATCCAAAGCAGGATACAAATTATTTTATTTAATAGATGTTTACTCTTCCCTTTAGCTAAAAGTAGGTTGTTAGGGAAGTTTACAACAATGGAATAAAATTAAGTATGCCAACTACTGTGATCCAGCAGGACTCTGCTCAGGAAAGGTATCAACAGGATACTTTACAAGTTCTTCAAAGCTTGCTTGCTTATTTAATACCCCACCTTCTTCTCCAAGGAGCTCAAGATGGCATACGTGATTCTACCCCTCCTCATTTAATCCCCATAACAACCCTATGTTAGACTGAGCGCCAAGGTCAGTCAGTGAGCTTCATGGCTGAGCGGTCGCTTGAACCCTGGTCTCCTAGGTCCTAGTGTGACAGTAACCTTTACACCACAACAACTCTTTATATTATGCCGTAGCACATTATACTGCTGTTTATTTCAAGTTTTAATACAGTGTTTTTAAAAGTTTGATCCCGCCTCTGCTTGCAATGTTTGCTTATTGCATTTTTGCCCCACCCTTACTTCAAATAACTATGTATGAGTGACATACATAGTTCTCATTTCTCCATCCCATTTCATTCTCACAATGCTGTTTGACACCTGTTTGGACATGTGGACCTTGAGCCTCTGACATACATAGGTAAATTGCCTCTGAACCTGGAAATGCCATTTAGTCAGCAGGAAGTCAACATCTTCAAACAGAACTATGGAGTAGTAAGGGACCTTGGATGTCATCTAGTCCAATGCCCAACGGATTCAGTGCAGGAATCTTGCAAATACACAGCTTCCTAAGCAAACGGGCATCTAGCCATAGCTTACAAACCTTCATAGGAGGAGATCCCACCACTTCCCAAGGCAGTCTGATCTGCCTTTGAACTACTCATACACATAAGAAGTTTCTCCTAACGTAAAGTCAAAACCATCTTACTTAAAAGTTTTCAGTCATTGCATTTACATCTGTCATCTGGAGTAACACAGAACAAATCTGCTCCACCTTCTGCATCACAGTCTTTCAGTTATTTGAGAACTATTCTCCTGCCTCCTCTTAACCTTTCCTTCTCCAAGATAACCATGCCCAGCTTTTTCAACTGTTCCTCATAGGACTTGGTTTCCAGACTCCTCACCATCTTTGGAATATGCTGTAGTTCAGGGGTGCAGAACCTCCAGCTCACAGACCAAACGTGACCCTCCAGTCCCATTTGCCCATGAGGCCCATCTGGAGAAGCCACGCTCACCTGCCCAATAAGGGATGCCATTAAAGTAGGCTCCCATTCAACCATCGCTCCTACTGTCCAAGCTGCAGCTCATTGAAGGCTTGCTAAAAAGGCTTTGAAAGCAATTCCGTGAAGCTCCTTTTGATCTCTGACATAAGAGACGGAAAGGAGCAATGCAGGGAGGCTTACAAGGCATAACACTGCCAAAGCCCCTTGCACTCTGGAACCCCAACATGGAACCCTACACAATTTATGTTGACAGGTAGTCAAGACAGCCCACTTGCCAACATTTTGATGTCACAATGGCAGAATGTGATTTACATGCTGGTTGCCCCACCCACACGTCAAAGTTTTTGGCCCCCCACAGCCAGAAAGATTCCTCCTCTAGTTTGTCTATCTCCTCCTTAAAATGCAGCACCTGGAACTGGACAAAGTACTGAACCCGGCTAATCCTACATTGACACAACACTCTGGCGCATTTCCACTCTCTCCTTTGAAGTTAAAGCATACCCTTATCCGCATTCCTTCAGAAGTCCTGCTATGACTCCTTAAATAAAGAAGGAGCGAACATCAGATGCAACGGAGGCCTCTATTTAGGAGGCCTCTCTGGGCAGCGCCTGGCACCAGCCCCCTCCCTCCGCACATGCGCCCCGCGCCCCAGCAGGTAGACTGCCCCTGGCAGCGGGAGCTCCACCAAGGCCCCTCGCTCGCTCGCTCTCTCTTCACCGTGTGCATGTAGGAACAAAAATTAACTAAGCAGCTCCATTAATCAGGGCGACTGACTCACCACCTATCTTGTGACACGGGTATGATATTCAGGAACCACCATACCATGTTCTATAAAGAGATGCTTGCAAAGCCACAAATTTTTCTTCTGGATCTAGGTTTAAAGCATGCATGTCTGAAACAACTTACAATTAGATTTTCACACTTCTCTTCCACTCTCTCATGCCTAACTATGAGGACCATAAGTAGACCAGACAAACATTAATTCAAGTCAAACGCCAACTCAAAGAGGTATTTGTTGCTCAGGCTGGCTGGCTGCCTCCACCCAACCCTTCAAGAGTGGATACTACTTCTCACCCAGAGATACACATGGAAGCCTGCCAATCTTTACACCAAAAGTTGTCCTAAACAGCATGCAAACCACTACAATGTGGCCACTTCCTATACCTCTTCTCAGAGTTGAAGGAAAATAATCAACCTCGCCAACTAGTTCCTAGTGGTCCCTACCAGTAACCAAAGTTATCCAGGCCACCCAAACCTGTCTTTAATTATTACCACAGTAGGGGGGAAGGAGCCATGCCTGAAGGATGCGGGAGATTCTTAGTGGGACAGGAGAGCTGGGGGGGCGGGGGGCGGGAATCACATCTGGGAACCAATGAATCCCTTTGCTTCAGACAGTACATAGGTAGACAAGTCTAAAAAGCCCAGGACACAAATTTTCACAATCCTCTAGTGGTTATGATGGCTCATTTACCAGAAGTAATATATTTAGCATTAACTTTGGAAGTGTATACTCTATTCTTACCAAACTAAGCCTCCTAGAGATAATATGTATCAGAAGGCTATTGCTTGCAAGCCTGTCTGAATCACTTGCAGCTTCGAGGTCACAGGCACGCTTGAGCCTTGCTAAACATCTCCTTTTCTTCTGGAGTCCGGATATACTGCTCTATCTCACTGTCTAAAATGGGCTCATCCCCAGTGATAGCAGAATCTTCAAGGTTTAGCTCAGGAGTTCGTAGCCTCTTTGCGGGGTTCAAGACGCAGGGTGAGAGCAAAGGTTTCCGCTTGCTGAACTTCTGCTTTTCTCCTGAAAGGGAGGCCTCTTCTACTGTTGCAGCGCTCTCATTGATTAGCTGCAGTGGCGCAGCTGCTGAGTTTTCTAGGTCACGGTCTTCCGTAGTATCCACGATGCGGAAGGCAGCCTGCAGAAGCACACGGCGGTGCCGCAGCAGGTCACGAATGTACTTTGCCACACTCCGACGGTCCACTTTCAGCACTCGCAACCAGCCCAGCTGAGAAGCCATTTGCAGGAGGATGTTATGCAGCTCCTTCAGTCTCTGGTGGGCTGGCCGGGGAGCCTCCATACCAGCAAGCTTACAGAACTGAGAAAGGGTGCAAGTGAGGCGATCGACAGGCCGGAGAGACTGCCAAGCCAGGAAGGCTGCTGCTGTCACTATGGGGATGGGGTGCCGGCCGGTCACCAGCCACGTGTCGCTGGCAAGTTCCACCATCTGGACAGTCCTTGCCACCAGCTGCTCCTTTTCTTCTACAAACTTAGTCGGGACACTGGGTGAATTCTGGAAAATCTTGAAGCTGGAAAGATGAGAATCAAACAAGCCATTTAGATAGACTGCCTTGGGTTGGGAGATGTGGCAGGATGGAGAAGACAAATAGGTGAAAGAGGGACATGAGCAAAACAAAGCATTCTGGCAAAGGGCAAAGGGCAGAAGGCCCTGCATTTTCCAAGGACACAAAAAAGGCAAGCTGAGCAGCTTGAATCAAAAAGGCAAGCATCTTCCATTAACCAGCACTATATGGACAAGGCTGAATTTACACTCTTCCTAACTTGTGCTCAACAAAATTCTGTTTGTTGGCTTCTTGCCCTTAATAATAATAGGAAGGATTTCCAAGCAATTACAGGATTGGGAGCAGGAGCAGAATTCACAATTCTGAGAATTATTTGTTTAAAAAAGGAAGTTTGCTGCCCCTGTGGCTAAAGAGAAAAGCCTGGAACTGCCTCAAGTGCCTCAGATGAAATCTCAGAAATCAGGGAGTTGGAGTATACATGCACATATGTAAATACCCATTTCTTCCATGATGGAAGCACACAGCACACACAGGGTTCCTACATCCAAGCACTGACCACACCCATCCCTGCTGAACTTTAAGAAGCCTGCTGTTTCATCGGCCTGCCAATCAATATACCACACAGTCCGTATGATACTTGTAAATTCAGTCTATGAATGATGGAAACTGCACACCAACTTTGAGAAGTATTGTCCAGGAAAGGGCACAAGAACTTCAACATACCTGTTGAGGTGGGTTTTCACCATATCCATCAAGCTGAGAGTAGGCACATCCAGTGCCAGTTCCTTCAGGAAGCACAGATAGGTCTTTGCAAACAACTCCTTGTCTCCATAGAGCAGCAGGCAGACGGTGCCCATGGTCAGGGGCCAGTTGTGCTGGCGGCAGGTCACAAAGACGCAACAGCCCACAAGCATCTCCTTCTTCTCCAAGCTGACTAAACTGAAGCAGGGACGTTTGATTGCCTGCTAGTAATAGGACACGGCTGTATCTTCAAACAGAGAAGGAAGGCGTAGAACTTTGCAGAGATCCCGAACACGTTTGACTCCTGTGGGGGGAAATACCACAGCAGTACTTAAGAAATGTTTCCACATAAACATTTATCAGTGGGAAATCTAACCGCAGGGTAGGTCTTTGCCTGAATGAAGCTGCCCATATACTAAGATAATCTGTGGAGGCTCTGTTTCACATGCTCCCACTTTCAGAGGTTAGATGGGCGGCAATCATGGATAACATATTTTCAATTGTGGTAGTGTAACTGGAGTGTCCAAACCAAGCCTACTTTGGCTTTTTTTGGATATTATGGAGAACTTTTTTAAATGAAAGTCTTTGGGGGCTCTAATTGAGAATGGCTGTTAGTATTGCTGTTTCAACTTCATATTTGATTTTAATTTGGCTTTTAGTTATGTACTGATTTTTATTTTTTGCAGCTGTACACACAATTATAATGGCCATTTAATGGTAATGGAAACAGACTGGTCCATGGTTAACCAGTCTGTCAATGATTCAGGTGGGATCTGATCAGGCAATCAAACTGAACTGTGGACTCTATGTACCTCTAAAACTCTAAAATAGGTTGTTTTGATGTTGGTTCCACAGCAAATAGGTAAGACTGTTTTAAAAATGCAAATTTCTCTTTGCTTTTAGAAAGTGAAACAATGCAGCTTTTGTGGATGACAGGCGCATTAATTTCCACAAAGCATCAAAAGAGTAATGTAGAATACTTACCTCGCTGTACACAACGGCTCGTTTGCTCATTCTGACCAGTACTCCATGAATATGTGACTTCTATGAGATAAAAACACAGATATCAGCCAAACTTTGGTCCAAGCTCTCAAACATGCACCCATTTTTAAACTGTTGAATGGTGTAGGGCCTGTCTATATTTGAGAACTGCTTGCAAGTCATATCTCAAATCCTATGTCTTTGTAAGATACAAAGAGTTTTGAGCTATTTTGCTATTCTTAGCCTCACCTTGTAAATGTTCTTCATCAGCATATGTGGTTGTGAGAAGCCCTTCAGTCAGAATGAAGCCACAGTCTGCGCACACCAGCTGGTTCTGAGCATAATGAGAGTCCTCTACAATTTCCAAGGATCCACAGTCTGGACACTTCTTTTGGCTCGACATCTTAGCAGCCTGAAAGCATAAATCAGGTCCACAGTTGGTCACTGATGTTTTGGTATTATTTAATTACTTCCATGTATTTCATTTACTGTATGTCCCACCTGTCCTTTGAAGAGCTCAAGGTGGTATAATGGTTCTCTCGCCACCCAATTTTTATTCTCTTTTTTAAAAAATAATATTTATTGCTTTTACAGCAATTTAAACACTTACAAAGGAAAGAACAAAGAAAAAACAATACACAATACATTATAAAAATTAACGAAACAAAAACAGAAACAATTTAAAAGCACATCAGAAGATAAAAGAAAAAAGAAAAAAAAGAAGAAAAAAGAAAAACTTCCAATATCTTATCTTTCTTTCCCATATTTCCACGGCCTCCTCACACCTCCCTTTTTGTGTTCCACTTCTATTAATTATTTCAGCAATTCCTTACCATCTTCCCCTGTTTTCTATCCTATAATTTTCTTAACATCTTTTAACCTTATTTTCCTCTAATGCTCTATTAATCTATTTATACTTAATTCCTTATAACATTTCTACTAAAGCCATATAATTTCATTCCAACATTCTTCTAACATTCATTAATTTTACAATATTTCTATAAATAGTCTTTAAACTTTTCCCAGTCTTCTTCCACTGACTCTTCTCCCTGGTCTCGGATCTTGCCAGTCTTTTCCGCCAATTCAATCTAGTCCATCGACTTCATCTGCCATTATCCAACACTTCAATGCTTTTAAGAGACAGCCATTCTCTCAGCCAGCAAAAAACAGATGATTCACAACAAAGTTTAGGTGTCTGGCAGGGCAGGTCCACCTCCTTCTTTAACATCCGTCAATATCTTAAGTTTTACTCGAGGCTTCCTGCCCTGCCAAACAAATCCAGAAACATCCCTCTGCCACCTCCTGAAACAATCCCTACCATCCAAAACCTGCACTTTTTGATACAAAAGCAACATCCCCAGCAACACAGCAACCCTCATCCCCACCACAACAGCTCGGCCCGACCATAACAACTTCAAATTTATCCATATTTCCCAATCCCCCTTCTCTTCAATCCAACGTCCTTCACAGTTACCCTTAAGTAAATTCTCATTTTTGGCGGTCCTACTGACCCCCAAAAATCTCTCTTTCTCAGCCGATGTTGATCCTGTCTCCTCCTGAAGCTCTGTCAAACTTTCCTTCCCCAGTTCTGGTGGGGTCAGCTTATATTCGTCAAGTTGCTTTTGAATGTGTGGGGCTCTCTCACACTCCAATTGTGTTGTTTTACATTCAGCAGCAAAGGTTTCCCTAACTTCATCCGCAGTTTGCCGTGTTAAAGTAGGTTCCTGTGTCAATTTCTGGGTGACTTCTGTGTTGATATTCACATTTTGTCCCAGATTATTTAAACTTTCTGCCATTAAATCAATTTTGATATTTGCAGCATTTACTTTCACCAGCCTTTCATTCATCAAATCTGTTTTCTTATGAAGCTGTTCCAGCGAATCATTTATTTTCAACAATGCAACCACTAAGGCCTCTTCTGTTGACATTTCATCTGTTCTTTCCTTTCCGTTTGCCATAACACTTAAAGAATTCAAGGTTGGTCCCTGAGTTACACAGTTCTTATCTTGCAGCTGGAAAGTCCCCTAGCCCAGCTCTTAAAAAGTAACCAATTTCAGAAACTTCCACTAGGGGGAAACAGTTTCTATTTATAATAATCAACGATATCACCTTTAAGCGCAATCCAAAGTTAGTTTCAGTTTTCAGTTACTTTATTACTCCTTTTTAGAAGCAGCCGGAGACAGTGGAAACAATATATCTCTCTTATTTTGCTAGCTGTCAAGGAACGTTCTAAGTGCTGTCAATGGACATTCCAAAATGTCAGTCCCACTAGCAGCCCGTTTCCAGGGTCAGAGCGGCAGTACTTTACCTCTCTTTACTCTCTTCTGCAGGGATACTTAGTCCACAACTTCCCCCCCTCTTCTCCTGCCTCCAAGGGGGGTTTTATACTCTTTGCCAATGGAAATTTAATCTTTTACAAAAGGCTTTCCAAGACCTCAGCTTAGAGACTCCTTGCCTCAGTCTATTTACAAATAGGGAAGGTGGAATTCCTGTTTTGAACCTCCCCATTTCGATGCCAAATTAAACGTTTAAAATCCAATTCTCCCGTATCAGCTCTACTCACGGGTAATTACTTTAGAGTCCAAATTGTCCACAGGAAAAAGTCAGTGCTCTCCAGCAACAGCTATGCGGCTTCACTCCGTGGAAGAAGCAGACGATTCGAAGCACCGCGCCATTCACCCCACGTCGCTCCGGATTCCCAAAACCGGGTTTTCCCGCGAGTAGGGGAGGCGCAGAAGGTGCCCGCCGAATCCCACGTTCACAGGCTTCTCCCGCCTATGATTTTAACGGGTCTCCGCTTTCGCCGTAGCGGCCAGACCCAAATTTCCACGGAGCAACTCTCCCCGGAAAAGGAAAAGTGTCTTTCATTTACTAAAAAAGGAACAATTGGACTTGATTTGCTTACAGGAAACACACATGATAAGGCTACATAGAAAAGTATTGATCAACAAAAGATTGGGACAGGAATTTATCTCATCTGACAAAGTTAAAAAAAGAGGAGTAGTGATTTATGCAAAGGAGAGATTATCACCGAAATTTATCTTTAAAGATGACCAAGGAAGATTTGTGGCAATTGAAATTCAAATACAAGGAGAGAAATTCTTGACAGTAGGAGTTTATGCACCAAATGAGGGGAAATCTGAATTCTTTAAAAAGTTGCATGAGACCTTAATGGACTATTTGGACTACAATCTGATTTTGATGGGGGATATGAACCGAGTGGTATCTACAAATATGGACAAGGCGCAAAGACAGGTAGTCACCAAGGATGGTAGACTACCGAAAACATTTTTTGAGATGACAGATAACTTGGATTTAGTCGATATTTGGAGAACAAAGCACCCCTTAGATAGAGAGGAAACCTTCTTCTCTGAGGCCAAAATGACATGGACAAGAATTGACCAAATATGGATAACTAGAGGAATGGCACCAAAGATAAAGAAATCGGAAATTTGTCCAAAAACCTGCTCCGACCATAACGCTGTGAAGATGGAGATGAAACTAATCTCAACTGGCTCCTTCAGATGGAGGATGAATGACACCTTATTTAGAGATGAAGATGTGACTAAGAAGGCCCAAAAAACTCTGAGAGACTATTTTGAGATAAACGTGAATACTAATGTTGAAAAAAGAGTAATCTGGGACGCAAGTAAAGCGGTTATGAGAGGGTTCTTGATACAACAGAATGCAATAAAGAAGAGAAGTCAAAATGAGAAGAAAGACAAGATTTTGGAGAAAATAAAAGAAAGTGAGAAGAAATTGAGAGCAAAACCAAAGTTGCAAGAGATCTTGAGAGAAATAAAGTTATATCAAGTACAATATATGAAAATGATGAATCAGGAAATAGAATGGAAAATTAAACAAATGAGACAAAAGACATTTGAATCAGCTAATAAATGTGGGAAATTGTTGGCCTGGCAAATGAAAAAAAGACAAAAATTAAATACTATTACAAATTTAGAAGTGGAAGGAAAGAACATACAGAACCCAGCCGAGATTAAAAACTGTTTCCAGAGGTACTTTAAACAATTATATACACAAGGGCCACAGAAAGAAATTGATATAGATCGATTTTTGAAGATAAATGGATTACAAAAAATTTCCCAAGAAAGTAAATTAATGTTGAACAACAAAATATCTGAGCAGGAAGTAGAAGGTGCCATTCAGAATATGCAATTAGGTAAATCTCCAGGACCAGATGGACTGACTTCTAGATATTACAGATCTTTAAAAGAATGGTTAGTACAACCTTTAAAGGAAGTCTGTAATGAAATATTGGAAGGGAAAAGGGCACCAGAGTCGTGGAAAGAAGCGTATATTACACTTATACCGAAAACAGAGACTGAAAAGACTCAGCTTAAGAACTACCACCCCATATCATTACTTAATGTGGATTACAAAATCTTTGCAGACATTTTGGCCAAAAGATTGGAAAAAGTGTTGATGGAAGAGATTCATAAGGACCAAGCAGGCTTTCTTCCGGGTAGACACTTGTCTGACAATTTGAGGAATATAATTAACATTTTGGAAAAACTAGAAGTGAATATTAATACTAAGGCAGTTTTGATATTTGTGGACGCAGAGAAAGCTTTTGACAATATCTCTTGGAGTTTTATGAAGAAGAACTTACAGGGGATGGGGGTGGGTGAAGGATTTTGAAATGGTATAAGTGCAATTTACTCTGAACAAAAGGCCAAGTTAATTGTTAACAATGAGGTGACGGAGGAATTTAAGATAGAAAAAGGAACATGACAAGGTTGCCCAATTTCCCCATTGCTTTTTATATCAGTCCTGGAGGTTTTGTTGAATATGATTAGAAGGGACCAGTTGGTTAAAGGTATACAAGTCGGAGCTAAACAGTATAAATTGTTTTTTTTTTTATAAATGTTTATTAAAATTTTCAAAAAAGAGTACAAAAGAAAACAGAAAAGAAAAGAAAAAAGAAAGAAAAAAGAAAAGAAAAAACAGCAGTTAAAAAAAGTTTACCTTAATTACATTCCATACCCAATTTCCTTGACTTCCCCACACCTGCCCTTCTTGTATTCCAATTCCAATTTTTAGCTCAGCAATTTTTATCCCCCCCACTTTACCTTATTTCCTCTAATTCAATTAACTTAAACAAATTTTAACTTCTAAACCTCTATCTTTATATTTCAAGACTTATTCTTAACATACTTTTCCTAAATTCCTCCATCAATTTAATTAACCTATTTAAACTTAAAAATCTCAGTCTTTATACACCAACACTTATTTTTGATAATCTTTTGCTAAGGTCGGCCCCAAATCTCTCCCCAAATTCCCCATTCTTATGTTAGTGGCAAAAACCAACAAAATCATATTTTTACACCCTTTGGATTCCCGAAGCCCTACCACCCCCTTTCCCGGTTTCGATCCCCAACCAAAGTCCATCAGTCCATCCAGAATCAGCCTGGCGATCTCACATCCGAGGCACTTAACCCTCTCTCAATTTCTCTCTGCCGGTTTTCTTGATAGTCCTTTATTTTAAATTCCGAATATCGAAGAGGCTCTGTTCCAGTAAAGTCCTTATTTCTTCCAGCCAGACCTCCATATTTAACAATGGAACCAAAATCTTGTTTCTTACTGCTCATAAGTCCAAATGTCCCAAAGGCTCCAAATTCTGTATTGGCCATATTTATATTCCATATGTCTTCAGATCCCCATAAGAGGAGATCTCTACAATTTCCATTCTTCACTTCCAACCAAACTTTCATTGTCATGTTCTTATTTTCAATTATTTCCAGCTTAACAGACCTCTGGCTCTCTTTAGCCATCTGCAACATCCCAGCGCCTCCTTCTTTCTCATGTTCCTTAAATGGCATCTCAAATGACTCAGACTCTTTCTCCTGTTTGGCTATAAGGATTTTTGGATCAGCTACAACACTTCCCTGTTCATCTGCAGGAGCTTGAATCATATCCTTTCCAGGTTCAGCAATTTTGTTTACTGTTCCCTTCATTGTTATTACATTCATAGTCAAAACAGTTGTCTGCTCCTGTAGGTTTCCCAAAAGACGAAAGGTCCTTTCCAGTTCAGCCAGTATTTTTCCACTTACAGCCATTTTTGTAATGTCCTGAACCCCCTCTAGAGGGATTCTAGTTACTTAATGACAAATTAACCTTTTCTTCTTTATTTTTAACAATTTGTTACCAAATTGTATCAAATGTAACCAGCAAAGACAGCAAAGACACAGTTCTCCTTTTTTCCCCCCAACTTTGACAGCTAATTTGACAGCTGTCAAAATCTATAAACCTCTTCCACAGGCTCTCTCCCCGATTGCTCCCGGGTTTTGGGGGAGGGGTAAATTCCGTTCTCTTATCCTCCAGCACAGTCACTTAAATTGGCCCAATATAAAGTTAATTGCTCTTTTCCACACACAAAAAAGACATTCACACAACCTTAGTAATAAAATCCTTGCTTTACGATGTTTACAAGGCGGGTAGGTTGACTTCCTTTTTAGCACCTTGCCCGATCTTGCCGAATTCCCAGAAATAAATTTCCCTTTTAAGTCCAATTACCGTGTTACTCATGGGTCGTTACTTTTGATCCAAAAGTTCAAAAGAAGAAGTTAACGCTCTCCATCCATGGCATGCGGCTTCACTCAGCAGGGGAAGCAGTCAAACTCTCAGCACCACACCTCCCTCAGTCCCCCGTTCCGAAGCCTTTAGAAAGGCTTCTTTGCGGGTCGGGGGCGCGCAAATGGTGCCCACCGAGTCACCAGGTCCACAGGCTTCAGTGCCTGTGGTTTCTAAGGGTCCCCGCGTCACCGCCGCGGCAGGACCCGACCCCTGTTGAGCAGATTCCCTCCGGAGCTCGGAGGGAATCCGCCATTAGACGATGGCGCCAACCCGGAAGTCTGTAAACAGTATAAATTGAGAGCATTTGCAGACGATTTAGTATTGACATTACAGGAGCCAGAATCTAGTACTAAAAGAGTTTTGGAACTGATTCAAGATTTCGGTCAGGTTGCAGGATTTAAACTGAATAAATGAAAAACAAAGGTTTTAAAGAAAAATTTAACAGCGATTGAAAGAGAGAGGTTTCAGAATGAGACAGGTTTAACAGTGGTTAAGAAAGTGAAATATCTGGGGATTAATATGACAGCTAAAAACGGGAACTTATTTAAAGACAATTATGAAAAATGCTGGTCAGAAGTGAAAAAAGATTTAGAAATTTGGTCAAATTTGAAGCTTTCACTGCTAGGCCGTATTGCTGCGATAAAGATGAATGTACTGCCAAGAATGTTATTTCTGTTTCAAACATTGCAAATTCTGGATAGAATGGATTGTTTCAAGAAGTGGCAGAGAGATATTTCTAGATTTGTCTGGCAGGGCAAGAAGCCCAGAATAAAATTTAAAATATTAACGGATGCAAAGGAAAGAGGGGGATTTGCCCTGCCAGACCTTAAACTTTATTATGAATCAGCAGCTTTCTGCTGGTTGAAAGAATGGCTACTTCTTGAAAACACAGACATTTTGGATTTGGAAGGTTTTAATAATGTATTTGGATGGCATGCATATCTGTGGTATGACAAGGTCAAAGCACATAAAGCATTTAAAAACCATATTGTCAGGAAAGCATTGTTTAATGTCTGGATAAGATATAAGGACTTGCTTGAAAATAAAACCCCAAGGTGGTTGTCACCGATGGAAGCGAAGGCTCAGAAAAAGCTCAATATGGAGGCCAAATGGCCGAAATATTGGGAAATTTTGGAACAAGTGGGAGACAAACTGAAATTGCAGAGTTATGAAAAACTAAAAAACAAAGTGCGAGATTGGCTTCATTATTATCAAATAATGGAGGCATACAATTTGGACAAAAAAATTGGATTCCAGGTGGAAAAATCAAAATTGGAAACAGAATTGTTAGATTCCAAAACTAAGACTTTGTCAAGGATGTATAACTTGCTGTTGAAATGGAATACTCAGGATGAAACAGTGAAATCTGTTATGATTAAATGGGCACAGGATGTTGGACATAACATTATGATGGCTGACTGGGAACAGTTATGGACCACAGGTATGAAGTTTACGGCATGTAATGCCTTAAGAGAGAATATTATGAAAATGATATACAGGTGGTACATGACACCAGTCAAGCTTGCAAAAATCTACCATTTGCCCGATAATAAATGTTGGAAATGTAAAGAAACTGAAGGTACATTCTTTCACCTTTGGTGGACGTGCCCAAGGATTAAGGCTTTCTGGGAGATGATATATAATGAAATGAAAAAGGTATTTAAATATACCTTCCTGAAGAAACCAGAGGCCTTTCTCCTGGGCATGGTCGGCCAATTGGTGTCAAAGAAGGATAGAACTTTCTTTATGTACGCCACAACAGCAGCAAGAATACTTATCGCAAAGTATTGGAAGACACAAGATCTACCCACTCTGGAAGAATGGCAGATGAAGGTGATGGACTATATGGAACTGGCGGAAATGACCGGCAGAATCCGAGACCAGGGAGAAGAGTCGGTGGAAGAAGACTGGAAAAAGTTTAAAGTCTACTTACAGAAATACTGTAAAATTAATGAATGTTAGAATGATGTTGGATAAGAAGTTAAGTGGTTTTTAGCTATAATGCTATAATGAATATGAAAAAATGGATTATTAACAGGCAAAATTTTTATGTTATAATATTTTAAGATTAAAGACTAGGATAAACAAAGAGGGAAAGGATTTGCTGAACTAACAAATTGAACTGGAATACAAAAAAGGGAGGTGTGAGGAGGTCCGGGAAATAAGCAAATGAAAGGTAAGTACTGGAAAGATGGAATTGTTTTTAACTATTTTTATTTTGTATTTTTCTTTTTTCTTTTTTCATTTTGTAATACTTTGAAAATCTTAATAAATATCTTTTTTAAAAAATAAAAAAAAATCCACGGAGCAGATTCCTCCCGGTCAGAGAAAATCCGCCATTGCCCAGAGGCACCAACCCGGAAGTCCCAATTTTTATTCTCACAACAACTCTGTGAAATTAGTTGTTTGTATTACTACTACTGGGACGCGGATGGCGCTGTGGGTTAAGCCACATAGCCTAGGATTGCCGATCAGAAGGTCGGTGGTTCGAATCCCCGTGACGAGGTGAGCTCCCGTTGCTCGGTCCCTGCTCCTGCCCACCTAGCAGTTCGAAAGCACGTCAAAGTGCAAGTAGATAAATAGGTACCACTCCGGCGGCAAGGTAAACGGCGTTTCTGTGCGCTGCTCTGGTTTGCCAGAGGCGGCTTGGTCATGCTGGCCACATGACCCGGAAGCTGTACGCCGGCTCCCTTGGCCAATAAAGCGAGATGAGCGCCGCAACCCCAGAGTCGCTCACGACTGGACCTAATGGTCAGGGGTCCCTTTACCTTTACTACTACTACTACTACTACTACTACTATTATTAATTGAGTTTATATACCATCCTATACCCAGGGCTTTCAGGGTGGTTCAAAGAATAGTATCAACCTAACCAGTTGCAATTACCCACACAATTGTTGATTTTTTTATCATTTACTAGGTATTAAAGTATATCAAATTCTATTCGAAAACCACAGTCACTGCCGGGATGTTAGAAGACATAATAGGACAAAAAGTATGGAGAAGACAGAAAAACAAAGTCTTTTTATTTCCCTCAAAATCAAGGTGTCTCCTAGCTTGAAGGCCTACCATACTCTCACATTTGAAAAGTATCATCATAAAATCAGTCTGAGGATTCTACAATACAGCGTTACATTTCTGAAAAGAGCTACAAAGACTACCAGAGATTTGCAGGGGCTCCGTCTTCAGTTCTGATATGCAGAATGCAGCTTTGATTAGGAGGGGAAGGAAACGCTCTCAAAGTACTCAGCTCAAATTACATAGGGCCTGATCCTGTCTTGTCATTGGAAACTACTGTATTTAAAGACTACAGTGGTACCTCTGGATGCGAACTGGATCCGTTCCGGAGCCCCGTTCGCATCCTGAAGTGAACGCAACCCGTGTCTGCGCGTCGCAATTCTCCGCTTCCGAGAATGATGTCATTTTGAGCGTCTGTGCATACACGAGTGGCGAAACCTGGAGGTAACGCGCTCCGTTACTTCCGGGTCACGGCAGCGCGCAACACGAAAATGCTTAACCTGAAGCCACTTCAACCCGAGGTATGACTGTATTGGTGGGGGTGAGGTGGGGTGTCACAGTTTGTCCAAAACTGGAGGGAGCCAGGATGTGGGGCTTGCGGTTTTTCCTCTCGCATTTGAAGCACCACCAGCATTTCCATTAGAGTTTGGTGCTAAGAAAACACCTAGCACCACAAACACTTTTCTGGTGGCCTGGCAAGACTTGCCCCACAGCCATTTGCTAAACAAGTGCTTCGTAGTTTTAAAAAAGGGCAAGGAGACAAAGTTGTTGTGGAAAGCTCCTCCTTTGTTTTTCCAGAGGCTCCTAAAGGCAAGTGAATAATGCCAGGGCAACCTGGAGTGCGGGAAAGGGGAAGAGATGTGAACTGCTGGCTGGTTAGGGGACACAGAAAAAAGAGGGGGAAACTGACTTGTGTGATTTTGATAATGGTGATGTAAAAATTGGGGTTTGGCTTTTGCTTCCCAACACCCCCATGGGACTTTGAGTCCCCTAAGTCCATGATCGGCCAGAGAAGAATGGATGGAGGCAGAATCCAGTGGAAAACAAGGCAGATGTTTATTTTTCTGTTGCAACAGAGTCCCCTCCCCTCCCCTCCTTCCAAGGAGGGGAGAGACCCTCAACAAAAGTGTGCAGGAACCTTTAAAGACTTTTGACATTGCCCAACCCCCTAAGCCAAAGACCACCCCAAAATCATCATACATATATCATAGGAGGCAGTCTACAGCAGAAACCCTGCCTACCAGGATACCTGATAATGGTCGCCGATTGCATTAGCTGGGCAGCCTGGCTATTCTTTTGTGATGGTTATTACTTTAGTTCCTGAAGCCAGGTCACAGGCTCACCCTATTCATACACAAATACACCCTTAAGACAGGATTTGCAAGCGAAAAGGCAATGGGGAGGCTTTCCCTATTTGCCTCCCTCACTGCAGATGAGTATTTGAGGTCATTGAGAGTCAAAATGGCTTCAGGATTGCTCTCCCGTACTATTTCAGACACATGGTTTGTATATATAGATATGTGTGCATTTATGAATATTTATTCTATATTTGAGGCCTTAGAATTCTTATAACAATGGAGAGGAGGAGGATTGCTGGCGGTGCTCACAGAATCAGCGGTAGTTGGAAGGGGGTTTCTGCCCACGCCACTCGCGGGTTGCATGCCCTCCAAAAAAATCCCATATCCCTCCCAAAAAACCCGGCCTGGCTCCTAGACAGCCACCCAGGAGCCTCTTTCCCCTTTACGCGGGCTGACTGACCTTCTCGCCGCCGCTTTCGCTACACCGGAAGAAGCCGGGGGAGCTTTTTCAAGAGGGCACACGCTCCTTCCGGGCAATCCCCATGGTAACGGGGCAATCGGGCCCAGACACGCTCCAACGCTAAGCGGCCTCCGGAAAGAAACAAAGGAGCGCAGGACAAAGGTTCCGCCAGAGCCGCTCAGCTCGAGGGCGTTAGAGATGCGGCGGGGCAGCCTTTTCGCAAAGGCTGGAGCATTTGTGTCTGGACTGAGGGGTTGTCAGATCTCCGGGAATGAGCTGAAGTTCCAGCCTTTTAAGCTCCTTTTCTCGGAGTTTAATCTTGGAATTTAATAAAAAAGTTTAAAAAACCAAAAACACCAGGAAAGCTGAAGACTTCCTTTTCCATCTTTGTAGTAAATCGTCTATTAGCAGCCTCCCTTTGCCTCATTTTCACCCTATCTTTCCTGATCTTTCATTTAAAATAAATTCCCCTTGGAATACTTGTAGATTTTTGAGTGGGGGAGACACCAGCTCCTTATGTCATAGGGGGAAATATTAATATCAACACTTAGGACTGGAGACATACTCTGCAAATCTAGCCATGTTGACTCAGGTTGTAGCCTTAATCTGGATTCAACCAAAATCTACCTTTCTGTGACTTAAATCTAGTCTTGCCCTCTAGGGAAGCAGAGAGCAAGTTTCTGCCCTATTCTTTTAGGGTGTTCAAAGAGTGCTATGTCGAAGTACTGTCATATTCTGGATAGAACAATCAGACCAATCATTTAGCACTTTAATAATAGCTTCAGTGCTGTGCAGTTCTGCATGCTGTGGTTGTGAAACTGGCACCACATTTCCCAAACCTGATAAAATAATCCTAGCAGCAAAATGCTTCCACTCTGGGGGAACTGATGTTTATTAACAGCCAAACAGCTAAAACCTAAACCGTTTGGTAAACCTAAAACATGGGTAAACAACAATTCTTGCAACAGCAAGTGGAACCTGAAAGTTTTACTGTGGGGATGTGATTGCACATCTGTGCTATGGGACCTGTGGCATCTCCAAGAGAAGTATTACAAGACACTCTCTTCCATTCCTAGGCTAACTTGCACAAGCCCTCCACCTTCAGCAACCCTCATAGGAAGGAATGGACGACTATAGAAACTTACATATGCACACACCATATACAGTTATGAGCCATGCACTGCACACAAGGGAATTTAATGCTACGTTATTATCAACAAATTATGGATGAGCAAAACTCAAACCAGCAGATGGCGCCCTTACTTTACACTTGGTGCTCTCCCTAAAATTTGTTACATCACATTTCTATAAATTTGCCCATTGAACAAAGGTGTTAACCAGCTTAAATCTGATTTTTGTTGCAGCAGGGGACCCCAAAATTCCAAAATACAGCTGAAGCTGTAAGATGCTGCTACACACAGCTTCTATGAGAGTGCAGCAGTGATGGGCATTCAGAATACAACAAATTCAAAAACGTTCTCATTTAAGCAATGCTTGAAATCTTGGAGGGCAGGGGGACAAGGGACAGGATTTTTTGAGGTTATAGGTGGAGAGGCAGTTTTGCACCAGTCCTGGCCTCTTCTGATAAACAGAAGCACAATTATGCGAGCAACAACAAAAAAGCAATGTGTTTTATCCAACATTAGACCTACTGAGAGTAGGCCCATTGAAACGAATCAATATGACATATTCCCTGCATAGCTGTCAACTTTCAGATTTGAAAATAAGGGATCAGCAGCCTCACCTGTCCCAGGCACTCCTGTCTTCCACTGCCTCCCACAGTTTGGTCAAACTCATGCTGGTAGCTTCGAAAACACTATCCAACCATCTCGTCCTCATGGTTCAATGTTACTAGTGAGCAAAGTTACGCAGTCAGGATTTGAATCTTGGTCCTAGCTTTTGGGGTTAAGTTTCAATTTAGCTGTCCCATTAATACTGACAAACCGTATCTCCCATTCATCTCTCAGATCCCCTTGTAAATCTAAAGTACTGACATCCTGCAGTAAAAAAATTCCCTAAGTTAATTACACATTGTGTGAAGGTAAGTGTGTGAAGCTACAGCATTCCTCCTATCAGCTTAAGTGACACATTCACTCTCTCCCCCTCTCCCTCTCCCTCTCTCTCTCTCTCACTCTCTCTCTCTCTCTCTCTCTCACACACACACACACACAAACACACACACACAAAGGGTAGAGCCCCTCCGAGCCAAAGGCCCAAAGGCAGAAAGCCCAGCCAGCAGCCAAAGGAAGCCTCAAGCGGTGGTTCGCACAGCACAGCAACCCGGCAAAGGGATACGGCAGCAAGGAAAACCACACTGTCACCTCTCCGCTGGGAAGCGCTGAAGCAAAGGCGAGTCCCCAGGCAACGCGGCCGATTTGATTGGCACAAGGCATGCAAGCTCCACCTGCCAGTCGTTCTCAGACTCCTTACTGGTGAGCAACGCAGTTGAGGAGCCTCCCTGGCCGGCAGGGAGGGAGGGAGAGGAGCTGCTTCCTTTGAAACCCGGGAAATTTACAGGATATCAACAATCCGGGACAGCAGTGGGAAACGGCGCTGGAATAAGGGAGTTTCCCGCCAAATAAGGGACGGTTGACAGCTATGATTCCCAGTGCTGTTTTTCTAGAAAATGAGGTGCTGGAACTCACCATGAACTCCTCCTTTGTTCTCTTATAATGCAATGGTGCTCACCTGAGAGATGCCGGAACTGAGTTCCTGTGAGTTCTGGCTGAAAAAACTCCTCTGCATCTTCCTATAATGAGGAGGACAGATCAGGTGAGTTGTGTAGCTGCTGTCCAGGTCTTAACTGGTGCTGGCAAATACAAGGCCTCTGCTCTCCCTTGTGGTTCATCATCTTTAATCCATGCTTGGAACGCACAACCTTCAAATAGAGGATTGTCCTCTCTAATGCAGCACACAGGGCTACCCTAGCCTGTTTAGTTTTGATGCCACAATTATGGAATGCCCCACAGCAGGGCAAAGGTCTCTTCAGTTCAATTCCTACTCACCTCACCAGGCAATGGAAGTATCTGCCAAGCCATTCAGGGAAAGGTAAACATTATGCTGCTGTTAGATAGATGTTGAACGTAGCGGACCATTTTTGAATCATGCTGTACCTTGAGCGCACGTAGCCCCAATGAGGACAAGCAATTGGAAGTTTAGGTCTTTATTGGCGAAACATTCAATCACATCAGGTCCTAAGGTACAAGGGATCTATGCTAGGATTGACATATGTCCTCTTTTGGGGGTCCTACATGGCCACCCAGGGCGGGGTGGGATTTTACATTTTAAAGGAAATGTCCTGGATTTGGGGTTTAAAAAAAGAAGTGCACGGGCAGCTCTGGCTCTGGTGTGAGCTGCTCAGGCGCAGCGGCAGTGGAGGGCCGATCAAGCAATTGCCCTGAAAAATAAAATAGTTTGTGTTATGTTCCACGTCCAGTCTCTAGCGGGCTTCTGCTGGCTGTGCGTATTTTAGTTCAGAACGAAGCAAAGCAGGCAAGCCTATAGCATGCTTAAGAAAGCAATAGCTGCTGTTGCAGGGCTGTGCCCAAGAGATATTAATAAGACTCTGAGACATAATAGCTTGTAGTTATAGCTCAGTGAAGGGTGAGCTGGTTCAAAGCATGCTATTTTGACAGGGGTGGAGACCATGTTGACAGTTATTATATAATTATGTCGTCAGCACAAAGCACTTGGTTTCTGAATCATTAAAGAGATGTCCTAAACCTGGTATTCCCGCAGGTATAGTAGATGACAGGCTGGAAAATAATTGGAATGAAGCCACCATGTGATCATTGACGTCGTGACTTCATTCTAGGGTATGAATGTATTTCCTGCAAAATATGAAACTAGTGTGGGTTCTAGACCAGAGATGGCCCTCCATGTGTTGGAGCAGGACTCCGACCATCCCTGACTATTCACCACGGTGGCGGATGGGAGTAAACATACCAACAACATTCGGAAGGTCCCCCACCCCAATCTAGACTCTGTGAATTAAGGATGCTCTGTAGCAGACTGGCAGTATTCTAATGGACACGGGTTTGAGTCACAGATGCCTCTATTGGCCCTTGGAAACGAGCAATTTGGGCATTCGGATCATAGCTGAGATCTCGTTTGAAGCATTTAACATACCATGCTTCCCCTGCCGTTCCATCTCAGTGCTGCTGCATCAGGTGATTCCGTCTTTTCCTGATCTATTAAGTCTGAATCAGTGTCATGATCCAAATTGGTTCCGGCACATTCCTGCTTCACAGCACAGGGAAGTGAGTGGTGCCAAAGCTCAACTGTCACAGGACTTCACAAGCTATGTGCTTCTTAAGCTGCAATGAGCTACGTTTATCAACCTGATCTAGGTTTCGTGGAAGCATTTAGGAGCCAAAGCTGCCTCAAATTGTGGAAGTTGAGTAGTTGAAAAGATTTCTTCTGCAAACAGCCATCGCCCCGCCCCCCCGCAAAAAACAAAACAAAAACACATCTTGCTGGATTATTACCGGTATTTTTGTGTCCCATTATTTCCTTGCAGGAAGAGGGAGCCTGACCTTAGCCCCTGCTCCATATTCTGGAGTGGGCTTCAAAAATGATTTTAAATTTGCTCTCTAGATTTAAATGACCGCCTTTTGAGTCTTCACTCGAAACATTTACAAGGGCACCCTTATGGGGTTCACATTTTCTCCTAAGCCTATTTAATTTCCTATTTAATTTCCACAACAGCTGCACGCTGTACACTTTGGATGTGAAGCCTTGTCATCAAACAACAGGGGCACTGGGGTGGGTCAGGGGAAGGAAAAAGGCAGTAGTTATGAAAAAGGTGGTACAGAAATTTAATAGAAGGCATGCCAGAGAGACAGATGGGTAGATGGCAGGAAGAGACTGCAGAGTGGAAGACACGAGAGAAGGCAAAGAGCTACTGTTCAATGGTTGAACACGTTTTGCCAGAAGAAGGTTCAAATAAGGCTGTGAATTTCTCTTTCTTGAACCCCTGGAGAGCTTCTCCCAGTTGGCATAGACAATTCTAAGCTAGATGGATCAATGATCTGTTTAAGGCAGCTTTCTATTTTGCTAAGGGAGCACTTGCAAAGATTCTCCCAGTGCTCACTGACTGGTTAGCTAGGAGGCAGAAGGGGAGAGGAAGCTTCTATGTAAGAACATAAGAAGTAGTCCTGGATCAGACTAAAGGCCCATTTAATCCAGCATTCTGTTCTCATAGCAGCCTACCAGATGCCTATGGGAAACCCACAAGCAGGATAGGAACACAGTAATACTGGAATTTACCAGCCAAAATCTTTGCTGCAAGCCTCTCTCTCTATAAACTTGCACAATCTTCAGTGGTAATTAAAACTACACTATCTAAACCCAAACCTAAATTAATCTGGTGAGCCAGTTTTAAATCTTTTGATATTTCCACCTGCCTGCTGTCTTTGCCTAGCACTTCCACTTGCTGGCAACTATATTCCTATAACTGGGCACAGAGAAAACAGTGACACTTTCCTTAGTTTCTTACCTTTTTCAGGAGCTTGTAGAAAAGGTGATAGCATACAGGGACTGTAAGAATGTTGGAGTAATCTAAGGTTCTTTTCAGGTTCTTCCTAAGCCTAACAATTCTAGGATCATTGAGGAATGTCTGCTTCTTAAAACCCGTAACGCTTAATGTACAAACAGCTCTCACAATAGAAGTTTCAGTTGAATATGAAGCCCTTTTTCTGTCACACTTTGGAATCACCACGATGAAATCCAGTCCTTGTACAGCAGAGAATCATTTCTATCAGTATGGACTAAGGAACCATTCTGATATAGCGTGCAATAATGTGGATTGTATATACAGCATTCTTCACTTAAAGTTTGTGAAGATACGCAAAGAAACACAAGTGTTCTCACAAGTTTAAATAACTTTATTTTTAACATTTCACAAGGATGAAGGTCTTCGTAAAAAAAACAAAAACCCAATGGGATTAAGTACCAAGAGTATCAAGGCAGAATATATACATTCAGATCCTTCAACATTAAGCACTGAGCAAATGTTTGCACAAGGGGAAATATCCCTCACAGTGTACCACACTTTTCACAAAATTCAGCATTTCGATGTCAGGATTGCGTAAGTCACAGGTACCAATTAGAAGGCACAGATTGCAAGGTATCCTTGCTGTGTATTGCCCAAATCTCATCACAATGTATACAACTGAGCAGACCTTTATATGAAGAATGGTCAGCAGATTTGGGCCCAGTGACAACACTCTTGCATGTGGCACATTGTGTTGCCAGCTACAGCCCTGTGGTCCCTGGAAATTTTAGGTCAGGTTATAAACTAGAAGATTTTCACAATCTGCTGGAAGCTGGTCCTGTACTATTTCTATTAAAACGGTCAACACTATTTGTTACTAGATCCATTCCTACTGAATATGTATTAAACACAAATGTCCACTGTACTTTGGGACCATATAACCATCAGGAATAAACATTTTCTAGTACACAATAAAACTGTATTTCAATAAAATACTTGTTCCCAAAAGCATGATCCTGTGTGCTTATGGCTCCAGCAGGAGCAAAGAGACATGAAGCCTCTTAAAATAAAGTTTTTAAAAAGCAATTTGGTTCATTTAAATGAGATATACTAGCTTTAAAAAGATGCCCAAGCATCTAAATGCTGGTTTTACACACAAGAAGTTTGCCTTTACAGACTTTATGCTCCAGCTATTATGGAGCCACAGATATGTGAAAACACCACAGGCCCTGAAGATTTTAGATATGGTAGACAACAGTTCCTCCCCTTTCAATCACCTGAAATCATTGACCTAGTTGAGGCAAGGTGACACCATCAGCCAGAGGATTTCATCAAAAGAATTAGCACTATGCCAGAAGATAGACAAATCTATTCAACAAGCACCACACTCCATGTAGTGTGTAGTTAGCTGTTTCTATTCTTTGGTGTTTGCAAATGAGATAGTACAGTATCAAGAGCAATTAAGAGTGCACCATTCAGGAAACGTCAAGATCTATGGGTGATATCCGTTCATGTCATACTAAGAGCAGGCCCACAACAATCAAGAGTCCTTAGTCATTGATTACAAGAGGTCTACTCCCAAGTATGACTTGCTTAGAATCAACCCCTCTTTGATTACCTGAGAAGTTTATAATCCAGTGTTGTGTCTGAATACAAAGGGAGGGCTGAAGAGATATTCAGTGCCAAGCTCATCCCTCTTGAAAGTGCATAGGCAGAAAATGAAGAATGGCTACAGTCAAAAGCATGAAAATTAATCGGTCCATGTCTTCAGACATCACTTTGATTGCTGTTTGGCTGCCTGCATTTGTAGCTCAGATTTTCAACAATATACTTTTTTAATCACAGTTGATCTGACTGGAAGCCAAAAGTGCATATACAAGCTTCAGCTTGCAAAAAGCCATGCTATACCTTATAGTTGCTATCTTCAAATAGTTCAATATCCCATACAATGGTCAATATGGATTTCACCCCAAATGCCTAGTGATGGTGGATGTATTGTTTTATTAGGGAACCTACAAAAGTTAATCCTTTGGAAACTTTTAACTCATATACTGGGCTAGTGCCCCATCCAGAGTAAGGAACCACGATGTAAAGTTACCCTTTAAAAATTCAGGGGCAGATGGAGATACTGAAATTAAGAATTCAATCTTCAACCCCGGATTAAAATCCATAAAAAATGAAATCAGAAAAAGTCTCCAGTTTTTTTGGTCTGCAGCAGAAATCATATTGAAGTAATTCTGACTGTTCACGTCTTCCAGCAATTTATGCAGCAGCATAAACAGAATCTTTTGTAACTGAGGAAAGTGTCGTCTGACTACAGAAACTGTTCATACAGATACAGAAACTGGAACCAAAACAGGCACAGTGAGACATTGCACACATACAGCTTTGTGCTAAGCCTCTCTTATAGGGTTGAGAAACATGTGGTCATCCAGATACCTTTGGGCTCCCAATGGCCATCCGTGAGGTGGATGGGAGTCGAGTCCAAGCACATTGGGAGGGTCAGATTCCCTATGCCTGCCCTACTTATTCCTCCTAGTTGGTTTGAGCTACAAGGCAATACATTCAAAAGCTGCTCAAAGGTAGAGCAGAGACATTTGGAACTGCAAAGGAACGAAACATATAATAAAGAAACTGGGCATAAACAAGATAAGATCAACGTTCTCCAATCAGGAATTTCTGAAACAGAAAAGATGTGGAAAGAAGTATTACAAAAAACCTGGGAAAATTGATGGAAGCGACGTACCGTATTTTTCGCTCTATAACACGCACCCGACCATAACACGCACGTAGTTTTTAGAGGAGGAAAATCCGTAGGTATGCCACCCGTAAGCATTCCCTCCATAACACGCACAGACATTTCCCCTTACTTTTTAGGAGGAAAAAAGTGAGTGTTATGGTGCAAAAAATACGGTACTTTAGCTGACAGTAGAAATGTGTTTTTATCTGCATTTCAACCCTTTCATAATAATAATAAGAAAAACTTCTGAAAAAATTTTATCAGCATGTTGAGGAACTGGTCAAAAATGAAACTTTTACAATAGAAAGTATTCACAAATGGAAAGACACCTGGGATTATTGAATCAGAGAAATTTGTTCAGTCTCTTTGATTCGATATACTCAGACGCTTTTCCTGTATTCAAAAATAAAGATCTAAGCAGACTTCTGAACAGAGGGGTAACATACCCAAAGACAAAAGGGAAAGATCAGCAATTCAAAAGTAAAGTTAAGAACGAAAGAAAAGTAATCAAATCTGGGAAATAAGAAGATGCTTCTATGGAACAAACATATTAAAAGTAAAAATTTCAATGATGAGGGATTAATGTGTACCTCCAAAGTCAGCTACTGAAAACCCACAGGTTTGAGCATTTTAACACCTATGAGGAAATGCAGGGGGAATGCCCCTCTCGTCTAACTGTACTTAAAGCAACCAGCTGCAATGAAGCAAGCCAGCCAGACTGCCGCTTCTGGCAATTAGTTTAAATCAGTATTGCTTTCAAAAGTTTAATACGTCCTGTACTGACTACCATAAGACACGGAAGTCAGTTTAGTGCTTAGAAGCTAACCTCCTCTTACTCAAATGACATTTCATTTTGATAGTGGTATCACGGCACTCCAGCAGGGTTTGCTCGCACAACCACCATCACTTTTTATTTCTTAACTATGGATCTTCCTCACTTTCCAAAGGCAAATGCAGGCAATTTTGCACAATTGGCAGGAAACCTGCACAGCTTAAGCCCCACCCAAATGAATGAGCTGTTTTCTTAATAATTACTGATTCAGTGGCGCTAGAACAACAGAAATTCCTAATGGACTGGGCTGCTTGTATGCAGAGAGGCAACCAGCTTTCAGGTGGAAGTGCTTATTTCCCAGGAACTCAAATCCAAACAAGGTACTTCATAAATATTTATTCATCCAGTATATCTAATGTAAATATGATTGCTTATATTGCACTAAAACTTAATATCCTAAAAGAGTCAAGAAATCAGGAGTTGAAAAACTACAGAGAAGTGTTCATTTTTTGACTAAACCCTTTAAAATGTGCCCCTTGGAGCTTATTCACAGATAAAATCTGGCTCACAACTCCTTCCACAGTCCCATAATTTCAGGCCTTTCACCTGCGGAGCAGCAAAACATGTACAGTGTACTAAAAGGTAAAAGGTGTTTTTTTAACACTATTGACTTTGTAGATTATGTAAGGCAGTCTTCAAGGTAAGTCAACTCTATCCTAAGACAAGTAAATAATAATATGTTTCGGTACAAGCAGCTTTTCCACATTCACTACTTCCAAAGTTTGAGTAAGAAAGCCACTGATTAGGTGAAATTGGTTCCTTCACATCTTTCCAGCTTTCTTATTCACATGAGCTTGAGCTCGAAGAATGTTAGGAGTTTCCTCCATAACTCTGACAAGCAAGTTATCAATGTAGTCTTCCAGCTCCCGCACCTGCTGATCTCGCTTTGCAATCACATCTTTCTGCTTCAAGACCAGCTGGATCAGCTCGCTGTGTGTCAGCTGACCATAAGCGTAGGCGGGATCTGAAGGATCATATTTCTTTAGGAAAGGAAGAATGAACAGGTTAAAGTCATTTTGATATCCAGCACTGTTGCAAGGGTGGCGCCAAAGGATCAGAAGGAAGGTATAGAAACCTTTGGTTTCAGGGATTACTGGGGAGTCCCAGGAGTGATGTCAGAGCAAAGAGGTCATCTGTCTAAGCATCTTAAAAGCTACTGAAGATTCTACTACTAGATTCTGTACTAGAAACTAGAATTTCAGGATTTGCCAGTAAGTACTTTTATGGCATGCAGACAAATGTGCACACAAGGTTTCTGTACACCTGCCTTCAACTATTTCTTCCCGGTAATAAACATAGAAAAGTGAAGATAAGACCCTCCTCATAACATGCGAAAAGTACTAAATAAATACAAAGCAGCAGCAGTAGTGGTTGTTTCAGTTAAGTGATAATAATTCAGGTTCTGTGCTCAAACACCAAACAGATCATTTGCAATATTAGTTGGAGGCACAAAATCACTAAACCTTGCTTATCTGAAAACAAAAATCCCTTTCAGGCCAAAGTCCTTTGGTGAAGATAGCAAGTTTTGAGCCTGGGGAATTCATACCCACTCACAGATCTAAACTTGTGTCAGTAAAAGGCTCAGAAAATTGCCCAGATGGGTAGGATAGCAGGGGCAGGGGGAATCGTACAACTAGAAAACTTGAACACATTTCTGTCTCCAAACGACCATACCCCTTTGCAGTTTGTCGAATCCCGCCAATAAATTTACAAGTTTCCTAACTCAAGGCACAGACCACCCAATTATGTTTTAAAATATAGCATGTCTTAAATTACCTTTATGTCGGCTTCATTTTGGTTATCCAAGATCTTTGATGTTATGCTCTGGTTTTTTGCAGATGATTTGCTTGTTGTAGTATGCATTGGTTTCACAGGATGAAGTCTGAAAGAAGCACACACAATTAGTTCAGGCAATCCTATAGTACTTTGTACCTGAACATTTTTGTGCAGTTCTACTTTTGGTCTGAAGGGACGCGGGTGGCGCTGTTGGCTAAACCACAGAGCCTAGGAATTGCCAATCAGAAGGTTTGCGGTTCGAATCCCCGTGACAGGGTGAGCTCCCGCTGCTCGCTCCCTGCTCCTGCCAACCTAGCAGTTTGAAAGCACGCAGTGCAAGTAAACAGGTAACGTTCTGGCAGGAAGGTAAACGGCATTTCCGTGCGCTGCTCTGGTTTCGCCAGAAGAAGCTTAGTCATGCTGGCCACATGACTGGAAGCTGTACGCCGGCTCCCTTGGCCAATAAAGTGAGATCGGCCAGAGTCGACCACAACTGGACCTAATGTTCAGGGGTCCCTTTACCTTTACATTTGGTCTTGCATGAAGCACTGCATGCACACATGTTCCTGCTTTGGCTTCTAAAAAGAATAAAGTACATTTTCCTCTTCTACATACCTCTATTAGTGCAAGTTTAGATTTTATATTTACTGTTAAAACAGAAGATTTAATCTGCCCTCCTCTCTACACTTCAAGACTGATTTAGAAGCTCTCAAATCAAAAGTTTTACTTACCTATTTATTTATATCCCTTCAAGGACTTTGAATACATGCCCCCCCTCCATTTTCCTCACTACAACCCTGCTGAAGTAGGTCAGACATAGAGATAAGAGACTGGCCCATCACTGAGTGGAATCCTAGTCTGACACTCTTGCTGGTTCTAAGCATCTGTTCCTCCCCACCCCCAAATAAAATATGGTTGGTTCCTTGGATATTTGTGTAGTTACCCAGATGTTTAGCAAGTGTGAAAAATATAGTTTTCAACAAAGTTTATTGCAAAAGTTTGCCCTGATTTCTTTTTTAGTTAAATTACACCCGTGGAACACTTCAGAAATCTAGGTAACACAAAACCTGTGCCGCAGTAAATTGCACTGCACATATGATCACAACTAACATCGCTTTTAAAAAAAGTTAAGCATTTATCCAACTGCTGCTTTCACTTATTTTGGCAGAACATGAAAACTATATTTAGTATTTTAACAGGACAGTGGGTTTAAAAAATAAAGTAAAATTAGAGGTAAAATATGAAGAGCTGGTTCCTGTTTATTGTTCCTCTACTGTCATGTCACAACAATGTGAAAATAGAGTCTGATTACTGCCTAAGCAAAACAAACCTTTGCTCAGTTTTATTCCTTCATTGACATTGCTACAAGAAATAGATACAGATCAACAGGGAAAGATTTTCACCTGTCCATAGGACACAAAATCCCTTACTGCGTTAAAAATGGGAGGGAAGAATCAAAGCCATGCACAGTATAGCACTTGAGCCTTTATCTTTGCTCCCCCCCCCCAATTCCTCTCACCTGAGCTTAGCAGGATAAGTTCCGTCACTCTGCAGATTCTGATTGGGATGTGTTTCAGAGGGTGAAACCCATGCCTGGAGCAGCTTCTTCTTGCCAGAGGGATCCACTTTGGTACCCAAGCCCTCTGCTGTAGCTTTTTTCGTAGGTTCTGCTCTATTACAGCCAGAAGCATCAGATTGGAAAGAACTAATAGAGTGAGAAGAACTGGGCAGAGGGGAAAGATGAACAGGCTTAACAGAGAACTCAGGACTATCACCCTGTCTATTTTCTTTTAAGCTGTCAGCGTTCTTCTGCTCCAATCCCTTTACATCATGGCTTGCATTTTCAAGGGCTAGTGCTGAAGGTGCAACCAAAGGTTTGTTTAGTTCAAATCCATCATCAGGAGCACTTGTCTTCATGAGAAGTGATACAGTCTGCCTCTCACCAGTCGCCTTTTTATTTGCTGTCAGCTCTCCCCCCTCAATGGAGGACCGTAACTCTGAGGAAACATCTCTACTCCTGGACAAATCTCCAGAAACTGCAATCTTTTCAGTACCCTGGGGATAATCACTCAGCTGCTCATCATCTGATCCCACTTCTGGAATAACAGAAAGGGTGGTGGGTTTTACATTCAGATCTCCAGGGATCAAACTGCCAGGCTGTGTGCTTGTTGCATAGTGAGGGAGATCGGTACTAATACTTTGAGAGGAATCCATGGTTCCACCATCTCTTCCAGAACTAAGTATATTGGATACTGAAGTTGCTAACGAGCTATCACTTGTTAGTTTTTCACTAGAGATGAAATAATTTTCTGCAGAAAATTCTTTATATGTAGAGGCAGAGCTTGACCCATTTTCTGTTTCTGATTCGTCCATCAAAGAAACAGATACACTCTTTTTTTGTTTTAGGGCACTTCTTGGTGCTGGCTTTGGGGGCTCAGAGAGAGAACTGCTACCCGACACAGTCCTCGGCATGTTAGGCAAAGGCGCGAGAATTCTCGGAGTTGGAACCGGTGGCTCTACTTTAACTGAGAAGCCGGCTTCAGCCTGTCTTTCCAAAGGACCCTCACTGTTATGAAGAGACTGTACGTTTCCATTATGGGGCTCAGGTGCAGCACAATGTTCTACATATAGTTCAGGTCTTCGCCTCTCATTCCTTTCAGTGGGATTTATTGAAATCTTGTTTTCATCATGCCAGCTCTCAACTGAATCTTCACCATCTGAAGCATCGTCACCACTACTCCCCACATTTTCATCCTCAAGGGCAAAGGTTACCGACTTCTTTATGCTCCCTCGGTTTTCCTTAAATGGTGGCACTATGTGCACTTTGTCATCGCCCTGAGACTTCAGGATGAGTCCAACCCTATCATAAAACCGTGAAGGGTGACTGCCAGCTAGAGATCCAGGAAAACTGGATACAGGATCTATCTTGTTAGTTAAACCTTCCTTTTCGGGCTTGTCTGAAGGCACAACATGAACGTGCTTGGAATCATCAAGGTTTCCTGCTAAGGAGGAAGTGGAGAAAGATGCTGGAGGACTGTTAAAACTTTCAGAGTCCTCTCCCACTTTAGACACGGGAGGATTATCAGTATCAGAAAGCTGAAAAGCAGAAGGATCCAACTCAAGAACAGAAGTTGCAGGAACAGGCAGGGGAGACTTAGCAGAGTTTGAAGAATCCTCTATCTGGGATTCCTGTTCCCTTTTAGGAGCAAATGGTTTATTTTCATTTCCAGAAGCAGAAGAAGTAGCAGCTATAAAGCATTCAGTATCTTGCTTGGATTTCTGTCCCCATTTAATAGTGAACGGATTGTTGTCACTAGCAAACCTATCAGTGTCCCGAGGTTGCTCTTCTGGATCAAATTTAGAGATAAAAGGGTTGTTTTTATTAGAGTGATAGGAAGGAGAGAAAAGAGAAGCAGAAGAAGGTGCAGAAATAGCAGAAGTGGCTTTGGTTTCATCCTCTGAAGACACGCCCAGTCTGTAAAAAGGGACAAAATAAAACCTGCATGTCAGTTGCAGATGCAACGTAAGACAGGCAGAAACATTTTGAAGACAAGTTCAACAAGGCTGCTGCATGCTAAGTGAATAGGAAAGGTGTAGGGTTTTAGCAAACCACCCCCTTCATATTATAATTTACCTTTTAACAGCAGCAAATGCTTATAAAAGAAAACAACACGTTGCCTGAATGAAAGTATTTTGTACATTTCAAAAAGTCTATCAGTAACATCTCTTTTCAATGGAACACCTTTTTAATCCCAATTACATTATAGTATTATCATAGTATTAGTAATACAGTGAAATATACAAAGCACCAAGCATACGGGAGTGAGGCAGGAAAAAGAGTGGTGCCTCTGTGACACACAGCTTCCATGCAAAAGCAACGTTTTATCCAAAGGTTGCATTCCACCAAGCCATAAAAATTGCATTTTAGATTGCTGAAAGGTGCAAATTTTAATCATTTTGCAGGAGCTGAACAGAAACAAGGTCACCCAACAATGTTAAAAGAATGTTATTTCACTATTACAGCTGTAAAGAAAGAGATATAAGTTTAAAGTTAGAGCAATGGGGAGCAATTCCCCCACATGCACCAGTGTCAATAACATAAAAACAAAGCCAAGTCACTAACGGTGTTCACAGCACTTATATACATGTCTGAATATTTCAATATCAACTTATGAACAAATACACCACAAGATCACGTAATCAGCTAATATGTGGCAGCCTTAAATATTCAGGGGCTTAGGAGGTAACCCATTTTGATTCATTTTTCTGAGTCTTTCCTGCTCCATCTCTGTATTCCTCCCACCTCTACTTTCAGACGACAGAAGAGAGATAATATCACACCCCTCCCCAACTCAAGCAAGAAGGAACCACGAAGGACAACTGCCAGAAGCACTGGCTGTTTCTTCACGAAAGACAGCTGTTCTCTTTCTCCTTCCTGATTTAGAACTAATGCTTTAAGTTTGGGAGGGCTAAAGAACTTCAGGCCTTGGCCCACCTACATGACATTGATACAAAGACTTTAACCCATAATTGTGTTTTAAAATTCCTCCTTGCCACAAAGAGCAGTAGCTAGCTAGTTACACCAGTTTTCTGGGTCAGACAAGCCCAATACGTTGGTTGGACTAACCACCGTCTTTTCCTCTCCTCAGCAAAAAAAAGGAAGACATAAAAAGATGAGTGAAAACTAGCTCAGCTGCATTTGACCAGCTGGGCAAACACAACAAAGCTAGTGCCTGCCTTTGTTTCGATTCCTCTCCCTGTAAGTTGGGCAGTGGGGAGAAGAGATAGAAAGGATCAAGTTCAGCCAGCTGGGATACATTCTCTGCTAGACAGCATTCCATCCTGGAGGCAGAAGAGGGACTGACTCGCTCTCTTTGCCCTCCCCTTGCAAGAACCTTTGTTCTGAAGGCAGCATCCATTTTCATTTCTCTCCTTTCAAGAAGGCTAGAGACAGAAACCCTACAAATTACCTGCAGAGTTACTAATCAACTGAAACCTACACAGGGCATGCCTGCCCTATCAGGAGGATAGATATTTTCTATGACATACAATGAAAACCACTGGGTAGCAATAGCCTTAAAGCATCTCAAGATCTCAAAATTCAATTGAGAAGATCATTTCTCAAGACTAACCTGGGCTTGACAGGTTTGGTCTGAGATGGTTTCACAGAAGCTGAGTTTTTTTCTGGCTTCTCTTCTGCTGAGATGTTTTCGTCAAAAGGGTTCAAGGATGCCTTTGTGATTCGGAGGTCCGCAGTGCTGCTCTTATCTGAGCTATGACTTCTTCTGTTATCCACAGGGACTTCAAAAGGATTTGCTTCTTTCTTGGCCAACTCTTTTTCGTTACGTTTTACTTCCTTCACCTTCGGAGTGGTGTCTGCATTGCTCTCTACTTCCTCACTAACTTTAGCTTCTTTTTTCCCTGTCATAAGAGACAGCAAGCCAGATTTCTTGTTCTCCTGTTTTTTGTTCTCTTTGGTTTCTTTTGGAGTGTCTGAAATAACTGGAGTGTTGCTTTCTGGCATATCCCCAGCACTCAGCAACTTGTATGATGGTAGAGTCATGGCTTTAAAGGACTCCAGTGAAGAAGACCCTGGTGGTCCTTTGTCAGATGGTAGTCTTCCTGTCATTTCAGGTTCCTTACTGGGTTCAGAAGACAAGTTCTCCTGGGACAAAAAGAGCCGTTTTCGCTGGGATATCTGAGGGGAAGATAGAGTGCTGTCTTTTGGAAGAGTATCACTTTTGGGGTCACGCTCCTCCATGTAAACATGACTGCCATTGATACACACATTGGACCGGGACGTAGGGTCACTTTTGGACTTCAGTCCACCAAATAAAGAATGTACATCCTTCTTGGTGTTACTGGAGGAGATTTGGCTTAGTTGCTTGTTATCTGCACTACCTGTTCTCTTATGAGACTTGGTGGAAGGTGGATAAAGCAGGTTATCTTCATTTGTGGAGGGTTCTGAAAAGAAAGAAATCAACATCAGAATAGTGAAAGCACAAGTCCCAATACTACTGAAAATACTAATACCTAATCCAGCCCTAGATCAACTGATGGCTCTTAACAACAGCAGTACACTGAGGTTGGGGACCACTGAGACCCACCTGCATCCTACTCATTTACAACTATTAGGCACAATCATGAAAACACTTCTGTTTCTTCACAGCTTCCAAGCACTGCCTTTAAATAATACAAGAAGTCCAGCTTTAACTATTATGAAGAAATGGCACATTTTACTACTTAGCACACTTTGTAAATTACACAACTGTTAAAACATTTGAGAAATTTATTCTCTTTTCAATAGACAATACTTACTCTCTGAAACAGGAGTTAAAGTGTCATCATCACTATCACTCCATCGCGATGAAAAGTCACTGGGATTAAGTCGAACTCTCTCTGTAACCGGTTGGAGAGAAGGTAACACAGACATGGACTGAGAGAGGTTGCTTTTCTGTAAACCAGGTTTGGAGAATAAGGTCTTGAACTTTGATTTTTTCTTTTCTTTCTCATTTGACTCTTCCTCGCTGTCAGCCGGGGAGTGACTAATGCTAGGAACAATAGCTGAAGCTGTGTCTGGCAATCCATTGCCTCGTTTCCCCTTTAGCTTGTCTTTCAGCTTGCCAAATGGTGTCCGTGACTTATCTTTCATGGACAGATCAAACATGCTGGCTGTCATGTTGCTCCTCATGAATTGGATATCCACCTCAATCTCACCTCTCTCTTTTTCCTTCTTTCCTGGTTTGGAGTGAAGCTTGTACCATCTGTATAAATAAAGAACAGCAAAAGTTCAGCATCAGGGGCTTAAATATTTCCTACCCACCCTTTTCCCACAAGGTCCCAGGGTGTGTTACGTATAAAATAGTTAATTTTTAGTTCAAGCTAAACAGAGTCAGGTTCTCTGTGTAAGCAAAATGCCAGGTAGGTCTGTAGACTGATATTAGTTGCATTTAGCCAGCAAAGTCCATTTTCGAAAAAGAAAAGAAAAAGTAAAAGGGAAGAGAAGAGAAGAGAACAAATAGCCTATTTTAAAAGGAGAACATGCTGTTATGAAATAATTTATCCATATTACCACATGATTCTCAGAAATAGTTACTCTGGAAGCATCATGCAAAGATTTCTAAAATGCTAAGGACGTCACTCCTGGAACAGAGGGTCTTTACAGATCTGTGATAAAAAACTGGTAGCCGGCATGCTACCAGTATGTTGGGCATGTTCCCAAGATGTCTAGAAAAAGTTTGTTTTCTCATCCAAGTGAATATTCACAGGCATACTAACACAGGCGTAGGCAAACTCAGCCCTCCAGATGTTTTGGGACTAGAACTCCCATCATCCCTGACTACTGGTCCTGTTAGCTAGGAATGATGGGAGCTGTCATGCCAGAACATCTGGAGAGCTGTTTGCCTATGCCTGTACTAACAGAAGATATAATCACAGCTAACTCGCATCTTATGCAGTGGTTACATTCCTGGCCATTGCACATAAAAGCAAAATCGCGTAGAGCCAGGAACCCTCAGAACCAGGTGTCTCGCTTACCTGGTTCTCGGCAGGCAGCACGAGGGCTCTAGGATGCTACTCTGTAATGTTTCCTCCACTCTCCATTTATTTGTTTGTTCTGCTCCACCCCCACCCCCTGGCCCAAATCAGCAATCATGTAGGTAAAATAAGCATTGCGAGTTACCTATATTTCCATTTCACCTTTTCTGTCACAGGACTTCAAAGCTAGATTAAATGTGTCATGTGTCACATATTTACAGACTTTGTCTATAGCTTCATGGTTCTCAGTTAAGTCCTTGGAAGTGTGGTTCAATAAAGGGGATTACAATCATGTAATAATTATAAGCACCCTCACAAAACAAGTGTTTCTCCAGAATTGCTTTCTGGGGCCTCCCCCCAGAGGATCAATGAGAACCATGCCAGGAAAGGGTTAATTTTGTACTGTAAATTTATCCATTGTCCAGGGCAATGGGTTCCCCCAAATATTCATATAATTTTGCAGGAAGACACCTAATCTATGCTGTTATGCTCTGGTAACATGCAATATCAGCAGGCCTTACTAGTTCATGAGTTATGGTAGAATCTTGTCCATTGCCAAACAGCTACCTCTCCATTTAAGGTCATGCCATGAAGACATCTGCATAAAAGGTATCAACAGTCAGAGGAACTCTGTAGAATAGACTGTTTCTGCACTAAAACCCAAGATGCATGCCATCTTAGTGTGTCTAACCTTTTTACTCCCTGAAAGGCACAACATGAACCAAGACAAATTCTGCAGAACAGTCTTGAACGGAGCTGGATACAGCAGAGGATACAGAGCTAGAAAGAGAGAAAATGAGAAAGTCATTACCAGGAAAGTTTTAGAACAGAAATAGCAGCTTATGTACAAAAGCATGCAATTTCTCCGAAAATATGGAAATATTTTCAGAAAATTGCATGCCTTAAAAGCATACATATCAAAACAGGAAAGGAAACAAAAGAGAAGAACTAGAGGAGGGAAAAGCACTAGAACACAAGTGAGTGATTTTCTATATTCACATTTTAAAAGCTCATCATTTGGCCCAATTTCCTAAAACAGCGGATAGCATGGTGAAACTATTTCTAGACAAACTACAGGAAGTTATTGCATGGCTAAAAGATTACCCTTAAAAAACAAAAACAAAAAGCACACACAGTACTACCACATCAGGGAAAAGGCCTGTCAGAAATAATCTCATTGACATCTAATTCTTTCAGTACAGTGATGTGTTTCTGTTTTACAAATAAGCATCCAGTCTTGAAATCTGGCAACAGTTTCATCCAAATTTCAGATCTCCCTGCCTTCAGATGAAAAAATATTAACTGGTCTGAATTGCATCTTTGCATTGTCTGTCCACATGTTAAGGGTGTGGTGTTGATTAGTGAGCTACCTCTTAATTGATAGATTCCGACATAAACCTTGAAGCCCCAATTTTCATCTGTAAAACTAATAAAGTGCTTCAACTCTGACTTGTGCTGTTTATTCTAACAATAAAGTGTTATGAACAAGACATTTGTTTCTAACATACTGTGAATACTTATCATGGCTGTATAAAGCAGTCAAGACTGCCAAAGTAAACTTGGTAAGCCTGCTGGACTTGTTACGTTAAATATTTGAGTATGAGAGCTGCCATTATTCACAGTAAGACACTTTTAAAAGAGTTCTTTACAAACACTGTTTCTGTAATACACTCTGACTTACAGTTTTAAAAACTAGGATGTTTAGCTCAGTCTAAAAATATGTTTGCCAAACAGAAGGGTATTATGCATTCTTACAAAATGTTGCTTTTTCTACTCTTAACACAGATAGCCAAGAATCATGGTGCACATACACATTTTAATGGCAGGGTTTGTTCTACAATAGCTATGGAAGCAGGCATCAGTGGAAAATTACTATAGCACATTACTTATTTTATCAGTATTTATATTTGAATCTATTGCTCTTCAGATGTGAAACTCAAATATCATTGTTGGCCAATAAAGCTATGTCCACAACAGCTCACCTGACAGTACTAGATAAACTGCTTGAATAGCACAATGTGGCTAAAAAGCTACCTAGGAACCTGGATTGAATATTGCTTTTGTAATGAACTTACAAAGTGGTTATATTACACAAGTCAGGATGGGAATAATACTAATCTGCATTACAGGCTTGTTTGTAAAGAACAACAAGAAAATGTACACAAGGCTATTTAAACTCTATAAATGCTAAGCAGATTTTTTTTAATTCTTACTCACTGGTTTAAACCTTATACATAAAATGGCACAATGTGAAGCATAACTGGGTAGGTGTGAAATCCCAAGAGCTATCAACCTATTGAAGAAAACTTAACTGATCATGAGTTTTAGTCAATCAACCTACTGAATAATATGTACAAATATAAAACAAACTTTTCTGATGTAAGCATATTTTGTTTTAAAATAATACATGTGTTGCAGCACACATCTTAGAAAAAGCAATTCTGTAATTTAAAAAGGTATTCAATTTCTGAAAACATTATTGCACTTTTTAAATCTGTCATCTAATTAATGGGTCATCTTTGTGGTCTAAACCACTGAGCCTCTTGGGCTTCCTAATCAGATGGTCAGCGGTTTGAAGCCCCACGATGGGGTGAGCTCCCATTGTTTGGTCCCAGCTCCTGCCAACCTAGCAGTTCAAAAGCATGCCAAAAAGTGCAAGTAGATAAATAGGTACCACTCAGGTGGGAAGATAAACGGTGTTTCCATGCACTGCTACGTTTTCGCCAGAAGCGGCTTAGTCATGCTGGCCACATGACCCGGAAAAACTGTCAGCGGACAAACGCCGCTTTCCTGGGCCTGTAAAGCGAGATGAACGGCGCAACCCCAGAGTCATCCGTGACTGGACTTAACTGTCAGGGGTCCTTTACCTTTTTTATTTTTTAAACTAGTGTTAGAAACTCAGATATATAAGCTAGTCACCAAATGGCACCATAAACCTCGGTTACAGTTGCCACAAAGGAATGTCTAGGCACCTTTTTGTAGTGGGATTATTGATTGATATTTTAAAGGGGGGAGACTTATAGTAACAGCAACTTATTAGTTATATGCCACCCATCTGACTGGGTTGCTCCAGCCATTCGGAGCAGCTCCTAACAAAAAATAGTAAAAGTACAATACAACATCTCAATACAAAAGTATGGGGAGGGGATGTTTTCTACAAACAATGGCCAGCTATATATGGGGAAATGTTATAAAGGTTGTATAGAAATGCTAGGGAAGTGCCCTGAATATCCTGGCCAATACTCCTTTGAGTGGGTGCTGTGGGTTTCATTCCTCTTGGATCTAGCCTCGGTTCTTTAGAGTATTTCTTTGCAATAGGGAAGTGTCAAGTCCTAGTAACCTCACCACTCCTACCTTGTCCCATGATGTTTGTTTAGTGTTTCCCTTTTCTCTCACTTCCTCCTCACTATTAATTGTCATCCAGTTAATATCATGACTGGAGGAGTAATCAGAAAGAGTCCAATTTATCAAATAACTCATCAAATTCTGCTGTGGTGCTAACAGTTAATTTCTAGCCTTGATTCAGCCAATCCCTTTGTCCACATCAAACTGAGTCAATATTTTATAGAAGAAGACCCAATAACCTCCAAAATATAAAAGTGTAAAATTCTAGCCAGCTTAATATTATTTTCTTTCACTGCATCCTGGTAACCAACATCTCTAAAGAGCACCCGCTGCTCAGTCCGCTGCAAACCAAGATTTAAGGAGAAGACAAAGATGCCAACGTTTAGGGGATTCACGATGGACCCTAGTTTAGGAGGCTCTATAAAGGAATTAACTAAATTTGTATCAGCTACTCGCCTTGACAACTTAATGGAACTTCCATGTTCACAAGCATTAATAGCACTGAATATCAGTTGCCAAGGCAGCAAACTAAGGAAGAACTGTCAGTTCCACACCCTGCTTGCATGTTTCCTGGATGCATTGAGATAACCGCTATCCAAAGCTGGATACAAATTATTTTATTTAATAGATGTTTACTCTTCCCTTTAGCTAAAAGTAGGTTGTTAGGGAAGTTTACAACAATGGAATAAAATTAAGTATGCCAACTACTGTGATCCAGCAGGACTCCACTCAGGAAAGGTATCAACAGGATACTTTACAAGTTCTTCAAAGCTTGCTTGCTTATTTAATAGCCCACCTTCTTCTCCAATGAGCTCAAGATGGCATACGTGATTCTACCCCTCCTCATTTAATCCCCATAACAACCCTATGTTAGACTGAGAGCTGAGGTCAGTCAGTGAGCTTCATGGCTGAGCGGTCGCTTGAACCCTGGTCTCCTAGGTCCTAGTGTGACACTAACCTTTACACCACAACAACTCTTTATATTATGCCGTAGCACATTATACTGCTGTTTATTTCAAGTTTTAAAACACTGTTTTTAAAAGTTTGATCCCGCCTCTGCTTGCAATGTTTGCTTATTGCATTTTTGCCCCACCCTTACTTCAAATAACTATGTATGAGTGACATACATAGTTCTCATTTCCCCATCCCATTTCATTCTCACAACAACCCTTGTGATTGATTAGACTGAGTGTGACTCGCCCGTGGTCTCCCAGTAAACTCTATGGGCAACGGCGGAATCTTTACTAAAAGTGGCATTTTTAATCCATGATCCATCCTGTTAAGAGCTTAGCTTTCGCTGCTGTCAGATAAACAGCTGAGATGAATAATTCTCATGCGGCATGCTGTTTGACACCTGTTTGGACATGTGGACCTTGAGCCTCTGACATACATAGGTAAATTGCCTCTGCACCTGGAAATGCCATTTAGTCAGCAGGAAGTCAACATCTTCAAACAGAACTATGGAGTAGTAAGGGACCTTGGATGTCATCTAGTCCAATGCCCAACGGATTTAGTGCAGGAATCTTGCAAATACACAGCTTCCTAAGCAAACGGGCATCTAGCCATAGCTTACAAACCTTCATAGGAGATCTCACCACTTCCCAAGGCAGTCTGATCTGCCTCTGAACTACTCATACACTTAAGAACGTAACCCTAACGTAAAGTCAAAACCATCTTATTTAAATGTTTTCAGTCATTGCATTTACATCTGTCATCTGGAGTAACATAGAACAAATCTGCTCCACCTTCTGCATCACAGTCTTTCAGTTATTTGAGAACTATTCTCCTGCCTCCTCTTAACCTTTCTTTCCCCAAGCTAACCATGCCCAGCTTTTTCAACTGTTCCTCATAGGACTTCGTTTCCAGGCTCCTCACCGTCTTTGGAATATGCTGTAGTTCAGGGGTGCAGAACCTCCTGCTCACAGACCAAACGTGACTCACCAGTCCCATTTGCCCATGAGGCCCATCTGGAGAAGCCACGCTCACCTGCCCAATAAGGGATGCCATTAAAGTAGACTCCCATTCAACCATCGCTCCTACTGTCCAAGCTGCAGCTCATTGAAGGCTTGCAAAGGGCTTTGAAAGCAATTCCGTGAAGCTCCTTTTGATCTCTGACATAAGAGACGGAAAGGAGCAATGCAGGGAGGCTTCTACCTCCTCCTTAAAATGCAGCAACTGCAACTGGACAAAGTACTACAGATATGATCATACTACCGTATTTGATGCTATTGTTTAGTCACATATCTGGCACACACACCAGAAAGGAAGCCACCAGATGCACAACAGGTAAAAAAAAATAATAATAATTGTTGCACCCAACAAGTTTCAAACCAGAACTGAAGCACAGAACTGGAATTAATTTTTTCAAGAGTGCCACTGAGGAGTGAATATAGTGATACTACTTATGTTGCCAAAATTACAATCCATTAATATACAAAACACTGAACAACAGATGAGTAATTGAAATCGTCATAGTTAAGTCGGATTTCACCTGTCAAAGCGGCTTTACCTCCCGGTTTGTGTTCCTATTATCACATTACCTTTTACAAAACCGATCGACAGGAGTCGAAAGGCAGCAAAACCAGATTTTTGGCCAGCTTAGCTGGGAAGGTGTGCGGCCAAGAACAGGAGCAAACTTCGGGGGGTTTTGTGCGCTGCGGGATGTGACACCTTCAGAAATACCTAATTTGGCCGCATATCAAGAGGAAGCCCCATGAACCCCATAATCCTACACTGCCACAACACTCTGGCGCATGCTTTGAAGTTAAAGCATACCCTTATCCGCATTCCTTCAGAAGTCCTGCTAAGACTCCCTAAACAAAGAAGGAGCGAAAATCAGATGCAACGGGTCACATTTCGGAGGCCTCTCTGGGCAGCGCCTGGCACCAGCCCCCTCCCTCCGCGCATGCGCCCCGCGCCCCAGCAGGTAGACTGCCCCTGGCAGCGGGAGCTCCACGGGAGGCCCCTCGCCCGCTCGCTCTCCCCTCACCGTGTGCTTCGGCGGCCGCCCTCGGAGTGCAGCTCGGCCAGGCTGATCTCGGCGCGGCCCAGGAACTTGTCGAGGCCGAGCAGGGCGCGGTGGAGGACGGTGAGCTGCAGCACGGCCGTGGGCCCGGCCGAGAGCGGAGGCCCCCCCGCCGACAGGCTCCTCCGGGGCGGCGGCGGCAGCTCGAAGGTGGCCTCCTCCCGCCACACGGGAGAGCCCAGGCAGCGCTCGGCCACCGACGTGGCGAACTTCTCCTTGCCCAGCGCCATCACCGCGTAAGCGTCGCTCCCGCCGCCGCCGCCGCCGCCCTTGGCCTTGGAGCGAAGCCCCCGCGCCTGGAGCACCGTCACCTGGACGTGGGTCGGGGCCCAGCGGGGCCCCAGAGACGACGGAGAGCCTGGGGCCGACATTTCTTCGTCGTCCGCCTGACACCCGCTCTCTGCCGCTGCCCGGGAGGGACTGAGCGGCTTCCCTCAGGTGAGGCGGTGAGGAACCCCACCCCAAGTCTCGCGAGAGCTTCCGCGCCCGGCCCCGCCTCTTTTCCCCCGTTCGCGGCGCTTTGGACTACAGCTCCCATAATCCTTTGGGTCCGGGCGCACTGGGGGCTGGAATCTTGCAGGTAAATTGTAGGTCCAGTTTTCCCTTAAACCCAGTGATCTCTATATTTTCATGTTATGGTGACTCGTGAGTCTTCCTTCCCATTTCAGGGTCCCCCCCCCAATAAAATATATATATATTCCGAAACAATTACAAACTGTGGGCAACAATACCTGGGCGCGAGTCTAGTTATATGCAGTCTGTAGAAGAAGCATTGCTTTGAGCAGGCAATGTCTTTCCGAGCATATTCCTAAAAAGGCATGGATGGTGAATATAGTCTCTCCACAGACAAACGGAAGCAGCTGATGGGAGATCATTGTTATATTCCTCCTTTGCATATGAAAAGAAAGCAGGTTAGTTTTCAACAAGGGCATTTTTAAAAAAAGCAACAGGTTCAAAGAGGATAAGGACCCTCTTGAAAACCGATACACTTCAGACGTTGGAGCCGAGATACCGCATGCCTAACCTCTTGTCGTATAAAAGAAGTAGTTCCTACCAGTGCTTCCCAGGGGGCACTCAAGTGTACGCAGTACCGGCACGTCTTTTCGTTGTTGCTAAAAGGTGTCTCACTTACTGTAACAACTTCATGGTGAGTACTGGGCACCTATTTTTCAAGGAAAAAAACCACCAATGGTTCTTACTATTAAATCTGCAAAAGTCCTAACCTCTTTATCTGCTTTTTAAACTTCACTGCCCCAGCAACTTGAAGAAAAAAAAAGACTGTTAGGGAATTTAGTTATTTATTTTATTTCCCAGCAATTATATCTCACTTGATAGTAATAAAATCTCAGAGCTGTTTATAAAAAGAATAATGATCCTTCTAAATAGATCTCAAATAGATCTCAAATAGTTCTAAATAGATCTCAAATTCAAAGCTGGGGAACAACTGCTACAACAAAAGTCATGCCCCCAAGATACAGAACCCCTAAAGCAGGAGTCAGGCACCTCAGGGCAAGGGGGGTGGAGGAGAATGTGGCCCTCCAAGCCTTTCTGTCTGGCCCTAAGGACTCTCTCCAGGCCACACTCCTCACTTGGACATGCCTTGAACTTGCCTTGAGTGCTTTTGCCTGGCTGGAATGTGTCCTTGAACACTGATAAGTCCTTGGTTGCCTGACTGGAAGATGGAGAGGTGTGTGTAGAAATTAGCCTACAGGGCTAAGGCAAAATTTACATTTGCTGCTCCTTCCATAGGACCCTTGGAAGATTGCCAGAAAGGACAGGATGAGGCCCTCAGGCTAGAAAAGCTCCCCACCCCTGCCCTAAGGACTGGGATAACCCCATTGCAAGGAATCCCTGCTGAACACCCTTGTATTATTAACACACAGACAAACTTGAGAGAAAGAGAGAAATACTGTTGTCAGTTAACCCTTGAAGAATTATGATATCATCCAAGCCTGAAAATCCATACTGCTTCACTTCTAAGAAGTTCCTTTTAACAGCAGCCCACAGAAATCAAGCATGAAGCTTTTTCCTGGAGATTTCATAAAGTAATGGGGAACATTTTGCCTGCTTAACTGTGGTGTGTCAGGCTGCTATCGATATGCGCAGGAACAGGGCTATTTATTTAGTTTAACTAGCCTGTGAAGCTGAAATACAGGTGGTGAAGCTGTTCTGATTGCTCCTTGATGCTGGGAAATGGTGTCTGCTGAATTTCTGCCCGTGCTTTTCCAGGTAAGTCAGAGGGGAAAGGGTGACATCATTTCCTAGATTAGAGCATGCAGACTAAGATTAAGAGCTAGCTCTGAGTTCATTCTATACATACCAGTGAATTAACTTGCCCAGACCCACATTGGGATTAGATAATAGTTGTTCCACCTCAAAGGGAGTAGCTTCCAGTTGTAGACAATTCTGAATGTATTGAACTTCTGGTTTTTTCCCAAAAAACAAATTAGACTCTATTTCGCATCACAACAATCTTTTAAAAGTAAATAAACAGGTCCTGCTGGCATATTGTTTGGCTGCTCCACAACTGAGCAGGTGACAAGGCTTTTATTCTTTGTTTGTGTACTAAATTTAAACCTTAGACTAAAGCTTACCTGGCAGCTATGTTTATTTGGCTGACATGATGGAATCCAGTTTGGGAGCTAGAAGTTCTCACCTTTTCTTATGTAGTAGAAATGCAGGCATTTTTGCCATCCAAGGGATTTAGTAGGATTTCGGGGGGGGGCTATGTGTGCAGAATCACACTCTATATTGATTAATTAAACCATACTTGTTGAAACTAACATGGGACCTGTTATAATATCACTCTGCCCGACTTCTATATAAAAATGTATTACATGTGAAAACCTTATCTCATTATTTCATGCCTGAGAAGCTTTTTCAGTTGAATACTTAGTTATTTATAGATGGGACTGTTCTGTTGCTTGCTTATGCTGCAAGACAGATACTGCATAGCACAAAGCTGAACGCAGCACATTCTTCAGCTGAGTGGAATTTCCTTCTCTGGATTGCTAGGCTGGAGATGTAGGGTTTTGGAAGAAGGTGCTCCCTGGATGTGATTTATTCACAAAGTAACATTAAAGCAGGGACGCGGGTGGCGCTGTGGGTTAAACCACAGAGCCTAGGACTTGCTGATCAGAAGGTCGGCGGTTCGAATCCCCGTGACGGGGTGAGCTCCCATTGCTCAGTCCCTGCTCCTGCCAACCTAGCACTTCAAAAGCACGCCAAAGTGCAAGTAGATAAATAGGTACCCTTCCGGCGGGAAGGTAAACGGCGTTTCCGTGCGCTGCTCTGGTTCGCCAGAAGCGACTTAGTCATGCTGGCCACATGACCCGGAAGCTGTACGCCAGCTCCCTCGGCCAATAAAGCGAGATGAGCGCCGCAACCCCAGAGTCGGCCACGACTGGACCTAATGGTCAGGGGTCCCTTTACCTTTACCTTAACATTAAAGCAAGGCATCTGTGAACTGCATGCAATCCTGAGTCTATCAATCCTGATTTCATGTGGCTTTAATGTCATGCAGCCTCCAGAAAGAATTTTAGAAGAGGCCTACTCGATCAGGCAAAAGGTCTATCTGTTCCATCATCTTGTTGTCACAGTGGCCAGCCAGATACCTATGAGAAGCCCACAAGCGCAACAGTGCTCTCCCTTTCTGTGATTCCCAACAACTGCTATTCAAAGGCATACTGCCTCCCAACAGTGTAGGCAAAGCATAGCCCATTGTGGCTGATAGACAGTGAAAGCCTTATCCTGTATGCTTTTATCAAGAGGATGCAGCAGTTCGCTTATGAGGAATGGCTGCAACCTTTGGAGCTTTTCCAGTTTAGAGAAAAAAGCATGTTAAGAGAAGATACTGTATAACAGATGCATGTTATGGAGAAAGTGGATAGAGAAAGGTTTTTTCTCCCTCTCCCATAGCACTTGTTGACATCGAAAGAAGCTGAATGCTGGGAGTTTCAGGACAGACCAAAGAAAGTACTGTGCATAGTTAAACTATGGAATGCATTTCCACAGGAAGTAATGATGGCCTTAGAAGAGCACTTTACATTTTATTGTCATTTTCATTAACAAATGGATTCTCATGAACACTTCCCCCTAATATACAGTACATATTTTTGGTTGAAGGACTGCATCTTTAAGAGCTTGAGCTTGCTTTCCTCTCCTTCCTCTCATTTCATTTTCCTTGTGTGTCATGTCTTATCACCCCGAGGGTAGGAACCGTCTTAGAATCATAGAATCATAGAGTTGGAATAGACCACAAGGGCCATCGAGTCCAACCCCCTGCCAAGCAGGAAACACCATCAGAGCACTCCTGACATATGGTTGTCAAGCCTCTGCTTAAAGACCTCCAGAGAGCCTTTTTTCCCCCTTTCTAAAGGGTGGGGCAGAAATTCTGTAAACAAAGAAGTGCGTGACAAAATTCAGTGAAGAGCAACTTTCTAAGGACACCTGTGTGCTAGTTTGCTTCCTGTTTCAGGAAGTGTGAATTAGGTCGGTTCACATCAAAATGCAAACTGCTCCAAATCACTCATCCACCAAATCACTCACCCACTCATCCCAACCATAGGTGTCACAAGTTTTTTGGGGGGTTGGTTTGCTTAAAATAACAATTGAGCTAAAACACTTTTTCTTTGATCGGTGTTGGGAAGGATGTAGAGGAGCGCTTGTTTATTGGCGCACGTGCTGCTTAACTTCCAGCCTTGTCCCAAGATCAGTTGCCAACAACAATCTCTACTCTCCCGTGGGCGGTGTATGTGTTGTCAAATGTCCAAGTTTTGTCCAAAGGAAAACAGTGAACATGGGCGGGATATGTTGTAAAGGACAATGAGCATCAATAGCTTCTCTCCCCTCCCACCCTCCAATTGTGCTGTTGATAATTTAGCACCAGGCGGTCCTGTTCTTTCTAGAGGAACCGGGGAAAGATCAGCCAGGTGGAAAGTGTGCCGCAGAGTTTCGGTGTTTGTTGGCTCATGGCTCTGATACGCTTCTGAAGGGTGTGGTGCTCCTTGACTCAAGAATGAGTATAGTTACTCATTTGCACATGGGTTAGTGAACAGTGATCTCACCTGTTTCCCGTCCCTCCTGGCGGGTGCCCAGTGAAAGCCTTCTGTGCCCTGTGCTCTGTGCATAAAAATCATTACACTTGTGCTGAACAGGGAGAGCCTGGAGGCAATGAGGTACACTGTATTATGGACAGGTTGCTGGACTTAAGCTGGTGTATTCACTTCCTGGACAATGACTCTCAGGATGCAACTGCATGTCATCTCAGGAAGCCCATATACTGTGCTACAAACCTGTGTTCCCACACGTGGCACCTGTAAGGGAGAATCAGCAGGAGGGAGGAGTCCTTTAGCCCTCCCGTGCCTGCCAATTTTCCTCTGCAAAATGCCTCTCTGCTGTAATTTGTATTTGCAGGCAAGGATCAACCAGAGTGCTGGAACCACTCCTCTAGCTACCCAGGCTCATTTGAAATACACCTCAGATGTAATTTGTACTTGCTTAATTGCATGTGCTTAACCCCTACCGCACCTGCCAACTCTCATCGTATTTGAACTTGAAGGGAAGAATTGCCAGAGGGAGCGCTTAACTCTTCTTGCTCCCGCCAACTCTCCCCTGCTTCGAGGAAATGTCGGTTTCATAGCTCAGCCTGAGAGAAAACATTTTTAAGTGACATAGGGCAGGGTTGCAGAACCCATGCCTCCGCAGGACACTGTGGCAGGTGTAATGGGAGTTTATACCCAACAAAATATGGAGGCCCACAGATTCCATGCCCCCGACAAGGAACTACTCTATGAGAGAACCGAGAGGTGGGGGGAAGGAACAGGTTATTCTTCAACCTGCTAATAGTCACCTGCAGTGCCTCCTCCACCCCCCCTCCAAATGGGTTTGCCTTATGAGAAAACCCAGAGGGCAAACTGGATTATGAGGGGGCAACCATACCTTTTTATTCACCTGCCTGTCCCAATCATATATAAAACAAGCTAAATGGTGTTGCCTGTGGTTGGCATAAAAAAAGAGTACATGACAAGGTGCCTGTCCTCTCTCAAGCACAGTCTGTTAACCTATCATTCTGCTGTATTCCAAAATCTTCTTAATCATTATTTTAAAACTGAAAAATCTGGAAATGCCTTTTTAATCATCACCATCACCACATCACCATCCAGATGTTGATGGATACCAACTCCCGTCAGCCCCTGCCAGGATGGCCAGTCATAATGCAAAGAGTCTTGTGGCACTTGAAGGACAAACAGATGCATTACTGCAAAAGGCAAGGATAACCAATGGTGTCCTCCAGATGTTGATGGATACCAACTCCCGTCAGCCCCTGCCAGGATGGCCAGTGGTCAAGGATGGTGGAAGCTGGGAGTTCAACAACATCTGAAGGGCACCATATTGGCGAACCCTGGCACAAACTTTCTAGTCCACCAAAACCTATACCATAATAAAGTCGCTAGTTTTTAGAGTGGTGACTCCATTATGCTTACTGCAAAAGATTAGCATGACGGATCGATATACTATATATATATATATATATATATATATATATATATATATATATATATATAAAAACAACTTGCACAAGCTTTCCTTGTGAGAGGAAGCCAGGGAGCCAGTGTGGTGTAGTGGTTCCAAGCGGTGGACTTGTAATCTGGTGAACCGGGTTCGCGTCTCCGCTCCTCCACCTGCAGCTGCTGGGTGACCTTGGACTAGTTACACTTCTCTGAAGTCTCTCAGCCCCACGCACCTCACAGAGTGTTTGTTGTGGGGGAGGAAGGGAAAGGAGAATGTTAGCCGCTTTGAGACTCCTTAGGGTAGTGATAAAGCAGGATATCAAATCCAAACTCCTCCTCCTCCTCTTCCTTCCGTGAATACCTTCTCCTCAGTAGCTACCCACTTGACTGGCAAGAGGTTATGGAATGCCTTTGAATTGCTTCAGCTATTGTTGAATCAGTACAGAGAAATCTACTGTGGGAGTAAACATTCTTCTGAGCATTCTTCATGCCTTAAAAAAAGAAAAGCAAACAGCTAGGGTTTATTTACTTTACTAACACACCCAGATTCGGAAGCTGGTGCAGGCCAGGCGATAGTCAGGTAAATAAATACAGAACAGATCAGAGCCTTCAGCACTGGGGAATAGTGGCAACAAACATAGGAAGCTGCTTTGTGTCGCTTAGGGAGAAACTTATTGACAGTAAGAGCAGTTTGATGATGGAACTAGAATGGCAGCCAAGGTGGTAGGACTGAGCTGAAGTCCGTCGAAGGAAGTGCTGAGCTTAGCCTCTGCTCCTTCCAGTCCTCCTACCTAAGCTGACTGCTTCCTGTTTGCTATTTCACTAATATATGCATTTTTATGTACAGTGGTACCTTGGGACGCGGGTGGCACTGTGGATAAAACCTCAGCGCCTAGGACTTGCCGATCGCATGATCGGCGGTTCGAATCCCCGCAGCAGGGTGAGCTCCCGTCGTTCGGTCCCAGCTCCTGCCCACCTAGCAGTTCGAAAGCACCCTTAAGTGCAAGTAGATAAATAGGTACCCCTTTATAGCGGGAAGGTAAACGGCGTTTCCGTGTGCTGCTCTGGTGCCGCTTCGCCAGAGCAGCTTCATCACGCTGGCCACGTGACCCAGAAGTGTCTGCGGACAGCGCTGGCCCCCGGCCTCTAGAGTGAGAGGAGCGCACAACCCTAGAGTCTGTCAAGACTGGCCCGTACGGGCAGGGGTACCTTTACCTTACCTCGGGTTAAGTACTTAATTCGTTCTGGAGGTCTGTTCTTAACCTGAAACTGTTCTTAACCTGAAGCACCACTTTAGCTAATGGGGCCTCCCACTGCTGCCGCCGCGCCACCGGAGCACGATTTCTGTTCTCATCCTGAAGCAAAGTTCTTAACCCGAGGTAATATTTCTGGGTTAGCGGAGTCTGTAACCTGAAGCGTATGTAACCTGAAGCTTATGTAACCTGAGGTACCACTGTACACTTTAGCATACTATATAGGTCTACATTGCAATAGAGTTGGGCAGCAGCATTTGGAAGAGAACTGAATCGCTGAATTTTGCCACTGCATAATTTCCTCACAGTCCTGTTCTGGTCTTGCAAGGGACTGGGCAGCAAAGCAACAAGGTGATGCATCGTCACACCATGGAGTGGCTAACTTGGCTCCAACAAAGGCAAGACGCACCAATGGTGTGAGTCAGTATGTAGTCTAGTGATTAGAGTGTTGGGTCTAGGACCTGGGGTGCAAATGGTTCAAATCCCTTCTCAGCCACAATTCTCATGGGTTGGAGACCTTGGGGCCAGTCAACGTCTACCTAACCTACCTCACAGGGTTCTTCATCATCAAACCTTTTATTGGCATCACATACAAACATCCAGAACAAATCAATACAGAATTGCCACTTCCCCAGTGGCACAAAACATTTGCTAAAAGAAAGGAGGCAGAGCAGTCTATCGTCACATCTCTTGGTCTCCAGGGAGATCAGACGTCTGCAGTGTATTTCGACGACAAAAAAACCAAATAGAGATATTTAGCCACTAACTTGGTGAGCTCCTGATCATTCCCCAGTAATAGAAAATATATGACCTCTGACTCTGGTTTCCATTTACGGATACAGAGTTGATCTGGAAATTGCTGACGGAGATCAGCATATAATTTACAATTGAGAACCATATCTGTCAGGGCTTCCACCAGGTGGTCTTCACAAGGGCAAGTTCTTTCTCCTTCCACCACACAGGGTTCTTGTGAGGATAGTATGGGGAGGGGGAGAACCATGCACCCCACTTGGGACTCCCTACTGGAAAGGTGGTCTTTAAATATAGTAAATTTATGAATAAATGCTCGCTTCATGGTGTCTACTTGGCAATTTCCATTCACCTTTCATTTATTTTATCTTGATCATTGCATTTAGCTGAACACCTGAGGCAATGCCCTTACACATATTTTCTCTTGTGCATCACTCAGAATCCCAGCCCACATCAATAAGCGTCCCTTGTCATTTTGCCTTCCCTTGAGGGCCTGTGGCCTTTCGAGAAAGAGTCATCTGAACCATGAAGAAAGCCTGTCAGGGTGTACAAGTCAGGCGCCTGATGCTCAGCAGGTGTGGTGATGGTGCGAAGCTAATTAAAAAAATATATAAAGGGGAGGGAGAAGTAATCCTGTTAGCTTGCTGGTGGCTTCTGCTGTTGCACTCAGATCCTGCTTGGGAGCTCCTTATTGGCACCTAACTGGTCATGAAGAGAACACAATGCAGGGATATATATAGGTCTTTGGTCTGATTCAACAGGGCTCTACTATGGTACTTATGGCCCCCGGGTGTAGGATTTGGGAAGTCACTCTACATTAGCATAAGAGGAGCCCTGATGGATCAGACCAAAGGTCCATCTAGTCTAGCATCCTGTTCTCACAGAGGTCAGTGAGATGCCCAGGGCAAACCCACTAGCAGGACCCAAAGGCAACAGCATCCACCTCACTTAACAAAAGCAATTAAAGGTGTTCAGCAGGTGTAAGAAGTACAGAGTAAGGACACCCCCAGCATCAGAGGCAGTATAGCTCTGATAACCATTTGCCAGAAAAAGAAGAAGAAAAAGAAGAAGAGGAGTTTGGATTTGATATCACTACCCGAAGGAGTCTCAAAGAGGCTAACATTCTCCTTTCCCTTCCTCCCCCACAACAAACACTCTGTGAGGTGAGTGAGGCTGAGAGACTTCAGAGAAGTGTAACTAGTCCAAGGTCATCTAGCAGCTGCATGTGGAGGAGCAAGGAAGCGAACTCGGTTCACCAGATTAGGAGACTACTGCTCTTAACCACTACACCACACTGGGGAAAACTATTGCCTTGATGTCCTGCTTGGCCACTGAGAGAAGCAGAATATTGGGCGGGATGCAGCAGGGTTCTTAGGTTCTTGTGTTCCCCTTAGGTAGATATAGGTCATTGGAGATACGTAGTGTTACCTTTGGTGTGATGTGTCCTGTTACCTAAGCATGTGCTAAATGGCACGGTTAAGTGTCAACAAAGGAAATCTTTCACAGACTTGAATGGATTGCCTGATTTCTGACTGTTGACCTGTTTTGGGAACTTGTTTCAAGAATGCAAATGTCTAAAGTCCTGATGCAGAGCGTACAGTGTAAAGCTGGGCAGTGGGTTGGAGATGTCCAGGTCATGGCTTCCAGTTTCCATGAATCAGAGGTCCTGCCACCATAGGAGGCAGCACATACACATGCTAATGAGTGTATGCACTGCATGTGCAATCCATACTCAAAGGAAATGGAGGGCATGGATCATGCATTTGGATGTGCCAGTATGCAGTAGAGACTTCCATATTACAATTTGTTCATATCCTTGAGCAGATTTGTTCAAGATTTGCCCAGAACTGAATGTAGTACTCCAGATGAGATCTGGCCAATTCAGGAGAAAGCAGATGGTTTTGTTAATGCACCCTAAAATGCATTCGTCATTTGCAGCAGCCATATCACACGTTTTGCCCAGTATCTCTATAATAGTATTTGTCTGAAATACTCCAGTTAAACCTAATCACAGTTCTGCACATTTCTGCTATGTCACACACATTAACAAAAAAAGGACAAAAAATTCTTCTCATCTATTTTTTTTCAGCTTTTGGGGGCTATTGTGCTCAGACTTGACTTTTGCACTGAGAGTGGTTTGATCAATTCTTCATTTTTCTTTGTGCACCATCAAAGTTTGATTCAGCCTTCCCTTATTCAGACAATGGATTGAACAAATCTGTAATGTAAACCACTTTGAGTCATTTCTTTGAGTAAAATGATTAATAAATATAAATCATCATCATATTTTTAAAATAATGGAAAATTGTTCGGCATAGTAGGCCAGAGCAAGTAACTAAGGCAGAGCTTTCCAAACTGTGTTTTGGGACACATTAGTAGTGTGTCGGCTGCAGTGTGTAGGTCTGTCATGTGAACACTCCCTGCACTCCTCCCGGGGCTGGAAAAGGGTTAGTATAATCTCTGGTTTGCTAGTAAAACTGGATTACTGTGTCACTAAATGATGCATGTCTAAAAAGTGTTTCACCAACCTGAAAAGTTTGGAAAGCTCTGAACTAAGGAATAGTAATGAAGGGGGTGCAGGTGGTGCTGTGGTCTAAACCACTGAGCCTCTTGGGCTTGCTGATCAGGAGGTCGGCGGTTCAAATCCCCGCAATGGGGCGAGCTCCCGTTGCTCGGTCCCAGCTCCTGCCAACCTAGCAGTTTGAAAGCACCCCAAAAAGTGCAAGTAGATAAGTAGGTACTGCTCCGGTGGGAAGGTAATCAGCATTTCCGTGCGCTGCTCTGGTTTCGGTGTTCGGTTGCACCAAAAGCGGCTTAATCATGCTGGCTGCATGACCTGGAAAAGCTGTCTGCGGAGCAGACAAACACCATCTCTCTCGGCCTGTAAAGCGAGATGAGCACAGCAACCGAGCCGTTCACGACTGGGCTTAATTGTCAGGGGTCTCTTTACCATTACTTTTCAATGAATATAAGGGCTGGGTGGGTTAGTCTTTTGCTTGGGACCCATCAGTAACATATTGTTGTTCATGTTGCTTTTCTCCAGGTGGTGAGAACCTAAGTTTCCTTTGGAAATGAGAGCATGTGAGACGTCTTGGTATTATATGATAATAAGGTTTATTTGCACATATATACAGGGGGAGCATAGGTGGAGCATCACAGCACTAAACATTGCAACAGATGCCTTACGAGTTCACTGTTCCCCAAGAGATTTCTAGGGAAAACACCAGACCTATCATGATTTTTTTGAGAAAGTAGATTTGCCCTTTGTGCCCCAATCTACCCCAGTTACAACCATCCCACCTGCTTTCTTTGTTCACACTTACCACATGTGCAGCTTACTGGTGATCTTCACATGGCCCTGCCTAGAGGTCTTCAGTGTGGCCCATGCAGTGCCCATGCCAGCCCTGACGCCAAATTCATTCTTGCAAAATTCCAAGGAGAGAAAAGCACTTTGCAAGTGATAAGTCTTGGTTGTCTTTACCTCTGCATAATGTTGGCTTTCCTGCCTTCCACAATGGGCACCATGCACTGTTAGCCAGATCCAACAGTGGAGGAAAGGATGAGGGAGATCACTGATAGATATTTATTTGCATCAGCAACAAGCCATTGCAATTTGTGTGCAAAGTACATACATATGTAAGACAATAAAGCAGATGAAATTGTCAGACTAAGTTAAAAATTATACGTTTTAAAACTCAGGGCGCATATTGTGGCGCTTATTTTAACAACAGTTGCTGGAAGTGCTGTGGTGTTTGCCATCACCAGCATACCTTGATCCACAAGAGAAAACAGGTGGAGTGTGTGGGTCTGAATAAGCCCAGGCCCCACCCACCACCAGCTGGAACATGGTACCTGATCACCAACCCTTGGGGCCAAATTCCTTCTTACCCCTGCCTTACACAGACCAAATTAATTAATTCCACAGTAGGGGCAGGGCAGAGAAATGAGTCGAGATGATGTATCTGTATGATGTATTTGTATCCCACTTTTTAAGCAACAAATGATGCGTTCAGAGCTGCTCACAATAGCATTAAACAAAACACTGCAAACACAGATATCAAATGCAATAGCATATAAAGCAAACAACAACACCAAATTCATCAAAACAATTGATACAGTTCAACAAAGTCATAGGATTCCTAAAATGCTGTCTTCTTCCAGAAAAGACCAGCCAGCCAGCATTCTCCATTGCAAGGGAAAAAAACCTGACTACCCAACCAGGGCCACTAGGATAATTTCTGGCAGTTCTACCAGTTCATCCAGTTTGGCATACTGTTAACAGTCATTAACAGCCAAGAATCATGGGGCTAAAAGGGGCTCTGAGTTTGAGGTCATCCAGCTCATCAGTCCCTAATCTCACTTCAATATCTGTCTGAAAATCACTGCAGGAGACCTAACCTTTGACACACCAGCAACAACATATTGCACTGTTAAAAGGGAATTGTGGAAATAGCACACAAAATTCAACATCTGGAGGAGAAGACCAGAGATACTGGCCCCCAAATGAAACTATTCCCAAAGTCCCCCCACCCTGATCCTACTGTAATCCACTGAGCAATCACCTCCTTTTGCAATCAGGTGGCTTGCCTTAGCTTGCAATGTCCAGGTGCACTGTTCAAAGCCACCATCCCAAATTCCTAGACCTGGTAATAAGCTTTGAGGGACACTAATCTTTTGTAATCAAATGCTATTGTTAAGGGAACTGGGCAAGATCATTTCATGACTCAGAGGAAATGGTGAGCTTCTTTCTCAGAACGTTCCCCCCACCATCTCATCCTTTCTGCTACGGACCATGCTTTTCTCGTAGGCCATTTAAATCCACATTATTCTCCTTGCATCCATTTCCTCTCCTATGAACATAGACAAATTCCATTACTTGCCAGAAACTTTCATAAGGCTTAGTTATATTTGCAAGGTTTTCTCCAGATTTTAAGTGCTGAAAAATGGAGTCTTTGTTTTTTCTTCAGTCGTTCTGTCCGTTTCATCTCTGAAAAGCCACGTAATGATGCTCCTTGATGTGTTCCATTGTGGAAGCGATGTAGCAGTCAAAATAGAATGTTCCTCCCTAATGCCCATCTCAGTTGGACTTTTAACTCAGGAAACCAGTGGTTTATTGAGAACCAGTCCAAGTTACAGTTTATAGCTCAGTGGTAGAGTACATGTTTTGTATGCAGGTAGCCCTGGGTTCTTGTTCATGGCATTTCCACTTAAGAAGAACCCGGGAAATGGTACTGGGAAGGACCTCACTGTCCCTGAGATCTTGGAGTGTGGTGCCTTCCAGATTTTGTGCAACTACAACTCTCGTCTTCCCTGACCATTGGCTTTGTTGGCTGGGGCTGAGAAGGCAACACCTGGAGAACACCCCATTGACTAACTCTGGAGTCTGCAATAATGGGATAGGTGGACAAATTGTTTGATTCAGTAAAAGTTGGTCACTGTATATATGCAGTGAAATGCCCATCATAAGCTCAGTTTTAAGATAAACCACAAGAAGGGAGAATGGGGGCCTCAAAGCTGCCCACCCACCCACAGTGAGCAGGCACCTGGTCAGTCTTCCCCACTATGATGAGATGCATTATATTTCTCTCCAAATTACAGTCATCATTTGTGAACCATAGATAGATCTAAATCATTAGATATGCATTAGCATCAATAGATACCAATTAGCACATGCAAATTTCATGCCATTTGCGTCCTTGTTTTTTGATACATTTCCTCTGGGAGTGGCTGGGAGGTGTTCATAACTCGTCAGTCCAGCAATATTCTTTATTGGGCTGGGGGCTGGTGTACAAATAGGACGATGTGTCCTAGAATCCTAGAATTGTAGAGTTGCGAGGGACCACGAGGGTCATCCCCCTTCAACCCCCTGCAACAGAGGAATCTTTTGTCCAACGTGGGGCTCAAACCCACAACCCTGAGATTTAGGATGCTGTACTGACTGAGCTAGGGACACGGGTGGCGCTGTGGGTTAAACCACAGAGCCTAGGACTTGCCGATCAGAAGGTCGGCGGTTCGAATCCCCTTGACGGGGTGAGCTCCTGTTGTTCAGTCCCTGCTCCTGCCAACCTAGCAGTTCAAAAGCACGTTAAAGTGCAAGTAGATAAATAGGTACCGCTCAGGCGGGAAGGTAAACGGCGTTTCCGTGTGCTGCTATGGTTCGCCAGAAGCGGCTTAGTCATGCTGGCCACATGACCCGGAAGCTGTACGCCGGCTCCCTCGGCTAATAAAGATGAGCGCCGCAACCTCAGAGTCTGTCACGACTGGACCTAATGATCAGGGGTCCTTTTACCTTTTTACTGACTGAGCTACTCGCTTTCTGCCCAAACAACCCAAATTCAGATAGCAGTTAAAAATTAAGTTCTATTAAACATTCTTAAGGTACGGTTCACTCCGCTAACCCATGATTCTTCTGAAGCCAGTACAGGGCAGGTTCTTGCAGAATAGAGAGAGTCTTCAGCAACATGTAATAGAGAGGCGCCCTCAAGCTGTGAACACAGGTGTATAAGAGTGTCTCCATTTTCATCTCTGAAATGTGCAAATATAGCCACCATTCCTCTGACGCTTGGAGCAGGATACTCAAGAGGAGAATGTAGCTTGCTTGCGCAAGGGTGCTTAAAAGAAAATAACACTGCAAAAACAAAGCAATTAGCAGATCCTCTGTGTTTATGCCTTCTGCTTCATGCTCAGGGCATCCATCTCATTATCATCAGAGACCGCAAAGCAATTAGCCTCCATGTGGCTCCTTTATAATGCACTGACCCTGCCTGAAGGCTGCCTGGAGTGGGAGACCTTAGCCACATACAGCGGAGACACAGGCAGCAGTATGAAGTGACAAAATCCAGACCCACTGGCACTTCTTTTCAACTAGCTTAAAATATACCTTTGGTTAATATATAAGAACCTCTTCTCTGCGTATTCTTTATGTATTGAATATGCAAAGAACCGTGAATCACAAATGAAACACAGAAAGAATGAGTTGGTTAGCAGAGATTTGGTAGCTGCTTTGGGAGGGAATTGATAGCTTTTTAGTTGTTTTATTGAGGGTAATATATATGCTGTAAGTCACTTCCAATGGCCATTACCTGAAAAGGTGACCAATAAATATCTAAAATAAATAAACACGGTTATCTTTTTATTAACCCCCTCTCTGTTAAAATTGCTCAGAGCCTATTTAGCATCTTTGCAGAGAGAGCTAAATACCTCCTGGATTAGATCTTAGATTTGGGTGGGCTTAACCTCATAGAGGTCAAAGCTTTCACTGTGTACACACCATACATTTAAAGCACATTCCTCCCCAAGAATCCTAGGAACGGCAGCTTACTCCTTCCAGAACTTCAGTTCCCAGAACTCTTAACAAACTACCCATCCCAAGATTCTTTGCGGGATGCATTAAATGATTGGTGTGTACTAATGTACTCCCTCATTTAATAAATCTACCTTCTAGAAGCACAGAAAACAAAGCTTGGCTTGATTCTAGTTACCAGGAGTGTACCTAGGGGTTTGGCCCCTGCCAAGAACCGCAGGCCCAGGGGGGTACAAAAATCATGCCTCTGGCTCAGAGTGGCTAGGAACCCACCCACTCCCACAGGCTGCTGCTCCACCACTCTGGGCATACACATGACATCATGTGTGTGACACAAACTGTGGCATCACATGCTTCAGGATGAGCCTGTGAGGCCCAACAAGGCCCTCTGCTGCTGCGGGGAGACCCGGCAGGGCCCAGCCCCTCAAGATTGCAGGGGCTCAGCACTATCCCCGCATACTGGGGGTGGCTGAGCTGTCCTTAGCCCCATAGAGTTGGTGCCTATGATAGCCCAATAGTAGAACACAGTCCTCAGCATCTCCAGATAGGGGCTGGGAGAGACTTCCTGTCTGAAACCCTGGAGAGCCACTACCAATTAGTAGTGCCCCTCCAGGTGTTATTGGAGTCTAACTCCCATCAGCTCCAGCCAGGATGCCCATTAAGGAGCATAGGAGTGGCACTGCAGCCATATCTGGAGGGTCACAGCTTCCCTGTTCCTTGGTGTAAACAGTACTGAGCTGGATGGAGCCGTGGTCTGGCTCAGTGTAAGGCTCCTTCTTGTCTTCCAGTCCATGGGATCTCCTGCAGTTCCATGTTTCTACCCTAATTTAACAACAAGAAACGCTTAGACAAATTTATGAAAGATAAGGCTCTCAATACCTACCCTCCTCTTGTTTACCATCTCCAGCATCTGACACAGCATGCCTCTGAAAACCAGTGGCTGGGGAACATGAGCAGGATATTCTTATGTCTTGCTCATGGGCATGTGGTTTGGCCACTTTGGGAACAGGAAACTGCACCAGATGGCTCTTTGCTCTGACCCAGCAGGGCTCTACTTACGTTTACAAGGATCTAAGCAGCAACATCTACAATTATCTTTTCTGTGAATGCCCCTGAAGCAATCAGAATTCATCCAGCATGTTTTAACGGTTGCCCTGTGGGAGGGCTGAAAGAGAGCCATCCTTTCATGCCTTTGTCCTTCTGACATCCAGTACCTGCTCTAGCAAAGATATCAACACTTTTGTAAATTGTGTTCCGTGGAAAGGGAGGGATGAGTCAAAAGCAGTGGAACGTACGTCATTATGGCTGGACTGCTTCAGAAGTGAGGTGTTTATGTTGGCTGTAATCTGATTAGAATGTAGTAAGAGCAATCACACATTCCCAGAGAGGATGAAAATCAAGTTATGTTGCATCTGCAGGATGTGGGAAAGAGCTGGAAATATTAAAGGCGGCACACGGCTGTTGAAGCCTAAAGGAAAATGAGATTATTTTGTAAAGCCCTAAGATTAGCCGTGTGATTATAGCAGGTAGTATATTGGGAATTGTCAAGAGAAACTCTACTTAAAACATGGGCCAATGCATTTTTGTGCAAACGGCACAGCATGCAATGAACTGGAAATATAAGGTTACAGGTAGGTAGCCGTGTTGGTCTGCTGTAGTTGAAACAAAATTTAAAAAAATTCCTTCCAATAGCACCTTAGAGACCAACTAAGTTTGTTATTGGTATGAGCTTTCATGTGCATTGGTATCTGAAAAAGTGTGCATGCACATGAAAGCTCATATCAATAACAAACTTAGTTGGTCTCTAAGGTGCTACTGGAAGGAATTTTTATTTATTTGGAAATATAAGGGTTCAAGGGCCTATAGAAAACAGAATCACAGATTTGTAGGGCTGGAAGAGACCCCAGGGGTCACCTGGTCCAATAGCTTGAGGAGAATTCAGCATTCTCAGTTGCCACAGAATGCCGTGTGACTGTTTGGGAAGGGTAAGGAAATGGGGGAGAGGGAATTGGATGGACAAGGGCCTGGCTGACTCTAAACGGGAGCGCTTCACGTTGCAGAGTCTCACCTGCCATCACCATCATGTGTGTATATACTAATAGATCGTTGTATATACTAATAATGGACTCAAAACAGCACCTAAAGAATTATCCCCTCCCCAAAAAAGGTCTCCCCTCCCTCACAACAGTCCAATGAGGACTGAACATGCTCAAAAATGAAGAAGCAGGGATGAAATGGAATATTCTGGAAAATGGTATGCCTGGCTGGCTGGCAGCCTGAACAGAACCACTCCATATTGCAACATCTCATTGCAGATTCTGTCTGTGTGTATGTTTGTGTGTGTGCATGCACACATGTGTATGAAAGAGGGAGAGATGGAAAAATAATTGGGTGCTTTTAGGGTCTTCTCTAGGAGAACCTTTCTCCTACAGAGGCGGTGGACTTTTTGCTCAAGAGGCTTCGCTCTTCCAGTTCATAAGACTGAGCTTTGGTGGGCTAGAGAGTGCAAATCTTATGAGCTAAGAACAACTAATCCCCCCACCAACTAACTGCCATGGATCCTCCTCCAAGTCCAGCATGTCAGAGCATTACGCTGACCGCTACACAGTTATTGGTGGGCATGATCTTCTGCTTGAAGGTGAACACCTCTTTCAATCCGCTTCGGAAGCGATCATGCAGCCAGGCATAGAGGAAGGGGTTGCAGCAGGAAGAGCTCATGGCAAACCAGTGGCAGAGCAGCTGGATCAGAAGGAAGTAGTCCTTGTTGATGAGGTTGATGTCAATGTCACGTAGGATGTTGAAGACGTGGATGGGGAGCCAGCAGATGGCAAAGGCGGCCACCACCAGCACAAGCAGGCGGAAGATCTTCCTCTTCCGCAGGCGGTCGAACTCTGCCTGGTTCTGCGTCGGGTGGCCAGGCACAACGTGGTTCTTCAGCTTAATGGTGATGCAGATGTATGAGAGGGAGACAGCCGACAGGGGGAGGATGTAGGTGATGATCAAGGTGCTGTAGGCATAGACCAGGTGCTCTTTCCCCTCTTCCATCCAGAACTCCTCGCAGATTGCAAAGCCTTCCTTCTGGAACTCCACATGGTAGGTGTGGGCAATAGCGGGGGCCACCAAGGCACCCGAGAGCAGCCAGATCCCACCGATGATGTACACGCAGGTAGTAAAGGAAATGCGCTTCTTAAGGAGGTGCACAGTGGTGTAGTACCTAGGGAAGAGACGAGAGGAAAGACAGTGACATCCCTCCTGCTGCTTTCTCTTACGAAAGCCCTCCGGATATCATTGGACTCCCATCAACCTCAGCCAAGCACAGTCAAAGGACGGGGAAGATGGGAGCTGGAGTGTAGCAACATATATATATATATATTTGGAGTATAGCAACATACACACACACACACACATATATATATAGACACACACACACACACACACACACACACACACATACATACTGTGGATGCTCGGGTTGCGAAGGTGATCCATGAGGGATGCACGTTCGCAACCTGCAGCTGCGTGTCTGTGCACGTGCGGGTTGCGATTTGGCACTTCTGCACATAGCACGATTTAGCGCTTCTGCGCATGCGCAACCGCCGAAACCCAGAAGTAACCCGTTCCGGTACGTCTGGGTTTCAGCAGTCGGTAACCCGAAAAAACACAACCTGAAGCGTCTGTAACCCAAGGTGTGACTGTATATGAATGAAACTGCCTTATCCTGAGGCAGTTCATTGATCCATCTAGTTCTGTACTGTCTATTCTGACTAGCAGTGACTATCCAGGGTTTGGGGCATGGGTATTTCCCACTCCTACCTGGACCCCCTGGGGACTTAACCAGGGATCTTCTACCTGCAAAGCAGATTCACCGCCACTGAGCTATGCCCCCCCCCCAGCTCCAATGAGAGAGAGGATAGTAGCTCCTTATGGTTAAGGATACTTAAGATCAGCTGCAACCTCAAACCAGAGGGAGCCTGCCTACAGAAGAGCAGCCTGGCTTCCCTTGCAGATTCTCCTTTTTAAATTCTTTTACAGTGGTACCTCGGGTTAAGAACTTAATTCGTTCTGGAGGTCCGTTCTTAACCTGAAACTGTTCTTAACCTGAAGCACCACTTCAGCTTATGGGGCCTCCCACTGCCACCACGCAATTTCTGTTCTCATCCTGAAGCAAAGTTCTTAACCCGAGGTATTATTTCTGGGTTAGTGGAGTCTGTAACCTTAAGCGTCTGTAACCCGAGGTACCACTGTAATGGGATTGTTTTAATTTTGTATTTTATATATGCATCTTTTTAAATCTCAATGGGATTGATGCTTACAACTGAACATTTATGTAACTGGTTTTTATATTTTGTAAACTGCTTAGAAGCCTGTTTTGGCATATATTACTGATTTATTGGGTCTGTTTTATAGATTATTGCATGGCTTTTATTGTAGCATTCTTTTTTCCTGGTTTTAAGGTATGCTTTCTGCTCTTAAAATTTTGTAAGTTTCTTGGAGACTCCTTATATGTCAAGCCACTAATAAACTGAATAAATAACATTGATAATAATTAAGTGGCATATAAAATAAAATAATAATAATAATAATAACAACAACAACAATAATAAAAATGTATTTTTGTAAAAAGGTAGGGCAGCATGGTCTCCCTTCCTGACAAAGAATTCTCAAAAGCTTGCTATCCTACCATAATCTATGCTGCCGACACAGTTCACAAGACCATCAGCCACAATGAATGATCCCCAAGGTCCCTTCCAACTCTGTAATTCTATGTCCTATGTCTTGAGCAACTTGGAGGAAGAGTCAGAGACAAATGCAACAGCAATCTCGAGTACATTCTCTGGTTCATGCAGCATGCTCACTGTGAGCCACAAAACCCCTTACATGTCTTACACATGTCTACTTGGGAAACCATCCTACTGAGTTCAATGGGGCCTATTTTCAGGGATGCAGGTGCAGAACTATAGTTGCTGGCTGCCTTCTCCTAACAGCACTTGCACCATGTTGGACGTCTTTGACAGCTCTTTCTATACTCAGATCCTGGTTGAGTTCTCCATCCCCACGCATCTCTGGCATGGGCCATAAATGGTTTCTGTCTTAGAGCAACACTGGCAATATTGCAGTTCAGCAAGAACCACCAGAAACACTAAGAGTACTAGGTAAAGGTAAAGGTACCCCTGCCTGTACGGGCCAGTCTTGCCAGACTCTAGGGTTGTACTCTCATCTCACTCTATAGGCCAGGAGCCAGCGCTGTCCGCAGACACTTCCGGGTCACGTGGCCAGCGTGACAAGCTGCATCTGGCGAGCCAGCGCAGCACACACGGAACGCCGTTTACCTTCCCGCTGGTAAGCGGTCCCTATTTATCTACTTGCACCTGGAGGTGCTTTCGAACTGCTAGGTTGGCAGGCGCTGGGATCAAACGACGGGAGCGCACCCCGCCGCGGGGATTCGAACCGCCAACCATGCGATCAGCAAGTCCTAGGCGCTGAGGTTTTACCCACAGCGCCACCCGCGTCCCTAGCAAATGGCTAATGATCAGCCCCAGAAAATTCTGGGGCTGCACACAAAAGCAGCAGAAGGCCGATGTATTTAGTCAAACATACTGTTCCCCTTGCTTTGATTTCAATAATATTCCATTTCTATGCAAGTTAATTAAACAAGAAAGGACTGTCACAAGGCAACGCTGGTGATGCAAATTACAGACTTCCACCCCAGAAAAGCTCCACTCCTCAGGAACAGCAATTATTCCATCAGAAGCCTCGTTGCTGAATTAAGTCACGTGGGAAAGTAGCTATTGTGGGGGAATGAAGTAACATAGACTTTTACTTCCATTCAGCGGGAAGACTGGTATTGCACAGAAGGGTTCCTACCAGCCTCTCCAGAAACTCACCAACCACCCAGAAGACTCCTTTAGATCTGACTTTTCCAGATGTGTTTCCCCCCGCCCTCTCTGAAGTGTACTAAAGCTTGGGCTTTGAGAGATAAAGTCAAAATGTGCCTTGACGCCCTTTGGAACTTCAAGGAGCTCAGTGAGAGGGAAGAAGAAAAGCGTCCCTGTATCTGCCTGTGTCAGGTGGAGCCCAGGCTTCTTGACCTCAGGGAACCTTTTTACACATGCACCCATCTGCCTAAGAACACATATGTTGCAGAGCATTCCTTGGTGCAATTGAGAGCGCAATCTCCATGCGCTCCAGGCCTATTGGGCTTAGCTGTCCCCTGGAGCAGACTTTGCATGCACCATGCTGAGAATGGGGCTACAGCTCAGTGCTGGAGGGCCGGCTTCACCCTCTAAGGCCCAGAGCAAGTGCACCCAGCTTCCCCAAACACACACACCTGCATGTATGTGTTCCGTAGGGCACCCTGGCTATAGAATAGCTTCTCCAAAGATGCTTGCCTATGGTGCCTGGTCTTTTCAGTGCCAGGCGAAGACACTTTTATTCACACGGGCTCTTTAATCGTGTTTTAAAATAATCTCGGGCTGTTGTAACCTACAATTCTCAGAGTGTTTGAACTGTCAATCCCTTTTCTTGGGGAACCATGGGAATTGTAGTTCTTTGTGGGGAACAGGGATCTCCCAAGAACTCTTGGCAGCTTTAGCAAACTACAGTCCCCAGAATTCTTAGGGGGAGCCATGGCTCTTAAAGGGGCATCACCTAGACAGCATCTTAAAAAGCAGAGACATGACCTTGCCAACAAAGGTCCATATAGTAAAAGCTATGGTTTTCCCAGTAGTGATGTATGGAAGTGAGAGCTGAACCATAAAGAAGGCTGATCGCCGAAGAAGTGATGCTTTTGAATTCTGGTGCTGGAGGAGACTCTTGAGAGTCCCATGGACTGCAAGAAGATCAAACCGATCCATTCTGAAGGAAATCAGCCCTGAGTGCTCACTGAAAGGACAGATCGTGAAGCTGAGGCTCCAATACTTTGGCCACCTCATGAGAAGAGAAGACTCCCTGAAAAAGATCCTGATGTTGGGAAAGAGGACCAACAGAGGACAGAGAGATGGAGGGCACAAGGAGAAGGGGACGATAGAGGATGAGATGGTTGGACAGTGTTCTCGAAGCTACCAGCATGAGTTTGACTAAACTGCGGGAGGCAGTGGAAGACAGGAGTGCCTGGCGTGCTCTGGTCCATGGGGTCACGAAGAGTCGGACACGACTAAACGACTAGACAACAACAACAACAATGCTTTAAGTGTACTGTTTGGATGAGGCCACAAAGAGTCACTGCCAGTCAGTGTAGACAGCACTGAGCCGGGTGGACCAGTGGTCCATAAAAGGCAGCTTCCTATATTACCATTGCCTACTAGATTTATGTTGCCATGGAAACATCCTATCAGAAAGATATCCATGCCCCCCCCCCGTTAGCTTTTACATCACTGTCCTGCTTTTCAAAGAGAAAAACTGCATTCAGCCACCTGAACAATTTGTTTCTCTGCAGCAAATAAACTATCATAATATTAACCAGAGGTTGGAAATTATACCCAGCAGTGCAAAAATACCCCAAAGCCCTAGCAGGCAAAGACTTCCTTCTTTGATTGCTGAGAAAACTCAGCGGCAGCTCAAATAGGCATCATTCTCCGGTCTTATCCTGTTGGCTCAACTAGACCTACCTGGGGAGAAGAGTGGGGACGAAATTAGCTTGTTCGCCTACTTGGCTCGTCACAAGTTAGAAACATGATGAGAGCCTGATGGTCCTGCAGTGGGAAAGGGCAACTGTGAGGTACTGAGGGAAGATGGTTCACAAAGTGGGAATGGCAAGCAGCCAGCAATGTCTTTGTGGTTTGGTCCCAAATTGGAAAGACAGCAGGAGAAAGTACCCACTTAATGTCCGCTGCCCTGTAACGTCCCTTGGGTTGGTCAAGTTAAAACAGTAGGGCATCTGTAGAGCACAAAACCCAGGAAAGAGATGGGCTCGTTTGCAATCATCTTGATATAAGGGCCAGTTTCTGTGAGGAGCTGCAGCTCAGGGGTTACAGCGCAGGCTTCACAAGGTTGCAGAAGGTCCCAGGCAGGGCCAGCCCACCTATGAGGTGGATTGAGACAGCTGCTTCAGGCAATGGAACCCTGTGTGGCTGCTCTTGGCAGCGCCGCAGGAGAGGTGAGGAGAAGCAGCAGCAGGGGTGGCTTCCAGCGAGATCTCACAGAGCTCATGTGAGATTTCGTAAGAATTACACAGGGAGATCTCACCGAAAGTCGCTGCCATGTGACCCTGGTAAGTGAGGCTTTGGCAGGCAGGCAGCAGGGGGACAGCACCTTCCTGTTTCGCCTCAGGTGGCAGAATGGGATGGTATGGCCCTGGTCTCAAGTTCAGTCTCTCACATTTGCAAGTAGGGCTAGGAAAAGCTCCCACCTGAAACCTTGGGGAGCCTCTGCCACTTCGTGTAGAGCTCATTTCCCCAACTTGTTGAGAAAAGGCTCAGCTGGATTTCCTCCCGAAGGTAATTACATCTCTTTAATGAAAAGATGAGTTTAAGATGCAACCCACTGGGCTGCAACAAAAGTGCAGAACGTTGATGGAAAACATTTGTGATTGATGACGAACAGGCTTCTGTCAAAGCAGTGGCTGAATGCAAGTCCTTCTGAAAAGTACTATTGCATGGGTAGGCAAACTAAGGCCTGGGGACCGGATCCAGCCCAATTGCCTTCTAAATCCGGTCTGTGGACGGTCCGGAATCAGCATGTTTTAACATGAGTAGAATGTGTGCTTTTACAGTGGTACCTCAGGTTACATACGCTTCAGGTTACAGACTCCGCTAACCCAGAAATAGTGCTTCAGGTTAAGAACTTTGCTTCAGGATGAGAACAGAAATTGTGCTGGCGGTGTGGCGGCAGCAGGAGGCCCCATTAGCTAAAGTGGTGCTTCAGCTTAAGAACAGTTTCAGGTTAAGTACAGACCTCCGGAATGAATTAAGTACTTAACCTGAGGTACCACTGTATTTAAAATGCATCTCTGGGTTATTTGTGGGGCATAGGATTTCGTTCATTTATTTATTTATTTTTTAAAATATAGTCCAGCCCCCCACAAGGTCTGAGGGACAGTGGACCAGCCCCCTGCTGAAAAAGTTTGCTGACCCCTGACCTGGAGCAATCTGGAGCTATCAATAGACGTGGTGGTCTGGCAGCAAGGATGGGAATGGGGATAGGGGATCCAAATCTGGATGAATCATTCAGGAAGCAGTTACCTGTCTACTGCGATAGCCGTGAGGGTGAAGACAGACACATATACCGTCATGGGCTGCATCAGGAACACAAAATAGCACAAGAACTTCCCAAAGACCCATCCCTGGGGGTTGAAGGCATATGCTAGAGTAAAAGGGACACAGGTTGCACACATCAGCATGTCAGAAAAGGCCAGGTTTCCAATGAAGAAGTTGGTGACATTGTGCATTTTCTTAGTCTTACAGATAACGTGGAGGAGGAGATAGTTCCCAAAAATGCCCACCAGCACAACCAAAGTGTAGCAGGGAATGATCAGAGGCTTGAAAGACTGGATCATCCGCACGCCGGTAAACTGAGAAGTGGAATTGGAGCCGTTTCTGAGCTCAACCTCATAGGTGCTGCTGTTGGACGGGCCATGGTCCCAGCGACCAGCGGATTCCATCAGTTGGTAGCAACCAGGGACTGCACTTAAAAACACAAGGAGAATGGAACTGCAGTGAAGCAAGTCTTCTGAAATTGGCTTTGGGGCCACCCTGTGTGCACAGGGCCCTGGATGACTGACTCCTTTATTTTGTTCAGGGATGAAAGGCTGATGTATCTATTGCACAAAAGGAATACTGGGTTTAGCTTGCCTGGTGCCAAAAGCCATCTTCTATTTCTCATGCAAATCTGTATTCACAGGCTACCCTTTGAAGAGCTTGCTTCTACAGCATTCACAGCTTGCAGGGCAGGATGAAATGCTTTCAAGTTTGACTCACTTACACCCATTAAGCTATAATATATCCTCCCCCACTTTGATGCCTTTCCATTTTCTTCTGGGTTGCCTCCGTTGCTTCTTCATTATTTGCCTCTTGTGTTCCAAAATTGCAGCATTGCTACTACTTTTCAGGGGAATGACTGGTTCCACTGGTGTCTGAGAGATAAGATAGGGAAGGAAGCGGGGAAAAGGAGGTTTAGAATGACAAGGAATCGGGTAAACAGCTTTCCCCTAAAGACAAGCAAACTGGAAAATATGCTAAAAGGCATGACAAGCCCAGAGAGATGTTAGATGGAGAGCTTCAGAATTTTGCCACAAAGCAATTGCAGTTTGGTAGGAAACATCCCACTGTGATGTAGGGGTGTGTAAATCTGTCCATTTCAGTTTACCATTTTTCAAACCATAAGTTCAGTTCTCTACATTTCAACATCAGTTTGTGATTTTAAAAGAAAGTCTGGTGAAAATTCAACAGCATTGTACTGCAAATTTATCCCAGTATGCACATTTTTGCAAAGCAATTTCCCCCTAGTAGAATGCATTTTGCGTGTTATTTCCATGGATATATGCATTTATATGCACACGTTACCGTACTTGCTTGGAGAAGTGCACCGCAGCTATTGTTTGGAAAGTGCTAATCAGGTATGCTCTCCTTTAAATGCAAATGGAATTAAATTTCTCTCCCATCCCTAAAGTGGAGTCAGCTCTCTGAGAGCTCTTAAGGCAAAACAGCAGCAAAAATACCGTATTTTTCGCTCCATAGGGCGCACCGGACCATAGGGCGCACCTAGTTTTTAGGGGGGGAAATAAAGAAAAAAAGAATTATTCCCCCCCCCCAGCCCCAAAGAGCAAAGAAGCCAAGACGGCTGTCTTGGCTTCCTCTTTAGCCACGCACAACCTCTCCAGCCGGGAGAAGCTGCGCGCGGCTTTGTTTTTAGCTGCGGAGCTGGGATGGAGGAAGCCCGCAGGGCTGGGACCTGAGAACAGGCAGCTATCCACAAGCCTTCGGAGCCCGGCGGGAACTCCCACCGGGCTCCGAAGGCTTATGGATAGCTGCCTGAAGCCCGGGGAGCGCAGCGGCAGTTGGCACTGCGCTCCCCGGGCTTCATGCTGCAGGCTGCTATCCGCAAGCCTTTGGAGCGCTCCGAAGGCTTGCAGATAGCTGCCTGAAGCCTGGAGAGCGAGAGGCGTCGGTGCGCACCGACCCCTCTCGCTCTCCAGGCTTCAGCGAAAGCCTGCATTCGCTCCATAGGACGCACACACATTTCCCCTTCATTTTTGGAGGAGAAAAAGTGCGTCCTATAGAGCGAAAAATACGGTAACTGTTACCTTTATTACGGTGTAATTTTTTTTATTTTGTCAAGTAGCACTAGTGCACGTTCCATCAGCCCAAGGATTTCTGCTTGTACAGAGGAACGTTCTTTCCCAGCACCCCACTAAATCTGTTCTAAGGGTTCCCCCAACCACTTGGAGCAGAGTTGGGGAGGGTATAAGGTGTACGTGAGGGGAGGAGAGAGGTGAAGCCCACTGCGCAAGCAGAAATCCTTGCGCAGATGGCACAGGTTAGTTGAACATTACCCAAAGGCTCAGCTATGAAGCACACAGGGTGCCTTTTCTATGAGTTGCTATCTTTCAGATCTGTTTCCCAGCTTTAAGGATAAAATTTGATAGGAGCCTGTAAGTAGATAATGGGACTAGATGTGAGGCAATAAAGTGAAGCTCAATCTAAGATACTGCTGGTGGGCATATGAACATAAAAAGCTGCCTACACAAAAGTGAGACCATTTGCCCATCTAGTTCAGTACTATCTGCACAAATTGCCAGGGCCAGCCCTATAATGAGGCAAAGTGAGGCAGCTGCCTCGGACAGCAGGCGCTGAGGGACAGGGAGGAGACAGCCATGAGTGCCATGTGGTCTGCCCTGTACCCACTATGCTAGCCTGCTGCCCTCCAGCACAATGAAAGGTATTTTCCTTTCACCAGTACTGGGGTAAAATACAACTGTCAATCTGTATGTGCCTTTGGGAAGGGCGCCATTGTGGCCTTTGCCTCAGGCAGCAAAACATCTTGAGCCAGCCCTGCGCATTGCCCACAAGTCTTCAGGGTTTCAGACAAGAGAAGCCAGAGCCTGGCATGCTACTCATGTGTTCTGCTACTGAGCCATGGCCCTTCCCCAGTTTGTCTTCCCCTGAGAAGTGTTCACAGTTTGGCAGTGCTCATATAGATTCAGCTTATTCACAAGAGAGCCCAGCAACAGGGAGCCCCTTTCATGAGAGCTATCCATGCTCTGGCATCCTCCAGATTAGACTACTGCAATGAGTCCTATGTGAGAATGCATTTAAGACTGCTTGGCAGCTGCCAGTTAGGACCACCTACATTGGGTGTTCGAAAGCATGCCAAGTGCAAGTATATAAATAGGTACCGCTCCAGCGGGAAGGTAAACGGCGTTTCCATGTGCTGTTCTGGTTTGCCAGAAGAGGCTTAGTCATGCTGGCCCCATGACCCGGAAGCTGTACGCCGGCTCCCTCGGCCCATAAAGCGAGATGAGTGCCGCAACCCCAGAGTCGGTCACGACTGGACCTAATGGTCGGAGTCCCTTTACCTTTTACATTGGGTGTATCTGTCCAACATTTAAACGGTTAAACAAACTCCTATCTATTGAATGGGAGGCACAGTGGTCCCTGCATTGCATAGCAATGAATGCATGTAAAATACACAAATACTTTGGGGAAAGGAACACAGATCAATGAATCAGACAGAAAGTAAGGGGTAGTAAACAGAGTGCTTTACCTCTTACCACGCTGCACTTTACTACTCCACCTGTGAATAAAATAAAACAGATAAAGAAAAGCATTCCTGCATCTCTCATAACTCTAGGACACACAGACATTTAATGAAGCTGAATGTTGGAAGAACCAGGACAGACCAAAGAAAGCAATTCTTCATATAGTGCACAGTTAGACTATGGAGTTCGCTGGGAAAAGGAATCAACTGTTAAACCACTCCAAAAATTGTAGCAGGGGCACTGACTTGCCCCCACATTGAAGGGGCCCAGCGTTGCGTGACATCATATGCACAACATCATGCACCGGGGGGGGGATGCCATGGGGGCTGTTGCCCCAGGCATGCAATCTGGGGGAAGCGTGAACCAGGAGATCCCCACAGGTTCATTCATTTCAGTGAGTCTGCTTTGAGTAGAACTTAGTTGGATAAAACTCTTAGTGTCCAGCAGGAAAGTATCTGCCTTTTACAGGCACATTTACAAAACCTTTAGCTATTTTATCACTACAGTACTTTAACTAGAGCTGTATGGCATGTTAAGGGAAGGGTGGGGAATGTCGTGTTCCTCCTGGGGTAGTAGTTTGACCACCTGTGACCCCCACCCTGCACTCAGCTCTCACCTGTGGCTCCTAGAAGCTGCCAGCATGTGACAATGGCCACACCCCAGGAACAGCTTCAACTGGCCGGCTAAACCAGTTGAGGGTAGCCGATGGGTCTCAAACCCTCAGTGAGTGAAGGACTTCTCCTGTAGGTGAAGAAAGGCTCTGGCGGACTGAGCAAACATGACTAAGATTAAGTCCAACGGTCAAGAAGGGGGTTACTACACATGCTTTAGAGCCGGGGTCAGCAACCTTTTTCAGCCATGGGCCAGTCCACCATCCCTCAGACCTTGTGGGGGGGCAGACTATATTTGGGAGGGGAGGATGAATGAATTCCTATGCCCCACAAATAACCCAGAGATGCATTTTAAATAAAAGGACACATTCTACTCATGTGAAAACACACCAATTCCCGGACCGTCTGCAGGCCAGATTGAGAAGGTGATTGGGCCACATCTGACCCCTGGGCCTTAGGTTGCCTACCCCTGCTGTAGAGGGTGGTGAAGGGCAGGTGGGGCTCATCAGCCTGGGAAGGTAGCTCATCTAGGAGAAGGAAAATTCTGGTCCTAAACCTCCACCGCCTTGTGGCTATACTCATTCATGGGAATGGCTCCACCACTGCTGCCTTGCAGCATATTTTTGGGTGAAGAAAATGCTAAGCAGAAAACCCCACACAAATTCAGAGTTGAGTCCCTAAAGATGATTGGATGGCATCTTGTATGCCTCCTTCCAGCAGCTCCTGCAGTCAAGCTGGTGCCAAACCTATTGCTTTCCCTTCCTTTGGACCACATCAGCAAGGCTGAGAGGAGGGGTCTTCTAGTCTGGGCAACCCAGAGGACCTCCATACACACTGCCCAGGCTTGTACCCCAGAGAGGTCACTTTGGTGCTGCTACTGCATCAAAAACAACATGGGGGCAGCAGTTACAGGTTCCCTGTCTCTGCAGCCACAGCAGGCGCTGTGATTCTCCAGAGGTTTGACTTCACCCCTGGTGGCACACTCCATTGTCTCTTGAGACAGATGGATGCCAGCAACAACTTTAACTGAAACAGTAACTAGGTGGGCACGCTTTACATTATTCAATATGCATACAGTTATAGAGAGCAGCCACATATGATATTGTAGCATATCCTTAAATTTGGCTTCATTTTATAAAATGGAAAACAGAATTTTGCTCTGGGCACAGAATCCTACAGAAGGCAGCTCAAAAAAATACATCTTCCTTCCACCTCATGCTGAGTTGGTACTGAATGTTGTTGCTTTCTCCCCTAATAAATGTCATGAAAATCTTTTCAGAATGGAAGCACTATGAGCTACAGGAGGTTGTTCAGAAAACATTTCCGAAAGAACATTAAATATTTTCCCAGCTTGATCCTGAACAAGGTTGCCAGAAGCAAGCTTTGTTGAGTTTAGTGTGCTTACATTGCCGTCTCAGACTTCTTTACTCAGAAGTAAGTCCTTTCAGTTTCAATGGGATAACGCTTGTCCTTGGTAAGCGTGCATGCCTATGATTGCAGCATTAAGACCCAGAACCTTTGTTTTCCATGGTCCATTGAGGACAAAACACATACTTTGAACCTCTATCCAAACACACACACACACCACCCTAAGAAGGAACACCAAAAGACAAAAGCAGAGTACTATGAATGGAAGGAAGCAAACTCTCATTTTCATCCCCTCCTCCCCTACAGAAGCTAGTGCTTCTACTTGCCAGAAACACTATTTCTGAACTGCATTCTTCACTTTCTGAACTTTTGGAAGACTTTTTACCAACAAGGTTTCCAAAAACAAAATGGACACTATAAACCTGCAACACCTCACCACAAAGCTTTGACATCATTTTAAGCAAGTTCCTTAAAAGAAAAAAAATTGACTCCCAAACTTGAAACAAGGAGAGAAAATAAAAATAATGAGGGGATGCTCTTATTGCTTGGGATCAATTTGGCATGCATATGTTGCAAATAGGAAACCATGCAGTTTTTTCTTTCTTTCTACTGACCTGAACAAGCAGAGCCAAGTGAGGATAAGAAGACAAGCTAAGAATTCCTAGCACACAGGGTCTGTGCAAGAGAAAGTGTGTGCAAGCAAGAGAGAGAAAACGTTCAGGCTTTATCCCTCCTGTGTTCCAAATGTGTACTGTACTCTCTTCGCTTGGTGGATTCAGGTCTAAGCAAGCTTTCGGTTCACCAGCCCCCTCTGCTGGTTCCTCTATCTTCTTTCTCTCTACAGTTTTTCTAATACGTAATGGCATTCTAATCTCAGAAAATCATAGACTAGTGGAGCTCGAAGGGATTTTGAGGGTCATCTAGTCCAACCACCAGCAATGCAGGGGCATCTCAACCAAAGCATCCATGGCAGATGTTCATCCAACCTCAGCTTCACAGCCTCCCTGCTGTTTAGTCAGAATCTTCTATCTTGTAACTTGAAGCCATTGGTTCAGGTCCTACCCTCCAGAGCAGGAGAAAACAAGCTTGCTCCATCTTTCTTGTGACAGCCCTTTAGATGTTTGAAGATGTCTAACATCTCTAAATCAAGACGATGCACAGGTGGAGAATGGATGGCTATCAGGTGCTTACCTGTCACCCAAGCCTGTCCTATTTGAACTTGTTACTGGTCTCCCACTAAGTTAAAATGCAGGCAATAACTGGCAGCAGAATCACTGCCTGTGTCGTTTGTGTGTGTGTGCTGAACTACTGTTTATTTCTTTTAATTAGAAAAGAAATTACTGTTTTTATTTCTTTTAATTAGAAAAATATCCTTCCTTTTCTAAGGTTCCAAGGATGATGCCAGGCAGGTGCTGAGCAGGTCATCAAATCAGGAAGTCTAAGGACTTTAACCATATTTGATTGCAGTCCTCTGTATTCAGCAATCCGACCATCTTCTTCTTTGGCCATCACTCGTAGCCGAGTAAGATTGTCTTCCGTGAATATGGTCTTAATGGTGTGTGTGTGTCCGTAAGTGACTGTGGAGGCCAATTCTGGATCCACATGTCCTTCCACAGTGGGGACATAGGTTTCCGAGCAGGAGTTGATCCCGTGCCTTCCTCTTATCACGTTTCTCCCTTTCGTCCTGAGTTTGAGCGTCTTCAAAGTCCATGGCACCTTTGGTAAAGGCTGTTCTTCAATTGGAGCGCTTGTAGGCCAGTGTTTCCCCATTGTATGTGTTTATACTACATTTTTTTGGATTTGCCCTGAGAGAGTCTTTAAGGCTCTTTTGTTGACCACCAGCATTACGCTTCCCATTTTTAAGTTCGGAATAGAGTAGTTGCTTTAGAAGAGGCTATTCTCCAACTGGAGCGCTCTAACTGGAATGATCAGGCATAGATTTGCTCGCGTGCTTTCCCTTAGTAAAGATAAAGGGACCCCTGACCATTAGGTCCAGTCGTGACTGACTCTGGGGTTGCAGCGCTCATCTGGCTTTATTGGCCGAGGGAGCTGGCGTACAGCTTCTGGGTCATGTGGCCAGCATGACCAAGCCGCTTCTGGCAAACCAGAGCAGCGCACAGAAATGCTTAGTAGATCTGCACAATAAAAGATCTTGTCCAAATTGGGGATCCTGACTGCAGCCTTTCTTGCAAGGCACTTTATTTATAGTATTTATTTCTTCATTAAAATATAACCTGCCTTTTAGGATAGTTGCCCTCTAGGTGGCTTCTATGTACTATTTTCCACACACACACCCCAAAGACCCCCTATAAAACCAGCCATAATAAGAAACTCTGCCACCTCTGGATTGTTAGTGTTTTGTGAGAGGGATTTTATCAGAAATGTAAGGTAAAGGTAAAGGGACCCCCTGACCATTAGGTCCAGTCACGAACGACTCTGGGGTTGCGGCACTCATCTCGCTTTACTGGCTGAGGGAGCCGGCGTACATGTGGCCAGCATGACTAAGCCGCTTCTGGCGAACCAGAGCAGCGCACGGAAACGCCGTTTACCTTCCCGCCAGAGCAGTACCTATTTATCTATTTGCACTTTGACGTGCTTTTGAACTGCTAGGTTGGCAGGAGCTGGGACCGAGCAATGGGAGCTCACCCCGTTGCGGGGATTCGAACCGCAGACCTTCTGATCGGCAAGCCCTAGGCTCTGTGGTTTAACCCACAGTGCCATCACAATTAAAACAGATTAATGTGCTTGGTGGAACAAATCTATGTTGTCCCCTAGGGAAGTGACTGGGAAATGCCCTAAAATATGTGAGATAAGCAACCGATTGATGAGATGGCACAGTATATCTGTGAAAGCAGATCAGGATGAAAGCTCATTATCATATAATTTCCCCACAAGCAAATAAGAACAAATGCATAGTAAAGAGCAGACACCATATGACATCCATGTAAATGCAGTAAACAGGTCGTCCAGAAGAACCTCTAATCAAACCAACATAATATAGTGGTACCTCTGGTTATGTACTTAATTCGTTCCGCAGGTCCGTTCTTAACCTGAAGCACCACTTTAGCTAATGGGGCCTCCCGCTGCTGCCGTGCCACCAGAGCATGGAGCATTTCTGTTCTCATCCTGAAGCAAAGTTCTTAACCCAAGGTACTAGTTCTGGGTTAGCGGAGTCTGTAACCTGAAGCGTCTGTAACCCGAGGTACCACTGTAATACCATTTAAAACATGTGAAACTTTATAGTCAAATAAATATCTATAGAAGTGCAAGAAGTTTTACATCTGAAATAGAGGGGTCTTTATGTGAGCATTAAAGTTCTGGGGGAAAAAATCTACTTGCACTCTCCCTGGAAGAAGAGGGTTTCACAGTAGTACCAAAAGCACCCTCTCTTCCTGGACCACCAATTTAATAGCAGCAGCATTAGTAATAATGAAATTCCACAGCCCTCTTTTTAGAGTGAATTTAATATCACATCCTCAGTGCATCTGCCGTTTTCTTGCCTCTCATACCCAGGACAAGTATTTCCCTTTTAAAAAGAATGCTTATCCTTATGTGAACAGGAGCAGAACAAAAGCTGTGCCAACAACTCCACCACAGCCAAGCACATTGGCTTTCTTCAGACTTTGTTCCTTATGAGGAGTTGCAGAGAGAGATTAGGAGGGAGCTTCTACAACAGCAGTCGCTGCAGAGGGACAGAATTAGCCCGGGAGAAATTCCAAAAGCTACTTTTATCTTATGGCTTCTTCATTATCATCAGCACCCAACAGGGCAAAGGCATTAGTGTTTTCTTCCACATTAAAATGTTCATCAAACGCTCCAACGGTGTTAATTTGTGCTACATGTACCTCTTGCCATCTTGCATTACGTATGCAAAGTGCTTGAAGGCTGTTTCTCACTCAGGAGACCATAACCAGCAAAAGGGCGCACTTTGTTAATTCTGCTTCCCATGCTAATCTCTCTCTCCAATGCCGCCCCCCCCCCCGCATAAAAACATTCTGCAGGGTGGCATCTGCAACAAATAATTTATATTTATATTTCTGTAGCGGCACTCATCTCAAATGACTGCATGGCCATTTCCAGCAAGGAATATTCATGAGACGAAAATGACATGTAATGTAAAAATGAGAACGGCAATGCAGGTATCTCTTTGTTTTCTAATAGGAGCCCGTACACAGAGAAGCTCCCATTTTAGGTACAGCTGAAACGCACTACTTTGTGTGGTGTTGGCAGCAGCCAGCAGAAGGAACTGCTTTTGTCACAAAAGGGCCCCAGTCACATAAGTGCACCCCCCCCACTAGTTCATTGCCTATTCACAAGCTTTGATTTTGAGGGTGTCATTTTGGGAAAATCTCATAGGGAATACTGTATTTTTCGCTCCATAAGATGCACCTGACCATAAGACACACCTAGTTTTTAGAGGAGGAAAACAAGAAAAAAAATATTCTGAACAAAACAGTGGATGTATGATTTTTGTGGTTCATGCTGTGGCCACAGACATGTGATCTGATGGTGAATTTGGGGTGACCCAATGTAGAAATCCTGAGGATCCATGGGCTTTTACCTCCCCCCTCCCAGGCAGCCTCTGCTACCGTCCCTTATCTCTCTTCCGATCCCACGGATCAGCTGTTTCCTTTCAACACTTCCTTCCCTCTTGTTTGCCTTAATGTCTTTTCCTTAGCTGGAGCAGTTTTTTGCTCCTCCTTTTCTTCTAATTTCTCTCCTTATTGCTTTAGTCTTCCTGTCCCCCCCCCCTTTGCAAGTTTGCTGTCTTTACCTCCCCCCTCCCAGGCAGCCTCCTTGATCTCTAGTGTCCCTTATCTCTCTCCCCGATCAGCAAATGATCAGCAGCTTTGTTTCAACACCCACTTCCCTCTTTCAGAAAAAAAAGCATGATCTGCTTTTTGCCCCTGGGCAATTTGGCTCCAGGGACCACACATTCACTCCATAAGACGCACAGACATTTCCCCTTACTTTTTAGGAAGAAAAAGGTGTGTCTTATGGAGCGAAAAATACGGTAATTATTTTTGAGTTTCAAGGAAGCACAGCATTTATTTATTTAAACGATAATTCCCTGGGAAGATGGACTGGCTGTTAAATTGCTATGAGATTTGTAGCACCATGAGGAGAACAGGGGGGTCTCTTAACAACTCTCAGCACCCTGAAAAAAGCACCTGTTTGGGGGGAGCCATGATTATTAAAGTCGGGGCGATCCACACTAAACTTTTGCTCCACGCTTTCCAGGCAAAGGTCCGCATTTTCCTAGTTGGTCCTGTCCCCCCCCCCCCCCCCCCGCTGCTTTCCCCAGGAAAATTCACTCAATCAGAACAAACTGAGTTTCCTGTAATGCTGAGAGCATTAAAGACATACCCTCCAACATTTCTCCGATGAAAATAGGAATGTCCGATTCCATAATGATAATTTTAATATTTATACCCCACCCATCTTACTGGCTTGCCCCAGCCACTCTGGGCAGCTTCCAACATATAAAAACATAATAAAACATTTTTTAAAAACCCTCCCTATGCAGGATTGCCCTTCAGACAGCTTAGGGAGTTGGATAACTCCATACCCTCCAACATTTCTCCGATGAAAATAGGGACATCCTAAGGAAAAGTGGGACATTCCAGGATCAAATCAGAAACAGCAACGGCTTCTCTAAATCAGGGACATTCCTGGAAAATAGGGACACTTGGAGGGTCTGTAAAGAATGAGTTTTCATGGGGTAAACTGTGAAGCAAAAAAGGGGGGCACTCGAACCCAGAACCCAGATTTTTCTCAATGCCTAGAAAGCATAGAGGAAACTCAGTGTGGATGAGAAGTAAGTACCATTGTGTTTTAAGTGTGCAGTGCAAATGTGGCCTAATACTGTGTCTGCATCAAGAACTCGTGGCAGAATACAGCCGCAATGAAACACCGGTCTGGAGAGGCCTTTACTTTAAGCCTGGTGATGGGACATGTTAAGTTGTGGGTGAACATATCAGACAACACAGCGACTCTTCAGACAGCTCTTGTTTATTCACAGGCCAGAACAGAACTGAACAGAAGGGTTCAGCCAACCTGCTTATATAGAGCTCAACTACAAAGCAACAGTAACAACTTTCTGTAACTATCCAATCACTGAACGTCACTTTCAATTCGTTATTTGCATATGCGGACCTGAATGAAAACTATCTACAGTATCCCCCTGCTGGCCCAGGGTGAGAACTTCAGTACATAACAGGACAGAGTCCTCTGCTGCATTTGAGGGTAGTAGGATAGTTTAGGGGGGCTCTGGGTATGGCAGTCACAACTCTTCTCAGTCTCCTCTTCTCAGCATTGGACTTGCTCTGCCATGTTTCTCTTATCAGTCCTGACGAGCTGCTTTTAGGAAAGTGGTCTGTTTTAGAGCCACAAGGCAGTGGCAGCTGCATAATGGACTGGGAGACCTCAATGTGCAATTTAGTTGACGAAGAACTCGCAAAATCACCGCGAGGGATGCTATTATCCCTGGCGACACAGTAGGCTGTCAGCCCATCAGCAAATTCATGCAGAGTTCACAGAACCAGCCAGAGATCTGCTAGGTCTGTGCATTTAGGGTTTTTATCTCAAAATAGGTTTCATTGATTGGGAAGTTTCTGGCGTTTGCACCTGAAGTGGTCATGACTACCTGGGGGTGAGGGGGTGGGGAGCGAGGGCCACAACAAAAAGCTCTCTCTGGTGTGTGCGTGGGGGGGGGATAGATATTTCAGGGAGTTGCAGCTATAAAAAAGGGAAAGTACACTGAAAAAAATTACTAAGAAAGGGATCAACAATGAAACAGCAAGTATCATGTTGTCATATACAGTATAGCTCTGTGGTGCTGCTCAGTTATCCATGGCGATCCTCTCCCCCTAGCCAACAATGAGCCAGTGTTCAGTGGAAACTCAGCATGCTTGGTCCTCACTGAACCACTTTGGGGCCGCTGCTTTTTATCTCTTTGAGTTTTTCATCCCTAAATCTTTTTCTTCTGCTTCCGCAAACCCTAGGTCCATCCAGACCTCCTGATACCTCCTTCCACAGGTGGGTGTGCAATTTTGGCTGCCTAAGGATAGGCATTCACTCCTGAACTTTGGAAATAGAGGAATGATCTGCAATTTGGACCTATTAATGTTTTTAGATGATATTGAAGGGAAACGGTTCAATACAGATACCTGAAAGTCATATCATTGGAAAAATAAATTGGAAGTTGAAATGGGCTGACAAAAGTGGAGAGAACTTTATCATTATTAAGTTTGATTTATTGTGCAATATCAGGGGAAATGTTATTGTCATGAACTCTGGGCAGGGGAGGGCCAGTTGCTGGACAGATTTAGCCCAACACACCCTTTGTTAGGTAAAATACAAGCAATATGTTGCCATGATAACTAAATAGCTTATTGAGTCGAGAGAACAGGAACATTTTTTGGAAATTTTGAATGACAATAACCAATCAGTGAAGAGATTTTCCCACCCTCTCCCATCAAAGGATGAGACAGACCAGCTTTCTGGAGAGCAGACGGCAATTTTAGGCAGACTGAGAACAACACAGATACCCAAGTTTCACCCTGGTCTCCCTCACACCATACATTTAAAGCAGATTGCTCTCCCCAAAGAATCTTGGGGAACTGTAATTTGTTAAGGGTGGTGAGAATGATAGTGCCATGAGTAGTTAAACTACTGCTTCCAGGATTTTTTTTGGGGGGGGAGGGGGAGCCATGTGCTTCACATTCAAGGTGTGGTTGTGACCTCTGCAAGTGTCTGAAGGTTCCTTGAGATTTCATGTGGGAGCAGCGGACTGTTTGCTGGAGTATTTAAGCTTTGTCTCTCCACTTGTGCTCAAACAGTATTAATGCAAATGTTACCAAATGCCAGCAAGCATCCAGTTGCCTCCTTTCAAAGAGGCAAACATCTCGCCACTTGGAGGATTGGCACAAACGCTCCATGGGAGGTACAGGTGGGGATGTATTTCTTTGGAGAGGAACATTATTGTGGGGCCACAGGGCAGGGAATGTTTTTCTGCTCATCGGCCGCATTCCCCACTGGGCAATCTTCTTCCTCAGACTCAGTGTGTTGTTCTTGTAGAAGTCAGTAGGGAGGGGGGCAATATTAGAATTAATTGGCTTTTTCTGTCCTTGGCTCTTGGCTGTGCTTGTCATTGGTTCTGGTGCCACCCACTCTTGGTCTCCATACTTTCTGCTCCACCAGTCCCAATATCCTCCAGCTACCCCTGGGTATGAATTGATGCTTTTGAATTATGGTGCTGGAGGAGGCTCTTGAGAGTCGCATGGACGGCAAGAAGATCAAACCTATCCACTCTGAAGGAAATCAGCCCTGAGTGCTCACTGGAAGGACAGATCCTGAAGCTTTGGCCACCTCATGAGAAGAGAAGACTCCCTGGAAAAGACCCTGATGTTGGGAAAGATGGAGGGCACAAGGAGATGACAGTGGACGAGATGGTTGGACAGTGTTATAGAAGTGACCAACATGAATTTGACAAAACCCCGGAAGGCAGTGGAAGACAGGAGTGCCTGGCGTGCTCTGGTCCATGGGGTCACGAAGAGTCGGACATGACTAAACAACTAAACAGCAACAATAACCACTGGGTATGGCCCAAAGGGCCTGAGCCCAAGGTCTTTTGAACTGGACCCCACATCTCTTGGCCACCACATCTCCTGCCCCCCACATCTCCTTCCCCCTTTCCCTTAACTCACCAAACATTTATTAGTGTCTCATGTAAACAAACTGTGAAAAAAGACACTATGAATTCAAATTGGAGAAGCTCTATGTACTTTCCCTTGCTTATTTGTTTGTTTTGTATCACAAAAAATCTTTAATAAAAACTATTTTTTTAAAAAATAAATCTTTGCTTAAAGGGCTGCCAAGCATGTTGCAAAGCTCGGTATGTGGTGAGAGCCCAGGTGCCCACCCTCCTAATTTGCCCAGAGGCCTAAATCTGTACCTATACACTACCATAAGCACATTTTATGCAAAACCATCCCCTGTGACTTGAGACTTTTAAGTACCTCCTAATTCCCCTAGTTATAAATGACCGTGGGGTGGACTTATAACTAGTCAAGGCCCTTTAGAAAATTGGAAAGCTTTTGTTACATTCCAGAATCGATTATGACCACGTGAGAAAGAAGGAATGTTAAGGAGCTTGGACAATGCTTAAGTCCCACCGACAGATTCCACAGGGATTGATTGCATTCAGCGCAAGGAAAGAGGAACTAATTCCCTCCCTTTGATAAAAGGAGAAAGAAATTACTTTCCTCCCTCCGGTGGGAAGAATGAGAGGGCCACTTCCAAGCTTACTGCGCTACGCATTTCGTGATGCACATAGAGAAATCATGAACAACCTGTGTTTGCTCTTTGATTGTTCCTGCTGCCACTGTGCAGATCTACAGTGGTTATCAAATGCTGTGGAGGACAGCTGCTTTCTCAGCACCACGGGCTTCCCTTAATGCATTAGCCTGCCTGTTGGTATGGAAATAGAATAAACAAGAGAATGATCGACTGCGCAGACAAAGAATGGAACAAAGACTAGACAGTCTGCCCAGAGCGGATGTTCCAGTTCCAATCAGAACCAATTCTCCCTCAAACTCCATTCTAATCCTTATCTCCCATCTCAAATCAAGACCTATCTAATTCTCTCCTCCAGAAATCGCTCCTTTTATTCTCCTTCCCAAAATGGTTCTCTTCTCCTTCTGCCTGGGTAGCCAATCAGAGAGAGGCTCCAGCTCTCTGGTGGAATTCTGAGGCACTGCATCACCAGACTCTGGTCTAGCTCACCTGTCCATCACAACACCCTTCCCTGACCCTACTTGGGACTGGAAGGTCCACAGGTGCAGTGGGCAATGCCAATGTTAACTGGAGCACCAGCCGTTTCCAAGCAGTTATCATGACCGCTACCTAAGGGCACTGAAATCAAAATGTAGCTGCATTTACCAGAAGAAGAAAAAAAGAAATCAAGATAACAAACTTTTATTTATAAAAGAATGGAAATGGTTTATTGAATATTTACAAATAAACTGTAAATGGATAAGAACATGGGCAGGATTATTGTAGTAACCTGCAGTTTTATAAGAGTATATATTTATAGTAGATGAATAAATGAGCAGATTAAGTTAATTTGGATATGCAGAAAATGTTAAAAATAAATTTAAGGAACCGCAGAAAGAGGGGGAAGGAAGTCGAGTTTTGAAATGTTAAAATGGTTGTAAAATTACTGAAATGTATAAAACTGAAGTTGATGAATATAACAACAACAACAACAACATGTAGCTGCAAGAATGAAAAGAGGAAGTGGTATTGCCCACTGATGACATCAGCAAGTACAGAGCCAAACCCAAAGCAGGTACGGCCCCCTTGCGCTTTCAGTTGACCACACCAGGGGGAGGCAATGCCAACCCACCCTGCATTTCCTTATCTTTTTCGCAGTGAAACAGGACTGAGCTGAAGCGCACTAAACTGGAGAAAATTAAAAGACTGGCCAGGCTCCCCAGGCAATCCAGTCAAGTGACCATTAAACAGGTAACCTGGCAGACAGGAGGTAAACAAAGCACTCAGATTTCTGCTATAGACCGCCCTTTCTGTGATGTAGGTATGATGTATCAGCGGGGGTGGTCTTGAGCTACACCCCTTCTGTGATGTATGTATGATGTTTCTGGGGGTGGTCTTGGACTCCAGGGAAGGAATTTAAAATGTCTATATAAGGGCAGGCACACTTTTGTTCTGGGTTCCTCCTCCCTCCTGCATGTGGTGAGTGAGGACCCTGTTGCAACAGATCAATAAAGATCAAGCTTACTAGCTGCTTGGCTTCTCAATATTCTCTGGTTGGTCTCTGTTATTTTCTCCTCCCAATAGGGAACCTACGTAAGGACTCTATATGGGCTCTTGGAAACCCTATAAGGGGAAAAGGGCAGATTTTTGTTTACAACAGTGCAGATTGAGGATAACGTGTGGACTGTGCAAAAAAAAAGAAAAGAAAAGAGGCCAGAGTGCACTGAACACATTGTTGAATGTTGTGCGTACACAGCCAGGATATCAGGCAGAGACATGGGCATAACCAGGATTTTTATTGGGGAGGGCCAGGCCTTTGGTTGTGGGGGGGGGGCAGAAACTCAGTTAGCTATGTATTTTTATTGATGGGGGGGCAGCTTCCCTGCCTTGCCACCCCTTGGCGATGCCCATTGGCAGAGACCTTTGACAGTGACTGCTTCCTGGTCCTCTTAATTAGATGTTTAATATCTAATAAATATTTCCGCATATAGATGCATCAGGAGAGGAGCAGAAGTGTTTTTGTGTGTGGAGTTGTGGCATATTTAAGCCAACGGCCATTTGATTCACTGAATGGTAGCATTGCTTAATATTTAAAAGTCTCTTTGTGGTATACAAACATAGAAAATACAAAGGGACATAACACTAAAACCAGACACATACGAGTCCCCCCCCCCCATTGTGTGCACATTACGGCTTTTCTGGCTCACTCCCATTGCTGGTGCTTGAAGCTAAATACAAAGGACATTAGCTGCCATACCTAGGTATCCTTTAGCTTCTTGAGAAATGCTGCTGTTTGATGTGCTGTTCCTCAAAGCGGCTTTCATCTGATTAGTGGTTAAACTGAGGTGTGGGCAATGCATTTCAGGCAGCGGTTGTGCATGCACTAATGACGGCTGCTGTGAACTGGATTTTGGCGTGGAGAAACGAATCAGGTGATGATGTGCATCAGGTAGAGACATCCCTGCCCTCTCTCTGGTCTGTCCAGCGAAATAAAGAATGAGACTTGAAAATAGCTGCTGATGTGTACGTACCCAGTGCTTTTGTTCCTTGTACAGTGGTACCTCGGGCTACATTTGCTTCAGGTTACATACGCTTCAGGTTACAGACTCTGCTAACCCAGAAATAGTACCTCGGGTTAAGAACTTTGCTTCAGGATGAGAACAGAAATCGCGCTCCTGCGGTGCGGCGGCAGCAGGAGGCCCCATTAGCTAAAGTGGTGCTTCAGGTTAAGAACGGACCTCCGGAACGAATTAAGTACTTAACCCGAGGTACCACTTTAACTGAAAACCACCTCTGAGGTTATGAATTTCTCTCTGTGTGTCAAACAGGAAGGAGGAGCTGCTTCATCCTTTCCCTTCCAGCCATTTCCCTGCTCAGAGTCAACATTATTTCCGTTGGAGAAAAAAGCCCGCTTGTGAGGATAATGCTGAGCAGAAATGTCAGAAAACAAAGGATTACACAGCCCTTACCCACACTGTCCTGTAAACGTCTCAAACATTTCTTTTCCAGTGTTGAAGAAGAGATGAAATGCACTTATGTGTATCATGTAATTTGGCCTCCAGAAGCCGCTAAAACAGGGGTGGGGAACTGTTTTCAGCCTGGGGGCCACATTTGCTTCTGAACAACTTTTCAAGGTCCAGTGATGGGCAGGGCCAGAAGGAAAAGCAGGTGGAGCAACAAATACACACACACACACACACACACACAAGCGCGCGCGCGCACACACACACACACACACACACACACACATATATATATATAACCTTGGGCAGTAAGCCACTTTCTGCACATATGCACACACACCATTTAGACAAGGAAAAGGCATTAGCAGAATTCAAGGCAAGCACACCCACATCTTGTGTGACCAGCTTGTGCACTCTACACCACATGTCATGATGTTGGCGCTATGTGACACCATGACCAGTACCGTGGTGACGATTGGGCCAGGGCCTCCACCTCAGGGCCTCTTTTGAGGCCTGCTGCAGTCACAGATGTGCTCCAGAGGCCCCACAGCGGAGGTGCAGGCCCCAGTCCAGTTGCCGCCTCAGTGCTGGAGCGCCAGACGTAAGGCGATGTTGTGCAGCGGTGGCAAAGGCGGAGCCTAGGCACCCACAGCAAAAAAACATGTGGGTGCCTGGGCCACCAGGGCCCCCGAAGTTGACACCAGTGATTCAAGGATGCTTTCGTGCCTGGCAAAAATATTAAAGATGAGAAGCAGAACCAATGAGCCCCTAAAACCAACATTAATTTTGTTCCTTTGGAATGCTACCAGCAGGGAGGGTCAGTCACAAGTTATAATGATTCCCGGACATCCTGCTGCTGGGGACAGTAATGACTGTGAATTTGTCTGGCATTATCAAGTTCCCCCTGCTTTTCCTCTTCCTCCTCCTTGTGTGAGGTGGCAGAACAAATTTACACCCCTTAATTGATTTTAGCCAAGGACAAGATGAAAAATGCATAGGGTAATGGCAGGATCCAAAGGTGTAACTAAGTAATGTAGGGCGATTGGATGTAGCCTGGAAAGGGATTTTCTGTCTGTTCTCTGAACTTTAGCAGTATACCAGAGAGTATTTCACACATCGCACAACAGCTGAGTCACCTTCACTGTTAAGTATAGACACTCACGGAAAACCTTAGCTATTCCTGGCTCCCCGTTGCAGGTACAAGACAAGGAGGGAGCTCATCAGGAAATAAGGAAGAAACAAAATGGGGAAGAAAAGCCTGAAGCAGGAGCTCAAAAATAGCATTTGGTCACTATCTGTAAATTGCTCAGCTCAGTATTAAATCTGGTGCACCAAGCTAAGAGGCAAGAAAACCCACCATCCCTGAGAAGCTCTTATTTCTTACTTTAAACACATCCTACTGACACATCAGAGACATGTTAAAACTATGAGGGTAAGCTAACATGGCTCTCTGGCGATCCCTCGTAGCCAAGTAAGATTGTCTTCCATGAACATGGTCTTAACAGTGAGTCTGTAAGTCACTGTGGAGGCCTATTTTGGATCCACACGTCCTTCTACAGTGGGAACATAGGTTTCCAGGCGGGAATTGATCATGGTGAGGATTTGCCAAGTGTGCCTTCCTCATAGCATGTTTCTCCCTTTTGACCTGGGCATCTTCAAAGCCCATGACACCTTTGGTAAAGGCTGTTCTTCAGTTGGAGTGCTCGCAAGTCAGTGTTTACCCATTGTTGGTGTTTAAATTACATTTTTGTAGACTTGTCCTGACAGGGTCTTTAAACCTCTTTTGTTGACCACCAGCATCACGCTTTTCATTTTTAAGTTTGGAATAGAGTAGTTGCTTTGGAAGACAATAATCAGGCATCTGAACAACATGACCAGTCTAACGAAGTTGATGTTGAGGAATAATTGCTTTGACACTGGTGATCTTTGCTTCTTCCAGGACACTGGCATTAGTTCACTGCCACCCTCCAGATGTCAGTGGACTCCCAGCTCCAGAACCAGCCCAACCATGAGTCTCAGTGAGGCAGTTGCCTCAGGTGGCAGGATGGAGACAGCTGGGAGATCCAGCAGATCCAGGGGACCCAGGTGTGTTCCACGTGCTGCCTCCTGCATTTGTCACCTGTACACTGCTGTCTGCTCCTCTCTGGCCTCCCCCCCCGCCACCTTCACTGCACCAAGGCTTCCCCAGACCACCTGTGGTCTACTGAGGCGGTGGCAGCAGGGGGCAGAGGCCAAAGAGATGCCGTTTTCTGTTTTGCCTCAAGCGGCAAATGTCTTGGGCTGGCCCTGGCCAACTCCAATCATCCTTGACGATTGGCCAGGTTGTCCGCTGATGATGGGAGTTGGAATCCAACAACATCTGGATGTTGGCTACCAGGGAGCTCTTGTCACTGTCTTAGAAATGGAAGCAGGTGTCCCTTTCTGAGGACAGTATCTTCTCACCAGCACCAGCTAGGAAGCAGGCAGAGAAAAATGACCTATTTTGAGCTCAAATTTCCAGTGCTTTTGTGAAGAAATGTAGATGAGTTGTTGTTTTTAACTTTTTCCGTTTTGTTTTCGGTGTTTGTTTGGGACTTGACTGTACTGGTTGCATCGCCATGAACACACAAAAAAGAGACAGTGTTAGATAAGTCTCTTTAAACGTTATAGAGGAGAGGAGAGTTAATGTTTCTGTGTGAATGTATGTGACACAAAGAAGTACAGAAGTTGATGTTTTCCCAAAGAAACAGGAAGTAGAAGTGAGCTGAGAGGAGAAAGTGGAAACATCTCAGAAGGAACTGCATGGCCAAGATGGGTTATGGACAGAAGGCTGAGTGCAAGTCCTGGAAAGAGAGAGAGACAGGAAGAAGCTACACTTTTCAACTAAGTAAAACTAAGCCCATGCTTACATTAGCACGTGAATGCACTGTATTTTTCACTCTATAAGACGCACCAGACCACAAGACGCACCTAGTTTTTGGAGGAGGAAAACAAGAAAAAAAATATTCTGAATCTCAGAAGCCAGAACAGCAAGAGAGATCGCTGCGCAGTGAAAGCAGCAATCCCTCTTGCTGTTCTGGCTTCTGAGATAGCTGTGCAGCCTGCATTCGCTCCATAAGATGCGCACACATTTCCCCTTACTTTTTAGGAGGGAAAAGGTGAGTCTTATAGAGCAAAAAACACGGTAAATACTTTGCATATCTTCTTCTTTAGCTATATGTTTTGTGAGCAAAAGCTTTTGAATATTTTAACGAGTGTTTGGGCATTGTTCTAATTTCAAGAAAAGAGTCAGTATTGCACATGATTTGGCTTCCTAGCTGCAATTTAGCTACACTGCCAACAGGGCATCTGTAACACACAACCCATCATATTTTTAAGGAATGAGGAAAAGAAGGAAAAAGAAAAAGGGGGCATCAAGGGGAAGAACTATTATATCATGAAAGGAAACATTTCTAGAGCCAAAACTTCCCAACCCCTGACCCACAACATACATAGCCGACTTAAAACCTGGAAATGAATTCCAGAAGCCCCAATTCCGTTGGGTATCATGAGCCTTGCAAACATACATCTGATTTGCATTCTTCCTTGTTTGTATTTGGGGTTGTATTTAGCATATTTGTTCTGAAAACCTGGGGGACACTGTCTGTGCTAGATCAAAACCCATTTTAAAGAAACATAATGATTGCATAATGTCTGTTTCCAAAACCTAGGGGACATATGTGAAAACAGTTCATGGAGCTGTGAAGCTGTTGGTGCTGGTACATCAGCTTTGGAGGCTGCTGGAAGCCCAGCATGGACTGGAATGTTTTACTGGTGCCATATTGCAGAGAGTACAGCACTTCAGGTAAGTTCCATAATTAATTCCCAAGGAAACCACTTAGCTCTCTTTTGATAGAGATCTTGTTAAATGTGGTCATGGAGAGGGAGTGATTTGCATGACAGCCTTTCAACAGCAAAGAAACAAAACTGGCAAGGGAGCACAACAGAGAACAGCAAAGCCCACACAACTGCTGCCCTCCTGGGAAAGTTGCATCTCTAGAATGTTTCCAAAGGGCTCCTGTAGCAATTGAAACACAGAGCTTCTTTTGCTCTGATGGTCATAGCAAATGTACACTGGCAGCACACAATCTTGTTTAGCAGGTGGCCATATTGCCCTGGTAGCCAGCTAATTATGTGACCATCTGGCCACTTTCAGGAAGTAGCGAGAGAGATGGCAAAGCAAGTTTTTCCTTGGCAAGCTTTCCCCCCCTCATCCTCCTCCACCACCATCACTGTTTCAGAAAGAGTTAACCTTCTGTGCAGCTGGATGACATAAAAACCTAAATGTATTTATATGTATTTAATGTGCACCCACATCCACACACCCAGCTAGTTAGAAAGAAGTTTAGAGTATCACTGAGCCGCTTCTATGGAGAGCGGTTGCCAGACCAGGGTCCTCTTCCTGCAGAGCCTTCCTGGGCCCAGCAGGCATCTTAGATGAATGCTGCTTGTTGTTCTGATCTAACGATGCTACTTCTGCAATTCTTGCAATGTTTGGAAACCCTAGAAATACAATGATAATACAAACCAAGATGCTGTTGTGCCTTTTTCTGATCAGTTGAGGAGGTTGAGAGTACTGCTGAACCCAGCCCTGCTTTTACAGGGGAAGGTAATTGGGGGGTGGGGGTCGTCAAGATTCAAAACCAAAAACAACCCAGAAGACTAGAAATCAAATGTGCTGAGAAGGTTCTCAGGGAAATGGTAGAAAAAATCATTTCAGTGCTGCTGGTTAGATCGTCTGGAGGTTAAAAGAAAGACAAGGATTTTTCTATATGAGATTGCTCAGCCTCTGCCCTTCAGTATACCAGCTGCCAACCCAAATGAACCAGTCCTACAGTTTCTGGAGGAATATCAGGGCCAAGAGGATGGAAGCAGATGAAATAGACAAATCAGAGCAGTCTCATATAAAATCTTCAAGACAAGATCAAATTACTTTTAGCCTACAACCAACGAGAGGAACCCAATGCCATAATCAGTGCAGAACACCAAAACTTGATCTCCTCTGAGCAAGTCTCCCCAGTGGCGTAAGAAGGAGGGTGCGGGCTGCCCCGGGTGTCACCATTGAGGGAGGTGACAAAACGCCGGGCTGTGGCTTGGGCGCAGGCTCCGCGCTGCCCAAAATGGCAGCGTGGGGCTTGTGTCTACCCGCCGTCTTCCCCTCAGCTGCCTCCCTCTCATTGAGGCTCCGCTGCTGCTGCACGAGTTCCAGCCGCTGATGGATCGCGCGCGCGTGGCTGCTGCTGGAGGGCAGCGCGCGAGAGGGTGATCCGGCGCTGCTGGAGACCTTCGCCCGCGACCTCTTCGCCCGAGCAGGAGCCGCGCAAGGAGGAGGAGGTAGCGAGGGCGCAGCCGGTTCCTCCCGGGGCGCGCAGGGTCCGTGTGTGCGTAGGCAGCGGAGGCGCCGTGCGCGCTGCTCTTCGTGCTCTTCCGCACAGGATTCGCTCGCGCCGCCCCCGCGCGTGCCAGGAGCGGCTCTGCCTGAGCGAGATCCTCCACGACGTGCGAGGCTCTGTGCAGCGCACCGTGCCTTGCTCACCCCACCTCCATCCCCGGCTCGCCCCAACCCCTGGGCGCAAGGCATGTGCGCCACACCGGGCGCCCGAGTGGCCAGCTCCGCCCCTGAGAAACAGATGCCTATAACACAGGATTCAGGCCAACTTTTGGAACCAACTCCAGCCCTGGACACTGAAGTTGAAACTTCACCCTCTGGACTCCAACCTGGAAAAACCCAGCATTAACCTCAAGGAAGGAGGCGATTGCCAGTGCATCCAGCCCCCATCCCAGGAGAGGGAGATAAATATGGCGGATCTGCATCAAAACGATTTATACCCATCTGTCACCATTGTGAAAAGATGGTCATCCCATACAAAATCTAGGGTGAACGAGGTAGTCAATCCAGTGGAAGATATAAGGTTGCTAGAGAGAGAAAGCAAAGAGGCAGAGCTGTTTCTATTTGTTTAGCTATGGATATCCACAACTACATCCAAAAGCAGAAGGCAGTCAGGGAGCCCCAGACACATGCAGAAGCAAGGGCCAGCAAGTGAGTGATGGGAAAGATCTTGACTTGGTTGGTTGCTGCCAGTCCGAGCATACCATACTGGGCTAGATGAACCAACTCTCTGGTGTGCTATAAGGCAGCTTCCCATGTCTGATGTGTGCTTCTGGGTATATGTATGGCGCAGCTGTGGTTCTAATGATTAATTGCTCCCATTGTGAGCCGGATGTGAATTATGTGACTAATTTTCGCTGCATTAATGAATCTCCAGATTGACATTCAAAGGCTTTCTCCCCTTTCTTCTTACAATAACCTCTGCTGTTAATGGATTTTGATGGACTCTGGTAAGTGCACGATGACGGGAACACTACACAAAGGTTCTTGTTAGTGTTTTTCCCCAAACACAGTGTGGGTCATACCAGTCACAGCTTGTACTGTGATGGTCTTCTCCACGTGTGGGCACTCACTGCAAAAGGGCAACTTCCTCAGGGTTGACCCCAGCTGGAGCTTTTGTACTTCAAATAACTGCATCTGAGCAGGGATTTGAATCTGAGTATCCCACATCCAAACCCATCAGCTCTCTATGGAAGCACCATCCCAAAATTATTATGGCACATGGAGACAACAATTGGATTTTGGCACATGCTGAAGGAAACCCTGGAGCTAACATGAGCCCTCCACAATTCAGATGCTCATCAAATGACCATAGAAGGGTGAGCAGGTTTGTTCACATTCCTGGCAGGTAGCCTCACTAAAAGAGCACTTGGCAGAATGTCTGAAAAAAAGCTATGAATGTACAAACTGTGGGCAGGTCTACACCATACATTTAAAGCACATCCTATGCACATACAACAAAGCATACAATTCCCCCAAAGAATCCTGGGAACAGTAGTTCTTTAAAGGGTTCTGTGAATTGTAGCTCTGTGATGGAGAAACTACAGTTCCCAGCATTCTTTGGGGGAAGTCGTGTGCTTTAAGAATGCACACACATTACACCTTTAAAGGACATTGATTTATTTTACAGTCATACCTCGGGTTGAAGTAGCTTCAGGATGAGGATTTTTGGGTTACGTGCTGCGACGACCCGGAAGTAACGGAGCGCGTTCCTTCCAGGTTTTGCTGCTCGCGCATGCGCAGATGGCCAAAATGATGTCACGCGCATGCGCGGATGCAGCAAATAGCGACATACACAGACACGGAGACGCAGGTTGCGTTCACTTCTGGATGTGAACGGGGCTCCAGAATGGATCCCGTTCGTAACCAGAGGTACCACTGTATTTCATAGAATGTATACACTGCTTGATTTTAACACCAAAAAATCCCCAAAACCCTCATTGAAACACATTATTTCCCTCTGAGCACAGAGTTACCATCCCCAGCAACACTTAATAGTACCATCACTGGGGCCCATCATTGTCTCTTGTGGGAATGAGTTCCATAGTTTAACTATTTCTTTTATCTGTCCTGAATCTTCCAACATTCAGCTTTACATGGGTGGCGCTGTGGGTTAAACCACAGAGCCTAGGACTTGCCGATCAGAAGGTTGGTGGTTTGAATCCCCATGATGGGGTGAGCTCCCGTTGCTCAGTCCCTGCTCCTGCCAACTTAGCAGTTTGAAAGCACGTCAAAGTGCAAGTAGATAAATAGGTACCGCTCCGGCGGGAAGGTAAATGGTGTTTCCGTGCGCTGCTCTAGTTCGTCAGAAGCGGCTTAGTCATGCTGGCCACATGACCCGGAAGCTGTACGCCGGCTCCCTTGGCCAGTAAAGAGAGATGAGCGCCACAACCCCAGAGTCGATCACGACTGGACCTAATGGTCAGGGGTCCCTTTACCTTTATGAGTTCTTGTGACCTGAGAGAGAGAGAGAGCTTTTCTCTATCCACTTTCTGTATGCCGGGGATCAATTTATAAACTTCTATCATTTCACTTCTTATTTGCCTTTTCTCTAAACTAAGAAGTCCCAGACTCTGCAACCTTCCCTCATGGGGGAATATAAATACAAACGAAGGAAAACAAATCTTTATACATTTGCCACTGCTAATACTACCCACTTGAGGACACTATATATTCTTGCACTTTATAAAAATCCAATTCTGTGAATAATTGCAAATTATGTATAATTGCAATTGGGATAAGTATGAATAAAGTATGCTAATTAGACATCTTATCTAATTTACTGTCACGTTGATAGCGTCTGTCTTTTGAAGAGAAGCAAAATGCCAACAATGACGTTTGCTAGGAATGAAATACAAAGGCAACAGGGGAGAGAAACATGTGCCATAAGATGAACATAATAAAGCAAGAGAGATGCATCTAGGGAGAGCTAATGAAGTTACTACTGGAAAACAAGAAAATCTACAATCAGATGGAAGCTCAACTAAAATGGTGGCTCTACACAAGGGCACATAAAACATCAATATTATCCTACAATGCTTGGCCGCACTGTCAAGATCTTTCTATAACATATACTCAGACTTTATTTTCATGATTTCTGCCTCCAATTGCTTCCTGTTCAGCAGGGGTGGGAAACTTTGTTCAGCCCAAAGGCTACCTTCCAATGTAGATAGCTTCTCCAGGGGCACATTCCAGCGCTGGGCAAGGCAGGGGAGGAAGTGAGTGGAGCAATAGATGTGTGTCTTCCTTTTGTACATTAGATTTCATCTCTTCTTTTTTTAAAAAATATATATATATATATTTTCAAATTTTGAAATTTACAAACAACGGTCAAACAACCAAAATAGAAAGAGAATTCCGTAGATTCCTCTGGACTTTCCTCCTCCCCTTTGTGGGTCCTTAGTTAACTTTTTCCTCCTGCATCTTCTCTATTAATCCAAATCTATTAAGTCTCCATTACAACCATAATTCAACATTAACCTACAAGTATTATCCCAATCCTACTAATAATTGTCATTGTTTACAATGATTTTTAAGGGAAATTATATATTTTCCCCATTCCTTATTAAAGTTTTGGTCTTTCTGATTTCTGATTCTTCCGGTCATTTTTGCCATTTTGGCATAGTCCACCAACTTAGCATGCCATTCTTCTCTGGTAGGGACTCTGTCCTCTTTCCATCTTTGGGCTAGTAACATCCCAGCAACAGTGGTCGCGTACATAAATAGTCTTTTCTGATCTGTTGGTATTTCGGCACCTAGAATTCCTAGAAGGAAAGCTTTGATTTTTTTTTAAGAAAAAAGTTATTTTCAACATTTTTTTCAGTTCATTATATAACATCTCCCAGAATGTGCCACAATAGATTACATTTCAACCCCACAAAAGTCAGGGGGTTGTATATGCACACATACCTCTCTCCATTTCTGCAACCAGCCAAGAAAGAGTTCCAAGATCCCAGTTTCAGGATACACCACTGTCAGGAAAAATCAGTGAGTTAGGGTGTGCAGCAGAGCTCCCTGGCAAGAGGGATTGGCTGGTAACATGCTTTATGAATTGTAGCTGTAGCAACTCTTAGCACCCTTAAAAACTACACTTCCCAGGATTCTTTGGGTGGGGGAACCATCACTGTTGTGATGGTCAGAGGCAAGTTTGCTTCAAAATACCAGCTGCTTGAAACTGGAGGGGAGAGTGTGTCTGGCATTACTGCTTGCAGGTTTCCCATAGGCATGGGGTTGGCATGCACAAGAACCAGATGCTAGACTATAATAATAATAATAATAATAATAATAATAATAATAATAATAAAATTTATTTATACCCCGCCCATCTGGGACGCGGGTGGCGCTGTGGGTTAAACCACAGAGCCTAGGACTTGTCGATCAGAAGGTTGGCGGTTTGAATCCCCGCAACGGTGTGAGCTCCTGTTACTCGGTCCCTGCTCCTGCCAACCTAGCAGTTCGAAAGCACCTCAAAGTGCAAGTAGATAAATAGGTACCGCTCTGGCAGGAAGGTAAACGGCGTTTCCATGCGCTGCTCTGGTTCGCCAGAAGCAGCTTAGTCATGCTGGCCACATGACCCGGAAGCTGTAAGCTGGCTCCCTCAGCCAATAAAACGAGATGAGCGCCGCAACCCCAGAGTCGTCCACAACTGGACCTAATGGTCAGGGGTCCCTTTACCTTTTACCATCTGGCTGAGTTTCCCCAGCCACTCTGGGTGGCTCCCAATCGAGTGTTAAAAACAATACAGCATTAAATATTAAAAACTTCCCTAAACAGGGCTGTCTTCAGATGTCTTTTAAAGATAAGATAGCTGCTTATTTCCTTCACATCTGGTGGGAAGGCATTCCACAGGGCGGGTGCCACTACCGAGAAGGCCCTCTGCCTGGTTCCCTGTAACTTGGCTTCTCACAGGGAGGGAACCGCTAGAAGGCCCTTGGCACTGGACCTCAGTGTCCGGGATGAACAATGGGGGTGGAGATGCTCCTTCAGGTATACTGGACTGAGGCTGTTTAGGGCTTTAAAGGTCAGCACCAACACTTTGAATTGTGCTCAGAAATGTACTGGGAGCCAATACAGATCTCTCAGGACCAGTGTTATGTGGTCCCAGTGGCCACTCCCAGTCACCAGTCTAGCTGCTGCATTCTGGATTAATTGCAGTTTCTGGGTCACCTTCAAAGGTAGCCCCACGTAGAGCGCATTGCAGTAGATGAGCCATTTGCCTGATCCAACAACGCATCTTCTTCTGTTTTTACTGATAAAGTGCTTTAAATGCCTGATGTGGAAGCAGACTGGAGAAAAGGAGAAAGAGAGAAGACGGAATTGACAGATTCATCCATCAGAGAGCCGGTGTGGTGTAGTGGTTAAGAGCGGTAGACTCATAATCTGGTGAACTGGGTTCGCGTCCCCACTCCTCCACATGCAGCTGCTGGGTGACCTTGGGCCAGTCACACTTCTCTGAAGTCTCTCAGCCCCACTCACCTCACAGAGTGTTTGTTGTGGGGGAGGAAGGGAAAGGAGATTGTTAGCTGCTTTGAGACTCCTTAGGGTAGTGATGAAGCAGAATATCAAATCCAAACTCTTCTTCTCCTCCTCTGCTTATTCTTGTCCTTTTCTGCATTGTTAGAAAACAGAACATACATAAATGTCCTTTGCGAGGTGTCAAAATGACGTGTATGGTTCTCTGTGCCCTTGAGAACATTCAGTACTTGCAACTTCACGGGGAGACTGTTCAGTGAAACAACACAAGTTGTGAGTTTGGTGACACGTTGTTAGTTATTTTCTCTGAACACTTTTTTTTAAAGCTACTTTATTGGCTTTCCTCATTTCCTGCCTTGTTGTTAAAATATGCGCACCCTCATTTTTTTGAGGGCAGAGGCTGTTGAGTCCTTTCTCTTCATTAGTATCACTTTGGACGCTTCTCTCTTGGACATCTCGTTTCCAGACTTAGCACACTCTGGTCCTCTGCAATTTGCTTGCCTCCCATTGTTTGATCTTCTCGGTCTCTGCTTCAGGCACGGCCCATGAGGTTGCCATAGAAACCACTCAGTTAACTAGCCTTGCCACAGGATTTCACACACACACACATAAAAAATACAAACTAGGTGTGCTGGTCCTGAGGGTTAACCGTGCGGCAAGGTCTGAGTCCAGTCCGAGGTCGAGGGTGCGGTATGGAGGCTGTCCATCAAAGCTGAAGCGGGGTCCAAGGCAGGGAGTCTGGTGAGGTCAGGAACTCTGGCAGAAGAGCAGGACAGGGTGCAGGCAGGAACAGGCTACCAACAATGTTGCTCCCGCAACCTGGGACTGGGGCTGGCTGGCTTTTATCTGCCCTGAGGCATAGGCTGGCCCTGGTCCACAGGTGACTCACCTCTCCTGGCCTGGAGGTGAGCACTCCTCCTGCGGGAACTTAGTTCCCTCCGCCTCTCTGCCCTGAGCCCCTGCAGCTCAGGAGAGGCTGGAGGGTTACCGGACCCAGAGGCAACCTCAGCTTCCCCTGACGGGGCTGAGAGTGGAGCACCTGCAGGCAATGGGTCCTCCATCATTTTAGGAGCCAGAGCAGACTCAGTTGGTGCCTGCACCTGAGGATCCAACACAGGTGAGGACCCTTCAGGCTCATGCCCCAGCCCCAGCTCAGCTGGTTCTGGAGGCGGGGACTCCTGTGCAGGCTGGGATTCCTCAGGCTCAGCCTCCGAGTCCGAATCCGAATCCCAGGCCATCACACCAGGCCCAAATAAGCCCTAAAATGCTTTAAATGGAAAACAACAGTTTGATGATTAGCTGTATAATGACATGGCATCTCAACACTTCACAGCTGATAAACAGGAGCCCTCCAGAATCACAGCATCGTAGAATTATAGAACAGTAGGGTTGGAAAGGACCCAAGAGTCATCTAGTCCAGCCCCCTGCAATGCAGGAATCTCAGCTAAGGCATCCATGATTGAACTGTAGAGCTGGACGGTTGTAGATGTTCAGATGATCCTCCCCACCCACACATCCATACACCTTGAAAGAAGGCATGAGGCAGGTGGTGAATCTAAGGAGGCTTAGCATGGAGGAGGAGGAGTTTGGACTTGATATCCCACTTTATCACTACCCTAAGGAGTCTCAAAGTGGCTCACAATCTCCTTTCCCTTCCTTCCCCACAACAAACACTCTGTGAGGTTTCGCAACTTCAAAAACCTATCTGTAACTTGGACAAGTGTTTTCCTTTGAAGTATGAATCAACACCCCCCCAATCCATGGCAGTATGCATAAAGAACTAACATGGGCAAGTGTCCAGCTTATGGTCCAACTGTGGCCCCCCCAAAAAAGTTTTCTGGCAAATAAACTGTGACCAATGCAACGTGACTAACATAACATGGGAAAATTCATTGATCAACACCCATAAATAAATCCTCTTACTTCCTCTATGCCAGGGATACCCAATGGAATGCCCTTCAGAGATTGTTTGACTATATCTGCAATCGTTTTAGACTACCAACTATCCCAGTGGGCTTGATGGGAGTTGTAGTCCCAGAACATCTGGAGGGTACCATGTTGGCAACCCAACCCTATGGCAATCAGCCACAGGCAAACTTGAAAGTTTCATTATTGCCTCATTCATTTGCCAGAACAAGTTGAGATACCAATTACCTTGCAGGTCCAGATGGTTATTTTGCATTATTTTATTAAATTTCTATACCAGCCTTCATCTGAAGATCACTGGGCAGTTTATACCAGCACTCCTGCTCTGAAAAAGGACCAGAGCTGTGCTCCTCTTCATCTCCCCTTGACTATACTGCTGTTAGCTTGGCCCTTTGAAAAGCCACACTTGCCGAATCGTCCTCTTCTATTCATGACTCTATTGCTGGGATGGAAGAAAGAGCCATATAGTTTGCGGGCACACGCGCTAAACCCTGTCTGTGGTGCCTACCCCTTTACCCCAAACGATGAGACAAGAGACCAGAGTATGGGTTCAAATTGGCCATAACTTTATTGAACTTCAGAAATGGGAAACTTGGGACAGGCCTTGACAGGTAACCCTCTCAGCCCACCTGGCTGAGGATACACAGGCAGATGAGGTTCAGTGAGAGGGGACTGCAAAGCGCAAACTTACACAGCATGCCCTTCCACCGACCTCGTTCTGGGAGTTTGACCTACATGCTGCTCTAGGGCCAGGGACTCCCGGTTTTTGCCCTTTAATGGGCTCTGCAAGTGCTGCCACATGGGGAGGGAGCATGAATGTTTGACTAAACTTGATGTTTGACTAAAGGCTACCTTGCCAAGGCCTAAAATTCACCACCCGAGGCCGTAAGGGGCCTCGCCGCCAAGTCCCACAACTGAGGACCAATCAAACCCTGCAGTCTATCCAGTCCCCAAGGACCCGTCACAAGTCGTGGAGCCAGAGGTCATTACCCAGTGGGGTCAGGTGCACTCCATCCTCCCGGAATAGGTCAACTCTATCTGCTGTGATGGTGGGATGTGGGATAGAGAACCCACCAATTTGCCGCATGGTATTGAGCATGGCCCTGTTAATTTTTTCCACAGCAAAATTGATGCGAGAGGGATTGGAAGCTCCTCTCCAGTGAAGACGGGGTAGGAGACTGGACCAGCCGATAGTCATTGTCAGGTACAAGACATGCAGGCTTTTTATATCTGCCCCTGCAGCAAGGGCCAGGGCAATGCCTTTTTGGTCCACTAGATCATTCTCTCCCGCATGTATAATCAAGACCCTCGAAGGGCCATGCGCCGTTGCTGGGATGGAAGAAAGAGCCATATAGTTTGATGGAGAAAGTGAAGATAAACAAACAAACTGGCAGGGGGTGGGGGCTGTAGTATTTTGGTCATCTTCTTGTTGGTTTCTGCTCAAATCTCAGTGTGCATTTCTGGCACTACTGAATTTTAAATAGGCTGGCAAATACATAAACCCACAAGACGAGAGACAAAGCTAATCCTGGAGAACAACAACAAGAGCCCAGGAAGGACTCCTGCTGCTCTTGCTCAAAAACCAATCAGGCAGCCAGAGCAAATGATCAAGCACTTGAGCAAAGAGGCTTGGAAAGGGGAAATTTCACACAGCTACATCCAGAAGCCACACAGAGACATTCAGAAAATCATGACATGGGCCTACACAGACTAGCTCAGCAAGCGAAGGACTTAGAAAAGAATCATCCAGGATTATCGGATACTGTCAAACAAAATGAGCCAAATCACTTAGTTTCATAAAGCAGGGATATAAATCCAAAACGCCTACGCAGTACATCTTTTTCTTTTCTTTTGGTGCATTCATCATGATTTGCGCTGATATAGAAAAATAGGGGGGTTGGCTTTTGCTGCCCAACTCCCCAAGGGACTGAGTCCCCTAAGTCCATGAGCGGTCAGAGATGAAAGGATGGCGGTAGGATGCAGTGAAAGCAAAGCAGATCTTTATTTTTCTGTTGCAACAGAGTTCCCTCCCCTCCTAGCAGGGAGGCAAGAGAGACCCAGAACCAAGAAGAAACATCTCTTTTAAGGGGATGCATTTTGGCGTGGAGAAGGAGGACAATTCCTTCTATAAACAGACAGACATCACACATAAGATGGCGTTACTGTGGCTCAGGCAGGCCAAGGTGGGATATTCCTGAGGATTTATGAGTAACAATTGATGGAATTGTGTATGTTTCGCCTAGGAAAGAGGAGATATTATAGCCATCTTCAAATATCTAAAGGGCAGTCACATGGAAGATGGAGCAAGCTTGTTTTCTCCTGCTCTGGAAGCTAGGACCTGAACCAACGGCTTCAAGTTATGAGAAAGGAGATCCCAACTAAACAAAAGGAAGAACTTTCTGATGGTAAAAGCTGTTCAATAGTAGAATGGTCCGCCTGCCGCCTCCCCCTCAGCTGTAGGGCGGCTGAGTGGGAGGAGGCAGGCAGACTCCAGAGGCCCCCCTGCCCTGGCTGGCCCTGCCCCGCAGGTGGCTGGCCCCGTCCCTGGGCACAGGGCACATGCACCGCCCCAGGCGCCCAATCAGCTCGCTCCACCGCTGCCCTTGAGGTCCCTTCCAACTCTACAATTCTGTGATTCTGTGGTAACAAAGTACAGTCATACCTCATGTTATGCTTGCTTCATGTTACGTTCTTTCAGGTTACGTCCCACAGTGACCTGGAAGTACCGGAAAGGGCTACTTCCAGGTTTTGCCGCTCGCGCATGCGCAGACACGCAAAATGATGTCACGTGCATGCGCAGAAGCGGCAAATTGCAACCTGTGCGTGTGCAGATGCGCCGCTGTGGGTTGCGCTCTTTTCATGTTGCAAACTGGCCTCCGAATACTCAGGATGAAACGGTTAAATCTGCTATGATTAAATGGGCACAAGACGTTGGACATAACATTATGTTTGCTGACTGGGAACAGTTGTGGACCACAGGTATGAAATTTACGGCATGTAATGCCTTAAGAGAGAATATTATGAAAATGATATACAGGTGGTACATGACTCCAGTCAAGCTTGCAAAAATCTATCACTTGCCCGATAATGTTGGAAATGTAAAGAAAATGAAGGTACATTCTTTCACCTTTGGTGGACGTGTCCCAGGATTAAGGCTTTCTGGGAGATGATATATAATGAAATGAAAAAGGTATTTAAATATACCTTCCTGAAGAAACCAGAGGCCTTTCTCCTGGGCATGGTCGGCCAATTGGTGCCAAAAAAGGATAGAACTTTCTTTATGTATGCAACAACAGCAGCAAGAATACTCATCGCAAAGTATTGGAAGACACAAGATTTACCCACCCTGGAAGAATGGCAGATGAAAGTGATAGACTATATGGAACTGGCGGAAATGACTGGCAGAATCCGAGACCAGGGAGAAGAGTCGGTGGAAGAAGATTGGAAGAAATTTAAAGACTATTTGCAGAAACATTGTAAAATTAATGAATGTTAAAATGATGTTGGATTGAAATCAAGCGGCCTTAGCAACCAGGTTAACAAGAATATGTAAAAATGGATTGATATTGGATGAAAATATAAAGTTATAATATGTTGAGATATAGAATTAAGATAAAAAGAAAGAGGGTAAGGATTTGCTGAATTAACCATGTGAACGGGAATACAAAAAAGGGAGGTGTGAGGAGGTCGGGGAAATAAGTAAATGAAATTTAAGATATGGAAAGATTGATTTGTTTTTAACTATTTTCTATTTATTTTTTCTGTACGTTGTATTTTTTTTCTATGTATTTTTGTACTTTTAGTATTTTTTCTTTCTTTTTTTTCTTTTTTCTTTTTTATTCTGTAACTTTCTTCTTTTTGTAAAACCTTAATAAAAATCTTTTTTTAAAAAACAAAAAAACAAACTGGCCTCCGGAACGGATCCCATTCACAACCAGAGGTACCACTGTACAGTGGTACCTCGGGTTACATACGCTTCAGGTTGCATATGCTTCAGGTTACAGACTCCGCTAACCCAGAAATAGTACCTTGGGTTAAGAGCTTTGCTTCAGGATGAGAACAGAAATTGTGAGGTGGCACTGGGAGGTCCCATTAGCTAAAGTGGTGCTTCAGGTTAAGAACAGTTTCAGGTTAAGTATGGACCTCTGGAACGAATTAAGTACTTAACCCGAGGTACCACTGTATCCCTAAATTTCATTAGAGAATAAAATGGCAGATTTGTCCATCCTTACGTCCAGGTAAGTGGGATTAGGACTACAAGCAGTGCTTTTTTTCTAAGAGTACTAAAGGGTATGCAGTCCCAGCTTCCCCCTCCCCCCCATTAATAGTGTGGCACTTGGACACAGAGCTTTAAAGTGTGAGCCATGTCTGGAAAATGCAGATGAAAGTAAGTGCAGATAATCTTTAATCACTGTACTGTGTTCAGTTCTCTGCGCAGATATTTAAGAACACAGAGAAGCTAGATTGCGTCCACAGGAGGGTGACAAACATGATGAAGAGCATGGACACTATGCCCTATTAGGAGAGGTCGAAGTCACAGGTTATGGTCAACCTGGATAAAAGATGTCTTAATTGGTGATATGATAGTCATCTTCAAATATTTAAAGTGCTGTAACATGGTAGATGGAGCAAAGTCGATTGCTGTTGCTCCAAAGATCAGGATCTGAACATATATTGTTCAAATGGCAAGAACAGGGGTTTTTGATTAAACTTTCTGAATAACTTCTTGATGGTACAAGCTGTGTGGGACAGTTTGCCTTGGGAGGTGGTTTACTCCTCTTCAGCAGAGGTTTCCAATAAGAGCCTGGATGGTCACCTATCAGGGATGCTGCAGCTGTGGATCTGCTGCATCAACAGGGGGTTGTACTAGAGACTTTTAGGTCATTCTCTGACCCACCACCTAAAAATCTAGATGTCAGGGGGGAACAGATCTAAACAGAGCCTTCATTCTGACATGTTGTTTTCTATGTGCAGCAATTATCACTTGTAGTTTGAAAGTGATGCAAAGCAATCAAATCAAGAAAAGGGGTTTTGTTGTTTAAATTAGCTAACAAATACATAACTGAAAAGGTGGCTTTTGATGTCTTTGTAGTAAAGCATGACAGATTGTTTTAATGATCAACGGTGGCTGGGTAGTAAACTTGACATTTTGCATCCGGAATGGGAGATTATGTTTTTAGAAATTATTCATGGCTTGAAGTCCAAACAAAAACCTTTGATCTAATCTTATACAGAGGCTTTGCAAAACAAAGTTTTATTGCACCTATTAAAAAATCATTCAGGTGGACTCTCTTGAAGGTTCATGGCTCTCACTCGAACTCTCCATGAGCTCACTTTGGATTTGAGGGATCGTGGTCACAATTGCTTCATGGATGCTCCGTGCGACATAGTCCAGGTTCTTTGAATTAATGCTGCAGATGTTGATCTGCTTGTTTGCAAGGAGGTAGATATGTTTGTGCTGCGCCAGGAAATCCACTTGGGAAGCTGGCAGGAAATAAGTAACAGTATTGGCCTGGGCATAAAACCAGCTATGATCAAAAGGCACATCAATGCAAACAACCTCAAAAGAATTACGAAACACACAGGATGCAAATGAAGCATGCATACAAATAATGCACGCGTTTACTTAGCTTGAATGGCTACAGAGTTTAGGGCTGACGTGATGCAAATCTGCAGCTTCGAGAATTCCCCATCCCCAGTGTAATGGATGATGATGATGATGATGATTAAAAAGTTATATCTCACCCTTCCTCCCAAAGGATTCCAGGCAGCAGACGCAGAAAAAATAAAACCATTAATCTAACTTATTTTATTTTTCAAAAAATGATCCTGCCATTCTCCTGATTCTGCCTGCTCACTCAGATAATCTCTGAACTGGAGAACTTGCTTCATTTCCATGCCCAGTCTGAATGAAGTGGACGTTTCAATTTCTTATTTAACTCTAATACAGCTAGCTAATTGGGAAATTTAATTAGTGCAGAATCCAAAGCTTTTGTAATCATTCATGAATCGTGACTTTGTGGAGAAACATTTTGTTTAGAATGAAAACATTTCGAAGCATGACTCGCATATTAAAAGCATCCACCTCAATCCAACAAAGATTTGGGGACCTGTACACCTCAATACATGTTTCTGGGGTGAAATCTGCAGGTCTGGGGGATGATTCCCGCCCCCCAATTACTTGTAACCTCTGATTCCATCATAAACAACATAAACAAAAGTTAGAGAGGGAAGTGAGATCATGGCCCCCATCCCAAGATCTCTTATAGGCAGGTGTGGAGTCTTCACCTCCACCTTCTGGTGGCTCTGCCCTGTGAGTGGTATGTGAGCCAGGAAGTCGCACGTGTATAGACTCTCAATCTCAGTAGGAATCTGGTGCACTCAGGGTTCCCACTGACATGCACAAGCACCTTAACTGATGTTCTGCTTAGGGATGGGGACCAAATTTGTTTTGGTTTGCAGACTGGCATCTGAGCAGCTGAACAGAAAGGGGAGTGACCAAGAGAGTAGGAGGAATAGGGAATGATCTGGGAGACAGATGGGGCAGTGGATGGGAATAGAGTAGCCGGGGGGACTGGGAAACAGCTCAATGAGTGTGCTCAGTGGCTACAGAATTATGACTCACTGCTGGGGAACAAAACAGAAAACCACGGGAAGGGGAACAAATGGGAGAGACTGGAACCCTGAACAAAAGCACTTCATGCTGCAATGGTTTGTTGCACCTCCAACTTCCACCTTTTAAAAAGCATATAGAAAACAGTACAGAGGCTGTGATTTCCCCTCCTCAACACGTTATTTGAGTTCTATCTCTTAAGGGCAGTTTAGAGATGTGAGATGGAAGTTACTTCCAGGTGAACAGACCACGCCAAACACACAGTGAAGCAGTCCTGTGGCTCCTCTACCATGCATCCAGATCAATGGCAACTCACCATGGCGAAGCAGGGAGCAAAGAGAGATACATACCCCTGGTAGGGTTTGAGCCTAGTGCTTAGGAAGGGCACAGTCCAGATGCAGACCTGTCTTGGGCTCAGCAACAGACAATGGCGGCTGGTGCCCTTTGGGCCTTGTAGGGAGGAAGGCAGGGAGGTGAACAGTAGGCAGAGCAAGAGCCAATGACAGGCAGAGCCAACTAATTCTAGATTTGTCCACACAAATCCTTCTCTCTGCTGAGTTCTACAAGGCAAACACTGAATCAAAGGAGGAGGAAGCAGATAGCCACTCCCTCCAGCCTCTGGACTGGTTTTAAGTAAGAAGGCAGCCAGGTGGGGGCTGACTTAAGGCAGACCAAAGTGATGGAGCAGTGTCCCATTTGCCCATATGGACCGGCTTCCATTGGCAAGAGAATAGGCTTATTGGATACATACGGAGGAGCCCGACAAAGCTATTGACTCCTGACTGGGCTGTGATATGTTCCCAGGAACCCGGTGTCCCCAGGATACGCAGCTTTTCCTTCAGTTTTTCTCTAATCAGCATAATTCTCTTTACTAGTTTCAGCAGACTCTGTTTCCTGAGGACAGGGATAGAAAAGATACGGCATGAGATCCCCTCCCCCCCCCTCCTCAAAACGGCTGTGAAGTCTGGTTCAGACATAATGATTACAGCCCAACAAACTAAAGTTTGTTGAACTAGGAATGAGTCATGTGTCCACATACTCCCACATTATTTCTTTCCTCCCTTCGCTTTCATGCTTTAATTCAATGTTCAGTTAAACCACAGTTTCCTTTTGATATCCATACCAAGAAACTGTGGTTTGAGCAATCCATACAAATTACGATATCAAACCAGAATCAAACCAATCCCTGGATCTAGACATCTATAGATTTTAAGAATGAGGCATTTCTCCTTTCACAGTAGTACCTGCTGTGACATGTCCACGAATCCTCTAAAAAAGACAGAGGCTTTTTTGCTTTAGCAGCTGGTCTTATGTATAGGCATCTATGCAGATTTAAAGAGTGGATGAATGAACGAGTCAACCACCCATAAATTAATCATTCCTGATTTCTTTTGACAAGTGGACAACCCTAATTTTTGATACTAATGAAATAATCTGTATATGAGATCTCTGAGTGCTTTTAAATGTTCCCGATCATCCCTTCATCCTTAAGGGCACCAGGGCAGAATATTACAGGCATGAATAAGCCAACCATACCAAGACAAAATACAAAAATGCAACAAAAACGAAACAATCAATAAAACAGTTCATGAACCAGTTAACACAACAGAGCAAACCAACAGCGTAGCCAACATTTTAAATGTCCAGGCAAATAAAACGGGTGATCATAGTTGGCACCACTTGCAGCCACACTAGCTGGGACTGATGGGAAATGGAGTCCAGAGGGCTGCAGGCTCCTCACTCCTGCACTGAATGCTATTATAGCACTGGTGCCTGCAGAATATTTATTCAACCCTTGCCTGGGTTACTCATCTCCCTCTTTTCTCTTGCCTTTTCCCACTCACAATTGCAATTGTGCAAAACTATTTTGGGAAATATCTTCATTACAGGTGCATCAAAATATTCACAAAACAGCAGCAGTCTGTATTGGACAATTGCTTTTTTTGTTCAATACAAGCCCCGACCGCGGAGTTACCTGCCTTCCTTCTTACCACTCGTACAGCAGTGCAGGGCTGGTCAGCACCATTGCGATGACCCTTGCCCCCAAGCTGGTGGGGCTAAACCACGTCATGCATATTTGCTTGGACAGCTGGGATTGGATTCTGATCAGTGTCTGGTTGTTTTTCGTCACCACAATGAGATTTCCAACCCGCTCCTCTGCATGAAATAGCAAAAGGGAACAGGGCATGTTGAAGATGGCGTTGCCAAATCAATTGTATACGAATCAATTACATGCGTACACAGCCAGCTCCCCCCCCCCCACAGAATAGCTTCAGACTACACTTCCTATTCCTCCACCAAATTCAGAAATTGCTGCGGCTGGTGGGAGTTGCAGGGAGTATCCCTGAGGCTGCCAGTCCAGAGGACAACCCACCCAAGCTTTCAAAAGAATATAGGAACATGCCTTACATTGAGTCAGTCCACTCAGGACCATCAGCCATACGTCGTCTACACTTTCACCATATGAACCTGCCCGGACCCTGAGATCGTCACCTGAGCCCCTTCTCTGTATGCCACCTCTGAAGTGTTATGTACTGAAGTTCTCACCCTGGGCCAGCAGGGGGATACTGTAGATAGTTATGCAAATGAAGGATCGAAAGTGACGTTCAGTGATTGGATAGTTTTAGAAAGTTGCTACAGTAACGTTGTATTGGAGCTCTATATAAGCAGGCTGACTGAGCCCTTCAGTTCTGTTCTGTTCTGGCCTCTGAATAAACAAGAGCTGTTGAAGAATCGCTGTGTCGTCTGATATGTTCACCCACAACAACATGAAGGACATTCAGAGGGTGGCAATGAGAGAACATACCTTTTCTATAATAGCTCAATATATATAGGAAAGGCTTTCCCCAGAGAGGCCCACTTATGGCAGGCAGGGTTTTGATTTACTAGGCACTGGGCAGTACCAGTGATTGGAAGTCTGCATTATGATTATTATTTTTTAATATGCTTGTGCATCTTTATCATTGGATTTTTATACTGGTTGTAAAATCACTTTGGGGCTTTTTGTGGTGGGATTTAATAAACCGAAATCTACACTGTCAGTGACTCCCCAGTGCTTCAGGTGGGGGACATTCCTAGCCGAAATCAGAAATACTGGGGATTGAACCTGGAACCTTCTGCATGCAAAGCAAATGCCCTCCCACTGAGCTATGGCTCTTCTTCTATGTGATTAGTTCCTGAAGAGGATCAGTCAGTTTTTACCCCTGCCATTCAATCCAATTTTGGAAGCGCTTTTGGATGGCACACAATAGGAGTGGATTTTTAAACCACTCCATAAAATCATCACAAGCATAAATGTGATATAAACTGGGCATTGATGTAGCAAGCTGAAGTCTAGGATTACTACCAGAAAAAGAAGAGAATAACTCAAAGTGTGTGCGCTCATTGTTACTCGCTAATTTCTGAACTCCTTTCTCTTGTCTTTGAGGACCTCTAGTGTTTAAATATAGGTATGATCTCTTTTCAGAGCAGTCATGGACTTCCAGGCAGCCTTCACAACTATGTGACACCTGCTTTTTCTTACAGCTCCTGAGACCCCATGATGACGGATAGGTTTTAAATGCAAGTGACAAACTCATGCACTGAGAGCATATGTGAGGGGGCTGCAGAGCTGTGCTGCCTAGCCCTGCATCATGCCATCAATGGAAGGGAAAGGTCCAGTATGTCTGAAGGAGCGTCTCCACCCCCATCGTTCTACCCGGACACTGAGGTCCAGCGCCGAGGGCCTTCTGGCAGTTCCCTCACTGTGAGAAGCCAAGTTACAGGGAACCAGGCAGAGGGCCTTCTCAGTAGTGGCGCCTGCCCTGTGGAACACCCTCCCACCAGATGTCAAAGAGAAAAACAACTACCAGACTTTGGGAAGACATCTGAAGGCAGCCCTGTTTAGGGAAGCTTTTAAAGTTTGATGCATTACTGTATTTTAATATTTTGTTGGAAGCCGCCCAGAGTGGCTGGGGAGGCCCAGCCAGATGGGTGGGGTATAAATAATACATTATTATTATTATTATTATTATGGCACACAGCAGCAATGGATTTGGCAGCAAGGTAACACAGGTTCCTGATACGGTGATAGGGGACGACGTTACCTGGGATGGTCCCACAATCCTCTTATGCATGCTTTTGCTGTTCAACGTGAAAGGGGTTTCTTGTGATTCCACTGCCCTCCCCCAAGATGCTTGGTCTGCCTAAGACCCACTTAGTGTGACCATTAGAGTCCTACCGTATAGGCCAAACATTTTGGAAAAAGACTGAGCACACAGAAGCTCAAATCCCTTTGCTACAAAATGCCGCACTGCCCAGGCATCCTTGTCCAAGTTTCCTGAAGCCAGTCCTTGAGCTGCGATGTCGAAAAAGGGGAAGAGGTGCTTTTTCTAAGGACCCAAAAGAGGTGGGAAGAGAGAAGAAACAGATGCATTGTGAATTTGGGTGGCATTATTGTGAACTATAGCTATGGGTTTACCTAAAAACAGCTTTGCATTGAAACACTAGCCTGGCAATTGTGACAAGGAATTGCTGTTGGGTGAGTAAACGGAATTCCATAGAAGTGAGGGAGGGAGCTAAAGGAGGATGGATAGAGCACTCTGTTCCTTCTCTGTAGCCCAGCATACAAAGCAAATTTGCTATCAGAGCAGGGAAGCCCCCTTCTCCATGCCTAGCACAAAAATATAGCAGGCTGCTGTAAGAGGACTGGAGCTCCAGCAGAATAGAGGTTTTGTGTTGTTCTTTTGGGCAGGCTAGTGACTTTTATGGTCTTATTTACAAGGCTGCTTAAAAGTGCCTCTTGATGGGTGTCTAGGATTTGACTAAGGAAGCTTAATGTTCTTCCTAATGGCTTGATGTTATTTCCTGAATGCACAATTCACCTGCAAGGTGGGGTCACAGAATGTGCATGGGGAAAACAGGCAGGCAGTAGGTGTTTTTTTTTTTTAATGGAAGGGAAAGATTTTGGGGTGTAGTCTCTGGTGAATGTGCAGCCTGCTGGAGGAGGGCCTGTTTTGCCTCCGCTGTGATTTGCTTGTAAATTTGTAAATCAAGCCAGTGTTACAAACAGAGCTGAAGTCTCTTAAGTGTCCACTCATCGAAAGAAAAAGAAAAACCCTAACATTCTGCCCTAAAACACTTCTTGGAAGTGGGGATGGCATAATTATTTGCAGTGAAGCATGGGATATACTTGCACATTATCTTTTTTCACAAGTGGGACCTGAAGCAAACTGAGTATCAAGTGCTTCTCCCCAGGATTCTAACCACTCCACTCCATACTATGCCCTTTTCCCCAACAAATTTCCATTTTCCCACTATCAGACAGGCCCCATATGTCCTATGCCTTTAAAGCAGCATCATACTCAGGCATAGGCAAACTCCGGCCCTCCAGATGTTTTGGAACTACAACTCCCATCATCCCTAGCTAACAGGACCAGTGGTCAGGAATGATGGGAGTTGTAGTCCCAAAACATCTGGAGGGCCGAGTTTGCTTGTGCCTGATCATACCACTTTGAACAGTCTCCACCACCAAAGAATTCTGCTAACTTTACTTTGTTAAGCGGCTGAGAGTCGTTAGGAGACCTCTATTCCATTAATGGATCTACTGTTCCCAGAGTGGTTTAACAATCGATCCCTCTTCCCAGAGAACTGTGAGAATGGTAGCTCTTTGAGGAGAACAGCGGTCTCTTAACAACTCTCAACACTCTTAACAAGCTACATTTCCCAGGATTCTCTGGGGGAAGCCATGCCTTTTTAAAGTGGTTTGACTCCAAGAACATTAGGAAGGCTGCAGCTTCCATATTCCTAGTCTGTCCAGTCATTGACCTCTCTAATGGATTCCTATAATTACCTCCATCACTGCTGCAACTTCTTCCCACTGCTTGGGTGTCAGGCCAGTTTCCTCAGGAGCATGCAGGAACACGATGGAGCCTTCTGGTGCACCCTGAAAGCAAACCAGTCCTTCAGTCAACACCTTATGTTGATTGGAAACACTGGGGGTCATAGACGTTGGGTGGGGGAGAAGTCTGGGAAGAAAACTGGGATTGCGTGAGGCAAATGTTATGGTTTATCAATGGCTGTTGCTATCATTCCTAAGTATAAAACCTTCACATTCAGAAGCAGTGCACTACTGATTACAAAATGCTAGGGACACAGAACAGGAGCGATGGTTTGTATCGGGCACATGAGCGTGAGGGGCACGACACTATAGCTCAGTGTCAGAATACATGTGTTGCTTACAAGAGGTCCTGTGTTACAAAGGAACAAAGGAGGCTGCTTTATACTCATCTCAGGGCTCATCTAGACTTGCATTTGCCCTGAGGTTAGAAAGTGTGGGTCTGAGAGGTTTTCCTCCTGCCCCATGGTTTCCTCCCAGGGGAAAAAGCCCACTCGTTGGCACAAGGTCAAAGCAAACCTCCATCTGGGAAAAATGATGTTTGCTCTGATTCAGTGATAATAATTGGGTCTTCCCAGGGGAAGGCGGCAGGGGAAGAGGGCATGTGGATGAGCCCATAACTGGTATGGTCTATGCTTACTTGAAACCGATTTCCATGATTTCAGCCAAGGGTCTTTTCCAGCCTTACTTGGAGATGCCGGGGATTGAACTTGGGACCTTCTGTATATAAGGCAGCTGCCTCCTTCACTGAGCTATAGACCTTTTTCAAGGCCAAGCATCTCTTAGCAGCATCAGGAGGCAGACAATGAGGAAGACTTCAGACTGAGGCTCAGCCAGGGTAGATAATACTAGGCTAGATGACACAGCTTCCTGTGTTCTGTTGACAACTGGATGGGCACTGCTGTAGGAAGGAGGCTGTATTTATTTAATCAATTACATTTGCATCCTGCCCTTCCTCTGCAGGGGTCAGAGTGCACACACCATCCCTGTGAAGTAGGCCAGGCTAAGACAAAGTTACTTGTTGGTGGGGCAAGCAACCCTAAGGGTGTTAGTGTAGCACATGGAGGAAGGTCAGCACAGGCTAGGCAAGAAAGGATGGTCTAGCAGTTCCTTTCTCTCCCTATTCTTTCCCACGCAGACACATCAGCTTCCAGTGCAAGCTTGGTTTCATCCCAGCATTCTCACTGCAAGAATCTGTAAGGGTGAGTGCAATCCATCTCTAGCTCTGGCTGATCAAGTACAGTAGTCTTTTATTCTCAGGACATTACCTGCAGCTCCTCCAGGAACCCTTCTGTGTCGACAGTCAATTTGATGGGATCCCAGTAGTGGTAAGAACGGATGTCTGAAAAGCCAGCAACTTGGAATATGCAACCAAGATTGTCTGAAAAGATAGAAGGGGGAAGCTTGTGGGAGCTTTGTTTTGCGCCAGCTTTGTTTTTTGGTTGAAAATGGGGGATGCACTCGCATGTAAGAGATGAGGAATGTGGCAGAGTTCAGTGGTAGAGCACATGCTTGAATGCAGATGGCCCAAGATTCATTCTCTAATTAAATGATGTCAGGGAGAAGGGCTGGGAAAGACCTCTGCCTGAGCCCATTTAGATATACCGTATTTTTCGCTCTATAAGACACACTTTTCCCCCTCCAAAAATTAAGGGGAAATGTGTGTGCATCTTATGGAGCGAATGCAGGCTCCATGGCTTCAGCAAAAGCAAAGCCTCCGAAGCGCAGCGGGAGCGCTCCCGCCGCGCTCCGGAGGCTTCGCGTTGCTTTCGCTGAAGCCAGGAGAGCGAGAGGGATCGGTGCGCTCTGATCCCTCTTGCTCTCCTGTCTCTGCTTCGCTGGAGAGGTGCTGCGCAGCTTTCCCTCTCTGCGCAGCGCCCCTTCAGCGAAGCGGGAGGAGAAATGGAAGGGGCTCTGTTGAGTAGAGAGGGAGATATTTTTTTTTCTTGTTCTCCCCCTCTAAAACTAGGTGTGTCCTATGGTGGGGTGTGTCCTATAGAGCGAAAAATACGGTACTCAGTGTCAGGGACGGCTCCATCATTAGGCAGAATTGGCAGCATACCGCCCTCAGCTGTGATGAAGCCAGGCAGTGTTGAAGTAGGATCCAGGTGCCAGCCTGGTTAGCTTCTGCATGCGAAATTATATTGGGCGGGTCAACTTGTCATTCATCTCAGGCATTCAAAGGTCTTGGCCAATACTTTGCAATATTGTCAGACTAGGTAATATCAGGAAAGATGGATTAACAGTCTAAAGCAGCTTCATATATACATGAGATACATTGGCTTGGAGCTTCCCAGGGCAACTGCCAGGGGCCCAGTGCCTACCAACATTGACATCTGCCCAGGGGCCCTCATGTCAAGGGCAGCTGGGCTGCAATTCTGTGTATTCATTTCCTGCAATGCCCTGTAATGATATGGTTTTTGGGTGTCCCAGGGCATTGTGGGAAATTAAAATGGCAACTTCTTGGAGTGTTCCTGCTGCCACTGTCAAGTGATAGCAGCCTAAGTAAGGCCCACGGTAGGACATGATATCCAGTAGCATCTCAAATTTGGAGGCAGTTGTAATGGCCTGATTTAGGAGCTAAATCTCTCTTAACTGAATTGCAGTGGGTGCTTGGATGTGATGACAGTGAGGCTGCTTCCTCATCTCGCAAAGCTGTAGCTCTGCAGCTCTGAACAGGGGTCTCCTACCTGTTCTCAGCACCCTTATTGAACTACATACCATCCAACATTTCAGGGTGGCAAAGCAGAACACCCCTCCCATATCCTCCCTGCCTGATCTCACCACTCTTTCGCCCATTCCCTGCCCAATCTCTACGCTCTTTCTCACCCCCACCCATCCACCTGATCTTCGCTCCAATCTTTGAGCCTACTTGGCCTCTCCCTGGCCACCGGAATTGGTGTGCCCGCTTTCAGAGGTGTACTTCCAGATGTGCTGTGCCCGCTTCTGGGAGTACAGCAGTGGCAGAGAAGGTTGTGGAGGCTGCCCCAAAGGACAAGGATGAGGAGGTGAGGAATCCAGGATTTCAAACAGAAGCCGGGGCAGCTACTGTGAATCTGGGATGTCTCACTCAAAGCAGGACTGTTGGGTAGAATGGAACAGCTCTCAGAATTCTTCGGGGAAAGCAATAAGTTTTAAAAGTGGTATCGGAGTACTGACCTTTAAAGCCCTAAACGGCCTCGGTCCTGTATACCTGAAGGAGCGTCTCCACCCCCATCGTTCAGCCCAGATGCTGAGATCTAGCGCCGAGGGCCTTCTGGCGGTTCCCTCATTGCAAGAAGTGAGGTTACAGGGAACCAGACAGAGGGCCTTCTCGGTAGTGGTGCCCGCCCTGTGGAACGCCCTCCCTTCAGATGTGAAGGCAATAAGCAGCTATCCTATCTTTAAAAGACATCTGAAGGCAGCCCTGTTTAGGGAGGTTTTTAATATTTAATGCTGTATTGTTTTTAACACTTGATTGGGAGCCGCCCAGAGTGGCTGGGGAAACTCAGCCAGATGGGCGGAGTATAAATAATAAATTATTATCATATTATTATTTAAACATATGGTGTGAGTGTGCCCTCTAGATTATGTTTTCTGTGTGGCTGGCACTGCTACAGATTGGGATTCTTTTTTAAATCACAGAAACATTTTCCATGGGCTTGCAGCTTCAACTGTGGGGCTAGGCTTCAAAGTGGTGCTGGGGGAAAAACAACAATCAACAATTTATATACCTAAGTGGGGTGCGGCGATCAAAACAGTTGCTGGAGCTGTGCAGTAGCTGGGTTTGTACCAATGGTGCAGAAATTCAGCTCCAATCCACAAGGCTCCGGTTCCACCATTTGTCTGAACACCACATGCCTATTTACAAAGGAAAGTTTGGGGTAAGTCAAGACGGGACAAGAGTAGGGATTTAAGAAGGCATCAACTTCCATTCTGCCCTGCATTTGCCGTGTTCTGCTGCAGCTCCCAGTTCTGTTTTTGTCATAATTCTCCAACATCTCTAGACAGGAGGACCACATAAGTGAAGCTAAGGTACAGGATAAGCACAGGGTTAATTTGTGTACAGAATGGCTTAATTAGCACGGAGCTGACTTCTAATTTAGCTGCTATTGCTGATAAAAGCTGTTACCCTGTTGTCTAGGAGAGCGTGGCTGTCCTTGCCGATAGCTAGCTCCATGGCTGCTCGGGTGAATTCCAAAATTCCGAGCTGCGGGAGGTATTCGTGGTTCAGGGTTGGATCCTCAGGAATTTGAAGCAGGATTCGTTTTACCACCGGTGGGATCCAAACTTCCTCCAGATCTGTCTGGCAGCCTGGGAAGAAGGGCAGTGCTGATGTAAGCTGTACCCACCAACATTTCAGAGGCAAAAACAGGAGGGCACACCCATGCGCTTTGGTCGTGCTGAGTTTCAGTTCTGCATCCATAAGGGATTTTGGAGGTTCCAAATGATTTGATCTTGTTGACGGTTGAAAAAATATGGCCTTCTCTCTCCATTATCAGCTTGTGCCTTTGCAGCTTGTGTCTGCTGCCAAAGTTATGTGCCTCTCTCATCACTAGGGATGGGGGTGACATCTGCTCCAGTTAGCATTTAAAGGCAAACCTACCTAATTCATACTTTCTGAAACAATACAAAAATCTCAACGTTTTATGAAAATGTGGAAATCTGAACTTAAGTTTGGGGGAAATGAGAAACTGATATTGATAGATTCACCTGCCCCAACTTGCCCTTCTGATGACATGCATCACTTTTCAGTTCTCTGCTACTGGATTCTGGTTGGCTCCTGGATCTAGCACAAAGCTCCTTGTCATTATCTTCGAATCTCTCCATGAACTCGCACCCTCACTTTCAATCTCACATCCTAATGCAGCCCGACCCATGACCCTCACGTCTCGAGCTCCACCACCCTTATCTTTATTGACTCATTTAGGTCCCACTTCTCCTCCAAAGACCTCAAGATGGCATATACAGTTCTCTCCCCCTCCCCACTTTACCCCACGACAACCCTAAGAAGTAGGTTAGGCTGAGAGGCAGAGACTGGCCCAAGGACACCTGGCGAACCTGAGTGGGGATTTGAACCCAAGACCAGAGTTCTCCTGTTCCCTCAAAAGCCTGCTGCTGTGGATCTTGTGTCTATGAGGAAACAGGAGGGGTGTGGGGTGTTGCATACTTTAAAAAATATCTCCTTCTCTCTCCGCCCCCGGCTTTAGCCGTTACTATGTGGAGTTAGTCTGCCTGCTGGTTGGCTGCACTCAGAGAATTGGTTTCTGCCTTAGGGTGAGAATCTGTTGGTCAAACCTGCCCTCCACCCCCGGTGAGAGGTGGGAGATGTGTGTATTCCCCCTAGATGAGACATCCCCCCTGGATGACAATGGCCTGCTTAGTGGAGTTTTTTTGTTTTGTTTTATGCTGTAGGCTGATTGATGTTCCTGGCATATATGATTTATTTTTTATGTAACTGATACTGTTTTGATTTGTTTAGCATATGAATTATACTTCTGGTTCATTCATTGTGCTTACTGAATCTTTGGGGGGGGGTGTGTAGTTCTGAATTAGGAAGTGTTCTTTATATTGGTTAATCCTTCGTTAATCACTCAGAGCTGCTTTCAGCTAACTTCCCTGCTGGAAAGTGGGTGTTCAGATATAAAATCAAAATATAGAAAGGCTCTGCACTTTCTGTCTGTATGCTCAGAAGTCCCTCCCAGAACTCCTGTGGGTGCTAAAGGTAAAGGGACCCCTGACCATTAGGTCCAGTCGTGACCGACTCTGGGGTTGCGGTGCTCATCTCACTTTATTGACTGAGGGAGCCGGCGTACAGCTTCCAGGTCATGTGGCCAGCATGACTAAGTTGCTTCTGGCGAACCAGAGCAGCGCACGGAAACGCCGTTTACCTTCCTGCCAGAGCGGTTTCTATTTATGTAATGCACTTTGACGTGCTTTCAAACTGCTAGGTTGGCAGGAGCAGGGACTGAGCAACAGGAGCTCACCCTGTCGTAGGGATTCGAACCACCGACCTTCTGATCTGCAAGTCCTAGGCTCTGTGGTTTAACCCACAGCGCCACCTGCGTCCCATGGCATCACTGCCATCCTGTGGGTGCTAGCTTCCCTCAAAGCCCTCCCCAGACACCACCTTTTCTGTTGGCTCAACCCTCGACTTCCCATGCACTACTGGAACGAACTAAACACCCATGCAACTTTAACAACCACATATTGCTTCCCTCTGCTCCCCTTCCTCGGTTGCATCTACAGTATCCATTCCATTATAATTTAAGACTGGAAGCCGCTTGGGAGCAGGGGACTGTCCTCTTGTCCTCTGGAAAGTGCTTTGTACACTTAGGTTAATGTATCTATATGTCTTATGTTTTTGCCTCTCAAAATCACAGTCGTCTGGGTGGCTAAGAAACAGTAAGCCATTAACCTCAGAAGAGCAGAAAAAGGTTGATTCCCTTATGTGCCTCACATCTACAACACCATGGTCACTGAATGTTCTCCCCTGTGACAACATTGGAGTTAAGTTGTGCAACCTTCCCTATTGAAACAGATTATTGTTGGAAGGAGCTAGGCTTGGCTAGGAAATCTACCTGCATGGCCAAGGCACACCTTTTGGGGTGAAGGATCTGCTCTGTACGCATCCAAGGGAACGTCTGCTGCTTTGGCTAATGGAACATCAAGGAAAACCGAAAGAGTCGCCATGGCCCAGCCTGGCTAAGATAAATGAAGCTTTCACTTGCACCTTCTTCTGCTCAAACAGTGGGGCCAAAATACTTGCTTAAAGTCCTCCAGAAGAACCCACATTGACCCTCCATCTCATGGAACTGTAAGACAATTGTTTCCTGGGGTACCATGTGCATTTAAACTCAAACATTCCAAAGTAAGGACGTGGATAGAAAATAGCCCACTTAGTAAAATCCAACATGCATGATTCTCTGGGACTGCTCCCTCTCTTCTCCTCTACCAAAGGGGAGAGGGGGGAGAAAACCCCCGTATAAAGTTATTTGCCATTGCGTGAAAGTTAGGGCTGTGCAAGCCGCAGCTTCCCGATTCAGTTCAGATCCAATTGGGTGGCCTGGATTTGGGCCTGATCAGACCCAGATCAGACTTTTTGATGCTTAGGGCAGTGATAAATTCTGAAGTGCAGCAGTTCAGTGTGGTAACTCATGGCCATGCATCCAAGGATAGTCCAAAAGCAAAGAGACTAAAGAGAAGGTTAACCCTGCCAAATTCCAGACAGGTAGATCCAGGGGCAGGACAGAGGTCTTCTAACAACTCTCAACACCCTTAACTACAGTTCCCAGATTTTTGGGGGGAGGAAGTAATAACTGACTAAAGTGGTATGATGCTGTTTCAAATGTATAGTGCAGATAGGGCCATTGTCAGTGGGGGTAGCTCTCTTTGCTCCCAGGCATAGAGAATGACCCTTATTTGCCCCTGGTGAACATTACGTTCAACAGCCTAAGACCAACCCTGCTTTATCAGGCCCATCCAGTCCAGCATTCTGTTCCCACAGTAGCCAACCAGATGCCTATGGAAAGTTCACAAGCAGGACCCGAGTGCCCCCATTAGTAGAGGTAGAACACAGCCTTACCCCCCAGGAATTTGTCTAATCATCTTTTAAGGCCATCCAAGTTGGTGGCCATCATTATTTCCTGTGGAAATGAATTCCATCAATTAGCTAAGCTCTGTGTGAAGAGGTACTTTCGTCTCTCTGTCCCGAATCTTCCAGCATTCATTGGATGTCCTTGAGTTCTAATCTGCTCATCTTCTGCATAGCAGCCCTTCGGACAGGCCTCTTCATTGCATGAATACCAGTAACACATTGCATAAAATGTGCCATTTTTTACACACACCCTTCAAAGGGTCCCAATTCAGCTTATCATAATTATTTCAGAAGTCTTTTTGCACGGAGGAGTGTGGTGCAGTTGTTAGAGACTAGTTAGGATCAATCAATCACTGGTTCATCCGGTGACCTTGGGTCATAGTGACTATCACTACCTCTTGCAGGAGCGAATTCCATTGTGTGCTGCATGCAGGAATACTTACTTTTGTCGGTCCTGAATCCTCCAACATTCAGTTTCCACCAATGTCTCCAAGTTCTAGTACAGTGGTACCTCTAGATGCGAACAGGATCCGTTCCAGAGCCCCGTTCGCATCTAGAAGCAAACATAACCCGTGTCCGCATGTCTGCGCGTGTGTGGGTCATGTTTAGGCACTTCTGTGCATGCGCATGACATCATTTTGAGCGTCTGTGCATGCGCAAGCGGCGAAACCCGGAAGTAACATGCTCCATTACTTCTGGGTTGCCGCGGAGTGCAACTCGAACACGCTCATCCCGAAGCACATTCAACCCGAGGTATGACTGTATTATGAATGTTTGCTGCTAATGCTTACTTGCTTGAGTATACCATCCAAACACAGCTTACCAATAGAGAGGAGGAGGACGAAGAAGAAGAAGAAGAAGAAGAAGAAGAAGAAGAAGAAGAAGAAGAAGAAGAAGAAGAAGAAGAAGAAGAATGTAAGAGTGTAATTTGTGAGTTTGGGCGCTGTGCACACACATGCATGCACAAACGAACCCAGGGCTCTACCCTGACCCAGGGAGTACATGCTCTGTCCTCAAATCAACTTTTTGGGAGGGAGAGCTAATGTTTAGGGTTAATGTGGTCAGCCACCTTGACTCAAAATGGTGTCTGGCATTCAAGACCATCACTTCCACCTCAGAAACCCTTGTGCCAAGTTTCATAATGATCTCTTAGGAGGCATCCAAATTGGTGCAGGTTGGAACTGTCCCACTAAATGTGGTAAAGACCCACCAAATGGGGGGTGTGTGTGTGTGTGGAACATTCAGAGGTGTCCATATTGGTGTAGTTTGGACCTCTTATGCCAAAAAAGGATTAAGTCACTACAAAGTCACATTTTGATCCATTATCTTGATTCAAAATGGCATCCATCATCCAAACATTGGCAAAGACCACCATTCCCACCTCGGGAACCCTTGGACTAAGTTTGGTTACAATATCTCAAGAGGGGGCTGAACCTACGCCAAAGTGATGTTTCAGTCTGCCATCTTGATACAAAATGGCAGCCAGAGATACACACACACATACACACACACACACACACACACACTGGGAACCCTCGTGCCAAATTTGGAGATGATATCTCGAGAGACATCTGAATGCATAGAAAACATAGGCTTCTCAGCCTTTTGGCTAAGATCAAGTGTATATGGACAAACAATTTTCCAAAATATATAGTGGATTGGTAATATTTTAACCACAGAATGCCGCCAAACCAAGAGGACCTCATGGCACAGACTGGAAGAGAAGAAGCTTTTTTTCCTCCTCTAACAAATATTTAATAACCGTTCCATAATATAAACTGTTGGTAGAATTTGGAACCATCTAAAGCTGTTCTCCAGACGATGCTTGCCACAACGAGGAAATGGGACATCATCGTTGATTAGCTTCTTCTTCCTAAGGATGGGGGATACAGCAAAAGATCAGTTTTGAGAGCTCAAGTTGGTACAAACTTAAGATTCCCAATTTGAAGGTGCTAACTGCTGTTGCCACCTTTTCATTTCTATTTTTTCCTTATTCATCCCATCTGGGAGCTTTGTGTGCTGAAGAGGGGGCAAAAATGCTTTCATACAGAGCTGTGGGACCTATGGCCTTCCAGGTGTTGTTGAACTGCAGCCCACCTCAGCCCCAGCGAGCATGGGCAATAGCCAGAAGTGGTGGGAGCTGCAGTTCTTCAACATGTGGACGGCACCACAATGACTATCCTTGCTGCTGCTTCTTTTTTTTTTATAATAAATTTTTATTAAGATTTTACAAAACAAAAAAATTCATCATTTCAAAATGTATCATTTCCATAAATAAGATTCATATAAAAAGCGAAAACAGTATAAAAACAAAAATATATGACAGAACACAAAGAAAAATAGAAAAAAGAAAAGAAAAATGAAAAACCCTTTTTCTTAAATTTCCAAAGTTCCATACCCCTCTGTCTTGACCTCCTCACATCCCCCTTTTTTGTGTTCCTCTTTATTCTTTATCTAAGAATCTATTCTTTATCCTCTTTTATTCTTTATCTAATTCAGCAAATTCAAAACCTTATTTGAGCCATACTTAATTTTACATTCTTCTAGTTATTATGTCTTTGTTTTTAATCCATATCTCCTCTTATATGCTATGACATAATAATGTTCTGTTCATAACCCCCTATCCTTTTTAACATTCTTCTTTTAAATCACCTTTAACCAAGTCACACAAACCCTGTTACCTTCACTTCCCACATCGTATTAACACTCTAAGATTTTACAATATTTCTGTAGATAGTCCTTAAACTTTTTCCAGTCCTGTTCAATCAAATCTTCTCCCTGATCGCGGATTCTGCCAGTCATTTCAGCCATCTCCATGTAGTCAATCACTTGCGTCTGCCATTCCTCCACGGTGGGTAGATCTTGTGTCTTCCAATACTTGGCGAGAAGTATTCTTGCTGCTGTTGTTGCATACATAAAAAATGTTCTGTCTTTCTTTGGCACCCATTGGCCAACTATGCCCAAGAGAAAGGCCTCTGGTTTCTTAGGAAAGGTACTTTTAAATACCTTCTTGAGTTCATTATATATCATTTCCCAGTAAGCCTTAACCCTTGGGCATGTCCACCAAAGGTGAAAGAATGTTCCCTCAGCTTCTTTACATTTCCAACACTTGTTGTCAGGCAGGTGATAAATTTTTGCAAGCTTGACTGGGGTCATGTACCACCTGTAAATCATTTTCATAATATTCTCCTTTAAGGCAATGCATGCCGTAAACTTCATACCGGTGGTCCACAACTGCTCCCAGTCGGCAAACATAATGTTATGACCTAAATCCTGCGCCCATTTAATCATTGCTGATTTAACCGTTTCATCCTGCGTGTTCCATTTCAACAGCAAGTTATACATTTTTGACAAAATCTTAGTTTTTGGTTCTAACAATTCTGTTTCCAATTTAGATTTCTCCACCTGGAAGCCAATTTTTCTGTCCAAATTATAGGCCTCTCTTATTTGATAATAATGTAGCCAGTCTCGCACTTTGTCTTTTAATTTTTCAAAACTCTGCAGTTTCAATCTGTCACCTTCTTGTTCCAGAATTTCCCAATATTTTGGCCATTTGGCCTCCATATTGAGCTTTTTCTGAGCCTTAGCTTCCATAGGTGACAACCACCTTGGGGTTTTACTTTCTAGCAAGTCTTTATATCTTATCCAGACATTAAACAGAGATTTCCTGACAATATGGTTTTTAAATGCCTTATGAGCTTTAACCTTGTCGTACCACAGATATGCATGCCACCCAAAAACATTGTTGAAACCTTCCAAATCCAAAATGTCCGTGTTCTCAAGAAGCAGCCAGTCTTTCAACCAGCAGAATGCTGCTGATTCATAATACAATTTAAGGTCTGGCAGGGCAAATCCACCTCTTTCTTTTACGTCAGTTAAGTTGCTGCTGCTTCTTTTAAAACCACATTAATCTTCAACAGCTAGCTTGAAATACATTGTTGTTGGCATCTGTCCATCTCAAGGGTCAATGGAGTGAGTGCACCTCTGGGGGTGAAGTCAAACCACTTCGTTAGCAGCACTGAAGTGCTGGGGCGCAAGCCATGATGGTGTGTATGGAGATCCTTGGTTGCCCAGACAACAAGGCCACCACCCCTCTCGGACTTGCTGATGTGGTCCAAACAAAAGCAGAGCAATATATCTGGCAGCAGCTTGGTTGAAGGAGATGCCAGGCAGAGGTGTACAAAACACCATTGAACCGTCTTAGGGACTCCATTCTGGATTTGTAAAGCTATGGTTTTCCCAGTAGTGATGTATGGAAGTGAGAGCTGGACCATAAAGAAGGCTGATCGCCGAAGAATTGATGCTTTTGAATTATGGTGCTGGAGGAGACTCTTGAGAGTCCCATGGACTGTAAGAAGATCAAACCTATCCATTCTTAAGGAAATCAGCCCTGAGTGCTCACTGGAAGGACAGATCCTGAAGCTGAGGCTCCAATACTTTGGCCACCTAATGAGAAGACTCCCTGGAAAAGACCCTGATGTTGGGAAAGATGGAGGGCACAATGACAGAGGGCGAGATGGTTGGACAGTGTTGGACCAGCATGAGTTTGACCAAACTGCGGGAGGCAGTGGAAGACAGAAGTGCCTGGCATGCTCTGGTCCATGGGGTCACAAAGAGTCGGACACGAATAAACGACTAAACAACAACAACATTCCTTATAGCCTTTTCTTTTCCCAAATACGTCCCACAAGGCAGTGGAGGTTTAGGGTCAGAGTTTTCCTTCTACTAGATGAGCTAGTGGATGAGCCCCATCTGCCCCTCACTTCGTTCTACAGCACCTGTAGAAGCCACTTCCTTGACCATAGGACTCACTCTCGGTCTCTTCTGCTCAGTCCACTGGAGCCTGTCTTGAAATGCTGCTACAGAAATCAGCTCAAAATATCCCACTCTTCCAAAGAAGCCAGCAGAGGGAATCAGAATTCATTGGTCACAGTATAAGTCAAACCTCAATGCCAAACAGCAACTTCCGGGATTATTATTTTTTTAAGGTAGGATCTAAAACCCATGTGTTTTGAACAGAACTGAAATCATCACCACTTAAAATTGTCTTGTATGAACTCTTGAGACTTTAAAAACTCTGAAAATTTGTTAGCTGCACAAATATTTGGCCAGGTGATATTCGGTATCAGCATTTTGACATCCAACCATTTTACAACAGTTAATGTCTTGCCATATCCAACAGCCAAGTTACTATAGGATTTATTAAGCTAGTTCTCCCTCGTCCAGGGTTTGGGCTGTTGCTTATGCAGCCAAAGCAGTATCATTCAGATACAGAGAAGGGCTGTCAGAAGGAGGGACAGGGGAAGAAATGCAATTTAGTTTGCATTTAAAGGCAAATCAACCTAATCATAGTTTTTGGAACAATATGCAAATCAAGACACAACTGTCATTTGAAATCCACACTTGTCTGAATTTTGCAATGCAGTTTTCCAGCCAAGTATTGTATCCAAAACGCAAATTGTAGGGTGAAATGCACAGATGAATGCATACATTAATGAAAATAACATCAACATGCATTACATTAGTGGAAATATAATTATTATGGAAACAAGCCTTGTAAAAACGAGTACATTAGGCAAAACAGCCTACAAAAATGAGTACATTAGGATAAATTAGCACTAAAATGCTGCTGAATTTTCATGAGGACTTTTGTTTAAAAAAAAAAGCAATCCCAAACTATTGTAGAGAGCTGAATTTAAGTTTTGAGAAATTGAGAGGAAGAGATGGAATCACCCATCCCTAATATGGAACTGACCATAGTCAGTGCCACCAGGTAAACAGAATACCTGTGGAGAGGAGGGATGGGCAGAGGCGAGTGACTGATGGCAGTTAACAGCAGCAAAGCCATGCTGATGGCAGCAGCAATGGGAAGGAGCCATTGACGGGAGACCAAGCGTGCCAACTACCAACCCTGAGGGGGAACTTCAGGGTGGTCAGTGGTAATTGCTAGGAAGACAACTATGGGAAACAGTTGCTATATTTCAATAAAAACAAAATCAAACTAATTGGATCTCCTGCATGAACATAATACTTAGCTTTGCCAACAAAAGCCCTTTATAACATATCCAGTGCTATTTTTCCAGAAAAAGAGGTATTGGAACTCACCACGAACACCTCCCTCGTTCTCTTATACTAGCAACAGAGAGGTGCCGGGACCCACCTGAGAGGTGCTGGAACTGAGTTCTTTTTTCAGCTATTTTTACACCCTTACCCGGGTAGTACTGTTTAAAATAAGGAGTCTGATTGGAGTTTTGATTGGAGTCTGGAACTGGATATAATTTGAATGATTTGAGAAAGTTTACGTAAAGGATTTATGTTCACACACACACACACCCCGGTAACTCAACTCTCTCTCAGAAGAAAACAACGCCATTTTAATTTATTTTATTTTTGGGACACTGGAAGGAATTTGTAGCTGTTTCTCTCTTCCTCGCAGATTTGGATTGGATTACTTTCCCCCCCTACTTTTGGGAAGGGGTCTTCTTTTTTGGGATTTGTTCTTTTTTGGGTGTGTTTTTTGGATGTTAGGATTTGTGGATGTATTTTCTCCTGGTTTTTATTTGCCATCGTGATTTTAAGGATTGGAAGGATCTGAATGAATTTTAAGACTATATCTTGGATTTCCTGTATGCTCTTTTATTTTTTACTATAATTATTACCTTGGATTTGGCCAAACAAGTGGCAGGAAGATTTTGAGACTTTATTGGGGTCTGGTTTTTATTTGAATTTCTCTAGACTAATGTTTGTTGGATAAGCTTGAAACGCCCCCTATTGGACAGACATAAAAAGACAGTTCTAACAGCATTGACATTAGGTTTAAAGCAGACGCTGCTCCCTGGTGGTCAACTTCGGTATTGCATTAAAAATCATAAAATTAATTTAATTAAATTTATAAAATGTCATATACCCAGAAGAAGGCTGATGGAGGGACACCAGCAGAAAGGAGGAGTTCTAGACAAGAACCTGATATTAAAGGAGATCTGATGAAGATGTTTGAAGATCTTAAGACAGAACTTAAATCAGAGATACAAAAAAGTGAAAAAAATATAGAAACTAAATTGGAGCTGGTGGACAAAAAGATAGATGTTATAGTGGAAAAAATTGATGAAACAGTTAAGGAAATGAAGGGGCAGATGAAAGATATGATAAAACGTACGCAGAATCTGGAAGAAGGGGCCAAAAAAGTTAAAACGGAAGTCAAGGAGATTAAAAAGCAAGAAGAGAAAATTAAAGCAGAAGTAGCTGAAGTTAATAAGACATAAGAAGAACTTTGGGATGCTATTGCACCTGAGAGGTGCTGGAACTGAGTTCCTGTGAGGTCCAGCTGAAAAAAGCCCTATATATAGCCACGCGCTCACCCAGCACACTAACGTCAGAAATGAATTACTTCTTGCTTTGCAGCAAGACTGGCCCTCCGGATGTTGTGGAACTACAATTCACACCAGCCATGGTAAGCATGGCCAATGGCCAGGGATGATGAGAGTTGTGGCTCAGTAACATCTGGAAGGCCACACCTGACTGACAAGAGCAATAGCTGTACAACAACAAAATCCTCTATATCAGGCATCCCCAGACTCGACCCTCCAGATCTTTTGGCACTACAACTCCCATCATCCCTAGCTAACAGGACCAGTGGTCAGGGGTGATGGGAACTGTAGTCCCAAAACATCTGGAGGGCTGAGTGTGGAGATGCCTGCTCCATATCCTTGAGAAAGGCCCCATCAAACCCAGGGCAGATTACATCTGAGAAGACTTGCATAGCGTTGGAAGTACACCTGTCAACACCAGTTGCTGTGAAGCACCAGAGGGAAAGGCACTGGTGCATTCAGGCCACACCTGCAGTCTTCCCAGGCGCAAGGGCACTGACTTGGGCGCCACACTGTGGGTGCTCACTATGACAGTGGAGGCAGCCACCTTCCCCTGAGTCTTGATAAAGGATGCTGCAATTGAGAGATGGTGGGGGAGGACTCGCAGTGCTTTCCTCCTATGCCACTGACCCAATTCAAGACTATTTTCCAGCTAGAGGTTCACACTTCCTCTTGGGCAACTTTCAGGGCAGGGTGCACATGGCTGGGGCTGAGCTGTCCCTATGAAAACCAGCTCTTTAAAGCTGAATTGGAGCAAACATCAATTCAAGCTTTCAATGGATTTATGTTTGCTAAGATTGGGCTTTAAATAGCAGGTTTCTGTGTGGAAAGCTCCAGAGCAAAAAGAAGGGTGCTCAGACACTGAGCTTTAAATTTCTTCAATTTCTCATACATGCCCCGACATTACAGCTCACCTGACAGCAACTTATGCAGTCACACTGGTTTCTTTAGGTGCCTCCCTCTTTTCTCTCTTGTTGGAATTGTCTGCATATGTGCCTTCAACATTTCACCTTTACAAAACTCCAGTTCTTCTTGGACTACCTTCTCTTGGCATATTTCTGGTCACGGAATCTCACCCAGTAGTTCCTTAAGCTTTTTGAAATCCGTTCAGAGTGCATGTCCAACTACACTCAACTTTCCCTTGCCTCTGTATCATGAAACCTGGGAGGACATGATCTCTTCCTCCCAAGGTCCCCAGACAAACTCCATGAGCATCTAAATTAGAACAGGAGTGAAAACCTCAGGACCAGGGGCTAACTGAATCTCCACCCAGCCCTGTCTTTCTTTCCCCAGGGCCATATACCTCACCAGACTGCTGTGTGCCCCTCTCAAGTGCTTTTGCCTGGCTGGAATATGTCCTTAAACTGTGAGCATTGTAGCTAAACCAGTAAGAGTCACCATCTGTTGCTCCACCCACTTCTTGCCTTTGGCCCCACCCACAACTAGCATGCAGCTCACAGAAGGCTGCCCATGAGGGAACAGCCACCTTGAAAACTCAATGATGAAACAGTGAGGTGTGCTTAAAAAATAGGTGGCACAGTCTTTCACATGCCATTCCCCGGTCAGGTGCCTTCCAGCTGAGGCTGATGGGAGTTTTCATCCAAAACATCTGGAAAGCACCAAACTGGACCTAGGTATGCCATAATAAAGGCTGAGCTCCGCTTGGAGTTCTTGGTAGGTAAGACAACTTGGTCCAGGTTATTGGTGTGGGATAAATCAGCCTCATATAGCCAACATACTTAACTCTAATTAATACATGAAGGGGTTAAGACCATAGAGTAAGCTGTTCTGCCTTGAATAGCTAAGTCAAACCCCTTTAGCTTGGGAGGAAGGGCTGCCCAATTCTGTTCTTTCTCTCTTCCACCATGAGAACCCTTCCAGTAAGGAGGTCTAAGCTGGATGCTCCAAGCTTAGGAAAGCCATCTTTGTGTTTCTATACAAATAATTTAGAAACCTTTACCATTTTGGAACTAACCTAAGTTTTACTGCCTGACTTTCCTTGCTGCTATATGGAAAAGCACATGAATCTGACCTTTGAAAAGTTTGTAAGTAAATCATTTTTAACTTGCATGTGGTTTCTTTCTATGCTCAGGGAAGTGGGGGGCTTTGGAAGCAACTTAGAAAGGAATATTTTAAAGCAAGCTTTATTTTGCTGCATATTTTGTTATTTTAAACCTCTGCTGGGCCCCTTTCAACAAAGAGTACTGGCCCCAAACCTGGATTTAAACATGCAAGGAATTCTCTTTTTATTTCCCCCTTTAACCAAATTACAAAATACCAAAAGCAACCATTTGTTTTAATGCATTGGTCTACAACTGAAGCGTTGGGACCCACTACTTGGCAAAGGTGGGTTGCGACAGCAGTGCTACCAACTATACAAATATATGATAAAAATAATGATTAAGAAGTGGGTCCCCACATGCACGTTTGGGTTAAACGTTTATCCTGAGCTGGAAAAGGTTGAGGAATACTGGTTCAATTAACCTATATGCCACCTTTCAAGAGGTATTCCCAGATATTGGAACTTCGGGGAAGGGACATAGCTTGGTGGCAGTGCTCTTGCTTTGTACGCAGAAGATCCAAAGTTCAGCCCCCAGAATATATCCAGGTAGGGCTAGGAGAAACTGTCTGAAACCCTGGAGAACTGCTGCCAGTCATGGTAGATAATAAAAGGTAAAGGTAAAGGGACCCCTGACCATTAGGTCCAGTCCTGGCCAACTCTGGGGTTATGGCGCTCATCTCGCTTTATTGGCCGAAGGAGTCAGCGTACAGCTTCCGGGTCATGTGGCCAGCATGACTAAGCTGCTTCTGGTGAACCAGAGCAGCACACGGAAACGCCGTTTACCTTCCTGCCGGAGTGGTACCTATTTATCTACTTGCACTTTGACATGCTTTTGAACTGCTAGGTTGGCAGGAGCAGGGACTGAGCAACGGGAGCTCACCCCGTCGCGGGGATTCGAACCACCAACCTTCTGATCGGCAAGTCCTAGGCTATGTGGTTTAACCCACAGTGCCACCTGCATCCCCATGGTATAGATAATATCGTAGACTAAATGGACCAGTGGTCTGATTCAGTGCCAGGCAGGTTGCTATGTTCCCATGTTATTTATCATCCGCTACTTAGAGGGTCCTGAATTTCACTTAGGGAATGAGCATAAACTACACATGAAATAAATGAACACAACTTACTGCTTGTGCTTGTGTTTGTGCTTGTGCTTCAGCTGCAGTTTCTCCTGCAGCTTCAGGACCATACTGTTCCACGTCCTGACCATAATTGCTCTCCCCGAAGTCTGCTTCATTTGAATAATCCACTTCTGGCGCCCCATAGTCCCCAGGTCCATAGCCTTGGAAAAGGGAGTTGCAAGGCAGGACGAAGTAGAAAAACCAACAGCAACACAATTGTGCTCCTTTGAAAGGCATCGCCTCCTTCCCTTAACAAAAAGTGCTCTGGGCAAACTGGTGAGGAGGAGAGTGGAGAAAGAAATGTCCTGGGTTGCGCAGAGAGCCTTCCTTTAGTAGGGGAGCGCAGCCAATGGACTCAACAGCACAAAGAGTTCTGTGCCAGTTAAGTTGGATGTTGGTGGAGAGAATAGAAGCAAGAGCAGGAAGTGATGTCACAATGACAGCAAAGGCTGGTGTTTGTAAGAAGAACTCGATGCTGAAAACTGGCACACTGGCTCCTTTTATTTTAAAAGTTGGCTACAATAAAATAGTTTCTTCTAGAGCTGCCCTGTGGATCCAGCACTGAACCAGGCGCTGGCTGTATTGAGTTGAGGTATCCCCCAATCACACTGGGTCCACACAGATTGATCTGGGACTGTCAACAGATTCTGAGAAAATATCTATAACGAATTGAAAAAGATGTTTAGATTTTCATTTGAAGAAAACCCAGAATCCTTTCTCCTAGGCCTCATGTCAGAGGAAATAAAAAGAACGGTCAGACCAATATTTATGTATGCAGCTACGGCGGCAAGGTTATTGATTGCCAAAAATTGGAAAAGCAGCAGCGTCCCAACTAAAACATACTGGTTATCTAAAATGATGGAATACTTCCATACTGCCGAACTAACAGGGAGGATAAGAGGAGATATGGTACAATAAGTGAATAAAGAGCGGGCTATCTTTAAGGAATACATCAAAATTTATGTGGAAAAAGTAGAATTTCTGACAGATATTCAGTGAATCCAGGAAATGATTAGTGTGAAAGCAGAGTAAAGTTAAGATAGAAGAAGAGATTAAAGAAGTAATGAAATGTGTTTAAGCTAGTTGGAAAAATAAAGTAGCGCAACAAGAGCGGCTGGAAGTCAAGTCACTTGGTGGGTGTCCATGTGGGGTAGGTGTGTAGCTATGTTGATATGTACAGTATAGGCAGGTATCATATAGAGTAATGTAGGTATGTTTTATGTTATGAATATAAGGTAGTGTGTTATGTATGTGTATTGTGTAATTGTGTAAATGTATATGTATGTGTTTTATATGTTAATAAAATTTATTTAATAAAAAAAAATTTTAAAAAATGGGAGGGGAGGGCAGTCTGATGGGGAGGACCAGGGAGCAGGAAGAGAGAGATGTACAGGCAGCTTCGTGCAGCTCCTTCTCTCCTGCATGAATCTCCTAATTGGTTTTGGGCTCAGAACCAAATCAGATCCACTTGGAAGCGCTGGTAGAGGTAAAGGTAAGGGGACCCCTGACTATTAGGTCCAGTCATGACCGACTCTGGGGTTGCGGCGCTCATCTCGCTTTATTGGCCGAGGGAGCCGGCGTTTGTCCGCAGACAGTTTTTCCGGGTCATGTGGCCAGCATGGCTAAGCCACTTCTGGCGAACCAGAGCAGCGCATGGAAATGCCGTTTACCTTCCCGCCGGAGTGGTACCTATTTATCTACTAGCACTTTGACATGTTTTTAAACTGCTAGGTTGGCAGGAGCAGGGACCCGAGCAATGGGAGCTCTCCCCATCGTGGGAATTCGAACCGCCGACTTTCTGATCAGCAAGTCCTAGGCTCTGTGGTTTAACCCACAGCGCCACCCACGTCCTGGACCAAGTGCTGGACCAAGCCCCAAATCAGATAAAACAGGCAAACATGCTGCCCTACATTTTATAGGCATAATTTCAGCAGGGAAGGGGATGAGCAAGGAGGGGATGCCTTGGGCCTGATGCAGAGACCCCAGGGGTTGCATCTGGTTCACAGGCTGGCTGGTGGTTCCCCATCCCTGTGATAAGCATTGCCATTGCTAGATGCCTCCGGTGGCCAAGGTTTGGCACGGTTCAGGCAAGGACTTCCCCTATAGAACAGGTGGTCGTGGATGGGATTGACGGTGCCTTTTTGAGAATTTACTCTTGCCAGCTTGAAATCATTACTAGTGCCTCTGTATTTAATGGTGAGAGCCATCGTGTTTAATGGTAGCTGGTTCTTCAATGAGCTGTACGCCACTTTTGAATATGTAAGGTTAGAAAAAAGCAGCTTATAGAATGGCAAGCCCAACAAGTAGAACAAAAGCTAAAAGCCTCTGAAGGGCTAAAATTATTATTTAAAAAATAATAATTTTTTATTAGTTTTTACACATGTTTTAGTTTTTACAACATAACATCATTTTGAAATTTTTGGCTATCACAGCCTAAGACTTCCTTTGACCTCGACTGATGGTTTTCTAAAGTCTTTCTAATTATGCGTTTTGTTACTATAATTATTGCTATAAACTCAAATTTCCAACACATCTATTCTTAATTCTTTTCACAAAAGCAGCTTATAGAACAGCATGCCCAACAAGTGAAACAAAAGCTAAAAGCCTCTGAAGGGCTAAAATTAAGCCTGATGTAGGAGACACACAAACTTTGTCTCTTTCCCCCAAATACTGATACACGCCGCCACAAGATTCCATGGGTTCCAGGTGTGCTTTACCTAGGATTTGTGTTTCCTTTTGGAAAATGAGGAACAGGCTATTTGTTCAGTCATCTACTCTCAACCGGCAATGGCTGTCCTTAGCACAGAACAGCCAATGAGCTCTGGTCCTCTCAACCCCTTCACATGCCCATGTCTTTAAAATTCTGCTGCCACCATAGCAGCTCAGTAGCAGATGCTTTGCATGCAGGGTGCATTCCAGGGGAAGGAACCCCCCCCCCACATGTCCATCAACATGCAGCATGCCACTTGAACCTGTTTTGAACACTCAAGAATGCCAGCACTTCTGAGCATGTGCAGAGTTCCTTTCTAGTCATACCAAGGCATATCAGAGCTTGCCCTCTACCACAGTAAATATGGGTCAGAACGTTTTGCCCTCCAGATGTTGCTAGGCTCCCAACTGCCATCATTCCTGGCTCTGCTGGCTGGGCTGATGGGAGTACAACATCTGGAACATCACAGTTCCCGAGTTCCTGTCTTAACTGCTGCAGATTAAATGGCAGTTAAATAAATGGTTACAGGGACCAATTAAAAAGTTGGCAGCCTTTAGCTAGATGATGAGCAACTGATGAGCTCACATGGTGTAAATTTCTTATGACTTTATCGCCTATTACCCATTTGCAGGAAGGGAAATAAATGTAGCTTCCGCTTTAGCTCATGGCTGCGGCTTTTATACATTAACTGTGCTGTCCCATCTGGACTGCAGCTGATTTTATGACACGTGAAAGTACTCAAGGGCACAGAGTGGAAGGATGCGTGTCCATTTTAAGTCATCCAGTTAGCTTGTGTTTCGTGAAGAGAAACCTGTATCCAGCAGATGGCAGCAGAACTTTGTTCTTGATAAGGTGACCAAAACACAAGTGTACAGTGAGTGTATACACTGGCGGAGGAACAGGGGTGCGGGGGGGAGCATACCGCCCCCCGGCTGCACGATCCCGGTGGCGTGTCATCGTGGCGGCCCCCCCAAAGCACTGGGGGCCACGCCCCCGCAGGCGGCACGCCACACCCCCAGGATGTGTGCCATGGCCCTGGGACGCGCACCAGCCATGCCCCCGCCTGCTCTCCGCCCCCGCCGGAGCTTGAAGCTCCACCACTGAGTGTATAGGATTTTAGAGGAGAAGTAATGTCTCTGGTGGGGGGCACGCTGTGCTCCTCCTGGGGTAGTAGTTTGACTACCTGTGACCCCCACCCTGCACCCAGCTCTCACCTGTGGCTCCTAGAAGCTGTCAGCGTGTGACAAGGCTCAGAAGGCTCAGAAAGCAGAGCATGAAGCTATTACGGTAATCTCTGGGTCAAGATTTCGCCAAAAATCCAACGTCATCCGATTCACTCCAAACCAGTGCCAAACGCCAGGGAAAGGCCCCCTTTAATGTTTGGCAGTGAAAACCCCACAGCGCCCTAACCCACGGGGTCAATATTTTGTTGAAAACCCCCTGTCATCCGAGTCACTCCAAAGCAGAACCAAACGCTGGCAGAAGTCCCCCTACAACGTTTGACGGTCAAAACCCAATGTTTTAGGGCACCCCACAAAATGACCCCTTGACTCCTTCTCTGATAAACCAACGTTGTCCCATTTACTCCAAAGTGGTGCCAAACACAAGGACAACCCTCCCTGCAATGTTTGGTGGTGAAAACCCCACGTTTCACAGCACCCCACAAAACGATCCCTAACCTGTGGGGCCAAGATTTCACCCCAAACCCAAGAGTTATAAGCCTGCAATACCGGGAGACCCACACATCCTCTCCACCCCTGCCCTAATCCCAAGGGCCCCTTATAAAAGACTTCTCAAAAGTGCCAATGAACCTCAAAGCCAGGATTTGAAATGTGAGCATGGCTGCTTCTGATTGTAAATAAGACTTCTCAACACTCACAATGTTTTCAAGTTTTAATTTTTATTTTATTTTTACAAAATTTACATACATTGATGGTTAAAGAGTTCTTTGATGGGTATTTCGCTGGTAAGAGGAGGGTAGGTGGGGCAGAAGTACAGTAACTAAAAAACATTTATATTCACCATCCAAAATGCCATTGGTATAAGACGGCCAGGCACAACAGAGGACATCTCCTCCTCCTCCGTCAGCAGCTTGTCCATTAAGGCAAATGCACCATCCGTTTGAGACTGCCCTCAGCCAGCTCCCACCCACCTGTGTTCTTACATATAACCAATTATTTCTGCCCCAGTGCTCCCCTTGTAGAAGTCAGCAGGGAGGAGGCTGGGGACGAAAGTAGAATGAGTTGGCTGTGCCTGTCATTGGCTATGGCGCCACCTAATGTTGATCTCCCTGCCTTCCATCCCAACAGGGACCAGCCACCATTGTTCCTTCAGTTCTTATTAGTTGGTGAGGACCAGGGAATTTCAGCAAGCCCTGATTCTAGTGGCACAGAACTGCAGGAGTGAGAATTAAGCTGGAGTTGCCCAAATGCTCCTTGCTACCTAAGCATGACAAGTGCAGGGAGTCCCTTTTTTTCTATTGCAACTGTATGTAGTAAGCACTGAGGACCTGCATGCAAAGGTACCACCCCAAGACAGGACTTTCCATGGGGTGTCTGTACTCCACAGCAAGAATGGAAAGAACCTGACCCTATTGGACTCCAAGGACCCATCAGGCCCCAGCCAGCATGCTCAATGGTCAGGGAGGATGGGAGCTGGAGTCCAGCAGCATCTGAAGAGCTGCAAGTTCCCCCCACCCTTATTTCCATCACTTATTGCCCAGCATTGTTTGGGCCAGAAGAAGAGGCAGGTGAACAAGCAATGGTGAAGAGGAGAAGCAGTTCAGGAGGTTTGTCAGTGGGCCTGACCATGCTGACCCTTGACACCACCTAGAGAAACAGCGTCGTAGTTAACCCTTTCTTCCACTAAGCTTAACAGAGTGCTCTAGTGAATTTCCCCCAAATATATTATAAAATATGAAAACCAAAAGAAGGGAGGAAGAGTGCATGTGAAGCTAATACTTTGGCAGAACTCCAAAGCTTTGGCTTCTGAGGTAGATAATTTAATACAAGAGGCATTCCCTCTGTGGTTGCTTTTGGGGATTTTACAGAGCTGTTCTCTGGCCCAGGAAGGACTGACAGTAAAAAAAAGGTGATTATCTTCATGGATCAAATATAAATATTCATGGACTTGAACAGATATTTAAATTGCAAGTATTTGAAATGCAAATTGGCATACATTTCAAACAGGATCCATTTCAACTCCATTTCGATTAGGCTGTGGGCTTTTTATTCATTTTAATAAATAGAACTGGAAATGAATTTCCAAGGAAGACCTTCGCTGCAATCTCTGCACCTTTCAACTGAATTAACACGTTCCAGATTTGTCAAAACTCGTATGAAATAAATGCCAATGATAAAATAATTACAATCTCAAACACACTGGCACTGGACTAATCCTATTTCACAGGCACTTTACATTTTCAGATGAGTTATGGAATTTGCATATAAGTAGGTACATTAGGGAAGAAAAGCATTTTGAGTCTGCAGTTCTAATTTGAATTGGTGGCTTCTGAACTAGTGCAAAGCATCAGAGTCTATAGATTGTTTCAGAGGTAACATAAGAAAAGGCTGCAGGATGAGGCCAATGGCCAGCATCCTGTTCTCACAGTGGCCAGCCCAATGCCTGTGGGAAACCTAGAAGCAGACCCCAAGCACAAGACCACTCTCCCTTGCATTTTCTAGCAACTGGTCCATCTTTGTCCCCAGGGCTGCCTATCTTGTTTCACTGCCTGAGGCAAAGAGGGAAGGTGCCTTGCCCCTGTCATCTCGCATACTGGGGTTGAACAGCTGCAGTAAGGTAAAGGTAAAGGGACCCCTGACCATTAGGTCCAGTCGTGGCTGACTCTGGGGTTGCGGCTTTCATCTCGCTTTATTGGCCAAGGGAGCCGGCGTACAGCTTCTGAGTCATGTGGCCAGCATGACTAAGCTGCTTCTGGTGAACCAGAGCAGCGCACGGAAACGCTATTTACCTTCCCGCTGGAGTGGTACCTATTTATCTACTTGCACTTTGACGTGTTTTTGAACTGCTAGGTTGGCAGGAGCAGGGACCGAGCAATGGGAGCTCACCCTTTCGTGGGGATTTGAACCGCAGACCTTCTGATCGGCAAGTCCTAGGCTCTGTGGTTTAACCCACAGCACCACCTGTGTCCCTACACAGCTGCAGTAGCTCCTAGCAAAATCCTGCCGGACGATGCCACCACTTCTCCTTCCTTCTCCAGGGATGGGTGGGGTTGCCCATGCAGGCACTGCCCCATGGCATTCCGCCACCCATGGTGACCACATCAGTCTGCCTCTTGGGTGGGCCGGCCCTGTTGGTCCCTTATTTATACTGACTGGCAGCTGCTGCAGCTTCTGTAGCTCATTCTAAAATGCCGCCAACTGCTTTGAGACATCAGAACTCACGGGAATCTAACAGTTGTGTAGATCAGGAAATGTCAACAGAAGCAGCTTCACACACTCCTGACTGGCAAGCTATGTGTGCCAATATTTCCTGCTCTTCTAAACAGCTAAAAGGGCCTTTGCCAAAGCTCTGCTAAGAGGATCCTTGTTCTCCTCTGAAACTGGCCGCTCAACAGAGGGAGAGAGAGAGATTATGTCCTTATGGGATAGCTTCTTGACGGCAAATCTGTTGGATTGGAAGAGGCTTGGATGAATTGCATCTGGCCCCTTGGAAGTCGCAGCTATATGGTGAAAGTATGCAGTCAAAGTTGGACCAGACAAATACTGTAGATGGATCAATCAGCAGTATAGGGCACAAAAATTCACAGCAGCTAGACTGTCATTCCTCAGTCCCACCCTGGGATTTTGAAACTGCATGAGAGAGAAATCCAACAGATGCAATTTTTCTGGAAATGACTATCAGCAAAGGCTATTGATCCATCTAGCCCAGTGCTGTCTACTCTGGCCAGCAGTGCCTCTCCGGGGTCTCTGGCAGAGGTCAGCTGTCACCTGATGGCTGAATTGGAGAACCTTGGGACACTCTGTGTGTAAAGCATGTGTTCTACCATTGAGCTATAGCAGGGTTGCTGCCTAGCCAGGCAGGTGGGAAACAGCCTCGATGTTGCTGAACTACAACTCCCATCAGCCCCAGCAAATATGGGCAATGGCTAGGACTGATGGGAGTTGTAGTTCACCACTGGTTCCCTACACCTGCTTTACAGGTTTCAGCCCCTAAGAATCAGCAGGGGAAGCTTTTGACGGCATACTGCTATAAACATTAGCACCTGCAAATTAGCACCTGCAAATCAAACGACCAGCTGAAATGCTGGAAACCCTGAAATGTGGTGATAAGACAGCCCACCCCTGTTAATTCTCTGCCATCACTGCAGAACAACAGTACCTAAAACAGTCTTCCCTAACCTGGTGCCCTCCATATATTTTATTTTACAGATCCCATCATTTCTGTCCACTGACTGGGGTTGATGGGACTTGTAGTCCAAAATATCTAGAAAGCATTGGGTTGGAGATGGCTGTCTTGAAGCATGATTCCATATTCACCCTTGTTTGATCCTTGATCATCACTATCAAAACCAATCATGACAAAATCCATATCCCTACTCCCACCTTTGCTATGTTTGCCTATTGGTAGATTAGCAGCAGAGAACCTGGAGCCCTCCAAATACTCCTAACATCCCTGACCATTGGCCATGCTTGCTATGGCTGCTGGAAGAAGGACGACATCAACGTCAGGAAGGACACACCTTCGCTGCCTCTGTTGTAAGTATGAAACTGCATTAAGGAATGGCTTCATCCAGCCATCGTGACTTGCTTAAAGTGTTGTTGTTCCTTCTTCACAATGACTGGCTGCTGGAGGAAAGGGGAATTATGACGTGTGCATTTCAAAATACCTGAGTCAGCATCAAAAAGACAGACATCTATACATGTCAAGTAGGCACCCATAGAAGCGGCTTATAGCCGGACTATGGATGAAGAACTTGTATTCCCTCAGTGTAAGTTCCATGTTAAACCAGCAGTGAACATCTTGGGTGGAGAAACAGTATTAAAGGGACAGAATTGCTTCTAGGATTTGTAATTTAACTAGCAAGTTAAATTATAGCTGGTGATTCTGGGATCCAGAGTAACTACTCCTGTCCTTTCTCAACCAAAATACCCTCCTCTGGAGTATCCCTATCAGATGACGGCAACTTGACTGTCTCTGGGGAACACATGATAGCCATTCCCCAAACTGAACACAAAAGGAACAAACTGGTTATTTTAAAAAGGGAGTTTTTCCTCCTCCTTCTTTTCTGAACACTGATGTAGAGTCAATTATAATTATTTGGCGATCAGGAGATCCAGACCCCTCCCAGCCAAGCTTGCGTTGCTGTCCTGAAAATAAAGAAGAAAAAGGAGTTTGAAAAGGGAAATAACAGTTTGCTGATGCACGTCAATTCCCATCAAAGACAACAACAGACTCTAATCCAACACAGCAATTTAGCCTGTCATTGACAAATCAAGCCAGGCTTAGGTTTCATTAAGGCAAACAAACCCACAGAGCTGGAATCAATAAGCAAGTGTGTGTGGATTGATTGCATAACTGGTTCTTCAGAGCTCCTGGTGGATTTCTCTCGGGGGGAAATAAACCGTAAACCATTTCCGTCCCAAGCTAAGGCATAAAGCCAACGAAAGCAAAAGCAATTCTAAGGTGACACACATTTTACTCCAGCAAAATGCTGGCCCCTTGCCCCTGTACCTGCAGAGCCATGAAAACGAGTAAACCAAGAAGACAAGAGATCATGTACACATGAGTCCCATTTGGGCAAGGTGTCACTCTTGTGCTTTGGAATTCTCTGCACACTGATGTTAGGCAGACGCCCTCACTATTTCCTTTTAGACCAGGGACTGGGGAACCTGAGCCAGGCAAGACTGCTCCCAGGCAGCAACCGTAAGAACTTTGCCACAGCTGCAGCTGTTTCCAGGGAGAACCCTATTGTTGAGGACACGGTTTGTGATGGGCAGTTGGCATTTGCGGTGAGAGCAGGAATGCGACTCACAAATGCACGAGGTGTGATTCATGCTGCGCCTGAGTTTTTCCTGTTCTATATCTTTATTCATTGGTTTACCAGATTTATTTTTTGTATTTTTGTGTTTCTATTTGATGCACTTTTATTTTATTTTGGGGGGTATTAATCTATTCACCTCTTTGGGGGCCTTGGACAAACAGCAATATATAAAAAACTCGATGAGGATTTGACTCACGAGGCCGTTTCTCCCTGAAACCAAACCCACTTCCCCCAGGTCTGATGTTATATATGGTATCAGGTATGGCGAAGGTAGAGAAGTTGCTGGATCATAAGGCTGCCAGGCAACTGACAGGTGGCTTGTCTCACCCATGTGTCAAAGTTGGTTTAAAAGGTCTGGCTTATTTTTATCTGCACTTTAAGGGAAAATATGCTATGAAGATTTGCCTTTTTAATGATTCTGTGGATTTTAGCTGTCTTTGATCTACAGTTTTAGCTGGACATCGCTTAGAGAGCTCTTTGACGAAGAGGCTTCTAAATAAATGTGTTCTGTGGATGCAGGCAGTCACACAACGAGAATGGGAGCAACTGTCCCCAACCGCAAAATCCCTACCCACAACTGCTTTACCCTGACTCCTATCCTCCTTCCACTGAGTGGGAAGGTCTGAAGGGTTTTCCTCCCATGCATTTTTCAGCTAAATGTGCCCTTTAGAATCCCCAGCCCAACAAGGGAACCTGGCACATTCACAACATTATCATTTAGTTATTATTTTATTCCTTGCATTAATACCCCATCATTTTCTCCAAGGAGCTCAAGGGGGCATCTGTGGTCGTCCCGTCCCCCCCATTTAATCCCCACAGCCCTGAGAGGAAGGTGAGGCTGAGAGGCAGTGACTGGCCTGAGATCACCCAGTGATCTTCATGGAAGAATGGGGACTTGAACCTTGCTCTGCCAGGTCTGGGTCTGAAACTCTAACCACAACATTGGATTATTCATATTATTATTTTAATTTATATCCCACCCTTGCTTTTGAAGGAGCCCAGAGCAGAAAACACATCAATGATAAAACATTTTTTGAAAAACAAACAGTGATCTCAGGGCTGCCAGTAACAGTGTCTTTCAGCCATCAAATGCTGAAAGTCAGTAATACTTTAAATACATTTAAAGCACATTACTTTCCCCAAAGAATCTTGGGAACTGTAATTCACCCCCACAGAGCTACCATACCACAACTGGGCTCAATTCAAGGTGTTAGTATGGGCATACAAATGACTCACGAGCAGAGCACCTAAAACAGTGGCTTCCCCAATTTCAACCATCTCCACAACCAGCTGGTGAAATGGTAGTGGTGGTGGTGCCGCCGCCACCAGCAGGGGTTTCTTGGTCCCCAGGGGCCTTTGACAGGACCTTTTCAGTGGCAGCTCCCTGTTTGAGGAAAACCTTTCCAGGTGAGGTTCATCTGTCTCCTCCTTTCAGGAGGAATTTGAAAACCTTCCAGGCATTTGATGGCTAAGAAACACTCTTCCTGTCAACCGGAGATCACTGTTTTTAGAATGCTTTTAGACTGCTGTTGTTGGTGTTAATGTTTTTGTCACCCTGGGTTCCTTTGGGAGGAACAGCAGGATATCAATTTAAATAATAATAACTAATAATAATACTTATTAGTCACTCACTACAAACAAAACACCAAAGCAACTTAAATTAAAAGCCTCAGGCACAAAACAAAATCAGATATGCCTTCCAAATTCCAAATATGGCATTTGGATCCTGGGAGCACTAAGAAGATTATGAGTGTAAGCAGGAAAGATAAAATTCTCTGGGTAAGCTTGAGGACAGAAAGCGCTTCTGATGTTTTCCCTGTACTTACGATCCCTGCCTCTGGCCTGCCTTCTTGTCCAGTCCAACATCCACATGCAGTCACTAAAGCTTTAGATTAAGAACTCAGGCTTACAGCAGCCCAAACATCCATCCAGCTCCAACTTTAAAAAACAAAAACTGTCCAGCCTGTTTGTCTCTCTTGAAGGTTCTGTGATTGTGCTGTGGTTGTTTCTCCTGCTGTCTAAAGAATACGACTGGTTGAATGTCTTGAATTCTTGGTAGAAAAGCCCTCTGGTCTGATTAATGTGCATGGTTAAACGAAGGATGGGGAAAGGGCATAGCTTGGGGCCAGAACATTTGCTTTGCATGCAGAAGAACCCAGGTTCAACCTCCAGTAGGACTGTGGGAGACCCCCTACTCAACACTGGAGATGTGCTGCCAATACCGAGCTAATAGTCTAACTAAGACAGCTTTCTCCATTCCTGTGCAATATTTGCATCTTACAGCATGACTAAAAGAGCTTGCCAAGAAGTCATTGAGCCTCTTCAAATGAACGGGGGCATGATTCAGAACCCTGGGGGGGGGAATAGGGTTCTGAAAAGCACAGGGAGCCCCCACAAGCAGAGGAGGCTCCCCATTTTGTGCAGCTGCCCTCCAACTCAGAGTGTTAACTGTACATGGTATCAGATCACCTAGAGAGGGATTTGGAATCCTGCTTCCTCAGCTGAAGGGCTGGAGCTGAGAGGGAGAGTATTAGCTCTTATATGCAGGAGGTCCCAGCTTCCATCTCCATCTTCTCCAAGTAGTTATGGGAGAACTCAAAGCAGGCATGAGGATCTTTATAACCAAGTTGGTAGAGCGAGACTCTTAATCTCAGGTTTGTGGCTTCAAGCCCCACCTTGGGCAAGAGGTTATTGCATTGCAGGGGGATGGACTAGAATCTAGATGACAGTTCTGCCATTCTACACTTCTATTCTTTTTTTTCAGCCCAAGGACCACAGTTCCTTCTGGGCAGCGATCTCAGGACTGCATGCCAGTGGTGGGTGGAGCCAGAGGCAAAAGTGGGTGCAGTCATGAATGCAGACACTACCTTTGAACAGTAGCCTAGGTTCTACACACATACACACACACAAACATACTTCTCTATCCTCCATCTAGGGCTCAAGCAGGGCTTCTTTTCTGGGGGTACTCCAAGGTACACAGTACCTTGTAAGAAGTATTCAACTGCAAGTACAGTAAGAAGAATTCAACTGCAGAGCAGCCCCAAGGAGAGGATCCCAGTTTATATTGCATGACCAAATATGGCAGGGGTGGGGAACCTTTTTGGCCTACTAGGCTAGATCTTTATCTCCCTCAACACACTCCATGGGCCAACTTTGACACATGGCAATCTAATGATGTCAAGTGATTGACAAGTGGGTGGTTCTGTCCTCCTGTCAAAGTTGGCCTGCAGGGGTGAGGGAAAGTAGTGAGCAGAGTTCAAGTGCACCAGTGAGTTCCCTCTGGAGAACTAGATTGAGCACCGTAAGCAAGCAAGTTTGAACTGCCCAACCCTCAGTTGATGCACAGGGACTTCAACTGTGTTTTCCAGTCACAGGACGCAGCTGCGTCTCCACCTGCAGCAACCCTTAAGTTGCAGATAATGTCACGTGGCTGGGAAAATTGACCTAACAGGCCAAACTGGGTTCCTGGGCTAGAGGTTTCCCACTTCTGAAATACAGGTTATACCCACTATTGGCCCATCAGTAATTTTTCTGCCACCACTGCATCCTTAGAGCATCAGCTAACAGAACACATACCACCCTGAACAATCTTCTAAGGCAGTCCCACATATAGCAGATTGTAATAATCTATCCAAAGCAAAGGCAACTGAGTCTGCGTTCAAAGGCAGAATCTATCAAACAACCTGCATATTTGGCTCAGAGTTTCAAAGGGATACTCACTGTATTTTCTTTGGCTTCTTCCTTCTCTCACATTCTAGGACAATCTGTCACTTCTTTGGTGGGAAATCTTTTTTTAAAAAAAGAAAAAGGCAACAAAAATAAAAACAGTTTAATTTACCAGTCAGGTTTTTTTCTTAGCCAATCTTTTACAGCATTGAGAACTGGGTCTTGTTGGACGCAGGTGTTTTAAAGCACAAGTTGCATCTGATCAGAGCAGATTTGCCGGTGGAGCAAATCCTCAAAGTGTTCTCTCTCTCGTCCTCTGTTAAGTCTGTCATGGGCACATTTCGTATTGTATTTATTTTATTGTTATACATACACAGTATCCCACCTTTCCCCCATGCAGGTGAAGGTGGCCCTCCCCATTTTACCCTCTCAACAACCCTGTGAGGTAGGTTTGGCTGTCTCAGTCTTGACCAGCCCAAGGTCACCTAGTGAGCTTCATAGCTGAGTAGGGACTGGAATCCTGTCCTTCCAAGTCCTGGTCCAGCGTTCTAACCACTGCTCCACATTGCTACCCATAAAAAGTCTTCTGAAATTTATTAAGATAAATTTATTAAGCTGAAATGGGCCCCTCTGAGGGGTGTGTCCAAAAACTGGCAAGTTTTATTCAATGTGTTACTGGTATTCATGTAAGGAAGAGGCATGTCTGAACAGCTGTCATGCAGAAGATGAGCAGATTGGAACTTGGGAACATCCAGTGGAACTGAATGCTGAAAGATTCAGGATACACAAAAGAAAGCACCTCTTCACAAAGCACATAGTTAAACTACAGAATTTCCTTCCAGGAACATGGAGGCTTAGACAAATTAATGGAGGATAAAGCTAACAATGGCTACTAGCCAGGACAGCTATGTTCCACATCCACAGTTGGGAGGCAGTATGCCTCTGAATAGGGACGTGGGTGGCGCTGTGGGTAAAACCTCAGCGCCTAGGACTTGCCGATCGTATGGTCGGCGGTTCGAATCCCTGCGGCGGGGTGAGCTCCTGTCTTTCGGTCCCAGCTCCTGCCCACCTAGCAGTTCGAAAGCACCCCTAAGTGCAAGTAGATAAATAGGTACCCCTTTCTAGCGGGAAGGTAAATGGTGTTTCCGTGTGCTGCGCTGGTGCTGGCTCGCCAGAGCAGCTTCGTCATGCTGGCCACGTGACCCGGAAGTGTCTCCGGACAGCGCTGGCTCCCGGCCTCTTAAGTGAGATGAGCGCACAACCCTAGAGTCGGACACGACTGGCCCGTACGGGCAGGGGTACCTTTACCTCTTTAATGCATCAAACATTAAAAGCTTCCCTAAACAGGGCTGCCTTCAGATGTCTTCTAAAAGTCTAGTAGTTGTTGTTCTCTTTGACATCTGGTGGGAGGGCGTTCCACAGGGCAGGTGCCACTACCGAGAAGGCCCTCTGCCTGGTTCCCTGTAACTTGGCTTCTCTCAGTGAGGGAACCGCCAGAAGGCCCTCGGCACTGGACCACTTAGGATTGATTGCATTCCAGAAGTATATAGAATCATAGAGCTGCAGAGTTGGAAGGGACCACAAGTGTCACCTAGTCCAACCCCCTGCAATGCAGGAATATTTTGCCCAATGTGGGGCTTGAACCCACAACCCTGAAATTAAGAAGAGTCTCACGCTCTTCTGACTGAGCTATCCCCATTAACATTTTGTTAAATGAATAAATCTGGTTGGCCACTGTGAGAGCAGGATACCAGACTAGATGGACCATTGGCCTGATCCAGAAGACCCTTATTACATTAGATGTGTTACACTGCATTAGCCCAGCCCACTTTTTCAGTTTGGGTACCACTGCACCTGGATGCACGCATCCATTCATGTAGGTACCCTCTTTCAGTGGCTGGCTCCTTTTAGAAAAATATACACATGGCTTGCTTCATGATCTCACCTGCAAATCAACCCCCTCAACCCTGTTTTCCCCAGAAAATAAGATCAAACTTAGAAGTACGGGCAAGAAGACAGCATGAGATTGATGCAAAAATACCCAACCACAAGAACGAAATGCATATGGCCATCTGTACGGAGGCATGAGGAGGTGAGGGAAAGAATGTAACTGTAAGTACTGAGGAAGTTGGGGGAAATAGTGTAATGGGTTGAAGATGTTGCTGTGGAGACCCCTAGTTCAGAGGCAGAGTACATACTTTGCATGCCTAGGGTTTAAACCTTGACATTTCCAGACAGAGTATGTCAGCTCTGCCATTCAGAAAGGACAGTATTAAACTCCAGAGGTCGATGGTCTGACTCACTTGAAGTGTGTGTGTTGGGGTGGGGGGGATAGCTCAGGCAGTAGAGCATGAGACTTAATCTCAAGATTGTGGGTTCAAGCCTCACGTTGGGCAAAAGATTCCTCCTTTTGGAGGGAGCTGGACCATATGACCCTCATGATCTCTTCCAACTCGCTCTATATAGGCTAACAGCTAAAGCTAAATGGTTTGCGGTAGGGAGATCTTCCAGCCCAAGGGCCACCTAGCCTTGTGGGGGCCACACTGACAGTGGGCAAGGCCAGAGGCAAAAGTGGATGGAGCGACAGATGTACCATTGTACCTTTGTAATGATAGGTTAGTTCCTACACGGCCGTCTCTAGTCTCCATCCAGAGTCATTATTGGAGATCAAAGACATGCTCCAGTCAGGCAAAAACACTTGGGGTGCAAAGCAGGGCCTCTGTGGATTGTGGCCAAGGAGGGTTGTGTGGTGTAGGGGGAGTAATGAGGGCCAGACAAGAGAGGCTTGGAGGACCATAGCTGGTCTCAGGGCATGAGGTTCTCCATCCCCTGATCTAGACAGAAGACCTTCTGGGAACTTCTTCGGTTGCACTGAAGAAAGGAAGGATGTAAAATGAAATAAAGGAATAAATGCAAGCGCTTGTCACAGTGCAATGTAGCCAACTAAGTTCTACTCAGAACAGGCCCGCTGAAATTAATGAGCCTATCTTAGCTTTGTCCATTAACTGCAATGGGTCTACTCTGAGTAGGGCTAGCACTGGAAAAAAACCCCATTATTTACATCTTGTTTTTCCAGCTTTCAAAGCAGCATGCAACATGGTATGAGAGGAATCATTGGAAATTAAGGACATGCACCCTTTTGTGGGGGCATGTTTGCCTCAAACCAGAGCTGTCCGTTGAAGAGACGAGGACACAGTCCAGACACATATTGGTGTCCAAGCCTATCCTCCTATAAAACTGAAAGACGCTGACTGTCCCCACTGTTGAACCCTGGTTTTGAGACCTTTGGGAACTTTCTGCTTACAAATGGGGCTGATATTTCAGACTCCAGGAAGAAGATACATTTCAAGATATTCTAAAAGAGTCTAAGAAGCAAGCTCAGTGCAGTGTTAAGAACGGAATGTGCTTTTGTTTCTTTCTTTATTAGTAATGCTATTCTTAATATCTTATTTGCAGACTTTAGTATGCTGAGATGTCCTATAGGCCTATTTTTGACATTTTATATGGACACTGGATGTAAGCGAAGCTATTCTGTAATTTATGCCCAATCTGTAAATGTGCACAGATAGGGAGGGGGAGGGTAAGCAGAGGGGGGGGGTAGAAGCAGGAAAGCTTGTGATAAAAATACAGCTGTTCACTTTTTTAAAAATGCCAGGATAAAAATCAAATCAAATAGCAATAAATAAGTTCTCAGTTCAGCAATGTATGCCAAGATCCTCCTTTTGCTGAAGAAACCACTTAGGCTGTGCACATGTGTAGCCTTTGAAACACACAAAGGACATTTTTTCACAGGCTGCCCTTGCATATAGTGGCTAGCAAGTAAACCCACCTTTGCACAATAACCTAATCTAAAGTGAAACAAAATAATAATAATAATAATTCCTTCCAGTAGCACCTTAGAGACCAACTAAGTTTGTTATTGGTATGAGCTTTCGTGTGCATGCACACTTCTTTTGTTTCGACTACAGCAGACCAACATGGCTACCTACCTATAATTAATCTAAAGCAGCAGCTACAGTGGTACCACGGGTTAAGTACTTAATTCGTTCCGGAGGTCCGTACTTAACCTGAAACTGTTCTTAACCACTTTAGCTAATGGGGCCTCTTGCTGCTGCTGCTGCACCGCTGGAGCACGATTTTTGTTCTCATCCTGAAGCAAAGTTCTTAACCTGAAGCACTATTTCTGGGTTAGCGGAGTCTGTAACCTGAAGTGTATGTAACCTGAAGTGTATGTAACCCGAGGTACCACTGTACTTCTGTGTCATCTGTACACGCAGATGAGCACATTTTCACTAATTTCCACCTCTCAATTAGTGTTTCCACAGTCCTTAAAAAAAAAAAAAAACATTTCCCCCAACCTTTCAAAAGAGAGGAGCTAGAATTTGGTGTGTTGGTATACTATATTGGTATACAGAGTTACTGTACTGCATCCTATTTTGAAGGGGACTGGTAAGTATAAGGAACCCAAGAAAGTTCTCTCTGTATAGTACTCAGCCAGGAAGCAAGTGCTCAAGAAGTACATTACTGGCACAAAATGAATGATACCCAGCCCAAAAGAATGCACTTTAGATTGGCAAGTAGCGCGGGCCAGGGATGACTTGGGGATGATGTCATGTGTACAGCACCCCCAAAAAGCACTCGCATCCAGCACTAAATGCACATTGTCATGCTATGTGTATGTGCCCTTTGAGAGGGCTGACCAGGGCAAACACACATTTGAAGCCCTGGGCGTGGAGGGTGGAGATGGGGAAGGGTTGTAGCTCCGTGGTAGAGCATCTGCTTTGCATCTGGAAGGACTCTGGTTCAATCCCCAGCATCTCTCACGTAGGGATGGGAGAGATCCCTAGAGATGATGCTGCCTGCTAGGGTAGACCATGGTGGGCTCAATGGAGCAAGGGTCTCACTCAGTATAAGGCAGCTTCCTATGTTCCTCAGGGTCCTCCTGCCACCAGTTCACCCCACCCCAACATGAGCAGGCTTCTCCCGCTGACATTTGCGTGAAATGTATAGTTTGGACCAAAGGACTCTTTGCCCGCTGAGATATATTGGGGCTGAGTCACACTCTGAGATGTAGGAAGGGCCATGGCTCAATGGAAGAGCATGTGCAAAAAGTCCTGGGACATCAGATTAAGAGCTCAGACTTACAGCAGCCCTCACTTTAAAATCCAGCTCCAACTTTAAGAACACAAAAACCAATCCACCCTGTTTGTGTCTTTAAAGTCCTGAGATAGTACTATGCCATCTAAAATACTACCAGTTAAATGTCTTAGAATCTTAATAGGGAAGTCCCAAGTCTGGTTAACTTATATGGCTAAACTGATGAAGAGGCATAGCTCACAGGTAGAGAAGCTGCTTTGCATGTAGAAGCTCCCAGGTTAAACCCCCAACATCTCCAGGTAGGTCTGGGAAAGAGCCCGGTCTGAAACCTGAAATAGAGGCACTGCCAGACAGTGTAGATCCAGTGGTACCTCCGGTTGTGGACGGGATCCATTCCAGAGTTCCGGTCGGATCCCACAACTGGAGAGACCGCTTCTGTGCATGCATGTGTGGCGGTAGAGCACTTCTGTGCATGTGCGTGCAGCAAAAACCCGGAAATATACGTCCAGGTTTGCTGCTTACGTATTCTGAAGTTTACGTAAGCTGATGGATACGTAAGCGGAGGTATGACTGTATTTAGAAAATACTGAGCTGGATGGGCAAACTGACTGACTCTATATAAGGCAGCTCCCAATGTTCCTAATCTCTGGAAAGTATCCCTAGTTATAAGTAGATCAGTCACAGGTGATGAGAAAGGCTTTTCTGTGTCTGAATCCCCAGAAAGCTACTGCCAGTCAGACTAGATAATATTGGACTAGTAGACAAACTGGTATCCATGCAGATGCTCTTGGACTGCAACTTCCATCAGCCCCAGCCAGCATGACTAATGGTCAGGGATGATGGATGTTGTAGCTCAGTGACAACTGGTGAGCACCACGTTGGCTAGTCCTGAGCTAGATCAGGTGTGGTGAACCTGTAGCTCTCCAGATGTTGCAAAACTACAACTCCTGTCACCCCTGGCTATTGGCCATGCTTGCTGGAGCTGATGGGGAGTTTTAGTCAAACAACATTTGGAGGGCCAAAAGTTAGTCACACTTGGATTGGATGGAGAGATAAAGCCGCCTTCTATGAACCTGTGAATATGAGTTGCCAGGGAGCTACAGCCACATTGTGACTCTTCACAAATATACCATACTTAGAATGCCCCTTTACACATGTCAATGTTCACCCTGAAACACATGATTGGATGCACCTGCTGGGTGAAGGATGAATGGCTAATGGTTGGGGGTGTATCCAGCAACATCTGGGGGGAGGGCAATTTCCTAGAAACAGAAGACAAGCCCTAATAAATTAGTCCAGTTCTCAGAGTGGTTTCAAAGTCATTCCCTATTCCTTGGGAACTCTGGGAACAGAAGCTCTGCAGGAGGAATTGGAGTCTCCTAGCAATTCTCAGCACCCTTAACAAACTACATCTCCCAGTATTTGGGGGGAGCTATGGCTATTTGAGGGACGCGAGTGGCACTGTGGGTTAAACCACAAAGCCTAGGGCTTGCCGATCAGAAGGTCGGAGGTTCGAATCCCCACGAATCCCGTTTCTCAATCCCAGCTCCTGCCAACCTAGCAGTTCAAAAGCACATCAAAGTGCAAGTAGATAAATAGGTACCACTCCGGCAGGAAGGTAAACAGCATTTCCGTGCGCTGCTCTTGTTCGCCAGAAGCAGCTTAGTCATGCTGGTCACATGACCTGGAAGCTGTACGCTGGCTCCCTCGGTCAATAGAGCGAGATGAGCACCGCAACCCAAGAGTCGTCCGTGACTGGACCTAATGGTCAGGGGTCCCTTTACCTTATGGCTGTTTGAAGTGGTATAATTGCTTGGTCTTCCACACAATGTGCCCTCATTGCACATTAGCAAGATTGAAACAGGCCACAAATAAGAGACATAGGCACCCTTTAGCACAGGAATGAGGAGACTGTGCCCCGCCCCCAGGTATTGTTGGACTTCAGTACCCATCATCCCTGACCATTGGTTACATTGGCTGGGACTGATGGGAGCTGGAGTCCAACAGCATCTAGAGCAGGTATCCCCAAACTCGGCCCTCCAGATGTTTTGGGACTACAACTCCCATCATCCCTAGCTAACAGGACCAGTGGACAGGGATTATGGGGATTGTAGTCCCAAAACATCTGGAGGGCCGAGTTTGGGGATGCCTGATCTAGAGGCGACTGTCTCCCCACATCTGTTTTAGTGTCTTGGGTGACAAGGGGCCAAAGGCATCTACAGTATACCACTTGCCACTTGAGTGTGCCAAGTAGAAGTTGCCTGGGGTGAGCAACCAAGATGCAAAGAGATTTGTTCTCATTGGAAGCTGAGATGGATGCTGGATTTTGCACATTCATCCTCTTAATTTGTCCCTGGCAGTGAAAGAAGAGGAACGGAGGGACAGCAAAGACTGGAAGCTGTCATAGACGATATCTGCTCTGCTTCCCCAAACACAGCAGGGGGTGAGGAACTACCTCATCTGTATTTAAAACACAGATGTGTGAACTTTTGCCTTCGAAAATGACAGCAGCTGCAAGATAAGTTGCATAGCAACTCAGTCTACACCAGCTAACCGCATCATGTTGAGGAAGAAATACATGGTTCCTGCTGTATAGTATCCAAAGCCAAGCACAACACAATAAGAGACCTACTGGACCATCACCAAAGGCCCATCTAGTTCAGCATCCTGTACTCACAGTGGCCAACCGGATGCTGGTGGGAAGCCTGCAAGCAAGCAAGACCTGAGCACAGCAAAACTCTCCTCATTTGCCATTTCCAGAAACTGGTCAAGTTGACTCTGTGAGCTGGGAGATGAGTTTACGCGCCGCAGTGAAATGGGACACACCCCTGCATTCATCATTTGCTTAATTAAGCTGGCATGCTCAACCTCTTGTTGAGGGGCTCGTCCACACTTCCGCTTGACTCGTGGGTCCAAGCAGTTTTCTGTTTGTCCCACATTTTCTAGGCATGGATCCAAGTGGTTCTGCCTTTGCCCTGCCGCTTTCCTGTTAGGGTGATTTTATTAGTACACTGCCTATTATAATGCTCTGTATTGTTTTTCTTATGCTCTGTAAAATACGTTCTTAATATTGTACACAGCCCTAGGGTATTTTGATATGGGGTGGTATATATAACTAAATGATGATGATGATAATACCCCTAAAAAAAACACCACTCTTTAGTGCTAAATCAGAACAAATGGCAATCTGTGGAGAATCTGATTGCCGTTTGTTCTGAATAAGTGCTAAACCACAGATTTTCCTGGGGGAAAGTTGTAGGGTGAACTGATGGGTGGTTATACCCAAAGTGAAATGATATTACATTTGAAAGGCTATTGACAGGCATTGGGAATACTGTAAGGGGTGCAACTTGGAGTAGAAAAAGAGGAATGGGAGAAGGATCGAGGGCACACAATCATGCATAGACACATACCACATCTCTGCCAGTGACAGACTTTGGGCTTTCAAATTTCAGTGGCATCCTGTGCAGCACCAAAATTTGGCACCCCCCCCCCTTGCCTTCCATTCTAACCCATTGTTGCAGCGTCCCCTGCAGCAACCTCTCTGCCTGGCGCCTAGTGTGGGTCCCCTAAATTCGCCTCTGTCTCTGCTCCAGATTCTCCCCCTCCAAATTTCTGTACTTTATTTAACAAAAATGGTAGGTGCTCCTATACATACATTCTGTGCAACATATAGAGTATGTTGCCCCCCCCCCAAGGTTGTGTCATATTCCCTCCCCTCCAGCCAGATTTTCTTTTGGAGGCTGAATTTTACATGCACTGAACGTTTCCATTTTTCTAATATACAGGAACTTGCAGCACAACAGCCAAAGAATGGAAAGTACTAGAACAGGGGTCAGCAAACCTTTTCAGCAGGGGGCTGGTCCACTGTCCCTCAAACCTTGTGGGGGGGCAGACTATATTTTTTTGGGGGGGTAAATGAACTAATTCCTATGCCTCACAAATAACCCAGAGATGCATTTTAAATAAAAGGACACATTCTACTCATGTAAAAACACACTGATTCCTGGACTGCCCGCGGGCCAGATTTAGAAGGCGATTGGGCTGGATCCAGCCCCCATGCCTTAGTTTGCCTACCTATGTACTAGAAAGTTTCAGTAAGCAAAGCCAAGATCAAAGCAAGGAGACCACCCAACTACATAAACTCACTGCGGCTATCTACACAGTAGAGACTTAAAACGAAACATGATTGCAACCCCCCACCCAGCCACCCACCTGGGGCTGCATTTCAGGTCACATTTGCATGTTGCAAATGTTGCAACCCATCAGAGAGGGAGGGGGATGTCTTCACCCAGTGCAAACTACCTGTTGGTTTCAAACCCCTCCCGACAATTCCTATTCAGGAGGCTGTCATCTGCACATGTCAACCAGCTATCTCAAATGTACACGCCTCAGCTTAACTGCAAAGTGAACTGGTTTGAGGGGAAACACATCAAACCCCAGTATTTCTCAAGGAAGTCCAGGATAGATGTGGATTGTGGCCAATGTCATGTGTACACAGCTTCAAACACCAGTGGTGAGAGCACACTGGAGCCAGAGTAATGATAATGTGCACACAGCTTGTGCCTTCAGCTGTGACACCAGATATGGTTCCTCTCCATCCCTCATTCCTACTCTTGCACTAACTCCCTTTCACAGTCTTGGCTGCGCTTATAACTCCCTGAATCCAGGGGCTATTTACACTGTGCTCAGCACCTACCATGGCAATCACACTCTTAACACATCCAGGTATTCACTTATATCAAGGGTGGAGGCTAATTGGGGGCAGGATCAGATGCCCCCAATCCAGCTTTTCACCTGCTCCTGTGTAATCCATTCCCCTAGACCATGCATATAGCAAATGCAGACAGGCTGACAGCATCCCCATTGTTAGCTAGACAAATTTCGGACCCCCCACCTTCATGGGCTGGGAGCATTTGGGTCCTGATCTTTCTGAACATAAATATTCAGAGGTTAGGAGGAAAATCCTGCAATTTCTGAATGTGGGGCAACTTCCTACCATTCCATTATCTCTGTGGAAAGAGAAACAAATGAAGGAGCCCTACACACACACACACACACACACACACACACACACACACAGCATCATGTTTGAAAACTGCAGGACCAAAAAGAAAAATTGGGGGAACTGACAATGAAAGAAAGCACTGCAGAGGGTCTGAGGAAGCTGCCTTATCCCAAATCAGGTCATGAGTCCATTTAGATCAGTATGGTCTACATGGACTGACAGTGGCTTTCGTGGGATTAAATAGAAAACCTCCTGCATGCAAAGCATGTTTTACCATAAAGTCACAGCCCTTCCTTCAAGTGTGCAGCTCTTTGAAATGCTGCAGTAGAGAAATAGCACAGGAAGCTTCCTTATACCCACTCAGATCACTTGTTCCCAGAGCTCCAGGCTGTCTACTCTGACTGCTTTCCAGCAGAGCTTCCCCGTCACCTGACACCTGACTTCTTTAACCGGAAGAAATGCTAGATTAAATCTGACACCTTCTTCAAGGAAAGCATAAACTCTGAGGCAAGGGTGAGGAACCTTCGGCCCACCAGATTTCACTGCAACTCCCATCACCCCTGGCCATTGGTCCTGCTTGCTGGGGCTGATGGGAGTTGTAGTCCAACAACATCTGGAGGTCCAATGGTTCTCTACACCTGCTGTAAGTCTTAAGAGTCTAAGCTTTGGGTAATCAGTCCATGATGCAGCCTTCTGGGCACCCGTCCCAGTATGATGGGTACAATTCATAACGTGCTAATTAAGGAGCAAGCCTCATTGAACATACCAGGACTTACTTCCAAGTAAACATGTGATTCCTTCCCTTTTCAGTCCCCTCCCACACCACCCTGTGGCATACTGTTGGAAAACAAGATGCAGTATTTACCCCTCCCTCAATTGCTATAGACCAGTGGTGGCCAAACTTTGCCCTCCAGCTGTTTTGGGACTACAATTCCCATCATCCCTGACCACTGGTGCTGTTAGCTAGGGATGATGGGAGCTGTAGTCCCAAAACAGCTGGAGGGCACAGTTTGGCCACCACTGCTATAGACCAAATGTTATGGACTACAACTCCCATCAGCCCCTGCCAGTATGGCCAATGGGCTGGGCTGATGGGAGTTGTAGTCCAACAGCGTCTGGCGGACACTAGGTGGAGGAACCTTACCCTACATCTTCAAGACACCCCTCCCTCCGCATCCCACGGACACATTCCTGACACCTACTCTTCCAGCTGCGGGCACAAAGTGATCTGCGTGCCTTGAAGCTGGGCTTCCCGCAGGGGGCGCTGCGCGCAGCCGTGCCCATTGCTGGCGAGGTACAAGAGCTTCGTTTCGCCAGTCCGGCTGCTGGAGCGGCTGCTGGCGCTGCTGGAGCCCACGTCCTCGTCCTCCTCCTCCTCGTCCTCCTCTCTGGCTCCCTTGGCGATGGGCTCGCCCTCCTTCTCGGACGGGGCCCGGGGGCTGAAGGCGCAAGGGCAGCGGCGCAGGTCCTTGGAGACCGCGTGGAGGCGGCGATCGGCGCTCCTGGGGCAGCACAGGAGCTTCTTGAAGGCGCACCTGAAGTCGGGGCTGCGGCAGTAGATGATGGGGTTGAAGGCCGAGTTGGCGTAGCCCAGCCAGTTGAAGAAGCGGAAGAGCTGGTCGGGGATGAGCGTCCTGGCGAAGACCTTGAGGATGTTGGCCACGAAGAAGGGCAGCCAGCAGAGAGTGAAGATGCCCATGATGAGGCCCAAGGTCTTGAGCGCCTTGTGCTCCTTGATGGCCAGCAGGAGCCGGGAGGGTCTCCGGCGACGGGAGCCCTTGGCGGCGTCTTGGAGGAACCTGCCCTTGTCCTTCTCGATGGCGTGCAGCTGCCGGGTGGCCACGGCGAAGACCCTCGCGTAGACGAAGAGCATGACCAGCAGCGGCACGTAGAAGGAGATGATGGAGGACAGGATGGCGTAGGGCATGTTGGTGACGAAGTCGCAGCACTGCGGGTCCTCGTAGCAGCGCAGCGCCTCCTCGTCCGCGCCGTCGCGCCACCAGTGGTTCATGATGGGCAGGAAGGAGATGAAGGCGGCCACGGCCCACACCAGGCACACCACGCCGCGCGCGCGGCCCTTGGTCACCAGCGCCTCGTACTGCAGCGGCGCCGTCACGGCCAGGTAGCGGTCCACGGCGATGGCGCACAGGGTCTCGATGCTGGCCGTCACGCACAGCACGTCCAGCGACGTCCATAGCTCGCAGCCCGTGGTGCCGAAGGGCCAGCGGCCGCTCAGCACCAGCGTGGCCCCCGGGGGCACCACCAGCAAGCCCATGATGAGGTCGGCGCACGCCAGCGACGTGATGAACACGTTGGTCATGGTCTGCAGGCGCGGCGTCTTGGCGATGGCCACCACCACCAGCAGGTTACCCGCCACCGTCACCAGCACGGCCAGGCTGAGAGCGGCGCCCAACGCCCCCTGCCGGCCCAGGCTGCCCGCCGCCCCGGAGCAGTTGCTGCCGTTGCCCGACGGCGCCGCGCCCGCTGCCCCCAGCCACGTCCCGTTGGGCGGCCAAGGAGGAGCCATCGCGGCTAAGACGGCGACGGGAGCCAAGCTCGGCGCGCCTAGCGGGAGGCAGCCCCTCGACGGCTTTAGTTGGACGGCCCCGCGCTCCGCCACTGTCGCGCAGGGAGAGCGGGCTCCGCGCGCGTCGGACACTGCTGGCCCGCTGCTTCTGGCTCGGCAGCCCAGCCCATGCTCCTGGGGAGACGGAAGGCGCCTCGGCAGGGACGGCTCCCTCCCCTTCGGTGGGGATTGCTGAGAGGAGGAGTCCTTAAAGGCGCAGGGAGCCTGGAGGGAGAGACGGGACACGCCCCGGGCACAGCTCTCCTGCATCTCCGCCCTACCCCACCCCGAGCCTGCTGCGGGAAGGAGAGCGAGCGGCGCTGACGTCTAACAGGGTGGTGTTTCTTTTACAAAGCCGCCTCTCCCACTGCAGAGATCGACCCGCACTCCAGCACTTTTCAAATTTAAGTTGCACTGAAATAGCTGCAACGCGTTGCCCCACGTGCGAAGAAATTGCATTTCCCTCGCATTACTCTAGGGCTCTTCTCGGCATCGATAGTGCTTTACAAACCCTCTAGAATTCAGGAATGGGAGGGGAAGCAAATTTTTGGCTTTTTCAGAGTTGTTGGACTACACGCTCCCATCATCCCTGACCACTGGACGTGCTGGCTGACGCTAATGGGAGTTCAACAGCCTCTGGAGGGCCGTAGATTTCCCATCTTGGCTGTTCCTTCTAAGACTCCCGGGTTGCAGACCGCTGGAAGGATGGCGCTGGGGCGGGTGGTTGTGTGTCGGCCAGCCATAGTCCTACACATCCTCCTACTTTAAAGCAAACGGATTGATCCCCCAGTTTCTCGTTCGCTCCCTCGGGATCTCCCCTTCCGGGGCTTCGGGGCAGAGCCACTTTTCACTGTCCGCTTTTGTCACCTCCGGCCCTTCCCAGCATCACATCGCATTTTAGCGCAAACAAAGCAAAAAGCAGAGGAGTGGGAACTCCCCGTGGGAGAGAAACGGACGGACCCCCGGGTACCACCGACGGTCGGAGTGATGGCGAGGCTGGTGGGCGATGATGGGTAGCGGAGCGAACCAAGTGTGTCCCCAGAGGCCGAGCGTGGAACTGCGGCATTTCACGGATGTCTCGCGAATAGAAACAGAAAAGAGAACTGTGCGCATTCACCTCAGCCCAGTGGGAGAGTGAGATAACGGAGAGGCAGCAATGCCAGGCTACTGTCGGGGATGCTGCAATTCAAATCCTCGCTCAGTTTGCGATTTTGGGACTGTCTCTCTCCCAGTCAAACCCACCTCCCAGCAGTGGCGTAGCGTGGGTTGTCAGCATCCGGGGCAAGGCAAGTAATTTGTGCCCCCTAACCCGTGGATTTGCGCCCCCTAACCCGTGGATTTGCGCCCCCTAACCCTAACCCCCAGATGTTGTGCCCGGTGCGGCCGGCCCCCCCTGCACCCACCACGCTACGCCACTGCCTCCCAGAGTTGTAATCTGTGTGCATCCATTACCAAAATGAAGGTCTACCAGGCTGCGTGTTGAGCGTGCTGCTTTATGGAAGTGAGCCATGCACAACATCCACATGCCTGGAAGATTTTGGGCATCACATGGCAGAGCAGAGTCTTCAACAAAGATGTGCTCTCCCATGCCCACATTCTCAGCATGTACACACTCCTGTCTCAACAACCTCTGTGCTGGCTTGATCGGGTCCTCTGCATGGAAGATGCAAGGATCCCCCAGGCTGGGGAGCTGGCTTCAGGCAATGATGGGAGTTGCAGTCCAACAACATCTGGGGGCCCAAGGTTGAAAAACTCTTGCATAGATACTCTGGGTGGCTGTGCCTGCCCACCTCTGCTCCCCTCTTCCAATTACCGTATTTTTCGCTCTATAAGACACTCCCGACCATAAGAAGCACCTATTTTTTGGTGGAGGAAAACAAGAAAAGCCAGCAAGAGCCGCAGACACACTCGCTCTTTAAAGATAGAGCGGCTCTTGCTGGCTTTTCTGGGAGGTGGGAGAAGGGACAGACGGGCTGCCCTCTGTCCTTTCTCCCACCTCCCTGAAAAGCCAGAGCAAGCTGCACAGCTATCGCTGAAGCCAGCAGAACAAGAGGCACTGAGCAGCTCTTGCTCTTGCTCTTCTGGCTTCAACAATTGCTGCGCAGCCTGCATTTGCTCCATAAGATGCACATACATTTCCCCTTACTTTTTAGGAGGAAAAAAGTGTGTCTTATGGAGCGAAAAATACAGTAACTTCCGTTTCCAGGGCCCACTCCATGAAATCTCAGGGTCTGGAATGCTCCTGACCTGACACCCTAGTCAGCACAGTACACATAATAAATTAATAATAACAATTTTTTATTTGTACCCCACCCTCCCCAGCCAGAGCCGGGCTCAGAGCGCCTAACATCATGTAAATAATACAATATGCATAAAAATATGCACCAACAGAACCAATCTACCTTTCCTGCTGATGTGCTTGCACCACAATTATGTCCCTTGCTACAACACCCTTTACTTGCTGGGTAAGCAACAGCAACCCACCTGCTGACAAACTAGCATAGCAGCCCTGCCCCATCTGGTGAGCTGCTTCTGCCACACAGATTTGCCTTCCTCTTTGATTTCCATCATGACAGGGTTAAGAGCGGGAGGCATCAAGAACAGCTAGAAACAGTGGCCACAAATAATGTCCCAGCTCACTTTACAAGTTAATGAGTGCTCCTGGGCAATGAAAGAGTTTATCTTCCCCCTAAGGGGGGGAAGGGGGGGGAAGCCTGGCTCCTGAAATTGAGTACAGTGTAAATAAGAAGACAAAAATAGAGGCATATGTTCATTTGGCGAGACTCACTCACTTTCTGGAGAAAGACACAAAATTCCAGTCTCTTTGGACACCATTATTACAGAACAAAGTCCCATCTACACCACACATTTAAGCACTTGTATACCACTTTAACAGTCATGGAGAATCCTGCAAACTACAGTTTTTACAGGGCGCTGGGTATTGTATGTCTGTGAGGTCGGCTCCCATAGCGAACTATAGTTCACAAGATTCTTTGGGTGAAGCTGTGACTGTTGAAACGGTACAAGACTTATTATTATTTATTGCACTGATATCCCACCTTTTTTAAAAAAAATAATATTTTATTAAGTTTAACAATAAAAAAGTAGAACAATAAAAACACAAAGAAAATATAAAACACAACAATACAAACTTTCACGATACATAAAATACAAACATTTAACAAGAAAACAAAAAAAAGACAATCAACACTCAAAAAGTAGAATAAGAAAAACACAAATCACTCTTTTCCAATTATTCATCTTCAATTAACTTATTTTCCTGACTTCCTCATGCCTCCCTTTTTTATATCCCTTTTTAACAATTAGTTCAGCAAATTCGTATCCTACTGCTTTATCCTTATTTATTTTACCTCCCAAATTTCAAATTTTTATCTCTTATTACTAGAACCCCTTCATTTTAATTCAATGTCATCAGCATTCATACATTTTACAATACTTCTGTAAATAAGTTTTAAATTTCCTCCAATCTTCTTCCACCAACTCTTCTCCCTGGTCTCGGATTCTGCCAGTCATCTCAGCCATTTCCATATAGTCGATTACTTGCATCTGCCATTCTTCCAAGGTGGGTAATTCTTGTGTCTTCCAATACTTTGCAATGAGTATTCTTGCTGCTGCTGTAGCGTACATAAAAAAAGTTCTATCCTTCTTTGGCACCAATTGGCCGACTATGCCCAGGAGAAAGGCCTCTGGTTTCTTCACGAAAGTATACTTAAATACCTTTTTCATTTCATTATAAATCATCTCCCAGAAAGCCTTAATCCTCGGGCACGTCCACCAAAGGTACCTTCAATCTCCTTACATTTCCAACATTTATTATCGGGCAAATGGTATATTTTTGCAAGCTTGACTGGGGTCATGTACCACCTATACATCATTTTCATAATATTCTCTCTTAAGGCATTACATGCCGTAAATTTAATCCCAGTGGTCCACAACTGCTCCCAGTCGGCAAACAAAATATTAGGACCAATATCTTGTGCCCATTTAATCATAGCAGATTTTACCGTTTCTTCCTCAGTACTCCATTTCAACAGCAAATTATACATTCTTGACAATATCTTAGCATTGGGTCCCAACAATTCTGTTTCCAGCTTTGATTTTTCCACCTGGAAACCAATTTTTTAATCTTGATTATAAACCTCTCTTATTTGAAAATAATGTAACCAGTGATATCCCACCTTTTTCTCCAAGGAGTTAAAGTTGGTGTGCATGGTTTTCCCATTCCTCATTTAATTCCCACAACAATTGTGTGATGTAAGTGATGTTGGGAGGCAGTGGCTGGCCCAAAGGAACTTCCTGGTTGAAGGGTTTTTTTGAACCCTGGTCCTTTAGGTCCTGGTTTGACACTAACCACTGCACCACACTGGCTCCGAAATTTATGGTTTGGGTGCGACCCAAAGTGTCAAGGTCCTGGAGAACAGCTGAGCTCTGAGGAAGAAGCTCTGTATTATTATTTTTCCTGATAGCAAAGTAGCAAAGTTTCACCCTAAAAGGATACTTTAAAGGTTATTTTTAAACAGACATTTCTCTGAACATAGGTGAGCAAGTTTGTTTTCAAAGCAAGGACTTGCAAGTTTCTTACACTGGAGCAGATTCATTGCCTCTTCTTGGAGCTGGCAGGATTAGAACACAGAGCTCTGTGCAAAACTGCCAGTGAATCTGCAGGTTAGAGGATGGGAACTTTTTTCAGCCTGAGGACTACATTCCCTTTGGAGCGACCTTCTGAGGGCTGTATGTCACTGTTGGGCAAGATCTGATGCAAAAATGGGCAGAGCAACAAATGCAAATTTTGCCCTTTTACACACACACACACACACACACACCTCTCTATCCTCCTCCCAGGCAAGCAAAAGGCATTACGGGTTCAAGGAAACATTCCAGCCAGCCAAAAACACTCCAGAAATGTGCAAATCAGGGCTGAGGAGGGGTCTGGCTGGAGAGACTCCCAAGACAGAGAAAGTTGGAGGGCCACATTCAGCTCCCAGCCACAAGGTTCCCCATCCCTGTCTTAAATAAAGCAGTCTCAGACAGGAGCACCGGGTGAATCTCCTTACACCAAATACGCACAGCCCCAACCTCAAGTGAGCCTTGCCAGGCACAAGCCTTAAAACCCTATTTTATCAATTTTAGGTTTGTAAAGAGTTGCCGAAAATGGCAACTCTGTGTTGAGTGAGCTACAGTGTCCAGATTCGTTGGAGGAAAGAATGTGCTTTAAAGGTACAGTGCCTCTGCAGTCTCTGTGCATTATGCCAAGTTGTGTCAATGTCTAAGGCAGCTGCAGCTGTGTGGTGCAATCTTAGGCATGTTCATTCAGAAGAAGATCCCATTGTGTTCAATGCAGCTTACTAGGTAAATGTGTGTAAGGTTCAAGTCAAAGTCTCTTCCTAGATCAGCCGTTGCCAAACTCAGCCCTCCAGATGTTTTGGGACTACAACTCCCATCACCCCTAGCTAACAGGACCAGTGGTCAGTGGTCTCTGTCACAAGAGACTAGGGCCCTGCGGGACTTGACATCTTTCCGCAGGGCCTGCAAGACAGAGCTGTTCCACCAGGCCTTTGGCCAGGGCACAGCCTGACTCCCTCCTTCGGCAATCTTCACAGAGCTCTGGCCCAATGGTTGCCATTGGTTTGATTTGAATTAATTTTATAATGAATGATTTTAGAGTGTTGTGTTGTGTTGTACTGTTGTACTGTTTTATTGTTGTTAGCCGCCCTGAGCCCGGCTTCGGCTGGGGAGGGAGGGATATAAATAAAATATTATTATTATTATTATTATTATTATTATTATTATTATTATTATTGGAATTGTAGTCCCAAAACATCTGGAGGGGCAAGTTTGGCCATGCCTGTGGACCTAGATGGACTTCAGTATTGCTGGACTGCAGGCTGGTATTGCCATGGATGTTAAGCCTCAAGAAAGAGAAAGCCCGTTGTTCGAGAGAGGAAATGAATTACCAAAGAGGACACCTATTTTCGTAACATTTGCATCTGCTATTTTTTGGTATACATTCAAATTTAGAAATTATGACCATCCACATCTTCACAAATCACCTTTCACATATTAACAGCTAACACAAGGTTTATGTTTTATAATAATTTTTATTTGGTTTTACATATTCAAAATTACAATCATTCCATGAAATAGCCACTGTTAAGATTCCACTGAATCTCTGGACTTCCCACCTTCCCCTCCAATGGGCTCCATCGTTAAACCTTTTCTACTGCATCATTTTCACAAAACCAAGTTTTTTTATAACTCCATTATATCCAAAGTTCTCATTACATTACAAGCGTTATTACAGTCCTGCTAGTGTTTTCAACTGCTTACAGTGGTCTTTAAGGCAACATATATATTTTTCCCATTCCTTATTAAAGTTTTGGTCTTCCTGGTTCCTGAGCTTTCCGGTCAGTTTTCCCATTTCGTGATAGTCCAACAATTTCATCTTTCCATTCCTCTCTGCTAGGGACTTTATCTTCTTTCCATCTCTGGTCTAACAACATCTGTGCAGCTGTCATCACATACAAAAAAGTACCGGTATTTTCTGCTCCCTTTTAGCACCTACAATGCCTAATAGAAAAGCCTCTAGTGGTTTTTAAAAAATAAGTTATTTTAAACCTTGCTAACACAAGGTTTAAACAGTACAGAGAATAACTGAAGATAATACAAAATGCATACCTAAGGCAGAGACTTCTACATCCATCTGTAAAAAACTTGGGGAAAGAGAAATGTCTTCAATTGTTTCTGTTTTTTTTTAAATATTTTTATTAAACAGTTTTTATAGTCACACAAACAAAACATAACAACGACAAATACGTAAACAAACAATAACAAAAACAAAAACAAAAAAAACAAGTATCATTTCATATCCTAATTTCTTAAACCTTTCTTCCTCGACTTCCTCATGCCTCCCTTTTCTGTATTCCAAATTCTAATCAATTACTCAGCAAATCTTCCCTTATTTTACTTTAAATTTAAGCTAATCTTCCTTATTCTCCTTGTCTTAACCATTGCTAATAGTAACCATTTACTTTCCAGTCCAACATCATTCTAACTTTCATTAATTTTGTAGTATTTCTTTAAATAGTCCTTAAACTTTTTCCATTCTTCTTCCGCTGCTTCTCTTCCCTGGTTTCGGATTCTGCTCGTCATTTCTGCCAAGCCCATGTAGTCAATCACCTTCATCTGCCATTCTTCCAGTGTGGGTAGATCTTGTGTCTTCCAGTACTTCGCAATAAGTATTCTAGCTGCTGTTGTAGCATACATAAAAAAAGTTATATCCGTCTTTAACACCCCTTGGCCAACAATGCCCAAGAGAAAGGCCTCTGGTTTCTTAGTGAAGGTATATTTAAATACCTTTTTAAGTTCATTATAGATCATTTCCCAGAATGCCTTGATCTTCGGGCACGTCCACCAAAGGTGAAAAAATGTACCTTCCTTTTCTTTACATTTCCAACATTGTCTTCAATTGTTTCTGGAAAGTACAGGTACTGGGCACCAGTCGTAGCTCAACAGGGATGCTGTTCAACAGAAGAGGGGTTGCCAAACAGAAAGCCCTGCTTTGAGTTACTCTGGAGTGGGCTTCAGATATTTTGGAGACTCTCCTGCAAAACCTCTGGACCTACTGGGTATGAATAAGACAGTTTCTCAAGTAACACATATCTACTAAAATACATCTCTCTATAGTGAGAACAAGACTGTGGCCAGGTGACCTTTGCATCTGCTCCATTTGCTGCCCAAGTGCTTAGTGCTGATGGACATCCTCTTGGCCCATTTTATGCTCCTTAGGGCTCATTCACACTTTCACTTGTCCTGTGCCTAGGAAGTGGTTTGTGGGATGTAATCCACTGGGAGCAGTCAAGTGCAACATTCCTTGTTTTCCTAGAGTGGACATGCAAGGGAATGTATGGTCCAGCCAGTCAAAATTTCCTCTTCCTCCTGGCCTGGAGCATCCTTTCTTGCATGTGACTAGTGGGTGGGCGTGACCTTTCCAGACCTGGTAAAAGGACAAGGCATGCTGCCACTCTCTCTCTTTTCCATCTTCCTTTCATCCTGCAAACTTCCCGGACTGCTAACTGCAGTCATCAGGTCAACCCACATATGGGGTCAACCTGTTTGTATATGCTTGTAACTTTAAGCCTTAAGCCTGCCTCCAGGGATTGTGAGTAAACTTTCTTTTTATTGCTTATGAATAAGACTGTGGTGTCTTTATTCATTTAGGAGGGATTCAAGAGGTCTTGCCAGAAAAATATTACAACACATTTCAATCCGGACAAGCCAGATTGAATTACGTATTGTTTTAAGAAACTCACACGAGTTTTCAACTAGTTTTTTGCTGTGTTTGAGAAGGCGAATGTAAACTCTGCTAAGTAAAGGAACTTGCTAGCGCAAGTTAGGAAGGATATTATTAATATTCCCACATGGTTTTCCTCTTGACCTGCTGCTTTCTCCCAGAAAACCTGCTCTTTAGTGCTAAATCGGAACAAATGGCAATCCATGGAAAACCTAATGGCCATTTGTTCCAATTCAGCACTAAAGATTATGTTTCCCTGAGGAGGGAAGATGATGTGGTTAAGCCCTCAGTCTTGGATCTGATAACCCTTCAAATAGAGGACTGTCCTCTGACAGCCATTCAGATTGACAATGGGCAAATGTTAGACAGGAGTATGGCCACCACGCTTGTGTGGCCTGATTCTGTGTACATCTATTTGGAAGCAAACTTCACTAAGTTCAGTGGGACTTCCTCACAAGCAAAAGTGCTTAGGATTTGAGCCATAGTAATATTTGGGGGCCTGACGAAACTCTGTTTATAAATATTAATAAACAGGGAATGTTGTGAATATTTTCCCATAATGTTTATGTGAGGACTGAATTAGCCTTGCCCAAAGACCATCAAAGAGGAAAAGAGGTGGCAGAAACAATGTAGGAAACTAAAGAGCTTATTAAGGAAACCTCAAAGTATAATTGTGTAACCTGAATTTGCCAGTATGTGATTGAATCTTACCCCAAAATAGCAATGGTGCCCTTTTTCTCCAGTTTCCTCACCAGTTTTGTCTTCTCTGGATATGATCCCATTTATTAAGATCCATCTTAAACCACAGTGCCCAGAACACAATACTCTAGAACTGGATTTTTAGCAAAGACAAAAAGGGGAGAGGAAATCTGGGAAAATATATTTGGGGATAATAGATATTGTGTTTTATACATAATTTCACCAAGCATACTGTCAGGGAACTGCCATCTGAGACGCAGGAGGTGAAAGGGCTCACGGAGGGTGAGAGAGACCATTCAGCTGAGGAGGGGACCAGCAGGGGGAGAAGTGGAGTTCCAAGGGAAAGTGAGTCGGAGGGAGGGCTCAGAGACACTTCAAGCGAAAACAGTGGGGAGGTTTCAAGACCTCCTGTAGGGACACCCACTCCTCGCCGGAAACTGTCACGCCGAGAGTCCAGAAGACGCGTTTCCGTTAAGGAGCTTTTATGCTGGAAGAAGTTCCGTAAACGCCCACTGTCCGATTCAACGAGCGACTGATGGAGCCATGCTTAAGGAGCTCCGTCAGAGACAGAGGTTTGTGGACTTAGCCAAACTCTGAGGGACTAGGATTTTACGCACAAGCAGCTCACCATCCCATCACAGCAATCGGACAGTCCCTGAAAGCAGCTTGTGCAGAGAGGCATCATGAGCAACCCAGCCGGAGCCGGGGGAGCAGGAGGAGCTGGAGAGGGTCCAAGCCTGGAAGAAAGGTACAGGGTGTTGGAGCTCCAGCTAGCGCTGCAAACGGCGAGGCTAGAGGAAAGGAGGGCACAGGATGCAGATAAGACAAAAGGCGCACCACTAGCAAGAAAGATGCCAGGATTGGTGCAGAAGTTTGGGGGGGGACCCCAGGAACTATCAAGCCTTTAGGACAGAGATGCAGTATGCTCTCGAGCTGCAGTTTAACGACTTTCCCGACGAGGCATCGCGAGTGGCGTTTGTGATTGGCCATCTCGAAGGGGGGGCGAGAGACTGGGTTAGACCCCTGATGGCAGGGAATAGCGAAATGCTGAAGGACACGAGGAAGTTTTTTCGCGCCATGGATTTGATGTTTTCCAGCGAGATTGAACAGGGACTGGTGCGCAGACAATTGATGGCTTGCAAACAGGGGAGCCGATCGGTTCGTGAGTACTGGACTGAGTTTACAATGTTGATACATAAATTGGGATGGGACCTATCGGCGGAACCCATTCAAATGCTCTTTGAAGAAGGGCTTTCTTCGGCGGTGAAAGACGAACTTTCCCGGGCGCCCAGGGCGGAGTCTATGGACCAGCTGACCAAATCAGCGCTGACCATTGGAGCGCGCCAAGAAATGTTATCTCTGCCAGCAGCCAGGTCACTTTGCCAGAGTCTGCCCGCAACGAAAGGAATGGCAAGGGATGGCGGGAGCTGTTGGGGGGAAGGAGGAGGGAGTCCAGGAGCCAGTAAAAGCCAACGCCTGGCTGCCACCGTCGGGGCACTGCAGCCAGGCCAAGGAGCAGTAAAAGTGCCCACTCCGGAACCTCCAAGACCAGCCCTAGTAATAGAGGTGTTGCTAGAGCTGGCAAACGGATACCCACTAAAGACAAAGGCGCTGTTGGACTCAGGCAGCTCCTGTAATTTTATGAGTAAGGAGTTTGCAGCTGAACACCAGATACAGACACTCCCTTTAAGCAACCCCCTGCAGGTGACCACGATCGATGGGAGGGAGCTGTTGGGAGGAGAAGTTAGCCTACAGACCGTCCCAATGGTTATGAGGGTGGCCAGGCACACCGAAAGGATAGCGTTCAATGTGGCCACCCTGGGAGGGGCTCCCGTCATTTTGGGAATGAGCTGGCTAGCGTTGCATGACCCGCTAGTGGGCTGGCATCAGAGAGTGGTCTCCTTTGGGTCAGCACATTGCCTGGAACATTGCAGAGAGGGAAAGGTGCCAGATGGGGCAAAAGCCTTTCTAGCAGGGACGGAAGTGGCAGACAAAGGGAAGGTGCCCAAACAATACGCTGATCTGAGCAAGGTCTTCAGCGAAAGGGAAGCAGATAAACTACCACCGCATAGAGACTTTGACTGCCAAATTAACCTGGTCCCTGGGGCCCAGCTCCCCGTGGGCAAGCTGTACGCCATGTCAGACAGGGAAATGCAGGAGTTAAGGGAGTTTATTGATAAAAACCTGAAGAGGGGCTTCATCAGAGAGTCCAGAGCGGTGGGGGGGAGCCCAGTGTTTTTTGTGGACAAAAAAAACACGGATAAACCCAGGCTTGTAGTGGACTACCGGCGGCTAAATGCCGTGTCAGAACCAGTGACTTTCCCCATGCCCAGGATTGATGACATTTTGACCAGGGTGAGGAAGGGAAAGATATTCACGAAATTGGACCTGAGAGGGGCATACAATCTGATACGAATAAAGAAAGGGGATGAATGGAAAACCACCATGTTCACCCCTTTGGGGGCTTTTGAATATCTCGTTATGCCATTCGGATTGCAATCAGGCTCCGCCTGTTTTCAATCGCTCATGAACCATGTCCTGGGACCTTTGCTCTACAAGAATTGCGTGGCCTTCCTCGATGACGTGCTGATATATTCAGAGAATGAGGAACAGCATGTAAAGGATGTCAGGGAAGTGCTGAGCCAGCTGCAAGCAAACCAGCTGTGGGTGAAATTGGAGAAGTGTCAGTTTCACACCAAGGAGGTGGAATTCCTGGGGTACCGCTTATCAGACAAGGGATTAGCCATGGATCCAGGCAAGGTCCAGGCGGTGCTGGAATGGAAGACACCGAAAACGAAAAAGGATGTGCAAAGGTTCTTAGGGTTTGGGAACTTTTACCGTAAATTCATCAAGAACTTTGCCCACTTAACGGCTCCCATCACGGACTGTCTAAGCAGCAAGAAGAAATTCGTTTGGACGGCGGAGGCGGAGCAAGCATTTGAGGAATTGAAAAGGGCGTTCGCTTCGGAAGAACAGCTCCTGCATGTGGATTTACAAAAACCCATGAGAGTGGAAACTGATGCCTCAGACCGGGCGGTGGGGGCGGTGCTGCTTCAGCCAGGGAGCAATAAGTCGGAATGGAGACCGTGTGCCTTCTTTTCGCGTAAGCTGAACAAATCCGAGAGGAACTACACCGTATATGACCGAGAACTACTCGCCATTCACGAAGCGTTCCGGAGATGGAGACACTTACTAATTGGCGCACAGCATAAGGTGCAAGTGTGTACGGACCACAAGAATTTGGAGTATTGGAGAACGGCACGAGTGCTCAACCAACGACAAGTGAGATGGGCCCAGGAGTTCTCCAAATTCCATTTTGAAATCTGCTATGTGCCAGGTCCAGAAAACATCAGAGCGGACGCTCTCTCTCGCAAACCTGAATATTTGGAGGGGGAAGGAGCGCCTGAAGAGAGACATATTATCCCAGAGGACCACTGGGTGTGTGGGGCGGCCTGGGTGGGGCAAAGAGAACTGGTAGAGGGAACGGTAAATGATGAATACGCCCAGGATAAGCTCAGAGGTTTAAGGAGAGAGGGAGAAGACCCCGGAGGTTTTGAAGAAAGAAACGGGGCATTGTATTACAAAGGGGCTCTATATATACCCGAAGGGGAATTGAGGGGGAGAGTACTCAAACAGCTGCACGACAATCCCACAGCGGGGCATTTTGGGCAACACAAGACCATGTGGTTGGTGACCAGGGAGTTTTGGGGGCCCAAGGTGAGGGAGGATGTACGGGAGTATGTGAGAAGGTGTGACCAATGCCAGAGAGCCAAAGGAGAAAGGCGGGCACCAGCGGGGTTATTAGAACCGTTACCCACACCAGAACGACCGTGGGAGGCGGTATCAATAGATTTTATGACTGATCTGCCTAAATCCCAGGGGAAAACCGCCATACTAGTCGTAGTAGACCTGTTAACTAAGATGGGTCACTTTGTAGCTTGCTCACATGCAGTCACGGCGGAAGAGACAGCGAAATTGTTTGTAGAACATATTTTTAGGTTGCATGGCGCCCCCTTGAGGGTGGTCTCCGACAGAGGGAAACAGTTCACGTCCAGATTCTGGAGGAAACTTATGAGCTTGTTGCACGTAGAGGTCAACTTTTCGACTGCCAGGCACCCTGAGACCAATGGGCAGGCGGAGAGGGCAAACGGTATCCTCCAACAATACCTGAGGTGTTATGTCAATGACAGAGAGAACGATTGGGTCGAAAAGTTGGCGCTAGCGGAATTTGCTTACAATAATGCAGAGAATGTGTCCACCGGGATGAGCCCCTTTTTGGCTAATTATGGGTACCACCCCAGGGCGTTTCCAGGGGGAGGAGGGGAGAGATGGAGTGTCCCGGCCGCTGAACATTTTGTAGAAGAAATGGAAGCGATCCATCGTCAACTCCAACTCAACTTAGAAAGGGCCAAAGAAGAATATAAGAGGCAGGCAGACAAGAGCAGAAGGGAAGGTGAAACCATTAGGGTGGGGAGTCAGGTCTGGCTATCAACCCAAGGGTTGCCGTTCAAGGGGGGTTGCAAGAAATTGAGACCCAAAAGATTGGGACCATTTGAGGTCATCCAACAGGTCAACCCAGTGGCTTTCAGACTCCGGTTACCGAACCACATGAAACTGCACCCAGTATTCCACAGGTCATTACTGTCACCATATAGGGGGGAAGGTGAGGGGGTATCCACACGGGGGCCAGCCATAGAAGAAAGGGAAAGCAGCAACCATGTGGCGGAGATCATCGACTCCAGGTGGAAGGGTAATCAGGTGGTGTATTTGGTCGCGTGGGAAGGGGAACCGGAGTCGGAAAACACCTGGGTGACGGCAGAGGAGGTCCGTGACGAGATCTTGATCGAAACGTTCCACCAAAGGTTCCCCAGGAAACCTCAGCCAGTAGCGAGGTTCCGGAGGGAGTACTTTGGCACCACCGACGATGAGGAGGAACTGGAAGGATTCAGGGAATCGGAGTTGGAAGGAGGAACAGACTCCGATGAGGAGGAGTACTTGGAAACCGGAAACAGCAAGAGGTGGAGGGAAGTGTTCGAAACTTCGGAAGATGAGGGAGGTTCCTTCAGGGGTTTTGCTCCCTCGCCTCCCGCAGAGGAGGGGAGGGAAGGGGGTGAAGGGGGCCCTGGAGGGGAGGTGGATGTCAGGGAACTGCCATCTGAGACGCAGGAGGTGAAAGGGCTCACGGAGGGTGAGAGAGACCATTCAGCTGAGGAGGGGACCAGCAGGGGGAGAAGTGGAGTTCCAAGGGAAAGTGAGTCGGAGGGAGGGCTCAGAGACACTTCAAGCGAAAACAGTGGGGAGGTTTCAGGACCTCCTGTAGGGACACCCACTCCTCGCCGGAAACTGTCACGCCGAGAGTCCAGAAGACGCGTTTCCGTTAAGGAGCTTTTATGCTGGAAGAAGTTCCGTAAACGCCCACTGTCCGATTCAACGAGCGACTGATGGAGCCATGCTTAAGGAGCTCCGTCAGAGACAGAGGTTTGTGGACTTAGCCAAACTCTGAGGGACTAGGATTTTACGCACAAGCAGCTCACCATCCCATCACACATACTTTTCTCATTTCCTTTATAACAACAACAACAACAACAATAATAAAAGTTATTATTTATACCCCGCCCATCTGGCTGGGCTTCCCCAGCCACTCTGGGCAGTTTCCAACAAAACATTAAAATACAGTAATCCATCAAACATTAAAAGCTTCCCTAAACAGGGCTGCTTTCAGATGTCTTCTAATAGTCTGGTAGTTGTTGTTCTCTTTGACATCTGGTGGGAGGGTGTTCCACAGGGTGGGCGCCACTACCAAGAAGGCCCTCTGCCTGGTTCCCTGTAACTTTGCTTCTCGCAGTGAGGAAACTCCCAGAAGGCCTTCAACGCTGGATTTCAGTGTCCGGGCAGAACAATGGGGGTGGAGACGCTCCTTCAGGTATACTGGACTGAGGCTGTTTAGGGCTTTAAAGGTCAGTACCAGCACTTTGAATTGTGCTTGGAAACATACTGGGAGCCAATGTAGGTCTTTCAAGACTGGTGTTATGTGCTCTTGGTGGCCAGTCCCAGTCACCAGTCTAGCTGCCGTATTCTGGATTAGTTGCAGTTTCTGGGTCACCTTCAAAGGTAGCCCCACATAGAGCGCATTGCAGTAGTCCAAGTGAGACATAACCAGAGCATGCACCACTCTGGCAAGACAGTCCACAGGCAGATAGGGTCTCAGCCTGCATACCAGATGGAGCTGGTAAACAGCAGAATTGACCTGCACTTCCATGGACAGCTGCAAGTCCAAAATGACTCCCAGGCTGCACACCTGGTCCTTCAGGGGCACAGTTACCCCATTCAGGACTGGGGAGTCCTCCACACCTGCCTGCCTCCTGTCTCCCAAAAACAGTACTTCTGTCTTGTCAGGATTCTTCCTCAATCTGTTAGCCACCATCCATCCTCCAACTACCTCCAGACACTCACACATGACCTTCACTGCCTTCACTGGTTCTGATTTGAAAGAGAGGTAGAGCTGGGTATCATCCGCATATTGATGAACACCTAGCCCAAACCCCTGATGATCTCTCCCAGCGGCTGCATGTAGATGTTGAAAAGCATGGGGGAGAGGACAGAACCCTGAGGCACCCTACAAGTGAGAACCCAGGGGTCTGAACACTCATCCCCCACACCACTTTCTGAACACAGCCCAGGAGGAAGGAGTGGAACCACTGTATAACAGTGCCCCCAGCTCCCAGCCCCTCTAGGCGGTCCAGAAGGATGTTATGGTCGATGGTATCAAAAGCCGCTGAGAGATCCAGCAGAACTAGGAAACAGCTCTCACCTTTGTCCCTAGCCCGCCGGAGATCATAAACCTGTGCAACTGGAAGGGATCCAAATGGTCCGCTTCTTCCAGGCGTGCCTGGAGTTGTTCAGCAAACACTCACTCAATCACCTTGCCCAAGAATGGAAGATTTGAGGCTGGAAGATAGTTGGCCATATTGGCCTCATCTAAAGATGGTTTTTTTAAGAAGTGGTTTGATAACTGCCTCTTTCAGCAGGTCTGGGAAGGCTCCCTCACAGAGAGAAGCATTCGCCACCCCACAAAACCCATCGCCCAGCCCTTCCTGGCTAGCTTTTATAAGACAGGATGGGCAAGGATCAAGGAGACAGGTGGTTGGTTGCACTCGTCCAAGCAGCCTGTCCACATCCTCAGAGGTAACAGATTGGAATTGATCCTACGCAACTTGACTAGACAGGACTCTAGCACTCTCCCGCCCCGGCTCTGCTCTGCTCCCAGTCCTTTATTGCTCTATTTCGCCTTTTACACACCTGATGATGAGCTGCATTTTTCTTTTTATGATGGATTCACATTCTTCTGTTCAGTATCTAGTTGTAGCTATTTTTCAGTGGTCTAAGTGGCAGATGAACAGTTTTATGAAGCCAAACAATTTTTGCAGCTGGTTCAGTTAGAAGTATCACCCTATCTAACCAATGTCCATTCTTAATGCAGCACAAGTGACCCATTTCCTGTTTTCTGTTTGGAAAGAAGAAGAGAGCAATACAGCACTCTTTTTTCTTTTTCACATAGGAGGAACCCTGCCTTGTTTCACACAGCTGGGCTTAGTGCAGATGTCCTTTCTTCTCTTGCTAAATGTGAAAAAAAGAAGAAGCACTAGATGTGAAGATCCTTGGAACCTTATATGTATATCTAGTACAAGATGTTGCAAGATTGCTCTCCTATGATCTCTCTATCCTGGAACATTGAGAACATACTGCGGAGTGTTGCTATGGAATCCCAGTGAGAAGCGGTAATGTCACTTGTTATTCATACATTCCTTGGCCAACAGCTCTGGGAATTGTCACTGGAAGAAAGGAGAGGCATTTCAGTTGGAAAAGAAATTAGTAGGTTGCTTGTAAGTAGAACGTGGGCTTTTTGCAAATGTCCGAGGGGTGGACCGGAGTCTCCAAGTCCTCTTTATTCATAGGACTGTTCCAGCGTGGGCAGGAGGAAGCAATCTGGTACATTACCCAAAGTACGAAACATTCATGTTTCATTTGGCTTCAGAGGACATTGCACGTTGCGCACTACAGTTGAAGTGTGGGGGTCAGTCCTAAATGTATTTTTAGAATTTATCAGCAAGATTCTGTTTAATATGCAGTGAGTTGTATCCAATGATGTCACAAAGGTGGTGATAAGGGTTCTGTGGCCCTCCGTGCTCTGTAAGGTCACATCCACATCATGTATTCAAAGCACGCTTAACACACATTCAAAACTTCCCACAAAGAATCCTGGGAACCATAGGAGCCAACTCCCAGAGGCTGAGGTCCCTTGGGCCCCTGCAATAAAATATTTGAGATGGCTTCCCCCTGAAGTTGATGGGCATTGCCATTCAAATGGTGTGTGTGCACCGCATCTTGCGATCGATTATGCAGGGTGGAGCTTATATCATTGTTATTATTTTATGAATATTATGATATGCATTTGGATTATGACATTTATATTACTATGTTGTAAATGACCCTGTGGCCTTTCATGAAGGGTGGTATATAAATTTCTTTAATGCTAATACTACTACTAATAATAATATTACATGCTCCAAAGTAAGCATTTACCCAAGAAGGACCCTGGACGAGGCCAAGCTGAAGCCTATGGGAATATCCAGTAGAACCTGAACTCAATTGCTCTCTCTCCGCTTGTGATTCTCAACAACTTACATGGGTGTATTGCCTCAATCACTGGAGGCAGAACATAGCCTTTATCCTCTATGAATTTGTCTGACCATCTTTTTAAAGTTGATAGTCATCACTGTCTCTTTTATTATATGTCTTAAATTTTAGTAAACTTTTGGCTGTTTCCTCTTACAGCCAAACATTGGCAGAATATTCTGTGGCTGAGGGGTAGACCTAACCCTAACACAGCCCTTTGGAGATGTTGACCACCACTGGCTATGCAAAAAAGCTTGCTGTGGAAAAGAATGGGAGGGGACTTTTCCTACTCCAGGCCTCTATTTACACAGCTTCGACCAGAGATGACAATACCCTTAAACAAAGATGATTGTGATCAAGGTTAATTCATAATTATTATTTTTTAATGTTTGCTTAGCAAGAGGTGCTAACAGGTTATACAAAGGAGCTTCACCAGGTTTGTAATAGCCAAATTCTCTGTTACATTAAGCATTATCTATTTCATTTTTACTTTTAAGATTTTTTTTAAACTGCCAACTCATGGCGGTGTACAATAAAAACATTTTAAAAATCATAACAATTATGAAATGCAGAACAGAAGAGATGACAATGTATCAGAACTGTAGGTGCCCGTCTGGTTTCAATAAAACACCCATTGAAATATACTCAGAGTCCTGTAGTGATTTCATGCTCTTTATTGCAGCTTGTAAAACAGTGAATTGCCCCCCAAACCTCAGGCTTTTATATACAGTACATTATTTACACAATGAGTCCCATCTGATTGGCTGATTCTGCTTCCCTCCTGGAGCCTGATTGGTCTTTTCCTGCAAGCCAATCAGTTGTTGCATTCTAGGCTCCTACTTGCCTATTGTTCTAGGAACCAAGCTTAGTACATAACAACCATCTAGAGGGGCCCTAGCTTAGGAGGTGCAGAACACACAGCTGTATTCTTCCATAGAGCTAAAGAGCTCCAACCATTACTGTGGATCTCAGTCCCTAACTGCGTTTATGGTGGTTTAGATACCTCTGGCGAGCCTGGGACAGGAGAACTCTGTAGGGTTGCCCAGAACTCTGAAGTCCAGCAGGGCATGAACTGGAGATTTTTAGTAACGGGGGAGCAGGGGGGCGGGGGGGGGTAGGCTGCTGCAAGCCTATCTGATTGGAGTGAATCTCGTGGTGATGTCATCTTGGTGTTATGTTGGCTACTGACACCTTACTGTCTGCAACTTGGCCATTGTTTTCATAAGATTAAAGTAAATAGTAAGAAGATGAATTCTGGGTTGCCGAGTGCTGGATTTTGCTTGTGATATCTCAGGAATGGAAGCAAGCCTGAGTAATAAGACTCCTGAAGGATGCAGAATAATCTTCATTTCTGACTCAGCTATGATTTTTGAAACAGTGGAAGTGGAGAGGGAAGAAAAGGAGAGGGAGGAGACATGGGTGCTAAATCTGAGTTAAAAGTGCCAAGTTAAATTACAAATATATGTTGCATTTCCTTTCCTTTTTGTAATGTGCCACTGTTTATTGGTATTGCTGTAGTGTGGAAGATTAGATTTTACGTTTTAGGTTTTTATCACATTCTGAGTGATTTTTACATAGTATCAACAGCCCTTGGCTAACTAATAAAAATTATGTTTGGTTTGGGAATTATTATTGATTTTTTTTTAAAAAAAAACCTGCAGTTACAAGAACAATTCATGAGAACATTTTAATGCATTGGTGAGTTGATGAAGTTGGCATGAACTGACCTCTTTTTGGCTTAGGGTCAAACCCAGGGATGTGGAAGCTGTGCTTCAACAGATGTAAAAAGGTAAAGGTAAAGGTACCCCCGCCCGTACGGGCCAGTCTTGACAGACTCTAGGGTTGTGCGCTCATCTCACTCTATAGGCCGGGAGCCAGCGCTGTCCACAGACACTTCCGGGTCACGTGGCAAGCGTGACAAGCTGCGTCTGGCGAGCCAGCGCAGCACACGGAACGCCGTTTACCTTCCTGCTGGTAAGCGGTCCCTATTTATCTACTTGCACCCAGGGGTGCTTTCGAACTGCTAGGTTGGCAACAGATGTAATTGGACTAAATCTCCCAACAACCTCAGCCAGCAAGGTCAATGATCAGGGATGATGGGAGGTGTAGTCCAACAACATCTGGAGGTGCATAGGTTCCATATCTCTGATCATTAAGTTAAAAATGCAAATAGCAACAGATGTGGGTGGACGGAGTGCTGATCACCAAGGGGGGGGGATGTTAACTCTCTCCTCACCTGCTCACGTGGCCAGTTCCAATCTCTGCTTATAAGACAAGTCACTTACCACATTACTACCAAATACAGTTCTGTGAATAATCACTGCAACCCCCTTTGCTATTGCACTTTATGGTGTCCTCCTCTCCAGCAACAGAAGATTTCTTGGAAAATGTAAGAATGTTGCAGTCTGGGGGCAGGGGGAATTGTGTGCATTCTGAATAAATGAATGGCGTCAATATTCATTGACAGCAATATTGATTGACAGGGAAAGTTTGACTTGACACTTTGGGAAGTGCCATAGCTCAGTGGTAGAGCCCTCCAACATTTCTCCGATGAAAATAGGGACGCCCCACTCCATAAAGAGAATTTTACTATTTATACCCCACACATCTTACTGGGTTGCCCCAGCCACTCTGGGCAGCTTCCAACATATATAGAAACATAATAAAACATTAAACATTTAAAAAGACTTCCCTATACAGACGACTTGGGGGTCAAATAACTCCATACCCTCCAACGTTTCTCCAGTGAAAATAGGGACGTCCTAAGGAAAAGTGGGGCATTCTGGGATCAAATTAGAAATGGGGACGGCTTCTCTAAATCAGGGACATCCTTGGAAGATGGGGACACTTGGAGGGTCTGGCATCTGCTTTGCATGCAGAGGGTCTCAGATTCTATTCTTGACATCTCCAGATAAGGCTGGGAATATTCCCTTTCAGAAACCCTTCAAAGGCCCTGCCAATCATTGTAGACAATCCTGAGCTAGATGGACCAGTGATCGGACTTGGTAGCTTTCCATGTTCCTGTCCACCAGACCACACTGGCTGTTGAGCCAGTAAAGATCAAATAGGTCCATTTGGACTCTTAAATGCCAAATGCTAAGCCAGTGCCACTGATGCTGTGAGTAATAGATTATAAAAGGACTGCCTTCATAGCTTTTCTGCAAATCTGTTCACAGCTACTTGTGAGCCAGAACAAGCAACGGAAAACATTTCTAGTGGGAACGGAAGGTAGACTTGACGCCATGTGAGTGGCATATGAGTGACATATGAATGACAAGTGGCAAGCCCCTCCTTGTGAGCTGGTCAGAATGTTTGGCTGGCAGCTCATTCTGGGCCATTGCCCTGTTTTTGCAAGACTGAGTCCAAGAAGATTCCTTCTGAATGCCCTGCAACATTGATTTCAAGTCCAGATCTAAAAATCCATCTGAATCATACGCCTGGACATGAGGTCAGCCTGAGAAATGAACCAGCCACCACTTGTGTCATTGTAGTTTCTTTGATCTGACAAGCAAAAGTCAACATGGAAGCTTATAAAGTTCACGTCAGCTCAAGGCCTGATGTAGGTCTTTGAGGTCTCTGAAGAGAAAGCAATTTGTGTTCCTTTTTTGTGGAGGGGAATAGAAAAGGAGAGAAATGCTAATTTACAAACTTAGCCCCAAATCCCCTTTGGCTGCTTGGTACGTTAAATGGATGGTGAGAGAATAGCTGAGCCATGTGGTTTGATGTGGATGGGCTCAGAGCCAATCAAAACCCTAGGCCTTTGGCATTGGATTGAGCTTCCTCTTTTAATGGTTTTGTGTGTGTGTGTGTGTGTGTGTGTGTGTGTGTGTGTGTGCGCTAATTAGTCTGGTTTCGTCTGCTGGACCCTTAGGAATAGTTTCCATGTTAGCCTATTGCATTTAGCTTTGAAGTTGTTTGGAATGATCTGTCATCATATTTCCCCATCAGCACATAAAAAACACTGCATGCAGCTTTAACCCACTGGGTACTGTCTCTCCCAGGAAGGCTGTAGCCAGTAAACCTCCACAAGATGCTCTGTACATGTGATACTGGTTCCCCAGTGATACTGGTGCTGTTTATCCTAAGAAAGTCTTGCATTGCTGGGGGATGTTTCAGCAGCCCAACTGCATAAAAAGGTAAAGGTACCCCTGCCCATACGGGCCAGTTGTTTCCGACTCTAGGGTTGCGCGCTCATCTCGCTCAAGAGGCCGGGAGCCGGCGCTGTCCGGAAACACTTCCGGGTCACGTGGCTAGCGTGACTAAGCGGCATCTGGTGAGCCAGCACCAGCGCCGCACACGGAAACGCCGTTTACCTTCCCACTATAAAGCGGTGCCTATTTATCTACTTCCACTTAGGGGTGCTTTCGAACTGCTAGGTGGACAGGAGCTGGGACCGAACGATGGGAGCTCACCCCGCCGCGGGGATTCAAACCACCGACCTTGCGATCAGCAAATCCTAGGCACTGAGGTTTTACCCACAGCGCCACCCAACTGCATAGATGGGAGCAATTCTGTGGGTAGGGCAACTGCTTATACATTGCCAGAGGAAAGGGATAAAAGAGGGTTTGCATGTGGTAGTTTATATGTTTATTTAGAAATAATCACTGCAATTAAAGTGAAAAAATCCAATATATCTCAACATAAAAATATAAGGAGAGCTGGCTGGATCAAACCTGTGGCCCGTATAGTCCAGCATTCTGTTCTCACAGTGGCCAACCAGACGCCCATGGGAAGTCTGCAAGCAGGACCTGGGGGCAACAGCACTCTCCCCTCCTGTAGTTTCCAGCAACTGGTATTTAGAGATGTACTGCCTCTGACAATGTCTTCTTCTTCTTCTTTGGCAATCACTCATAGCCGAGTAAGATTATCTTCCATAAACACTGTTTTAACAATCAGTCCATAAGTGACTGTGGAGGCCAATTCTGGATCCACACGTCCTTCCACAGTGGGGACATTGGTTTCCGGGCGGGAGTTGATCGTGGTGTGGATTTGCCAAGCATGCCTTCCTCCTAGCACGTTTCTCCCTTGCGTCCTGAGTTCGAGTGTCTTCAAAGCCCATGACGCCTTTGGTAAAGGCTGTTCTCCAACTGGAGCGCTCGCAGGCCAGTGTTTCCCAGTTGTCAGTGTTTATACTACATTTTTTAAGATTTGCCTTGAGACAGTCTTTAAACCTCTTTTGTTGACCACCAGCATTACGTTTTCCATTTTTAAGTTCAGAATAGAGTAGTTGCTTTGGAAGACAATCATCAGGCATCCACACAACATGACCAGTCCAACGAAGTTGATGTTGAAGAATCATTGCTTCAACACTGGTGATCTTTGCTTCTTCCAGTACACTGATATTAGTTCTGACAATGTAGGCAGCACATAGCCATCAGTGTTAGTAGTCATTTATAGCTTTGTCCTCCATCAATTTGCCTACTCCACTTTTTAAGCCACCCAACTTGGTGGCCATCACTGCCGCTTTTGGGAGCAAATCCCACAATTTAACCATGCATGGTGTAAAGAAGCAGTTTCTGTCATCCTACCTACATCCACAACCTGTCCATGCAACTTTCCTTGCAGGCTCCACAACAACTGGCCCTTCTGTAACCCACCAACTGAGGGTTACTCTACAGAAGGCAACATCTTAAGACATGGATGAGTGAAGGCTGATCCACTGGGGCTACTGGGGCGTGGCCCTCCCACTGAAAAGGTCAAGGAGTTTTTAACCACTTCCTCCTCAAAATCTCAAATCTCTTTCTGCACACATTTTATACTTTCTTCGGTTTACAGAAGTACTGCATTTGTTAATCTCCTGTTCTCTGGCCAATCAGCTATCTGCACCGCTCAGCCAATCCTAATACAAAAGTATAGCTAAGCAGAAAAAACACACGTGACTGATGGAGATTCAGTCCTGCTAGCATGGCTCTTACTCCATCAGCACAGACACTATAGCAGATACGGGAGGAGTTTAATTGATTTTGGGGAGACTTCATGGAACTGAAGCAAGTTTTCCTCAGATTTTGTATGCTTATTTAGTTCTTTGGCAATGGACGTGTAGGTGTAAACAATACATGAATTAAAAAAAAAACAATTTTGCCCATGGGGCAACTGCCCCTGCCCTCCCCCACACCTCACCACTGCTCATGTAGGTTTAATTTCTAAATAAGATGTATGAAGTCAATCGTGTCTGAAAATTGTACTTACATGAAAGTCCTTCCCTTGTCTATACCTTTGCAGAGAATAATTAAGGTGTTCTTTTTTACTGAGGAGATAATGACGTGTGTACAATGGCATGTTTTCCTAAATAAGTGCTGTACAAGTCCTATTTCAGTGAAAACAGAAAGGTTAAAATTGCAGCTTTGCCAGGTCAAAATGTTACCAGCCACCACTGACATGGGTGGGGAACCTGTCTCCATCCACATATTGTTGGACTCCAACTCCTATCAGCCCAAACCAGCACAGCCAATTGTAAGGGATGATGGGAGTTGGAGCTCAGTAGCAAATGGGAAATAACTAGTCCCCTATTCCTGCCTTTTCTTTCTCTTGCCTCCAGGCTTCTGGCTGTATAAAGGTAAAGGGACCATTAGGTCCAGTCGTGGCCGACTCTGGTGTTGCGGTGCTCATCTCGCTTTATTGGCCAAGGGAGCCAGCGTACAGCTTCCGGGTCATGTGGCCAGCATGACTAAGCTGCTTCTGGCAAACTTGAGCAGCACACGGAAACGCCGTTTACCTTCCCGCCGGAGAGGTACCCTTTTATCTGCTTGCACTTTGATGTGCTTTTGAACTGCTAGGTTGGCAGGAGCAGGGACCGAGCAATGGGAGCTCACCCCACTGCGGGGATTTGAACTGCCGACCTTCTGATCGGCAAGTCCTAGGCTCTGTGGTTTAACCCACAGCGCCACCCGCGTCCCTCTGGCTGTATAGAAGCCAGCAAAAGGTACTTCAGTCTTTTTCTCTCCCAGCTCTCTTTTCTTCGCTGTGTAACCCTTTCTCAGGTGGTTAAATCTCCCTGCCCCTGCTGTAATTCCGATGGTTATGACTGAGCCCATGTTGCTATGAAGCATTTTCCTAAGCTCAACCCTGAAACATTTAAAAACATAAGCTAAGCCTGCTGGATCAGGTCAGTGACCTAACTGGTCCAGCATCCTGGTCACATAATGGCTGACCGGATGCTGTGGGCAGCCCACAAACTGGATTTGAGAGCATCAGCACTCTGACCCACCTGGGATTGTTAGCAACTGGTATTCAGTGGCATAAAGCCTCTGGCAACAGAGGTTGAACATAGTCAGTGTGGTATACAAGATTTTAGCAGGAAGCTTTGAGACGCACATTGACTGTAAATGAAGCAGTAGGTCTGTCCTGAAACTTTTGCAGGCACAAACAGTATTGAAAGTGGGTTCACGTATAAACTTCCAGTAGCACCATAAGCACAAATCATCATGAATGTGCAATAAAAAGGACATCCGGGGGGATGGGGGGGGCTATGTGGTTCCCTCCAGATGCCTTCATCCAGGGTGTCAGCCTTTTGAAGCTTCTTTCAGTCCCAGCCATCACTCTATAACAATCTATAAATGCCTCTGGCATTCCCTCCATAGTTCACACACACTTCCTGTTTTCCACAGACTTGCATGAGAAGACTTTATAATTCGTATCCCTGAATGAGGGTGCATTGCATTGCACTGGGGATGCCAGCATCAGGGCACATGCTCAGTGCGCTGTTGGCTCAGGGTCAGAGCCCTGATGTTATTGCTGTTCAGTAGGCTGTTCCCACAGAGCTTTGTATGCAAGGAATTGGGAAATCCCGAAGGCGTCTATGGGAATGGCTGAAACGAATAGCACTGCATTACCCTTCTGAGCTGAGGAAATTCCCAGACACAGCTGCAAAATGTATGTACCAGAGTCCCCAAAGTGGGGTAAATTAATCATGATCAGACTAATAGTCTGAAGCCAAAAATTGTGCAGAGCAGAAATCATTGCACAAGCCCGGACATAAACAGAGGTAGCCTGGTGTGTTTACATTTATTTAATTGTCTTAAAAAGTTATTTCACTGTATTACACATAAGCAACTCATACTGGTTTTTATGCAGTCTGAAAGTGAATACCTAGACCAGGGTAGGGAACCTCCTTGAGTCCAAGTTGGCCCACAATGCCATTCCCCCCTAAGCCATGCCTAACAGCTGGTGTGCTTCATGACATCATCTAATGGTGTGCAGATTATGCTGTGTTGGTTGCGCATACCTCTTAGCAGTATAGAACAAGGGCACAGAGACAAATTGTGTGGGACTTAATCCCCACTCATTGGCTGATGCGTGGGGTTTAAATCCTGCTCCTTCGGCGGAATTCTAGGCGAAAACCTTTCAAATTTAACAGAGGAAAGCAACAACAAAGGAATCTTTTTAAAAGGACAGAGAAACAGGCAGCAATGCACACTGTCAACGCACATTGAGAATACAGTAGCTATCAGTACTTCCATCTAAATTAGACATATAAGTCAATATAAGCCCACCAGGTGTCCGTACAGATATCCATGTGAAGTTGGTGTTTATATAAAAAAATACGTTCAAGTGTAGCAAGGGCAGTGGAAACCTTAGATCACTGTATAATGGGCAGTTGGTATTTGTCCTTCCAGGCTTAAACTAGAAGTCATAAGAAATATGGCAACCACATTTCTCACAGCCATCCACATGTGCTGCACTGCCATTATATGCACATCTGGAAATGTGGCATCCCCATCTTGTGAGAAAGACTAGTGGTAGCCCCAAATAAAGGTTGTCATGTATTTTGTACATCCAAAATACTATGTAGAGAATGCGTGGCGGGGGAGGGGACAAGAAAAACTGCAGAGGCCATGTTTAGTGTAAGCACTAAGCTGATATCCAGAAATGCTGGAATCAGAATTGAGGGCATGCCAACAGTTATTTATTTTGGATGACCTTGGGCTGGTTGTTTTTCCTTTCTCTGGTAGGGGAAAAAAATCTTTACCTGGCAGGTGTGTGATAGCCCTGGCATCCCAAGCTGAAATCATTTGTGTCTTCTTCCTCAGGGGTGAGCCCATAGACTTGGGTCCCTAAATTCTTGCACTGGGAAGCATTCCTAAACCAGGGATTGGACCTGGGCCCTTATTCAGGCAAAGCAGACGCTCTACCACAACTACATTATGCTGGGAGTGCAGTGGGGAATTAAAATGGTGGCTAGGCTTAGCTATGGTTAGCTAAGCTAGGCTTAGCTATGATTTTCCCAGTAGTGATGTATGGAAGTGAAAGCTGGACCATAAAGAAGGCTCATCGGCAAAGAATTGATGCTTTTGAATTCTGGTGCTGGAGGAGACTCTTGAGAGTCCCATGGACTGCAAGAATATCAAACCTATCCATTCTGAAGGAAATCAGCCCTGAGTGCTCACTGGAAGGACAGATCGTGAAGCTGAGGCTCCAAAACTTTGGCCACCTCATGAGAAGAGAAGACTCCCTGGAAAAGACCCTGATGTTGGGAAAGATGGAGGGCACAAGGGAAGGGGACGACAGAGGACGAGATGGTTGGATAGTGTTCTCGAAGCTACAAACATGAGTCTGACCAAACTGCGGGAGGCAGTGGAAGACAGAAGTGCCTGGCGTGCTCTGGTCCAGGGGGTCACAAAGAGTCAGACACAACTAAACGACTAAACAACAACAACAAGGCTTAGCTGCAGCTTGGAGTAATCCCACAGCTCTGTTTTGTCCAAGTCCAATTGGTCCAGAAAAAGAAACATTAGAAAGAAAACCAGCATGGCCCTTGAAGTTATCCATCAACAATGAGGACACGCACAGCCAACCCAAAGAGGCACACAGGTCTTACACACTAGGATATGTATTTCTGTTTAAACTATACTAATTCTTTCCAAATGTGCAAATCTTCATAGTCATCAGTGCATGCAAATGTTATATAAGTCATTCTCATCTTTTGTCTTCTGGTGATATATTTCCTCTTTTTGGTGATGTGTAGCCACCCTACCCTACCTAACAGTTGGGCCGGTCCAAGTGTGCCTCAGACCTAAATTGCAATTCCAGCAGAAACCTCTTCAACACTGTCAATTGTCTTTCAGAATGGCCTGGTCATTCCAGCTGGAACTAAGTCAAAGAGGGGCAGAGCAATTGTTCCTGCAAGTGACATTCCTCCGTCACAGAATGTTCTGGATGCTAGAGACAGAGGAAAAAAGCAAGAAATGCTTCCATGCTATAGAATGGGAGGGGGAGGGGTGTTTTCTGCTTCTTCGCATCATTAAAGCCCCCAAGTTAGGAAAGAGAGAACAACAGGGTTTCAACTGTTTATCCTGGGCTCAAAGCTTTGTTTATGAAATGGGGGGGGAAATACATCTCTGATATCTCTTCCTGCTTGGCCAGCAGTTGTGAAACTCCTTGTCCATTGGCAATTGCCCTCCCATGCCAGGAGTCTATTTTTAACCTGTCCACATGCCTCATGATTTTGTTGTTCTTGCACATATGGAGATTAACTTTAAGAGTGTGTGTGTGTGTGTGTGTGAATTTGTGCTTGTTCTCTTGCATGGAGGAAAGGATGGGGGATAAACAGACATTTTTCAAAAGCCTGGAGTGGAGTGTCAACATCTCAACCAGCCTTAGGATTATCCTCAGTTGGTCTGCAGTGGAATGGTGGATGGATATATATATGGAACCAATTGATTTCCCCAGCTCCATTCTATTATTTGACAGGAACGTCAGAGAGGGCCTTCTTGGTGGCTGCTCCTAGGCTCTGGAATTCCTTCTCAAGGAAGGTCCTACTAGTCCTGTCTTTGTTTACCTTCTGCCAGCAGACAAATACATTTTCCACTGTTGGAGGCGGCATGATGCTGAAAACTAGTTGCTGGGACTCACAAGTGGGGAAGAGTGCTGTTGCATTTAGGCCTTGCTCGTGGGATTCCCCAAGGCACTGTGAGAACAGGATATTAGACCTGATGGGTTCTTGGCCTGATCTAGCAGGGCTCTTCTTATGTTCCTGTCAGAGGCTCAGGAGCAGAAGAGCAGGGGAGAGAGCAGATAGAGAGCGGAGGAGAGGAATCAGAGGGGAGCGTAGGGGAATATGACAGTGGACCGAGAGATTCCATGAGCTTCTCCAGCGAATCAGAAGATTCCCAGGAGAGGGCGCCTATGGTAAGGGCGAGGCGAATCCCAGAGGGGACGATCCATAAACAAGGAACCAGAGGGGAGTCCCAAAGGAGTAGCGGAGGAGTAGGGCCAGTTTCCCCACCAGAGCACAGTGGGGGGGAAGAGTCACGTGAGTCAGGACCATCTTCTCCTCCATCGGGGAGTGGGGAGAAGGAGGGAAGGCCAGGTCCAGCTAGCCTCCCCGAAAGGGGGAGCAGTGACACAAGTGTAACGGTCAGAAGGAAAGTGGGAGGCTGCGCGCGCACGCCAAGTTCAAATGTGGAGGAGCGCGGGACAGCAGAAAACCCGGATTGGGAGCCAGGTCCTAAAGCCCGAAAGAGGGGGGGGAGGAGTCGGGAGAATCAGCGTCAGAAGAATCTCGGAGGGCAGAGACTCCGACTAGCAGAAGGACCCAGAGAAAGAAGGAACAGAGGAAAAGGTGGAGTAAAGCTAGAATCTTAAGCTGGTGTCAGGGGGGCGGAGATTCAGATGGGACTTCTACGGTCTGACGGATAGATGTAGCGTTGCGCGCTGCACGTCTGGAAATGAGACTGAACTTCAATAAAGACTTTTAAACTTGAGCAAGAAGCAGCGTTGGTCTTGTGTGAGCTGGGACCTTGGGCAGCGCTGACAGTTCCTTTTTTAAATTTAGACAGGCCTCTGATCCATGAGCTGACTTAGAAAACAGGATGCAATGGATTTTAACTGCGGTTTTTTAATTGGTTAACTTGCATTTGTTTTATGTTTCTCTATTACTTTGCATTTTATTTCCATTTGGACTTTTAAAAAAGTGTTATAATATGTGTTATTGTTATTTGTGTTGTTGTTAGTCAACTTGAACACCATTTGCAATTTCCTCACTAATCTGCTGCAGTTCTCCAATCAGTGGGCTTCATAAAGTGCTATCCAGTATTCTGTGACTTGCTGCTAGATCATTAAGGACTCAGGTCACATGTGCAGGACACAAGTGTGCATAAAATTTGAATATGCGAATTTATAGATATATAATTGCATATTGAAGTGATTTTCGGGGGGGGGAACCACCCTATAAATGTGTTGTTTTTCTTTTCAAGGTTAAAAATAAGGGGGTGGAGCAGGAGATTCAGGAAGTCTCAGTGCAAAAGACCTAGGGCTATCTCCTAACTCAGAGGTAGGAAACCTATGGCCTGGGGGCCGGATGCAACCCAATCACCTTCACAATCCGGCCCACGGACAGTCCAGGAATCAGCGTGTTTTCACATGAGTAGAATGTGTCCTTTTATTTAAAATGCATCTCTGGGCTATTTGTGGGGCATAGGAATTTGTTCATTTCTCCCCCAATATAGTCCACTCCCCCCCCCCAACAGTCTGAGGGACAGTGGACCGGCCCGCTGCTGAAAAAGTTTGCTGACCCCTGTCCTAACTACACCCCTGCTTCTTGATGCATTCCAGGTCATCAACTGGAGACATAGCTAGATACACACGTTAAAATTAGAAGAAAAAAAGCAGCACATGTACACTGTGCAATTTTCCGAAAGAAGGATCTGGAAGAATGATATATTAGCAGATTATCAGGAACACCAACATTCAGGGAGATGTTTTGGTGGCTTCAGAGCAGCCATGTAACGGCTAGATATTAGTACAATGGTACCTCGGGTTACATACGCTTCAGGTTACATACGCTTCAGGTTACAGACTCCGCTAACCCAGAAATAGTACCTCAGGTTAAGAACTTTGCTTCAGGGTGAGAACAGAAATTGTACTCAGGCAGCACGGCGGCAGCGGGAGGCCCCATTAGCTCAGGTTAAGAACAGTTTCAAGTTAAGTACGGACCTCCAGAACGAATTAAGTACTTAACCTGAGGTACCACTGTACTGTGTTGAAATCCACTCAGTCATGGAGTTGATTGGGTGATCATGGTCCAATGACACTCTTTGAGACTCCCTTAAGGAGTTTTTTATGAGGATGACAGCGGTGGAGTCAAACCACGTGTGCCACTCTGAACTTGTTGGAGAAAAGGTGGGATACTACTAGGATTATAGGATGGAAGCTGCAATATGTGTAGCTGGTTCCTTGGCTCGTCTAGGCCAGTTTTGTCTGGTTCTCCATGGTTTCAGGCAGGGAACATTCCCAGGCTTTCCCTGGATAGGTAAAGGACTGAACTTGGGACCATTTGCATGCAAAGCAGATGCTCTGTAACAGCCCTCTCCCATTTTTAAAAATGATGGAGATCATTCCATCTGTATCCTTAAAGAGTTTTGAGTTTCTAGGCTAGATGTATGAATGCTGTTCCCCCATAACCTTGAGATGCAGCAGTCAGATACAGTGGTACCTTGGGTTATAGATGCTTCAGGTTACATACGCTTCAGGTTACAGACTGCACTAACCCAGAATTAGTACCTCGGGTTAAGAACTTTGCTTCAGGATGAGAACAGAAATCGTGCTCCGGCGGCACAGCGGCAGTGGGAGACCCCATTAGCTAAAGTGGTACCTCAGGTTAAGAACAGTTTCAGGTTAAGAACGGACCTCCAGAACGAATTAAGTTCTTAATCCAAGGTATCACTGTATTCTCCACTTGTTGCACAGCAAATTGTCTGGTGGGGACGGTTTACAACTCCTGCTACAATTCAACCTTGGAGCAGATAATTCTTTGTCAGGCTGAGGCCCAGTGACATCTGCTGGCAACTCTCATCTCTGGTAAGGATGCTTCACTTCCTTTAACTTCTTGGCAGCGCAGGTGGAGGCTGGCTGAGTGGGTGGGAGCTTCCTGAGAGCAGGATGAGGTTGTTTACTGGGGCACCATTTATCTGTGTGCCAAACGGGCTGGCAAGCAGGCAAACTGGATGCTATTGTGGCTGGCAAACAGAGAGGAATGTAAGTTTGGCACAGATCAGAAGTGTCTCATCAGGCTGACGTCAAGAAGAGAAACTGAATGCTATTCTGAGGGGCCTTGCTGTGTGATCTGAGGAGTCCCTGGCATGTTGGAACATGGGCTCCCAACACCTTGAGCAGCGGGAGCAGGAGGAGAGGACAGAGGGTAAAAAAAGGGCAGTCAGTGGGTGTGTGTGTCCCTTTTCCCATCCTCTGGACCTGCTTGGAAAGGCAACAAACCTGGAACTGAGTGTGGAGCATGCAACTGAATGGGGCACAGCAGCGGGCAGCCTGAGGAAGCGCCATCTGCCTTGGGCCTGCCCATGAAAAAGGAAGTCTGGAGTGAGAGACTAGGGTGATGTCTGCTGTTTCCGGGAACATTGTGAAACTTTCGTGGGTGAGCTGAGAGTTTGTTTGGGCCCTGAGTGAGAACTCAGAAGGCTGAGAGGGAGCATGTATCAGAAGGAAAACAAATGGATATTGATTGATATGTATTATTTAAAATGCATTAATGTAGCATTTTTATATGTAACTGTGCATTTTTGAAAAAATTTCGTTTAAGTTGTCTGTTGTTGCTTCGGAGTTTGTTTGTTTTTGCATACCGCATAGAGATACTTTAAAATCTATGAAGAGATATAGAAATTAAATAAAACTAAAAATCCAGGCTTTTCCACAATCACCTGCTGCATCATCCTGTCATCATCAGCTATTACTGGAGATGTCGCATTTGGAAGGCAATGGGATGCAAGAAGTGGACTGGGATGGGGCGGAGGTGGGTTTTGCAGAAGAGGTACTTGCAGCAGCTCTGTTCTTCGGAAAAGACAGCAGCTTGCATGCAAAAGGTCCCAGACACAATTGCTAGTTTATCAAGCATTCAGGATGAGCTTCAGCACCTGCAGTGTATTAAATGGCAGGCAGCAGTTCTTTTGGGAGTTGCATGGCCTGACTCAGGAGTGGAGCATCTGCCGGCTGGCAGCTGTGCCCTCCTGATCCCTCTCGGCTGGCCCAAGGGTGGCCCTAAGGAGAAAGAGCTGCTGCTGCTGCCACCCCAGCCCTGAAGATAGGGCCCAGGTGTGGCTTCCCTCGAAGAGGGAACCCGTCATGGCAGCGCCTGATTTCACCCCCTAAAAATGTGCCTGGGACTATGCCACGCTACGCCACTGTGAAAGACCAGGAGACCAACAGTAGATGGAGTCAGAGCCAATGACAGGCAGCATCAATCAATGCTAGTTTTGCTCCCATCCTCTCCCTCCAGAGTTCCACGAGGGCAAAACTGAGACCATGGTCGAGGCAGCCACAACACTCTGGCTGGCAAGGGCAAACTGAAATTGGTGGAGCAGTCCCAACCACCATGGCTTAAGCAGCAAAACATCGTGGGCTAAAGGGTGCCCCTCAAGTCCATTAACTCCAGCATCTAAATTATTTGAGTTGTTTATTTGAGTCAGAAGACAAAGCAGAGGCAAAAGAAGCATATGTGCATCTCAACATACAGTACAGAGTTTAATAAAATCCCTACACAGAAAATGGGTGTGTGTGTGTGCAGGAAATGCCATGCAATCAACACTATCTATGTGGCTCTCAGCACACATTTCTGTGGGGTGGTGTTTGCTGTGTGCCTTCAGAAGCCCTGAGCTGGTGATGGTGGTGTTGGTGGGGCAAACTTGCATAGCAAAGGTCAGGTCCTTTGGTGCCTGAGAAGAGAAGCCGGCTCTTTAGCTACAAAGGGAGCAACATTCCAATTGCATCACAAAAAGGAAAGGATAATTCCTGTGCCCACTTCCCTCGCCGTCACTATCTCTGTTTTGCTTTGTAGCTGGCTGTTTACGGAACAGGGGATGTTTATGCTCCCCTCACTATTTTTTCTTCCTGTCTCGGGTGAACTCACTTTTAATTAGCAGACCAGTTAGTATTGGTGGAAGTACTGGAGATAATAGCGCATTGGCCAGCAGGAACTCCCCCTCACTGCCCGTGGCAGTCCAAGCTCAGTCCCTTTGCACTCACAAGAGGCCATAAACACTCCCCCACCCTGAAAAGTGTGGTGGTCATGGGGGGAGCATCTTGTCACGCAAAGCCGTCCCCACAAGACAGAGCGATGGCATCTGCCCCACTGGGAAGAATCAGGATACCAGTACAAATAGCAGGAAGGAGCTTGGCAGGGAAATGGGTTGGGCATTAGGAAACTGATTGAGAGACTCTGGAGAACAATTGATAGTGAAGAACTGATAGGGTTGCCGGAACTCCTTAGGCTCCACCAGAAGCAAAGGGATGGTGCCTGGTAGATCAGGGAGAAGATTCTGTTAGGGGAACGATTGGGGCCACAACTCCCAGAATTCCCTACAAAGAGGAACTGGTTATTAGACGACTCTAGAAACTGTAGCTCTGTGGGGAGAATAAGTGTCTCCTAGCAGCTCTCAGCACCCTTAACAAGCTCCAGTTCTCAGGATTCTGTAACGGAGGGTGGGGTAGGGGGAGCCATTACTGTTTAAAATGGTATTATACAGATTTATATGTATGCTAAGGTTACCAGACGTCCCCATTTCCCTGGGACAGCCCTTGGATTTACAAATCAGTCCCCATACAAAATCCATTGAAGTTGAAAAGTGTCCGCGGATTCATTGAAAAAAAATCTGGTAACCTTAATGTATGCCGCAGATGTGGTTGGAGACTCAACATGCAGGCTGGTTTGGCTTCTGTGCATGGAATGCAGAAGGCAATGCCATCTTGTCCATTGCCTCAATCAGCAAAATGTCTTTGGCTTGCCCTGTATAAGTTCTATAAATAAAATGAATAAATAAATAGCAGAGACTCTCATGCCAAGTAGAAAATAGACATTTACCCTTTTCCAGCTCCTCATCCTAAGATTTCACTCAGCGATTCTAAGCCTAAGGCCAACATTCACTGACAGGCAAGCTGGGCCAGGAGGGGAGCCCAGTGAGGAGCAAAAATGAACAGAGAAAACAAGGTGGAAGAGGCCTGGTGAGGGGCATGGCCTGAGAAGAGAAGCTCCTCCCTTCAGCATAGGTCCACCAAATCACCACCACACAAGAAGAGACAGTGAGGACATCTCATTCTTCCTCATGCTTGGCGTAGAAGAAAGATCTGGCCATGTGATACTGGATACTGTCTCTTTCATTGGGCCGAGGGCCTTCTGGCAGTTCCCTCACTGCAAGAAGCAACGCTACAGGGAACCAGGCAGAGGGCCTTCTCGGTAGTGGCACCCGCCCTGTGGAACGCCCTCCCACCAGATGTCAAAGGAATAAACTACTACCTGACATTTAGAAGACACCTGAAGTTCCGGGATGATGATTATATCAGCAGGAACATCATGTCTCGGATTTTGGAGCTAACTGCAGTGCAGTCAGCACTTGAAACACCACTTGGAGAGTGGCAGCCCCTTCTTCCCTTGAGTGCTTTCCTGCCTTCCTCTCCCCCCCCCCTCCTCAGTGGGTGGCGGCAGTGGCACTGCCCCAAAGGCCAGGCCTGGGCACAGCTTGCCTCCATGCAACTTGGGAAGGTTGCAGGAGCTCAGCCACACAGCCTCAGTGAGAGAGCCTGTCGTGGGGGCACCTGATTGCACCACCCTCAGAATTTTGCACCCGGGGCTACTGCTCCTCTGTCCCCCATGCTACACCACTGTCTGGAGGGCCACTGCCTCCCTGTCATTCCTGCCCTAGGATTATAGACATGCTACAGTTATAAGCTAAAACACAGGTAGACAACCTTTATAGGCCAGGGGCACTTATGGATTTTTGAGCTAGCACCATCAGCAGCATCTTCTCTATTCAAAGTCAGATCAAGTTAGAATTCATCTGAGCCTTCCAAAGCACTTCCAGAGCTGAAAGACGAAGTGGGAAAGAGTGTCACTCTTGCTACTCCCTCCTTCAGCTCTGTGTACTTTTCAATGGAGAGAAGGGTAACCACACTCATCCCCTCGGTGACCAAAGGGGCAGGGAGTGTATGCGAAGTGGACTTGGAAGCTCTGTGGACACCAGGGGAAGATCTCATTGGTGACCATGGAACTAAGGCGTCATATACACTCCCCCACCCCCACCCCTTCTATATCTCCTGTCTCTCTGAAAATGTAGAGATTGGTGTTACCCGTTTGGAGTGGCCATCAGAGCTTAGAGTGGTCATTTTGACCTCAGGCTGCTTTGTTCCCCTGACCCCAAGCACTTGGCAAAGTCCCACAAAAACAGTGCAGCTATGGGTTAACCCCATTGGGTCTGTCCTATCCCAAACAAAGGGCTTTTTCTGTGTTTATCTCTGCCAAAGCTGTTATCTCAGACATCACCAAGTACTGTCATCATGGCATTTCCTTGAGGCCGTATTTCCATAACAGAGTTCTTTTCTGTCACTTGTGCAGTGGCAAAATGCCTCTTAAAATACCTGCCAAAAATCTGTCAACTCATCTGTCACCGCTGCTGAGAGGAAATCAGTCTGAAAGAGAAAACCTGGAGATGTTCTAAAACTGACTCCTAAAGTGATGCTTTTAGCTTGCCTTTGAAAATCTAGGCATTGTATCCAATGTTTGTCCTACTCAGAGTAGACCCATTGAAAATAATGGACATGAGTAGCTTTGGCTCATTAATTTAAACAGGTCTACTTCGAGTAGAAGTTACCGAGCTGGTAACTTCTCACTTTTTCAGTCTCACTGATCATTTTATGAAATGGAGCCCAGTCAACTGAGGGAATATTAACTGGACAATGGCAGAAATTGTTTTAGTGCTTTTCATTTATTGAGTTTGCAACACTAGCCAAGTACAGGTGGTTGGGGGGCCAAGGCTCCCCAAATTTTCAATGCAGGGGTCAGACCCCCCGCATGTTCGGCAGCAGCTGCACATGATCATGCTATGAAGTGCGTGGACATGGCATGGTAACGTCGTGAAGTCCTGCTCCCCTCAATCACAGGGCCTGTTCTGCAATCTTTGGCATTTTCTCTTATTGTACAGTACTTCAGTAGCCTTTGGCTGCAAAGTGGTTTATAAACCTGCAAATCCATTTCCATAATCACGTAATGGTGCAGCCAGTGATTGATGGATGGGGTCAAGTTCCTCTTCATCCTGGAGAAGAGTGACTAGTGGGGTGCCACAGGGTTCTGTCTTGGGCCCGGTCTTATTCAACATCTTTATCAACAACTTGGATGATGGACTCAAGGGCATCCTGATCAAATTTGCAGATGACACCGAACTGGGAGGGGTGGCTAACACCCCAGAGGACAGGATCACACTTCAAAATGACCTTGACAGATTGGAGAACTGGGCCAAAACAAACAAGATGAATTTTAACAGGGAGAAATGTAAAGTATTGCACTTGGGCAAAAAAAATGAGAGGCACAAATACAAGATGGGTGACACCTGGCTTGAGAGCAGTACATGTGAAAAGGATCTAGGAGTCTTGGTTGACCACAAACTTGACATGAGCCAACAGTGTGATGCGGCAGCTAAAAAAGCCAATGCAATTCTGGGCTGCATCAATAGGAGTATAGCATCTAGATCAAGGGAAGTAATAGTGCCACTGTATTCTGCTCTGGTCAGACCTCACCTGGAGTACTGTGTCCAGTTCTGGGCACCACAGTTCAAGAAGGACACTGAGAAACTCGAACGTGTCTAGAGGAGGGCAACCAAAATGGTCAAAGGCCTGGAAACGATGCCTTATGAGGAATGGCTAAGGGAGCTGGGCATGTTTAGCCTGGAGAAGAGGAGGTTAAGGGGTGATATGATAGCCATGTTCAAATATATAAAAGGATGTCACACAGAGGAGGGAGAAAGGTTGTTTCCTGCTGCTCCAGAGAAGCGGACACGGAGCAATGGATCCAAACTGCAGGAAAGAAGATTCCACCTAAACATTAGGAAGAACTTTCTGACAGTAAGAGCTGTTCGACAGTGGAATTTGCTGCTAAGGAGTGTGGTGGAGTCTCCTTCTTTGGAGGTCTTTAAGCAGAGGCTTGACAACCATATGTCAGGAGTGCTCTGATGGTGTTTCCTGCTTGGCAGGGGGTTGGACTCTATGGCCCTTGTGGTCTCTTCCAACTCTATGATTCTATGATTCAAAGTGATTGATGGCTTCTAAGATCAAGATGGTTGCACAACCATTTCAGCTTTTCAGGGAAAAGGAAAGGGGGTGGGGAAATCATTCCAATGTGATATCTGACAGCATTCAGTCACTGTGGCATTCAATGGTACATAGCATGCAATGGTACAAGGGCGTGGATTATTTATTAAATGACAGTATGCCCGTGGAGATTTTTCAAAGATTCTAGTGCATATGGCACAAAGTCAGTGTACATCCAGTGTACAACCAGCCGTCTTCCTGTTCATTTGTCTGTGTGTTTGTTGCTGCTAACAGCATTCCAAGCAAATCCACCTGTCCAGCAACTGGTTGTTTAAAAGTATCTGGTAAAATAAAATCAGCAGGGAAGAGAGTATGTAATTTCTGATCACCTCTTGCCCTAACAGACTGTATAAGAGCCTCTATAATAAAATACAGAGCCTCTGTAATAATACAATCTTCAGATGGTGTGTGGGTTTTCCTCCTATCTCCCCGTCCCCCTGAAACCTGCAAAATTCAGCTCTGCAATAGCTGCCCTGGCTGGCTCTTTGGTCTGATTCAGCAAAGCTCATCTGATTTTCTTTGGCTGCATCTTTGATCAGCTGATTTGATACCAGATGCAGTAGAGAACTTGATTTGCATGCAGAAAATCTAATGTTCAATCCCTGGCATCCTTGAATAAAAGGATGACAGAGAAGGTAATGGGGAAATCTGCTGCTTAAGGTTATGTAGGGAGGTTGCCGCCCCCCCGTGTTTCAAGTCACATTTGCATGTTGCTGTACACACTTGATGCGCACTCCCACTTCTGCAAACTCTCTGCCAACGCCCTTTTTATGAAGCCGCCACCTGCACATGTGCAATGGCTGCCTCAAATGTACACACCTCATCTTAAATGCAAAGTGAACATGGCTTACACTTTCAAATGGGATAGGGGTGGGGGAAGTATGCTTATTATGTTTTTACAAACAACAACATTCAAACAGAACAATAAAAGAAACGAAAATTTGATGACCGTGCGGAGCACATTATTGCAGTTGAAATGAAATAAACAGAAGGCCGAGTACACTTTTGCAGAAATCATAATGAAACAGATCCCACAAAGGGAGATTTTGAAAGGAAGAGTCATGTAGCAATGAGGTAGCAAGGCCACATCAAGGCATGTGTCACCGGGGCACTATGCAGAATCCTATTTTTATTGATGAAGCATATAAATGGTGCCTATAGAGCAGGCGTTTTCTACCAGTGTGCCATGGCATCCTGGGGTGCCTTGAATGATGGCCAGGGGTGCCACGGGCAACACTGGACACTGTCCCTCTTTTCTTTCCTTCCCTTCCTCTTCTAATGCCCTCTTGCGTCTGCTGCCCAAAGGCTTGCACAGCTGTTTGTTGCAGCAGCCTAGGCAAATGGTCCTCTGGGGCTGGCCAGGGGGTGCTGGTTGCCAAGTGGCCTCAAAGTAAGCAAGCAGGCAGGAGAGGGAGCCCAGCCAGCCAGTCTGCCGGTCCTTGCTGTTGGGAATGGATAGACAAATCCCAGGCCCCTGTGGAGCAGTGTGAGGAGGCACCTGTCAAGATGCTGTCAGCAGCTCCTGGCTGGTTACCCAGGAAAGTATAAAGACAAGGAAAGTATAAAGACAAGGAAAAGTACCTACGGGACCGCCTCTCCTGGTATGCCCCACAGAGAAACTTACGGTCTTCAAATAAAAACATCTTGAAGGTCCCAAGCCACAGAGAAGTTAGGCTGGCCTCAACTAGAGCCAGGGCTTTTTCAGCCGTGGCTCCGATCTGGTGGAACACTCTGTCACAAGAGACTAGGGCCCTGCGGGACTTGACATCTTTCCGCAGGGCCTGCAAGTCAGAGCTGTTCCGCCAGGCCTTTGGCCAGGGCACAGCCTGACTCCCTCCCTCGGCAATCTTCGCGGAGCTCTGGCCCAATGGTGGCCAGTGGCTTGAATTTAATTAATTTTATAATGAATGATTTTAGAGTGTTGTTTGTGTTGTACTTTTGTATTGTTTTATTGTTGTTAGCCGCCCTGAGCCCAGCTTCAGCTGGGGAGGGAGGGATATAAATAAAATTTATTATTATTATTATTATTATTATTATTATTATTATTATTACCGCCCTTTTTTATTTCAATCTTTACAGAGAGGCTATAGAATCCAACCTCTTGGATAATGGCATTGTCCCAAGTGGATCTCCACACACACACACCGCCCCGGTCTCTCCCACTTCCTCATTCGTCACTTCTACAGGTGCTGCTCTGTGCCTTCTGTCTTTGCACTCTTTGCTCTCCTACTTTTAAGGCTCTCCGGGTTCTGGGAGAAGGAGGGTCTGGAATGCTTTCTAATGACAATGTGTCAGCTGGGTGTTGTTCCGGCCCTCTCAAGATTCCCCAGCTTTCCCCCTCATCTGCCTCTGAGCTGCGACCTCCCTCAAACCCCTGTTGTAAATCTATACTGTCTTCCTCTTTCTCCTCCCTGGAGGGGGGCAGGAGGGGGAGGCGGTCTCCGCCATTCCTCCAGTCCCTGCCAGCACCTCTCTTTGGGGCAGGGGGGCAGCTCAGAGACCAGCAGTGGCAGCGGCGGCTGCCCAGAGGACTCCCAAGTAGAGAGAAGAGGCTGAGGGAACAGTTCACAAGGGAGGGTGTTCATAAAAGGGTGAGAGGCTGCCAGCTCTGCAAGCAAGGGGTGACATAACTGGGCTCCTGGGCCCCACAGGGGTGCCACAGAAAGAATGTAGTTGGCTAAGGGAGCCATGGACTCATAAAGGTTGAAAACCTCTGCCATACAGCATCAAAATGGACCCATTTTGTAATCCCTCTTAGAACCCTCTCATGATGAGTTAAACTGCAGTATTTCTCAAGAATGTACAGGTAGATATGGATTGGGGCTAATGTCATGAGTACATGGCTTCAAACACCAGCAGTGAGTTCTCACTGGAGCTGACGTAAGGTGAGGTGTCAAAGTCAGAGCAGATAATACTGACTAGATGACTAATGGCCAATCAGAAAATATTTTATATCTGGTTCAACTCTTTGCCCATCTTTCACAGTATTGTCTGCTCTGATTGGCAGCGGCTGTCTGGAATTCAAAGCAGAGACATTCCCCATAATCTGCAACCTGATCCTTTTACCTGGTGAGATGCCAAGGATTGAACCTGGGTGTCAGTGCATACAATGCATGTTGAGCTATGCCCACCCCACCTCCCATTGATCTGACTTGTTTTGGGGCAGATTTAGGTAGTTTAGGGTGTGTGGCTTCCAGGTACATTTGAGCCCAAGTACCTGTCTTTTGGGACATTAACCACTAAAATATGTGGTTGTTGCCCCTGAAGGCATTTCTCCCTCAGCTTGTTTGTCTGTCTCATCAGTAACACGTTGAGCTGGACTTTATCATGCCGGATGGAATTTGTTTCATGAAGTGCCAGCCTTTGTAAAAGAATGAAACAGGCTATTCTTAGTAATGAAAAAAATAAGTTTATATTTTGAGGGGCACTCACACACACACACAAATGAAAATGACCCGAAGTCAATCTTCCCTGTTGGCATTCCTTCTTTTTTAGTCCCAATGAAGATAAACACATTTCCATGGGAAAAGCAGATAAGAACATGGGACAGCTGGGATGTGAGAATCAAAGGGGATCGTGAACCACACTTTTTGCACACTGCGACACACTGCTGGTTGCCAAAAATAAAGAAGCATGATTGGAATATAAGGAATAGGCAATTGACAACAACTCATCTTTCAGTTTAACATGTTGTGTCAAGGGCTTTCCAAGCTCACTTAAGATCCAAAATCCCATGTCCTAAACAAATTTTTCCCTAATTTTTCCCTTCCCCCCTTTCCAAAAAAGAACACACACCCCGGACTTCCCTCAGCTCCTCTCTCTGGTTTTTCCATACTTATAATTCTCTGCATATTGTAAAATTGTCAAGATCCTTAACATCTGTCTATGTATTATTATTAATAAATTTGTGAGTGTTTATTCAAAACCTGCCAAGGAGTCCAATTCATTTTGTTGTTTCTTTAAGTACTTTGTAAAAGGTTCCCATTCTTCTTTAAAGTCACAGTTGTCCTTGTCCCGCAATTTGTGTGTCAATTTCGCCAGTTCCACCTAATCCATCAGTTTCTCTTGCCACAGTTCTTTAGTCGGGGTTTCCTCATTCTTCCATCCTTGTGCTATTAAGACTCTTGCCGCTGTTGTCGCATTCATAAAGATATTCTTAAATTTCCTTGGCAGGTCTTTCCCAACAGTCCCTAGCAAGAATGCTTCCAGGTTTTAACATTATTTGAGCAATATAGATATGTCATGGTGCAAGCCACTGGACTGTCATTATTTTGCAGGAGGGACTCAAAAGAACATCAAAACTTTAAGTAAGTTCTGACCATAATTGAACACGTTTGTAGGCAGAAGGGGAAAGTGCAGGCAAGTCTCTGCTCTAGTCATCTCTTCTCCTCCCCACTTCATTGAGGTGGTACATAGGGATAGCAGATACATTTGATTCAGTTCATGTACCTAAGTCATGCTTTCCAAAGCAATCTGCGAACCAAAACACAGACACCTTTCTCAATGGGCACTTCTCTGAATTTTCCAGCAGTTTTGGAAATATGGAGAAGTGAACTTAAGAATGGAAGAATGAGAATCTGAGAGAAACAGAAATTTTATGCTGCAACCTGTACACAGATTGACTCCTTCCATGAGAACTCTGCCTGTAAGGCTGGTAACTGTTTTCTTTCTTGGCCCTGTTTATGCCAAATCTCTGCAGATCCAATTTAGCTCAGAGCAGAGCCAGGCTGGTACAGGAATGGTACACCCAAGATCCTTAACAATGGCTCTTCCTTTTGGGTTGGTTCCATCCTTAATTTCCCACACCGGCACAGGAGACAAAAGCCCAGGATGCCAGGGGCATGAGCTGATGTGAGGGTGGAAATAAATCACTGTGCACAGGGCATTGTGTAAGGGAGAGAGACGGGAAAAGGTATTTCAAATATTCTCCCTTTTGTATATACACACAGGGAGGGCAGAAGAAGGTGCCATTTGGCAAAAGGAGTCTTAAAGAAGCTGGCTGGAGGGGGGAAATAGTAAAAACTGGAGGCCAGAGGGTAAGGAAGCAGGCGTAACATCTCTAGAAGTTTCTCAGCTGTCTCTGAACATACATACTTTTAGGAGTACAGAACAGTGGTACATGTTAAAGAGCTGTGATCTGGGGAATATAGCAGCATAAATCCTCACATAGGAACGTTCTGTAGTGAGTGGGGGTTTTTTTCAGGGTGGGGTGGTGGAGTAGTTTTTGTGTTAGGCTGTATGCCTCAGTCCCTTCTAATTCCTGGATCCAGCAAAAGTTAAAATCTAATGATATGACTTTAAAAGGGTAAAGGTAAAGGGACCCCTGACAGTTAAGTCCAGTTGCAAACGACTCTGGGGTTGCGGCGCTCATCTCGCTTTATTGGCCGAGGGAGCCGGCTTACAGCTTCCGGGTCATGTGGCCAGCATGACTAAGTCGCTTCTGGCAAACCAGAGCAGCACACGGAAACACTGTTTACCTTCCCACCGGAGCGGTACCTATTTACGGTATCTACTAGCACTTTGACGTGCTTTTGAACTGCTAGGTTGGCTGGAGCAGGGACCGAGCAACGAGAGCTCACCCCGTTGCGGGGATTTCAACCGCCGACCTTCTGATCGGCAAATCCTAGCAGGACATTGGTGGGGGGGGGATGGCAACCACCAGCACAAACCACCATTTTTTGTGGTAGCGGCCATTCCTACCCACCCCAAAAAGTCACAGCATGATGCAATATCTAAGGCATTCTTAGAAAACAAAATGGCAGCCATCAAGGGTAGTTGCTGAAAATGGTGAGAGAGGATTTTGTAGTTTATTTTTCTGTTTCTTCTTTCTTCCGTTTCTCCCCCCCCCTTTATTTCTTGTAGAGTAGTTTGTTCTTTTAATTGTATTGTGAAGACTTCAATAAAAAGAATAAAGGAGTAGTTGCTGAATACAGCACTGCTATAACTACTGTCATCTAAGGCAGCAGCAAAGTGACAAAATAACTGACATCTAAACAAATGACTTGAAAAGAATGTCATTTTTAAAGAAATGAATAACAACTGAGTCTTTAATAGTCAAAATAAAAGGCATATGTGTCAGAGCTATGGAGAGCTTTTCCTTATGGTGAGCCAGTGAACTGCAGTTGGCAGTTTTTCAGTGAAGTACCTTGCCCACCTGGATCATCCTGGAGAAGGAGGACTAGGCCTTCCTGTAGAGCCTGGCTTGGGCACTAAAGTCCCTCAGAGTTCCTGTGTGTTTCTGAATCCTCAACTCTTTCAGCCCGATTACTAAGAACATAAGAAGAGCCTGCTGGATCAAGCAAATGGTCCATCTAGTTCAGCATGCTCTTCACACACCGGCCAACCAGAGAAACCTGCAAGCAGAACAGTTTTCCCCACTTGGGACTACTAGCAAGTGGTAGCCAGAGGCACATACTCCATCCAACATTTCTGGTTTGCTACTCAAACCTGCCTCCTGGATTGCTCTTTGGTTATGAATTACTCTGTAGTCTCATGTATGGGCTTTGCCTATGGCTCCTTCCTGACCACAGTCTCTTGCCCACACAGCCCAGTCCTTGCAGTACTGAGATGATAGATGATGATAGATGATAGATAGATAGATAGATAGATAGATAGATAGATAGATGATAGATAGATAGATAGATAGATTTCACACCACCTCAATATCTTTGTTGAACTGCTGTCTTAGCTGTGGAACACAACAAATCTATAGGAGTATGACCTTGTGTAGCCTTGAAAATACGCAGCACTTGAAAATCCTCTGGTTTGCCAAGGCTCCTACTGACTTCCGGCTTCACCCTTTCAAAGGGTTCCTTGACCTCTTAATTGGCCATTTACTGAGAGGAGGAAATGGTGGCAGGCCTTTCTAGTTTCATAGCCTCAGTGGCTTTCAAGGGCTGAGGGATCAAGGCTGATGTCATCCTCTTTTTGAAGGATGTGTTCGTTTCCTGTGCCATCCCCTCCCTGATAATTGCATCACCATCTGGGGCCTTGAAGAAATGTCCCTCTTGGCATCACAATGCTCACTGAGCTGGAGGGGTGGCCTCCTTTGGAGCGTCCCCAAGCTGGCTCCCCTTGGATGCCCCCCTTCTCAGAATACTGGAAAACAGAGGAACTCATTGCTCTGTATTAAGAAAAGGAGCAGTTACCGTATTTTTCGCTCTATAAGATGCACCTAGTTTTTGGAGGAAGAAAACAAGAAAAAAAATATTCTGAATCTCAGAAGCCAGAACAGCAAGAGGGATCGCTGCGCAGTGAAAGCAGCAATCTCTCTTGCTGTTCTGGCTTCTAGGATAGCTGCACAGTCGGCATTCGCTCCATAAGACGCATGCACATTTCCCCTTACTTTTTAGGAGGGAAAAAGTGAGTCTTATAGAGCAAAAAATACGGTACTTGGATGCCAAAGGCAGGATCAGATTTGGTTTGCAGATACAATTTCTGTGGAACATGTAGCTCAGCCAAGACTCTTACGTTAGGGTTTTTGTTTTTTCTCAGCCTCCGTTTTATACATCGTTACACTGGAAGTGGAAAGATTAGAATGTTACCCTCTTACTTTTGGACTCATTTTTTAATGGCCACATCCGGAGTATACCTTTACAGCCCATGGATTCTCCTAAAGAACATTCGTCCACCCCTCACAGAGTTACAATTCTCAAGAGTTTAAAGAAAATACAGTTCCCATCCTCCAGGTGTCGCTGAACTCCAACTCCCATCCTCTCTGACTATTGGCCATGCTGGCTGGGGCTGATGGGAGTTGGAGTCCAACAACATCTGGGGGGCCACTGGTTCCCCAGTTCTGGTCTACGGAGACTTGCAGCTGCTCTCTAGTACTTTAGACATAGAGGGTTCTCCTATCTGGATTGAACCTGGGGTCTTCTACATGCACATCAGTAGCTCGACCATGGAGCCACTTCCCTTTCCTAAAGGATAGGAGGGAGACCCATAGCACTCTTCCATCCAAAGCTTGTCCTGTCCCATATATATCTGAACCTAAAGGTCATTGATCAGAATTCCTCTTGTTCACACAGCCAGGGTGGCTAAAGGATAGGAAAAGGGTAAGGTTTATTTTCAGTGACTATTTCCTGTTCATTGTATAAAGATATCTTAATCCCTTTTCTGTTCCAGATTAACTCTGCGACATTATTCGCACAACAAATGACACAGATTAGAATCGGCATTCCATCAATTCAATGCTTCACTGTTCTGAATAGATCTTGTTTATCCCTAGGCTGATGGCTATCTGGTATGGTCTACTTCTTTGGGGGCAAGTACTGTATAGACTAGGGACATGGGTGGCGCTGTGGTTTAAACCACTGTGCCGCTTGGACTTGCCGATCAGAAGGTTGGCGGTTCGAGGTCCCGCAACGGAGTGAGCTCCCGTTGCTTGGTCCCTGCTCCTGCCAACCTAGCAGTTCGAAAGCACGTCAAAGTGGTAGTAGATACCGTAAATAGGTACCGCTCCGGCGGGAAGGTAAACAGTGTTTCCGTGTGCTGCTCTGGTTTGCCAGAAGCGGCTTAGTCATGCTGGCCACATGACCCGGAAGCTGTAAGCCGGCTCCCTCGGCCAATAAAGCGAGATGAGTGCCGCATCCCCAGAGTCGGTCAAGACTGGACCTAATGGTCAGGAGTCCCTTTACCTTTAATATATTCCACCATTAGCGTGATAACGCTCTGTGTGTGTGTGTGTGTGTATGTGTGTGTGTGTGTGTGTGTGTGTGCGCGCGCGCGCGCACGAGTGTGTATGTAAACTAGGGAATGCCACTACTGCTCACCAAACCTGCCTTCCTGCTAATCTCTTTGTCAACCCCCTTCCCTACAACTAGCCAACCCTTCCTTACTCTACACCTGATCAAATCACCCTTCCTTTACATCTCATCCACCTTTTTCTTATCCCTTCCTGGTTCAACCAAAGCCCCTCCACTCACAGCTCTCCACCCCCTCCCAACCTTTTAAAGGAGAAGGAAAGCATTTCAGAGAGTTGTTTTCTGAAGTGTTCCCCCAGTGTTCTGTTAAGCCACACTGCATTTTACATGGGGAGGGGGTGCTTCATAGAGCAGTTGCCCCAATTGCTCTGTGAAGCTCTCCCTCCGCCCTTGTTAAACAGCTTGCCTGAGCCACCTGACCCAACTCCATCACAGTGGAGTTGGTTAGCTGCATTCTGGTAACCATGTGAATGGCAGCGTGGTGCCAACCATACATTTTTGTGCACATAGGAAGAAAACACAGGCACATACAGACATATGGGTTGGCTTATTTCTGTGTATCAACACTCCCACAAGAGGTGCCCTGCCTTAATTTGTTTTTAGCACTAACTCTAGTGCCATGCTCATCACAATATTGTTTTGCATTAGGCAAGTTAGAAAATATGTAGACAAATATTGTGCAACTCCTTCCACCCTGTTTTCCACCCCTTTTACTCATTTATTGCATTAATAATAATCTAACAGTGTGATGTCCAACTGTTTCTACCTTTACAAAGACCTCCTTTCAACATCTCCAGTGATTTTGCATGTTTGAACTGTTTCATAGTTCTTTACAAATGTTTTTTTCAAGCTCTCTGTCCCTCTCTCTGCCATCCCACCCCATGCTTTCTTCTGCCACTGCCAAAGCATTAACACTATTCCCACTTCATTAACAAACTGACCCCAAGTGCCAAACTCTAAAGATAGTGCCACCTTCAAAGTCTCTTGTCCTGAGACAAGCAGCAAACCACCACCATCTATTGGCCAAAATGAAAACTTGAGGATACTGTTATGTGTACATAGCAGGGAACTCCGTTGAAGGCAATACGAGAGCCATCTTCAGATATCTGAAGGGCTGCCACATGGAAGAGAGAGCAAGCTTGTTTTCTCCTGCTCTAGAGCATAAGACCCAAACCACTGTATTCAAAATGCAAGAGAGGAGATTCCAACTAAACATTTGAAAGAACTTTCCGATGGTAAGGACTGTTTGGCAGTGGAAAGGAATACCTCAGAAGGTGTGGACGCTCCTTCATGGGTGGTTTTTAAACAGAGTATTCTTGCTTGTTGTTCGCTGTCCTGGGCTCCTTTGGCAGAAAGGAAGGGATATAAGTTTAATCAATCAATCAATCAATCAATCAATGTTGCAGAAAATATCCGGGAGGGAGAACAGTCTGGAGGGGCTCTAAGCCTGCAACCAATCCTCAGCACATTTTTTCCATGCTTGGTCTTGTCTCCACTTGCCTTCCCTTTCTCTGTTTTTAATGTTAGGTTGTAAGTTCATCAGGCAAAGGACCTGTTCTCTTTGTGCAGTGGCGTAGCGTGGGGGGTGCAGGGGGGGCCGGCCGCACCGGGCGCAACATCTGGGGTTAGGGCAAATCCACGGGTTAGGGGGTGCAAATCCACGGGTTAGGAGGCGCAAATCCACGGGTTAGGGGGCGCAAATTACTTGCCTTGCCCCGGGTGCTGACAACCCACGCTACGCCACTGTCTTTGTGATCTGTAAAGCACCCCTAACACTCCCCATCTCTTCCAATTAGTATAGCAGTGAAACTTGGAAAAATAGAATGTTAACAATACACATATTTTTCATAACAGTCCACACATCCACCCACTGCTTTTATTCTATGGCAGGCATGCCCAACAGGTAGATTGTGATCTACTGGTAGATCACTGGCTCCCCCTAAGGAAGCTATAAAGCTTTGGCTCCCCTCCAAAACTGGGCCTCCTTCCTCCCCCCAAAAACCTCAACAACTTTGACCTGAACCCCTAAAAAGGGGGCAGAGCACTGCCAGTTTTTAACTCTGTGAGTAGATCGCAGTCTCTTTGGAGTTGGCCACCCCTGTTCCATGGGAATATGTGAAATTGACAAGATGGTCCCTAATGGAGGATAGTAATTCCCCATGGAAATTGCAATTGATCCATATGACCCACACATTGTCAAACTGGAACATTTCACATCATTTTCCCTTTCACAGAAGATCTGTCTCTTTTGGGGACATCCTCCTCCCATGCACATTCATGCCCAGAGAAGACAAAATTGCCACATACCCAACCTCTCTCCCTTACATTCTGAAGTGTGTTCTTATGACCAGAATAGTATTTACACTGCATGATGGAAACCTGATGAAGCAGGCACAACATTGCTTCCTTGTAGAACTATCTGGGAAGATGGGGAACTTGTGCTCCTCCGGACGTTGTTGGACTCCAACTCCCATCAACCCCAGCCAACACTGCCAACGGTCTGGGATGGTAGAAATAGTTGCAGTGCAGTAACATAGGGATGCCCAGACGCTCCTCAGACCTGTTGCAGGTTGTGGGGAAATGGCTGGCTGGCTAGAAGGCTCTCCCCCACCCTCAAATATATGTGTCCCAAAACAGGCAAAGTCATGCCAAAATCTTGTTTTGGTCCACCATCTTGATTCAAAATGGAAACCCTCATGCCAGGTTTGGTGATGATATCTGGAGAGGCTGCTGACCCTATGCCCAAAAAGTAGGCAAAGTCACATTTCAATCCACCATCTTGATTCAAAATGGCAGCCAAAACTCAAACTTTAAGAAGAGTGCCACCCCCACCCCTTGGGAACCCACATGCCAAGTTTGGTGACCCTATCCGAAGAGGTGTTCAAATGTATAGACAACAAACAGACAAATGGACAGACAAAGCACTTTCCAAAATATGTAGCAGATATACACACATGCACATACAATAACCCTTGGGGTTATCTGGTGTAATTAATTTATGAAATTTATGAAATTCACTGCTGGGAGATCTGATCAGATGGCTTTAAAATAAGATTAGACTAATTCATGGAGTCTGTCAGTGGCTTTTAGTCACGGTGGCTAAATGGCATTTTGATGTACAGAAGGGGCAAGCCACTGGGTTTTTAAAAAGCAGATTTTCCAACTGCACAAATCCCCCCCTCCAGGTACCCCATGCTTAAACAAACCCTAATGAACACAAGGTGTGCTTTGCTCCTTGTTTACACCTGCATCAATGGTACCTTCTCCATAGGAGCTGGTGATTCTTATCTAGTATTATACAGCAGCAATTCATTCAGTAACTAACACGTGCAAAACCAGGAGTACCATCAGGGTATTTACAAGGATGCAACACAACACCTTAGTGTGCCATGAAATATCAGTTGCAGGGAGGGAAATAGTAGGGCAGGTTGCTCCCTTTGTGTCCCACTTGTGGACCTCCAAGAGGCATCACGTTGGCCTCTGTGGGAAGCAGCTTTCTGGAAGAGAGGGGTCTTTAGTTGTGTGTTCATGTGTACTATTTATCAAAGGCTGACCTTTGCTTGAAGAGCAAAGTCTGGCTTAAAGATAAAGACCCCCAAGAACAAAGAGCAGGAGGGACCTTGAAGTTGCCCCTCAGCATTTAGCACCTGGACATCACTCTGATCAGGGCCACAGGCCACCTGGCCATAGTCTTCCCCACTGCAGTGAGGTTGTAGTTCTAAATTTGCAACTGTACATATCAATTAACATAGTCATACCTCGGGATGAATATGCTTCAGGTTGAGTGTTTTCGGGTTGCGCTCCATGGTGACCCAGACGTAGCGGAACATGTTACTTCCCGGTTTCGCCACTCGTGCATGTCCAGACACTCAAAATGATGTAACGCGCATGTGCGGAAGCGGCAAAATGCAACCCACAGGTGTGCAGTCGCGTGTTACGTTTGCTTCAGGATGCGAACGGGGCTCCGGAACAGATCCCGTTCGCATCCAGAGTTACCACTGTATGCACGTTTTATGCAAATCTGGCATTCTTTTTACCTCAGCATATGTTCCCCTCACCCCACTAACCCTGAACTGGCCCTTCTGGTAGCATGCTGCACATCTCACAAAGCAGGGTTTGGGGGGGAACTGAGATTTGCAGGCCCTGCAGATACCAATCCTCCAGGCCAGGCTGCTTGAATCTTGCAGCGTAAGGAATGAAATCCTTTTCAAGTTCCAAAAGGACAATTTTAGCATGCAGTATGGAATTCGAGTTGGCTTAAAGGCAGTTACAAACACACACACAGTAAAGAAAGGGGGGGGTGGATAATAAAATTCCAGAAATTCAAACAGTACTGAAGTTTTAGCCCCAAAGCAAGCTTCAAAGTGACTGCTGACTAGCCCATAGCTTCTTTAAAAATGTTACGGTAAAAAAAATGTTATAGTAATGTTATGATATATGATTGGAGTTACTGTTCCCCAGGATGAGTACACACACACATTTTTTCCTACTGTTTTCTTTGATCAGACAGGCTTTGCAAACTTTCAGAAGTACTGCACAAATCTGCAATCCGCCAGGTCCAATAGGGCACTTGCCTACTACATTCCACAATGCCTCTATCATACTAGTTTCAGCTCCCTTGGGAGGTAGGGGGAGTTATCGCTGATTTCCAGTCAAGATCACAGGCTCAGGCAGGATTTGTGTGTGTGAAAGGAAAAGGCTCCTGGGAGAAGAATGTCTTTCAGATAGTTGGCATTCTTTGTTTCCTTTCTGTTTGGTCTAATGCTGTCTGTTGCTGTGAGATAGGCAGGTTGCAACTTTAAAAAGTCCTATAAGAATGAAGACAAGAGATGCTTTGTACTGCACCTGTGAATCCATCTGCTCTGTTACTGGCCTTGTTTGCACATAATGCTAATTCATGGTTCATTAAGGCATGGCCAGTGATGTATTTCAACCATGCCCAGCAGTTTCTTTGGTTTACTCCTAACAAACCATGGTCTGCTGTTAGCTTGATTTGTTTCAACTATGGTTTGGCATTATTAAGCCCAACACCATGGTTTGTTTGGCCTTCATTAGAGTTTGGACATTGGATAAAAATGTTACTGTCCATTAATGGCTACAGTAACCAATATGGTAGCAAGTTGTTAGAAGATGGCTTATTCATGCTGGAATCTCTAGAATGTTTGGAAACATTTTAGGGTGGTGAATGCCTTTCTCAGGAGAACTGACGGTGGCAGGCAGATCTGCTGCATGACAGGAATTGGAGACCACAACTGTTATGGTATATTACTGTGACTTGACTCCACATTAATAGCTGGTCTGCTTCAATTGTGGTTTGGCATCACATGTGAACCCAGCACCATGGTTTGTTTTGCTGTCTCTAATGAAGTGGTCAAGTGTATTACAGCTGTGGTGATCTCTCATCAGGGTTCTCTTGGTCCCCTAAAGAGTTTTTGCCCCAGCCATCAGAGTTTGGTGGCAGAGGCTCACGTGCTGATGAACTCCCACGGGACAGACCAGTTTGGAAATCCACCTCCTCCTTGGAGCTACAATTTCTGGAGGACTCTTTCTCCAAGGCCTTCCTTGACAAAATCAAGAAAGAGGATAAAATAGATCTATATCTGTTCTAAGCACTTTTTTTTCTTAAGCCCACAATATTGTGGGCTAATTGACAGTACCATGAGCAATACCTGGCATTTTACTTCCTTAGTGAACTCATCAGCTTAAACTTGGACATGGTGACATTTATTAGCTTCTCACTTTGGGATGAAAGGAGAGCCCAGGACAAGGGAGATGCTCAGTGGAAGTCTGAACAGCTAAGGCTGGGTGACATTCTCTCCCCACCCCCCTCCTGCCTCAGTTCTGCACTTGGCAGCCACATGGTAGGAGCCATACAAGACCGCGGGTGATGGTGTGATTCATGTCAATCCCATGTTTAAGGCAATCCAAAGGCAATGGTTCTTATTGTCATGGTGACACCTTGTGCTGGCATCTGATCTTAACTTAGCTATGTCAGTCATTAGATTCATCTTCATCCTCCTTCTTGGAAATGGGCCTGCACATTCAAAACTTAGCCCAGCCCTAAATATTCCATAGCCATCTCTGAGCAGAGAAAATGGCATGCATTGGTTTCCATTTCACCCTTTCCTGCAGTGACTTATGGAATTTTCAGACAAAAAGGGATTATATAGATAGGGACAGAGAACCTTTTTTCAGCCTGAGAGCGACATTCCCTCCTGGGCTTTCCAGTAGTAGCTGGTGTCAGAGGCCAAAGTGGACAGAGCAATGCATGTAAATCTTACCTTGGTTCAGCTGGCTAGCTTCTACAGATGCCTGCCCACCACTCTCTGGCCTCTATTCAGGAAACCAAAAGGCATTATCAGAGTTCAAGAATGCAGGCTCAAACAGGCAAAAAGTCTCCAGGAGGGTGCAATGGAGGGTCAATGAAAGTTGTATCTCAAACCTCCAAGTGCCCCTATTTTCCAAGGACAACCCCAGATTTACAGAAGCCATCCCAGTTTCTGATTTGATCCTGGAATGTCCCGCTTTTCCTTAGGACAGCCCTATTTTCATCAAAGAAATGTTGGAGGGTATGGAGTTATGCAAGCCCCAAGCCAAGGAGATAACTTAAAAACCTTTAGAGGACATCTGAAGGCAGCCCTGTATAGTGAAGTTTTTATTGTCTATTTATTTATTATTATTATTATTAGATATGTTGGAAGCTGCCCAGTGTGGCTGGGGCAAAGCTAGCCGTTAGGAAACCGTAATTACTAGACCTGGCTTCTATAAATGCACGAAGCAGCACACTCTGCCAGCTTAGCTTATGAGCCAAGCAACGGGCTGTCAAGCAAAACCCTGCTGCTCACGTTCCTTCAATTGTTCAGACTCTTGGACAGCAAAGGACATGGTCCCTCAGCTCTGGGTCTTGCCTCCAGCTGGCTGGAGGTGTGTTTTCCCCTCTAGCTCCCTGGCTCCCTCTTATATAGTGTTGCACTATGCTGACAAGGCTGCCTGGCACATTTGTCACATCCACATGGACTATACATCACTGTAACATTCCCTATGCATTTCTGGGGGAAAGGGAGGTCTACTGTAAATATTCTCATAGCGTGGGCCAAACTGATGCCTTATCTATGAAAGATAACTGGCCAGCTGGTTTCAAACTTTGATCTTCCCAGTTAGTGTATTGTTTCTCATACTTTACCAACCATGTGACAGACTGCTATTTTCTATTGAATAAATGCTTGAATATACAGATTCACATTAACTCCTACAAGTTTGGGATACTAATAGCAAGCAGTGCGAGGTCTGGGCGTTTTAGGCCTTCAAGGGAGAACTGATGACACAGCCATCCTATCTCCTCATGATACAATTCTCTTCTGTGATGCTACATGCATTGGCTGCCCCTGAGCTAGGTGACCTGAAATGTCCCATCTTCTTTTCTTCCTGTGCTATCCAACCGCGTAATCAGTGCTTTACAAATAACTGAGGAGACGTGAGAATCTGAGCACAGGAGTGTTTTTGCGCAGCTGCTGTGCCACAAAAACAGGATGTAATATTAGCTTGAAAAACATGACTTGCCATGCTGAGTGAGCCCCCAGAAGGACACCCATTATCCCAGTTCTCTGTTTCTGTCATTCATTCATAACTAATGCTCCAGGCAAGGGACCCAGTGCACAGCAGGTTGGTAGCAGCCTCCAGCCTCCCACACTCCGAAAGGGACCTTTATTCTATCTATAGAAGTTCTGTTTTTAGCTGTAGTTGCTAATAGCTATTGATGGACCTTTCCAATTCTTTCCCCTGCTTCTCTTTTGTAGTGTTTGGTGTGAACTATCCAAGAAGTGAACTCTCCTCTCTCTTCCAAATCTGAAACGAAAATTAATGTTTTCCTTTGGACATCAGTTTCCAGAGCCAGAGGCAGTGCTCAGGTAATTAAAGACACAAGCTTTTTGTAACCTCGGTGTAATCAAAAGCCTCCATCTCTTAAAATAATTAAAATGATGTGACTAAAGGCCTATAGATATACTGTGGCAATTATAAATTTTAATTGCTGTGTCACTTAAGAAGGGTCTATGACACCTAATGGTGATTATAATCCCTTGTTGGTTTGCAGTGCAATTATAATTTTCAGAGTGGAGAATATTAGCAAAATATTGCAAACACGTTCATTTGTATTTCTGCAAGAAAATTTACCTTCATTGTTTTTCTCTTTCTTTTTGTCCTTTCATTTTAGTAAAGATTACCTATAGATTACCAATAAATAATATTTGCTGCCAATAAAAGGCCACTGACCCAGAAGATGCCATGGAGAGAGGCAGCAGCAATATCATCCTTATTTCTTTGCACAGAGGTTTATATGACTTTCTGTCAAAAAATCTTTATCCTGCACTTTCTACGGCATTTCCCTCTCACTTACCAAAAAAAGGCTGTTTTTATGTTTATTTATCTAGGGTTGCTTTTTATTTTTATTTTTGGCCAAAGTTGTTGAGCCAAGAATTTTTATTTTATTTTTTTTATTTACAGGAAAATACACACTTCCCCAATGGGTTGCCATACATCCAGGTTTTTCTGGACATTTGGCTGACTCGCAGGAACCACAGACGTTGGCAGCCCTAATTTATCTTTAAGTGGGCATGTTGTTCAAAAGTGCAAAAGCACTTTCATCCACAGCACAGCGCCAGTAAGAGCGGGCAGCGGCAGCAGGCAGCGGGGGCCACCGCGGGCCGGATAAATGGGTCCCTTGGGCCTTATCTGGCCTGCGGACCTTAGTTTGGGGACCCCAGCTCCAAGGAGTGTGTCTTAGCAGCAGGGCTGGATTTAGGTTTGATGAGGCCCTAAGCTACTGAAGGTAATGGGGCCCTTTATATGTCCAGCTGTCCTTTGTCAACAACAAATTGTCTCTGTTTTTTGTGTTGAATATATGCTATATGGTAATTTATGGACCTAATAGGTATCTAAAGCCATTTGCACATAACAAAATATGTATTTTCTCGAAGTAATTGTTGAACTGAAATACAATTAAGAAGAAGTACATTAAAACACTGTTGCTGTGTGTAGGTTTTATTTTATTTGTTTTTTATCTTATATTTTGGAAATGTACATCCAGTTTTGTTTTCCTTTAAATTTTCAGGGGGTCTCCAAGAGAATGGGGCCCTAAGCTATAGCTTGTTTAGTTTATACGTAAATCCGGCACTGTTTAGCAGCAGCAGGAGGAAATGAATTCCTTGGAGGCTGAATCCGCTGCCTCACTTTCCCTCATGGATGGGCCGTCTCTGTTGCTAGTTCATAAAATGTTCTGCAGGGGATCCAGCAAGACATCACCTCTGAACCTGCCCCAACCTCATTTGTACAGGAAAAAGCCTGAAGTGAACAGGCTGATGTGGGACCTGACCCACTTTTGCCTTGTTTTAACTGACACAATTTTCTGGCTTCCAAGGGAAGTTTAAACACATTACTGGTCTGCTCTCCTATCTATAGAACACCCAATAATGTATTTCCCAAAATGGTAGCAGCATTTGTGAATGAGCAATTGTTCATATACTTCTAACTGTGCAAGAGCTATTTCCAGCTCCAATCCATATTCAAAACTTGCACTGCATCTGAAAGTATCAGCTGCTGAATATTGCTTGTCTGGTGACTCATCAGTATAAGACTGGCAAATGTAAAATTGACCCAAGGCTGTAGGCACCGGGGGGGGGGGCTACAGCTTGCATTGTAAAATGAGAGGCAGTTTGGTGTAGTGGTTAGAGGCTATGGTTAAGGCTATGAGGAGGATCCAGATTCAAGTCCCACTCATCCATGAAGCTAATGGTATGACCTGAGGCCAGTTACCACCTCAGGGCCTAATCTACCTCACAGGAATGTTATGAGGATAAAATGGTTGAAGCTTTCTACCCGTTGGCTTAACTGGAAGAAAACTTGCTTCCGCCTTCCAGTGTTCTGGCCAATGAATGCCCAGGCACTAGGATAACTGACAATCACTAGGCCAGGGGTCGGGAACCTTATGTGCTCAAAGGTCACATTCCAGCATGGGCAATATTATTAGGGTGCCTACTTAGAGTGCTTCCATACCGTGGGAGGGATTTGTGTACATGCCTGGATTTTTTGGTTTGTACAGTACAGTGCTTTTTTTCTTTAAAAATGTTTAGGGGTACTCTCATTTTCCTACTCATATTGAAATACTGCCCCTCAATGAGGCCAAACTTAGAATCACAAAATGTCTAGGGGTATGTGTCCCCCTGTGTCCCCCAAGGGGAAAAAGCACTGGGTTTGTACAATTAAACACCATGGGGCATTTGCAGCAGCAAAACAGGACGCCTTCATCTGCCCCAGCTGCAACGAAACGCATCTCTCCTACATCAGCCTCTGCAGGCACTGCAACCTGCCAACAGCTTGGCCTCACCCACAAAGTCACTTTCCTCCATTGTCTCCCGAGACAGACCGATGCCAAAAGCAACATTTAAAGTGAACTAGAACACCTGTGTACTTTCAAAAAGAAACCGGAACCTCAATCAGAGTAGAACCAATCATCCTTGCCACAAGTGCATCTTCCACTGACCACCTGCCTTGTGCTTTGCTTCAGTGGTGTAGCCTGGGGGGTGCTGGCTGCACAATCGAGGAGGGCGTGAACCAGGCACCCCCCCCAAAGATCCCCACCGCATGCCCATCATGCCCTGCCCAGCACACGGGCGACCACCTGGCAGAAGCAAGGACTGGCGAGCAGAGGGGAAGAGCACCTTCCTGCCCCGGCCACTGGCAAACAGCGCTATGCCCCTGCTTTGCTTCTGGTGCTAATGCTTCCCTTTCCTTAGGCACTAGCATAATCCTGTATTTGCCAATTTGTCAACAGGAATAAATAAAGGAGGTTTTCAGCAAAGGCGCAGATTCTGCTTATGCAACTCATGCTGAGGTTAGGGTGGCCCTCCAGGAGCATCCTAAATGCAACCAGTTCCTGGCTCTCTGCTCCACAAAGCTTTTGTGCTCATTGCCCACTGCCTGGGGCTTCTGATGTCTCCTACTGCCAGTTTGCAAGCAGCAAATGAGGTCAATAATTGCATGCATTTTTGACATAGACTTTTGACAGTAGCACAGTGCAAGCCATTGTTTTTCTCTTTGTCATCTGATAGGAGGGCGTTCCACAGGACGGACACCAAAACCTAGTAGGCCCTCTGCCTGGTTCCCTGTATCTTCACTTTTCACAATGAGGGGAATGCCAGGAGGCCCTCGGAGCTGGACCTCAGTGTCTGGGCTGAGTGTTGAGGGTGGAGATGTTCCTTCAGGTATACAGGACCGAAGCTGTTTAGGGCTTTGAAGGTCTGCACCAACACTTTGAATGGTGCTTGGAAACATACTGGAAGCCAAAGTAGATCTTTTATGACTGGTGTTATATCGTCCTGGCAGCCACTCCCAGTCCCCAGTCTAGCAGCCACATTCTGGATTAATTGTAGTTTCCAAGTCACCTTCAATAGAGCATATTGCAGTAGCCCAAGCAGGAGATAATCAGAGTGTGTGTATCACTCTGTTGAGACAGTTCCCAGGGTTCTTGGGTGGGTCTGCTTTAAATGCATGGTGTGTGCGCAGGCCCACACAATTTAATCCTGCTGACTGCAGTATGACTGAGGTCCTGAAAGTAGTATGGCTCACACTCTCCCCCTTTGCTCAAGGCTGAACTAGACATGACAGCCACAAATCTCTTTCATACAGCAGCCATAGGGAGAGAGCACATTCCTGATTGGGGCTGGAGGGGTAGGAGATCAACCCTTTTGTCCCAGTGCCATTTTTGCCCATCTCCAAAGCTGATACTTAGGAACATGGGAAGCTGTCTTATACTGAGTCAGACCTCTTTTCAAGCCATCCAAGCCAGTTGGCATCTCCACCACTGGAGGCAGCAACTTCTACCAATTCATTATGTGTTGTATGAAAAAGAATTTAGGAACTTAGGAAGCTCCCTTGCACTGATTCAGATTATTGGTCTAGCTAAGTATTGCCTACGCTGACTGAAAGCAGATAGAGAGGCCCTGGATCGCCACATTTGAACCCTGAGCCTAAGGTCACTTCTCCCCACCCCCCACCCCTAATACAGTGGTACCTCGGGTTACATATGCTTCAGGTTACAGACGCTTCAGGTTACAGACGCTTCAGCTTACAGACTCCGCTAACCCAGAAATAGTACCTCGGGTTAAGAACTTTGCTTCAGGATGAGAACAGAAATCATGCTCTGGCGGAGCGGCAGCAGCAGGAGGCCCCATTAGCTAAAGTGGTGCTTCGGGTTAAGAACAGTTTCAGGTTAAGAATGGACCTCCGGAATGAATTAAGTACTTAACCCAAGGTACCACTGTAGTCCACATTAGTGCATATTTCCCTTGAGCCGAATTTAACAATTGCATGGCCAAAAAGTGAGTTTGTGTGTTTTCCTAGTTATTTCTGTCTCTTACATGTCCACGGCTCTGATCCCAACACCCATCTCCCTCCCTCCCTCCCTCCCTCCCCTTGTTCAGAGTTCGTTGATCAAGGGTGTGAATTTCAAGAAGACTCAGCACAAAAGGTAATCAGACACATCCCTGAAGAGCTGTGGGCAGCAGAAGGAAGAAGTGGAGCCCAGAGGAGGAACTGATTTGCAGTGTGTCTGAAGCACCACTGGCATGATTAGGAACTGGCTGGAGCCAATTTCTTTTCACTTGAGTAACTAATGCAAGCTGATTAAGGCATTGCAAAGGCACGCAACTCTCAAATCACTCTGAGGACCACTCTGACATTCGTATTTAAAACAAGAGGCCAAATCACATTTTAGCTGCGGAAAAGCATGCCTGCTACAATTTAAACTCGCCGTTTTCTTTTTAGCTGTTAACCACATTTTCTCTGTATTGTCAGGAGTTCAGCCTACACTCAAGTAGGACCCTGGCAGAGACACATGCCCGACTGGCATGTTATCTCCCTCCTGGTCTTTCGTTCGGGAGCTTCAAAAGCTTTCTTCTGCCTGAACATCACAGCGACCGATGCCAACTGACACCAGCACACTTAGGGATCTGCAGAGTCTTCGCAGCTTGCGTAACAGACCTCAGCAACTCAGCATTTTGGCTAATCTACTTTATTTACATATAAACACACACGGAGCACTGCAACATGGCTCCCTCTCTCTCTAACATCAAGCAGCAAAGAGAAAAAGAACAAAAGGCAATAGTCCCACTTCACGGAACACAAACATCCTGTCTCAGTCACTTCCCACTCTGTGGAGTCAAAACATATACCATCATATGATAGACAAAAATCCCATGACTGCAATTATGGAGCAGGAATTCTAACATGTATATCCCAGAATGCTCTCTCTCGCTGTCACCCTCTCTCACACACACACACACTCACACACTTCACAGGCATCTCTGAATCCCTCTCACAATTCTCTCTCCCTCCTTTCTGGTTTTCACTCCATCAATGGCGACTGTTGCTCATTGAGACTGGGGGGGGGGGGGAGAGAAGGCAAGGAGCATACAGAACTGTTGTTGCTGTTGAACTGGCACAGCTAAATGTTTGCTTCTGTAGATGCATATACACCATACATTTAAAGCTCCATTTGCCAAATGGGGGGGGAGAATCCTAGGAACTGTAGTTTACCCCTCAAAGAGCTAGAATTCCCAGTACCCTTAACACACTACAGTTCCCAGGATTCTTGGGCACAGTCTGCTTTAAGTGTGCATTAACTGTATGGTATGTATGCAGCCATAGTTTGCATAGCCCTAAATCCCATCTTCTTTCTCTTTGCCCATAAAAAACATCATCTTCTGAGGTCAAGTGAAAATCATCAAAGTGCAATGAAAGTCTAAAAGGGATCTGTAGACAAGGAATGGGGGCGGAGAGAGAGGTGTTACTTATTTTAGCCAAACACAAACAAAACACGCAGAATATGCAATGAGATTTTGTACTCTTATTTTAATGAGTTACCAGCTACAGTTATTTCATGACTTGTAGACAGACACATATACACCCTTCAGTTGACAAAGTGTGAGCCACCCCCCATTCTATGAGATGAGAATGTCCAATTTCCATGTAATTATCAGCCCATCTTGCTAGGAATGACTTTTTTATTTATACAAATGAGTTGTTTATGTCCCACCTTTGTGTCACAGTCACAGTACAAATGAATACTGAAAAATTATTAAACGATGCACTACAATAGCTAGCAATATACTTCCCAAAATGGCATCAGATAAAAATATTGGCAGAGCATGTGCATTATAACAAAAGCAGTGGACTATCTTCACTGGAGGTTTTTAAGCAGAGGTTGGATGGCCATCTGCCATGTATGATCTAGTTGTGATTTCTGCATTGCAGGGGGTTGGACTAGATTTCCCTTGGGGTCTCATCCAACTCTACCATTCTATGATTCTATGATCTGTCTTGAGAAAGTTCCCCCTGACTTCCCATCTGGGAGGATAAAATGAAGTTTGCGTAGTTTTGACACGAGTTCAGTGTGTGAGTTAAAATGTGGTGCCTTGCATTTTCACAACTCCTTTTGCACAAGTGTGTGTGTGTGTGTGTGTGTGTGTGTGTGTTTGTACAAACATAATTTGGTGGGTACCATATTTGGGGCTGGCAAGATTGCATGCAAAACCTTGCAAGAAGTACCAACAGTAGAGGAATGGCAAATGAAGATGATGGACTTTTGGGAGCTAGCCGACCTGACGGGAAGAGTCTGCGACCAGAAGGAGGAGGAGCATCAAGAGGAATGGAAGAAATTTAAAGACTGTTTAGCTAAATATGTTAAGATAACTTAAATAGAATTACTTGTGAGTAACAGAGTGGCCTAGGATTTAAACATGTGAAATTGTATAATATCATGGATAGAAGTCAAAATAAAAAGAAAGAAAGATGTTAATTGAAGAAGTAAATGTTTATATGAAAATAGTGTTGGAAAACTGCTGCAATGAGCTATATGGAAACTCAGCCAGGGGGATTTGAGGAAGTCACTCAACAATGATAACAAAAGTGGGATTATAGCAGTTAAGATAAATATTTTTCTTGTTTGTTTGTTTCTTTTTTGATATTGTAATTTGTTGTTGTTGTTGTTGTTGTGTTCGTTATAATATTGGAAAATCAGTTTTAAAAAATTGGGGGGGGGGAGAGATTTCATGCAAAACCTATCCAAGTATCCCCATTGAACCAGTATGAGCCTACAAGGACAGCATCAGGGAGTTATCTCTGAAGACCGTATGTCTAGGCTGAGACAGAGCCCAGGATGCCAGCTGGGAACGGGGTGCTGAACAACCAGTTTTCAGTGGTACAAGGGTCCCAGCCCCTTCCAGACAGCCATAGCCTCCAGTTCCCTTTACTCTATCTTCCCTGTGTTATAGACTGTACAAGTAACTGAGATTCTTCCTTGGAAACATGAAAGCACAGTGTTGTTCTTGACATTGCTAAGCATTGGCACTAAGGTGACCACAACATGCACCTCTTAACTTCTTCACACAACAATAGCCACTTTCGTTCTTTGGAATACTCTCCATTAAAAGTTCTTGGTTTTTCTCTGAAAGTTGCTCAGAGGTTTACACCTGCGCATATAAATGATAACTTGTTTGTTTTCTGCAAATTTGCGCTATGTTGACCCCTGCTCAAAATCCTTTCAATATCTAGCAACATCTCTGGTGTTATACACTTGGGTTCTGAATGTCCAAAACTGGGCAGAAAAATATTTACGAAACTATCCTGCAGCTCATCAGCCAGCCTCTGGTGGGTCATGGGATCTTTAAAACATGTTGTCACACCACTAGGGTGGCACTTGAACGCCAAATGAAGCCCCCATCACACACTGGCAAAAAAGTCCACCGGTGCAGATGTACCACCAGCAGTGCTCCATAGGGGGTTTAAAAAATGACAAATCAGGGCATATCAAGGCAGATGAGAAGAGCTTGGATGTTCTGTATCCAAATCCTCCTTTTTCACCCAATATGCACCCAGGAAAAGTAGAAAAGAATGCCAGACTTGAAGCTAGAAGGCTGCGTACATATTGTACCTTTAAAGCACTTTCAAAGCACTTTCTTTCCCTCAAAGAGTTCTGGGCACTGTTGTTTACCCCTCACAGAATTGACAATTCCCAGCAACCCTTCAAAACTACAATGCCTGGAATTCTTTGAGAGAAAGAATGTGCTTTGAATATGCTTTAAGGGTATGTACGTAGAAAGAAAAATAAAGCAACAGGCTGAATAGGGGAAATAATAAATGAAAAATTCTGTTCTCTTTTTAAATCCATATTTGTTTGGGCTTCCAATACAGGATTTGGGGGCAGGCAAGGGAAGACAAACTCCCTCCATATGTGTCTTTCTAATAATTGCAGAAAGAACTCACACAGCATGCTCAGTTCACAGAAATTATGAATGAGTGGCCACCCAAATATTCCCATCCATTCATGTGAGGCAAATGCAGGAACGGAAATGATCCCAGAAAAATCTCTGCTGATTCAACCCTCCTCAGGCATCCCAAGCTTTGCAAACTTTGCTCAGGGGTGTGATGTCGTTGACATCTTGCAGCAGTATTCCTGGTCCTTGTCCCTGGCCATGTCCAGCCTGTGGGCCACAAGGAGCTTGAGGGGGCAGGTTCTTCAAGCACATTGAATCGGAGGACTCCCCATCAGTGAAGATTTTATTCCGGGTACCAAAGCCACTGGTGCTGACGGTTGTCCGCTCGGCATAGACCCCTTGATGGACCATTTCATCAGAGCAGGTTTGGAGTTTGAAGGCTGCCTGGAAGCCCTTCTTGAAGTTCTCATTGAAGTAGCCATAGATGATGGGGTTGACACTACTGTTGGAGAATGCCAGCCAGTGCGCAAAGGGGAAAACGTAACTCGCAAGGAGATTTATGTGCTGCTCATCCAGCTTGGCATAGTCCGTGAGCAGCATCAGTGTCCACAAGGGTAACCAGGAGAGCATGAAGAGCAGAGCCACGAGCACAAGCATTTTGATGACCTTCACCTTCCTTCTAGAAACCGCCATGTTGCACTGACCTTCGTGAACTACCTGGTGCTGACTCACTGGGCCTGAGGACCTGTACAGCTTGAGGCCAATTCGGCCATACATGAATGTGATGAGGGTCAGCGGGACAACATAGATGTGGGCAAAAAGCACAGTGGTGTAGACTTTGCGCATTTCACTATTGGGCCAAGCCTCGTAGCATGAATACAAGGGGTAGGTCATGCTCTGATTGCCATTGTATACCATGTAGCTGTCCTCCTGCTGAGCCACTGTGAGCTTGATAGCAGAGGGACACATGATGGTAATGGCCAGTACCCAGATGATGGCAATGGTATTGAGCGCCTGGAAGAGGCTGAGCTTGGATTTAAATGGGTAGACAATGCAGCGGAACCTGCAGAGGAAAAAGGGAGGAAGAATACAAGTAGGGGAATGATTACTATTCAAGAAGGGAGGAACAAAAAAAGACGCTTCTATCTGGCCCAAATGGGCCATTCTGAGGGGCAAGGAAATAAAGAGGCTAAGCTGGCCTCAACCACCATAATTTAAGATTATTTGTTTATTATTTGCATTTATAGACAGCCTCCTGTCTGAGATATCAAAGTGGTTTACACTAGGTAAATAAATATAAATGCAGATTTACACCAGGTAAATAAATATAAATGCAGAAAAGACTTTGCAAAACAAATATTCATACATAAACACACTATTAATATCAATGAAATCGGAGAGCATTACAAGGCAGCATAATGTAAAATTCCAACCCACATGCCTCATTCACCATCCATTCTGTGCAACCACAACACTCATTCGCTACCTCAAACATTATCTCTATCCCCCAACTGCTCATGCTCAACAGTATTAACCTACATGCAAAGGAAATAATAATAATAATAATAATAATAATAATAATAATAATAATAATAATAATATTTTATTTATATCCCGACCTCCCCAAACAAAGCCGGGCTCAGAGCGGCTAACAACAGTAAAATGATACAACATTCTAAAATGGTGGATGAATCCTCTAATCCAGTCTTCACCAATCTGATGCCCTCCAGATCTGTGCTGGCTGGGGGCTAATGAAACTTCACAACTGCCAGAGGGCACCATGTTAATGAAATGAGGTACCATGGGGTGTTGATCAGATGATTGGGAAAATGAATGCCTTGACCTTTAGCACAGAAGAGTGAATAAATTGTATTCCGTAGATGGGGTGCCACCACAAGGTCCCATCCCACAAGGTCTCATCCCACATCATAGCATGTCACTGGCATTTCATTCTCAGTCCTGCAGCTTTATAAGCTCCTTGACACTGTGTCCAACATGAGGATGGAGCAAGTGGGGAAGACCTACTACTTTGCTGTCAGTCATGCAACTATTTAAAACACAGGAGGACTGCTGTCACAATAAATTTGGCAGTCCCAAACGCCTGTATTTCCTTTAATAAAGTGCTCCATCTCTTATTGTTTCCACTTAGCATCATTTGGCCTCAGGATAGGACTCTGACCAGGAAGGGGCCAAGCAAATACCCTTTTATCAGGACTCAAGGTCTTCAGCATCTCCACCCGCTAAGCCTCCCTCACCACAGCTCACAGATTGTCGGGTCACTGCTGCTGGGGTGGGTGACATATTCAGTGATTGCATGGGACAAGTGACAGTCCCCATGGACAGGTCATATGGGTGAGCTGACCCAGTCCTATCCACTGAACTGAGAACAGACACCTCATAACACATTAAGCATCTGACCTATGGAACTTGGCTCATTTGTTTGAAAGAAGGGTGATGGGCATCACTTTCCTCCTTCCTTGGCCCCAAAACATGCATGGGAACTGAGCTTGATCCCACAGCAAACCTGTGTGTTCTCCCTTTCTGGCAAGGGTGGGGAGCTGGTGGCCCTCCAGATGTTGCTAGACTCTGACTCCCATCATCCCTTTCTACTGGCCGTGCTGGCCGGGGCTGTTGGGAGCTGGAGACCAACATCTGGAGTGCTTCCTGCTCCCCATTCCTGCTTTAGGACCTCACCTTTTTCTTACCTTTCCACAGCGATTGCCACCAGAGTGAAGACAGATGACGAAACAGACATGCCCTGCACCAGTCCGCTCATCTTGCAGATGCTGTTGCTGAAAGGCCATCCTAGGAGGAAGCAAGAAGTTGGGGGCCATGAGACAGAGTTCATCAGACATTAGAGAGAGACTAGTTTTACCAGCTGATTCTATCTATTTAACATGCAGGTGGTCTCTGTCCACTGTGAACATCTCATCACCAATACATCTCCAGCATGGCTCAGCTGCTTTTCAAAAAGTGAGAAGCAGTTTAGAGGAGGTTATGATTTGCACAGCAGCAGGAGAGAATGATGCTTAATCTTTTCCCTGCTGACCATTTAGAAAAAAGGGCAGGCAAAAGTTAACATGGTAGAGTTGTAAAAAATTATGCATGGCATCAAGAAGTGGAAAGGGAAAAGTTTTTCTCCTTTCATAACCCTCGTGGACTCCATGCAGCTGAATGTTGAAGCATTCATGGCAGGCAAAAATAAGGACTTCTTCACACTGTGCATAGCCAAAAACTATGGAAATTCACTCACACAATGGCCATTAACTTTGGTGCCTTTCAAAGAGGATTATGTTATTTTGTGTTTTTATATTGTGATTTTATACCTGCGGGTATAGGGCAATATGCAAATTTAATAAATAATAATTACTATTATTCTCTACTCAAAGTCCCACTCTTCCAAGCAGCTTTCTGTTTTATCATGATGTCAAGTCAACATTCAGCATGAAAGTGAGGGTTGTACGAATCAGCTCTTACACCATCATCATCATCATCACCATCATTAATAATAATTACATTTCTAAACCACCCTTCATTGTGTTGTGGGGTTGGATCAAGGCCAGTTGGGTTGTAGCCAACTAAGCTCTATGTAGAGTAGACCCATTAAACCTATGTCATGTGCATTGATTTCAGTGGGTCTTCTCTGAGTATGACTATTGAAAGTTACCCATTGAAATTAGTTTCATTTGGAATAAATGGGGCTGAATTTAAGCCCTGACTAACCTTGCCCCCTTGAATCCAGTGGGAGGTAAGTGCAACCAACTTAGCCTGGGTCCAACACATGATCTGGGAACATTTCCCTCTTTCCCCATAAGAACATAAGAAGCCAAAGGTCCATGTAACCCACAGCAAACCATGTGCTTCTGGGAAGATTGCAAGGGGCCATGAAGGTGAATTTTCCCCCAGAAACCAAGGGGCTGCACTTAGCCATCCTATGCCCCCCACACCTTTTCGCTTACCTGTGATCAAATTGTCAACTAGTGTGGTAGGAATACAGAAGATGCCCACCAGCAGATCACTGATGGCCAGGTTGAGAATGAAGAGGTTGGTGACTGTCCTCATCCGGCTATTTTTCAGTACAATGAAACAAACCAGGCTGTTCCCAGCCATGCACAAGGCAAAGATGAACAGGTAAGCGACAATGTAGATGGCGGCAACAGGTGGTGAGTGCGAGTAGTATGGGGAATAAGTCATGTTCCTTTTGGGATTTCCCAAGGAGTAGGTTGTTTGGTTAGTGCTGCCTTCAGGGGTCTCCATAGTGTGGCAAGAATTTGGCTCTCACCTGGGAAACATGAAAGAGAAATCACAAGTTAACGTGGATGGTTTGAATAAGGGGAGCCTTGCAGGTACAAAATTGGGATGCACCTGCTTGTGCTACTATTATGAAAGGGCTCCGCTTCAGCTTTTTCATTGCTGAAACAACTGTGTTTCCCAGAGCATAGGCAACGTCCTGCCCTGGGGCCAAACTGTACATTGTCCCATTTTACCTTGTTTCCAGCCTAAACCTCCCCTTGTTTGGCTGACCCCTGCAGAGCAGAACATCAGTTGCCTTAGGCTTTTCACAACTGATGTTGAAAAGGCTGCCCCAGAGACATACACATACGTAGGGAACCCATTACGTCACTTCTTGTTTTGCCCATCCCATCCAACACCTGATGAGGCTCCTTCTCTTTCTCCAGAGGGAATAACTGCAGAGCAGTGCTTTCTGGGTGCTTGCAGGCATGCAGATCAGTTGCAGGTCTTCTACTGCGATTGCTGCAGGGAAGCGCCATCTTCTCCGCAGCCTGTGTGCCATCTCGAAGAAGAATGGCCTTGTTGCAGCTAAAAACAAACAGACAAACACAGCAACATTGTGCCCAAATCCACCTTGTCATTCTGTCAGCAATGCATCTGAAAACTGCAGACATGAGAGAGGTGCCCCTGCCAGATTGCAGACAAATAGGCCCAGGGACTTTTGTACTAGGCACCTTTAAAGTTGATGTTTGGGTGGGAAGACCTAAAAGGGATTCACTTTCTGGATTAAAGCATTCAACTCATACTGCTCCATACCAATCCTGCATCACCTCTGACAAGCCCCTAATTCCCCCTGAATCCATCCGGATCTACTGTGCACCTCTATTTTTTATTATTACATATTAAACTATGGCATTCATTTAATTGCTAATTGTAACCAGCCCACGTATTGATGGAAGTCAATATTTAAACATTTTAATGAATAATTAAAAGCAAACAAAAACGTAAATAGGCCTAATGTTTTTGGTAATAGGTTTTCATTTTTACACCACCCAGGACTGGCTCTAGGTTTAACAGTGCAGTGGGCAAAGCATCCTCTGGTGAACCCCTTACTCTGTTCGTGGGTCTTCACAAGCTTACCGGGTAGTAGCCATGGGCACAGTAGCACTCCAAGCAGCACTGAGTGGTTGGGAGCTGCCATTATAATTTCCCATAATTCCTCCAAAGTAATGCTACATTGGGGTCATTCTTGGAAATCAACATGGCACCCAGACACTCTGAGGATTAGGCCATATAGCGAGAGCCAGCCCCCAGAGCAAATGTGAGCAAATGGCCCTGCTTCAGCAAGTTGAGCCATGGCAGCTGTCCAAGGTGCTGACCCCACTGCTGACCCTGACCCATGAAGCAGTGCAAATGGGGCAGTGGTTTTTCTGAGAGCTTCTACTGCTGTGATGTTTAAATGGTTCCTGAAGACAGAGACTGCATACTCTGAGGCACTTGCAGGAAACCTGCCACGATATGGACAGCTTAATTTGGAATGCATTGAAATGAGGTAAACAGCTTTTTAATCACCAGGCAAGATTTTAATGAGAAGAACAAGAACAAGAGGAAATGCACCCAGGAGTGAAGACTTAATGCCCACCACAACTGGCATTCCATTGCTGCTCTATTTGTCTAATTAGCTTAAGTACCTAATGAAAGCAACCGGTCTACAATTATCTGGGGGTGGGTGCCATTCAGCCTTGTAATTATTCTCCTGTTTAATAAGCAGGTGTCGAAAGGAAGGAAGGAAGGAAGGAAGGAAGGAAGGAAGGAAGGAAGGAAGGAAGGAAGATCAGATCTCCCCATCACATTTCCCAGGTCTAGAAAAACACATCTTTGTCAAAGGAGTGTTCTTTCTCAGCGGTCGGTCACTTTCTTAGTATTTCAAGGGAAACTAATTTTTGAAAGTGCACAAAAGCTTTTCTCCAGCAACCAAGTGCACTTTCCTTTTCCTCAAGTCTGAACACAGGTGGCTGAGATGAAGCAAGAGCATATGGAAGAATCAAAAGCCTTGCTCTTCTGGCAATATAAGCATTTATCAAGAAGCCTGTACTTCTGCGACCTATAGGGCAAGGTGGAAAGACCAGATATTCTATTCAGATAGGGCTGTCTGCATGCCAGCTGCTGCCCCCACTCCAGATTTTGAACCTAAAAACCTGAATTCCATGTCAAGGAAGTGCATGTTCTGAGATCAGAAAATGATTAAGCATGGATAGATTTGGTTATTTAACATAATGTTGTTTTGCTCAGGCTGTTTAAATGGAATATAGCTATGTTGTTTATTAAGCAAATGTCTTGCTGAGCTGATTTGAATCGTCTCTTAATTGCTTTGTACTGTACTCTTGAATCTATTATAAACCATCAAGGCATCAGTTTGATTGAATTGCAAGGTACAGATCTTTAAAACCAACCAAACAAGCATTTAATTACTCCAATATTTTGTGTGATAGGATAGAATGAAATAGAAGGAAGGCTTTAGAGATAGAAGTATTATAGAGTTGTAGTCAGTTAAGACTGACTCAGAGTAAACCTATTGAAATTGATGGATATCATTTAGTCATCTCTATTTCATCTCAGTGAGTCTACTCTGAATATGACTAGTGTTGGATGCAACCCATAATAATAAACCCCAATCAATTCCATGTTTTGCCTTAGATTTTTGAAATGCATTGACTGCTCTTTAAGCAAAGTCAGTGCTTTTCTGTGTGATCTCTGTATTTCTTGTAAGCAAGTAAGATGTTGCAGCAAACCTAGACATTTTGTAAATGCAGGCAGTTCCATCACAGACTCTAAAAGGCAGACCCCAGGCCCCTCACAATCGCACTGAGGAAACTGATGGCAACATTTTACGTGCATGTACCCATGGCTTAGTGACAGCCATAAACCCAAACAACTATTCTACACGATCTTCTGCAACATTGCCAATGACCCTTTAGCACACCTCTGAATGATGCACCAGATCATTGATCTCTGCGTTCCAAGGAACTCTAAGAGTATGCCTGGAATTTTGGGGTGAGAGCATGCAGTCTGCTCCTCATGACACGATATGTTTGTTTTAGGACTTGCCGATCAGAAGGTCAGCAGTTCGAATCCCTGTGACGGGGTGAGCTCCCGTTGCTCGGTCCCTGCTCCTGCCAACCTAGCAGTTCGAAAGCACGTCAAAGTACAAGTAGATAAATAGGTACTGCTCCGGCGGGAAGGTAAACAGCGTTTCCATGTGCTGCTCTGGTTCGCCAGAAGCGGCTTAGTCCTGCTGGCCACATGACCCGGAAGCTGTACGCCAGCTCCCTCAGCCAATAAAGCGAGATAAGTGCCGCAACCCCAGAGTCGGCCACGACTGGACCTAATGGTCAGGGGTCCCTTTACCCTTTACCTATGTTTCCAGTGGGAAGGAAATTGGGGTTTTTTCTGACTCCATAGTGCAACACCACATGGAATGTGGTACACGTTTCTGGTTACAGCAAATAGACATGAATATTGTCAAACTGGAGCAGGTGCAGAAAAAGACAACCTCAGATACAGCTTATCCCACCCACCTGCCAAAATCCCTTGTGCAATGATTCCCAAGCACCCAAAATCCAGCTGGGAACCTTGTGCACCCAAACAGGACAGGATTGGCATCCAGGGATGTCAATCCTGCTTTCTGTCTGGTTTGGGTAATGTCTGCTGATTAATAGCCGGGTGTGGTTTCAGGAAAACGGGCTCATGGGCCTAAATGGAACCACTGGCAGGTCAACATTGGCCTGTTGACCTCATGCTCACTTCCCCTGCACTAGGACAACAGAGCCCTTTATTCCACTTCAATTGTGCAAACCTAAATTTCTGGTCCCCTTCATGAATCACTGCCTTGTTGTGGCGAAGGGGCTTGAATAACTCCAAGAAACTATGAGCTATTCCGTGCAGGGCCACCCAAGACAGACAGGTCATAGCAGAGAGTTTAGAGGTCCAAAGTCACAAGGTGGTTAGATTGGTCTCAACTAGAACCAGGGCCTTTTCAGTACTGGCCCCGACGTGGTGGAACACTCTGTCACAAGAGACTAGGGCCCTGCGAGACTTAACATCGTTCCGCAGGGCCTGCAAGACAGAGCTGTTCTGCCTGGCCTTTGGTTTGGACTCAGTCTGACCCTTATATTTCCCTCCCCTTATGGTTTTGATCTATGGGCTACTTTTAAAATGAGGCTGCATTTTAAATTGCATTTTAACCTGTGTTTTAAATTGGGTTCCCCCGCCCCATTATGTTTTTATTGTAATTTTTACTGTTGTTAGCTGCCCTGAGCATGGCTCTGGCCGGGGAGGGTGGGGTATAAATAATAAATAATAATAGTAATAATAATAATAATAATAATAATAATAATAATAATAATAATAATTAGACTAAATGTGATCCACCTGGAGAAGGAACTGGCAAACCACTCCAGTATTTTGCCAGGAAAACTCCATGGACATAAAAAAGGAAAAGCTTTGAGAAGAAAGTGAGAGTTTCCAAGGCATGCTCTGGTTCATGGGGTCACGGAGAGTTGAACACGACTAAGACGACTAAAGAACAAAATTTCAGGTATGTCCTGTAATCCTTCCTGAACAATAGCAATGGTCTGGAGGCACCTTTGGTAAAGTAATTTTGCAGATGGCTTGAAATGGGTTTCCTGACTTTAGGTTGGTACCTTATCCTCACTCCAACCTGGCCACATTCACACATGCCTTGGCAGTGTCCAGATGAGGTCTCCGCATTGCACCCTTTGAAGAGCCTCCAGAAACCCTGCCTGGCCCCAAAAGGCAGCTGCAAAAGTCTTAACAGCGACTCATCATTTGGAGCACATTTTATTCCATTGATTTATTTTTATTTGTGTCAAGATTTATATTGCGACTAATCACTGAAGCCTCAGGGTAGCTAACAAAGATATAAATATTTTAAAAACATGAAACAAAGCAACAGCAGGATTGGAAGCCCCGTAAACAACAACAAAATAGCAGATAAAGCACCGAACCAAAGCTGCCAGGGCATTAATTCAAGGGGGGGGGGGAGGAAACAAGTGCTAAAAGCAATCAGATGTCATACAAGGCAGAAACTGAGCTATTGGGGACCCAGGCCCTGAATTTGTATTTGCTGCCAGCTCTCCAGTGTGAAGAATCAGGAATATTAATTTTTTTAAATGGTTCCAGTGGGTGGGTGCAAAGTTCCTTTTGCCAAACCACTAAGTGGTATAAAAGTCTGAGAGCAGGCATAAGGCAGCAGTGCAGGGGTCAGGGATCAGGAGTCCTCCATGTGCTTTTGGACTCCATCTCCCATCGTCCCTTACCACTGGCAATGCAGGCTGGGGCCAATGGGAGTTGGAGTCCCAGCAACATCTGGAGGGTCACAGGTGCCTCATCTCTGATATAGTGGATAAAGGTAAGTTGTCAGGCAGGGTGGGGAGCCCTTGACTGAAATCTCTCCTATCCCCTAGCCATGAACTAACTAACAGCAACTGCCCAGGATGCAGAGATGCAGGCAGAGGCCATTCTCGCAAGTAAGTACCATGGAAGCTCAGTGTTGTTGACTGGCTAGATGATCCAGGTGCAGGCTGCTGATGTTGACACAGTGGCTAGGCAGTCAGAGACTGCACCCTTGCAGTTCTGACTGAGGCTTCTGCCTCACTCCATTGGCGTTCTTGAGTGATCATCAGTATGGGTCGAAATTTCCTTTCTGCTCATTTATTTGCCCTTCTGCAAGTACCAGATTTCCTAGAATAGGCCACTGCTGCAATAGATCAGCCACTAAGGCTACATCCATATGATGTGTTGATGGGTGATTTACGCTTAATTGTTTGCACAAAGTTTGCAGGGATGGCAGGCAACCGTCAGATATTTGCTGAGCATTCAAGCTGATTTGTTTGTGTTGAAGTTATATGATTTTGCATAAGGCAAGTGTTATTCCACATTTTCTAGTTTATTTTCCCATGCGGGGGTGTGGTTTGTTGCACAAGAGCACCAAGCCAACTTTAATTGCATTTGCTGGTATGTGATTGAATCTCACCCTGAAAGAGCGACAGTCTGAAAGTCTCTGCCCATCTGCAATATGAGGATTCTAATGCTCATCTGTCTTATAGGGGTGTTGTAAAGATTGTTAAGACGATGATTGTAAAGCACTATGAATAAGTGTGCAGAGTTAATTTTCCTTCTTACCGAGTAAGTCCAGCATAGTCCCATACATCCAATATTAAAAATGGGGCTTACTTGGCAGATCCATTCCGCTTTTAACCCCAGCTACTCCTTCATTTCCTCCATTGATCCTTCCATGTTCCATTTCAGACTGTAAGCTCCTTGATCACCACCTATCCTCTTATATTCTGTAAAGCACCATTCACATGGCTAGAGTACGACAATAACAGGGATGGTGCTGATGCTGTAACAGAGCCCTGGATTCAGCCATAAACAAATAAACAATATAAGTGAGCTCTCTTTTAAAAAAGAAAATGACCATTAGATTGTGTTCTCTATCCAACCCACAAATTGATCTAAAGCAGCCCTACATTGATCTGAAAATGTGTTTCATGGTCCATGGAATGGGATTTACCCAAGGCTGGGGGAAGAAGGGAATTGTAGAAACTAAAGACTGGCTGTTATGTCCCAAAGGTATGAGAGCAGGCAAAAACAGTTAATGAAGCCAAGGAATATACCATACACTCCCTGTATATAAATAATACAAGGTTTGTCCCCTTTCCTTCTTCTTTGCTTCTGGAGAGACAACTGTTAATTTTGCATCACTTTCAATAACTACTCATTTACAAGACAGATCCAATTTTCCTGACATGAAATGTAAAATTTAGAATTTATTTCCACAACATTTCCCCCCTTACCTGCATCCTGCAGTGATCTAGGGATCTTCCTTTGTGGCTGGCAGAGAGAGGAATCAACTTTGCTTCTAACATTCTATGCTTCCATCACAGGAACAACAGATAGGTTTAAACAGCAGCAGCAGCAGCAGCAGCAGGAGGGATCTAATCATGCCTAGTCTGTTTTAGTCAAGAGAAGAACAGTCTGGAGACAGAAGGAGGTGCTGTGCTCCCAGCTCCCATGCCTATCTAATCCACCTCAGCTCCAACTGAATACAAGAGAATATACAGTCCCTTTATAATAAAAGGCAAGAACAGTGATGTCACTACAAAGCTTCATAACACATATGTGCAAAAGGGAAACATTGATACTACTGCACTGTACCTTGCTTTCCATTCACAAAAAATAGTATCTGTTGCATTGCTGTTGTTGACATTATTTGGTACAGCCAATTCCTCACTTTTCTTCTTCCCCCACTTTCTTTAAACATATTGCAAGCATTAACCCTTCCCTTCTTTTTTTAATTTGGAAGGCTCTCCTCTAATGGAATCCAGCCCTCATACTTAAAAAGTGCCCCCACCCCTCATATAAAATAACAGCATAAAATCACAATACATCAAGCAACGCATCACCAAACTGCTAGGCAGCCCCAATACAGATGATAGTTAGCATGAATCAAATGCCTCCATAAAGAGACAGGCCTTAGCTTGGCACTGACATGAGACTGCTGTTAGCATCAGCAGATGGGACACCCACTTCAGTTTTGACATTGCCATGATTTGAGAACTGATCTGCAGCATGTGCAAAGTGTGCCATTTATGGTTTTGTTTCACAGCTGCAACCAAAATTTTGCTCTGTTAAAACAGTAAATCCATTTAGCCTCCCTCACAGGAGCCAACTCTTAGGGGCCAAGGTCCCTTCTCCTCCCCCCCAATAAAATATTTGAGGCCCCCCCCATTTAAGGGCACTGCCATTCAGATGGTGTGTGTGTGTGTGTGCCATGTCTTGTGACTGATTATGTGAGGCAGGGCTTTTCTTCATCCCCCACAAAAATAAATAAATGAAGTTGCCACCCCTAGCCTCCCTGAAACTGCATGCTGCCATTCCACCCTGAATCCAGACAGAAAGTGTGTTCCACATTCCATTAACGTCAATAAAAAGGCTCACATGCTTATATTCTGGCATTGCAGCCTAGCATCCCTAAGCATACCTGCAGTGCTAAGTAAGTTTGTCCCAACCAAGTTGCACTGATTTTAGCAAGACTCAATCCCTGTGAAGCAGCAGGGCTGCAGGAACAAATATAGTAGTTTGTTCTTTGCCAGTCAACAACACCCAGTCCTTTAAGATACAAAAATAAATGTAATATTAGCATAAAGCACCAATAAATAAAGGACATTAAACCAGGTTGGTTGTAAAGGAAAAATGAGGAGGGAGGGGTAAAACCATTTACGGGCTTCTTCAGGTGTTTATTGAGTATTCCTCCTTTTTTCTTGCACCAAGGTTACACTTTGGTTAAATTATGTCTGGTTCTTATTGAGCATTCATCCTGATTTTATTATGGAGAGGCTATATGACAATGAACATTCACCCTGATTTGCCAGTGCAGTGCTTAACACATTTTCCCATTAATCATTTGTCCCCACCGCACACTTTTCAAGGTAATTCCTCGTCACTTTCCAAACCACCAAGGGTCAATTTCCCCTTTTAAAATACGTATTTCTTATTCTCTCATTGTGAAAATCTAAAGTTCCAGTATGTGCTTGAATCCCTCCCACAAAATACTGACATTGTGGAAGCATAGTCGAATAGCAGAAGAGGCAGAAAGTGCTTAGCACAAATGTTAAACGTTTTACAAGCTTCTTGGGCTCTGTCCAGGGTCCTGAAAGGCTAACGACTCTTATTCTAGGGAATCCTGAGCCTGACTCACTCCTGTCTGCCCTCTGCCCCAGAGTATTCACCAGATCTACACCCTCCTAATTTACCTGCAGGTTCTGCATCATCAGGAGCAGACAAATGCAACTTTCAACTCTCTTCAAAACTATTATCTGGCTAATGGGAGTTATAGTCCAGCAACACCTGGAAGATACAATTTGGACTACTTTTCCAGGCCTTCTAAAAATGCATATACAGTAGTGAATAGAAAGAGATTATGCCTGCAGTCTCTGCAATCTCCACCATTAATTAACTTTCTGTGCAGAGAATCTACAGATAAGCAGGCTGTATGCAGCTGAGATTCCTTCCAAAAGCAAAGTCTCACAGTTTCACAGCAAGAGAGAGACAACAGGCATAGCTTCTGTGCATACTAAACCAATCATTTAAGGGACAAAGACAGCTGGCATGATCTTTCTTCACATGTTTACTTTCAGAAATTCTGGAAAAGACTAAATTCTGTAATGAATTAACTCTATAAGACAGAGATATCCCTGCTTCTCAAGACAAGCAATGCTGAAGTTCTGATACCAAATAGACACCAGGTGTTCACCGTGCATAAACAAAGCAGCTCCGAAACAGCAACTTGCAATTGTCAGCAAAGCCCAGTCAAGTTCTCTGTAAGCCTGGTTTGTTTTCCAAGCCAGAATGCTAATCAATTCAGGCCTCCAGCTAGGAAGGTACACAGAGGCTGTCAGAGTTTATTCTTGGCTGTCCTCACAGGATGGTTAGATTCACCCATGCTAAACACTTCACACACAAAAAGGCATGTTTCTTAGGAGTAAGAGAGTTTACGGCTTTAGAAATTCAATCACCCTGCTTTTCCACCTCCCCTCCTGTCCATCCTGCAGTTTGCTCTAAGCTTCATTTTCTTTGTTATGCAGGGGGGGAAACACATTAGATGGATGTCGATATTTATTTCTGTATACCGTGTGGGTGGTCTTTTCTTCCTTACTGGGCTACAATCCAAGGACCATATGCAGCTCTGGTACAGGTGGAAAGGTTCAGAGGCAAAAGTGGGTGGAAGGATGAATATAAATTTTACCTTCTAGGCAACTGGTTATTTCCTACACACAGCTCTCACTATCCTCCATTCAGATTAGCAAGAATCAATACCAGAGTTCAAGGACATCATCCAGCCAGACAAAAATAACTCAAGGTGGATGTAAGGCAAGACCAGTGAGACCAGTGAGGTGTGTCCTGGGAACCACTGTTTAAGAAAGTACTTGACAAAGACTCTCCTCCCTGGAAGAGAGGGGAGTGGTTGTGGGCGGGAGCCCGAGCTCCGCCCCTGGCCGGGGGCCTTGGCCCCCGCCCCTCCTCACCTGGCTGGTGCCCACGCCCACCGAAGGCAGCCAACCAGGTGTCTCCGGGGGGCGTGTTTAGCAGCTTAATGCTGCGGCTCCAGCTCCGCCTCCTCCTCAGTCGTCGTCGTCCCGCAGCGAGTCTGGTCCTCCTTCTTGGCGCAGTGCGCAGAGCTGTATGGCCACTGAAAAAACCAGGAAACTCTTGAACCGGGCGGTAGCCCGTTGTGTACGCTTTATGTATGGCCAAGTCATTTATCATGACCGTATCCGGATCGGCGAACAAGCCATGTACCGGAATGACTGAGTTCATCTAACAGACATTGGGAATGACATCTGGTTGGACAGCGTCATTAGTAGCATTAGGGATTGGTTGCAGCTGTGAGGGTATTGGCGGCGAGCCCCTTTGCGGCTCGGGTGGCGGTTAGGCATTGGATTCATGTGTGTCAAGGGCTAGGTGTGGCCATCGCCTATGCTATCTACCGTGGGTTATTCCGTTAAAGGAATCTGGCGGTCGTGTATTCCGTCCGATGCCTGCTTGGCGGGAGGCCATGGCACGACCCTCGGTGACATCAGGGGTGAGCCTATAGTTGGATTAGCATCAACAGGCTCCACCTACTGTTGAATAAACCCACCTCCTATAGTCATCCAATGCCTAAGCCAATACCTTTTCACTGCTGTAATCAATAAAGTTGTGGCCTTTTCTTGCCCATTAACCTTATATCACGTGTCCTTGTGTGTTTATTTCACATAGCGGGGGTCGGGCCCTCGATCCACAAACTGGAAATAAGTCTACAACAGAGTGGCAATAGAGTGAGATACCTGAGAACCAAGTTCTGTGAGGAATCATTGAAAGAACTGAGTACATTTGACCTCAAGAAGATACCATTATGATGCAACATGGTAGCTATCTGGAAATATTTGAAGGGTTGTCACATATCAGATGGGCAATTTTGTTTTTTTGCTGCTCCAGAGGCTAAGACCCAAATCAATGGGTTCAAATTACAAGAGACTAACAATTTTAAGAGCTCCCTGGTGTTATGAGCTGCTTGACAGTGGGAAAGACTTCCTTGGAAAGTGGTGGATTCTCCTTCATTAATTGTTCTGAAACCGAGTTCACCTATATGAGATGCTGCACTAATGAATTCCCTGCATTGGCTCAGGGTTGGATTACATGGCCACTGAGATCCCTCCTGGTTCTATGATTATAAGAAAATCCACTTTGAAGAATGCTTTTGGGAAAACTAAAGACAAGTTATACTACTCTCATTCTGAATTAGGAGGGGAGGGGAAACTGTCACTGTTCCAGTCCAATGCTGGATCCCACAGAGAAAGATGATCAAAAGTTGCAGGACCATGGATAACTCCATATGAGCAAGTTACTCCAACAAGGGTTGGGAACAGCCTGCGGCTTAACCCTCTGTCTCAAGACTACCTCCTCCAAGCTCCACCACCTCATGAAGAAATGCAGAGCTTTAAAGGGCCAAGCACCTGGCTAGCAGACAGACACTCCTCTTCCACTTCACTGCCTCCCTCCTAGTGCGCTCTCTGTGCTACTGGGCTAGTGAAGTGTGGTGAGAGGCATCTGGTTCCTCCGGCTCATGCTCAGAGCTCTGGTCTTGGCACCTGAGAGAATCTGAGCTCTGGCCCTCATAGTCCAGAGGATTGTTCTGAGGGCTCCTGTCTGACAGCCAGTAGTCAGCCTAGAGCCCTGGACTTGATCCATCTCCTTAACTGGTGCCTCTGTCTCTGCATCTTGGTTGCTGCTGAATTAAGGGGTAATGAGAGGAACTCATCCCCATTGTCAAAGCAACAGGGCTGAGAGTCTCTGTTTTCCATTGTGTGCTAAGGCAGTTTAATTGCCACCATACAGCACAGCCAAGGTGAGAGCATCACTTTGGTTGTCTCAGCAACAGGGTTGCATTTCCTTTCAAAGCTAGGGTCGCCTGCACATGATGGGTGTGAACATTTTTCTCTCCTTTCTTAGAACCCAGGGAGGAAATGAGCAATGGGGAGGGGAAGCCGACCGTCTCCCGTTTCAGCACAGCTCCAGTGAATTAATTCACAAAACATTGTGAGAGAGGGTAATTCACATAGCAGTTTCAATATTCAAATGACTGAGCCACAAATGGTCCTTAACGAAAAAAGAAATCCTAGCAACCAAAATCAGCATTAAAGCAGGTTAGGGAAAAGGTATTTTTAAAATGCAACTGCTTCCCTTGGCTCCTTTGGGTGAAAAGTTTGGATAGGCATTAATAAATACAATTCTGTATTGGAAATCAGCCCTGAGTGCTCACTGGAAGGACAGATTGTGAAGCTGAGGCTCCAATACTTGGGCCACCTCATGAGAAGAGAAGACTCCCTGGAAAAGACCCTGATGTTGGGAAAGATGGAGGGCACAAGGAGAAGGGGACGACAGAGGACGAGATGGTTTAACAGTGTTCTCGAAGCTACCAGCATGAGTTTGACCAAACTGTGGGAGGCAGTAGAAGACAGAAGTGCCTGGCGTGCTCTGGCCCATGGAGTCACGAAGAGTCGGACACGACTAAACGACTAAACAACAACAAAATTATAATATTTACAAATGCTCAGTGATACACTCTGAGTATACCTGAAGGAGCGTCTCCACCCCCATCGTTCTGCCCGGACGCTGAGATCCAGCGCCGAGGGCCTTCTGGCGGTTCCCTCCCTGCGAGAAGCAAAGCTCCAGGGAACCAGGCAGAGGGCCTTCTCGGTAGTGGTGCCTGCCCTGTGGAACGCCCTCCCACCAGATGTCAAAGAGATAAACAACTACCTGACATTTAGAAGACATCTGAAGGCAGCCCTGTTCAGGGAAGTTTTTAATGTGTGACATTTTAATGTATTTTTAATCTTTGTTGAAAGCCACCCAGAGTGGCTGAAGAAACCCAGCCAGATGGGCAGGGTACAAATAATAAATTATGTTTATATAATTATTATTATTATTATTATTATTATTATGAATAGTCCAAATCCTGTGCAGCATGTTTCAACATAACACCAATGCATTTGGAAGCAACTATCTTGGAGAAAATAATGTAAAGTGAAAGGTTATTTCATCCATACATGGTGAAGTTGTAAGGCTATTAAAAAAATTCTGAGGGGAGGGGACTAGAATATAGCAAAATGAGAGGTCACTGCATTGCAATAAGACTTCAATGGAACTTTTAACTATCTTTGATGGACAAAACAGAGATCTCCCTGACAAAGATTTGCTGTCATTTCTTTTGGCAGCAACTAGGGAAGTGACGGCATGAAATTGGAAGTCAGATGAGGAAGGTTCACTATAGGAATGAACAAATGTGATTTGGCAAATTGATTTACTGGAAAAACTGACTACACGCATAAAAGCAACAAGACAAGTAAACACTGCGGATGACTTTTGTGGTCAAAGGTACGGATTTGTTCCTTGGACAAAATATAATTCTGGCTACTCATGGATCTTTGGGATAAGTAAATAATTGTTGTGTAACAAAAAAAATATTAAGATTATCATGGGTAAAAGGTAAAGGTAAAGGTACCCCTGCCCGTACGGGCCCGTCGTGACCGACTCTGGGGTTGCGCACCCATCTCGCTTAAGAGGCCGGGGGCCAGCGCTGTCTGAAGACACTTCCGGGTCATGTGGCCAGTGTGACAAAGCTGCTCTGGCGAGCCAGCACCAGTGCCGCACACGGAAACGCCGTTTACCTTCCCGCTATAAAGCGGTACCTATTTATCTACTTGCACTTAAGGGTGCTTTCGAACTGCTAGGTGGGCAGGAGCTGGGACCGAACGACGGGAGCTCACCCCGCCGCGGGGATTCGAACTGCCGACCATACGATCGGCTAGTCCTAGGCGCTGAGGTTTTACCCACAGCGCCACCCGCGTACCTATTATCATGGGTAAAAGGTAAAGGTAAAGGTACCCCTGCCCGTACGGGCCAGTCTTGACAGACTCTGGGGTTGTGCGCCCATCTCACTCAAGAGGCCGGGGGCCAGCGCTGTCCGGAGACACTTCCGGGTCACGTGGCCAGCGTGACATCGCTGCTCTGGCGAGCCAGAGCCGCACACGGAAACGCCGTTTACCTTCCCGCCAGTAAGCGGTCCCTATTTATCTACTTGCACCCGGGGGTGCTTTCGAACTGCTAGGTTGGCAGGCGCTGGGACCGAGCAGCGGGAGCGCACCCCGCCACGGGGATTCGAACCGCCGACCTTTCGATCGGCAAGCCCTAGGCGCTGAGGCTTTTACCCACAGCGCCACCCGTGTCCCTCTATTATCATGGGTAGTGTACAGCTAATTTACAATGTATGCAAAAATAGGTACATCATTGCCCTTTGCTGCTATTGTTAATGGTATTTTTTATAGAACAAAATATAAATAAACTGGGTTTTTAAATAAAACAATAAAACCCCAAACAACAACATTAATCATCCTAAAACTTACCAAATAATTATCCTCAATACAGTGAATAGAAAATTATTGGTGTGTAGCAGCTACTTCTGCTGGTTACTATGTATGACTGTTTTTTATTCCAGATGTGCTGAACAGTTAATGATTTTGGGTCAAAATGTGTTGAAGCATGCTGCTGCCTAGGATTTGGCCTATTAAGGACAGATTATTGGAGGATAATTACTGCAAAACAATATTTTTTGTCAATGCAAATACTCCAGTATTACATCCATAATAACAGATTTATGTAAATTTATTATGCCTTTTGTCCTTAACTCGGATTTTTGCTACCGTTTCAGTATTCAGCAGAATATCTGGGGTGTCTGCACAATAGAACCATTCTATTCATTCCTCCCTTCACCTAGTGGGCAGGCTGCAAAACGACATTTCGTCTTCTGGTGAGGCTTAATAATACGTCTATATTATTCAATCTCAGCTTCTCCAAGCATGTTATTATAACTAATTTACAGAGCCAGATTTAGATAGTGCAAGACAGTGCTCTCCAAGGCCCCCTGACATGCAGAACCATAGAAAATAGGCTGCCGTACAATCTCAGTTGGAAATGAGGACCATTCGCCAGTCTTTGCTTCTGATAATTCATTCCTGGCATTTTCTACCTGGCCAGGTATTCTTACTGCTGCAAAATAGCATTGGCTGGTCCATGATGCTCTGGTGCAGCAATGATCTAAAATCTTCCCCAGCAGCTTATCCTCAGGCAACATTGATCAGAATCTTAATAAAGCATCAGGGTTTCATAATGTCCTTGGTGGTTCCATTTGCACTTTTCCTATTAAAAGATTTAATCAAAGTTTATCCCAAGACAGAATGTGACATTTTAGAATGTGGATAAGTGAGGCATTTGACACACCACACCATCAGTTAGTACCCTGAGCCAAGTTAAAATTTTGTGCACATGCAATTGCCAGGCTTTCCTCTCTGTATAATGGTACCCACAGAAGCACCCCTGGCAAGTTCTGGGTGGTCTTAACCTTTAATGCTTAACCCTATGCAGAGAAAGGCAAAGGCTGGGTCCAGATGCAGCAGAAATAGACATCTGAACAGCATAGAAATGAGCCACAGAGAGCTTTGGGACTGCAGGCTCCCTTTCACCCTTTTTTTGTTCAGTGTGGCTGCAAGGAGATAAAAACCTTTTGTTCCCATTTTTTATTTACCATTATTGGAGTTCTGAGTTTGTTTTCAACATTGTGAATCTATTTTATTCTTTGCTTTGGTAATACCAAGATTACAAACACACACACACACACACACACACACACCTGTAGTTCAACAGCTTTGGACTGACTTTGCCTGGAAAAGTGGCATATACTGTAAATTAAATGAAAAACATTTGTAAATTGTGTGATTTCTTTTTTTAAAAAAACACACCATACCAGCATTTGTTTCATGGTTAAGATCAGGTTCAGGAGAACCTGATCTTGTAACACCAAACCATGGTTTATCATGACATCTGAATGCAGCCAACTCCCTCAAGTCCCATTGAATCAGTGCCAGAACTTCCACCAAGGGATGTTTCTTGATTTCACTCAGGAACAATGCACTGTGATCACAGCATGTACTAACCAAGGCCATAGGGCCATCCCTGCTGTTAGGTAGAATGAGGCCATCATCTCAGGAAGCTAATCTGGCGTGTCCTAAAAGGGTGACATTCTCTATATCCTCTCCACCATTATGGAACTTATTGCCAGTTGGGCACTGCCAGGCCACAGCGCTACAGCTGAAGTGTGGGCTTTAGCCCATTGAAGGAACTCCAGTTTTTCATGGGTAGGTCCAGGTTCAATCCCTGGCATCTCTGAGTAGGGTTGGGAGAGAACCCTGCGGGAAATCCTGGGAGGCCATTGCCAGTTAGTGTAGGCAATACTGAGCAGGTGGACCATGCGTCAGACTCAGTGTAAGGCAGCTTCCTATATTCCTACAGGCTTAAGGAATAAGCTATAAGGCAAGGAAGCGTGTAGGTAGTATTTTGCCCAATTGCTCAGTCCAAATTATTTTAGATATACCTGGCAGTCTTTAAGTTCTGACTGCTCTGGAATGATTCTATGTCTCCATAAATCCCATGAAAAGCATGCACAAATAACACTGTTGTTAACAGACTATCATATGACAAAGATATGGACTCTAGCCAAGGTGAAGGCTAGTCAGGAAGACCAGGAGGACTACCAGGAGGACCAGCTGGTGCAAATCAAGACATAAATAATTGGAATATTCACAGTTAGCATTCATAGTCAGGACAATCTGGGGTGTGCAGTGCAATCTTATGCATGTGTACTCAGAATTAAGTCCCACTGAGTTCAATGCACTCATTTCACACGCTAGCAAGGTTATGCTTAAAATTCTACAAGGAAGGCTCAAGCAGTATGTGGATCGAGAACTCCCAGAAGTGCAAGCTGGATTTAGAAGAGGCAGAGGAACCAGAGACCAAATTGCAAACATGCGCTGGATTATGGAGAAAGCTAGAGAGTTCCAGAAAGACATCTACTTCTGCTTCATTGACTATGCAAAAGCCTTTGACTGTGTCGACCACAGCAAACGATGGCAAGTTCTTAAAGAAATGGGAGTGCCTGATCACCTCATCTGTCTCCTGAGAAATCTCTATGTGGGACAAGAAGCTACAGTTAGAACTAGATATGGAACAACTGATTGGTTCAAAATTGGGAAAGGAGTACGACAAGGCTGTATTTTATCTCCCTGCTTATTTAATTTATATGCAGAATACATCATGCGAAAGGCTGGGCTGGATGAATCCCAAGCCGGAATTAAGATTGCCGGAAGAAATATCAACAACCTCAGATATGCAGATGACACAACCTTGATGGCAGAAAGTGAGGAGGAATTAAAGAACCCTTTAATGAGGGTGAAAGAGGAGAGCGCAAAATATGGTCTGAATCTCAACATCAAAAAAACGAAGATCATGGCCACTGGGCCCATCACCTCCTGGCAAATAGAAGGGGAAGAAATGGAGGCAGTGAGAGATTTTACTTTCTTGGGCTCCATGATCACTGCAGATGGTGACAGCAGCCACGAAATTAAAAGACGCCTGCTTCTTGGGAGAAGGGCAATGACAGGCCTAGATAGCATCTTGAGAAGTAGAGACGTCACCTTGACAACAAAGGTCCGTATAGTTAAAGCCATGGTTTTCCCAGTAGTGATGTATGGAAGTGAGAGCTGGACCATAAAGAAGGCTGATCGCCGAAGAATTGATGCTTTTGAATTATGGTGCTGGAGAAGACTCTTGAGAGTCCCATGGACTGCAAGAAGATCAAACGCATCCATTCTTAAGGAAATCAGCCCTGAGTGCTCACTGGAAGGACAGATCGTGAAGCTGAGGCTCCAGTACTTTGGCCACCTCATGAGAAGAGAAGACTCCCTGGAGAAGACACTGATGCTGGGAAAGATGGAGGGCACAAGGAGAAGGGGGCGACAGAGGACGAGATGGTTGGACAGTGTTCTCGAGGTTACCAGCATGAGTTTGACCAAACTGCGGGAGGTAGTGGAGGACAGAGGTGCCTGGCGTGCTCTGGTCCATGGGGTCACGAAGAGTCGGACACGACTAAATGACTAAACAACAAAAGAGTTCAATGGGACTTGCTCCCAGGTGAGTCTGCCTTGTGGACTGAAGCCTGAAGGAATAAGTCCAGCTCAGCCCCTACAACCTGTTTTCAAGAGACACCAAAAGCAGGGGAGGGACCTCACTTATAACACAATTTCTTGATTATTCACTATTATAGGGCCATGAGCTTGAATGCACAAGACTGTCTAAGTAGCATTCACATGGAAGGCCAGCAGAGGGCACCAGCATGCTATGTAAACACCTCTGGATTCTGAAAAATGAAGATCAGCTTAGAAGAAAATGTTACCAGTCTTTTTTCTTCCACTTCTTTTTTTTTACACAGGCTTTGCAGGAATATATATGATCAATTGCTGTAAAGGTAAAAGGTAAAGGACCCCTAGATGGTTAAGTCCAGTCAAAGGCGACTATGGGGTTGCAGTGCTCATCTCGCTTTCCGGCCCAAAGGAGCCAGTGTTTGTCCACAGAAAGTTTTCCGGGTCCTGTGGCCAGCATGACTAAACCGCTACTGGTGCACAGAGGACCATGACGAGTGCCAGAGTGCACAGAAATGCTGTTTACCACCCCACCACAGCGGTACCTATTTATCTACTTGCACTGGCATGCTTTCAAACTGCTAGGTTGACATGAGCTGGGGCAGAGCAACGGGAGCTCACTCCGTCGTGGGGATTCGAACCGCCGATCTTCTGATCAGCAAGCCCAAGAGGCTCAGTTGTTTAGACCACAGCACCACTTGTAATGATCCAGTGCACCTGGATAGGCACTCATTTCGGCTTCTATAAGCTAATCATTGGGTGAAATTCTTTACCGTTTTACTTACTCCATCAAGGAAAGGCTGGTGCAGGAAATCTGCTGCTACAACATCCTTGATAAGTGCCCATCAAGGCCAACTGGTGCAACTTGCCAAAACCCATGTGATTCACCTCCACAAAAAGCCAGGAAAATATTTTCAAGTTGCTTCAGCACCGGCACTTGACACCACAAAACTGTAATCATATTAATCCATTTTCTTCACCTCTCTTGGTGAGGAGGCACAGCGATCAGGACAGTATTTCATATGTGGTGATAAAGTTCAAGGATTCTGAGCAGAAATATATTCAATGAAATAAGTCTCTTTTCAAAACAGACAGTTCACAGTTCAGTTCAGTTCAGCACAGCACAGCTTTGCCGACTGTCTTCCATGGGGAACAAAAGGAGCTGTATTCTAAGGAATTAATTACATTTCTACGCATGGCAGCCCATTAGTAGAAACTGGTGGCACAAAACTGGAAAAGCTCGTCAAACATGCAGCTTTCTCCATGGAGACAAAAGGCAAAATGGACAACAGCATTAAGGGTGAAACTTACAAAATATATGAAAGCTTTAAATGGAACTCAAGACGCCAACAATTTTATGGAAATAGACTGTCCTTTTTTTACTTTCTTGTCTGGCAATCCACACAAATTGCACCCTCCATCTATGCAGTGCAATGTACTTTGTTAAATACCCGAGCTTTTAATCAGTGTGTGATTGAAGACTGTACTGTTTTTGATACATATTTCTGCTGATGTACTAGCATAATCTAAAGCTTCCCCTTGTAAAATTGAATATCAAAATAAATTTTGAAATGAGGGAGCGAGAGAGAGTGAGAGTTTTCACACTTTAATGCTACATCTGCATGTCCCAGTGGATAACCAATCAGAAAAGCAGAAATATACCAATGTGCATGTTGGATAGATAGCTGCAGCCATATATGTGATAATGAAGCAAAATATGCAACTCATGCTGATGTTATTTCACAGTCGTCAGCATCATAATGCTTCTAAAGAACTATTCTGACCATATTTCCTGTTCTAATAATAAACAGACCTTCTGCAAGAATAAAAATAAAATAAGTACGCAAGAACCATTGCCACTGAAAATGTCAGGACATTTCCCAACAGCGAATGAGTTGACACACTCCTTTTGAGTTGACACACTGCTTAGGCAGCTTCCTCTTCCCTTCTCTATTAGTGACATTTTACCCAGTGGCAGTTTACACCCAAGTTGGCAGAAAGAGGCAGAGCAGAGCAAGGGGCTAGTGGAGTCACAGAGATATAACAATTACCTTTCAGATATGAATGCAAACATGTGGCCCTGCTTTCATCAGCCAACTGATGTGCCAAAGGCACAGTGGGGCACACCTACAGATGGCTAGGCATGGACCACACTGGATTCAGAGCAGCTAGGTGGTCTTGCTGACCACCCGCTTCAATTCATCCCCTAGGCAATAAATCTCTCTCTTTCTTTCTTTTTTAGGTTAACGTTGCCCAGCTATTAGCAACAGCAGAGAGAACGTCATTCACAGAAACATCGAGTCAGCCAAACTGTAAGTTTGCGCTGGTACCCTGAATACCCTTTGCACAGCAATGGAGCATGCACATGCGTATCTCAGTGGAAAGAGAGTTTGTGTCATGCTCATGAAGCAGATACAACCACATGCATATTACCATATACTTTGCATATTTACAGTGCGATCTGGTGAACGTTTACTTGGAGCTACAGTAAGTCCCATTGTGTCCAGTGGGACTCGTTCACTCCTAAATGTGTTTGGACGCCGCAGCATTAAGCTTGCCAACTGCCATAATGAAGATCTTCTTTTATACCACCCAAGCTAAGAACATACATTTCTTACCAGTGTTGCCAACTTTCTTTTCTTTTCTTTTTTAACCATCCCTGTTCATCTGCCTTTAACTATAGCCTGGCACACAGAAATTAGAAATTAAGCCAGGAAACATTCCTCAGCCAGTAAACAAAACTTTGTCACTCCCATTTTCTGCACCTCAAGTGTCTATTTTTTCTTATCATTGCATGCATATCACAGCTTTCCTCCAAGGAGTTCTAGGTGTGCATAGTTCTCCTCTCCACAACAACCCTGCCAGGGAGGTTAAGTTGACAGACTGTGACTGGCCTAGTCTGGAAGTAAGCTTTCAGACTAAGTGGGGAATTTGAACTAGGGTGTTCCAGGTCCTTTTCCAACAGTCCAGCCACTACAGCACACTGGTTTTCTTGATGGTAAGAGCCAAGGGTACTAAAAAGGGAAGCAAAAGACTAGTCCCAACACCAGCAGTTAGCCAGTTTGAGCACTGGCTGAAGGTCCCAGAGACTAGGAAGGGCTCTTCATGGAACCAACCCAGCTGAGATTCACTGCCCTCCTCACCAGGCCCTTGGGTGCTGCAACAAACTCCCCGCCTCCATATAAATACATTTCTAACCACCACAGGTTATCTTTTGGGTTTTGTGTGAGGCAATTCTTAGATACTTGGAAACTCAGGCAAAAGCAGAACAAATAAGAAAAAATTATTTTACTAAAACTAATGGATGTTACAGGCTTCTAAACAAGGTAGTAAATGCATAGCTTCTTTCAAACTTCAGTTGCTTAAATTCAGTTATTACACTTCAAATAGTTGGCACAGGTTTCCACACTAAATGGAAAACACTCAGCTTATTTGGAGTTATTTTACTTCAGGTCCTTAACTTAGTTAGATGTTTACAACTTAATACAGTGGTACCTCGGGTTACAGACACTTCAGGTTACAGACGCTTCAGGTTACAGACTCTGCTAACGCAGAAATAGTACCTCGGGTTAAGAACTTTGCTTCGGGATGAAAACAGAAATCGTGCAGCAGCGGCGCAGCAGCAGCAAGAGGCCTCATTAGCTAAAGTGGTACCTCAGGTTAAGAACAGTTTCAGGTTAAGAACAGACCTCCAGAACAAATTAAGTTCTTAACCCGAGGTACCACTGTACTTTGGTTCTTAAACAAGGTGGTACTTTCTGTCAGTTACCCAGTTACACTCCTGAGGTATTTCCAAATAGTATAGCAGACCCAAGGGATCACCACACGCCTCTTAACTGGTTTGGGTCTTGGGACTCTTCTCTTTCTAGGTACATGAGAGGTACCCAAACACCCCACACTTCTTGACATAACACATAGTTAAATGGTGGCATTTGCTCCTCCCGCAAGAAGCAGCGACAGGCACCAACTTGGATGGCTTCAAAAGAGGATTTGACAAATTCATAAAAACTAAAGCTAACAGTGGCGACTAACAGCTTCTACATTCTTAATGTTTGAATGTAAAGGCTAGTGCAGGATTGGGGAACATGTGACTCTCCAGATGTTTTGGGACTGTAACTCCCATCCCTCCTGACCACTGGCTGTGCCAGCTGGGGCTGATGGGAGATGAAGTCCAAAAATATCTGGAAGGCCCCAGTTTCCCCACCTCTGCACTAGTGAGCCAACCCTACACTATATTTCCTCCATTCTTGGCTCTTCTTATGTGAGAGAGACTTGGGGAATGGCCATAAGTAAGGATTTGATTCTTCCATACACCCTCGATCGTCACCACAACAGGTGAAGTTTGACACAATGGCAAGGTCACACAGAGACCAAAGAATGGGAGATGGAGGAGGGGGAAAGAGGTGGAGCAACAGAGTGGCGAGAAGATGGGGAAGCTGCAAAATCTGACACTGCATGAGGTTCGCAAGTGGTTCCAAAGGCCACCCAAACTTTTCTTAGGAGGGAAGGTGAGCTGGGCCACAGGGGGACGGAACAGACCAAAGACCTGGAACAAAGAAGCAGCAATAAGAGAATGAGATGAATTGGGGGGGGGGCTTTGGTGCAGGGGAGGGGCAGGAGAATGGAAATGTCTAAAAACTTGAAAGAAAGGGGATATCGCGAGGGACATGGAGGAATGCATTACCAAAAAATGAGAGCAGTAGAGGACTCAGATGTGCATAATTTTTTTGTTATCCTTTGAAGGAGAACTACCTGAAAATGATTCACAGGTGGTATTTAACTCTGAGTAGGCTTGCTAAGATGCGTAAGTCCGAATCAGATAAGTCCTGGAGATTCAAAGAGGCAGAGGTAATGTTTTTTCATAAGTGGTGGACTTGTAAAAGGGTAAAAGAGTATTAATAATAATAATAAATTTTATTTATACCCCGCCCTCCCCAGCCAAGACCGGGCTCAGGGCGACTAACAACCGATAATAAAAACAAGTTGATTGAAATACAGCTTAAAAACAAGATTAAAATACAACATTAAAACATTAAAATGCATTATTGAGAAATAATCCATAATGAATTGGGGGGGGGGGAGTCTAAAAGTACTTTCCAAAAAACAACAACCATAGTCTTTTCTGTTGAGGATAATTCAGACTGAAATTCCCATGTGTCAAAAAAGGTCATTTGTGTATGTTACTACTGCGGCTCGTGTTTTGTTAGCCCAAAAATGGAAAACGAGAAGAATGGCAACTTACCGGTAAGTTGACAGAATATGCACAACTTGCAGACTTAACATTTAGAATAAGAGAACAACAAGAAGGTATGTTTAAAGAAGACTGGAAAACGTTTATTGAATATATGGGAAATAATTGTGTACAGCTGAAAACACTGGCAACATTAAGATAACAGTGGAAGATTAGCAGATGAAGATGATGGACTTTTCGGAGCTAGCCAACCTGACTGGAAGAGTCCGCGACCAGAAGGAGGAGGAATACCAGGACGAATGGATAAAATTTAAAGACTATTTAGCTAAATACGTTAAGATAACCTAATTGGAAAAGCTTGCAAATACGAGATAGGCTTAGGATTTAAATATGTACGGATAGGAATTAAGATGTTTAAAGCCAGATTAGAAGGAATGAAAGATGTTACGAGATCAATATAATTTTTCTTTGAGAAGATCGATTTTGGAAAACTGTTAAAATGATATATAATGAAATTCAATCAGGGGGATTTGAGGAAGTCACTTAACAATGTTACCAAGATTGGTTTAATTATAAACAGGATGTATGTATGTGTGTTTTTTTGTTTTAATTTTTTTGGAAAATTAATTTTAAAAATTGAATAATAATAATAATAATTTTTAAAAAGTTACACGCTGGGAGCCAGAGGCGGGTCCTGAGTCTATGCCAGTTTGAGACCATTCTGGTGCAAACGACACGGTGCTAGGTGGGCAAAGGAACTCCCAGTGCCCTTCCCTCTCTGGAGGACTACGCTTCCCGCCGTGCTTCGCGCGAAGCCGTAAACAAAGGGGCGGGACCAGAGGCCTCTCCCAGTTTCTTTCCCTCCCTGAGGACTACGCTTCCCGTCGTGACGTAGGGCAAAGGGGCGGGGCCAGCGGCCGCTCCCTACGTCCCTCAGCCCCTGAGGACTACGCTTCCCGCCGTGCTTTGCGCGGCGCCGTGGGCCAAGTGGGCGTGGCCGTGGGGCGCTGGGAGAGAGAGGGAGAGCGAGCGCCTGGTCGCGCGTCTTCTGGTCCGCGAGCGCCTCCGCCATGTCCGCCGCCAGCTGCTGCCGCCCTCACCCGCCCCAGGGGCCGACGCTGGGCAGGGACATCCCCGGCCCCGCCAAGCGGCTGATCCTGCCCGACGGAGCCGCGCTGCCTCCCGGCGACTACAGCACCACGCCCGGCGGAACCCTCTTCGGGACCACGCCGGGCGGTGAGCGACCGAGGGAGGGAGGGAGCGCCCCTGAGCATGTGCAGAGCGCCCTTGAGCATGTGCAGAGCGCCCCTGAGCAGCCCCCCCGGCGGGCGTTGGCTCTTGGGACTCCCCTCCGCCCACCCCCTCACTTCCAGTGGGAAGCCGCTCTGGAGTGCCTCTGGGCATGTGCAGAGTCTCGTTCCCAGGGAGGGCTCGGTGTGGTGGTCCCTTCCCCGCCCCCTTCAGACCAAGCTCTAGTAGTGCCTCTAAACATGTGCAGAGTGACAGCTGCGGGCGGGTAAGCAGGCGGCTTGATCAGAGGGGAGCAAGAGCACCTCTGAGCATCCCTTACCAGTGTGAGCTCTTGAGGGAAGTGGGGTGGTGGGAAAGGATTGGGGGCCGAGGCTCCCCTGCCACTCCACATCCTTTTTGCAATAAGCTCTGGGATCCCCAGGGCGTCCTTGGAGGGGCAGGGTCTGTTCCTGGGAAAGAACTGGAGAATACGGTGTTGTTGTTGTTGTTTAGTCATTTAGTCGTGTCTGACTCTTCGTGACCCCCTGGACCAGAGCACGCCAGGCACTTCTGTCTTCCACTGTCTCCCGCAGTTTGGTCAGACTCGTGTTTGTAGCTTCAAGAACACTATCCAACCATCTCGTCCTCTGTCGTCCCCTTCTCCTTGTGCCCTCCATCTTTCCCAACATCAGGGTCTTTTCCAGGGAGTCTTCTCTTCTCATGAGGTGGCCAAAGTATTGGAGCCTCAGCTTCACGATCTGTCCTTCCAGTGAGCACTCAGGGCTAATTTCCTTAAGAATGGATGCGTTTGATCTTCTTGCAGTCCATGGGACTCTCAAGAGTCTCCTCCAGCACCAGAATTCAAAAGCATCAATTCTTTGCCGATGAGCCTTCTTTATGGTCCAGCTCTCACTTCCATACATCACTACTGGGAATACCATGGCTTTAACTATACGGACCTTTGTTGGCAACGTGATGTCTCTGCTTTTTAAGATGCTGTCTAGGTTTGCCATCGCCTTTCTCCCAAGGAGCAGGCGTCTTTTAATTTCGTGACTGCTGTCACCATCTGCAGTGATCATGGAGCCCAAGAAAGTAAAATCTCTCACTGCCTCCATTTCTTCCCCTTCTATTTGCCAGGAGGTGATGGGCCCAGTTTTTTTGATGTTGAGATTCAGACCATATTTTGCACTCTCCTCTTTCACCCTCATTAAAAGGTTCTTTAATTCCTCCTCACTTTCTGCCATCAAGGTTGTGTCATCTGCATATCTGAGGTTGTTGATATTTCTTCCGGCAATCTTAATTCCGGCTTGGGATTCATCCAGCCCAGCCTTTCACATGATGAATTCTGCATATAAGTTAAATAAGCAGGAAGACAATATACAGCCTTGCCGTACTCCTTTCCCAATTTTGAACCAATCAGTTGTTCCGTATCCAGTTCTAACTGTAGCTTCTTGTCCCACATAGAGATTTCTCAGGAGACAGATGAGGTGATCAGGCACTCCCATTTCTTTAAGAACTTGCCATAGTTTGCTGTGGTCGACACAGTCAAAGGCTTTTGCATAGTCAATGAAGCAAAAGTAGATGTCTTTCTGGAACTCTCCAGCTTTCTCCATAATCCAGCGCATATTTGCAATTTGGTCTCTGGTTCCTCTGCCTCTTCTAAATCCAGCTTGCACTTCTGGGAGTTCTCGGTCCAATATACTGCTTGAGCCTTCTTTGTAGAATTTTAAGCATAACCTTGCTAGCGTGTGAAATGAGTGCAATTGTGTGGTATTTGGAGCATTCTTTGACACTGCCATTCTTTGGGATTGGGATGTAGACTGATCTTCTCCAATCCTCTGGCCACTGCTGAGTTTTCCAAACTTTCTGGCATATTGAGTGTAGCACCTTAACAGCATCATCTTTTAAAATTTTAAGTAGTTCAGCTGGAATACCATCACTTCCACTGGCCTTGTTATTTGCAGTGCTTTCTAAGGCCCATTTGACTTCACTCTCCAGGATGTCTGGCTCAAGGTCAGCAACCACACTACCTGGGGTGTACAAGACATCCATATCTTTCTGGTATAATTCCTCTGTGTATTCTTGCCACCTCTTCTTGATGTCTTCTGCTTCTGTTAGGTCCTTACCACTTTTGTCCTTTATACGGTAGGTGTGGATAATATGAAGGTGAACTTGAGCCAGACCTGGTTCATCCCCCTCTTTTTAATAACACATAAGTAATATTTAAGGGGGGGGCAGAGAGAAAGAGGGAGACAAGATTTCCTTGGTCACTTAGTCAGATGCATGAAGTGTGATTCTCAGTTAACAGATTGGCCAGTGAGTATAGGGAGCCAGAGGATGTAAAAGCCATGAAATTCAGAGTGCTGCCTTAACCACAGCACTAAGGGCCAAACTGTTCCTTACGTGGGGAGAAATGATTGAATATGCTGGTGTCCTTTTGCTAAGATTACACACACGTGGCATTTTCCTATTGGAAATCAACCATTCCCTGAAACGACGAACTGCCACTTTGTGCCAACAGTGCATGTGGGATCCTGGGTTATGGGGATTTGGGAGTAGGGGACAGTAGTTATGGTCAGGCTTGAGTCATGATACTGCCTGTTTTAGAATGATAATAACCAATTAGGTGCTCCTTTGCTGCCCTGAGTGCTTAGGAATATATATTGAGTTTGGAAGGTGGGCAGGGGAAGATAGTGTATAATTCTGTTAATTTGAGGTAGTGGAACTAATTACCTAACACAAGAGAGCAAGCCTAAAACGTCAGAAATGATCTTTATTGTGTGGAGAAATGTTTTGTCTTTATGCTGTGAAACAAGTCTTTGGTTTAAAAGCTTTCTGTCCTTGGCTTCAGTGCAGGAAACTGCACAAATGGCTGAAACCAAAACAACTGATTCCAAACGGTGCAGATTAAGCCTGGTTGCTGCATGCCTTCAAAGAGGCTTTGTGTTTACGGGCAGAGAAAGGGTACCCCGAGGTTGGGGAGTGGGGAGGGACTGCCGGAGAATACGAGAGTGGGACATATTTGTTCTTTGGAAGTATTTGGGCTAGGGATCATGTGCGTAGTACAGGCGACTCTCAATTTACAGGGGTCATGCAACACTCCATGCAGATTATTAGGCTTTTTGCCACCCCTGATGTTGAGAACAAAGTAGTGAATTTCTTAGATGCTAGGAAATGCACTTAGGTGCGGAATTTAACTTGGAATGACTTAAGGCAGCAGTAAAAATGCTTGAACACAGGGCACATAATTTGACATTGTGTTGCATTTTGGGGGCTTGCTCAAGACCATGTACTGAAAGTAGAAGAGGCTACATCTCGAAATAATAAGGATGGAACAGCTGAGGCAGCACTTACCTTAAATTTCGCTCCATAACACACAGATTTTTCCTCCTAGAAAGTAAGGGGAAATGTCTGTGCGTGTTATGGAGCGAATGCCTACAGATGGCGGGGGAATCTGCTGCAGTCGTGAGCAGTCCGTGGCTCGCTTTGAAACAGCAAAGCGGGTGTAAGCGGCTCCTGTCAGCTAGCGGAGCCGGGGAGGAGGGAGAGAAGCAGAGCGGGAGTTGGCTGCTTTAAAACAACCCCTGCTCTCTGTCCCTGCCTGCAGTTTTTTGCTGTCCGATTTTGGATTAGCCACTGTAAGGGCTGTGTGTCTGTGTCTGTGTGAGGGCTCCTTCTCCTTCTCTTGCTTCCCGTTCACTCTCCCTGCGCTCTCCCTGCGCCCCTGCGACTTTAGAATCGACACTCTGTGTGTGTGAGGGCTCCTTCTCTTCTTGCTTCCCGTTCACTCTCCCTGCGCCCCTGCGACTTTAGAATCAACACTCTGTGTGTGTGTGAGGGCTCCTTCTCTTCTTGCTTCCCGTTCACTCTCCCTGCGCCCCTGCGACTTTAGAATCAACACTCTGTGTGTGTGAGGGCTCCTTCTCTTCTTGCTTCCCGTTCACTCTCCCTGCGCCCCTGCGACTTTAGAATCAACACTCTGTGTGTCTGTGTGTGTGTGAGGGCTCCTTCTCCTTCTCTTGCTTCCCGTTCACTCTCCCTGCGTTCCTGCGCTCTCCCTGCGCCCCTGCGACTTTAGAATCAACACTCTGTGTGTGTGAGGGCTCCTTCTCTTCTTGCTTCCCGTTCACTCTCCTTGCGCCCCTGCGACTTTAGAATCAACACTCTGTGTGTCTGTGTGTGTGTGAGGGCTCCTTCTCCTTCTCTTGCTTCCCGTTCACTCTCCCTGCGTCCCTGCGCTCTCCCTGCGCCCCTGCGACTTTAGAATCAACACTCTGTGTGTGTGAGGGCTCCTTCTCTTCTTGCTTCCCGTTCACTCTCCCTGCGCCCCTGCGACTTTAGAATCGACACTCTGTGTGTCTGTGTGTGTGTGAGGGCTCCTTCTCCTTCTCTTGCTTCCCGTTCACTCTCCCTGCGCCCCTGCCCTCTCCCAGCGCCCCTGCGACTTTAGAATTGACACTCTGTGTGTCTCTGTGTGTGTGAGGCATCGTTCTCCTTCTTTTGCTTCCCGTTCACTCCCCCAGCGCCCCTGCGACTTCCAGCGCCCTGCGACTTTAGGGCCAGTTCTCTCTCTGCGTGTGTGTGTGTTTTGACCTCACTGCGCTTGTTGGGGGAGAGTGTTGGTCGCAATTTTTCTTGATTTGTCTCAGAGTGGTTACTATCATGGTTTCCTTGCTGGGGAGGAGGGAGAGACGCAGAGCCTGCTTGTTCTAAAGGAGCAAAGCCGGAGAGGAGCCTCTCCTGCATTATTAGCAGCATCCTTCTCCACACATCCCACGCGTGCTCCTTGTCCCTTGAGTGCTTTTCCTTCCCTCCCCACTTAAAACGTGGTTACAAAGCACGGATCCACATGGATCCTCAGGATTTTTGCACTGGGTCACCCCAAATTCACCATCAGATCACCTAGCATGTCCATGGCTACAGCCTGCACCAAAAAACACACACACACACACTGTTTCATGGGGCCGCAGTGGCGCAAAAACGTGGTTACAAAGCATGGATCCACATGAATCCTCAGGATTTTTGCATTGGGCTACCCCAAACTCACCGTCAGATCACATGTCTGTGGCCACAGCATGAACCACAAAAATCATACATCCACTGTTTCGTTTAGAATATTTTTTTCTTGTTTTCCTCCTCTAAAAACTACGTGCGTGTTATGGTCAGGTGCGTGTTATAGAGCGAAAAATACGGTATTTGCCTGAACCAGCACTATGATTCAGCTAAAGACTGTTTCTGTCTTCTCTGTGTTTACTGTTATGTCAGACAGTAGTAAATCTCTTGAAAAGAATGTTATGGAGTTGGGTGATGGCTGAGCAGGGCATGATTTGTGGAATTATGTCTACGGGTCTGTCAGAAAAAAAGCTGTTGCTTTCTGTCAGGCATGAGACAGTTGATATTAAATTATTATATTGGCATTAGCGGAGAGCAGTCCTGGAGGCTCAAGTGTATTTGTTTGTTTGCTTAGGCCGCAATCCTAATATTACCATGGAATACCTGTGGAATTCAATGGGACTTACTTCTGAGTAGACGTGGTTAGAACGCCAGCCTTAAGTCGCCTAGCACAGTGCAGAGGACTTAAATTCCAGTTTATAAAACAGCATACAAAAGTGTGAACAGCAAATTATGTTTGCCTGCGTAAAGGACGGCCACAGTCCTCAAAGCTGTCATGTGTATAACTTTTTCCAGAGTTTATCTGTGTACAATGGTTTAATCAAAGGCTGCCGAAACCTCCCCAGAATGATAAGAATAAAAGATAATGAGCAGCCTTCAGTCCATTGCCCCTTCCAGTTTATTAACATTGCTGAGCAGATGTCCACAGAAATAATTGTTCATAAATTACTGGAAGTAAAAAATACAGAGATCCTTCCAGCGTGGAGAACATTCTGTTATAAGTGCCGATGTAGTAATTCCAATGGGTTGTTTTTGAATAAAAACTGTTCAGTAGCTTTATTGTTATTTCAGTCCAAGAGAATGAGCCGTGCTGAGGAATGCTAGTAATTTCTTTTATTTGACTAATATCCATCTGTGTGCAAACTTCTCTGGTTCCCCATGCAGAAATGTTGCCAGGCTTTAAAATCTGCATGCTGTTGTCAACTAAATTGTTGCTTTTTTATATAGATTGTTTGAACCGAGTTAAACTGTGTGGCAGACATGCAAAGGCAAAATTTAATTCTTTGGACTTGTCCTTTTCTGTCTGAAAGTCTTACTGTTGATATGAGTAGTTGAGGACCAGAGGGTAAAGTACTGGTAGCTAGAATAGCCTTGTGTACCTGAAAATGTGATCACAACTGGTGAAGCTTCCTGCATCCCTGTAGCTCAGGGTTTCCCAAACTTGGGTCCCCAGCTGTTTTTTGGACTACAGTTCCCATCATCCCTGACCATTGCTCCTGCTAGCTAGGGATGATGGGCACTGGAGTCTGAAAACAGCTGAAGACCCAAATTAGGGAAACCCTGCTGTAGCTCATAGAGAACTTGTGGCTCTGAAGATGTTGTTGGACCCCAGCTCTCATCAGTCCCAGCCAGAGGGGCCAATGGACAGGAATTATGGGAGTTGTAAGCCAACATGGATAGCCACTTGTTCCCTGTCCTCGCTTTAGCTCTTGTATGCAAAACTTGGCAGGAAGCAATGCCTGAGAAAATACAGTATGGTACACCCAAGTTTTGCTCATCAGCCGTCTTTCTCCCTGCTACCTCTGTTGCTGTTGCCCCACACCTGCTAAGCACACAGGTCAAGGATTGGTGTGAGATATGCACAGGTGCCGTGGCTTGCAAGAATCAGCAAGCTGAATCCGCGCACCAGGGACAAGGGGCGTGGAAGAGGCATGCCTGGCTTTGTTTGTTTTTGTGTGAAGCATGATTCCTTGGCAGCCACCCAGACTGCTTCATAACATTAACTGTTTTGTAGCATGTAGCAGCGCACAAATATAATGGAGCAGGTATCTTGCAAAGAACAGAAGTGGTTTGCTTAGTGAGCAGTGTAAAAGCTTCTGTGACGGTTCATGGAAGGCTCCAGACTGTGCATAAACTTCCTGAGGGTGTTAGCATTGCTTACAGTGTTTAACTTGTTGGAACTGTGTTTAAACAGTCTTGTTGCTCTAGATCGAAAGGTTGTTGTGGACCAGAAACCACCTTGTTGTGGCATAGTAGAGACCACTTTGTCAGAGGCACGAACTATTACCCCTTGGTTGGTTGGCAGGCTAGGTATTTGTACACACCTCTTAGGCATAGAGGGGGGAAATAGTAAGCACGGGGTCAAAAAATATAAGATACAGGTACAGTTCGTGACATTTCTATGCAAAATTCAAATATATGCAAATTCAGAGCAGGTGATGCTTCATGCATCTGACTAAGTGGGCTGTATTGGACATAATCTTATGCCATAATGACCTTATGCATCTGTTACTCTTTAGGTCAGGCATCCCCAAACTCGGCCCTCCAGATGTTTTGGAACTACAATTCCCATCATCCCTGACCACTGGTCCTGTTAGCTAGGGATGATGATGGGAGTTGTAGTCCCAAAACACCTAGAGGGCTGAGTTTGGGGGTGCCTGCTTTAGGTGCTACAAAATGCATGGCTATTCTTCTGGAGTTTGTCAGCTGGGAATTAAACATACTTAACAAGTTATTGCTGTCTGCTAATTAGTAGAAACCTGAAGAGAGAGCCTTGGGTTCTCTGCTCAGTGTCAGAAGTCCTAGAACCTAGAATATTTTACTGCACCACTATAATTTTACTTTATTTAAAGCCTTTTTACCCTGTTTTTCTGCAGAAAATCCTCACAGAGTGGCTTATGGGTCAATAAAAAAACAGGACAGCCTCTGCCCTTGTGTTTGCAGTCTAAAAAACACAACAAAAAGGCAGAAGGAATGGGGGTGGAGGGAAGAGAAAAAAGTAAACTCAGGCACTAGTTTTTAAAGTTGCAGAGATCTTAGAAAAATTAGTTGGCATAGGAACAATTCAGTTACCTGCTGGTACACCTGCTGCAAGGTAAGAGTTGAGGGAGAGCCAAAGGCATCTGGTGTCTCCAAAGACCATATGGGATAGTTCTGCTTCCTTTCTCTCCCTCAGCCTGATAGAATGGCTGCTGTTAAGTGACAGATACTTCACGTTAGTACCAAATTATTTTTATCTATTTTTTATAGTGTCAGGTTAGATAAGATGCCCAGTGGTTGTGCTGAGGTCATGAAGTATGCTCTTGATTTAATCAGTGCTATGCGGATTATTATTATTTGAAACTAAATGCACAATTGTTTCATTTTTTATTTAAGTATTTGACTTGAACTTAACTAGTCTTTAAAGTTAATAACTCTGCAGCCTTTCTGCACAGATCTGTCATTTTCTTGTAGTGTAATCCTTCCCATATTTGTCTAGCACAGTAAGTTCAATGGCACTCGCTCTGTAGCAATTGTGCGTAGGCTTGCATCATTAGCAGCTGTACAGCTCAGCTGTATTTCTTTTTTTCTTTTCAATGCAGAAGCATAACAAAAATTACAAACATTGAATCCAAAATAGTACTGTACAAGCAAAAAAACCCCGGAACATACAAAAAAAAAACAGAAAAGAAAAAGGGGGGGGAAGGGAAAGGAAACAAAACTAAACTAAACACACACGAAAAAGCACACATCTACAGAAAAAAAAACCATATCATGACGTACATAAACACAAATTGACTTCCTTCCTTTGTTCTAAGACCTCGAAAAATTTACTCTTACTGCATTGTTGTGTCTAATTAGATTACTTCCACCTTTGTATATATTTTTTTACACCATTTTTCTTTTTCTTTAACCCTGTAAAGCATCATTCATTACATACCAATATACTTACTCCAGAACAATGTTTTTTCATATACACTTTAGCACAACCCCATTCTTTTAATAATTTCTGGTCCGATTGTCCCCTTATGTAAGCTGTGAGTCTTGCCAGATTTATGTATTCACAAAATTTAATTTGCCAATCTTTCACTGATGGAATTTCTCTGCCTTTCCAGTTTTTAGCTATAAGCATCCTGGCAGCTGTTGTTGCGTAAAGGAATACTTTCCTTTGATTTTCGGGGATATCATTTGTAATTAGACCTAAAAGGAATGCCTCCGGTTTTTTACTGAACGATATTTTAAACATCTTTTTGAGTTCTTCATAGATTTCATTCCAAAATTGTTTAATAGGTCGGCATTCCCACCACATGTGAAACATTGTTCCTATTTCTTTTTTACATCTCCAACAGGTATTCGATTTTAATTTGTAAATTTTAGCCAATTTTACCGGAGTTAAGTACCATTGGTACACCATTTTCATAAAATTTTCTCTTATTGTGTAACATGCCGTGAATTTAATATCATATTTCCATAATTTCTCACATTGGTCCAGCTGAATTACATATCCTATATCACATGCCCATTTAATCATAACTTCTTTTACTTCTTCATCCTTTAATTCCCATTCTAATAATAAATTATACATTTTGGATATATATTTTTTTTGAGTTTTGTAATAATGCTTTTTGTAATTTTGATTCTTCTTTTTCAAATCCTATTACTTTATCCTGGTTGAATATTTGTGCAATTTGGTGATATTGTAACCATGTGGTGCAGTATTGGGTCACCTCATTGTATGGTCTTAGTTTTAATTGGCCCTGTTCTTCCTTTAGGAGCTGCTGGTATGTTGCCATTCTTCCTATAGTATTTTTCTTTTTAACCGATATTACTTCTAGCGGTGAGACCCACAATGGGGTTTTCGGTTCTAGCAACCTTCTATGTCTCACCCAGACCTTGTATAATGCATTTCTAATTATGTGGCTTAGAAATTCTTTATGGACTGCCACTTTGTTATAAATTAGATAGGCATGCCAACCATATCTGTTGTTCCATCCCTCCAAATCCAAAATGTCACTGTTATCCAATTTGATCCAATCTTTGATCCAAGTAAAGCATGCCATGTCGTAATATAGTCTCAGGTCTGGGAGTCCAAAACCTCCCCGCCCTTTTATGTCGGTTAATAATTTATGTTTGATCCGTGGCTTTTTGCCTTGCCATATAAACTTTGTTAGGTCCGTTTTCCATTTTTTAAAACAATCATCTTTACCTATTATGGGAATCATTTGAAAAAGGAACAGAAGTTTTGGTAAGATATTCATTTTAATAGCCGAAATTCTACCCCAGAGTGTTAATTTCAATCTTGTCCAAGTTTCCATTTCTCTTTTTGTTTCTTCCCAAAAAAATTTATAATTATCTTCAAACAAATTTATATTTTTCATTGTTATTTGTATTCCTAAATATTTCACTTTTTTTACAATTTGTAATCTAAATTTTTCTACCAGTTCCTTTTTCTCTTGATCTCCCATGTTTTTTACCATTAGTTTCATTTTTTCTTTATTCAAAGCGAAACCTGATACCCTTCCAAAGTTTCCCATTTTTTCTAGAGCCTTTGCTATGCTTTCCTTTGGATTTTCCACCATTAAGACTAAATCATCTGCAAATGCCCTTATTTTGTATATTTTCTCTCCTAGGGATATTCCATTTATTTCTTGATCCAATCTGATTTCTTGATTTAATATTTCCAAAACCAAAATGAATAATAAAGGTGAAAGTGGGCACCCTTGTCTGGTGCCCTTCTGTATTTTAAAATAATCAGTCGTGTCATTATTTATTATTATATTTGCTTCTTGTTGTTCATAAATTGCTTTTAACCCTCTTGTAATTTGGTCTCCCATGTCCATCTGGTCTAATAATATTTTTAGAAATTTCCATGATACTTTGTCAAACGCCTTTTCCGTGTCCACAAAAACAAAGGCTACCTTCTTACTTGGTTTCATGTCTAAATACTCGATCATATCAATCACTGTTCTTATATTGTCACTCATTTTCCTGCCCGGCAAGAACCCTGCCTGCTCTTTATTTATACAATCCTGCAAAACTGTCTTTAATCTTGTTGCCAATATTTGTGCATAGATCTTGTAATCATTATTTAGTAATGATATTGGTCTATAATTGGTTATAAACTCTTTATTTCGTCCTTGTTTTGGGATTACTACTATGTGCGCCTGTTTCCAGGTGTTGGGAATCTTCCCGTCTTCTAGTATTCTATTTAAGAGTGTCTTCATAGGTGATAATAGTGGTTATCACCTATTATCAGCTCAGCTGTATTTCATCAGACGGCGACAATGCTGTCTTCTGTCTATGAGAAACTCAGTTGCTTCATGCACTGTGGATTCCATCATGGAAAGCACTTTGGAAATTGCTATATACAAAGGCTATCCATCTTGGTTGCCTGGACGTGATTCTTATTCCCTTCAGGTGACCAGGTCTATGGTTATTTAGAAGCCTGGAGGCGGAAGGCAATGCAGTCGTACCTTGGAAGTCAAACAGGAACCATTCCAGAAGTCCGTTCGACTTCCAAAATGTTCGAAAACTGAAGTCGCAGAAGCCCAGTCAGACATTTGGCTTCCAAAAGAACGTTCACAAACTGGAACAATCACTTCCGGGTTTGGTACGTTTGGAAGCAAACATCCGAGTTCCAGGGTGTTCAGGATCCAAGGTACGACTGTAAATGTTTGTGGCACATCCAGCAAAGTCAAAACTGCTCTTCTGGCTACAGTGGAACCTCAGGTTACGTACCGTCCTCCTTACGAACGCTTCGGGTAATGAGCTCCGCTAATCCGGAAGTAGGTCTCCTGGTGCGAGCAGGTCGCGCGACGGCAGCGGAAGGCCCCATTAGCGAAAGGGGGACGCGGGTGGCGCTGTGGGTAAAAGCCTCAGCGCCTAGGGCTTGCCGATCGAAAGGTCGGCGGTTTGAATCCCCGCGGCGGGGTGCGCTCCCGCTGCTCGGTCCCAGCGCCTGCCAACCTAGCAGTTCAAAAGCACCCCTGGGTGCAAGTAGATAAATAGGGACCGCTTACCAGCGGGAAGGTAAACGGCGTTTCTGTGTGCGGCTCTGGCTCGCCAGAGCAGCTTCGTCACGCTGGCCACGTGACCCGGAAGTGTCTGCGGACAGCGCTGGACCCCGGCCTCTTGAGTGAGATGGGCGCACAACCCCAGAGTCTGTCAAGACTGGCCCGTACGGGCAGGGTACCTTTACCTTTACCTTTAAGAACGGACCTCCAGAACGAATTAAGTTCATAACCGGAGGTACCACATTACTTCAAAAGCGTTCTACATCCTAATTTGCCACAAACATCAGCGCTAAGCCGTGGTTTGACTTAACATTGCATGTGAACCTGGACTTGTAGTTTGCCTTTCTCCAAAACAAGCATGAGCTGCAGCCAAGAATTGTTCTTCGCTAACTGCACATGGTTTATTTGTGGAAAACACACCATGAGCCTGAGTTTGCACATAATGCTAAGCCAAGCCATCGTTTTGCTCCAGGCAGCACAGCAGCAGCCAGACCAGAGGAGGAGCGGCTGCGATTTTTCCTCTGTATAGCCACAACACTTGCTCATTCACGCTTAGTTTTGCATACAAACTGAGCTTTGCCTTCTTGTGTGAAGTTTGGCAGCTGGCTACTGATCTGAGGAGTTGACTACAGGGTAAAATGAGTTCTGCTGAATAATATGTACTGTGAAAGTAGATGAGAGTTACCCTAGTAGTCTCTTGCTTGGCCCTAGTAGCTTTTGCAATTATAAGTTTTTTTAACTGTGTTTATTGTTGTATTTTAAATTGTTGTAACTCGTCCTGGGATCTGAGGGTAAAGAGCTGGTATTAAATTAAAATAATACAGTACAGTACGTGCCCTTACCACAGCAAAAAGACTGATACTGATGAATTGGAAAAATAAAAATGTGTCTCCCTTCTACTTACAAACTTGCAACGTATGAACAATTTGCATATATACGCAGACTTGCCATGGACAAATTGAATGATATTTGGAATCCATTCTTATAAATAGTGTAATAGGTTAATATCTCGTGAAGTACAATAACAACCTTGTAAAATAAAAATTAAAATAAAAAATTAAAATAATACAATACAATGAATTGTCTGCAGTTGCTACTTGGAGGAAGGTTTGCAGTTGTTATCCTCAAGGAATAGGAACTAGGCATAAAAATCAGACCTACATGCAAGCTCTGGTTCTGAAATTGAGGTTCTCAAAGTTTTATGCTAAGGCATGGCTTGGCATTGGGTGGGGAAACCCTGGGATAGATTACACACTTTTCTCCCTATTCCCTTTGCATGCTTTGCTTTCGACTTGGTGGCAAATGGTAGTCTGCCATTACATCTAAACCCACCAAACCAGCCCCTGGACCCTTCCTAGAATATGGCCAGAAACCGTTAAATCTAAAAGTGTGTGTTTATGTGAATGCTGCTTGTTTCCTTTGTTAGCTGTGCTGCTGGAGAGCAAGTGTGGGAAAGGCAGAATTCACCTGAAAGCTTTGCTGGGAAGGAGAGGAGAGGTGATGGTCGACTGCAGAGCTTTCCAAACTGTGTCACAACATGCTGGTGTGTCACGCAAACTCCCGGGGCTGGAAAGGGGTTAGTTTAACCTCTGGTTTGCTAATAAAACTGAATTACCGTGTTGCGAAATGATGCATGCCAACGTGAAAAGTTTAGAAAGCTCTCATCTGCTAGAAGGGTGTTACACTCCAACCCTGATCAACCCCAACTACAGTGGTACCTCGGGTTAAGAACTTAATTCGTTTCGGAGGTCCGTTCTTAACCTGAAACTGTTCTTAACCTGAGGTACCACTTTAGCTAATGGGGTCTCCTGCCGCCACACGCCGCCGCCGTGTGATTTCTGTTCTCATCCTGAAGCAAAGTACTTAACCCAAGGTACTATTTCTGGGTTAGCGGAGTCTGTAACCTGAAGCATCTGTAACCTGAAGCGTCTAACCCGAGGTACCACTGTAGCATGGTCACTGGTCAGGGACGATGGGAGTCTAGCAACAACCCCTTCTTCCACAAACACCCCATTGTTGTGTAGGGGAACTGCAACTATAAATTGGAAAGTGGCGTGTGGCTGGCCATAGTGCATCTGTTGAGTTGCTTGCAAGTCTACAGCCAAGTCCAGAAATGTCACCTTGACCAACAATTCTCTCACTCCTCTAAATTGTAACCTGGACAGAGAAAGGGGTTTAGTCACGCTGGTGTCAACAGCTCTGACCTTTGACTTTCTAACCGAGGCTTATAGAGAGTGGGAGAGAGAGAGAGAGAGAGAACTGAGAGGGACAAACAGAACAGCTGACCTGATCAAAACTGTTGTTTGTTGATTGCGGCAGAGCTCAGTATGGGGAAGTGAGAACAAGAAGCTGACCTAAGTACGTGGCTCCCTTGATATGTCAGGGAGCACGTTTAATTCTGGTTTGTGTAAAGTGTCCAAACTTTTTTCAAAAAGGGCCAGATTTGATGAAGTGGAGGGCCAACCAAAGTTGTTGAACTTTTTTTAGGATTGAAGTTGTTGAGCTTTTGAGGTGGTTTTTTTTTAGGATTTAGGGACACAGAGCTCGGTCCCTGCTCCTGCCAACCTAGCAGTTTGAAAGCACATCAAAGTGCAAGTAGATAAATAGGTACCACTCCAGCGGGAAGGTAAATGGCATTTTCGTGCGCTGTTCTGGTTCGCCAGAAGCGGCTCCGTCATGCTGGCCACATGACCCGGAAGCTGTACACCGGCTCCCTCGGCCAGTAAAGCGAGATGAGCACCGCAACCCCAGAGTCAGCCATGACTGGACCTAGTGGTCAGGGGTCCCTTTACCTTTACCCCAGGAAATTACCGTATTTTTCGCTCTATAACACGCACCCGACCATAACACGCACGTAGTTTTTAGAGGAGGAAAGTCCGTAGGCATGCCACCCGTAGGCATTCCCTCCATAACACGCACAGACATTTCCCCTTACTTTTTAGGAGGAAAAAAGTGAGTGTTATGGTGCAAAAAATACGGTAACTGCCACATGGGCTGGATTACACCAACCAGCGGGCTGGATTAGGCCCCCGAAACGGACTTTGAACATGCCTGGTGTAAACTAATGCTGTGGCAATATCCTGCCAACGCAGCTTTTAGATTCCATGGCTTTAGTTACCTCTGTGACCCCTGAACTCTGCAGATGTGTTGCACATCAACAGGCCTTGGCCCATCAAAAGTCCAAAATAAATCTTATTGCTGCTGGGGAACAAGTAAGTGGCCGACGGTCCTATTCGTGGCTTGTTTTTAACAGTCTCAGATTGCTGTTGGGAGGCTTGCCAGCATCGAAGGTGTTCCTAAGTGGTAACTGAATGACGTGCCTCCTTAGAGCAGAATCTCAGCACATGGCGGTCTCTGGGAAAGGGCAGGTTCAGCTTTTGGCAATAGGTCACAAATGCTTGAAAAACAGCGTACAGAGTGAAAGGCTAAAAACTGGGCATGGTGATGGCTGTGCATAACTGCCTGTTCTTGGGCTGAAGTAGCAAAGAGGGGCATTGAAATGGACAAGTGTTTTCCCCACTGCCACCACACAGTGCTAATGGAAATAGGCCCCCAGTGCTTGCTGTGTTGAAAAAGGCCATTGGGTCAGGTCGAGATGTCGTAGATCAGCTTTTCTAATCTGGAGTCCTCCAGCACCTAGTGAGTTGTCGTCTGGGACATCTGGGGGGCACCAGGTTGGGAAAGCCCATGGTACACCGTTCTTGTCAATCAGTGATGGGGAGCCTGTGATTTTCCAGACATTCTTGGATTCTAGCTCTCATGAGACCCAGCCACCATGGCCGACGGTCAAAAATCCCACCAGGTATGCCCAGTGGAATGGGACTCGGGTGGTGGTGTGGGTTAAACCACAGAGCCTAGGACTTGCTGATCAGAAGGTTGGTGGTTCGAATCCCCGCGACAGGGTGAGCTCCCGTTGCTCGGTCCCTGCTCCTGCCAACCTAGCAGTTTGAAAGCACGTCAAAGTGCAAGTAGATAAATAGGTACCGCTCCAGCGGGAAGGTAAACGGCGTTTCTGTGCGCTGCTCTGGTTCGCCAGAAGCGGCTTCGTCATGCTGGCCACATGACCCGGAAGCTGCACGCCAGCTCCCTCAGCCAATAAAGCGAGATGAGCGCCACAACCCCAGAGTCAGTCACAACTGGACCTAATGGTCAGGGGTCCCTTTACCTTTACCTTTTATGCCCTGTGGAATTTGCCCCTAGAAAACAGCTGAAAACTTAATGGGCTAAGTGGGAGGGGGTGCTATTGATCACTTCAAAAATGAAAACATTCCGACATGGCAAAACACAGCCTCTGGGTTTCTGCCAATCCCATTTGTATAATGGCACAAGCCTGTTGTGCTCCCTGTCCCGTATTTGCTTTAGCATACTGGATCTTTAGATATGTGACTTGACTGTAAACTCTGGGATGGAGTCCTCTAGTGAACCTGTTATGAAATGTCCCTGCGGTAACTGGTACACTGACAACACTTCTAGGAAAACTGGTGTTGTTCTGCAAGTGTTCCAACGGTTGGCAGCTGTAATAACTGACAAGGCTCGGCTCCAGGACCTTGATTAACGGCTGTTTAATGTGGGGCGTAGTCTCAACTGGTGACTCTGCCCGTGATCTGTGGATACTAGCTGGATTTCGAAATACTGCTACTGAGTTGGAAGATTATTTAGCACCAGTTCCTCCATGCTGAGTTTCGAAAAGCCTTTCCTCACCACACGTACACATAGAGCCTCTGTTTTGTTTGAAGAGGTCTGTTTCACTCAGCTCAGTGAATTGCAGAAGTGACATTTATAGGCCTCCTTTTTTCCAAATGGACTACAAGGTTCACCCTCCCATTTCATTCTCACAACAGCCCTTTGAGGTAGGTTAGGCTGAGATCCACTGATCTTCATGGCTGAATTGGCTTTTGAACCCAGCTCTCCCAGGACCTAGCCCACACACTATGCTTTGAGCAGGCTAAAGCAGGCACATGGTGCTTTATAATGTTCGGAGCACTTCATGTTCATTACATCAAAAATCCTTGCAACAGTGCTGCAAAGTACAGCAGTATTTTCCTGGCAAGTGAGACCTGCCACAAAGCATTGCATTATATCCTATCACTTATTGTATGTCCTGCTTGCCATGGGCATCTGTTTGACCACTGAGAACAGGATGTGGAACTAGATGGGCCTTTGTCTGATCCAGCAGGGCTTCCCTTACTTCCTTATCCTTATCCCCAAATGGGATGTTCAGGGTAGCCAGTCTCTACCCCACTTCTCTGTTTTTCTTCTCCAGCTGACTGTCAACATTCCATAGCTACTGAGCACACTCAGGCCTCAGTTTTTGGAGGGTTGCACCCCCTTAATATTCATTCTAAAATTCTTGGCTCTCACAGCCTGCAGTTCACAAGAGGAGCAAGTGGCAGTTTGCCTAAAGTCCACTGAGTAGGTTTCGGGCTGAGAGCATTTCTGGCATGTTGAATGCAAATGTGTGTAATAAAACCCTGATGATCTTTTTTATTATTTTAGTTAAGGGGAAAGCTGCTTCAGTGGAGGGGGGGTGATTTTTGAAGGAAGAAGGAAGAAAGAATGCTGAGTTTCCCCTGCTCCAATTGCTTCAACTCCTGCCTGTCGTCTTCGCCTTTATTCACTTATTTGGAGTGTAGCTAGGACCAAAGTGAGACTTGAATTGGGCTCTTCAAGGCTCACACTTACAATTGTTGCACCAACTGTTGCTAGGTATTGACAATCAATCCAGAAAAAAGATTTCATTGACTGACGGTGGCTTTTGGAGAGAGAGTGTTTTGCTCTTTAAAACTGTATTTGGGGTCGTCTTTCTTCCAACCAATCCTGAGTACACGTTTTGAAATTTGGCTGCTGTTTATAGATATGCCTCCTTTTAATTCTCTCTGGAAGCAACTGCCATCTCTACCACATGGCAGAAGATAAACATTTAATTGCATTTGTGTCAGAGATGGGGGAAATATCTCATTTGCACCATATGAATCAGCCAACTTATTGGATATATTTATTCATTTTTTAACTCAACTCATGACTTCACATTGGCAACTGACCCCTCTGTTAAATGCCACTAAGCTGTCAAAGGGTGAAGACAGAACTCTGATAATGCCCCATGCCAGCTTGAATAGAGTTTGTGTAGAAGTACAAAGGTATATTTTACCTTTGTTGTTCTGCCCACTTTTACCTCTGAATCAGAGGCCCCCAGAAGGGAAAGTGGCCATCCTTCTGAAAAAGGTTCCCCACCCCTCTCCTCCTCTCCTTCCAGTTTTAAATTAACCACAGTTCCCTGTAATTGATTTTGAATTGATTTTAAAATGAATTGATTTTAGAATGTTGTGTTACTTTTATTGTTGTTAGCTGCTCTGAGCCTGGCTTCGGCTGGGGAGGGCGGGATATAAATAAAAAAAAATTTTACTATTATTATTAATGCCCATACTTGGTATAAGCAATGGTTTTGAACATGGTGGGCCAAAATAGGTGCTTGAGAGGAGAGTGTGCAAACCTGATGCCGTGAAATGCAAGAGTGTAGTATAGCCTATAGCACTTGGATGATGAACACACTTTAACATGCCTACCCCTCTGGAATTTGTTTCCAGACCAAAAAGTCCTTCCTTATCTTCTCCCCAGGATGAAAGCAGTGATTTGTGGGTGTCTCTCTTTCCTAGGTACACGCATTATATACGACCGCAAATTTTTAATGGAGTGTCGGAATTCTCCAGTTGCCAAAACACCACCTTGTGACCTTCCAGACATTCCAGGTGTTACAAGCCCAGCTGTCGAAATCCTTGGGACCGAGACCAATCTCATCCACGCTGAGGAGGAGAAGCAACCAGGCTTAGGTGAGTGATCTGTTGCTGTGTCATAAAGTGCCATCGTTTTAATCACAGGTTGCACTGATCTTACCCAGCAGCCGGTTATGGTGGGCGATCAGGAGCGCCATCAACCCTGTGTGTTGTTGCCTGCCTAGGATTGCAAAATAAGAGAACGAGGGAGACCCAGGCCTGGGTCAGCTCCTAGAATCCAAGGGCAAGTGCAAAGTTCTCAGAGCTCCAGTGGAGCCCTCTACATTGGGCAACCATGTCTGTGAGCCTCCAGCTTTAATGGTTCACAGTAGAACGGTGTCAAGTGCTTCAGGGTGCTGTTGCTGCCACCACTGTCAGGTAAGGGTAAGGAACCCACCACTTAGTCCAGGGGGATTTGGAATCAAGCGAGGCCCCAAATAAGTGGCCAGTGGACTGTGTTGAGTGAGCCAAGTGGGTCTCAAACTGTGCATTAAAATGAGATAGAGGTGTTAAAATGTGTGAGAGCAGGGGTAGCAAATGTGGTACATTCCAGGAATCGTTGCACTACAACTCTCACTATCCCAGGCAAGCAGGACCAACAGGGATGAAGGGAAGCTGTAGTCCAGCACATCGAGATGAGAACTGGTAAAGCTGCCTGGAAATGCAAAGGTTAAGGGTACCTTGCAAGGTTGCTTTCCCTTAGCACAATATTGCTCAAGCCAAATGAATATCAGCTTTTGAGAGAACACATTGTTCTCGGTTGGCAGGCAAAGAACACTGAAAACTTTTTCTACCACCTGACCATCCTTATCAAAGGTGGCAATGCCATTTGTTTGTTCAAAGTCACACTGAAAATATTAAATGGATTAAAGGCTGCCAACCTTTGAAGTCATTGCTTTTTCCAGCTGTCTCAAGGAACACATTGTGTCCAGAACTAGGTGCCTTAAATCTTTGGACACTTAAGCAGTAGGCAACATCAAGTTAATATATGCAAAATTTGGAATTCATCAGCAATTTCTTTTTCTTTTGCAGGTGAGGAAGCCCAGTTTGACATGGATATCTGAAAACCTGCCCCCTGAAGTATATATCTATGCATATAGATAGATACACTTTTCCAGTGAAGACGCGAAATCGGTAATGCTTCCGAAACAAGTGGGGCTCGTAGAATAGCCCACGCTTTGCAAAGCTTTCCAAGATGGAAGGTCCATTAATTATTATTACTTTTCTGGGAGGAAGAGGAGATTTCCTGTTACATAAGGACTGAAAACACTTGGCAGAGCCTCTCTGTGTGGTGGTGGTGGTGTGAAGGCGGCCAGTGAGGAGCATTGGCATGGAGAGGTGGAACGCTCTGTGCAATTCTGGCCCTTGAGTTCCAGCGCCTTTGTTCGTGAATGTCTGTGCTGCCAAGCAAGGCATTGGATGCAAGGACAGATATAAAATTATGCCAGACCTAGGGGATTAATACAGTGGTGGGTCACTCTTCAAATCACATCACTTGTCTATGCAACGTGCTCTACAATTGTTATCTCATCACTGTTCACAAGAAATGAGATCAACAGATGTGGTGCACAATTAAGTTGTTTTTGTAAATTGACAGAACAACTTTCTGCCTTAAGCTTTTTTGCAGCACAAGCACCAGTCCAGCACTGGTATCTTGATAAACTTCTACAAATAGAGTGGAAAAAGAGAGAGCCATGCTTGTTAAATAGGTTTTCCTGTTGTCTTATCTGTAGCAGCTTTTCCTAGTACCATACAAATTAATGGAATGCTGAAATAAATTAGACATTATCAGCAGGTTCTGGTCAATTTCACTCTGGTAGAAACACTTCTTTTAAAAAATAAATCCTGAATATGTTGGAGAGGGCAGGATCACTCGCTTCAAAGAGAAGTGTATTTTCAAAAACTATTGAAATGAGAAAGTATTGCTGTGGGAAAGGGGGTAGCCTGCTATCTTTCTTACTTTTTAAAGGGCTGCATACACATTCATGGAAATCTGTACACATTATTCACTGTACTTTAAAAATAAAGAAATAAAACTTTACAATTGCTCTAAGCTTTGGAGGAAATGGTTTCCCGTTATTAGTAATGTTGCACAAACTATCCAATCCAATGGGCGCCTGGGCTAATCATACGCTGTCAAAGAACACATAAGAGCCTTTTCTAAATGGGTGCCCTCCAGATGCCGTGGACTACAGTTCCCATCAGCCCAGGCCAGCGCTTGGGAATTGTGAGAGGTGTAGACTGTCAGCATCTGGAGGGTAACAGGATCATAGATAGTAGATAGTAGAATTGTTAAGTTGGAAGGGATCATGAGGGCCATCTATGCAATGCAGGAATATTTTGCCCAGTGTTAGAAACTGAGATATGAAAGCTAAAAGCTACAGTAAATGGCACCTTAAACCTAGGTTATGGGCACAACAACGGAATGTCTGGGCACACTTTTATAGAACAGGAAAACAGCAGAAATGAATGAACTCAACTAAAATATTATGTTCATTTTTCACATGGTCTAGTCCTTCCTCTGCCCCCCCCCAATATTCTTAAGAGGGTCTGTTCTTCAGTCTTCAGAGAGTAGCTGGAAGTGGGGAGACAAAAAAAGGTCCTCCTTTCCTTCCACTGCAGTTTTAATCTGAAATCTTCGGTGCAGTACTGCACTCAGTGCTCAGAAACTGCTCGTGCTAATGAAATTCCCTGTCCCAAAATGCGCCTAGAACAATGGGAGTTTTGAACACTGTTTTTGCCCAATGTGGTTCCCCATCCCTGAATTAGGATATATCAATCTTTCCTTGGAAAATGTATAAGTTTCACACACTACACTATAAATGGCACAACTCTATAAGCCATTTTTAAAAATAATTCTGTTGCGTGGCAAGACCCCTCCCCCATGTGAAATAAAGACGCCAGACACAGAATTTAGGTTAATGGGCATAAAAAAGGCCACAACTTTATTGATTACAGAATTGGAAGGTATTGGCCTTAGGCATTGGCTCCTATCGACTACCCGGCATGGGGACCGGGAAGGGTTGTCCACAAACCGTGGGGGTCCTGTTGAAGTACGCCAACTAGGATCCCACGGGTGTCACCGCTCTGGGGCGTGCCGGGGGCCCTTACCTCCCTAGGTTTCGGACAAGGCCACGCCCCTCGGAGTCCTCTACCGGACTACCCATACTTTTTGGGGAAGGTGATGGCGCTTCCTTCCCCCCTTCATTTGCATAACAATTGACCCCTGCCAATGCCTAACCGCCAATACCAAACTAAGTTGTGACGTTTGCTACGAGGTAGCTGAAAAAACCAAAAGGCCTGAAGTGAGCCAACTTGGAAAAATTCCTACCAGGCCCCTTGCGGCGACCAACCGAAGTCCATAGCAAGGTCAAAGCTAGCTAAACCTAGAGGGAGGGTGGGATGGGAAAACCGCTCGCTGAGCTGTAAAGGGGGCAAAGAGGGCGGTCCCCGGTCGCGCCCAGCCTAAATAGGCTAGGCCACGCCTCCCCGGCCCGCTGATTGGTGGGCCGGGTTGCTGACGCGCCCGGGGATTCCCTAACCACGCGGGGGCAGAGGCCAGCCCCCTCGCAAGATGTGGGAGGGACTTCTGCCCGCAACCCCCTCTCCTCCCGAGTCGGAAATGGCTCTACCGTAGATTGGGTTTCCTGTAACTGATGAGAGATGGAATTTCAGTGATCTGTTTTTTTCTTTGTTAAAAGCAAAAATGGAGAGAGTGTAATAAAGAGATTTCAAGGAGTTTAGAAAGGCTAATCTGCTAAATGTCCTGAATTTCAGTTGCCCAAAGGGCAGATTGAAACCTTCCAACATGTTAACACTTGAATAGCTGTCAAGACAATAGAGTAAGATGCTATTTGTAAATGAGTGTGAAGAATTTAGCAGCAAAATCCTGCATGGTTCAGTTAGTTATTTTTAAAACTGATATTCTGCCCTTTGTCCAAAGACTCCAGTGCAGCTGCAGCAATAAAATATTAGCATCAATCTCAATAAAGACAGGTATCAATCCAGTGTATTAGATTTCTGTAATACAACCATCACTTAAAATTAAAGAAACTGGGGTTTCCCCCCTTTTCTCCAGGGAAAAGGGGGGGAATCCCCTTCTTTTAATTATACAGAGGTACCTCCTTGCAGCTTAGGATATACAGTGGTACCTCGGGTTAAATACTTAATTCATTCCGGAGGTCCGTTCTTAACCTGAAACTGTTCTTAACTTGAAGCACCACTTTAGCTAATGGGGCCTCCTGCTGCCACTGCGCCGCCGGAGCACAATTTCTGTTCTCATCCTGAAGCAAAGTTCTTAACCCAAGGTAATATTTCTGGGTTAGTGGAGTCTGTAACCTGAAGCGTCTGTAACCTGAAGTGTATGTAACCCGAGGTACCACTGTATTTCCCCTTCTCTTTCTACTCTACTTTTCCTACATCTCTTATACTTTCACTGACATCTTTTAATTATCACCCCATTTTATTTTTTACTTTCATTTTCATTTTTTATTACGGTTATTAAATATTTCAATACACCTTTTACCTTTTACTTCACACACACTATTACAACTATTTTTCTCCCTCCCCCCTCTGCCCACCTACACATGTGCTCCTTTTTGCTCTTCAGAATATGGCAACCCTAGGCTATCGTCACCTGGGTTAGCCAGCTACTCCAGTATGAATTATCATAAACTGTCAAACTGGTGCCAAATGTATTTCCTTTCCTCTGGACCACATTAGTGAGGCTGAAAGAGGGGTCTTCTCATCTAGGCAGCCCAGGATCTCCATACACGCTGCCCACCCCTGGAAGTCCATTATCTCTTGAGACAGATGAATGCCAACATAACGGCTTGCAAGTTGCAAGAACTTCCATAAAATCTCCAACACTGCACTTCAAATATTCTTGTCTGAAAGAGCCATCAAATGCAATTTTATAATGCCCAAGTCATTTACTACAGGCTGGTAGCTTAAACATTCTGGCATTTCTTTCCCTCTGTCTCTGAAATCTTCCTTTATGTCTTTTCTCTATTTATTTCCCCCCCCCCTTTTCTTTCTTTTTTTCCTTTTTTTACTTTCTTTTCTTTTCTTTCTTTTTTTTTTTTTTTTGCATGTGTTCTCTTATCCCTTTCTTCTTTCTTTTATTTTAGGAAAGGTTCCAAGATGGTGGTCCCTACAGATGGATTTGGGGATGGGGGGACCACTTAGTACATGGGTAGGCAAACTAAGGCCTGGGGGCCGGATCCGGCCCAATCGCCTTCTAAATCTGGCCTACAGACGGTCCGGGAATCAGCATGTTTTCACATGAGTAGAATGTGTCCTTTTATTTAAAATGCATCTCTGGGTTATTTGTGGGACATAGGAATTCGTTCATTTCCCCCCCCCAAAATATTGTCCACCACCCCCCCACAAGGTCTGAGGGACAGTGAAGCAGCCCCCTGCTGAAAACCTTTGCTGACCCCTGACTTAGTATAAATCATGTGTTGTTATATCAGTGGTGACTGGTGCCCATTGGGTCTGGTAGGGCGGAAAGGAGGGAGGCCAACAGCAGGGGGAGCCAGAGCTAATGAGAAGTGGAACTAATGCAAGTGGAACCAATTATTTATTTTTGAGCCTCTGGCTGCTGAAGTCTACAAGAGCAACACTGAGGCAAAGGAGAAGGAAGGCAACCCTCCGCTCCTTGGACTGGTAAGACAGGCAGGTGGGCACTGGCTGAGGGCAGACTGAGTTTGGTGGGGCAGGGCTCCATTCACTTCACTGTTAGAACTTCCTTAGCTCCATTAACATTTCTAAGCAATGTATATAAAACTACAAACACACACACATACACATACACACACACACACAGAGAGAGAGAGAGAATAAGAACAATAAAAATTAATCACAAAGCAGCACCAAATGCTAACTTAAAATGCAAGCTGCAATAGGAAGTTCATCAAGGAGTGTGCCTGCCTAGGTTCAAGTGGGAGGAAGTTTCACAGGCTTGGGCCCACAACACTGAATGCACAGTTTCTAGTAGTTACAACCTGTGCACCTGAGCCATGGGGAATCACCCAAAGAGACTCCCCCAAAGTGATCTGGCAGGGATATAAGGGGTTAAGATGATGAGGAAGGGAGACACACACTAAGATATGCTGGGCTCCAGTTGGTATGCTAAATCAGGGGAGGTCAGAAGGCAGATCAGGGATCTACTGGTAGATCTGTAGGATGATTTGCAAAGGTTTCCAGCTCCCTATGTTTTAACAATGGCAACAAAAACAAAGCCTGCCTCCCCTTCTAAATGAGGCTGCTGCAATCAACAAGGTTGGTGAGAAACAGAGATTGATAGATAGATGATAGAAAGATTGATAGATAGATTAAATTTTGACTCTGCTTTATTTTTTTTAGAAGAAGAAAAATACCTCAAAGCAGTTTACCACCTAAATTAAAGCATCAAATAAAGCATTACACAATATCAAAATAAAAGATTCCAGATAATGGTCAGATGTGAACCCCACATTTAAAGCAGGATTTAATTAACAGGAAAACAAAAATTCTCTTAAACATAAAAACTTATGGATAAAAGTCATTTTCAAAATACAATTATCTCAAAATGCTATAATAACTGAACAGAATCGGTAGAAGCTGCCCCCACACTCACCCTCTGTGACGGTTTCCTCTCCTCTGCATCCAAAGCAAACATTGAGTTGCAGAATTTGTTGTCGTTTAGTCGTGTCCGACTCTTCGTGACCCCCTGGGCCAGAGCACGCCAGGCACTTCTGTCTTCCACTGGCTCCCCCAGTTCGTCAAACTCATGCTTCAAGAACACTATCCAACCATCTCATCCTCTGTCGTCCCCTTCTCCTTGTGCCCTCCATCTTTCCCAACATCAGGGTCTTTTCCAGGGAGTCTTCTCTTCTCATTAGGTGGCCAAAGTATTGGAGCCTCAGCTTCAGGATCTGTCCTTCCAGTGAGCACTCAGGGCTGATTTCCTTCAGAATGGATAGGTTTGATCTTCGTGCAGTCCATGGGACTCTCAAGAGTCTCCTCCAGCACCAGAATTACATAGCAGTATATTAAGCATCATTTATAAGCAGCTCGGGACGCAGGTGGCGCTGTGGGTAAAACCTCAGTGCCTAGGACTTGCTGATCGTAAGGTCGGCGGTTCGAATCCCTGCGGCGGGGTGAGCTCCCGTCGTTCGGTCCCAGCTCCTGCCCACCTAGCAGTTCAAAAGCACTCTTAAGTGCAAGTAGATAAATAGGGACTGCTTTCTAGCGGGAAGGTAAACGGAGTTTCTGTGTGCTGCTCTGGTGCTGGCTCGCCAGCTGCAGCTTCATCACGCTGGCCACGTGACCCGGAAGTGTCTTCAGACGGCGCCGGCTCCCGGCCTCTTGAGCAAGATAAGCGTGCAACCCTAGAGTCGGTCACAACTGGCCCAGACGGGCAGGGGTACCTTTACCCTTTCCCTTTATAAGCAGCTCATTCAACCACTTTCCATCTGGAAGGATTAGTGTGCAAGCTTTGGAATACCAATTCATGTGCTGAGCATGTGCTCAGGTTTGTTTTATTTGCTCCATTTCTATCTCCCCTGTCCTCCAAGGGGGGGTGTATGTGGTTCCTCTGTCTCCCCATTTCATTCTCACAAGTGGTTTTCTGCTTGTTGGTTTCCAGCTGGATGAAGAGGTTTTATCAGCTGGGAAGCTTGCTGTCTTCTTGATGAATGTTTGGTTCCAGTCAAGGTATTATAGGAAGACATGATCAAGGCAAACCAGTGGCTTTTATAGCTCATGATTTTCAACACTGGCTGGCTCCTAAAGAAGATTGGCAAGTTAAATTAATGGAATATGCTGAAATGGCAAAACTGACAATGAAATTAAGAGGCAGAGATGACAAAGAATTTAAGGAAGAATGGAAGATGTTTATTGCATATATACAGAAGCATTGTCTCCTTTTGTAATCCTCTTGGAACTCTAGCCCAGTGGTTGCCATTAATTTGATTCTGAATTGATTTTAGAATGTATTTCTTCTTCTTTTTTATAAGATATTTATGAAGATTTTTTTAAAAAAAAACCAAAACAGAAAAATCATAACAAAAAATAACATACAATAAAAGAATTACACAAAAAACAGTAAATAACAAAAACACATAACAACACAAAGAAAAATAATTAAAAACAAATCAATTTTTCAAATTTTTCAGAATTCTCCTTTGCTTGTTTCTTTGACCTCCTCACACCTCCCTCTTTTTTATTCCCAATCCCATCATTAATTCAGCAAATCCTTTCCCCTCTTTTTTTTCCTTTTAAGTTTAGCTCGATATTTCAACAAATTTACATCTTTATATTTTAACCAATTATCAAACCATTTTTACATATTCTTACTGATCTTATTACCAAGTCCACTTAGATCCAATCCAACATCACTTTAACATTCATTAATTTTACAGTATTTCTGCAAGTAGTCTTTGAATTTCTTCCAGTCTTCTTCCACCAACTCTTCTCCCTGGTCTCGGATTCTGCCAGTCATTTCCGCCAACTCCATATAGTCCATCACTTTCATCTGCCATTCTTCCAGCGTGGGTAAATCTTGTGTCTTCCAATACTTTGCCACGAGTATTCTTGCTGCTGTTGTAGCATACATAAAGAAAGTTCTATCCTTCTTTAACACCTGTTGGCCGACTATGCCCAGAAGAAAGGCCTCTGGTTTCTTCAAGAAGGTATATTTAAATACCTTTTTCATTTCATTGTATATCATTTCCCAGAAAGCCTTTATCCTTGGGCATGTCCACCAAAGGTGAAAGAATGTACCTTCAGACTCTTTACATTTCCAACATTTGTTATCGGGAAAATGGTAGATTTTTGCTAGCTTGACTGGTGTCATGTACCATCTATATATCATTTTCATAATATTCTCTCTAAGGGCATTACATGCCGTAAATTTCATACCAGTGGTCCACAACCGTTCCCAGTCAGCAAATATAATGTTATGTCCAACATCCTGTGCCCATTTAATCATAGCAGATTTAACCGTTTCATCTTGGGTATTCCATTTCAACAGCAAGTTATACATTCTTGAAAGTATCTTTGTTCTTGGCTCTAACAATTCTGTTTCCAATTTTGATTTCTCCACCTGGAAGCCGTTTTTTTTGTCCAAATTATAAGCTTCCCTTATTTGATAGTAATGAAGCCAGTCTCGCACTTTATCTTTTAGTTTCTCAAAACTCTGCAATTTCAATTTATCTCCATCCTGTTCCAAAATTTCCCAATATTTTGGCCATTTGGCCTCCATATTGAGCTTTTTCTGAACCTTTGCTTCCATTGGTGACAACCACCTTGGGGTTTTATTCTCAAGTAAATCTTTGTATCTTATCCAGACATTAAACAGTGCTTTTCTGACAATATGATTCTTAAATGCTTTATGAGCTTTAACCTTGTCATACCACAAATATGCATGCCACCCAAAAACATTATTAAAACCTTCCAAATCCAAAATGTCAGTGTTCTCAAGAAGCAGCCATTCTTTCAACCAGCAGAATGCTGCTGATTCATAATAAAGTTTAAAGTCTGGCAGGGCAAATCCACCTCTTTCCTTTACATCAGTTAATATTTTAAATTTTATTCTGGGCTTCTTGCCCTGCCAGACAAATCTAGAAATATCTTTCTGCCACTTCTTGAAACAGTCCATTTTGTCCAAAATCTGTAATGATTGAAACAGAAACAACATTCTTGGCAATACATTCATCTTTATAGCAGCAATTCAGCCTAACAAGGAAAGCTTCAAATTTGACCATATTTCCAGATCTTTTTTCACTTCTGACCAACATTTCTCATAATTATCTTTAAATAAGTTCAAGTTTTTAGCAGTCATATTAACCCCCAAATATTTTACTTTCTTTACCAATGTTAACCCTGTCTCCTTCTGAAACCTTTCTTTCTCTATCGGTGTTAAGTTTTTCTCAAGGACTTTAGTTTTTGACTTGTTCAGCTTAAACCCTGCCACATGACCAAATTCTTGGATCAATTCTAAAGCTCTTTTAACACTAGATTCTGGCTCCTGTACTGTCAATACCAAATCATCTGCAAATGCCTTCAGTTTGTATTGTTTAGCTCCGACTTTTAGAATGTATTTCAATTAATTGATTGTGATTTTATGTAAACTACTATTTTTACTGTTGTTAGCCGCTCTGAGCCTGGCTTTGGCTGGGGAGGGCGGGATATAAATAATTTGTTATTATTATTATTAACAGGTTAATACATTAGCAGGGTTTTAAAAGTACTTGTAATTTTACAATGAATGGATAATAGGTGATTTAAATATGTTACAAACGTAACAATGGACATGCAGTATGTTGACAAATAATGGAACCAGGGAAGGGATTAGAGGGAAGTCAATTTGTTTTGTTTTGTTTTTGTATTGTGTTATTTTGTTTGTTTTTTATTTATTTCTGTTATTTTTGAAAAAATCAATAGAATATTTTTGTTAAAAAACAAACCACTGGCTGGCTCTAGCTGTCCAGGGTTTCAGGCAGGGGGTGTTCCCTCCCCCTAGCAAGGGTTGCTGGGGACTGAATCTGGGACCTTCTGTGTACAAAGCAGATGTTCTACCACCAAGCTAATGAGGCATCTGATCATAGCCTGCATTTTTAATCAAGGCTTATATTTTGATCAGATTCCTGTATTCCAAAAATGAGCTTAAATTCACAAATGTTTCTTTTCGAGACAGGAAACCAGCAGGCAAGGTCTTTGTCGCAGGCAAGGTCTTTGTCAGAGGCCCCTTTGGTTTATTGCGGTCATAAAACAGGCTGGGAACAAAAGGTCACACTGACCATACAAATGATAGAAGACAATCAAGGTTGCAAAAACAAATAGTGCCTCCCATTAAACTTGAGCCACATCTTCCTAAGGTTAAAAGGGCAAGAGCTAATACAAACAGCAGCTGGCCAAGGGAAGAGGCCTCTCTCTCTCTCTCTGAAACTGCTTTGAATCTTTGAAGCTTCAGAGAATTTAGAAAACTTAGAACTTAGCTTTTACTAAGTTCCCTTTCTTCTAAAAAGCTATACATGTTATGGAATATATTGGCTTAAATGTAATTATGCAAAGGATTTAGAAAGTAATGTTAGATTCTTATTTCATAAAATCATAGAAGAGTTGGAATAGACCACGAGGGCCATTGGGTCCGGACCCCTGCCAGACAGAGAGACGCCATCGGAGCACTCCTGACATATGGTTGTCAAGCCTCTGCTTAATGACCTCCAAAGATAAAATTAGCCACCATCTGTTTTGGAGTGAATAGGGCAATAGGGCAAAAGATGAAATGTTAGTTAAGGCGCCTAGTCTAGGGCAAAAGGTTATTTGGTAATTAAGGTGCCTTGTAGAGGTTAATGGCTATTTATTTGCCAATTATAAATAGAAGGAAATATAGCTCTTTGTCTCCCATAAAAGGTAATAGGAAATGGGTGTATCTTTTATGATTGGTTCTAGCAAACAGCCAATAGGAATTTTAACCAGGCTGATTGGACAGAGGCAGCCAAAGGAGGAGCAAGGGGGCTGAGCTGAGGGAATATAAGTGCTGGCCATAAGGGCAGGAAGGCAGGCCAGAGCTTGGTAACCATATACCACTGTGCCTCTCATTTATTTGTCTGACAAATAAATTATTATTTTAATTTCTCTATTGCTGCGTTGAATATTTCATTCCAGCTAAGCGTTAACCACAAGCAGGGTGCTACATTTTATGGTGCCGTGACTCGGATAAGTGGTCTGCTGGAACGCAGCCCCTTCGCCTTACTGGGCAGGGTACAAGAGGGAGGACCACTAACTGCTTACCCAGCGCACTGGAACATTTTTTCCAGGGGAACGCAGAAGTCTCGTCTGTCTGATACCCTGCCCACCGACGGCGACGGACCGGGGGTAACCAGAGAAATAAACTGGGAACCAGCTAAGGGTAAGTGCACAAAGGGTTTGGCCCTCCAATTAATTGGGAGGAAGAGAAGTCTTGATCAAACTTCTGCGTCTCAGTAAGGGGAAACTGAGTACGCTACATGGCTGGGTACATCAGATGGTGATCTGGTGTAGGGAAAAGGGAAAGGTTGGGAGGTAGAGTGTGGTGAAGTATCCAGCGCATTGTATGTGTGAGAAAGTACAACCTGAGTGTGGAGTGGGTAGTACTTCGGTTCCCAGTAAGGCGACTTCACTGGGCAAGGAACCCCACGAAGCGAGTGTGTAAGTGACTGAGTGGATACTTCACAGGGCCATACAATGGGAGTTGGAGGTTCAAAGGGGGAAAATACACCTCTTGAATGTATGTTAAATAATTTTAAGAAAGCCTTCTCAGGGGCATATGGAGTCAAAATGACGCCAGAGCGCTTGAGAACGTTATGTGAATTAGAGTGGCCGAAACAAAATACTGAATGGCCATCTCAGGGAACCTTTGATATAAATTTAGTAAGCAAACTTTGGACTAATATCGCCAAAGAAACTGGAGGGTGCCCAGAACAATTTTCATATATAGATTCTTGGCTGAGCACATTAAATAAAAATCCTCCATGGATAAGGGAATGCAAAGTCCAACGATGCAAATTATTGGCTGTAAAAGCCGAAGCTAGGAAAGGAATCTTGCCAAATAAACTCAAACCCATTTTTGAGGGACCAGAGGAAGAGGTGCTTCCACCTCCACCCTATGCTCCACATCGAAGGGAGCCTAATCTAAATACTCCACCAGTTGTAACCCCAAGGCAAGAAAGTGGAACGAATAATGGGGGTGGAGTCACAGAACTTGATTCCTTGATAGATTATGATAAATATCTTCAGGAGGCCTTGGAGTCCTATAATAAAGCCCAAGCAGAAGTGGTTATTCCACCTGTGAGTCCCAGTAGAACTCCATCTACAGTCTCCTTTAGTGGACCAACTAATTGCCCACCCCAAACCCCTGTACATCCAAATCCTAGAGAACTATTACAGAAGTTACAGGAAGACCTTGATCGGTCAGCAAGCAATACAGCAAGGCGTATAAAGCTGCTAAAAGAACGCCTTGGGACAGATACCATCCCCTATGATTTGAGGCCCCTAGAGCAAAGCGAAGAGAAAGGTCACGTAGTAGCCCCTCTTAGAAGAGTATTTGATGCACTTGAGGAGCCTGTGCTGGTTAACAGGCAACCCGGACCACGGCCACCTCGAACTTCGACCCTCCAGTATATTCCATTCACAACTACGGATCTGATGAATTGGAAAACACACACCCCATCTTTCGCAGAAAAACCTCAGGCTATGATGGACTTGGTGACTTCAATAGTAAATACTCATAGTCCTACTTGGACAGATTGCCGCCAACTCCTGAATACTCTGTTCACCACTGAGGAAAGAAGAGACATAATTGAGAAGGCACAGATATATTTGCGTGAGCAGGCCAGAGTGGGAAATATTTTTAATATTGACCGTCATCTCCAGGATAACTTTCCTTTGGAAGATCCTAATTGGGATCCAAACAATGCAATTCACCTGGCCAGGCTTACCACCTACCGCCAGACGCTTGTGCAAGGTATCCGCAGGGCATGCCAGAAGCCCACTAATATGTCTAAAGTCTCAGAAGTAGAACAGAAACCAAATGAGAGTCCGGGAGACTTTTTAGAGAGGCTGCAGGAAGCCTATCGTATATGGACTCCTTTTGACCCTGAAGCCCCTGAAAACAGCAGAATGATTACTGCTACATTTGTGGCCCAGTGTGCTTCTGACATTCGTAAGAAAATTCAGAAATCAGAAGGATGGGAAGGGATGCTGATGAGCCAAATTATGGCCATTGCACGCCGAGTTTATCGGAATAGGGATGAGGCTGAGAAACAAGAGAAGAAGAAGTGGCAGAAGGAAAAGATGGTGATGCTAGCCACAGCAGTGAAGCAAGACTACCGCCCTTTAAACGGAGGGAGAGGGCGGGGAAGGAATCCACCACTGGGAAGGAATCAATGTGCGAATTGCAAGAAGGAGGGTCATTGGAAGCGGGAGTGTCCTGAACCCCTGAGGTTGGAAGAAGTACGCCCAGGCCCAGGCCCAGGCTCCGGCCCAAGAAACCAGGGACGGGGACGGGGAACGATCCGAAATGGAAGATATCAGAGACCTGGACAAGGACAGAGTAGAGACAATTTTATTGGACTGGCAGAGGAGGATTTTACCCAAGACTAGGAACGACCGGACTCCATAAAGTTAGGCTTCCAGGAGCCCACGGTCACGATTCAATTAGGGAGCCATTTAATAGACTTTATGATTGATACTGGGGCTGAATACTCAGTACTCCCAGAACTATTGCAGAAAAAGGCATCCAAAAGTGTAGTCATTAAAAGTGCCACTGGTCAGTCAGCTAAGAGGTCTTTCCTCCAACCTTTGGAATGCCAGATTGGGGGACATCGTTTAACCCATCAGTTTTTGTATATACCTGAGTGTCCAATACCTCTCTTAGGTAGAGATATGCTGTCCAAATTGCAGGCCCAAATCACCTTCACTCCTCAAGGTCCAGAAATGAAACTGCCATCAAAGGCAGCAGGAATAATTACCCTCTCAGTACCTAAGGAACAATCATGGCGCCTAATGTCAGCCCTGCAAGTCCAACCCACATTGGATACAGAATTAAACAAGCTCCTCCAAACCCTACAGGTGCCACCAGGAGTATGGGCCGAAAATAGCCCACCAGGAATGGCTAAGAATATAGCTCCAATTGTAGTAACCCTAAAACCTATGGCTACCCCTGTATCTGTAAAGCAATATCCTTTACCCCGGCGAGCAGCAGAGGGCATCCAGAAACATTTGGACCACCTATTAAAATATGGTCTGCTTAAGCCCTGCCAATCAGAATGGAACACACCCCTTTTGCCTGTTCGGAAACCTGGGACAGATGAATACAGGCCAGTACAGGACTTGAGGCTCGTAAACCAGGCTATCGAGACCTTGCACCCAAATGTACCAAACCCATATACCCTGCTGAGTTTGATCCCACCAGAAGCAACATTTTTTACTGTATTGGACTTGAAAGATGCATTCTTCTGTTGCCGGCTGGCACCACAGAGCCAACCTATATTTGCCTTCCAGTGGGAAGACCCTTTGACAGGAACAAAAGGCCAGCTAACCTGGACAAGATTGCCCCAGGGATTCAAAAATTCCCCAACTTTATTTGGTACTGCCTTGGCGAAAGATTTAACAAGTTACCCCTCGATACCTGGAGAAAAGGTGGTTCTGCAATATGTAGATGACCTTATACTAGCGGCAAAGGATTTTGATACCTGTAAAGAAGGGACAGAGGAACTGCTCCACTTGCTCTGGGAAGCTGGCTACCGAGTTTCCCAGTAAAAGGCACAGTTATGTTTAGAAAAGGTCAAATATTTGGGCTTTGACATCTCACACCAACAACGAGCATTGAGACCAGAGAGGAAAGAAGCTATTTGCCTTATTAAGGAACCTACCACAAGGAAACAACTCAGAGGATTCCTGGGAACAGCAGGGTTTTGTAGACTATGGATACCTGATTTCAGCAGTCTGGCCAAGCCCTTACATGAAAGCACTCGAGGTGCAGAAAAGGACCCATTCGTATGGGGACCTGAGCAGCAACAAGCCTTTTTAGCTATCAAACAACGACTTATGGAGGCCCCAGCCCTTGGACTGCCTAATTCGGAGAAACCCTTTCAGCTGTATGTACATGAACAGAATGGGATTGCAGCGGCAGTCCTGACCCAGAGATTAGGAAGTTGGAACCGTCCAGTAGCTTATTTGTCAAAACAATTGGACTCAGTAGCAAAAGGATGGCCTCCATGCCTAAGGGCAGTAGCGGCCACTGCAAGCCTTGTCAAAGAAGCTGATAAATTTACCTTTGGCCAGACGATGTATGTGAATGTACCTCATGCTGTTCTGACACTTATGGAATATAAGGGTAGTTATTGGCTAACAAACCCAAGGATGGCTAGATACCAAGGCCTATTGTGTGAAAATCCCAGGATTCATCTACGAGTAGTGAATATGCTCAATCCAGCAACTTTGCTGCCCCTACCAGAGGTAGATGATGAAGAATCACATGATTGTCTCCAAATAATGGATGAAGTTTATTCCAGTAGACCCGATCTGAAAGATGAACCATTGAAAAATCCAGATGTTGTATATTATACTGATGGTAGCAGTTACCTGCATGAGGGTGCCAGACGAGCAGGATATGCTGTGGTCACCAATGAGGAAGTTGTGGAAGCTGAAGCTTTGCCTGCTGGCACCTCAGCACAAAAAGCTGAACTTATAGGTTTAACTAGAGCTCTGCAATTGGCAGCCGGATGTAAGGCAAACATCTATACTGATTCTAAATATGCCTTCTTAACCCTGCATGCACATGGAGCTCTATGGAAAGAAAGAGGTCTAATCGGAGCCCACGGGAAGGCCTTGAAATATGGACCTGAAGTAGAAATCCTGTTGGAAGCAGTATGGGCTCCAGAACAGATTGCTGTAATGCACTGCAAAGGTCATGGACGTGGAAGGGATCCAATAACCAGAGGAAATCATGCTGCTGACAAAGCAGCCCGAGAGGCAGCCCAAAAGCCTGTGGGAGGATTTATAGCAGCCCTCATACCAGAGGTAGTTCCAGAAGAAGTTAAACCTCACTATACCCCAGAAGAGAGGAAGTGGGCTGAACAGGAAGGGGCGATTGTGAAGGACGGTTGGATGATCCTGCCAGACAATAGGATTTATGTACCTCATCACCTAGCAGGTACAATTATAAGAAATTATCATGAATCTACTCACCTTGGCGGTACTGCAACCAGAGAGAGTCTCAGTCGGAAGTTGTATATTATTAACCTTTCACAATTAGCAACTTGCATTTCCCAGAAATGTGTTCTTTGTGCTAAAAACAATCCCAGGCAGGGACCGGTACAACCTCCTGGAATTCAACATGTGGGATACGTCCCCATGGAAAGCCTAATTGTGGACTTCACAGAGCTGGTCCCTTCTAAGGGATTCAAGTATCTCCTTGTGTTTGTAGATACTCTTACCGGATGGGTTGAAGCTTTTCCCACCAGAACTGAAAAGGCACGAGAGGTAACTAAGAGACTCCTCACTGAATTGATCCCAAGGTTTGGATTACCTAGATGCATTGGAAGTGATAATGGGCCAGCGTTCATTGATCAAGTAGTACAAGAAGTATGTCGAGTCCTACAAGTGAAGTGGAGACTGCATGCAGCATATAGGCCTCAGAGTTCAGGGAAAACTGAAAGAATGAATCGGACTCTGAAAACCCAATTGGCAAAATTAACCCAGGAAACAGGATTGGGATGGGTAGATGTGTTACCCATAACACTGTTTCGTGTTCGGTGCGCACCCACAAAAAGACTTAAGTTGTCACCTTTTGAGCTCCTGTATGGGAGGCCGCCCTCCTTTGTTCAGGATATTCCAGCTGACCTCAAACAAATAGGAGACTATGTGACACAGGGACAAGTGCAATCTCTCTCCCGTGTTTTTGTTTCTCTTAACAGGTGGGCCCTCGAGCGCACGCCGTGCAGCATTGCCGAGCCGATTCATCAGTTCCAGGCTGGCGATAGCGTATGGGTGAAAGAGTGGAAACGCGATCCACTTGCACCTAAGTGGCGTGGACCTTACACCATCTTGCTCTCTACTCCAACAGCGGTGAAGGTAGCTGAGGTGACCCCCTGGATTCATCACTCCCGTTTGAAGAAGTCCGAAGGCAGTTGGACGTGCAAAGGTGACCCCTCTAATCCTTTAAAACTGACTCTCTCCAAAAACCCCTGTATCTAGCCCTACGGGGAATGGGCTAGGTCACGGGCAACATTAGACGACCGGCCTGCTGCAGCCACAACCTGGAAGCTGGCTGACCTGCGCACGCCTGAAGCTTGAGGAGCATCTGAACCAGCGATTGTGAACGGGAAGATTCTCTTATACAATTGATTGACTGCCCCCCCCTGTGGAACAATTATCAGAGATATTACTCATTGGGGATCCTTGGGATATATGTTTTGGTCTTGGTGGTTCCCCATTTCTGTCACTGGAGGAATTATATTGGGGCTAATATTTTTTGTTATCACAATAAGGTAATCTTTTGTGGAAGGAATGCATATACTAGACATCAACATGATTTTATTATTAATCCTGATCCCTTGGGAAGGGGAAGGGTCCTTGAATTTGAGCAAATTTGCTAAATATGGATTCCGCCATGACCACAATATGTGGGTAGGCTTAGCTGAGATGGTAGCCAAGGTTACAAATAGGACCAATTGCCTTGTTTGCTCTCTTGGGCCAGATGATTCAGAGGGAGGTATGCCCTTATTACCAATACCATTAAATGCCATTGGTATGGTAAGCGAAATGCCACACCAAACAGAAGTACAGAATTTCCCCGGATGGAACTCAACTAAACCAATACGAGTTATACCTGTACAAGGGGAATTCTGTGTACATAAATCATCAGAGGCAGCTGATTCTACCATGATAGGCTCTTCTCATTGCCACTATACTTGGGATTATATTAAGAATAGTCAAACCTGGGCAAACGGTACTACCTATCGAACTCGGAATACCTTGCCCTGTGCACCTCCTTTTATTCATGCATGGAAAATGGTGTGGAACATAACTGTGACAGAAAAAGGCAATCTAACATACTGCACTGTGAGCTCTATGCCCCTTTTGATATTTCGCCTTATGCACTCCACGTACCAAAAACCTCAGACCCGATGGTTGTGGTGGATATGTGGAGAATGGGCATACAAGAAACTCCCTTCCAAATGGAGTGGGACTTGTTTCCTGGGATGGGTATTACCACCAATGTGGATTATGCCCACTAGTTCAGCCAAGCGTACACGAAGAAACGCTGATATTTCTCATATAGCAGGAGGAAGTACCCAAAGTTGGAGCGATACTGATGATTGGCCACCAGAGCGCATTATAGCCTATTATGAACCTGCCTCCTGGAATCCTGATGAGCTCATACAAGGGGCTCGAGATCCTATTTATAATCTAAACAGAATAATTCGATTGCAAGCAGTAGTGGAACTTGTAACCAATGCAACGGCCCAGAGTTTGAGACTTATTGCACAACAGTTGGATGAAAGTAGAGCCGCCATTTTGCAGCTGAAAATGGGAATGGATTATGTACTTGCCAGGCAGGGAGGCCTATGTGGAGTCTTGAACTTGACAGGGAATGCCTGTTGCTTTAACATTTCTGATAATGGTGAGGCAATCCGTGTGTTGGCCACAAAGATGGAGAATATAGCACATGTCCCAGTACAAACATGGGAAGGATGGGATATGGGATGGCTCACCAACTGGTTACCAAATGTCGCAGGACTCAAAGGGATACTATTGTCTTGCTTGTTTTTCTTGACGGTAGTAGTAATGGTTTTGTGTATGGTGCCATGTATCATTTCATGTTTTAGAAGTACAATTAGCAAGATGATTTCAAATGAAACTTTACCTCATATCATGGCCCTATACAGAGCTTTACCTCAGGAATATGATGAAGGTCAAGCTATCAAGGACACTTGGGAAGGTCCTTGAGCTTGAAAGGGGGGAATGAGGCATCTGATCATAGCCTGCATTTTTAATCAAGGCTTATATTTTGATCAGATTCCTGTATTCCAAAAATGAGCTTAAATTCACAAATGTTTCTTTTCGAGACAGGAAACCAGCAGGCAAGGTCTTTGTCGCAGGCAAGGTCTTTGTCAGAGGCCCCTTTGGTTTATTGCGGTCATAAAACAGGCTGGGAACAAAAGGTCACACTGACCATACAAATGATAGAAGACAATCAAGGTTGCAAAAACAAATAGTGCCTCCCATTAAACTTGAGCCACATCTTCCTAAGGTTAAAAGGGCAAGAGCTAATACAAACAGCAGCTGGCCAAGGGAAGAGGCCTCTCTCTCTCTCTCTGAAACTGCTTTGAATCTTTGAAGCTTCAGAGAATTTAGAAAACTTAGAACTTAGCTTTTACTAAGTTCCCTTTCTTCTAAAAAGCTATACATGTTATGGAATATATTGGCTTAAATGTAATTATGCAAAGGATTTAGAAAGTAATGTTAGATTCTTATTTCATAAAATCATAGAAGAGTTGGAATAGACCACGAGGGCCATTGGGTCCGGACCCCTGCCAGACAGAGAGACGCCATCGGAGCACTCCTGACATATGGTTGTCAAGCCTCTGCTTAATGACCTCCAAAGATAAAATTAGCCACCATCTGTTTTGGAGTGAATAGGGCAATAGGGCAAAAGATGAAATGTTAGTTAAGGCGCCTAGTCTAGGGCAAAAGGTTATTTGGTAATTAAGGTGCCTTGTAGAGGTTAATGGCTATTTATTTGCCAATTATAAATAGAAGGAAATATAGCTCTTTGTCTCCCATAAAAGGTAATAGGAAATGGGTGTATCTTTTATGATTGGTTCTAGCAAACAGCCAATAGGAATTTTAACCAGGCTGATTGGACAGAGGCAGCCAAAGGAGGAGCAAGGGGGCTGAGCTGAGGGAATATAAGTGCTGGCCATAAGGGCAGGAAGGCAGGCCAGAGCTTGGTAACCATATACCACTGTGCCTCTCATTTATTTGTCTGACAAATAAATTATTATTTTAATTTCTCTATTGCTGCGTTGAATATTTCATTCCAGCTAAGCGTTAACCACAAGCAGGGTGCTACACTAATGCCTTTACCCCAAACCAACAATGCTTGTGTTGCATTAGGATGGGACTCCTTTGTCCCTCGTGAAGTATTTTCCACCCAATCATGGCTGATAGGCACCTTCCATTCATTTCACTGGGACTTAAGCATGGATTGGTCAATAAACTGGGGATTTACTATCAATCTGAACCATAAACTAGCTTAACTGGATGATTCCGATTCAACTGGATTTAACAGGGCTTAAATCCAAATGCTGTTGACTCAATGATGTTGAGATGAGCAAGGCTATAGTTTAGCAAATAGCAACAGTGCAGTGAAAATCAACCAATTCCAGCAGAAGTTGAAGACATTTTGATACATCTAGGCCTTTGGAAGAAGCTGAAGTTGCAACTTTAGGCTGCTGCAATCCTTACTCTAATTACCTGGGAGTAAGCCCCAATGAATTCAATGAAACTTACTTCTGAGTAGACACAGTTTGGGTTGTGCTATTGGGCATGATCATTTTAATTAACCAAAGGTGCCTAGGGTGACTAGCAACATAAAAGTCAATGAAATTATTATATCCAGTAATTAGATATACAGTGGTACCTCGGGTTAAGTACTTAATTCATTCCAGAGGTCCGTTCTTAACCTGAAACTGTTCTTAACCTGAAGCACCACTTTAGCTAATGGGGCCTCCTGCTGCCACCACACCGCTGGAGCACGATTTCTGTTCTCATCCTGAAGCAAAGTTCTTAACCTGAAGCACTATTTCTGGGTTAGCGGAGTCTGTAACCTGAAGCGTCTGTAACCTGAAGCGTATGTAACCTGAGGTACCACTGTAATAATTTCATTGGAATTTGTGTTACTAGTCTCCCTAGGCACCTTTGGGTAGGAAGGATAGGTTACAAAACCCTACAACCCTACAACCTACACACCTTGCTACAAACAGGGCTGTGACATCTCTCCCAAATAGTATTTTACATCTAGAAAAAAAAAATTTTAAATGAAGTTGAGAATGCAGGCAATGAAAAAGGAAGAACAAGTCTATATGGAAAGGAATCATTAATCAAAACTCTGGTCCCCTCCAGAAATCTTTTTCATGGATTATTGTTGCTCATTATAATATCAGTGCGGTTATACGGTGATCACACTTCCATTACTGTTAGCACCTGCAAAACCTTAGGAGAGGACACTGTGCTTCATTTCCAAGTGGCGCATGTCCCAGAGCCTCCTGATGCAATCCGGTAATTTATCACAAATGTTTGAGGAGCTGAGATTGCCCCACTTCGGTTGCACTATAGTGCAAGAGTGACACACCCCCCCCCCATGAGATGGCAACAATCTGATTGAGGGAGCATCACAGAACAACCGTGCAGAACAGAATGATGGATGGATTGGCCAGTACTGTATATAAATCCATCACTAAAGCACTCTTAATCTTTCAGTGACATGTTGTGGAATATGCCTGGAAAAAAAGAACAACAACAACAAAAAACAACCTCACGAGTCTGAAGGAACTTTAATTGTTTACAGTCCTTAGTACAGTGGTACCTTGGTTTACAACCATAATCCATTCCGGAGGTCTGTTTGTAAACCAAAACAGGTTGTAACTCAAGGCACGCTTTCGCCAATGGGGCCTCCCAAAAAAAATTGTTCGAAATCCCCCCAAAAAAGGATTGTAATCCAAAAAGAAGTTAGCAAACTGGGACACGAACTTCCAGGTTTGCCATGTTTGTAATCCAAAACGTATGCAAACCAGACTGTTTGCAAACCAAGATACCACTGTATATTATAGGTAAGCTTGTGGGAAAATTCAAGTAAAATCGCTAAAGGAGAAATCACTCTTGAACTGAGAAAGTCTGCATGTGCATTTACACTGTAGCCACATCGTAGCAAGAAATAAAAATATGTTTCTGTATTTGATTAGAATATGACTTGAAGTTTGAAGGGCTTTCTCTTTTTTAAATTTTATTTAGTTTTTCAGATTTTAGAAAAATTACAATTATCAAACCATCAACATAGAAAGAGAATTGTGAAGAATCTCCTGAACTTTCCTCCTCCCCTTTGTGGGTCCTTATATTAACCTTTTCCTCCAGCATCTTGTCTATTAATCAAATCTTTTAAATCTCCATTATACCCAAAATTCAACATTAAGCTACAAGTGTTATTCCAGTCCTACTAATAATTTTAATTGTTTGCAATGGTTTTAAAGGTAAATTACATATTTTCCCATTTTCCCCATTCCTTCTTAAAATTTTGGTCTTCAGGACGACCATGAAGTTTGAAGGGCTGTCACATAGGAGATAAATGAAAAGAAACAATCTACACAGAATGAAATAGTAATAACAACTCTTTTTTCACTTTAAAGATGAACAAATCTATTGTGCTTGAATCTTAGCCACACGAGGAAGCATCCTTTATACATGGATATAGAAAAGTAAAAAGCTGTGATCATCGGGGTCAAGTTGTCATAAATGTAAAAAGTAGAGACCGATAGTATTCAATCAAAGCTTATATGTATAACAAATAAATTCAGTGAACATAGATAATAAGAGTAATTGGTGGTAGCATAATCCTCATAACTCATGCAGTGTCAATTAATGCCTGTAGTGAAACACAGACATGGGGGGGTAGGGGTAGTATTAGTATTATTGCAAAGCAAAGGATAGAAAAAGAACACAAATACTTAGCCCCATAAAGGGCTAATTTCAAAATGATTACGCAAGAAAGAAAGCATAGGTGATAGAATAATTAATGGGATAAGGAACATTAAAGACAAAAGAGAAAGAAAGAAAGAAAGAAAGAAAGAAAGAAAGAAAGAAAGAAAGAAAGAAAACCTCAAATCCTTGACTAAATAATTAAGGCAGAGAAAAAACCCATACAAAGTTTAGGAAATCCTACAAAGCTCAGGATCATCAGAAGAATATTTACTTCTCAGTTATCCAAACAAAAGAAAATCTGGGTCAATCAGGTTTCCTCTGAATTCACCACACAGCCTCATATCAGTGCAATGCTATGCTACCAATGCATTCCTGTTCACCAGAGAATTTTGATGACCCACGTTTCACATGCCCAAAAGGCATTCAAAGAGGTGTGACAGCAATTTATGAATAAATCAACAGTGCTAAAAAGGCCTCTAGGGAAAGGAAGATGCTAACTGGTGCTCAATGGAGTCCAGCTCAGCAGGCATGTATTTCCCTGGCAGGGGGCACAAAGCTCCAAAAAATGCATTTGAAAGCAGGTGTGTAGCTCGGTTAGTAGCCTTTGCTTAGCACATCCCTGCTTCAGAGTGAGAGTAATGGCACTTGTGTGCATTTACATGCAAATGTATCTCATCAGATCATTGGCACTTCAAACGTGTTCCTACATGCTAAAGGTCCAGCACAGTTTGGGAACATTTGCATCAAAGCTAGCCAGGCCTTTGCCCCTTAATCTTCAAAATAATCTGCCTTGTCTGGGTGTATAAAATTTAGGCTCATTATTGATGAAGTGGATGAGGATCATACTGAAGGGAGAGGGGAACGGTTAATCATTAATATTATCTACACATAGTAAATTCCGGCACTCTGCTAGGATGGCTACACAAGCTCAAACTCAAAAATGCAGTTATTTGCAAAGCCTAAATCAGACAGGTCAGGAGACCGTTTCCTGTCTAACCAGCTATCTGAAACTGCTGATGCTAGCTACAGGTCAGAAGGTCGTTTCCTGCCTAGCCAAAAACTGCTGTCAACTAAAAACCACTAGCAAGATGTTTCCTGCTTTGCTTCTGCTTTAAGTAATGCAAGATAAGAAGAGATACGAAGGGAATGCTTAGCTAGCAAAAGAAAGACACGTGTACAAGAAGGTGGGAGGGGGTGCTTACTGAGCAGAGAAAATGCTTAACCAGCAGAGGAAGTGCTTAGCTAGCAGCCTTAGCCAGCAAATATTGATATGCCCTAAAAGGGAATGAGTTGAAAACTTGCCAAGCTGATTGGGGAAGTTTTGGGGGGAGGTATGGGAGGAGGGTGAATGCTTTCAGGTATAAAAATGCTTGCTGAACATGGTAACAACACAGTCAGATTTCAGAAACTATATTCTGCTGACTGTCTCTGTGCACAGATTTGCAATAAAACTCTTTTCTCCAAAGAAGAAACTTTCCTGGAATTTTTTATTCTCTTCTCGGTCCTGGGGACGCGGGTAAGCAATTCTCTGGCAAAGTAAAGGGCCTAAGCCTACAGCTTGGTGCATTGGCCCGGGAAATCTGCCCCACCCCAGGGGGGCCGGGAAGAGCCAGGCTCGACCAGGTGAACAGCTCGGACCGGAGTTTGCAGGCTTCAGCGCGCACCCTACTGATTCGTGGGGGAAGCCGGCCACACCGCTCCTGAGTAGGGACCTCGGTCGAGGGAGGAAAGAGGACTGGCCAGGAGGGAATCCGCAGCGGAAAACGGTAAGCCCAAGGGAAAGGGCGTGGGCCCCAAGGAAAAGGGGGGCGAGGTCTGATCAAGCCTCACCTGGTTGTGCAGAGGGCCGCCAGGAAGGGAACTGGCCGATTGCAGTAGTTTGCCGCCAGTAAGGTTGGGTAAAAGGGAAACAGAGGGGAAATTGTATTGGTGTGTTTTGTGTGTTGCATGTTGAAATTATAATGGTGTGATTTGTATGTTATATGTTGCATGTCGGATACCCCAGTGACTGAATTGTTGTCAAGTGTGGGTCGGGGCCTAGCGTTCCCCTTGGCCGAGCGATTGCAGGGTTGTGCATTTTCTGCCAGGGCGACCTCGGCAGGTCACAATCTGTAGTGCGTGGAGTGTGAAAGAATTTACAGCCCATTAGGTGCGGGGTATCTGAAAAAAAAAAAATGGGGTCTGGGGCAAGCTAACGTAGTCCTCTGGAATGTTTTTTAAAGAACTGGAAAGCGGCCACAAAGCATGATGATTGGGGGTTCAAATTGAGAAGACAGAGGATGAGGACATTGTGTGAAGTTGATTGGCCCCAACAAACTAACTGGCCCTCGGAGGGGAGCTTTGATTTGCAACTAATCAGCCCACTATATCAAAATATCTTGAAGGTCCACACAGACCAGATCCCTTATATTTCTACCTGGAAAATCAATGTAGAAAAGAATCCACCGTGGCTGAAAGCCTGCCGAGGCGACGCCCCACAAAATACAATTTGTGCAGTCCAACCGGCAGGGAAGTCAGAAAAGCCCCCGGTGATACCAGAGCCAGAAGGAGAAGAGGGGGAAGTCATTAAACCGCCGCCACCCTATGCTCCACCAACTGCCCCTCTAGCGAATCCCCCAGGCCCAGGGCCCCAGGACTAGGGAGGAGCCGGCCCTCAGCCTGAACCCTCCAAGGTTGATGAATTAGAGAGCAAAGAGGAAGAGGATGATGAGGAGTTTATGAAGGGACTAATTGAGTTAGCAAAGAAAGGAAAAATGTGGACACAGTATCAGACATTGAGATTGCAACAGTATGTACAACCCTATGCGAAAGAAGTGGATGTTAGTTCCCATTTGTTGGCAGCAGCAGGATGCTTCCCAACACAAGGGAAGTAATGGCAGAAGGAATGGATAGAAGCAGCAACCAGTGCGTCCCTCTATAAGTCCCATAAGGCACAGAAAAAGGGTGGGACTGCAATGATGCCTCTATGCAGAGTGTATGACCCACCAGCCCCCCAGGACAGGGTGGGGAAGCACCACCATGCACTTATACAGTCCAACATGTGCCTTTTTCAAGTGCTGATGTGTGCAATTGGAGAAATTAGAACCCTACCTTTGAGGAGAACCCAGATGATATTGCCAACGCCCCATTATAAAGGCTGCCTTTGTAGCTCAGGCAGCGTCCAATATTCGCCAAAAGAAAAAATCCAGAAGCATGAGGGGTGCATCGGCCATGGGCTGGAATAGATGTTGAAGTTAGCTCAAACCACTTACAATCAGAGAGATGAGGAAGCCCAGAGGGGAAAAAAAAAAAAAAAAAAAAAAGGAGAAGTATCAAACAAGGAAGTTGACGGCATTACAGGCTACCACACCCACCCCTCAGGAAAGAGGAAGTGCCCGGGGAGGAGGGCGAAGCCGTCTGGGGAGGAATCAGTGCGCCATCTGCCGACAGGAAGGGCACTGGAAGAGAGAATGCCCTATTCTATTATTAGGAAGAGATTTGTTGGTAAAGTTGCAAGCCCAAATTACTTTTAAGCCATCGGGAGAAGCCACATTGTCCACTATGTCACTTGGGGAACTGGTTGTGGAGGCACCCCTGAGGGAGTACTGGCGCCTCATGATAATAAAAGAAGAGGAGGGACCCATCCCCGCCAGTATTCTGGAACAAGTGAACCCCCCAGGAATGGCAAAGAATATCCCACCAATAATCGTGAAGCCCAAGCCATTTGTCAATCCTGTTGCAGTAAATAAGTATCCCATCCCACGAAGGGCGACTGAAGGAGTGTAGGTGCATCTAGAGCGACTGCTCCAACATAGGATCTTGAGGCAATGCCAATCACAGTGGAACACCCTTTTGTTACCAGTGAAGAAAGGAAGCAGGCTATTATCCTGATACCAGAGCCAAAGAACTGCAGAGAACTCCGTGGCTTTCTGGGGTCTGCAGGATTTTGTAGGATATGGATATTTAATTACAGCATCATTGCCAAGCCTCTACATGAGTCAACCAGAGGAACTGAGAGAGACCCCTTTGTTTGAAACACAGAACAACAGCAAGCCTTCGTGGATTTGAAGAGGGCACTACAGCAAGCCCCAGCGCTTGGCATCCCAAACCCTGAGAAACCCTTTACTCTATTCGTGGATGAGGACCAAGGGACAGCGAAAGGGGTTTTGTGCCAAAAATTGGGAAGCTGGCAACGGCCAGTGACATGAAGGGTACCTGAGCGCCTGACGCCTACAGAACAAGGCTTACCGCCGTGCATGAGAGCAGTTGTGGCAGTAGCCACCCTACTGAACAAAGCAGACAAATTTACTTTTGGCCAAGACACTGTTTGTGTGACCCCGCATGCAGTCCCAGCTCTGCTTGACATGAAGGGTACCTATTTCCTCTCCCAAGCAAAGATGATGAAGAATATTTTAGCAGGCCTGACCTCAAAGATGAAGCAAACCCCCACTGGCCTTCATGGTTTGTGGATGGAAGCAGCTTTGTTAAGGCTGGACAGCGGAAGGCAGGCTATGCAGTGGTAGCCTTGGAAGACCAAGTGATCGAAGTGCAGCCACTCCCGCCTGGAACGTCGGCCCGGCTGGCATAAATAACAGCGCTCACCAGAGCCCTGACCCTAGCAAAGGGACAGAAGATAAACATTTATACTCTAAGTATGCCTTTCTGACTTTACATGCCCATGGAGCCTTATGGAAGGAAAGAGGTTTGCTTACCTCCAGAGGAAACCAGGTGGCCCACCCACAAGCCTTATTGGACCTCCTGGATGCAGTATGGGAACCTGAGGCAGTAGCAGTGGCACACTGTTATGGACACACAAGACTGGACCAGGAGAAGTGGTCAGAGGAAATCGATTGGCAGACAGAGTGGCCAAGGAAGCAGCCCGGGAACCAGCCCCCAGCGTCAGTTATTGGAGCACTGGTCCCTGGAAGGATCTTGAACACCGCTGATAAGCCAATATACACCAAAAGGAGAGGGACACTGCAGATGCCCAGGGGCTGACTATGTCCAAAGAAGGATGGTACCTTACTCATGATGACAGAATATGGATTCCAGAGTCCCTTTCTCGGCAGATTATTCAGAGATACCATGAGTCCACCCACATGGGACCAGATGCCACAACCAGACAGCTGAAGCAGTGCTTCTATATAGCCCACCTTTATCAACTGGCAGCCCAGATCTCCAGGAAATGCCTGCTGTGTCTAAAGAATAATCCTAGAACCGGACCCTTGGCTCCCCCGGGGATTCAGCATAGTGGAACTGCACCCATGGAAGACCTTGTTGTGGATTTCACTGAATTGCCCCGCTGTGGACCATACCGCTACCTGTTCGTGGCGATCTGCACGTATACAGAATGGGTTGAAGCCTGGCCCACCAGAACTGAAAAGGCATTTGAAGTAACCAGGTGCCTGCTTAGGGAGATCATTCCCCGCTATGGACTACCTAGGTCAATAGGATCTGACAATGGACCAGCCTTTGTCCACTCAGTTTTGCAATAACCCCCCATGTTAGTCAAAATGTGCAGTTTAATAATTATGTGCAGTAATTCTCCCGAGATTTTTTCTCTTTCTAACAGGTGGACCCAGGCCCACTGCTGTTAAAGTTGCTGACCTCACCCCTTGGGTCCACCACACTTAAGTGAAGAAGGCTATTTTAGATTGGACAGTTACACCAAATCCTGATGATCCTCTGAAGCTAACCATCTCCAGAAGAGCGCCAGACGACTGGACAAGTGGATGGGAGGGACGCCCGCGGGCAGCGTCCCCAACGTAGAGACTTTTTTTTTTTCCCAGCAAATTCTGAGGCACCGCCAGGACTTTTGATATTGGGGCCAGAACTCTTTGATATGGTCACTCCGTGTGTCAGGCCTCTGCAAGGGTGGATATATATTCCTGTGGGTATATGTTAATATATGTAGAGGGAGAAGCCCCTTTCGGATACAGTATGTTGGGAGGAAATCATGAGAGTATTAAGCATCCACAAGGACAGGTGGGAAAATTGGTTAAGATAATAGGCTCCTCCTCAGAGAGGTGGGACACAACCTCCCAAAAAGCAAGGCAGCTGATAGAGCACGAGTATCAGTGGGCCCTTCAGCAATAAAATAGATATGTCCTAGATAATATTTCAGCCACCATTGATCACATGGAAACAATGATAGCCAGGAACCCGCTGAAAACTACAGGAGGTGATCTATGGGGTTGGTTGTATTCCTGGCTCCCTGATGGCAGTTGGCTCAGGAATGTTATAGTATTATTAGCAGGACCGCTATTAATCCTTTTGCTTCTTTGCCTCTGTATCCCCTGCTTATTGCAATGCTTGCAGCAAATGATGCAAAGACTCCTGTCACGGAAGCTAGGACCCACAGTCATCGCTGTGATGAGGGAGTATAGGCCCATACCCCAGAACGAACCTAAGTATTAGGTTGTTCAGAAGAAGAGGAGGGAGTGAAGGGAGAGGGGAACAGTTAATCATTAATATTATCTACACATAGTAAATTCCGGCACTCTGCTAGGATGGCTACACAAGCTCAAACTCAAAAATGCAGTTATTTGCAAAGCCTAAATCAGACAGGTCAGGAGACCGTTTCCTGTCTAACCAGCTATCTGAAACTGCTGATGCTAGCTACAGGTCAGAAGGTCGTTTCCTGCCTAGCCAAAAACTGCTGTCAACTAAAAACCACTAGCAAGATGTTTCCTGCTTTGCTTCTGCTTTAAGTAATGCAAGATAAGAAGAGATACGAAGGGAATGCTTAGCTAGCAAAAGAAAGACACGTGTACAAGAAGGTGGGAGGGGGTGCTTACTGAGCAGAGAAAATGCTTAACCAGCAGAGGAAGTGCTTAGCTAGCAGCCTTAGCCAGCAAATATTGATATGCCCTAAAAGGGAATGAGTTGAAAACTTGCCAAGCTGATTGGGGAAGTTTTGGGGGGAGGTATGGGAGGAGGGTGAATGCTTTCAGGTATAAAAATGCTTGCTGAACATGGTAACAACACAGTCAGATTTCAGAAACTATATTCTGCTGACTGTCTCTGTGCACAGATTTGCAATAAAACTCTTTTCTCCAAAGAAGAAACTTTCCTGGAATTTTTTATTCTCTTCTCGGTCCTGGGGACGCGGGTAAGCAATTCTCTGGCAAAGTAAAGGGCCTAAGCCTACAATACCACATCAGGGCATCATAGCCAAATCCTAAGTGCACTGCTAATTTTTAAAAATGGCTTCCTCTGGATTCAGAAGGTCAATACATGAGAATGCAGAAATAAGAGAAGCATAAGGTGGGCTGAGTTGGATATCTCTCTAATGATCTGATCTAACAAGCCTTATTTTCCTCCCACAGAGAAATACAGATTTAATGTTTAGATGTGCTAGTCCCTTCTAAATATTTTGAATATTTCTTTATTTTTCTGAATTTCCCTGGTGAGGGACCAGCAGGATTCGAATTGCACTGGAATAAAAAATGTATATTTCTTCCATGCCATTGTTTTCTGATGCTGTTTCCAGTTTCTTCTGAAAACAATGCCCGCTGTCTGGTACGTCTGCAACTTCTTGTTTTTTAAAGCCATCACCAGTGCGTTTTTTCTTTAAAAATGTTTAGGGGTACTCTCATTTTGACTCAAGAAAATCACCATTTTATATTTCAAAAAGGGGGAAATAAATACAATAAATGGACAAAAGTACAAAGATTCACAAAATGTTTAGGGGTACGCGTACCCCTGCATACCCCCAGAAAAAAGCACTGGCCATCACTATCATTGTTTCTCATATTTATTTGACTTATTTATTTAGTCTATAACTGACTAAATAACTAACTACTGCTTAATATGCACAGGGTTGTCTCCAATGCTAGTCTTACTCAAAGTAGACCCATGGAAGTTAATGGACATGATTAACTTAGGTTAATTAATTAAGTAGATCTGTTAATTTCACTTGGTCTACTCTGAGCACAATTGAGTTGGATACAGCCCATTATCTCAAAATGGAAGAGCAACACATTTATCACAAGGTAGAAACAGAGCCTTACCTGACACCTGTATGCATGTTGGCTCTATAAGCCAAAAAGCAGGGTATCTCATTTTGTGTTAAGACCCCACCAGCATACATTTGTACAGTGGTACCACGGGTTACATACACTTCATGTTACATACGCTTCAGGTTGCAGACTCCACTAACCCAGAAATAGTACCTCGGGTTAAGAACTTTGCTTCAGGATGAGAACAGAAATCACACAACGACGGCACGGCAGCAGCGGGAGGCCCCATTAGCTAACTGTTAAGAACAGTTTCAGGTTAAGAACGGACCTCCGGAACGAATTAAGTACTTAACCCAAGGTACCACTGTATACCTATCAAGTCTGTTTTGACCTTCCAATAACTGTTCAAAGGTAGGCAGTAGTTTGAGCAGGTGTGCTTTCATAAGAACTGAAACACAGAGGCTGTGGAGGTCATCTGCTCTAACCTCTTGATGGATCAGCAGCGCAGGATGCAGCTGCAAACCATCCCTGCCAGATGTTTCTGCAGCCTCTGTTTAAATGCCTCTGGAGAAGGAGAGCCCACCCACCTCCTGAGCCAGTCTGTTCCACTGTCAAACAGCTCTCACCACTGGGATTTTGCTCTCCTAACGTTTAGCCAACATCTGTTTCCCTACATGGTCCATGGATGTGGGCCACAAACATTAAGGCTATGGGCAGAATAAGGATAGCAGCGGAAGTCTGCCAATCCCTGCTTCCCATAAGACTGGTGGCCTCATGTTGTGCACCCCCAGCATAGCTGCTTGAAGTCAGCTGGAGTGGCAGGTGTCCACTAACACCTCTGCCCTGAAGAGAAAGGGGAACATAGGGGCCCTTCCTGACCCTAGGATGCATAGGAGGAATGTATGGGGAGGTCACATGTGTGACACGGGCTCTTACTAAGGCTGTGCTGCTCAGGTGGGTTGCATCCAGCTATCTATCATCTATCTATCTATCTACCTATCATCTATCTATCATCTATCATCTATCAAGTTTAACAAAAACAGAAAGGGGAGAAGCAAGACAAAAAAATGGGAAAAGGGAAAAAAGAGTGGCAGACGAAATTAATGGACTATGCAGAACTGGATAAGATGACAGGGAGAATTCAAAACCGAGGACCAGAAATTCTTGAAAGATTGGAGTAAATATACAAACTATTTGAAAAACAATTGTATTCAATTGACTACGCTCATAGGATTACAAGAGGTTTTGTAAGGAGAACTATATGAAATATTGCAGTAAAATTTATGATAAGGGACTTTAAGTTATGACTATTAAAGTAATAGTTAAAATATTGATATGCAAGGCTAAGTGATGAAGGTTGAAAATCATTAGATGTGGTTGATGAAAGCCCTAGGCTTATAGCCAAAACGTTGTATAAGAGGAGAGGAGATAAAACAAAATTTTTTTTTTCTTCCAGTAGCACCTTAAAGACCAACTAAGTTAGTTCTTGGTATGAGCTTTCATGTGCATGCACACTTCTTCAGATACACTGTAACAGGAGAGGAGATGTTATGTTTTGTTTGGAAAATATATATAAAAACTAATAAAAATATTTTTAAAAATGGGGAAAGGAAACATCTGCTCACATTAGAAATGCAATGACCATCTAATCATCCATCTCATCCTAAACGTGTAAGTCAACATATAAGTAAAATTTGCCATCCAAATGTCTTGATAGATATCTGAACAAAACTGAAACAATATATTGTACGTTCAGCAGCAGCAAAGAGCAGTGAGGTCCTGGAACCATTGCAAAATGGATGGTGGGTGTTTGTCCTTCCAGGTTTGAATCAGAAGTCTCTTGGAAACCGTTGTTGTTGTTTAGTCGTTTAGTTGTGTCTGACTCTTCGTGGCCCCATGAACCAGAGCACTCCAGGCACTTCTGTCTTCCACTGCCTCCCACAGTTTGGTCAAACTCATGCTGGTAGCTTCGAGAACACCGTCCCACCATCTTGTCCTCTGTCGTCCCCTTCTCCTTGTGCCCTCCATCTTTCCCAACATCAGGGAGTCTTCTCTTCTCATGAGGTGGCCAAAGTATTGGAGCCTCACTTGGAAACCATAAGAGCTTGCAAAAACCACTTTGGTCGTCCTTCTGTTGGTCCCTGTACCACAAGCATATAATTTAAAAGTGCATGGCCATCTGCAAATACCAAGGATTTCTCTGATACAAAATAAATGTGGACAACTATTTTGGACCTCAAAGAAAAATAAATCGCAACTCCAACATCTATCTGTATTACCTATGAAGATGTTGGTGAATCCAATCTACCAAAAGCATCTGTTGAATCTTCCCACAACACAACCCCCACTGGATCTCTTTGCTTGTGGTAGATCAGGGAAATGAAATAATTCCTATGCCCCAGAAATAACCCAGAGGTGCATTTTAAATAAAAGCACACATTCTACTCATGTAAAAACACGCTGATTCCCAGGCGGACGGATTGAGAAGGTGATTGGGCTGCATCTGGCCCCCGGGCCTTAGGTTGCCTACCCCGGAGGTAGATAATTCAATTCTTAGATTTGGGGGAGAAGGAGGGGGAAATAGTGGGTTCATTCCTTTCTGGGAAGTCATTTTGGGTAACAGCTCTTGCAAATGAGCCTCTAGCCACTCCTTAATTGCTAGAGGCTCACAGTGTGAAACTGCTGTCTGAATATGCAGCAATGCTACCCTCTCCTTTGTGCTGACAGGCAGGCCTCAGGGGTGAGAACCAGACACGCTTTGTTTATCTGCAAAGGCTGATGTGGATTGGAGCTAATCAGCCTTGAAAAACATGGTGGATTTGTGGGGAGGCAGTGGCAAAACAGCACCTTCCTTCTCACAAGGCTTGCTCCTTTTAATCCCCCCCCCCTCCAATTTGGGGCCAGCGCAGATCATGGTGGAGAAACTGAGAGCTGGGCTCTATGATTGATTGGTCCTATAATGTTCATCCTTTATCCAGCCACAGATGTTGCTTGCTACACACATACCCATTTTCATGGACTCTCAAAACCTGAGGGTTGCAAGGTGGTGAAGTCACAAAGTCAGCCCATACACTAGCAGAACAGAAATGTGCTTGGGTCAGGGAACAGTGGCTCTCTAGACCAAAAAAGCTCAACAACTTTGATTTCCCCCCAAAAGCTCAACAAATATGATTTTCCTAAAGAAAGTTCAACAACTTTGGTCAATCCAGTGGGTAGATCACTGCCAGTTTTTTTATTGTGGGAGTACCAACACCTGACCAATGAGGAATTTGTCAGCAAATGGCAGAAAACCATGGCTAAAAAAGCCATCTCTATTGGTCTGTCACCCCCCAACTGTATTACCTGGGTTATGAAGGCACCCTAAATATGTTAAAGCAAAGATTATGGGATAATGCACACAGTGACTTGCGATCTTGATCACACGCAGTCTGTAGTCCGCTGGCAGTAGGAGTACAATATGGGTATGTCTTTAAGTTAACATCTTACATTAAAAAACCTGACAGTACCAAACTATCCAAGGCTTTTCACCAAAGCCAGACTAAACGTCTTTCCTTCTGCAGTGTTAGATGGCAGGTTGAGAGGAGTTACCTGCCAGGACAGACTTTGCTCGTGTGCTCAAGACATCGATTCCATAAAACATATTTTGTTGCTCTGTGCAAAATATGAGGAAGCCAGGGCTGAACTGATATTACCCTTGCTGGTACCTTTCCCTGGAAAATAATAAAGATTGATGATGATGATGATTTATTGTGGGAGTAGATCGCAGTCTCTTGGGAGGTGGACAAGCCTGCTCTAGATAATGTTGGATGCCAACTCCCCTCAGCCCCAGCCAGAACAGTCAATGATCAGGCATGAAAGGAACATAGGAAGCTATGATTTTAAAATCAGTTTGAGAACTGTAACTCTGTGAGAGAAATAAGGGTTTCCCAACAAGTCTCAGCACCCTTAACAAACTACAGTTCCCAGGATTCTTGCAGGGGAGAAGCATGACTGTTTAAAGTAGTAGAACAGTGCTTAAACTGTGTGGAGTGGATATGGCTAATCACAGAATTTTAAGGGATCTTAGGGGATCAGTTAGCCCCTTCTTCATCACCTTTAACTTAGGGCAGGTAAAGTTTCGTCACATCTTTGCAAATACCATTACAGTATTATTCATTTATTCATTTAGTTTCCTTTAGCCCACCTTGTTCTCCTAAGGAGCTCAAGGGGGCACACATGGTCTGTCTGTCCCCGTCCCCCCCCCCCCCACATCCTCATATAATTCCCACAATGACTCTGAAAGGTAGTTGGCCTAAGGCTGAGAGGCAATGAATAGCCCAAGGTGAGCTTCATGGCTGAGTGGGAATTTGAACCCTCATCTTCCCAGGTCTTAGTCAGACACTCTAACCCAGGAGTAGGCAACCTAAGGCCCATGGGCCACAAGTGGCCCACAGGGGTCATTTTACCGGCCAACAAGCCACCCCCGAACCGAGCTGCCCACACGCTTCGCTAAACCGTCAGCAGTGCGGCGCAGGGACTCGCTTCCGTGGCACTGGAAATCACATCTGCGCAGACGCAGATACCAGAAATTGTGGGGGTGCCTGCTCATGCACACGTGCAATCTGGCCCACGGAGGGATCTCTGCTGGAGTGAACCTTGCCAACCCCTGCTCTAACCACTACACCACACTGGCTCCCAATGTACTCTCAGTATACTCTCTGAGTACTCCTTTTGAGTACTGCTGATTACTGAACCAAGGCAGGTTCATCAATGAATCATCACTGTACAGTCAACTACTCACTACTAGTGAGAAGCTGCTACTGATTTTAGGCAAGGGGTAAACAAGGGGCAAAGCACACTTTGTTTTTGTTTGTTTAGGTGTCTGATGGGGAATTTGTACAACTGGAAAATCAGCTTAAAAAAAATAATCTGACCCAATTCTTTCAACTGTCTCCTCAGGACTTGGATCCCAGACCAGCTGCCATCTTGGCTGTCCTCTTCTGTCCCAGTTTGTCAATGTCCTCTTTAAAACATGCTCAGGACCGGGCAGATTAGTACAGTCATTGCTTGAACAACTCAAGGGTGCAAGCATATTTCAAATGGCCTTCCTGGGCTGGCTGTCTCATGGGAAGTGACCCTTAACTCAACTTTCGTCGGGGGGGGGGGGGGGTTGGGGTTGGCGATGATTAGCTGTTTATGAGCATGAATGATCTTTCCCCCTTGCTACAGAGCTCAGCCTCCCTCAGGTGTCTGGATTCTCACTTTCCAGGATGACAAGACTCCCTGGGGAAACAGCTTCTTCCCAGTTACACAAACATCCACTACACAAAAGACCCCAGACTTAAGATCAAAGGGCATGACCCATAGCACAGTCTTCTGCATGGTATCCTGAAAAGGGGGTGTGTGGAATTTAGCCTTGAGGAGAGGGAGAAGGATTAGGCTTGGCATGAAAATAAGAGATCATAAACTGCAGTTTCCCCCTTTTGCCCAGAATTGGTTTGTTTCTTTTCTTTTTCTTTTATTACTGCCCCTGGTAAATCACTGCCCTATGTTTTGCCTATTTTTCGGGACGCGGGTGGCGCTGTGGGTAAAACCTCAGCTCCTAGGACTTGCCGATCGCATGGTCGGCGGTTCGCATCCCCGCAGCGGGGTGCGCTCCCGTTGCTCGGTCCCAGCGCCTTCCAACCTAGCAGTTCGAAAGCAGACCCGGGTGCAAGTAGATAAATAGGGACTGCTTACTAGCGGGAAGGTAAACGGCGTTTCCGTGTGCGGCTCTGCCTCGCCAGGGTAGCTTCGTCACGCTGGCCACGTGACCCGGAAGTGTCTGCGGACAGTGCTGGCTCCCGGCCTATAGAGTGAGATGAGCGCACAACCCTAGAATCTGTCAAGACTGGCCCGTACGGGCAGGGGTACCTTTACCTTTACTATGTTTTGCAGGTTTGGAGGCAGACCTGGATAAACATAAGGATGTAAGGAGAGGCTGTTGGATCAGGCCAATGGTCCATTGTAGCCAAGCACCCTTTTCTCACAGCAGATATTTGATATGATACGATATGATACGATGATACGATACAATAATCTTTATTGTCATTGTCCCATACAGAACAACGAAATTGAAAAAATCTACATAAGACATTAAAAAACCAACGAGCCTGCTATCCCGGCTATCCTAACCTGGTTAGCCCCCTAAAAACTCTGATACCCCATTTTAAAATACAATATACTCCCATAGAGACTCCTTAAAGGTAAAGGGACCCCTGACCATTAGGTCCAGTCGTGGCCAACTCTGGGGTTGCAGCGCTCATCTCGCTTTATTGGCAGAGGGAGCCAGCGTACAGCTTCCAGGTCATGTGGCCAGCATGACTAAGCCGCTTCTGGTGAACCAGAGCAGTGCACAGAAACGCCATTTACCTTCCCGCCGGAGCGGTACCTATTTATCTACTTGCACTTTGACGTCCTTTCGAACTGCTAGGTTGGCAGGAGCAGGGACCGAGCAACGGAAACACACCCTGTCGCTGGGATTCGAACCGTCGACCTTCCGATCGGCAAGTCCCAGGATCTGTGGTTTAACCCACAGCGCCACCCGCGTCCCTAGAGACCCCTTACACCGCGTTTAAAACCAAAATCGCATTTGGACAGAAACTATTTCTCAGGCAGCTAGTCCTAGTCTTTATAACTCTGGACCTTCTTCCAGAAGGCAGAAGCTGAAAGAGATCATTTCCGGGGTGCGCACTATCCTGCCCTATCTCTGCAGTTTTCGTATGGCACCTGGAAGGATAGATTTGATCCAAGGTGGGAAGAGTGCACCCAATTATTCTCTCTGCAGTCTTTACAACTCCTAGGGGAGTGCGACTGGTTTGGTTGCACCAGGGACAGAGCTTCTAGGGCGCCTCAGCAGGGACCACAACTATGGCATCCAATAGAATATTTTTTGGGGGAGGGGTTACTCCAGGGCACCACTGAAATTTGAGGCGCCAAGGTCTGCCTTCTCACAGCAGCCAGCCAGGTGCCTGTGGAAACCCTGAAGCAGCATTCGAGCGCAAGAGCCCTCTCCCGTCTTCTGATTTCCAGCAGACACCCCTCTCTTCCATGAATTTGTTCAAGCTTTTTAAAATTGGTAGCTACTAGGTGCTGCGTGAATAAGTGCCTTCTTTTAGCCACCTTGAATCTTACCAACATTCAGATTCACTGGATGTCCACAAGTTTTAGCACGGAAAGGGAGAAAGAACATTTATCCACTGCCTCGCCTGCAGAAGCTCCCAGATTTAATCCTCAGAAGTGGAAAACTAGGCAGGTGGAATAGAATGGACGATTGTGGAAGAGAGAATGGGAGGCTGGCTGGCTGGCTGGCAGAGGAGCACTCCACGCTGCAACATTTTGTTGCAGGAGTCATTTGTCCAGTCTAATTACAAACCTCATCCCTTTCCATATGGCCTTTATGACTAATTTATTTATTTATAAAAAATATATTTACAACAATGCAAAAACATAAAACCATACACCGTGTTCTGTAAGCCCTGGTTTTTATTTCCTTCCCTTGGTGCTCTAACTTGAAATACCCAATTTTGACAACAGAACAAAGAAAAGCCCAAATGAATGGGACTGGAGCAAGATCTCCCTGGCAAATTGTAGCCCAAAACTGAGAAAACATGATAATGATTGTAAATTAAAGGCAGCAGTGCATATTTACCTATGCTGAAATGTTCTGATCTCAGAATGCAAGGGCAATTGCATTGATCGTTTCGTATGTAAAATTTTGTTTTCTGCTGAATTTTGGGCCATAGAAAGAATGGGGCACAATCGAGGTACTGCAATGGAGATGCAATATCAGGCAAAAAACAAAACACAGAAATCCTCCTTTCATCTCTTTATTGTCTTTATTTGAAGCATTGATGACAACCATATCATCCAAGATCTTTGGTTGTTACATAAAAAGGTAAAGGTAAAGGACCCCTGGCAGTTAAGTCCAGTCGCGAACAACTCTGGGGTTGCGGAGCTCACCTCGCTCTATAGGCCAAGGGAGCTGACATTTGTCCACAGATAGTTTTTCTGGGTCATGTGGCCAGCATGACTAAGCCATGTGGCACTTATTATAACATCTCCATGGTGATTACTGGCACCTCCCCCCCCCCTTTTCAATAAAAAAGTCCAGCACTCAAGAGGCACTGCGCAGAAGTAACCCCCTTTTCCTCCCTAGCCCCCTCCCCTGTTTCTCTTCCAGCTATGCTGCCCCTGTTGGAAACGTAGGGCATAGCTCTCAGTGGGTTGAGCAAAGTAGCTGATAGGGAAGGTGGTCCTCAGAGAGCTGCTGACTGCCAGTCAATATAGCCAAATGGTCTGACCTGCTATACAACACTTCCCTTTGTACCCTATGATTTTAGTTCAGATGATCTACGCTGAAATTATGCATTTAAATCCCAGTGACATTGTAGGGGGTGGAGAGAATCTGTATTACAAAACGTTAACTCAGAAATTTGTTTATGATCTCGTTTAAACTGTTAAAACTTCACAGAATAATCACACAAGACAGACAAAGTTTGAAAGAATGGAAGTTATTTTCTTTAAGACTAAAAAGAAGCTGGAGGTCAGCAGTATGACAAACTGTGGATTCTTTAATGCACATTTACTTGGGAGTAAGCCTCACTGAGGCCGGAGGAATTTTCTTCCAAATAAATGCAAGTTGAATTGACCTACATGACAGAATGGTTTAACAATCAATTCCACTTCCTAGGGAACTCTGGGTATTGTAGCTCTGTGAGAGAAATAATGGTCTCCAAACAACTCTCAGAACCCTTTGCAAACTACAGTTCCCAGGATTCTTTAGGGGAAGCCATGGCTGTTTGAAGTAGTGTAATAGTGCTTTAAACATAATAGTGCAGGTGGGGCCTCTCATACCTTGAAAGGAGGGCTATATACCTTTTAAGGAATATATCACTACTTTCTCAAAACCAGTCAAGGAGGCTCTTTACAGACATGTACAAAACAACTATCTTCACTAGTGGTTCAGCATGCGCCTATCATCCCACCGATCTCAGTAAAAATTGGTAGACCTGTGTTTTGCATATAGGGGCTCTGTTTATAAATAATCTCTCAAAGGTGGGACTTTTGGAAAGAGCTACAGATGTTTGAGCTAGCATGGACCATCACTGATGCCTACTCTGGAGGCCCCTTTAAACCAACTTCTGCACTGGGCAGCTGGCTCTACGTTAATTTCCCACAATTCCCTGAACTAACATTACATCAGCGGCATTGTGGGAAATTAAAAAGATGGCAGCATCAAGGCCTTCAAGCCACCAGACAAGCCCACCAGGGAGGCCAGTTGACATAGAAAGGGGCTCAGCTGATATTACTTTGCCAAGGGACGCCAAAAACCTGGAACCAACCCCGGGTGTGGGAGAGGGGTTATTTCTGTGAGGACCCTCTGCTTCTGGGAGCAGACTAAGTTCCCTAAGAAAAGCATGATCCTCTGCCTACTCCATTCCCCCTTTTTGATAAGGATTATATAGACAACACCCTAGAGAAACAGCTTGATCTCCAAGTGGCGAGAAGTCTACTTTTTCTTCCATTTAAGGTCAATGCTTCTTGGGCTTCTGCTGCAAGAGGGGAAGGTGCTTTGAGTTTTAGGGAGCTGGTATCTGGAGGAGGCCCCATCCACCAAGTAGCTAAGACTCATATGCATCAGTTGCAGCCACATTCCTCGATGATCATGTCGTCATGGTGACGGACCCTCACTTTCCCTTTCTCGTAGTACATCATAGACAGCGGGCTCATTTTGACAGGGGCACAAGATGGGCAAGGCACCCGGTTGGGTTGGTATAACTTCAGCAAGCTCTGAAAGGGAAAGAAGGAAGAGGAAAACATCATGTCCAGGAACTGGCACAGTGTAGTTAAGGGCAGTAGGGCAGGGCACAGTGGGGCTAGACCACTTACCTGGCCTCCCTAGCTGCTTCATACTACGACAGAGAAGGGCAAGTGAGGTGGTGAGGTCACTGCAGTGCAAATGCAGATTGGAGCACCAGATTGGCTCTGATTATGTGTTTGCACTGCGCTGACCTCACCACCTCACCTCTCTCCATCCAGAACGCAGGAGCAACTTGGCTGGAGGGCAGTCAGGTAAGCAGTGCAGTCCCACCATGTCCAATTATGACCTGGCAGAATCTGATGCAAATATTTTGTGACACCCTATCCCACCCCAAATACATAAAAGAGTCTGGAATTTGACTAAGAGGAGGAGTGGCCAGCCCAATCAGAAAAACCAGTGCCATAAACTATGGAAGGGATTTGACCCAGGCCCCTGATATTGAGGGCTTGTGTCAGGCCCCCAAACTGGGAACCCCAGAGACAACACCCCCTAGGCTAGTTTCTTTTGAGGGACCAGCCTCTTCTACATCAAGCAAACCCAAGAGCAAAGAAGAAACCCAGAGGAAACTTGCTGATTGCTGACAGGGCTGGAGGACTTCCACTTCAAGGCTCTCCATACTTCAGGAAGGAGCCAAGGAGTGCCACTCTGCCCCAAGAGGGATATAAAGCCTTGGCAGAGCTCCAGCCTCCAGAGCTTATTGGAGCAAGCTGCTAACTTGGAGCTCTCTCTGATGATGTGGCCATGCCTGCCTAGGGCATTCTTGTGCCTTGTGCACGGTCAAAACAGGATAAAAACACCTCCATTTTGAGGGAGATAGGTTGAAACTACAGAGTTTTGAAAAATTAAAAAATAAAGTGCGTGACTGGCTCCATTATTATCAAATAATGGAGGCATACAATGCGGACAAGAAAATTGGATTTCAGGTGGAAAAATCAAAATTGGAAACATTGTTGCTAGATTCCAAAATTAAGAATTTGTCAAAAATGTATAACTTGCTGTTGAAATGGAATACTCAGGATGAAACTGTGAAATCAGCTATGATTAAATGGGCACAAGATGTAGGACATAACATCATGATGGCTGACTGGGAACAGTTATGGACCACAGGTATTAAATTTACGGCATGTAATGCCTTAAGAGAGAATATAATGAAAATGATCTATAGGTGGTACATGACACCAGTCAAGCTTGCAAAAATCTACCATTTGCCCGACAACAAATGTTGGAAATGTAAAGAGTCTGAAGGTACATTCTTTCACCTTTGGTGGACATGCCCAAAGATCAAGACCTTCTGGGAAATGATCTATAATGAAATAAAAAAGGTATTTAAATATACCTTTCTGAAGAAACCAGAGGCCTTCCTCTTGGGCATGGTCGGCCAATTGGTGCCATAGAAGGACAGAACTTTCTTTATGTATGCTACAACAGCAGCAAGAATACTGATTGCAAAATATTGGAAGACACAAGACCTACCCACACGGGGAGAGTGGCAGATGAAGGTGATGGACTATATGGAAATGGCTGAAATGACGGGCAGAATCCGGGACCAGGAAGAAGAGTTGGTGGAAGAAGATTGGAAGAAATTCAAGGCTTATTTACAAAAATATAGCAAAATCCAGGAAGTTTAGAAGGAGTCTGGAAAGAAACTATGTGACTTTCGTATAAATATTATAAAGGACTTAAGTTAAATAGACTGTCGAAGGAAATGAGGGAAAGTAAAATTTAGTATGTTAAGATAAATTATTGGTTAATAATTTTGGGAAAGATGGAAAGAATTTGCTGAAATAATTAATTGAAGCAGAATACAAAAAAGGGAGGCGGGAGGAGGTCAAAGAAACAAGCTAATGAAGTTAGGCTAATAAGGTTTATTCTATTTTTATGTATTTTCTTTTTTTCTTATTTGATTGTTTTTGTTTTTCTTGGTATTTTTGTTGTTGTCTTTTCTTTGTCTGTTTTGTTGTGTTTTTAAACTTTAATAAATATTTTTTTAAAAAAAAAACACCTCCATTTTAGGGTTTGCAGGGCCAAGGAATGCACCAGCTCACAAGGAGCATTAATTTGCTGGAATGCTGTTGCTTAAAAATTAAAAATCCAAGGCTTTTAAAAAGCCAGTGAAATTTCTTCCTCAACAGTGAGAACCTCTTTATAGAATTGTGCAGGGGGGGGGGAGTGGAGTCTGTTCAAACCAAAGCCGAGATATTTGTGACCTTCTAGAAGTTGGGACTCCAACTCCCATCAGCCCCTGCCAGCACAGCCAACAGTGAGGGGTGAAGGGAGCTGTAGTCCAGCACCATCTGGAGGACCACAGCTTCCTCAGCCTGCAAGAACTGGCAGCTGCCCCTCCCCAAAGTGAAGGTGTTCCGAACCCCACACACTTTGTTCTTGTTGTTTAGTCGTTTAGTCGTGTCCGACTCTTCGTGACCCCATGGACCAGAGAACACCAGGCACCTCTGTCCTCCACTGCCTCCCGCAGTTTGGTCAAACTCATGCTGGTAACCTCGAAAACACTATCCAACCATCTCATCCTCTGTCGCCCCCTTCTCCTTGTGCCCTCCATCTTTCCCAACATCAGGGTCTTCTCCAGGGAGTCTTCTCTTCTCATGAGGTGGCCAAAGTACTGGAGCCTCAGCTTCACAGTGAGCACTCCCACACACTTTAGCTGTGAGCATACCAGGCAGCTGAGAAAGCTCAAAGGGTAAATCAAGGAAGCTCCTCATGTAAGGAAGGTGTCTGTTATGGGTGGACACAGGCTTCTTGGGTCAAGCTACATGTGGCATTCATAGGTCCTGATCAACACTCCCACACTATTTCCCCACCAAAATAGTCGCCTGCCTCCCCACCGCTATATGTGCTCCCAGAGGTGCTTTTGTCTTCTCTCCAAAAGGCACCTCTGGGGGCAAATAGCCTTGGGGGCAGAGATATGCAGTGCAATCCCGTACCACATCTATGCAGAAGTTATCCCCAGTGAGTTCAGTGGAGCCTGTGTTGGGAATTCTATTCCACCTTTTGCTGCAGATATGTGGGATTGTTACATGTCACATGTCTGTTTACATTCCAGCACAGGTTGCTGGCCTGAGCGGAACTTCCGCTCTGTATTGCTTTGTTTTTCAGTCTCTCTCCGAGAAGATGACAAGGGGAGAAGCCATGTTTTCTTTGTCCTGATTTGTGTATAATAAATGTGTAGCCTTAGTATTGTATCTACACCTCAAGCCTCTTCTGTTGCGCAGTTTACACTGCTGAGTAATGGGTGCTCAAGTATGCACTGCAGCTTGAGTCACTGACGAATGTCGGAGGAGCAGAGTTCGATGGATCTCCGCAGCAGCTGTGAGGAGAGACGCTCCAGCTGGGACCGAGCCAGCTGGCTTTTCATCCCCAGTTCCAACAGCCTGAACTTAGGTAAATGTACAGTATTTAGGACCAAAGCCTTAACTTCTAGAGAGAGCTGGAGAAAGACAGTAATTAACTAACAACATGTTAATAGGAAATCAGGAAATCAGTCCTGAGTGCTCACTGGAAGGACAGATCGTGAAGCTGAGGCTCCAATACTTTGGCCACCTCATGAGAAGAGAAGACTCCCTGGAAATGACCCTGATGTTGGGAAATATTGGAGGGCACAAGGAGAAGGGGACGACAGAGGATGAGATGGTTGGACAGTGTTCTTGAAGCATGAGTTTGACAAACTGCAGGAGGCAGTGGAAGACAGGAGTGCCTGGCGTGCTCTGGTCCAGGGGGTCACGAAGAGTCGGACACGACTAAATGACTAAACAACAACGTTAACAATTCATCCCAAAAAGCCAGTAGGGGAATAAAACAGGACTGACATTTCCTACTTCCGGGTTAGCGCCAGCGGCTAATGGCGGATTCCCTCCGAGCTCCGGAGGGAATCGGCTCCACAGGATTAGGGTCGTACCGCTGCGGCGACGCGGAGACCCTTAAAAATCACAGGCAGTGAAGCCTGTGAACCTGGTGACTCGGCGGGCACCATTTGCGCCCCCCCCGACCTGCGAAGGAGCCTTTTTAAAGGCTTCGGAACGGGGGACGGGGTGAGCGGCGCGGTGCTGAGAGTCGACTGCTTCTCCTGTGGAGTGAAGCTGCGCTGCCATGGCCGGAGAGCACTGACTTCTTCTTGTGATTTGGACTTCAAAATAACAACCCGTGAGTAGTACGGAAATTGGATTTTTAAAGAAAATTTTTCGGTGAATTAGGTACGATCGGAGGAGGTGTAAACAGGAAGTCTGCCTCCTCCTCCTGTAAACAATCTAAAGCAAGGACCTGCTAACTAAGGTCGAGAGAATTTTTTCTTTTATTATTGGGCAAAAGACATTAATTTCACGATTTGGCACTAGAAGAAACCTTACTGGAGGATAAGAGTTAATCTTGGGAGCTGAAGTGCCACTCCCCCCGACCCGGGAGTGATCCGCGAGAGAGCCTGTTGAAGGTATTGAAGAGTTTGACAGCTGTCAAATTAGCTGTCAGACGGAAAAAGAGAACTTTGTTTCTGTTGCTTCTGCTGGCTATATTTGCTACAATTTGACTATATTTTGTTGGAAACAAGGAAGAACTGATACAAACTAATTTGATTTTTGGATTTGAACTGGAAAGAACACTAAGTAACCAAAATCCCTCTAGAGGGGGTTTTGGGACATTACAAGAATGGCTGAAGGAGGGGAAATTCAAGCTGAATTGGACAGAGTCTTTGTTCTCTTGGGAAAGTTACAAGGCCAAATTGATGTTTTGGCTACAAATGTTACAACTCTGGACTTAACAGTAAACAAACTCATTGAATCTGATAAGGAATTGTCTCAGGAAGCCCATACAGCTGAACAAGAAGAGAAACTTGAGAGCTTTGAGAGTGTGAAGAAAGAGATTTATGTTGTTCCTGAGAAAAAGGAAGGAGGAGCTGTAATTTTACAGATGATAAAGGAGAGCCAGAGGCCTGACATGATGGCTGCAAAGGAAAATAAGAACTTGATGGTGAAAATTTGGTTTGAATTGGAGACTGAAGAATGGAGAGATCTCCTTGTGTGGAGATCTGAAGACCCAAGGATTACAAATCTGATTAAGGTGGAAGTTGGAGCATTGGAGACATTTGGATTTGAAAGGAGTAAGAAACAAGATTTAGGCTCCACTTTTAAGTATGGAGGTCTGGTTGGAAGAAACATGGACTTTATTGGACTAGAGCTTCTCCGAGATTTGGGGTTTAATACCAAGGACTATCAAAAAAGCCGGCAGAGAGGAATTGAGAGAGAATTAAGAGCCTCGGACGTGAGGTCTCCAGGCTGAGAGTAGATTGATTGATGGACGATTATTGGGGATTGGAACCGGGAAAGGGGGGGTGGAGTTTGGGAATCCAAAGGGTGTATAATTATAATTTGTTTTGCTTTTATTTTGTTTTGTCATTTGTATGAGAATTGAGGAAATCGTGGAAGGGAATTTAGGTCGACTTTAGAAAAAGGCTTTAAGAATAATCACGGATGTATAATTATTGATGTTTATAAGGCAAAATTTTTCAAAATGAACTAAATATAAAATATAAAACATAAAAAGGTTAAAAATTAGGGACAAGAACTTGTTGAACTGTTGTTTAAATATTGATGTTTATAAGTTAAAATTGGTTTTTCTAAAATGAATTAAATATAAAAAGGTTAAAAATTGGGGACAAGAACTTGTTGAACCAACAATCTGAATTGGAATACAAGAGGGGGAGGTATGGGGAAGTCAGGGAAATATGTCATTGAAAATAAGGACTATGAATTCTATGTGTTTTTAATTTTTTTTGTTTCGTTTTTTTTTATTTTTTGATGTATTATAATGGAAAAATCTTAATAAATATCATTTTTTTAAAAAAAGGACTGACATTTCCTGATGGGGTGGGGAAAGAAACAGTCAGAGCCTTAGGACACAATCATAGCCCAGTGCTATGTCACTCACTGAAATTCTTGGTGGGATAAGGCCTCCTTCTTAGGGTCACCCTGGAGGTAGCCCTAGGGTGGGACTAGCCATGCCCCCTCAGCCCTGCAGATTAGTAACTGATGGCTTTTTAAAATGATGCTACCCACTGCTTTTTTTCCTTAAAAAAATGTTTAGGGGTACTTTCATTATCCTAATATTGAAATACTGCCCCTCAATGAGGCCAAACTTAGATTCACAAAATGTTTAGGGGTATGTGTACCCCTTAATCCCGCCAGAAAAAAGCACTGATGCTACCTATTGCCTCAGCTGTCCTTATGATCTTTTTAAATTATACCACTGCCAGTTAGTGCCGGTAATACTGAGCTACATGGATCAATGTCCTGACTCCTCATGCCCTTTTCTTTCTCTTCATCATCACCAGTATTTATACATAAATGATCCCCAGTGTTAGTTAAATCATTGTTCTATACAGAACTAAGAGCTGAGCATACAAGCAACTAATGGATAGGAGAAAAAGAAAGGTTTTTGCAGGTGTATAAATATGGGCTTCACTTTCCACTGTTCTTAATGTGCTGTTTATAAAGCATATAAGACTGGACTGTGTAGTTGGATATACTGCATTGGACCCAGTTTCTAGTTTCCAAGACCCCTAAAATGCAAACATAAAGACAAACCTGAATATATGCATGATTTGTTGGCTTGAAGGTTTCATCAACAGGCAACGGGCACTCTCCCTCACACCGGTAGGCATTGTATTTCTTGGGGTGCACAATCCAACTTCCGAAGCCAGTCTGCTCAAAGTCCACAATCATATCTACCCTCCTGCACAGAGATCTCCCTTCTTTGCCAAAGTTGGCGGTGGAAATATTAGCCGCTTTAATCCTTTGCTTCTGCTTCCTGTTCCGCCGGTGCCGACGGCCCCCAGTCTCCTTGAAAGTGTTGTCCGTCATGATGTACTTTGACATCTCCACTGTCCTGATGAGACTTGGGCCCTGAGAGGGCTCCACCTGTTCCTTATCTTTGGAGAAGATAACCAGTAGGACTCTGTCAGTCATGCTATGGGTTAATACTTGGGCCTGTTGATCGTCATTGCACCCACATTTTCCCTGGAACCCACCGGCTGGTCTTCCGTCATTGTCCTGAGATAGGTTCTCCTCCACCCAGTGCCGCTCCTGATCATCTGGAGCACCCATGCCAAATGATACCCCTTGGTGGAGCCAGAAGCGGAGTATGCTGGTGGCATTGAAGACTTTCCAGGAGGAGTGGCTGTTGTTCCTGCTAATGAAGGAACCAAGGAAGATCTTGTCTGTGCAAGTCTGGTTCCCATGACAGGTGCGCTCATGGCTGTGGTAGATGTTCAAAGTGACACTCCTGTACTGGGAGAAAGACGTCGGGCAAACCCGGAACTCTGCCAGCCTCACATCAGAGTTGCTAGAAATGGAGGTCAAGTCAAAAGAGAAGTCCCAGTGGTCCTCAAACTGGAAATAATCTGGAAGGCAGAAGAATGTCACTGGTTGGGATGAATGGAACAAAGGAACACCATTTAATAATAAAGTCTCTTAACTCTAAATCTCAAAAACAGTCTTGGAGAGAGGGCAGGACAAGAGGACAGGGGTGGGAAAATAAAACAGCATCTATGAAGGCCAGCATAGAACTATGGCCCCGTGCAAGAGCATCCACTGCAAGTTCTTCACCCAAACAATTTCCTCTGAACTTCTGTCTGTTGCAGCTAAAGTTGCCTGTGTGCAGTACTGATTGGCTAGCACCTCTCATGCCACTAATCTACCCACCCACTTTTCCCTGGAGTCTTTCAGCTATTTCTTTTTTAAAAAGGGGGGGGGGGTTGTCATATTATTATTAAAGGGGAAAAAAGCACAAACAAGTGAGAAACAGGGGTCCAAGAGAACTGAGGGGGACTATAGCACATTGGTTAAGCATGTGTTTTGGCATATGTTTAGAAGAATTATGCAGCAGGTGATCTGAAAAGATTCTCTCCCTGGAAAGCTGCTACCAGTCAAAGTAGATAACAATAAGCTAGATAGACAAATCAAATAACCTTTGTTCTTACAATGGTAAATTTGAAATGGACCTGTAATTCTTGGTATATTGTTGAGCGTAGCAATGACTGAGCTGTTCTCAAACTGGGAAGAGGGGATTTCCAGGAGCAGCCAGAAACATATCTAGAAGAATAGGATATGAGCCAGCATGGTGTAGCAGTTAGGGCCAGACTACAATCTGGGATATTAGGGTTCAAATCCCCACTCAGGCAGGAAGTGCACTGGGTGACTTTGGGCCAGTTATTATCTCTCAGCCTAACCTACCACACACAATTGATGTGAGGATATAATGGGGCGATGAAACCTTGAGTTCCTTGGAGGGAAGGCAGGATATTAATGTACTAATTACTAAAAATTAGTAATAAAAAAAAACTTCCCTTTCTTGCTGAGAAAGAAAGACCATAGAAAATTAACAGACACATAAATGAAGCTTAGATGCACAGGAAATGATCTGAATTCCATTAATATCAATGGGTGCTAGGTGAACTCAATTTTTTTGAAGAAAAATCTAGCCTTTACTGCCAGGTACCATGAGCTGGTTTTTATGGTGGCAAAGAAAGTGGGATATGAATTAGTAATTTCCTTGCCTTAATGAAGCCACATCTATCTGCTTCAGCTCACCTCCCCAGGAACCTCCCCCCCCCCCCCATCTGCAATATGGGGAAAATACTGGCCTCTCTTCACAGGGTTATTGTAAGTATTACAGGGCAGCTTATATGAATGGTTGTTGAAAACTAGAGTGGTATATAGAATAATAAAATTGTAGAGTTGGAAGGGACCCAGAGGGTCCTCTGCATATACAACATCTGAGTATTATAATTCTCCATTTCTAAGATATGGGTATCTTAGAATCCTTACTCTCCTTAATGCGTGTCCCTAACAACATCCCTTCCAGATTAGCTGCACAAGCTCCAGCTGTCCATTTTATCTTCCCCTGGCCCTGATGTCTTGAAGACAGCTATTAACTCATTGCATCAGCTAGTTAAGTGGTTGATTGGGTTATGGAAGTTCAAAGACTAAAGGCACGTAGCTCATTAAATTTCATTGTACTCCTCACACCCATAGACCCTTTGATGCCCCCTCTTTGAAAGTGTTGATAACTAATTAGGACATTTAAAAAATACCTTTCTGCTTTTGAAGTGCTAACAAAAGACTGAGGGGAGACAGTTGGTATTGACTGCATAAAATTATATTCCAACTCAAAAAGCTGAATTGGAAAAGCAAGAAAAGGAAGACAAATTCACCACCGCAGAAGCCATGACTGTTGCACATCATTTGCAAACATGCTCCAGGGGTTGAGGGGAGAGGTTGGCTGCTGCCAGAGTAGACGATATTGGGTTGAATGCACAATTAGTTTGACCTGATAAAAGGCAGCTTCCTATATGGGTACAGTATAAATAAGTGGTGTTTCTAATCCCTAGAATAAAAACCAGCCATGGTGTATAAATTCTAGAGTTCCTGAACCCCATAACCATCCACGGACACAGCAAAGTGTGCAGCTGGATCGGACAGAACACGCACAGCCATAATAGGAGAGCAGTCAAGTCTGTACACAGAAATCTGTTCTCCCACCCCCACCCGTCTCTCTCCACCTGTTTTCCCTTTCTTTGAACGCAGCTCAGACAATAGCATCTCCCAATACCCTTCCAGGGAAAGTTGAGACGCCGCTTTCTCCTCCACTGGCCATTTCCAGGTGTCTCACTCCTCCCCGAGTGTAAGGCAGCTTCTGGAGCGTGGCAACCTCTAGCTGCACCCTTCCTGGGCATCATGCGACACCCCCAGCCTCGCTTCTCACCCCCCCCCCCGCTTTCCCATCTGGTTCCTGCCAGATGTCCTTAGTAGTAAGGGAAAGGGGATGTGGATTGTACCACTCTCTTGGGGGGCTCCCTCCGTTGCAGACGTCTGGGGCCACAATCCACAAAAAAGAGGCCCAGGAAGGAGAGGCGGGAGGCGGGTTGACTTAAGGCCAGAAGGACCACCACCCAGGGATGCTGATAAGCATCCATCCATCCATCAAGGATGTCCTTGCAAACCCTGGGCAGGAAATCAGAATGGAAGGAACTCAAAATGGAAAGGGGTGAGGGGAGGCTTTTTTGTGGCGGTGGGTGGGGGGACGGAAAGGGGTCAACCGAGGCAAGGAGCAGGACTTACGTCGCGCCCCCAGGCTGAGGATGGTGTCGGATTCTCTCCAGGCCGAGGCTTCTGCGCTGGGCTGGCTCGGGGGGCTCCCCACGACGAGGGCCCGGTACAGCTGCAGCATGTACACCGGGGAGCGGAGCGCCGGGGGCTGCGGGCGAGGGCGGGCCGGGGCTGCGGCCAGGCCGGCCGGAGAGGAGGCGGCGGGCCGGAGCTGGCCCTCGGCGGCCTCCTGCAGCAGCTGGGCCGTCTGCGAGCAGGCTGGGCCCAGGAGGGCGAGCGCCCAAGACATCAGCTCCAAGAGCGAGGTGGTTCTGGGAGGCATCGCTGCATAGATTGCCCCGAAGTCTCTTTCCCTCTCTCTCTAAACTTCGAAGCTAAGAGTCTTGTTTTCTATCTTGTGTCACCTAAATCCCCGTTCTCTCTCTCTCCTGTGCTCAGATCCGAATTGACTCCGAATTCAGGGAACTTAAGAGGGTTGACTCGGGTCAGAACTGTCTCGCTCCCATTCTCCCTCTCTTTTTCACCCTCGTCTAAATGAGAAGTCTTCTTGCTTCTTTCTTTTCCTCCCTCTTCTCCCTCTCCCCGGAGGGGGTGTCCGCTCAAGCCCCTTACTCCGCTTCTGCTCGCTCCGAGTGCTCCTCTCTCCTTCTTCGAGATCAGCACTTTTATACCTGCGGCTGCCTAATCTTGCGAGTCTTTGATGTCAACAAGCTGTCAAACTTTCTCTTGCCTTTTCCCCCCTGGTCCCTATTCTCATGCAGGCCATTAATGACCGCGCTCTCATTAGACATCGGCCTCAACGTGGAATGTGAGCGAAGTGATTCTTTTTCACAGATGCTTGAAAATAGCCAGATCCCCCTGGCGGGTGTTATCCCCCCCCCCTCCCAAACGCCTTATCCGACCCCCTCCTTCAGTCTTTGCTTCCCGATTCTCTAATACCTTCATCTTTGACACTTGGCTGAGAAAGTCGAGATCTGGGTGGCAATGGATGAGTTCTGATCGTTTTTAATCGGGGGAGGGGGCTTGTGAAATGAGGCGTTTGTCTCTACAAATCTTCATACGTTACTAGGAACACCCCCCCCCCCCAGTTTGTGACGGTAATTTCTTTTTAACTGTTTTTAATGTCGTGTTCTAAATCGTTGCAATCTGCCCTGGGACATTAGGGTGAAAAGGGTAGGGTAATAATAATAATCCAAATAAATAAATAAACACATTATTACTGGTTTCTCTTCCTTCCACCTTTCTATATGATTTCAGGACAGCTTGCAGTGTTGTCCTTGTTGTTTTAAAAATAATTTTTAATAAAGATTTTCTTGGTTTACAAAAGTACGTGCATTGCCTCCTTTTTCAGGTTGTAAAGTCTTTTCTGCAGATCAGTTACATTTGTTATGAGACACTAAGTGTTGAGTACAGTATGCACTGTTACAGCAATTAACTTCCTTTCCTTCCTATACGCTGCAAAAGGGTACAAGGGAAAAACTGTATATTTCGACATTCTCCTCCAAAGGGAAATTTCTTCAGGTAATGCAATCTTAAATCACTGGTGACAACTGAAGCAGAATGACTGCCTTTCAAAGGGGAAAATAACCTATTATAATATATAACCTATTATATAATAACAGCAAATTCGTCACCCCATGCCATATTTCTGCTTGGATGTTATGAAGAATGCAATAGACGAACAGAGGTTTTTGAGGATGCTTTTCTCAGCAACATACCACCAAAACTCCATCACATGCATTTCTGTGTAGTGTATAGTGTACTCCTTAAGGCCAACACTTTTAGGCAGAAAGAAATAAGCCTTTGCTCTGAAATGCAAGGCTTCCTTTCTCTGCAACCTCATCCTGAGTTAGCCACCCTTGAAGCTTGACCAGGAGTTCGTTTAGAACAGGAATGGGAACAGAGGTTGCCCATCACCCTCCGCTATTGGCCATGTTGACTGGGGCTGATGGGAGCTGGAATCTAGAGAGAGCCACAGGTTAGTCACCCTGATGTAGACGCTGTGGGTGGTACTCCAAAGAGGAATGTGAGGTTAGAAAACTAGTATTAAAGTATTAAATTTGACAAATTTACCATTACACAATTAAACTTACATTAAACTTACCATTAAACAATCTTCAGCACAGGATGAGTTACTTCATTGAAGTAGCTCCCAAAGCCAGTTGATTTTTTAAAGGCATATAATACAAACTTTTGTCATGTTTCACAATATTGTGAGGTGGGTTAGACTGAGAGTTGATCACATAATCTTAGATTCCAGGGGTCATCTAGTCCAACCCCCTGCAATGCAGGAATCTCAGGTAATGACTGGCCCAAGTTCGCCTAGTGAACTTCATGGCCAAGTAGGGATTCAAACTCTGGTCTCCCAGGTCTAGTCCAACAATTTAACCACTACACCACCCTGGCGCTTAAGAAGGTGCCCTCTAGGATGGCAGAGAGGACTGTGGTCATTCCTGGTTTGCCTATATGCAGATAACAGCAGAAGCTCTGGCAGCTCTTTGCTTCTCCCCTTCCTTACTGTTCTTCTCAATAAGAAGGTATCTCCCTTGTTTTAAATGTCTGGAAGTTTACAGCACAATCCTAGCTGATGTTCAGTGGGGTTTGCTCCCCTGTAAGTGTGCACAGGATTGCAACCTGTCACTTTGCAATCAACCTGCTCAACAGCTTGAAAGACCTTTCTGCCTCTTATTGCTACAGGTCCTTTCATCTGCAAAAGCAAAATCCCGAGGTGAAACAATGGATTTGCATTGATCTACTCTGTTATCCTCCCTTTGATCCCAGCTGATAACATAACACCATCAGACCACCCATTCTGAACCCAGTCCCACCAACTGGAGTTGTGCTGTGCAAATTACTTATCTGGCACCCACAGCGCACATACTCTTTATTAATTCATTAATTTTGAGCATTTTTATTACCCCAAGGGTTTCCCAAGAACCATTCCTGCACACAGGCTTTATAGTCTAAAAGGCATGACTCAAAAAGAAAAGAGGTTGGCAGGAAGGAGGAAAAATGCACTAGCTCTGAGTTTCATATTTGGTTAGCTTCCAACAGATGAAGCACCTTCTCAAAAGTGGCTTCAGGCAGCTGAATATTGAGCAAAGATCTGACAATGTCTGGTCAGTTCCTCCAGGAAGTACTGGGGGGTCCAGGTGAGACCATACGCCCAGCCAGAACAGATGGGCCAGCTGTCACAGGCTGGTCCCAGTTCAAAACAGGCAAACCTCCAAGAAATCCCCTTGCATCACAAGCTTCCTGGGAGTGGCTGTGATGCAGCTGGAAGGTGGTGCCTTTTGGGGATGGGAGGGCAGGTGGGGACAGATGATGCCACCCACCCTAGAGCAGATGGTCCAGCTGCTCCCCCTCACAGGGCAGTTGGTTCCAGTAGCCTCTGTGAGAAAGAGAGACCCAGGTGAGCAGATGAAGTCTACTGATAAAATCCTGTAGGCAGAATCACAAAACTTTCAATATTAGAATGAAGTTGCTGAAAAAGAATGGGGTGAGGGACCAGGTGTGGATATTGGTGCAGAAGGACTTGTGAACTTAGTTCCAACACCAACCACAGATTTCTGGTCTGAGCATGTGCTCAGAGACACCCTGTTCTTTAAAGGTAAAGGGACCCCTGACTGTTAGATCCAGTCGCAGATGACTCTGGGGTTGCGGCGCTGATCTTGCTTTACTGGCCGAGGGAGCTGGCGTACAGCTTCTGGGTCATGTGGCCAGCATGACTAAGCAGCTTCTGGCAAACCAGAGCAGTGCACGGAAATGCCGTTTACCTTCCTACCTGAGCAGTAGCTATTTATCTACTTGCATTTTGATGTGCTTTTGAACAGCTATGTGGGCAGGAGCAGGGACCGAGCAATGGGGGCTCACCCTGTCGTGGGGATTCGAACTGCTGACATTCTGATCGGCAAGACCTAGGCTCTGTGGTTTAACCCACAGCGCCACCTGCATCCCTATACCCTGTTCCTTAATTCTTTGCAATTGTCTAAGCAGAGCTGGTGTTTTGCACCCAGATCTGGTTCTAGTAAAAATCAAAACAGGACACTTTGTCAAATCAAGGAAAATTCATCCATGGCCCATGGATGAATTGAGTGTAAGAACATCGCTAAACCCTGTTTGGACGTTTGTCTGAACAAGCAAGTGCTTGAAACGTGGATGAGGACAGCTATGACCCCAATGGAACTTCAGACCCTCACACATTTAGGCTTGTATCTGGTGTAGCATTTTAAGCATCCCATCAGTGCAAAGATTTCCACTTGCACAAGAGGCCTTCCTCTCCCTTCCCCATGCCCATCCCTGTGCTACCTCCAGATCTAGCCTGGGTTCCCCGCTGAATCCACCGGAGCAGATTTGGGGAGGGTGTGGGGTGCACAAGGAGAGAGGGGAAAGTTCTGTTGCACAAGCAGAAATCGTTGCACTGTTGGGATGCTTACTTATCACTACATTGGGCACAAGCCTAAGTGCACATATCTGAAAAGATGATACATAATCTGGTAAAGCTGGGACAAGTCATGCATACTCATAATGTAATGTGCTGGAGAGGATGTAATCAGAGAGATTTGTGAATTTGGTGGACTTATAAGCCAGTGGCACACAGTATTTCATGATTTATTTATTTTTTTAAAAAAAAATATTTATTGCTTTTAAAAGGAAAAAAGACAGAAGAGAAAAAACAAAGAAGAAAAAACAATACAATACATAAACAATACAATATATAAATTAATTTCAGTATTTCATGACATTAATGTAACCACCTAAACCTGACAGACAATACCTTTCAGCTGCCTTAGCTGAAAAGAATGTGAGCTGAAAAGAATGAGATTGCTACAGTAAACCCAAATACTTAATAAGCTTTAGGATATCGGCAGCTTGACAGGTCACAGTGAAAAATTGGAAGACGCCTGACTGCTTAACTCTGACTCACAGGTAACAGGAATTATGGCAAGGAGCAATTACTGATACACGAGTGTTGCTCAGTCAAGAGAGAGGCAGATGATTTACATTTCTACACTGTATTGCATGGCCTCATAATCTTTTCTAAACAAATAAAAAGCAGGAGTTCCGGCATTTTTCAGAGGCAGTAGTGTATGCATCTGAATAACAGTTTCTGGAAACCAGAGGAGAGAAGAGTGCTATTGGAGACTTCCGGGTTAGCGCCATCGGCTAATGGCGGATTCCCTCCGAGCTCCGGAGGGAATTGGCTCCGCAGGAGTTGGGTCTTGCCGTGGCGGCGACGCGGGGACCCTCAGAAATCACAGGCGGTGAAGCCTGTGAACTTGGTGACTCGGCGGGCACCATTTGCGCCCCCCGACCCGCGAAGGAGCCTTTTTAAAGGCTTCGGAACGGGGAACGGGGTGAGTGGCGCGGTGCTGAGAGTCGACTGCTTCTCCTGCGGAGTGAAGCCGCATGCCATGGTCGGAGAGCGCTGACTTCTTCTTGTGAACAATTGGACTTTAAAAGCAACAACCCGTGAGTAGTACGGAAATTGGATTTATAAAGAAAATTTTTTTTTGAATTATGCACGATCGGGGAAGGCGCAAACAGGAAGTCCGTCTCCCCGTCTTGTAAATAATCTAAAGCAAGGATCAGCTAACTAAGGTCGAGAGAATTTTTTCTTGTTTATTGGGCAAAAGACATTAATTTCACGATTTGGCAGTATAAGTAATTTTACTGGAGGATAAGAGCTCATTTTGGGAGCTGAAGTGCCGCCCCCCCGGACCCGGGAGTGATCCGCGAGAGAGCCTGTTGAAGAGGTATTGAAGAGTTTGACAGCTGTCAAATTAGCTGTCAAGACTGAAAAAGAGAACTTTGTTTCTGTTGTCTCTGCTGGTTATATTTGTTACAATTTGGTTATAATTTGTTGAAAACAAGGAATAATTGATATAAACTAACTTGACTTTTGGATTTGAACTGGAAGGAATTTTAAGTAACCAAAATCCCTCTAGAGGGGGTTTTGGGACATTACAAGAATGGCTGAAGGAGGGAAAATACATGCTAATTGTACAGAGTTTTTGTTTTCTTGGGAAAGTTACAAGGCCAAATTGATGTTTTGGCTACAAATATTGCAACTCTGGATTTAACAGTAAATAAACTCATTGAATTTGATAAGGACTTGACTCAGGAAGTCCATGCAGCTGGACAAGAAGAGAAACTTGAGAACTTTGAGAGTGTGGAGAAAGAGATATATGTTGTTCCTGAGGAAAAGGAAGGAGGAGCTGTAATGCTGCAGATGACAAAGGAGAGCCAGAGGCCTGACATGTTGGCTACAAAGGAAAATAAGAACTTGATGTTGAAAATCTGCTTTGAATTGGAGATTGAAGAACGGAGAGATCTCCTTAGGTGGAGGTCTGAAGATCCAAGGATTACAAATCTGATTAAGGTGGAAGTTGGAGCTTTGGGGACATTTGGACTTGAAAGGAGTAAGAAACAAGATTTGGGCTCCACTTTTAAGTATGGAGGTCTGGCTGGAAGAAACATGGATCCCATTCGGCTAGAGCTTCTCCGAGATCTGGTGTTTAATATTAGGGACTATCAAAAAAACCGGCAGAGAGGAATTGAGAGAGAATTAAGAGCCTCGGACGTGAGATCTCCAGGCTGATAGTAGATTAAGACTGATGGACATTTGTTGGGGATTGAAACCGGGAAAGGGGGGGTGGAGCTTGGGGATCCAAAGGGTGCATAATTACAATCTGTTTTTGCTTTTACTCTGTTTTGCTATTCGTATGAAAATTGGGGAAGTCGTGGAAGGGAATTTGGGTCGACTTTAGAAAGAGGTTTTAAGAATGAGTATTGATATATAAATATTGATGTTTATAAGGTAAAATTGGCTTTTTAAAAAATGAATTAAATAGAAAAAGGTCAAAAATTGGGGATAAGAACTTGTTGAATTAACAATTTGAATTGGAATATAAGAAGGGGAGGTCAGGGAAATATGTTATAGAAAAATAAGGATTGTAAACTTTATGTGTTTTTAACTTTTTTTGTTTTTTGATTTTTTAATGTATTAAAGTGGAAAGTTTCAATAAATATCTTATAAAAAAGAGAGAGAGAGAAGAGTGCTATTGCGTTCAAGTCCTGCTTGCAGACTTTCCCAGGCACCTGGTTGGCCACTGTGAGAACAGAGTAACGGCCTATCTGCACTTCAGCCATGAACCATACAGAGGTGATACCAGGCAAACTCAGGATGGAGAAGGAAAACAATACTATAAGCAGTGCTTTTTTCTGGGGGGACACACAAGCCTCTTTATGAGACAGGAAGATTCAAGCTCAAATGGTACACAGATCAGCACTATTAGAGGGGGCTCTGTGGGTCCCAGAATATCTCAAAGACAGTTTGCAGACCCTCCTTCACACTCTCAATTCTTCTTCTTCTTCTTCCTTTGAAACAGGAGCAGAGGTATTGTTATTTATGGATTATTTTTTACTAAAGGAAATTAAAAATAATAATAACGCCTTTGTGAAATGCATTTAGGGTTGTATCAAACTAACTTTTACTCAGAGTAGAGCCATTGAAATCTAATGAATTAGAAGTTGGCCATGTCTATTAATTTCGTCGGGTCTACTTTGAGCGTAACTAGTATGGGATGCAATACTTATACACCACTCTGGGCAGCTCACACCACAAAACATTGCACTTTTATAAAACAATTATAAAGAAGAGCTTTTTTATTTAAAAAAAATTGTTAAAAACATTGCTTTCTCATAAAATAAAAGCCATTCAGATTAAAAAGGCATGCCATGATTGGTGAAAAACAGTGAGGAAGGGGGCAGGGTATTCTATAATGAGCTACTGAGAAGATACAGCACTTTCTCTTTTTCCATTCAGCCATGCTTCAACTCTAAATATACAACCTGCTCCTGCTCTCACCCCTTGCACTTTCTGTATTCCTAGATCTAAACTTTCCTGGGATATATGTTTACTGCCACCAAGTGGTTCAACAATTTCCTTCCTTTTCCTGGCAAAAATGTGTGAAGATTTCACCACTTCACCCCTAGACCAGCATGTAGTAATTTGCCTGAGTTGACCCAAGACCAACCAACCCCCACCAAAAAAACAACACCCACCAAATATTTCCAGTCAATATTTGTGTTGTTGCTATTTCTGTTTCTTAAATCTCAGTCCCATTGCCTCTGGGATGCTCTCTGGAGATGTTGTGTAATGTGATCAAGCACCACAATAGCTACTGACAACAGCTTTAACTACTCTGGAGCATGGAAGAGTTTTCCATGACCAAATGTGCTCACATGTGGTGGTTAGGCAAGAGGAAACTGGTGGTGCTACCTCTCATGCTAACTTCTTTCTGTTGTTGAACATTTAAAACATCTTGATTATAGGAGTGTGCATAATCACTAGGTTTTAATTAATACTAGCAATATGCCAGTAGTGGAAAACTTATTAACAGTGACAAGTGGAATTCTAATAACTTTCTGGATTTTCTTCTTTGGAAATATTTATATTTAGAAGGGGGAATCTGTGGCACTCCAGATGTTGCTTGATTCAAACTCCCATCAGCCCCAGCCAGCATAACCATCATTCCTAACCATGAGCCACAATGACCGGAGCCAATGAGAGTTAAAAGTCCAACAACATCTGGAGGGTCAAAGGTTGACTGCCCTAGATCTATGTCAAAGAGAAGGCAGAAGATGTAGTCAACCAATATGGGTCTGAAGTTCAACAGGAGATGGAGCATCAGGTACAAGGTTTGCAGGACCATGGACAGATCTCTGGCTACAAGGAACTTAATTCAACTCCAAATGATGCTCTATGTGCCTGGAACTGAGCACTTTGGCTCCTATTTCTCACCCAGTGAGCTGCAGAGCAGGCGTTGGGTGGATCAGGAGGTGTTTGGCATGATGGGAATCAGTTCCTCTTGCTGAAGAGTAATTGTCTCTGATACCATCTTCCCACTAATGCATAAAAGACTAAAAGAAGGAGCATCTGAAGCGCTAGTGAAAACTTCAGAAGACACTTAGGGTTGTATCCAATGTTAACCCTGCTCAAAACAGACCCACTGAACTCAATAGATTTAAGTTACTTTTGCCAATTGATTTCAATAGGTCTAATCTGAGTAGAACTAGCATTGAATACAGCCTTGAATTATTGTGCACAGGGAATTAATCCTCTCCTCAGACCATTAACCTGCTGACAATTCCCTACCCAAGCTGCTATTTTCCTCTAAAGCATTGCTACTATCTGCTCCCCCTCCTTTCAGTACAGTGCCTATTTGGACTGGGGCCATCACAGCTATTATTATTATTATTATTATTATTATTAAGACTTGTTAGTCACTTGTGACCCAAAGGTCTCCAAGCAACTTACAATGCTGTTAAAAACACAAATAAATAAACAAAAACAACCCCAAAACAGCCACAGGAAGTTTGAGCAGCACTACAGTGGTACCTCAGGTTACAGACACTTCAGGTTACAGACTCTGCTAACCCAGAAATAGTACCTCGGGTTAAGAACTTTACTTCAGGATGAGAACAGAAATTGCACGGTGGCAGTGGGAGGCCCCATTAGCTAAAGTGGTACCTCAGGTTAAGAACAATTTCAGGTTAAGAACGGACCTCCAGAGCGAATTAAGTTCTTAACCCAAGGTATATAGCAAAACAGCAGCATCTCAGTCGAGCAAAAGCCTGGGCGGAAAGGTAAGTTTTTATCTGGTGCCAAAAGGACTTCAAAGAAAGTGAGGAGGGCATGGCCCTCTCCCTTGTCACCACTCTCTGAGCCTCCCACAGAAGCTATTGTCGATTTAAAAAAGAAAAGATAGAGGACTCTTGGATGCATTTAATGCCATTGTCCCATTTTACCCTCAGCCAGCGATAATCAATTCAATGCACCTCAGTAACTTAGTCTTTATAATGAATTGGTACTTCAAAAGGTTCCTGCAATGTTCTAGACCCAGAAACAATGGTAGTTATCAGTAACTTCAAAGGGAGGCTTGATGTATGAATGAATTAATGAAAATGAAGCGATTTGAAGACGAAAGCTGCTTTTAGAGGCAATACATTTGTTATTGGATGATTGCCTGCTAGTGACTGAATATTCCTAGTAAGATTATGAGACCAAGCTGTAGGGAAGAGTCACTTCCCCAGGGTGGGGTGAGGTATCTTTGAAAATAAAATTTAAAAATCCAAGCTTTATCCTGCCTACACCCTAGAAACCATATCTTCACATCTTGATACCATAATGGTGTATGGCTTTTCTTAAAAAAGGGAAGGGCCGTAGGTCAGTAGGGGAACATCTGTTTTGCATATAGGTGATCTCAGGTTGAATCCTCAACATCTCCAGTTGCCAGTCAGTGTAAATAGGTAAAGGTAAAGGTACCCCTGACCATTAGGTCCAGTCGTGGACGACTCTGGGGTTGCGGCGCTCATCTCGCTTTACTGGCCAAGGAAGCCATCGCACAGCATGACTAAGCCGCTTCTGGCAAACCAGAGCAGCGCACGGAAACGCCGTTTACCTTCCTGCTGGAGAGGTACCTATTTATCTACTTGCACTTTGACATGCTTTCAAACAGCTGTAAATAGTACTGAGGTAAATGGGGTCTGATTCATTATAAGGTCGTTTACTACATAACTTACCATATTCTATGTTTTTTTAAAAAAGTAAAAAAGCAAAACGATCTATTTAAACATCCAAATATTAAGCAGTACAGAATTCCCAATTCAGTAAAGACACAGAGTTGTATCTAATGCCAGTCCTATTGAGAGTAGACCCACTGAAGCTAATGAACAAGGCTGCCTTGGGTTCCATAATTTCAACAGGCAGACTCTGTGTTGGGCTAGCACTGGATATAACCCCAAACAACAATTTGAGTTACAGTTAGGCTTTGCTCTAAATAGGCTCTTCTGCTTGTCGTTATTTTACTAAAGTGGTTGTATATTTGTCGAGACAGTCTATCTATCTAGGTACCTTTAAAAACATTGTTATACACTCTCTGGTTTATGAAAACTGCAGGAAAATAAATGGTATTGTTTTTATTACAGCTATGTATTGATACTGGAACTGAATAAAATGTGGGGGTTCAATGAATCCTCTAATCTCTAGAAGCCCCCCCCCCCTTTGATGGGAAGGAATGGAAAAGAAAGCAGAGGACTAGATTCAGTGGGCAGTTAGCTGCTTCTGTTACCTGTCTCCCTTGAAACTGAAAGATGCTGCCTTAAGAGCAAAAGGCCTGCTCAGGAGTATGGGCCATAAGCTAGAAAGTTTCTGCCCTGTTGTCCAGTTTTCTGGGTGGCAGGGAATTTTGGAGGAATGGGGGATGTAGAAAAAGGTTGCATGTAGTGAGCCTCCATCCGCAGTCTGAAGTCTAACACTGTAGTAAGAACCTGTCCAGTGCTTGCTGTTTGAACTTTGAAACCACCAGTGCAAAAATAAACTCTTCAAATAAATAAAAATAAAATAGATCACTTACTGGCTATAACCACAGCCTAAAATATATGGGAGCTACTTTGCAGACTTGTTGCAAGGTAAGGGTGGTAACCTGTGGCCCTCCAAACAAACCACAGCTTCCATTCCTCTCAGATTGGCCATGCTTGGACTGATGGGAGCTGGAGCCCAAGAACACCTGGAGGGCCACCACTGTTTGCAAGAATTACTGAGATAAGGTGTAGAATCAGATCCCATTGAGTTCGAGCAGCAGGCTGAAAACTGATGGCAGGAATGGCACTGGAGCCTGGAGCTGATTCCTTATGAATCAGCGCAATTCTAGGTAGGTCTACAGAAAATTAAGTCCTGTTGGGTTCAATGAGACTTAGACCCAGGACCATAGCTGTCAAGCGTCCCTTATTTGGAGGGACAGTCCCTTATCCCAGCGCCATGTCCCGCTGCTGTCCCTTATTGATGGATGTCCCTTAAATTTCCCGGGTTTTAAAGGAAGCAGCTCCTCTCCCTCCCTCCCCAACTGTGTTGCTTGGCTGCCCAGTTCGCCCCCCTCTGGCCTCCTCTCACCAGCCTCGGCCCCCGGGAACCCCTCCCCGCCGGGACTGGTGGGAGCCTCGGGCCCTTCCACCACCATCCTCCTCGCGGCCACCAAACTGAGCGTCTCTGCCTGGGGCCTCCCCTCTGCCCGTCACTGCCACTCCCGCTCCCGCTAAGCCGTGCTGCGGCTGTGCCGCCGAAGGACCCGGATGAGATGGGCAGCCTGGCATGGTCTATGAATTGATGGGGAGCCTTGAAAGGAGAGTGAGGGCAACCATAGAGAAAGCAGTTCAGAGAGAGGAGGAAGAGGAGGAGGAGGAGGCGCGGGCAGGTGTTCCAAGGGCTACAAGGGAAGGACCGCAAGCGCTTCTTCCATAGATCTGTAGTGGTAGACTAGCATAGATGGTCTGATCTGCGGGTTTACTTCGGGCGCTATTTCCCCCCCCCTTCCTCCCGCCCCGCCTGATGGAACTGAGAGCTGCAGATGGAGCACGAGAGAAAAGATACAGAACTGCAGCAGCATCTTCGTAGCTTGGACTTCATTTTGCGCGAAAAGTGGTTGCTGCTTGTAGTTATTTAATTGCAGTGTTTCATCGGCTGGTGTCTTGAGTAGCAACCTCTGGAAACAAAGGGCTAAAAAACGGCGCTGTTCTCCAAAATTATCTGGTCCCTTTTAACTGGTTGACTAAAATCCCTTATTTTCAAATCTGTAAGTTGACAGCTATGCCCAGGACCACGTGGGAAAGTTTTAGTCACTGCATTCAGCTTTAGATGCAATGTTGAGGGGGTGCTGTTTTTATTGTAATTATTGGTATGGCTTTAATATATTTTTTTATATCTACAAAATACGTGTGCGTATGTCTGTAGTTTTAATTCTAAGAATGTTTAATTGCTTTTAATGCTTATTTCCCCCTTCCCCCTAATGTTTTTTTAGCTCTTCAGATTGTTTTCTATAAGCCGCCTTGAGTCCCTAACAGGGAAAAAGACGGGATATTAATAAATATATAATATTAATACATCCCCCCCCCGCTATAGTTGCTGCGACATGCCAAGTCCAGAGACTTCTCTGCACGCCCGCAGTGGATCGCATCGCCCGTTTAAGAAAACGAGCGTAACGTTGCCCCTTTAATATAAAGGGGGGAGGGAGGAAGCGCTACCGTGAAAGAGTATCTTGCGAGAGTTCAGGCAGGAGTTCTCGCGAGAACCTGTTTCCAGCGGGAAGATGGCGGCGGCGGGAGCGGCGGCTCCAGCGCCGGACGAGGGAGGCGAAGAGGAGGCCACTCCTCCGGCGGCTCCGGAATCTACGACCGGGGAGGCCTCGGGCTCAGCGGAGCAGGGGACAGGCGACTCCGAGACCGGGTGAGGCCCGGCGATAACGGCTGAGGGAGAAAAGCGGGCACCGCCGCTGCTATTGGCTAGGGAGCCTCGGCTCCCGCCGCCTGTTCCTATTGGTCGGGGCTCTCGGGCCTGCGTCTCATTGGTCAGAGCGGTGCTGTCCTGCCCAATCAGCTGCGTCCGCCTTTCTGCCCGCCCCAACCTTGCAGAGATTCTCCCTGTGCTTTTCTCGCAGGCGCTGTTCTTGAACCCAGAACCCCAATGCTGCTTCTCAGCCGGTGTTCATGCTGCGTGCAGGCGCCAGCTTTCTGCACTGCCTCGCCCCGCCGCCCGCCCTAGGAATGGGGCTGTACCTGAGCAAGAGATTTCAGTCATGGAATTGCAGGGTCGGAAGGGGACCCCCAGGGGTCATCTAGTCCAGCCCTCCTGCAATTCAAGAATCTTAACGAAAGCATCCAGGACAGATGGTCTCCCAGCCTCCTGTTTAAAAGCCTCCAGTGAAGGAGAGCCTGCCACCCTCCGAGAGAGTTGGTTCCACATTGATGGAGCATCTCCTATGGTCAGAAAGTTATGGTTGGAATCTCCTTATTTACAATTTGAATCCTGAGGGTCCTGCCCTCTGGAGCAGCGGGAAATGAGCTTGCTCTATGTGGCATGTGCTCACCCTGCCATTCTCTTGGCCCTGTTCAGAGAAATAACAGTAAAGTTACTCTCTAGCTATGGGTGAGAAAGTTCCTTCCACAGAAACCCGAAAAAGCCAGAGCCATTCATTGTAGATTTAGAAGTTACCTTAGCTAAGTGGGCCTGTGTTCTGATTCATTCTAAGGCCACTTGTTTCCAAGTGTAATCAAGTGTGATGTAATAGCTGGAGCATCAGGGTGGGGCAGGAGCTACCCAGCTGCAAATTTCCACTTGGCCATGGAGCTCGGTGGGGACATTGGGTTGGTCACTATAATTAATAATAATAATAATTTATTATTTGTACCCTGCCCATCTGGCTGGGTTTCCCCAGCCACTCTGGGCGGCTTCCAACAAAGATTAAAAATACATTAAAATGTCACACATTTTGATGAACAGGGCTGCCTTCAGATATCTTCTTAATGTCAAGTATTCGTTTATCTCTTTGACATCTGATAGGAGGGCGTTCACAGGGTGGGCGCCACTACCGAAAAGGCCCTCTGCCTGGTTCCCTGTAGCTTTGCTTCTCGCAATGAGGGAACCACCAGAAGGCCCTCGGCGCTGGACCTCAGTGTCCGGGCAGACCGATGGACGCCGACTGCTTGGGGGTCGCATAACTATCTCTTGTGTTGCCTAACTCACAGGGTTGTAAGAATAAAATCATGGTGAGGAACCATATAGTAAGCAGGTTTATTTCACATTTCCCACAGTTACTTCTGCGCTTAAAGCAGTTTGTAGAAAATAAAACAGTAGTAGAGTAACACTAATAAAAATTAGTAAGGGAGGCTTGGAGGATGTTGACAAATCAGGGGGCTTTCTTAGTTATGGCTCCCTATGTGTGGAATGCTTTATCCAATGAAGTCCATCTGACACCTTCACCAACATTTTTTGGCCCCAGGTAAATACTTCCCTTTTTCCCCACCCTGTCTTTAGTGTCAGCAGTCTCTCCCCCCACCCCACCCCCAAAAAAATTTTTATGCCTAAACGCAGAAGATGAGAAACCCTCTTCCATTAGTAGCTCTGTCCTGAAGGCTCCTAGTGCAGAAGGGTACAGCATTTCAAGTGGAGCAGCCATCCCATGACAGCCTGTTTTCTCCACTACATATATGCTGCCTTGAATGCCGTGATAGAAAGACAGGGCATAAACATGTTGTGCATGCCTGATCCAGCAAGTATGTGTGTGTAGAAGGAAGCTTGTGAGTGCAATTTCCCTTCCTTGTTCAGAAGCAAGGACAACAGATTTGCAATTTTTTTTCAGTGGAAGAACACATGTTTTGCATGCTGAAGATTCCAGGTTCAGGCTCTAATTCAGTTGATAGGTGATGGGAAAGACCTCCACCGAACACTCTAGCAGCGAGCTTCTGCCAGTCGTGGTGGGCAGTGCTGGGTCAGATGGACAAATATTTTGACATGGTATAAGGCAGTTTCCTTTTTCCTATCCTGGCCCCTGTGTATGCTTACTTGCTCAGGAGGCAGCCAAGTAAACTGTACCAAGGTACCAGAGCTGAGTGAGACTCCTATCTCAATGTGATCTCTGGACAAGCATCTGACTACTGAGTATGAGAAGGATCTTGATGACAGAGAAACTTGAGATAGCTCAAGCTTTTCCTTTTCTTTTAAACTTTGTCGAAGAAGCTTTCTGTTCTAGAAATGAAGGCACACTTCTACATTTAGGCCGCCTTTTCACTTTGTGGACCTGTGTCACGTCAGGGTTAATCTCTGGTTAACAATAGATTAAGGTCAGATAGGGTCAGCAAACTTTTGCAGCAGGGGGCTGTTGCCTAGACCTTGTGGGGGGCTGGACTATATTTTGGAAAAAAAATATGAACGAATTCCTATGCCCCACAAATAACCCAGAGATGCATTTTAAATAAAAGCACACATTCTACCCATGTAAAAAACACGCTGATTCCCGGACCGTCCGCGGGCCAGATTTAGAAGGCGATTGGGCCGGATCCAGCTCCTGGGCCTTAGTTTGCCTACCAATGGACTAATTACACAGTTTTGAATGATGCAGAATGGCTGAATGGACAGCAGAGTGGTTTTTGTGTGTGCCTTGCTTTTTAAATGTATGTTCTTTTTCATAGCTGTCCTGCATATCATCCTTCCTTGGAGGTTTTAAAGCAGAGGTTGGGTGGCTACCTGTTATGGATGCTTTAGTTGAGATTCCTGCATTGCAGGGAGTAGGACTGATGACCCTCCAGATCATGTCCAACTCTGTGATTCTATAATGCTTAAAAAGTGTACAAAACATGATGATGACTTTCTGTGTCCTTCAGGGGGGATGCATCCCTGGCCGATGTCACGGCCACCATGGAGACGGAATCTTCCAGTGGAAAGGATGCACTGGTACGTGAACTGGGTCTACTCTGCTGGGATACCACATGCATGGGGAGAGCTATGTGCCCTGTGAATGAACTGTTTGGGGATTTGGAGGTAGTCTTTCAGTCCCTGGATGTCATATTGGGCACCACAGAACAGTAATGCATCCACAAAGCCTGTTAAAGGAGCCCCTGGCATGATTAAAGCGCCAGTCGTCATCATGTTTGTTGCTAGACTATTTTGTAGTCAGTGGAGGAAGGGAAGGCATGTTCTTCAGCTCTCCAAAAGTAAAGCAAAATATTCAAATCTCATGCACTTCTTAGGCTACTTAGGGATTGCTGATGTGTTGTGTTGCAAAGGAACAACATGGCTATTATAAAGGAATGGGAGAAGATGAGAAGGTTTAAAGGTGAGAATTTTGACTTATTGGCAGATTGCCTTTTAACCAGAAGGATAAGAGCATACTGGGGCGGGGGGAGCGTTTGAGATTCCACATTGCTTACCACTGGACAGATGAATTATGCACTGTTCATGGTGGGGTTTCTTCGAACTTACACTTTCTGTTGTAACATGCTTTGTACTGGTTTTTAAAAACCATCTGCCAATAACTGTTTGATAACTCTGAAAACAGCCCCCTAAGGTAAAATTTGGCCACCTGTCTATGAAGTGCAACATCTTTATCTTTTACTGCTCCTGGAAGGTGGGCTAAAGTGGATCCATGTATTCCTATCCCAAGGTGGAAAATTATTTCAATGTGGCATGCTAATGCAAACCTAGATAAAGTGAATTCCTGAGCCTCTGTAGAACTGGTGTGATCAAAGTTTACCTACAAACTTTGCTTCTCTTACTTCACTATATAGTTTGTTTTTTATGTTTGTTTGTTTTCCATCCAATTTATACACTTATGTGACTAGCAAATTAAATAATTGCATCTTAACACAGGGCAGTCTCTAGTCAACTTACAATTAATTTTTACAGTTACAAAGTTGTTAAGAACCAGAATTTAAACAATCAAATTAATACATAAAACAGCAGCTTTTATAGGTTCTGAAAGTTTGGAAAAGGAAGCTTATTGTACCAAGATGTAGAAGTGATCTCTTTCTGTATCATGGAAAACTAATGTTTAAAAAAAGCCCACACTTGTTGCAATTGTTCTTAAATGAGATGAATGTCGTAACTTGTGTCTTCCATTCTGCAAAACTAGCCTAGCAAAAGGCATTGAAATGTGTCCATTAGTGTTGGACTAAGACTGTAGAAATCACAGCCATACAGTTCATGAAATAAGTTTGGATCTCTCAGCCCAACCTACCTCATAGGGTTGTTGTGTGGATATAAAGCAGGGGAAGAGCTGTGTGTATCACTTCAAGTTCCATGGAGGAAGGGTGGGATAGAAGCATAATAGATGTTGTTCTTAGCTCTTCCTTTGGCACACTTGCACTGATGTTGTTACAGGAGGGTGTTGGCGACAGTTCTGAAGTTATGGATAATCAGACCGGCTCAGTAGATGAAGAGAACGGACGACAGCTGGGAGAAATTGAGCTGCAGTGTGGAATTTGCACCAAATGGTTTACGGCAGAAACATTTGGCATTGATACCACGTATGTAGTATTTGCAGTTTTTCCTCCTTTTTGAGCCATGTGATTGCCGTTTGTACTCGGATTCTAGTTTGGTCCTCCTAATAGACACATCTTAAAGAACTTTCTAAATGTTCTGTCAATTTCTGTATGAAAAGTTTTGTAATTCCAGAAGAGGGCAGTATGAGCTCAGCTACCTAATCGTTTTCTAAATGTATTTACTTGGAAGTCAGCACCACTGAATTCACTGGGGCTTTAATTTTCTGTGACAGCACAGTGTTAGTTTTTTCTCTCAAAGCCATGCTTATAAAACTGCTAGCCATAAAGAAAAATGCTACCTAAGGCATTGCACAGGATTCACCTAACAGGTCTTATGTGAGGACTTCCGCTTGCATCATAGGGCTTCCCCATGGCTCTCATGCCCCCCAAAATTGGCTCTGGGGCAGCTCCCCCAGATCAGTGCATGGGGGGGCAGAGGGGAGATTGTTCTGTCTGGCAAGCTGCAATGCTTGTGCAGATGGAATGTTCATTATTGAAATAGAAATACCGTATTTTTCGCTCTATAGGGCACACCTGACCATAGGGCGCACCTAGTTTTCAGAGGGGGAAATCAAGGGAAAAAATATGATTCCCCCCCGCCCCAGCTCTGGGAACAGCAGACAGGCTGCACACAGCCTGTGTACTTCTCCCAGACCTTCTCCCTGCTATTGCGGGAGGTGGGGGAACTCCCCCATCTCCCGCAAAAGCCTACAGGAGGGAGAAGGGACTGACTCGACCAGTCAGTCCCTTCTCCCTCCATGGGGAAAAGCCCCCAAGAGCGGCACGCTCTTTAAAGTCTGCGTGGCTCCTGCGGGCTTTTCTAGGAGGTGGGGGAATTCCCCCATCTCCCGCAAAAGCCCACAGGAGCTGCGCACCCATTAAAGAGCGTGCAACTCCTGCGGGCTTTTCGACCAGCCTGTGGGGCTGGCGGTGGGGGGAAGCGCTGCTTTCCCCCACCGCCAGCCTCAAAGAGCAGACACTTCTGGCTTCAGTGAAAGCAACGCGAAGCCTCCGGAGCGCAGGCTTTGGAGGTTTCGCGTTGCTATCGCTGAAGCCAGGGAGCCTGCATTCGCCCCATAGGATGCACACACATTCCCCCTTAATTTTTGGAGGGGAAAAAGTGCGTCCTATAGAGCGAAAAATACGGTACTTTATTGTCACTTGTACAGCTTGTATACAGTGAGATTACACGACCACCCCCCACTCAGCTCTCTTAGTACCAGTTTTGTGCGTGAGTAGCTGAAATATTGGGAGCTCAGAGCCGCAGCGTATGAATGTGCCGCCATCTTGGAACAATTATAGTACTGCATGGAATACTGCTCATTGGCTTCAGTCCTATACCTACCTGCGAGAAAGCTCCATTTAAAATACTGATATCTTCTCCCAAGTAGCCATGCACTGAGTTATGCTGACTTTAGAAATTCTGACTTTAGAAATTCTATTTCTGAATCTCTCTCTTGCTTTTTAGCCATATCCCTTTATAGCTTTTTTTGTGAATACATGTGCAGCAAGGTATTCTCAACGTAAACACCAAAAGACTAATATATGATAAATGGTTTTTCCACTGTAAAAGGAGGAAACAACAACACAGTAGCAATTGATTTTCTACACAGAAATAATAATCTCTTAGACAAAACTTTGATTCTGTTTTGCTGAGTTTTGCATGTCATTTTCTGTGTCCAGGCTGAACATTATTGAATAGTTCATGGTACCAGTAAATATCAAGTGGTTAAACTGCAGGCTTCCCCAAGAATTCTTCCAGCTCTCAGCTTGTGAAAGAAATACACAATATCCAGTCATTTATAAATTTTCAATTAATTTAACCTTAAGCTAAAACCTCGGTTTCATCTTGGCTGGCGTGTGATTTGTGAAGCGGCAAACGTTTTGTAGGACTGCTGGGTAAAATAGGCATTAGTTTTATGATTCCTTTAAGTAATATTCTGCTGCATAATGAACTGTGGCAATGACCTTGCTTCTCTGTGTTTGTGTAGCATCGAGCACACATAGAACTGTGAAGTGATAATAAAACAAATTGTGCCAAACACAACGCTGTGGAGCTGCAGTCCTTAACCTACTTAATTTGAGAAAACCCATCTATTTCAGTTATCCTGAGTATACTGTTTATGAATTACAGTCCTGGATGTTTACATATTTTTTTAATTCCATGAAAAGTTGAACTTCTATTTGCTTGCTGGTATTTCCCTGAAATGCTGACAACCTTGGCTTAAACTGAGCGAGCAAAGGCTATTTTGCTGGCTCATTCTAAATAAAAGGATCCAAAGAGGTTGAGCTGAATTGCAACATTCCATGGAGTCTGTAAACAAAGTGGGGCTTGAAAAATATTTTTGTAGCTATGTGAATTTTAATGAACTGGTCTTAAAGCTGTGATTTGTAGGCCATATACTCGGCTCAGTTGATCTGAAATGGAAATATTGGTCCCACAAAGTTAGTATCTTCCAACTTGATCATTTAAAGCCATTCTTTTCCAACTTTGCACTGCAATGCAGCAACTATCATGCACAAAAAGTGATGTTAACCAAGCAGGGGCTTCAGGTGGCTCAAGCAAGTGAGCCAGCCTGCAGGCTGTGTTGCAAGATAGCAACCCCCAAGGTACAGTCTCTTGTGGGGTTGAGGTGGGAATTCTTTGCTGCATTGAGACTTGGCACTTGCTTAGACCTGCAACACAGGAAGCTGCGTTTATACCACTGGCCCACTTGCTTAGTATGGACTATACTGGGTAGCAACACTCCAGGGTTTTAGTTTGGAGCTATGTCAGGAGTTACCGGGGACTGAAACCGGGGTCTTCCTCACGTGAAGCAGAGCCTGTCACTGAGCTACTGCCTTTCCCCAATATCTGGAATATTTAAATGCAGGTACATTATCTTAAGTAGATTGTAGATCAGTGCTTGACCTACAAGGAGGTTGGGGTGGGGGCAGTCAGCCTATTCACCTTTTGTGATGGCTTCCTTAGTTGCTGTTTTTAGAAGAATCTGGGGGTGGGATTACTTGGCTAAAATGGGAAGAAGTTGAATATGGGTCATAATTTGAAGAGCATTATGCACAGATTAGGCTATATCTCAGTGTCTTTGTGGAAAAGTTGCGTGAAATTTTGATATATTTTGTTTCTTAGTTCTGCCTCTCTAGACATTTCAAACTCACTCTAGAACCCGAACATCAAGAGTGGTTAAAAATAGGGTGGGGAGGCTTTAAGGTAGTTTTTCATCTTAAATTCTTTAGTATTGTTAGCTCTAATTCTATAAAATTGATGGGGATTTTATTCTTCTGTCACAAGCCAGTACTCGTTACTTATTTTAAAGTAAGAAAATGAGCACTGCATTTTTGTTTTCCAGAGCCTGTCTGCCTTTTATGACCAACTACAGTTTCCATTGCAATATTTGTCATCACAGTGGGAATACATACTTCTTAAGAAAACAAGCAAGTAAGCAAGCAAGAAAGGGGGAAATGGGAAAGTGTCTTGTCTTTTGTTTGTTCCTATACTTCTAAATCTATAACCTTCAAAAGACGGAATTATCTAGGGTAGCCGCCATCCCTAGCATGCATATAAACTTGCTAAATCATGATTTCACCTTTTCTCATTATGTATATGACAGTCTTAAATATAACTGTGAGAAAATCCTCTTTCATGGCAGAACGCTAACCTGTTGAATCTCAAAAATCATTGGCTAGAGATGATTTCAGTTAACCGGGATGAAAGGTTTTATGAGCCAACAGTGTGACGCGGCAGCTAAAAAAGCCAATGCAATTCTGGGCTGCATCAATAGGAGTATAGCATCTAGATCAAGGGAAGTAATAGTGCCACTGTATTCTGCTCTGGTCAGACCTCACCTGGAGTACTGTGTCCAGTTCTGGTCACCACAGTTCAAGAAGGACACTGACAAACTGGAACGTGTCCAGAGGAGGGCAACCAAAATGGTCAAAGGCCTGGAAACGATGCCTTATGAGGAACGGCTAAGGGAGCTGGGCATGTTTAGCCTGGAGAAGAGGAGGTTAAGGGGTGATATGATAGCCATGTTCAAATATATAAAAGGATGTCACATAGAGAAGGGAGAAAGGTTGTTTTCTGCTGCTCCAGAGAAGCGGACACGGAGCAATGGATCCAAACTACAAGAAAGAAGATTCCACCTAAACATTAGGAAGAACTTCCTGACAGTAAGCGCTGTTCGACAGTGGAATTTGCTGCCAAGGAGTGTGGTGGAGTCTCCTTCTTTGGAGGTCTTTAAGCAGAGACTTGACAACCATATGTCAGGAGTGCTCTGATGGTGTTTCCTGCTTGGCAGGGGGTTGGACTCGATGGCCCTTGTGGTCTCTTCCAACTATGATTCTATGATATGAATCAAAGACCATGTTGCCAAAAGCTGCTGATAACCCAATTCTAATATGCTACCTTGAAGTCTCTACCAAATGCAGCAGATTCTAAAATGCCTCATGCTTTCATTTGGGACCAGATAAAATAAGTTTCCAAATTCTTCCAAAGCTGTGCCACTAGAAACTCTCATCTGACCCGGCATTGTAGTTGCTGCATTTGGAAGAAATTCCAGAGCTATAAGATGTGTAGCCCACCCGGTTGCTCCTTTCCTGTCAAACTATTTCACCAGCTCTCTACATCTTTCCCAATTCACCAAAAGCCTTTTCATCACCTGATGCTTCCATAATAGTAGTATGTTTTGCTTGTGCAGGGCAGCCAAAGATAGCCTGCTTCATTTCTGTATCTGTTCTTTCCCTGAAGATCTGAAGGAAATGTGTCTTAGTGCGCTGGCAAACTTAACCTGGCAATCAAGGACCCAAGATGAACACCCGAAAACAATGTTTTCAAAAGATAAGGTAGGGCTTAATTGTCACAGTTGTAGCTCTTGGCATTCTGTACGCTTTGAAGCACGTGGAAGAATTTAGGGGACAGCTAAGTTAGAACTCATCTCGCAGATACCAGAGGGAATTTTTGCCTGTGGAGGACGGTTATGCAACCCCTTATCTTCCATATGAAATGGTACAGTTCAAAACGGGGGTGCCATATCAGTGAAAACTAAACCGTATCCTTGTACAGTGGAACCTCGGTTTTTGAACATTATCCATTCCGGAAGACCATTTGACCTCCGAAACGTTCGAAAACTGAGGATCAAAGGGCTGCTGGCAAATTAAATGGGGGGGGGGGAATGAGAAACATGCCTCAGAAGCCATTTGATTTCCGAGGTGCATTCGAAAAAGGAAGCATTCACTTCCGGGTTTTCAGCGTTCGGCTTCTGAAACGTTTGGCAGCCAAGATGTTTGAAAACCGAGGTTCCACTGTATTTGGTATGTACGTTTGCTATCCTCACAGAGAGCCTCAAATTATCTCCATTATTTTAGTTCGTGGAAACTGTCAAAGGCCTTGGTTCTTAACTGTGCCTTCATCAGTAATGTGCTTTTTGCGTTGGAAAACACAGATTATACCCTGCAAGTTATGCACACTGCAGTAAGTTTTCATGGAACTGTACCTTGGTGAATTTAGTTCATGTTCTTTAGACTTTGCCCGCTAATATATTTTGTCAGTAGCTTAAATGCTAGAAATAAGTAGATAATCATGTAGATTGGTGATTCCCAAATGGTGGTCTGTGTAACCCACCGAGGGGGTCTTTGGCACCAGTCACATAACAAAAACTACCATAGAGATATCAGAATTTTCCAAAGTAGGAGGTCCATGGCTTGACTTCTGAAAAACGGGGTCCGCAGTATTTAGCTGATTGGGAACCACTAGTATAGATGACCAAGTTTCTCCCCAAAGCCCCATTTTATCTGTTTAATAAAATACTCTGCCTTTTTTGCCTTTGATTTCAAACAGGATATTATACCATTCATTGATAAGTATTGGGAGTGTATGACGACACGACAAAGACCAGGGAAGATGACTTGGCCGAATAATATTGTAAAAACAATGGTGAGTCATGATGATGATGATGATGGTTAATACCCCACCCATCTGGCTGGGTTTCTCCAGCTACTCTGGGTGGCTCCCAACCAGAGCTGTAGCTAGGTGATTTTGCACCCCGGCAGAACCCTCCAGATTGCACCTCCTAGCCATGGACAAATTAGCTCTCCTTTCCACCTCTCCTCCAACCCGCCGCTCCACCCATTCAATTCACCGTCTATTTAAAACCATTTCTTATGAGGCAATAATCAATATTTATATTTATGGACATTTTTTTAGCAGATTTTGCGCACACACACCCATCACCTGCGCCCCTGGCAGGGGCCCACCTCACCATGCCCTAGCTACAGTCCTGCTCCCAACAGAAAATTAAAAACACAATAAAACATCAAACATTAAAAACTTCCCTAAACAGGGCTGCCTTCAGTTGTCTTCTAAAAGTCTGGTAGTTGTTTATCTCTTTGGCATCTGATGGGAGGGCGTTCCATAGGGCGGGCGCCATTACCGAGAAGGCCCTCTGCCTTGTTCCCTGTAACCTCACTTCTTGCAGTGAGGGAACCGTCAGAAGGCCCTCAGAACCGGACCTCAGTGTCGGGGCTGAATGGTGGGGGTGGAGATGCTCCTTCAGGTATACTGGGCCGAGACAGTTTAGGCTTTAAAGGTCAGCAAGAACATTTTGAATTGTGCTCAGAAGCCTACTTCAAACATATGTATGAAGTGGGACATAACTAAATTGCAAATTTCTTTTTATTAAAGCTTGGTTAAGAAGCTGGGTTTTTTTAAAAAAAATCATTGGTTTGAAAATATACCTGTTGCATTACTGTACCCTTTAATTTTTTAAAATAAAATAATCAGTCAGCCTCTATTTTATCTCAGCCACCATAAGCGCTTGTCTTTATGGCAGGAAAAACCCCACTACATAACATCCCAGGTACTTTTGACTATGCCATTAGGACATGATTTTGTTTGAATGTTCTACTCTAGTGTAAAGAAAGGGACGTGTTTTTGGTAAAAGAGCATCCAGACCCAGGAAGCAAAGATCCAGAGGAAGATTACCCCAAATTTGGACTCTTAGACCAGGTATGTCATGGGAATAAAGTGAGTAAGGTTTATGCATTTTTAAAGCACAGTATGCCTGCAACTTATGTGGGGGTTACGTTATGGGAATTGTGCCTAAAGCCAGAATCATGTATAGTCAAAATACAATGGCAAGTGGGATTTCCAAAGTCCCAGACGCATGGCCCCTTTCTGCCCCTTTTTAAATTTGTGAATTTTTTTTGGCCAAGTTCATAAAACTGAATGCATGCAAGTTAAATGTGCTCAAGTTGTGGGCTTGCTGTATCCTAAGATTTTTTAAGTGCTCAAAAAATAGTCCCTGTGCACAGAGTGATAATCCAACTGATACAAGATGAAAGCAAAAATGGTTGTGGAGGGAAGAAGAAAGTGAGTCTTAGAGCAGCTGTGCCTTTCCTTGGTTGAAAGATACGGCCAGGTTGCTCCCCCCCCCCCTTGCCATGATGATATTCCTGAGAGGCAGCCTCTCAGTGGCCCTAGGCTTCTGCCTGGTGACAGAGGTCAGCATTGGCCCCCCTTCAGCTCTGCAGTTTCAGGATAGTGATGTTTGCTATCTCAGTTACTTGATCATTTCAAAATATTGCTGAATTATTATTTGTCAAAGCTTTTGAGCAGGTTGCTTTAATGATCTATTGAACAACAGGATCTTGGACACTTGGGGAGATGAGGCCCTTTGTCGGACAGAAATCATTTGTATTGTTACATTTAACAAATTTACTTGGCACAACTTCAGTCCTAAACATACTTAACCTGGGAATAACTCCATTGAATACAGTGGGATTTCCTTCAGAGTCAATATGCTTGGTGGGATTGTGCTGTAAAAGACCTGCTTTATCTTCAAAATGCTCAGATCTTGAGCAGTGAGATTTGATCCAAACAGCCCAAGGCATGTAACATATAATGGTGTGTATTTGATTTTTCCTTCTTTAGGATCTTGCTAATATTGGCCCTGCGTATGATAACCAGAAACAGAGCAGTGCTGTATCTACCACCGGAAGTCTGAATGGCAAGTTCCTTTTCTTTTCCAAGTGGGGAAATCTGAATGGCACATTTTAAATTCTCAAGCCCTGACAGCTTTTTCATTGCTTAAATGGCATCGCCTTTACATGGCATTCCTGTGCATGTTTCCTTGGAAGGGCCACTATATTCAATGGGGCCGACTCTCCAGTAGTGTCCAGGGGATTGCAGCCATAACTAGCTTAATCTTGAGATACCCTAGAAGTCTTACTAACTGAGAAATACCCTTAGAATATTAAATTTGACCAGTTGGCCCCCCAGAATTTAGCAAAATGAATCTGTGGTTGTATTTCACTGCATGCAGCTATGTTTTCAAGAATTTGTAAATGCTGAAAGCTAGAAATTTCTCAACTTGGATCTGGATTTTCTTTTAAAAAATTAGCATGGTTGTGCTCTTGCACATCTCCCATTGATCCTGAAGGAATGGCTTTCCCAAAACCCAAAACTGACTGTGCAGGCAGTTTTAAACTGCACCCAAATCCCTATTTTTCCTTAGCAGAGCAGGCTGTGCAGGCAAACTTTGCAGAGGATTGTGCTTCATGTAAGCTGAGCCTAAAGTACTGCAGATCTTGTTCAGGATCTTCGATATAGATGGGTGTCTTTTTCTGATATTTAGCAACTTGCCTGGTCACCATAGCCGGAATTCTGTGCGAGCGAGTGGGTGGGCTGCTGGAAGAGGGAGGAGTCACTTGACTTCTTGTCTGTTGCCTGTGGGTTTGCTGCATTTCCATACTGGCCACAGAGGGAAAGTGAACCTTTTCATTTGTTGCCAGCAGAGAAACCAAAGAGGTTCACGGTGCGGAGGTGCCTCCCTCCTCTATCAGCTCACTTGGTAGAACTTAGCAGGGGGGAAATGAAAATCAGGCAAATAACTTTGCAGACTGGTAATGTGCAGGGCTAATAGAAGTGTTTTTATCTCCATTTCATGCTGTGGTGTTTTCTTTTTTCTCTCATTAAAACTTGACAACTACATGGTGCACCTTCTGTTCTTTCAGGTGGAGCCTCTTTGGGAGGTGAATATTTACTTTTCAGCTTCTTAAAACTTAAGTATTGTGGTTCACAAAATCTTTTCTTTCTCTCTTCCTTCCTTTCTTGTTTGCCAATCATTTTACATGCTAAAAATAATTAATCCCAAGGCTGTCATATACATTTATGGGAGTAACCGTTAAAAGGGCACATCAAATTACACATTAACGTGAAGCATCAAAAGCTTTAAAGGTCACATTCTGCCTTTCACTCGTCACTTAAACTACATTTTCTCCAAGTTTATTTTATTCTGCTCACTTGGCCTCTGTTGGGAGGCCTTGAGATGTCCCTGGCTCTTCAGCCTCAGCAACTGTAAAATAGGAATACTGATAATCTTCCCTACAGGGTTGTTTCAGGGCAAGGAAACGCTGATGCCCATTTTGAGCTGAAACAATCAAGCTGTAAGGATAAATAAGAAATGCATGGGGGAAATGGCTTTTACGAAATTGATTTGAACATTTGCACCTTTTGGTTTTCTGCCTAATTAGAGGTGTTAAAACAATTACAACTAAAACCAAGTTTGTGCTAACACTGACTTTTGGATTCAGACAACCAGTTTTTACTTTACTTATTTGATAAGCTTTGCTATAATCACTGTAAACTAGGCTGTCCTGAGAAAGAGTTTGTTATTCTTAGGCTCAGGACACCTTGGCTGAAATCACTGCTCCGTGTGACAAGTCCCAATTTCTCAGCCTAGCCTATTCCTCAGGATTGTTTTGAGGCTAAAATTCATACCCCCAGTGTTTCTTGCTCAGAGCTCATTGAAGGAAGGCTGGAGTACAAACCTGATGTTGATTCCAAAGTCCAGTTTGGGTTTTTTAAAATGAAAGCCGTTTTCACGGTTTTAGAATAGGAACCAGTCATATGCTGGATAGTTACCTTTCTAAGAGGTTCCCATTCTGCCGTGCCGAGAGAGAACTGGTTCCCTGGTTTCACACTGAGAAGGGGCACTGTATAGTTAGAAAGTGGAAGGTCTCTGTTTTGATTTTTCACCCAAATTTAGAAAGTTAGAACAAGCATTTTGAGTCATGGTTGTGCAAAATATAATACAACCTTCAAAGGCCGCATTTTCTTTCATTTCTAGAGAGATACTGATTTCAAAGCTTGCTACACTTGTAGTTATGGCAACTTATGCTACTGTTTGAAGGTGGTTGTCTGCAGTACAAAAAACTTTTAGCTCTGGGTTCATCAGGAGCAGGGAGCGTACATAATGGAGACGTCTACTGTTGATGCTCATATTTTGTGCACATCCCTTCAAATGAATCCAGAACAGTTCAACACTCAGAGTCATCTAAAGTGAATTGGAATCACCCTCTGAACATAAGCATGGGGAAAGAAACCTTGAGCAGTCACTTCTTCCATTCCAGTGACTCAGTACAAAACTGGTATTAAAAGAGACAGTCACGTGCATGTGGCAACACTGAATTTCCTCCATGAGATGCAATAAGTGTCACGATTGTGACGAGTTTGGAAGCTGATGGCTTGATTCCCACGTCACAAACTTGCAGGCTCTCAGAGAGGAGCACATTAGCTGCTTTTTGCGTCTTCACTGAGCTAAGCCAACGTTTGGTTGTTATGTTGTCCAGGCCTGGCCTTGTGATTGAGCTCCTTCCGGACTACTGTCATGTACTCATGTACTTTTTGAGTCACGCTTTTGGGAGCACACAGGCTTGATAGCCTCACATAGAGGGACATGGGTTCTGTCTCATTTCTCATAAAAACCACCCCAAAATATGTTATGGTACAGGTAATCAACAGCTAAATAGTTTTTAGTATGATTCCTTTGGCAATCTTCTTTGCCACCTTTCAGTTTGCTAGCAGCTTTTTGTAGTGTATACAGCTGTTTATACCTTCTCCAAGTCCTAAATGGTCTGAGCCCGCCATCTCCAATATTGCTGCAAATGCTTCCCCCACAAAGTAGATGCTGTCGTTTCACTGGCACACACACAGGTGCGTACATACCTGCAAGGCCCTTGGATAAACAAGCACAAGAAGGGGCGGGGGGAGAGTCGCATGGACTATCAAGCAGTTGGCACCACCAACGATCGGTTTCTAACACTGCAGAGAAACATCTTGTGCTTTTGGTTTTTCTAGTTTGCTGTCTTTGAGTGGCGGATGCTTATAGTTGATGCGGAGATTGTGTGTCCAAGTGTATCTTAACTATTTTGTGCAGTGCTCAAATTACAGGGGGACTTGAGCGGGTGGCCCTCTTACCTTTTGTGTTGGTCCCCATAGTAATTGTTTTCAGAAGATTGCCCAGGTCATGGGAAGGCTTTTTTGTCAAAACCTGGAAGGCGTCATGGTGTAAGGGTTGTGGGTTTCATTAAGGATCCCCTGACTTTTTCTCCCCATGATTTGAGCACTGATTTTGTGTAGTGTTGAAATGATTGACAATCTGATTGTAGCTTATTTATTCCTCCTCCTCTTCCCTTACTGACTCAATTCCCTTTTTCATTTTATGTGTTTCGAATCTCCATGAAAGGGATGACAATGACTGGCTTTTAAATTAATACGTGCCTGGTGACACTTGATGTGTTAAGGTTCTTCTGTCTTAGTCAAAATGCCGCTTTGATTGATGCTATACTTAGTACAGTCCAAGAAGCAAACAAAATGTAAACAGTTTTAGATATGAAAATTCTGCTTCTGCTTGGAAAATGTCTGGTTTTGTTGAGATTCAAACGCATCCAGGGAATGCTGAATTGATTCATTCTCTGTCTCTTTCTCTTGGAGTTGTATCTTCAAATGACAGACATGTTTGTGGCATTTTCTTCCCCAAGGGGGCATTGTGGCAGGAACTAGTGGGAAAGGAAGAGGAGCCAAACGCAAGCAGCAAGATGGAGGGACTACAGGTGCAACCAAGAAAACCAGGAGGTAAGAAGGAAGGAGATTGTCTTTAGTATGCAGATAATCAGGGAAAGGGAATAACTTGTCCGCATGGTAACCTTTTTAAATCATTTATTGACTACTGTTGTATATTACTTTTGTGCTAAACTACACACGATGGTTCAGTTTAAACAGTAGAAAATAAGGGAAAGTCTGTGATAAAAGAAAATGCCAGGCATTCTAGCTGGTGCAAAATGCAGCCCCAAAATGCTAGTAGCAGGGACGCGGGTGGCGCTGTGGTCTAAACCACTGAGCCTAGGGCTTGTCGATCGGAAGGTCGGCGGTTCGAATCCCCGCGACGGAGTGAGCTCCCGTTGCTCGGTCCATGCTCCTGCCAACCTAGCAGTTCGAAAGCACGTCAAAGTGCAAGTAGATAAATAGGTACCGCTCTGGCGGGAAGGTAAACGGTGTTTCTGTGCGCTGCTCTGGTTTCGCCAGAAGCGGCTTAGTCATGCTGGCCACATGACCTGAGTGCCGCAACCCCAGAGTCGTTCACGACTGGACTTAACTGTCAGGGGTCCTTTACCTTTACCTTTAGATGCTAGTAGCAGCCAGTAGATTGAACATGTGACACTACTTTTGAACCAGTTGGACTGTGATAAGGCCAGATTCCCATAAAGACCATCTGCCACGATTTGGCACTGCCTATGATCTGGGTTAAACCTCAGCGCCTAGGACTTGCCGATCGCATGGTCGAATCCCCGCGGCAGGGTGCACTCCCGTCGTTCGGTCTCAGCGCCTGCCAACCTAGCAGTTCGAAAGCACCCCCGGGTGCAAGTAGATAAATAGGGACCGCTTACCAGCGGGAAGGTAAACGGCGTTCTGTGTGCCGTGCTGGCTCGCCAGATGCAGCTTGTCACACTGGCCACGTGACCCGGAAGTGTCTGCGGACAGCGCTGGCCCCCGGCCTCTAGAGTGAGATGAGCGCACAACCCTAGAGTCTGGCAAGACTGGCCCGTACGGGCAGGGGTACCTTTACCTTTACCTATGATCTAATATCTGCCCCGAGGTTCTTTGTATGCCCACTGGTAAAATAAATTGAGTTTGCAAGCCCACAAGAAATGGCCTTCTCAGTGGTGGCCCCACAGCTGCTATTGGGTGACAGAGAAATGGCAGAACTACTCAACACCTACTTTGCCTCTGTCCTCACCCAAAAGGAAAGCAATGCCCAACCTGGTGATAACACAATAAATGATGCAAGGAAGGAGCTGCAGCCCAAGATAGGAAAAGAGGTAGTAAGGGAACACCTAGCTACTTTAAATGTATTCAGATCTCCAGGGCCTGGTGGTGGTTTCTCCTTCCTTGGAGCTTTTTAAACAGAACTTGGATGGCCGTCTGTCATGGATGCTTTAGCTGAGATTCCTGCATTGCAGTGGGTTGGACTAGATGGCCCTCGGGGTCCCTTCCAACTCGTAAGATTCTGTGATTCTAAAGATCGTACAATTCATTGCAAATTTAAAAGTGCCGTATATATTTTCTTAGGTGATCTTTGGGGTTTGATATGCTCTGTTTCGTGCCTGCCTTTGCTGCAGTTGTTTGCTTGGTAATTTGGGGGGAAGCATCCTGCAGTGTTGAGCATGCTTCTGAAACGAAAAGCCAAATACTTGATGATGTACTCTTGGGGGGGGGGGCTTCCTGCTTACATCTATATAAGTAATAGCAAAAGCAGGGCAGGGGCTCGGGGAAGAGAAATGTTGTTGAATGACCAACTTTTTTTCTTACCTCCCATCAGCTGTGCTTCCATAGACTTTCAGTGTCTCTTTCTCCATTTCCCAGTGATCCTATGTTCTCCGCCCAGCGTCTTCCGCCCCACGGGTACCCCTTGGAACACCCCTTTAATAAAGATGGATACCGTTACATTTTGGCTGAGCCTGACCCTCATGCCCCTGACCCAGAGAAGCTAGAGCTAGACTGCTGGGCAGGCAAGCCTATTCCTGGAGATCTCTACAGAGCCTGTCTGTACGAACGAGTCCTCCTGGCTCTGCACGACCGAGGTACGGAATAGAGCTCTTCCCACACTTACAGGTCAAGGCTGCAGGAGATGTAGCACTGGTGCAAAACTGGAATAGATTTTCTGCTTCTTAACCACTGTGTTGCCACAGGATTCAGGCTACCAAGAGAAGAGTGTTCTGCATAGAGGCTTTTCAGACTTACATACTATGCTCGTCTGTGTGACGTTTACAATGATGATGTTGATAACGGCAGCATGCCTAACTTGACTCCGCTGGGTGTCACAAGTCAGTGCCCATCCCCTGGCTATTTCTGCTTCAAATATCCAAGCTGGAGAGGTGGTGTGGCCCACATTGAGAGGAAGCTGAAGGATTCAAAATGGCATCCTATAACAGAGGCAAAGGTCTCCCTGGGATGTCTGTGTGCACAAACATTACTTTAAATCTCAGTCTAGTTTATGCTGCAGTTTAGTTTGTTACCCAGTGCAGCGGAATGGGCGCTGAGCTCTGTATCTGCAGCCTCCCTACCCGTCTGCAAGTAACAACAAGAATAGACTCAAGTTGCCCAGATAAGACTGCGGCCTTAAACAGCCTTGCTCTGCACATAATTTTAAAAGCTGCCCTTGAAGAAACTTGAACTGGTCCAAAATACAGCAGACAGATTACTGACAGGAGGTCCTTTTGAAACTCATATAACCCATTTCTCTTCAGCGTTTTAAGCCCTAAATGACTTGGGCCCCAAATATCTGAAAGATAACATCCTTTACTACAGACCCTCTCAGGTGTTAAGATCAGTAGAGGGGGCCTTATTGGTAATTCCACCACCCTCAGAAATTAAGGGGTTGTTGTGGCCCAGAAGATGGCATTTTCTGTGGAAACTCCTGAGGAATTGTGAAATTCCTCAGAGGGGTGTGCCTGGCACCTTCATTATATCATTTCTGATGAATAGACCTGAGACCTGTGTTTTCAGAACCCACCTTACCCCTGTGACTGCAGTTGGTTTTCACTGAGTTTAATATTGAATTTATAATTGTTGTAACCCGCACTGAGACATCATGATGATGATGATGATGCAGAAGAGATCTTGGAACATTTCAGTCCTTGGTGCTTGCTTCACTTGCTCACAGTTGATAATTTAAACACGCAGAAGGGTTTAAGTATTCTTCCTCTCTCCCTAACTCCAAAAAGTGAAGATATAGGGAACCAGGCAGAGGGCCTTCTCGGTAGTGGTGCCCACCCTGTGGAACGCCCTCCCATCAGATGTCAAGGAGATTATAACCTTTAAAAGACATCTGAAGGCAGCCCTGTATAGGGAAGCTTTTTAATGTGTAATGTTTTATTATGTTTTTATATATGTTGGAAGTCGCCGAGTGGCAGGGGCAACCCAGTCAGATGGGTGGGGTACAAATAATTTATTATTATTAATTATTTACAACAACTGCAGCTCCCCAATTGAAGATCTCAGATGACAGATTGACAGTCATAGGAGAAAAAGGCTACTCCATGGTACGAGCCTCACATGGGGTGCGGAAAGGAGCCTGGTACTTTGAGATCTCTGTGGATGAGATGCCTCCTGAAACAGCTGCCAGACTTGGTTGGTCTCAGCCGCTAGGTAAGCCCGCCGGTCCTGCGCTTTATTTACTGACATTTAGTACCTGGCCTTTCTCTCATCATAAAACTCCAAGGCAATGTGCTTTGTTGTTGTTGTTTAGTCGTTTAGCCGTGTCCGACTCTTCATGACCCCCTGGACCAGAGCACGCCAGGCACTTCTGTCTTCCACTGTCTCCCGCAGTTTGGTCAAACTCATGTTGGTAGCTTCGAGAACACTGTCCAGCCATCTCGTCCTCTGTCGTCCCCTTCTCCTTGTGCCCTCCATCTTTCCCAGCATCAGGGTCTTTTCCAGGGAGTCTTCTCTTCTCATGAGGTGGCCAAAGTATTGGAGCCTCAGGTTCACGATCTGTCCTTCCAGTGAGCACTCAGGGCTGTGCTTAAGGTTCCCAAATAGTCTCCCATCTTGGCACTTACCAGGCCTGCTGAGTAAGGTTGCTGCATCATACGCCTTCAAGCCTTGCTGTGGGATCCATTCTAGGATCTCCAAAGGGCTGTTGCATCAGCGCAGCTAACACAATGGCAGTCCTCGGGGGACTGAGGCATGACTCTTCCTGCCTGTTTTCCCTCACAGCAGGGCTGCCATGGTACATCACTGCAGGCAAGGAAATCTGGGCCAGCACCGCCACCACCCCACCCAGGTAGAAATTGTTGATAAACTTTTGTCCTCATTCCTTCTCCCCCTTCCCAGGAGACCTCTGACTATATATAGATAGCATGTAAGTCCAGGCAGGTACCTTATTGTGAACCTCCTGTTTTCCTCAGGAAACCTTCAGGCTCCCCTTGGCTACGACAAGTTTAGTTACTCCTGGCGCAGCAAGAAAGGCACCAAGTTCCACCAGTCAATTGGTAAACATTATTCCTCAAGCTACGGCCAGGGAGACGTGCTTGGTTTTTATATCAGCCTTCCAGATGAAACCGAAACTGCCAAATCGCTACCAGATACTTACAAAGATAAGGTAAGGAAGGGGTGTGCTCTTTTAAAGGGGAGACTTGAGCCAAGCTTTGGCCTTGATCACTATGTGATCTGTCCTGAGAATACATATGCTATAATAAACTATTATAGTAGACTCCTCGGGTCTCTTACTAAGCTCTAATACATATTTGGACTAGGTAGTTCCAGTCCTTCTGCTTCATGGCAAAAAGGCTGAATGGGAAAGGTACAGAAGGTAGCATTTTTTGGTGGTCCATCTATTCAAGTACACACACTTTTTGTTTTTGCCTTGCCTTGCTTTTCTCACAGTCCCATTGTGCATTCCTCGTGTTACCACCTCAGCCTCCGAGTCTCAAGGACCATCTCACTGAAGTGTCTTGAGTTCCACACACAATTTGGCAAGCGTGAGGTTTTCTGCCTCAATAGCCAGTGTTTGTGCTTCACTATTTTAGTTGCGTTTTTGTGCCTTGACTAGGTGTTTGTCCTACTCCACTGCTTACCTTCTTAGGCTTTGATCAAGTTCAAAAGCTACTTGTACTTCGAAGAGAAGGACTTTGTGGATAAAGCTGAGAAGAGTTTAAAACAAGCTCACGGAAGCCAAGTAAGTTGGCGTTTGGAAGGAGAAGCCTGCATGCAAGCCCTGCCCAATAAAGGAGAACTGCAAGCCTCCTCGTGTGACCCCTGTCTGTCTCTTTTCAGATAATCTTCTATAAAAATGGTGCCAGCCAAGGAGTTGCATACAAAGATATTTTTGAAGGTGTTTATTTCCCTGCCGTCTCTCTGTATAAAGGCTGCACGGTATGTACCAGTGGGAGGCTGATCATGAGTTCATCTGATAACTCTTGGATTTGAAACAAAGAGTGTCGTCTGGATCCTTAACAAAAACCAGGCCCACACTGGCATGAACGTTAGCTGTGTGCTTGTGGTAAGCAGGTGTTTCCAGCTTTTCACAGTTGACAAGTCCAGGTGCTAACGTGCAGGTGCCAGATTCTCCCTGGCCTCTCTTCCTCACCACCTGTTTACACCAGTGCCAAGGGCTAGGGGGCCTGGCCCCGGGATACTCTCTCCTCTGGCTGCCCATTTGGTTTCTACGCCAGTGGGAGGGCCCTGTTCCTCTATCAGCCTGCTCTCTGGCCTGCATGGAGATCTTTGTCACTTTATGTCTTCCAGACTAGCACTCATTTTCAATTAGTTTTTTTCCTTCAGCTTCCCTAAAGGGGGTATTTAAATTGTGCTTAATTGTCTACTTGCACTCCCCCCCTAAAAATTTTTCTTCATTTTCCTATTTTACTAGCAGTTACCCAGACTCACCGAGCCTGTTAAAATTTCTATGAAGTATCCTTATCAACTGGGTGTCTTTCATAGCACCATTTCCCCCAATAGCACTAAACTAATGGATCCTTTTCCATTTATAGGTTTCTATAAACTTTGGACCCTACTTCAAATATCCACCAAGAGATATCAGTTACCGCCCGGTAAGTAGAAATATGAGAATGATTTTGGCAAGTGACTTTCTTGGGCAATGGAAACTTCAAGTGTTTGTGTGTTGAGAGTCTAAGATTCTGTGTATTTTTAAAAAAAATAATCCAGATTCACTGACCCAGAAAACTAAATTTCAGCATTAGGAGTAAAATATGTGAATTAGACCAAGGATGTTGAGCTACAGGGATGAAGGAAGGAATATGTGGTAAATGAAACAATATCCCACACCATGTCGTGTTCCTAAGCATTTGTCATGAGAGCTAGAAACCTATAATTGGAGCTCGATTCCAAGGACTTGTGGCAGTTGCCAGATTCTGTAGCCAATAACTCACTCAGCCATGCAGAATTCCTGTATGTACATAAAGATGTAGTCATGCTCAGAGTAGACCTATGGAAATGTATGGCTAAGGTAGGCCTATTCATTTCAGTGAGTTTTGCTCTGAGTAAATGTTAGTTGGAGTAAATGTTACTTGGATACAATTCATTCACTTCAGAAACACTGAGCAAAATTGGCTCTGGATTATGATTGAATTGCCACTTTAAAAGAAGCACAGATTAGGTGTTACACTCCAGGCCAGCTCCTTCCTTGACCCCAAAGAGTGTGTGTTTGTGACAGGCAGTTTTCATTGTAGGGTTAGGTCCCTCCTTGTGTTGCTGGACCTCAACTCTCACTGTCCCTGACTGCTCTGGCCAACAGGAGTTGAGTCCAGAAAAATCTGGATTCTCAATGCTTGTTTTAGAGGAACACTCCTTGGATTGCGATTGTTTTAAGAATCCCATTTCAGTTACCACCTGACGGGGGGAAAGTTTGGGTTTTGCCAGGGTAGGTGTGCAACAGGAATTGGGAATGGGTGGCCCTCCCAGTAGCTGCTGCCAGCAGAACCCATTCATCGAGAAATGATGGAACTTGCAAGATCTGCAGGACCACATGTTATTTGCACCTGATACAGAAACCTGGAGCGTGCAGGCCAAAATACTACTCATCTCCATTACTCTTTCCAATCCCCGTTGCAACGGACCTGTTTCTCAGTCGTGGGAGCCACTTGCCCACAGAGCCTCCGTTTTCCTGGCATCCAAACTCAATATTTTTTGCTCTCTCCCAGCCAATTTCTGCATCCAGACCCTGGTCCAGGGCCTCCAGGGCCAATTCGGATAGAGATACTGCGGCAGAAAAATAGAGCTGATAGTCACCAGATGGTCCTTTGCCCCAGTTCTCCTGCTGATCACTTCTAGTGCCTTCATACAGATACTAAATAGCACTGGAAATGGATGGCCCATTGGTCTTCTGCTGCTGCTTTTTTATCATCTGTAGTTTCACTTTCACCAGAACGTTTGGTTAATTAGATGTTGTTGATGTGCAAGCCACATTAGATGCTTAATTAATGGAAAGGCAGAATATAAAAGTTCAAAACAAACTATGGATGGGGAAGCTGTGGCCCTCCAGACATTTGATTTCAACTTCCATCGAGTTTCAGCCAACATGGCTAATGGTCAGGGATGGTTGGAATTGTAATGCAACAAGTTCCCTGAGACAGCTGACTTCTTCTCTCTCTCCCTCCCACCCCCCTTCCTTCTCCACAGATCAGTGACATGGGCTGGGTCGCTGTGGTGGAACACACACTGGCAGATGTCCTCTACCATGTAGAAACAGAAGTTGACGGGAGGCGCAGTCCACCTTGGGAACCTTGAAAGACATTGTATATATTGGGTTTTTTGTTTTTTTTGTTTTGTTTTTACAAAAAAATAAACGGTATCACTTGATGTAAAGTGGAAAAGAAATAAATTTTGGTTTGGTTTTTTTAAAAATTTCTGGACTAATTGCCGCTCTCTAAAACCTCCAGTGGACTGCTGGCTGAAAATGGGGAGGGGAGATGGAGTATCCTGAAAAGGGACATAGCTGGCTAGTGGGAATCTTGAACAGGAGCAGCACACATGGCAAGGCTTTGGTACGAGTCCCAGTTGTAGTGGGCAATAGAGGGGTCCCGTTTATCAGACGTAGATGCATGCTTCAGTCAGAACAACAGCGGTTTGCTCAGACATAAATTCCTGAGCTGCAAAGTGAAGTTACAATAGAGAGGAGGGGAGGAGGAGGAACTTGTATGATTGTAATACCAGACTCTTGAATGCTGAGAATTCCTGTTGAGAACCTGAGGGTCCTGCTCCTGCCTCCCTCCACCAGGCCTAGTGTGGGGCCTGACAGGCTACAAAAGGACTGCTGCTGCCCAGCAGAGCATTCTGTTTACGTTCCTTTAAGCTGCTTTTTAATTGTAGTTTTTCATTTTTTTAAAAATTGTTTTAAACTGTTTTTACGTGTGTGTGTTTTGGCGGGTGGGGTTATTTGGCTGTTTCTGTTTATATTTTGATTATATATTTTGTGTTTTTATGTTGTAATTTTATCTTGTGAACCACCCTGAGACCTGCGGGTATAGGGTGGCATATAAACTTAATTAATAATAATAACACAAGCTGTACAGTATGAACTAGCAGATAACGTTTGAGACAGGTTGCTGTAAAACAAGTTTTTTCACTCTGGTACAATATGCACTTTTACAAATGTTTAATTCTCTTCCCTTTTACCACTGAAGTGTCATGGAGATGGAATTCTTCGCTTGCGTTGGGAGATAAGGAGCTGCCTGACACCATGTACTCCCAGTATTGTCCATTCCATAATGCTTCTCCAGGAACTCTGGCATAGGTCTTGCCCATTGCCTTCTTAGCTTACTGTTCTTTTAACCAGAGGGGCAGGTTCGTCCTCTAGAAACTGCTACCCTCCAGGTGCTGTGGGCAACAGCTCCCTTCGGCCTGGCCATCGGTCCTGGCGGCTGCGGTGATGTAGTCTAGAACATCTGGAGGGTGGCAGGTTGGGAAAACGTGCGCTAGGGATGAACCTGCAAAGTGAAAGTCCTCTGCCACTGAGCTTTGGACCCAGATGGTACATTGGCCATCCATGTTCAGAAGCTGCAAGCTGTAGAACAGGGATGAGGAACCTGTGGCTCTTCAGCTGTCATTGGACTCCAGAGCCCATCTTCCATAGCAGTTGTCCATGCTGCCAGGGCCTGATGGGAACTGGAGTCCAATAGCATCTGGTTGGTCACAGATTCCTGTAGCATACAAAATAAAATTCCTTTATCCCTCTCTGTCCTAATTCACTGACTGGGTCATCCCTGAATCAGGGGCAGACCTTTTTCAGTTACATGAGCTTCAAAAGTCTTAATCCTGTAGGCAAAAAAAGAGAGCAGTGACACAGAACATTTTAAATCATACTCAATTTTTATTTTCAGAAGTACATAAACTTTGAGCACAGTTTTCTGCTACTCTTGCTAAATACAATTTTTAATGTCTCAGATCAAAGAAGCTGTTATTCATTTTCACCTGGCATTAGTGTCTAAACACACAAAATCTTCTCACTTCACCATCTCCCAGTTTTTGAAAAGATGTTAACCGAGAATGCAAGAGTAAAACAGAACAGGCTTTTCATGTTTAATATACCTGACTTGAATAAATATTAAATAAACACTTTGTCCAACTGCAAACAAGGGAGGAAGATACCTGCGGGTTTTTTTTTAAAAAAAACCAACAGGTGGTTATGAGTAATGGAATGTTCAAGGGTTCTGGTAGCTGAAATAGTAAAATCTATTGTGAGGCTGGATAATGTGCCAACGCCAAGCCTGAGGTCAGACTTTGGGGATCACAGATTCTCAAAGTGAGTTTAGGAGCATACCTATCTTATTTTAAGCCTAACAACAAACAATATGGAATACCTATTTGCATTGAAACTAATTTGTTTTTAAAGTAACTCTCATTGACCAGGATGAGGCTGCTAGTTACTGAGATTTGTGTTTGTGTGTTTTAACTGCTCGCCTGCTATGGTCCTGAAGAATATAGTAAGCTGCCTTATGCTGAACCAGACCCTTGGTCCCTCATAGCTCCATATTGTCAACACTGACTGGCAGCGGCTCTCCAGGATTTCAGACAGAAGTCTGAAATTAGATTAGATGTAGAACTATCTGCATGTAAAGCAAATGCTGTCCTACTGAGCTTATTGCTCTTCCCCTAAAACACAAGGGAGTGAATACAGTGCAGTCAACCAAAGCTCGTATATGTGGACAGGGAGGGGGAGAAGGAGGAAAGGCCTTGGCCGGAGGGCCAAGAGGCTGGTGGGGAAATGGGGAGGCTACAAATGCACTACTTTTATTCAGCAGGGTCTTGCTCCGTGGTGATCGTGGCTTTTAAGCTACAAAGGATGGTTAGCAGTTAGTCACTTGGTTTTAATGCATGGCCTGCTGTTATGGACATCTAAACAAAACAAGCGCCTTGCTACCAAGCCTACTAAGATGAAGGGTGAGTTCAAACTGCATTGATCTACCGTGGTACCTCGGGTTAAGAACTTAATTCGTTCCGGAGGTCCGTTTTTAACCTGAAGCTGTTCTTAACCTGAAGCACGACTTTAGCTAATGGGGCCTCCCGCTGCTGCCGTGCCACCGCTGCACGATTTCTGTTCTCATCCTGAAGCAAAGTTCTTAACCCGAGATACTATTTCTGGGTTAGCGGAGTCTGTAACCTGAAGCGGCTGTAACCCGAGGTACCACTGTACTTGCGTGTTGGACATAGGTTACAGCCAGCATTGTTTGGCGCATGCCCATGTCCCATCCTTGGAGATACTTTGCCCTGCTGTTCCTGGTTGCTGGTGCTGCCTTTTTCCCTGTGAGAAAGCAGCAGCCTCTGTAGGCCTTGTTCTGGTGCAGAAGGGCCTTCTGGGGGGGGCGGGGGGAGACACATGGGGAGAGGCAGTAGTGACACTGGAGAAAGTAGGTGTGCTCAGGGCGGGGGGGGGGGCCACATGCAGAGACGGGGAGAACATCTTGCACCAGGTTCCCCTGGAAACCTGGAACAAGCACTGGCTCTTTTCTGATCCAATGTACAAAGGCTTTCCGGTAGGCTGTCACTATGGGCACAAAACTTAAGAGAAAGTTAGGAACATAGGCAGCTAAGATGGAGATCCGACTCCACTGGTGGCAGGATCATGCCTCTGAATGCCAGCTTCTGGGAAATGCAAGTATGGAGAGTGCTTTTGTGCTGAGCTCCTGCTTGCGGGCTTCCCAGGGGCATCTGGCTCGCCGCCATGCCAGCAGGATCCTAGACTTAGATGGGTCTTTGGCCTGCTCCAGGAAGGCTTTCCTTACGCCCTTCCATTGCACAGTAAGCCGGATCACTTGTCCAACTAGCCTAGCCTTCTTTCCTCTCGCTGGCAGCGCTTCTCTGAGATCTTGGGCAGTGGTCTTCCATGTCACCTGCTCCCTGAGCCTTTCTCGTTTAGTTGGCAGGTCCAGGGACAGTGCAGGAGGCCTTCTGCATGCAAGGCAGCAGCTCTGCCACCCAGCTGAGGTTCCCTCAACCAGTCAGTTCAGCAGAGGCCAGCTGAGTGTAAAATAGGAGGTGTTGCATAAACACAGATTCACGAACTGGCCCAAGCAGACTGATTCTAAATCAGGCATAGAGAAGCAGTGCAGTGGGTAGAGCGCTGCCAGATTAGGCTGCTTCAAATCTCATGCAGTTCTGAGATGCTCTGGTTGACCTTGGGCCAACTGCTACCTTTTGGGGTTTCTCCAGGCTGTTACTCTTTTGTAGGAGGGATTCAAGTGCATACCTGGAAATTTAGGCTTGTTCCAATGAAGGGGATTAAATGAGGATGAATGCTGACTGTCACCACCCCATAAGCAAGTCTAGAGGAATCCTTGGTAAACTTTGTGCCCTTACTCAAGCCTAACCCACCATTCTTAGGAGTGGGGAAATGGGGGGAACATGCATACCCCATGCTCCTGGAACAAAAGGGTGGGACAATAAATGCACTAAATTAAAATATAGATGGCACTAAATTCTACTGGTTTTTAAAAAGTAAGATCATAGCTTAAGTTGTTCTGTGAGCTCAATTAACTTGGCTCTGTTCTCGGGGTATTTCAGATACACCTTTCAAAAGGAAACCTCTTTAACAAACCCGGGGCTGCAAAATGTAGTCGTGCACTTTGTCATCAAAGGATCAGTGAAGCACCTAGGATGAATTTTTCTGCTGTTCAATCCTTTGAACTGGGGGGGGGGGGGAGTGCAACCTTCAGCCCATCTGCCTAATTTCAAAAGATTTCTGAAAGCAATCGTTTTGAACCTCTGAGAAGAGTGATTTGTCCCTCCCCTTGCAAGCTTAAGAGAGAGATCACAGCTACGCCATATCACAGCTACTTTAATACTCAAGGAGAATCCTGGGAGCTGTAGTTGGTCAAGGGTGTTGGGAAGTCAAGTTCTGTGAGATCAGCACCCTTAATCAAGCACAGTTCCCATGATTCTTTGGGGGAAGCCATGATAATTAAAACGGCGTAAGTGCTTCAGTGTATGGTGTGGATGTGAGAAAAGAGAGGGGGATGAAATGAAGGAGGGAAACAAAGGTGTGGCCTACTCTGCCTTTTGGCTCTGGCAATGACCACTGCTGAAATGTGACCCACAACAGACCACCCCTGAGCACAAGAACCACCAAGAAGATTTCCCACTCTTGCTTTGGGGAGAGGTTAACAAAAGCTGCCTCAGAGGAGCAGGCAGGAAGCTTGTTCTTTTGGCAGGAAAGATGGATGTCCCTGTACCCATTTTCTGGAGCAGGAGCCTCAGCTGCCAGGGGAAGAGCCTTGAGCGAGTGGTCCATGAGCCGGGGAAGGGATTCATCAGCCACAAGGAGTGTGTTGCGTGTGCGCGGCCACTTCAACAGCGCACGGCCTGCTGCATGGAAGCAGAATTGCTGCTCAAATGGTTGCGCAGATGCTTAGCGAAATCCACCTGGGTTTGAGAGAGGACTTGGTTGATGAGGGACTTGGGCAGCCATCCCTGGGGGAGAAGGGGGGGAAAGAGCAACATCATTATGTGTTCAACTTAAAGGGTTAATTCTGTGAAGGTCTCCCTGCTATGCACAAGGTCTGGAGTAATAAAAAAAGAGGCAAAACCTCTCTGTTCATTCCCCCCCCCCCCGGTCTCCTCAGTAAAGTGGTATCAGGATTTATTTTTCTTTCTGGACTCTGGGGGCTCAGCCCCTTTTACACTTGTTCTGCTTCTCCTTCTGCTTGTCTGCACTTCCTAGGCATGGGTCCGAGAGATTTTCCCATGGTTTGCCATAAGCATCCATCCACAGGAAGCCCAATTCAGCAGCAAATAGCGGATTTTCGCAGGAAAAGTGGCTGAGCAAACGAAAATCCTCTCGAAACCAGGCCTAGAAAGCACAGACGAGCAGAAGTGCGGACGAGCCCTCAGAGCATTTTTACAGTCTATCCCTAACCCAGGGAACTTTGGGAATAATAGACCCTGTATGGGTCTCCTAACAGCTCTCAGCACCCCTAACAAACTACAGCTCCCAGGATTCATTGGGGGAAGCCAGGACTGTTAAAGTGGTATTGTTGTGCTTTAAATGTATGCAGCCACAATTCACCTTATCATCAAATGATGGAGAGTGGTAGGGGGAAAATGCAGGCGGAATCGTGGCACAGCGCTATGTATCTTCTTGCACAGTTCATCTAACTAAAAAATACCCTCTCAAGAGCCCCAGAAAGTGGGTCCCTCTTAGTGACACCTGAGACGACTCCCTGCAGAGATGCATGCACAGCTGTTTATGAAAGTTGCACCACCCAAATCATGGCAAGAGGATGATCTCTGGCAAAACCAATGGATGCAGTGATTTAGCTCAGTCCACCGTGTGCCTGTACCTTGAGGTCGATGCTGAGAAGCCAGGTTAACTTGGTCTGGGAGGGGTCACCAAGGAGAGGCCGAAGAACCATACATGTGGGGCCATTCTCAGCTCTGTGGTAGGACAGGAGAGCATCATATTAGCATATTATACATAAAACTGAGTACCCCAAAATTCAATCAAGGAGAAAGCAATCAAGAGGAGGACAACTCTTACCTAATAACTCCTTTCTGTTCAGGCATCGCTGCATAGGTGGTGGACATGCCAGCCAGGACACAGGTTGAGCCTCTCCTCTTGGAACAACGGACACTCACAAAGTCTCGTGGCCCAACTATGTTGCCAGGGGTTGGGGCTGCAGTTTCGTGAGTGATCATCGTGTCGTTGCCGATCTTCTGCAAGATCTGGAGAAAGATCGCCAATGAAAACAAAGGGTCGTTATTTTTCATACAGGGATATTTACTGCACCTCCTTGCTGGTAGCTGATGCAATTCCTGCTATGGCCGACAAATTCCTTTCCTGCCTCACTTTTGGGAGGAGCACAGTGCTGATTACTTTGGGGAAGGGAGAGACAAGAGGCAGAAGGAGACTCCCTTTGTTCCTAACACATGATCGGTGCTACCAACATGGGCAGGATGCACACAGTGTAAAGGTCACCAGCCACAGCCGGGTGCGTAATGGTGGCCCACAAGATTTGGCAATGACATCAGCTTGGATGGCCTTAAAAGCAGTTTTGATAAGTTCATGGAAGATAAGGCTTTTAAGGCTACTAACCATGATGACTAGGTTCTGCCTCCAGTGGGAATCCTTTGAAGGAGGGAGCAGGAGGGAGCCAATTCCCCATGAGCCTGTGTGGTCTACGAGCCATACAGTTGGGATACCCCACAAATACCATAATGCACCCATGTCTGCACGATTACAGATCTGAGACGCTTAACACAAGAGTCTAAAACTGGCCAGCAGAGCTGCCCAAACACCTCATGAATGCTCATGTTTTACAGGTGTGGAACACTGAGATCAAGACATTGGTTAGCTTTGCTGAGATTTGTTTTAAAGACTTGTGATTATAATTTGTTGCCGTTGCACCACAAGAAGCAAGCAACGCTTGGTGATTTACTGTGAATCATCCAGGGATCTTTCAGTAGATCCCAGTCTTTCTTCAGACCACCCCTCCTCTACAATATACTTTTTCTACTAATAGCTACGCAAAAAATCACTGATCAGGCAAAGCAATGTGCTTTACAACTCCTTGCAGAGTTGAAAGCGTAAGCCATTGGCACAGTCTCCTTTCACCAAGAATGCGTTTCTGTGTGTGTTTACCTTGACTTCTTTGACATTCGGGTTCCAGTCTCCCATCTGCTCCATCCTTTCCACTAACTCGCTATAGACACAGTCCAGGGGTTTATCAACCACCACCTCTAGTCGGAATACTTTCCCCACATCTGGGAGTACTTTGCTCAGGACTTTGTCACCATTGGCCTGCAGAAAAAAGCAGAAGGGGGTCTAAATTGTTAGCATCGCTGGCTTGCATAACCCAAAGCACGATAGCTAAGCCCATTATTAGGTAGTATGTTGCATCCAGCCCAATTCCCAGGTGATAACCTCACAACAGGGCTTTTCCAATGTGCTCTGTATGGGGCTGGCCTTGAAGCTACAACCAGAATGTGCTAGCCAGGGGGATGGCTAATGTTAGAAAGGGGCCATAGCTCAGAGGTAGAGCACATGCTTTGCAGGCAATAGGATCCAAGTTCAAGCTCTAGGTAAGGCTTGTCTGAAATCCTGGAGAGCTACCACCAGTTGGTGTGTGGACCAGGGATGGGGAACCCTGATGTCCTGCAGATGTTAGACTCCAACTCCCATCAGCCCCAGCCAGCAGGACCAATAGCCAGGAGTGATGGGAGCTGAAGTCCAGCAGCATCTGGAGCACACCATGTTTGACTATGCCTGAATCAATGGATTAGGGTCTATAAAAGTTGCATCAGTAGGGCCACAATATTTGCTCTTTTCTTAGGGTGGAAAGATGCAGGTGGGGTGGAAGAGTGAGCAAAATAATGATTTACCACTAGAAGGACCAACTGCAATAAGCCACAGGTTTGCATAATATGCTTTTTTTTTCTTTTACACTTGTGAGAAGATCAGAAGGAACCCTTTCCAGCTTTATATTAACCACAGTTCCTCCTAACATCCAAACTCAGAAAACAGTTGTTTGTTTAAACCTGAACCATGGAAAGGGAAGAAGGGAAGTCATTGATATCTTAAGGATGTAAAATGTGTACTTGAAATTGTAAAACAGAAAACTTAATAAAAATTATTTTAAAAAATAAAATAAAAGATACCTTAGTTTGTGAATTTGAATTGTGAATTTGAAATGATATTTTGACCCTAACTAAAATTCAGCTCTCCATCTGAAGGCTGCAAAGTTGGCGACCCCAACTGACATCTTCCCTGACCCTTTGCAAGCAAAGTAGAAGGGAACACCAAACAGCGACCCCCCCCCCCATGAACAATGCAACATGCCTACCATCACTGTCTCTGTTTTCCAGCCCTCCTGCTCTCCAAGAATTTTAAGTGATTTCTGAAGTGCCTCATCTCCTTGCTTGATGTAGGACATCTCCGTTTCATTGAAGAGATTCTCTTCCAGTCTAGAACCTGTTGGAAGTTGGAGCAGGTTTTAATTTTAATTTTATTTTTATTAAAAAAAAGAAAAGAAAGCTTGTATTTTCAATGCCACCAAAAATTCAGCCGCCCCAAAAAGCAAGGATAAAACATGCCCAACAAGAGCTGGAGTACTGTGTCCAGTTCTGGGCACCACAGTTCAAGAAGGACACTGACAAACTGGAATGTGTCCAGAGGAGGGCAACCAAAATGGTCAAAGGCCTGGAAACGATGCCTTATGAGGAACGGCTAAGGGAGCTGGGCATGTTTAGCCTGGAGAAAAGGAGGTTAAGGGGTGATATGATAGCCATGTTCAAATATATAAAAGGATGTCACATAGAGGAGGGAGAAAGGTTGTTTTCTGCTGCTCCAGAGAAGCGGACACGGAGCAATGGATCCAAACTACATGAAAGAAGATTCCACCTAAACATTAGGAAGAACTTCCTGACAGTAAGAGCCGTTCGACAGTGGAATTTGCTGCCAAGGAGTGTGGTGGAGTCTCCTTCTTTGGAGGTCTTTAAGCAGAGGCTTGACAGCCATATGTCAGGAGTGCTCTGATGGTGTTTCCTGCTTGGCAGGGGGTTGGACTCGATGGCCCTTGTGGTCTCTTCCAACTCTATGATTCTATGATTCTAAGAGCTGTGCCTCGTTATACGTACTTAGCAAAGAGCTCCTTCTGCGCACATTATTGATCCACTTGCTGGGACCAGGCCTGGTAACTGCAAATTTATTCAGCTCCTGGACAATTGCAGCAGCTGCTTGTCTCTTCAAGCCTGAGGAGAGGAAAGCATAAGAGTGGTATTAAAAGCCATCTCTGAACCCGTAGAAGCAGGCCAGAGAGGCCTGGGATACTTCCAGCTTTCGATGTTCCTAACCATCATTAAAAAACAACAACACAGACTACACAGAAAAATAAAGCACCCAAAAGCGTGAGCTGATCTGAGAGGACATGTTCAACACAGTCTACTCTTGTGCCACCAGAACCAATATATTTTTATTAATATTTATTAATATTTTAAACTATTTAGTGTGACAAGATTTGGTCAGTTAATACACACAGAGAGAAATATTTTACTAAGTCTAATCTCTTACTTGCTTAAATTTGCAGCTGTAAACTGAGGGCTGTAAATTGAACTGATACACACACAGTAAAAACAAGTTGTGAAACTTATCAGATGCCGAAAAATTAACTAGTGTACAGATTTGAGCCCTTTGAATTTGACTGCCCTTCCACCCACCTCAATTAGTCCTGAAGAGAATGACTGCCAATGGTTCCTCACGCAACCCTCCTCCCCCGAACCCACCTGCACCTCCGGCTGTTAAAAAAACCCTAAAACTAAATCAGCAGTGACAGCCTGTGTCAGGAGTCCTGTTTGCATTTTATGTTTTAAAACAGTTCTTGACTCCCCAGATGTTGTTGCACTACAAATCCCACCATCCCCAGCCAGCTTAGCCAGTGGTCAGCTCAGGGATGATGGTAGTTGTAGTCTGACAACATCTGGGGACCCAAGATTGTTTTAAACGCTGCTTGAACATTTCTCCATTTCCAAGTTCCTTTGTTGCCTTCTTAGCTTAAGAGGGGAATCCAGGCAGCATTCTGGATTTGCGGGTACAGTAGAAACACTACTCTGCTGATTTTACTACAAAGCTGCTGAACTGATTTCTCCTCTGCTCCATTTGAATGAGAACATTGTACAAATTCTGGTAAAGGCATGTTTACATGGTAAATTATGTGCCTCTATATCTCTTGCTTATTTTTTCAAAGAAAACACTTAAAGTGACTTTAATTTATCAGAGTTGTGCAAGAAATCAGGATGCATTACAAACATGCACACATATTTATGACTATAAAGGCTTTTAGAAGCAAGGGACCATCATATGAAAACTGACTCCATTGACCCCCTAGAAAAACCTTAAAGAGCGTGAACAAAATTTGTGTCAATATAAACCAGCGGTGGGGAACCTGTTGCCCTCCAGGTGTTTGTTTTTTCTTCCTCACCACTGATATTTAATTGCTAAGAATGCAGAAAATATACATTACCACCACCACATTTATACCAAAAGCCATTTTTAAAATTTCCTGATCCTTTTTTTTCTTCTCATGTGAGCCAATGCTATCTATCAAAAGCTGCTTTTCAGAACTGTATAGGTATTTTAGGAACTAAATATCTGCAAGATCAAACAGAGGAAATCTATTTTCTTTCGCCTGAAAACACCTAGTCCTGAAAAGCGCAGAACTCCTTCAAGTCTCAATGAAGTAATGGCCCTCCAGGTGTTAATTGACTAAAGTTCCCATCATCCATGAGCATTTCCCATCCTTTTCAAATATTTTATTTATGATTTTCAGTTTTATACATGTAAATAATTTTACAGTCATTTTAACATTTCAAAACTTGACTTCCTTCCCCCTCTTTCTGCGGTTCCTTAATTTTTTAAAAAATATTTCCTGCATATCCAAATTAACTTAATTTGCTCATTTATTCATCTACTTTAAATATATACTCTTACAGAACTGCAGGTTATTACAATAATCCTGCCAATGTTCTTATCTGTTTACAGTTTGTAAATATTCAATAAACCATTTCCATTCTTTTATAAAAAGATTGTTATCGTGATTTCTTATTTTTTCGGTTAAGTTTCACCATTTCTGCATATTTCATAAGTTTTTGTATCCATTCTTCTTTTGCTGGGACTTTCTTCCATTTTGGGGCAAATAACATTATTGCCATTGTAGTCGCATACACGAATAAATTTCTCTCCCTATAATTCCCAAAAGGAATGAGCGTTCTGGCTGGGGCGATGAGAGTTGGAGTCCAGCATTTAGAAGACATCAGGTTCTCCAACCCTGATTTAAACTCTCTACAGCTGGGGAGTGGAAAGTATGCCCTAGTTACATTCATAACCCCCTTAGCTAAGATATTTTAACTGGACATGGAAGCTGTGACCTTCTGCATGCTACAGCTAAAACCAGTAGAGGCTGACCATTTTTTTTCAAGGAAATGGAGTACCATATTTTCTCACCATCCTCAGCCTGCCCTTGGCCAATCTCTACCTGCCTGCTTTTCCTCCTCAAAACCAGTCCAAGGGTTTGCATGGCCTCTGTAGTCTCCCAGTGGAACTCAGCAGGGAGGTAATTGGAGACAAAACTAGAATTCCTTGCTCTGCCTGTCATTGGCCACAGCTCTCCCTGCTGGTGGTTTCCCTGCTTTCCGCCTTACTTGTCTCAATGGGCAGCAGCCACCACTAGATTCCCCAAACTACAAAATGTAAGCTTTCCATTTCTGCATGCCATAGACAGATGCATCTAAGGGCATGGCTGAGTTATTTAAAGGCACATGATACACATTTACATGGAATGTACATAGGCTAATGCACAAGCATCAATGCCACTGGTAAATAAGGAGATCTGCGTAGCTAGGGTCAACATTACAGTGCACCCTCCCACTATAAGCAAAGTCCCCCGCCCCAAAAGAAAAGTTCTAAAAAGAGGAAAAGGGCAAAAATCCGGGAGCTCACTGCAAAAGACCCCAAGCTTCCCAAGCTAGCCATTCACAACATGTCAAGCAGCCATAAAACGAGAAACATCCATGATAACTTTTTATTCAATACAAAAAAATTGCTCTTTTAAAGTTCTTTACACTTATACATCAATATTTCACCCACTGAATCCCAGAAGATGGCTTGTTAATAAAGGTTGAAAAGCAACACAAGGAATGAAAAAGCTAATAGCTGCAGCCGTTTAGGCTGGAACTGCAGCACCAGGGGAGAGAAGCCGTTCATCATTTCCTTGACTTAAATTCTGTTTGTGCCACAGTAAGAACATACAGAAACAACTTTTAAATCTGGAAAATAGCAGGAAGGCAAAGGGTTCAGCCCCTGCACAATGGATGTGATCTGAATAAGCCCCAAACACACACCAATAGTTGCTATTACCTTTAAAAGAAACTGTAGGAGATTCATCGGATCACATTTACACTGTGTACCCACTATAAGTCATGTTTGAAGCACATTCTTTCCCTCAAAAAGATTCTGATTCTGAAGATGATCATAATGTTGTGTGGTTTGTACTCACCCATTGTGCTGTGCAGGTGTCTGTAGGAAATGCCGGCACACAGCTTGAAAGTCGCAGGCAGCATCACAGAAGTCTGAAAGAGTTGCGGAGGATCCTGGCTTCACTGTGTCTCTGAGCGCCTCTTCTGCTGTTTTGCTGGTGTCTCCTCTCCCCTCCGCTCTTAAATAGCCAGTGAAGGATGCTGGTTTGTCAGCAGAGAGATAAGAAAAGACATCACTTACAGCAGGCTGGCTGACACCAAGGCCAAACCCATCGCCTCATGAGCTTGCGGTGGGGGCAAGCAGGTGGGAGGCGAGGATCTCGCAAGAGGGCAGAGGGCAGGCTGCACAATCCCCAAACCCTTTAAGCTAGTTTTCCTGCATTGAAGGTTGCCAGATGCCTTCCTGGCAGAGTTGCCATGCTTTTTATGCAGCTCCGTGAACAAGCCAATTACAGCAGCCAAAAGTTTTTCCTTTCTCTCTACTGTCTGAGTATCTTGAGCAAACATTTTCAGCAGGGGACCGGTCCACTGTCCCTCAGACCTTGTTGGGGGCCAGACTATATTTTTTTGTGGTGGGATGAACGAATTCCTATGCCCCACAAATAACCCAGAGATGCGTTTTAAATAAAAGCACACATTCTATTCATGTAAAAACACACTGATTCCTGGACCGTCCGTGGGCCAGATTTAGAAGGCGATTGGGCCGCATCCGGCCTCCGGGCCTTAGTTTGCCTACTCCTGATCTTGAGCTTCTCAGGCAAGCGGGCAGACACAGTGCCCAAAGCAAAGCTGGCATCAGAAACAGCAGTAGGGACTGGTGCCCATTGGGACAGGTAAGGCAGAAAGCAAGGAGACCGAGTGCAGTTGCAGCCAGCGTCAAGTGCAGACGGGGCAGAGCAAGCCTTCAACAGGCAGATCCAACCAATGCAGCCTTTGTCCCCATCCTTCTCGCTGCTGAGCAAAACGACGATAGGACAATTCCCTGGACTACTTGTAAGTAAGAAGGCAGGCAAGTTGAAGCAACTGAGGTAGCATCCCATTCCAACAGCAGGTTAAATACTTCTGCTGGAAGTACTGAAGCAGAGACTCTGGGCTTATCCACACTAACCTTTTGCCCCTCTCTTTCCAGGCACAGACCTGCGCTTTAAAGTATCTGATGGCTTTAATTCTTTATTTTTATTTTGCCCTGGAGCTTTCCCCATGAAAACCTGCCCTTTAGAGCTCGATCAGAGCAAATGGCCATTCAGTTTTTCTATGGATTGCCATTTGCTCTGATTCAGCTTTAAAGAGTGGGTTTTCACAGGGATGCACTCTGACATAAAGCTTTAGAGCTTGGACTGTGCCTGGAAAGAGTGAGGGAAGGTAAGTGTGGATAACGCCTCAGCTGGCCACTTGTCAAGGAAGTGGCGGCAAACGTACATAGGAAGCTGCCTTTTACTGAGTCAGACCACTGGGTCGATCTTGGCAGTGTCTCCACTGACTGGCAGCTCCACCTCTACACAAGGAATTGATCCTGGGACCTTCTGCATGCAAGGCAGGTGCTCTTTTGCTAGAGGACCCCAAGTTATTATTAATAATATTATAATAATTTATTATTTATAACCCGCCCATCTGGCTGGGTTTCCCCAGCCACTCTGGACGGCTCCCAACAGATTAAAAACAGAGTAAAACATCAAACATTAAAAACTTCCCTAAACAGGGCTGCCTTCAGATGTCTTCTAAAAGTCAGATAGTTGTTTATTTCCTTGACATCTGATGGGAGGGCATTCCACAGGGTGGGCGCCATCACCGAGAAGTCCCTGTGCCTGCTTCCCTTCAGTCTCTAAGATTCTACCTGTGGTGTCATGGACGGAGTGTTGAAGGTTGAGTGGGTGAGGCCCAGAGTTCAAATCCCTGCACAGCCATGAAATCCACTGGGTTTTACATGGTCAACAGAGGCTTGGCTCCAAATAACATGAGATGCTAAGGATACGAAGCACATTTTCCCCTTCAGAGAATTCTAGCTGCTGTTGTTCACTGTGGGCTGCTGGGAATTGTACCTCTGTGATGGATAAACTGCAGAACCTAGAATTCTTTGAGAGAGGGGAATGTCATTTGAATGTGCTTTAAAGGTATTCTTCTTCTTTAGCGATCACTCGTAGCCGAGTAAGATTGTCTTCCATAAACACGGTTTTAACAATGAGTCCGTAGGTGACTGTGGAGGCCAGTTCTGGATCCACACGTCTTTCCACAGTGGGGACATTGGTTTCCTGGTGGGAGTTGATCACGGTGTGGATTTGCCAAGCGTGCCTTCCTCTTAGCACGTTTCTCCCTTGTGTCCTGAGTTCGAGTGTCTTCAGCCTTTGGTAAAAGCTGTTCTCCAATTGGAATGCTCAGAGGCCAGTGTTTCCCAGTTGTCAGTGTTTATACTACATTTTATTAGATTTGCCTTGAGACAGTCTGTAAACCTCTTTTGTTGACCACCAGCATTACGCTTTCCATTTTTAAGTTCAGAATAGAGTTGTTGCTTTGGAAGGCATTCGCACAACATGACCAGTCCAACGAAGTTGATGTTGAAAAATTTTTGCTTCGACACTGGTGATCTTGTTGAAAAATTTTTGCTTCGACACTGGTGATCTTTGCTTCTTCCAGTACACTGATATTAGTTCGCCTGTCTTCCCAAGTGATGTGTAAAAATTTCCGGAGACACCATTGAGGGACTCTTTCGAGGATTCCATATATTTAAAGGCACAGTGTATACACAGCTTGTATGTGTCATTTGGAAAATTGTTTTTTTCTAAACAGATTAATAGCGGTCCTGGGGCCTCCCCTTCTCTGCGTTTCTGACAATAGTTCATACTCCTGATGGGATCTGCACCTCTCCCCACCCCACCAGGCCTAACAGCTGCTTGGGGGGCTGTCCCTGAGTGCTCGTGTTATGAGAGAGGGGAAAGAGCTTTTCTCTGCTGTAAGAAGCTGAGCCAATTTTTGTTGCATAACATTCAGCCAAGGGCACTGCCACAGGCTGAGAGGTGCTCCAGCTGGGGCTCCAGCTCAAACTGCAACATCAGAGCACCCGAGCTGTGCAGAGCCCCAGTTTATGGCAGGAAGGGGACAATAGAGAGGTCTTAACATGGGGGGGGGCAACCTGGCGCCCTGCAGATGTTGCTGGAATACAAGTCCCATCAGCACCAGTCAGCATGGCCAGTGGTCCAGGATGATGGGAGCTGTAGTCCAGCCATACCTGGAGGCCACAGGATCCCCACTGCTGTCTTAACCAGTAGGGCAGAATAGAGCATTCTTGCTCAAGGGGAAGAACTTGTCACTATTTTTATTGCAGTTATTTATATACTTCCGAGAGTCATTTGTTTTTGTTTTTTAAAGCTGCTTGTCAGCTATATAATTTACAAAGTGGTTTGCACGATCCAAAACAAAAGGACAATGTGATGGTGACTGTTGCATGATACATGATTAGAACTGCTTTGCCCATGAATAAGGGTTTGTTTTGGCCCCAAAAACTTCCATTGTGTTCCAGTAGTGACACGTTATAGTCATACAAGCAATGTAAGGCAGATGGATGGGGGAATAGAATTACACCACAGTCCTATATGTGAAGTGAGTCCTACTGAGTTCAGTGGTGCTTACTCCCAGGTAAGTGGGTATAAGATTATAGCCTTAAACTTGGTGCAGTAAGAAGATAGGAAGCTGCCTTGTTCTGAGCCAGACAGTTGGTCCAGCCACCTCAGTATTGTCTACACTGACTGGTAGTGGCTCTCCATGTTTTCAGGCAAGGTTCTGCTCTAGTCCTACTTGGAGACACAAGGGATTGAACCTGGGACCTTCTGCATTCAAGGCAGGTCCTCTACCACTGAGCTATGGTGCCATTAGGGCAAGACTTTGGGGCAGACATCCAGAGATCCACTCAGCAGAATGACCAGAAGGGCCCTCAAACAAAGCAGAGTTGACTGGACACATTTTGCATTTAACCACATTGGGAGCCCTTTTTTGCGAGGAGTTTCTGCAACATGTCATAGATGCAACAACATTGCATTAGTTGCCCATCCACAGATTGTTTAGTTGTGCTGCAATGCTCCCCCATGGTCATTGCACAACTGCCTCTGGAGGAGCTCTTTTGCACTACAGTGCAACAAAAGCAGGACAAAAAGCCCTAACTTGGACCATTTGGAGTATAAACAACTATAGTGTTTCAGAGGGAAGTTAACTGACTGGAAATGAAGCAATATGTCTTCCCTTAAACTTTTGCAAGTGCAATCATGTTAAATATAGGATTGCAAATAGCCTCCTTCATTCCATCATGAGCACAAATCATCATGAATGCACCATAAAAGGACATCTTGAGAGTCCCATTACCATCCAAAGAGGGAAGGGGGTCCATAAGACCATCATTTCACAGTGGCATATTCAGTCTGTGCAATCAAAGTTGATCCATGCAGTCTTGTGCAGCAAACCTTATTTCTTCTGTCTCAAAAGCCCCTTCCTTTTTTGCAGCAAGGAAAGTGACAGGAAAATGCTCTGGAAAGTGTGGAATAACAACTGCTTGATGCAACGTTGTATAACCTTTCCGCAAACAATTCAGTATGAATGCTGAATAAATAGCCAGTGTTGTTTAATTGCTCCACAAACTTTATGCCATCACATCAGGATGAATTCTCAATCAAACAGATCAGCTGGAAGCAAACTGGCTGCCCCTATGTCTTGAGGTGCTTTCTTGTTTGTCATGCTACAAACTTTTCAATGGCTTGTATGGGTGATGCTATGATGCACACACTCTTCCTTGTGTTGTTTTGCTTTTTCAAAGTAAATCTCTGCCCACAAAGAGGATAGAGTGGTAAATGTGTCAGATACATTGCACCAGCTTGTTATAATGTTCCCATTTGCATTTGTTTCTGTACATAAGCAGCTGGTACAATTGTGCAATTTGTGTTTGTGTAATGTTTTGTCTTTAGCTTCTTCTAGACTCTCTCCCCAACCCTCCAGCACAGGAGTTTTCAACTCTGGGACAGAAGAACCCAGATCAGTCACAACCTGATCTAAAATGGCTCACACCCAGAGCATCTTAAACTTCCAGGTCAGTCTTGGTCTGTCAGGGGGTCCAATATGGCCTGCAAGGCCATTTCCCCAAACCACACCCACCTGTCAATCAGCTGGTGTCACTGGGTGACCTTAGCCGATGGTAGAGGTCCAATCCTGCTGGATGCTGTTTTGCCAGTGCCTTTCCTGCAGAGAACATGCTGGTGAAGCAGACCCGACCCTGGCGAGTCAACGATTGACAGGTACGTTGATGCCTACTTCTTAGTCACCTGACATCATCATGACACCAGATAATTTTAGTAAAAAAAACATTGCTTATGGAACGATTGTTTCCATGCTAAATTTTAGCTGGCCAGTTCTCTAGATATCTCTGTGTGTGCTGCAGGTGGGGTGGGGGCGGTGGATCACAAAGCAACAACGTGCCAAATGGGAGGAGAACCTCATCCTCCTTTTCTGCTTTGAATCCCACACGTGCACAAAATATCTGTGAAACGAGTGGGATTATCTCCCCACAACAGGCAAGCGAGATGCTGAAAGAGAGAAGATAACAGTCAAGGCTGAGTTGACATTTCGCAGATGAGTTACAGCAGAAGGGATGCTCTCTCCAAAGAGCCAATGAACCAACAGCTGCTTCCTTTGACGTCAGCTTTCATGCGCTTTTGCTGGGAGCATGACCTTCCAGGTCTCTGTCCCAAGTACTCTGAGAGTTGCCTAAGGCCAGCAGCTCCGTTTTCTCTGCAAAGTCAGAAAGCGGGGCCCAAGAGGCAATGCTGCCAGATGGGGGGAGATGGTCTTCTTATCAATTCCATTATTAATTTCCCCAATTATTTTATCCCTTTAATTATTACTGTCCTGCTCCCATTTTGGTGGTGCAGACTTATCCTATTCCACTTTCCTATCAGCCTACCACGTGTGTTACTGGAAGAAATGCATGTTCTCTTCTGCGTTGTGATGCTTGCGAAGGCTGCATTGAGCTTGCTAGATGTATCCCCATCTGGAGGTACCGCTTATTACTAGAGCAAGTGGGTGGCTTAATACCTGGGCCACCTCCAGACTGTCAGTATGGTATTTTGCAGGAAGGATTCAAGCACATGCCATAACTTTTGTTGTTGCTTAGTCGTTTAGTCATGTCCGACTCTTTCTGACCCCATGGACCAGAGCACGCCAGGCACTCCTGTCTTCCACTGCCTCCCGCAGTTTGGTCAAACTCATGTTGGTAGCTTCGAGAACAGTGTCCAACCATCTCGTCCTCTGTCGTCCCCTTCTCCTTGTGCCCTCCATCTTTCCCAACATCAGGGTCTTTTCCAGGGACTCTTCTCTTCTCATGAGGTGGCCAAAGTATTGGAGCCTCAGCTTCAGGATCTGTCCTTCCAGTGAGCACTCAGGGCTGATTTCCTTCAGAATGGATAGGTTTGATCTTCTTGCAGTCCATGGGACTCTCAAGAGTCTCCTCCAGCACCATAATTCAAAAGCATCAATTCTTCGCTGATCAGCCTTCTTTATCAGCCATAACTTTGCATTTAAAGTGGAACAAAGTGCTCTATTGCCCTGGAGCATCTTTTTATTTTTAATGGACATTTGTGGTTAGGAAAGTGATACAAAAATGCACTGAGAAGCATGTGATGAACAAAGGATTAATTGGGAAGATGTGCAAATACCACACAAGCAAATCATGATAAACGCTCCTGTCATGATCCAATCCGTAGGCCAACCGTTTCCCACTCCTGCTTGGTCATGTTCACTTATGCAATATGAAGTGCAGTCAAAGTTTTCTGGACTGAGCTGTGATGGTTGTTTTGGTGACTGGGCAATCCTGTATGTTGGGTAGAGGGCTATTTTGGTCCCATTGACCTCTGCGATTTCCGTGAATTTTAACAATCTATTGGTGTAAAGCACAACAAAGATAATTACAAAATTGTATTATTTGCGGACGATATCCTTTTATTTATTACAAAACCAGAAGATACAATTCCAAAAATTATGGAGAAAATAAAAACCTTTGGCAGAATATTGGGATATTCCATAAATTGGACAAAATCAGAGATTTTACCAACAGGGCCAAGGGCTACATTGTATAGAAATCATCAATTTCGGGTGTGCAAAGACTTTATTAAATACTTGGGTATAATGATTTCATCAGATATAGACCAAATTGTAAAATTAAATTTGAATCAAATTATAAATGATATTTCTTTTGATATTGAAAGGTGGGGACCTCTAAACCTGTGCCTGTGGGGTACAAAGTCACCAAAAATATCACTACATAAAATGCAACTTCCAACTAGGAAGGTGGCTTTGGGCTCCCAAATCTGGAATCATATCACCAGGCCTACCTGCTGAGTAAGACTAATTATTGGAAAACGAGCAGGAATCCCAATTGGGCTACTCTTGAATATAGTTTCTTTGAACCTCTTGTAGGGTGGACTAAACTCGGCTCCATTTTTATGAAATATGCTATTATCCTGGAGACTATTAAAGCATCTATAAAAACTTGCATGAATATAATTCATAAATAATAATATATAAATAATAATTCATATTTATTTATTCATAAATAAATATGAATATAAATAATAAGGATGACCCCATCAGCATGAGAAATTAACAATATGGGCCAACCCAAAATTAAAAATTGGAAATCGAGTAATAATTTGGCAAAATTGGATGAAAAAATGTATTTTGACATTGAATCAATTAATTGATGAAAATTTGCGGAATATAAGACTTTGCAAGTAAAGTACGGATTAACCAGTGAAACACAATGGCAATACATCCAATTGAAAAATATGTTGGAAAGGCAGTTTGGCCCTGACGCTATAGCAGGATCGAAAACACCCAAGCTGCTACAAGATTTAATCTCTGCAACAAAAACAAAAAACTCTACATTTGCACTATATAAAACCCTACTCAACAGGAAGAAATACAATTTAGAATATGATAGACAAAAATGGAGTGAAGAGTTAGGGGTACAGATAACAAATGATATATGGGAGTCAAGTATAAAATCAACAGAAATAGCCTCTATGGATCTAAGACTAAGACTTATTCAACAGAAAATAATATTCAGAGTCTACTGGACTCCAGCAAAACTATACCAGAAGAAAATAACAAGTGCAGACAATTGCTGGAGATGTGGGAGTAAAAATGCAAACTTAATACATATGTTGATTAACTGCCCGATGATAAGATCATTTTGGTGCAAGGTGAGGATATTTATAGCAAGAGTAATAAAAAGAAATTGTTATTTAGGGGAACTGAATTTAATTCTAAATTATATTCCGGAAACGTGGGAAATTTCAAGGGGTCAAAAAAAATGGATGTACTGTGCTATATTAGAAGAAGAAAAAACTTGTTTTGATGAATTGGTGGAATACATAACTTTGGTGGGATCAGGCCTGACATTTTAACAATGGAGAGGGAAGGAAGACCTCTGGGTAGAAAGGGCTCCAGCTCCCACCAAGGAAGTCTGAATCCTGGCACCTATGATTGCAGGTAGAGCAGACTTTTCCATTCCTACATCTCAAGGTGGGAAATGCAGAATTTGCCCTAGAATGGTGGCATTGTTTTAGCTGCACATCACTATTTGCTCAAACTTTAGGAGACGTCCATATGATACTGTGCCTAAGTATCTAACAGTTATCTTTTGTCTTTGTTTTTCTCCAGTGTGCCTTCAATTGCCAGCCTTGCCTGTACCAAAGCCAAAATACCATCCCAGGCACATTATGGCTCCTTTCCTGTATGGCTGCTGTGTAGGGTATCCTGTGTGCAAATAGGTGACTTTGTCTTGGCTCTTGTTGGCTATATTATGTGCATCTGTTCCACAGCCAATATTGAGTGGAGAGTGTGGCAGGTTGACAACATCATGGGCTGCAACAACCCTGGCATTGTAGGTATTGGAATCTGGGGCGTCTGTTCTGTGCACAGAATTATTATTTTAAAAAATAAGCATTATATGCACAGCATTAAATGATGAGGAGTCCCTACCCTCTGAAATAATCATTGTCCAGGACTTTATGCCATTAGCCTCCATTACTAATGCGGTGACCGTTTTTGTATGGCCTTTGCACTCTATAACATCTTCAAGCCTGGAAAACACAATGATTTAATCTTTACCTTCTTTTCCATTGGAGCCATCATGGACTTAGCAACAGGAACATTTGTACTTATTTCCATTTCTTGAAATCTGTATTCTATACTGGCAAACAAAGGAATGAAGCTTCCTGAAGTTTTAGGAGAGCCTTTCATCCCAAAGGACCATCATGTTGGAATTTCTATTTATGGTGGGGTTTATTGCTGCAGCTTCACAGCTCTTAAGTTGAACCAGGACACAGATACTATGTTAATGTTATTGGGCAAAATTTTGGCCACAACTTTATTGATTACAGAATGTTAGTGGTATTGGCTTAGGCATTGAATGGACCCGACTATATCTGATTCCTGCCCATTGCGCAGGGTGTCCTGTAAGGGTAAACCACCAGAAGGGGGAGTCCCGTTGATGCAGACCAACTTGAGCTCCCCCAGGGGTTCCCAACGGGGTCATGTCATGGCCCTAGCCTTGCCCCCGGCTTCGAACAAGATCCACACCCCCAGATTCCTTTAACGGAATACGCTTAAGCTTGGAGGGGCAGGTGATGGCCACACCTCCCCTCCCCCATCACAAGGTCAAACAATGCCTAACCACAAACCCTTTAAAAAGTTGTGATGATTGCTACGAGGTAGGCGAAAACCAAATGGCCCATGCCAGTTTTGCCATGTGGAAAAATTCCTACCAGGCCCCTCAACGGCAGGCAACCAAGGTCCATAGCAAGGCCAATGAAGAAAACCTTCAAAATAGGGAGGGAGGGCTGGAGATTGAGGAAGCGAGCCAAGAGGAAGCCCTCCAGCTCGCGCTTCCATTTAAATGGGTCCCAGCGGATTGGCTGGCTGGTCACTGATGCAGCCAGAATCCCCCGGGCGAAGCGGAACTTCGACCCCCACACCTGGAGGAGAGTGGGTGGCCGCGCAGTCCACTGCAATTCCTCCACATGGTGAAGTGGAGCGGACTTCTAGGTGACAAATACTTTTGGGAAATCAGTGAAATAGACACTTCGAAGGAAAAATTTGTTCACCCACCCTGGGAATTGTAGTTCTGGGAAGGGAGCAGGGCTCTCCTACCAATTCTCAGCACCCTTAGCAAACTACAGTTCCCAGGATTCCTTGGGGAAGTCATACCTGTTTAAAGTGGTATGATACTGCTTTACATGTATAATGCAGATGTGGTCTTAGTGCTTGTAAGGGTGCTGTCTAGTGTTCTGTGCACCTCACTCAATAAACATTTTCCCAACATGCGCGCGCACACACCCACACACCTTCTTTTTTATATCATTCCTAATATATGTAACAAATCAGGAGGGAGGGAGAAGACAGCAGTGCTGGAGCCTTCTGTGACGAGGGTGTGAAAGACAGGGCCATGGCGGAATAATCTGATGTCACACTCACATGTTTGCAGCAAGTTCGGTCATCTAATACATCATTACTCAGTGTCCAAAATTGCTTTCCTTTGGAACCCCTTTTTTCATGTGACCTCCCCTTTGACTCATACTGTTACTCATTTTCAACAAGCTTTCAATGTTTGTCAATACAAAAGATATTCCCCCGTGGGTAAGAAATGGAGTTTTTACATTACAAGCAGGAAAAGATATATGCCAGGGTGTGTGTGTGTGTGTTGTGTTAGGTGTGACATCGTTGTTGTTGTGTATGGGGAAGACTCCATTCGAATAGCAGATGGCCTACAAAGAGTAAAGACCATCAGATAGGAGCTGTTGCTGGAACCAGGATGAATTTGGCCTGACTTAGCAAGGGAGATCCTGGTGCTGAAGGGGCTTCTTGGTGCTGTTGGATCAGGGAACTAAATCTTTGGGCACCTGTATAGCACTGCTCATTTACATGCAAGGCATCCAATGCAGTCTCCCACGCCCATTTGCCTGGCAAAGTGTGGAAGAGGGGGTGCTTTTCATCTTGTGCTAACAGGAATGTGCATCTTCCTTGGTGCTCTGAATGACTGCATGGGAGCATGAAAGGTGGACTTATACAGAATCCGACCATTGGTCCGTAACTCAACACTGTCAGCTTCTACACTGAATGGCATTGGCTCTCCAGTCTTTTCCAGCCCTACCCGAAATTAAATAGCGGGGGTTTAACTTGGGACCTTCAGCATGCAAAACACTTGCTTTGCTGTCCAGTGACCATCCTTCCTCAGCCATAAGGGATGTAGAAAACTGCTTTATGTACTAAATCAGCTCAATGATCCATCAACAATTTCTGAAGACAAGATTCAGTAGTAGATTACCTGCTTTGCATTCAGAAGATCCCAGGTTCAGTCCCTGGTATCTCCAGCTAAGGTTGGGAATGGCAAGATGCTGCCAGTCAGTGTAAACAATGCTGAGCTGGATGGACCAATGATCTGACTCTGTATTAGGCAGCTTTCTATGTTCCTACAAAAAGGTTGGCAACTCTGGGAGGGGGGGGCGCCAGAGGGATCTTTGCACCACGGCGCCGGATATACTTAAGACAGCCCTGAATGGAACTTACTTCCTAGTAGACATGACCAAAAACATCCCATCACATCAATAATCAGCAAAAGGATGGCAAAACTCCCCCGCTGAAGTGGAATATTCCATCCCTGTTGGGGTTTGGGAGTCATACTTCCAATCCTTATACACAATTAACCAACACCCACAGGTCCAGTCTCTACCTTTGAGTGATGTCAGTGCTGAGTGGCTCCCAGTGTCAACTGAAGAAGCCCTCAGGCTTATTCAGTCCCTCAAACCTCCTAAAGCTCCTGGTGCAGACAATATTTCCCCTGAACTTCTTAAGGCTAGTGTTGAATGTGGGCCCCAGTGCTTGCTGCCCTGTTCACCAGCATAGATCAATCAGCTACCATCCCAGAGGATTGGGGACTAGCAATCATCAATCCATTATACAAGAAAGGGAGTAAATCTGACCCTGCTAATTACAGACCTATTAGTTTCCAAGCATTATTAGTAAACTCTATGCTGCCCGCTTTCGTAACAAACTTGAGGACTGGATGGAGCGAGAACATGTCCTTACAGAAGCACAAGCATCCATATCAACAAAGATTTCTTTAATTAAATATTCCCCCCCCAAAGCAATTAATATCAGCAACGTTGCACCTGTTTCCTTATTTCTAAATGAGGAAAGGTTTTATTCCCCACGCTTTGAATCTTAAGATTGCCATCTCTTAGGGACAGAGGCTGTTAAACATGCAGAAATCTCCATTTGAAACTTTCCCCCTCTCTTTTGCACTTGGCTCATTTTGTCCTGTAACGAAAGTCTAACAGCAGAGGATTGGTCATGTGGGCGCAGGGGGCTCTGCCCCACCCAGCGCAGTCTGCCCTCAGCCAGCCCCCGCCTGCCTGGCTTCTTTCTTATTACCAGAACCAGGAGTGGAGGGTCACCTTCCTCAGTCTCAGCCTTGACCTTAGAGAACCCAGCAGGGAGAAGGGCAGGTTCTGCCTCTCAATGGCTCTGCCTCTCTCTTATTGATGGTCTCCCTGCCTTTCGTGCCACCAGCCCAGCTGTCACTGCCTAGGGAGTCTCAGTCCATTTTAAACAAAGCGTGTTCTCCTTCATGGAGAGCATGTGTTGCAGTGGGGTCCAACAAGACACCCCCACTAGGTTACTGGGTGGAACCATTTGGATGGCCATGTCTGTAATTGGGCCAAGTTGGGGAGATTTTGATGTTATCATTTAGAGGGTTGGCCCGAAGGTTATATATCCTTGGCATGCAGCTTTTTCAGCCTCTTTTGCTGTGTGCATCGGATCGCCTGCCCACCCTCCCTAATTTAGGGCTGTTGCGCTTGACCTTGCTATGCCTGTCATGGGGTCGTCTGCTTTTGGGGCAGGGGCCTGGTAGGAATTTTGTCCATTTGGCTGATTGGCTGGTGCTATTTGTTTTTTGCCTACTGTGTAGCAAATCGTCACAACTTGTAAGGCTGCGGTTAGGCATTGGTTAAAAATTGGTTGGTGGAGGGGTAAGGGTTGGCTGTTCCTGCCCCTCCAAGGCTGCTGCTGCAAGGTTATTCCAGTAAAGGAATCCAGGGGCTCATCATGCTTTTGTCCGAATCCCTGGCAAGGGGCTTGGGCCGCGCAAGCCCCTGGGAGCATGCGGGGAGGGGTGACGGTATGGTGCCTAGCCCCATTGTCTCCCCAATATTGTTTTCCCTTACTGGCTTTCACTGGAATCCGGAAGTCAGTTCTGTCCTGGGGTTGGGAACAGATAGTCGTAACCAATGCCTAAGCAACCGCTCACATTATGTATTTTAATAAAGTTGTGGCCAAAATTATGCCAAAAACCTTAAACAAAAATTCTGAGTGAATTGTGATTTATTTAGGGGGGTGGCTTGGGGACCTCAACACACAACAGCATCCTGTTTGAAGGTACCATTCAGCAGAAGTGAGCAAAGGTGCTGCATGGTGGCCCAGGGTGCTTGCCTACTTGCTAGGGTGGCCACGTGTTCTGCATCTAAGAGGACAGAGAAGGCCTCTGTTTTTTTGAAAAAGAAATCCATAAGGGGAGGGCAGGGGTCTTGATGTCCCCCATCAACAGTACCTGGATGACAGACTGAGGACACTGGGTCACAGTCTTCGCCACTCTGCTGAGATGTATTTGTTTGCAAATTATAGTAATTATTTTTAAATATGCACACACATACAAATTAGCATATACATGTTTCGTGAAAATTCCTTCGTTCCTTTTTTGTGAGGTGAAGGTGACTGCTCTGTTTCTTGCAGAATATAGGATGTCACCCACCTGGGGTGAAAAAGGAGTGCTATTTCCACTGAACCCAAGAAAGGAAAGAAGCTATGCATATTTTATAAACATTAAAAAAACAAAACCCTGACAATGTGCTCTCATTCATGCATAAGGAATACAGGAATCTGTTTGGTTACCAAGTCAAACAGTTTGCCTGCCTAACCCGATATTGTCAGCACTGACTGGTGATGCCCCCATCACCCAGGGTCCCAAGCGGAGGGTCTTTTCCCTTAACCCGGTCCTTTTGAGACCAGAGATGCTGGAAACTAGACCTGGGGCCTTCTACATGCCTAGCACCTTTCTCGAACTCCCCCCTCTGGGTGAATCATATGTGCTTGAAAGCACACAACCGGCCTCTCAAAGCACAAAGGATGTTGCATCAAAAAACTAAATAATCTCCTTTCCTCTCACCACAGATAATTCCCTGCCAAACGTTTGAGGGAGCAAGTGCGCTTGGCTGCGCAGAGGAGGATAAAAGGTTTTTAACAAGCAGATAAGAAAGCAGCCATTCTATCTGCCAGTTGCACAAGCACATCGCAGGAGAGGCCCATGGCGGATGGAGTTTCTTACACTATCAGCTCCTTAACTGCGAAAGCTGCAACGCTGGATTCAGCCTTCTGGAAGAGAACAAAAAGAATGTACAGTCATCACAAAATGCCCCCACATTGTCCAGTTGTGGAAAGATGCAAGCTTGGATCTTTCCCTGATAAGGACAATTCCTTCCCTTCCCTTATATTTGCCTATGTGGGGATGCCTTAATAAAATTGCACAACTGTGGATTGCTAAAGCTGTCCTCCTTCAGAACAGAGTTCCCTCCTTAGTGCCTCTACACTGGGCCAGGGGGCACATCTAGAACTGAGAAAGCACCATGGGTGCCAGTCACAAAATGGCCCCGGTAGGTGTGTGGCATCACACAAAATGGCTGCCTAACAGCTAAACATCTAACACAGCAAATCTGGCGAGAAACATGATTAAAGGTAAAATTACCAAACATCTGGAAGAACAAAACTTCCTGTAGAAAAACCATCAAGGCTAATGACTTGGGGCCCAAGTATTTGAAGGAGCGCTTTAAATGTATGGTGCAAATGGGGACAAAGTCAGAAGGGCCTTCTCTGTTGCCCAAACAACCTTCAAATCCAGCAAATCAGCACAAAGGAAAGTTTGAGATTTCCCAATAGGCCTGGTCAGGGTAATTTGTCTTGACTGAGGAGGCAGCCAAGGCTGAGGTGCCTCAGAAAAGCTGGATGGCAGGAAACTTCTTTTTGCATCCTCTCCCCTGCCCCCACCCCCAACTCATCATAGCAGAGCCGATCACTAAGGGATAACAGACCTGGGAAGTATGTTAGGGACATCGCTTTTTAAGATGTATCTGCCTGGGGCTTGCCAACACCGCCTTCCCTCCAAACCCTTGGCCAACCAACCTCCCCCCTACCTAGGGCTGCCATACATCTGGGGAAACCCGTACAGGTCCTCTTTTGGGGGGCCAACATGCCCATTTGGGGGTTGGGCTTGGGCAGCTCAGGTGACTCTGCATGCCACGGCTGCTGCCAGCCCGTTTTATCCTCCCTGCAACCTCATGAGGTGGGCTACACTGAATGATAATCATTGGCCCAGTGAGTTTCATGGTTGAATGGAGGCCACAGCAACACTACAAATCTGTTACTGGTGTTGACAGCTGTTAGGAGATCCTTATTCAGTGGTACCTTGGTTTACAAACTTAATCCATTCCAGAAGTCCGTTCTTAAACCAAAACCGTTCTTAAACTGAGGCACGCTTTCCCTATTGAGGCCTCCCGCCACCGCTGCCCTTCCACCATTCTTAGACCGAAGTAAAGTTCACAAAACGGGACACTACTTCTACTTTTGCGGAGTTCGTAAACCGAATAGTTCATAAACAGGGCTGTTCTTAAACCGAGGTACTACTGTAATGTGTCAATAGGGATTGATAAATCTGTCAGTTCTTTCCATTTTTTTATTTTTCCAATCTTAACTTCAGCTGTCCTATCTGTATCAATCTGCATATTTTAATTTTAAAAATCCTCCTGAAAATTCATTGGCACCTTAGTGTGCAGTTCTCCTAAAATATACATTTTTGTATAGTTTTGAGTAATATACACATTTTAGTGAACCATTTTCCCCAATACAATGCATTTTGGTATGTTATTTCCATGACTGTATGCACACATCTTCCTAGTAAAGGTTTATTATACATTGTTTGCTTGGAGAACTGCATTTCGAGAAGTGCAGATTTCATCATTGCGTTTCTGCTTTGCATAATGGTTCAAAAGGTAGATCAGTTAGGCATTATAATGCCAGCAAAATCAAATTCCTCCACTATCCCTAGATATTACAAATAAATGTATGGCTGCTGTGGCTAAAAGTTTCCAAGCACTTTACTTCCAAAAAAGCTGGGCCCTCGCGGCTGTAAATCTCAGCCTAGTGGACAGTTTGGCCTTGGCTGCTGAACTGACCGTCATCAGGAAGAACTTGACGCAAAAATCGGGAAATCCATAACAACAACAGCAAACCACATGAGGCATCACTCTTGTCTGTGCAAACAGCAATGCTGCCAGTTTTACCTCCAAGGCTCTGTGCCGCATCGCAGCCATTTTTTCCTACAAGTTAATCTATCACAGCCTCCTTACGACAGACTTCCGGGTGTCTTTTGAAGATCTCCTTATGCCAGCAGACCTATCCATTTATAGAAACTTCCTTGATTAGCCAGTCATTCATTCATTTACAATTACTATGTATGACTCCCCCATCACCCTAAGGTCGAGAGGCAGGTTGCAACAATCAAAACACAGCGCAGAAACGAAGATTGATGGATGACAACTGAAAACTAAATAAGAAATGATGCAGCTATGGGCGCGGGAAGATCGACATATCTTTGCAACAGGAGCGGGAAACCATATTTTAGGAAATTATATTAAAGTAATTTGGTTGGATTTGTAATAATTTGGAAAATTAATAAAAATAATTGGCAAAAAACCCCACAATCGAAACACAGCATTAATGTGAAAACAGAATACTATACAATATAAAAAACCAGTTTCAAACAACTAAAAATTGCAGAAAATGGAGAGTTCCAAAACAACACGCCTCAAGTGTCAAAAGCCAGGGCATAGGGACACTTCTTCAGCACTCCGGGAAAGCTGTATCATGACAGTGCCAGACGTGCCTCTGTGGGGAGGGAGTGCCATAACTTAGGGGCTGCCACAGAATATGCCCTCTCCTGGCCCTCTATGCCCCTGAGCCTTTGAGGATGAAGGAACAACCAAGAGGGCCTCCTCTCTGATTTTGGCACTTGAGAGGGTCTGTAGAGAAGGAGGCAGTCTGTGGATATTTGGGGATCTGAGTTGTTTAGGGCTTTAAATTTATTTATTTAGTTTGGTACCCAGAACCCCGAGGACACGGGTGGCACTGTGGTCTAAACCACTGAGCCTAGGGCTTGCCAATTGGAAGGTTGGCGGTTCAAATCCCCGCGATGGGGTGAGCTCCCTGCTCCTGCCAACCTAGCAGTTCGAAAGCACCTCAAAGTGAAAGTAGATAAATAGGTACCGCTCAGGCGGGAAGGTAAACAGTGTTTCCATGCGCTGCTCTGGTTCGCCAGAAGTGGCTTAGTCATGCTGGCCACATGACCCAGAAGCTGTACGCCGGCTCCCTCGGCCAATAAAGCAAGATGAGTACCACAACCCCAGAGTTGTTCGTGACTGGACCTAATGGTCAGGGGTCCCTTTACCTTTACCTAATGATTTTGGACCCGGAGCAACCACCCGTGGCCCCCCTTTATGCCACTGGAAACAGCAGGATTCAAGGTTGGGTGTGGAATTCAGTTATTCTCCTTATTGCAAGCTTCCAGTCATCATAGATGCAAAGATATGCCTGGAAATGTGTGGGTGATGCCTCCTGGAATCCCAGTCTAGAGAATGAGCAGAGATTCAAAAGATCACAGCTTCAGTGAGCAAGGAGAGAAGGCGTGAATAAGTTGCCTACCTGACTCAGCACACAGAACTCCGCTTTCATTGGTGCATTGTTTTATTTATTTCTTTTCAGTGCAGATTACACACAGCCCTGGGAATAAGTAACAAGGAGAACCCCCCTCCCCAATAACCCTACTGTATATATTGTTCTGTAAAGAAATTTTAAAATCAGGAAAGAAAAAAGCCCAGTTCATTGATGTAATTTCCTTTCTCACCCCTTCCCTCCCCACCCAACTGGGATAAAGTGATACCCACCCTTCACTTAGAGAAGCTGAATCTTCCCCCACCCCCAACATTCCCCCATTAAAAAGAGAAAAAAAAAACATCCCTGCAACATCTGGGTAACATGACCACATGGCTTGGCTTGCAGCTTTTAAAGCTTAAAAATGTACACCTAGGCATTCAACATACAAATATTTACAACTGTACAAAATAAAAAGCCAAAATGTAAACCAAAATGCACCAGAATCAGAAATAAACAGTGAAAAAGGAAAATAATAATAAAAAAATAATATATCCTGCAACAACCAACCCTAAATACATGGATGCAAAAGGAAAGAGTGATGGAAATATAAGGTGGGGGGGGATGTCAATGTCCTTTTGTGGAGATCTGTCTGGGGTGCAGAGAATCACCAGACCCACAAGAATTCCTTTTGGGGAGAGAGGAGATCTCATCCACACCACGCAATTAAAGCTCTCCTGTTCCACTTCCAAGTGTCGTGGTTTCCCCCAGAAATCCCAGGAAGGGTTATGGGTGCTGATGACCTCACAGACCTACAATTCATAGCAGCCTTATCAACCTGCAGTTCGCAGGATTCTCCCATGATTTTTAAAGTGTGCTTTAAATGAGAGGTGCGGGTGTCACTCAAGGTTCTTCGTTTGACATGTATGGACATCACACGGTGGACCAGGATGGCTGGAGGAATGCAGGGCTGCCTCCCCATAAGCTCCTGTTTGCGTTCTTTTGGAACATCTTCTTGTTCTCTGAAGCCGGGGGTACCCACAGAGACCCACAATTTCCATTTTGGCAATTTAGAAAAGGCATTTTTGGGGGGGGATGATAATCCCAACTGAAGTCTCTCTCTCATATATACAACCCACCCACCCACCCACCCAACTCAAATCTGGCAGTGATTGGCAGAGAGGCGTAGAGGAAGTCTGGAAAGTTGCCCATTGGTTGGAATACTCTAAAATACATATCCTCACGTTTTTATAGACACTGTATGGACTTCTATGCCCAACTTCTGACACACACTGAAAGATGCATTGTTGTTCGGTTGAGGATGGCATCCAACAGGTTTCCTAAACTATCCAGGCCTTGTCTCAGCCCAAGTGTGTGTGTAGAGGAATTGAAAGAGAAAGGAACTCAAAACACCCTAAAGCATCTACCTGCAAACACCTCTAACACTTTTTTAAATCCTTAAAGCACCCTATCATAATCCCAAATCAGAGCTTCCCTTTTCTGTTATGTCAATCCACATTGTTCCCAGCTTTATTTCAGCCTAGAACCAGGGGGTGACATTTCCGGACCGATGCAAGGATCACAGGTGTGCATAGTGCTGAAGCTGCAAGATAAAAGCCACAGGCTTATTCCTCCTAGCTTCAACAAAGGGTGATTTACCTGCGTTTAGGGCAAAAAATAAATAAAAATCCTTCCAGTAGCACCTTCGAGACCAACTAAGTTTGTTATTGGTATGAGCTTTCGTGTGCATGCACACTTCTTCAGATACACTGAAACAGAAGTGACCAACACGGCTACCTACCTGTAACTAGAACTATGGAAGACACCACATTGAAATTGAAATACTTTATTGTCACTTGTACAACTTGTATACAGTGAGAACACAGGAGCACTCCCACTCAGCTCTCTTGAGCCGCATGAAATGGAAGTCCATCAACCTCACCAAGAAACTTGCACAGGTACAGACTGATATCTTCTTTCTGACTAAATGCAAGAACCTGGACATTATATCTAAGGGTCATAGAATTAAGAACCCTCTACAATCCACTTATCCTACTGGATATGCAAGGAAACTATGCCACACTTTCTCCACAGGCTTACCACACCTATCAGCCATTCCCACCACCCTTCTGAGTAATATCCCTCCCTACCCTCTCACTATATATAAGGGTCTGGTGACTTCTGTTTCAGTGTATCTGAAGAAGTGTGCATGCACACGAAAGCTCACACCAATAACAAACTTAGTTGGTCTCTAAGGTGCTACTGGTAGAAGTTTGTTGTTGTTTCGACTATGGCAGACCAACACAGCTACCTACCTGAGTTTAGGGCAGTTATGCGACAATCTGGGAATGTGGGGTGTGCATCTGGACCCTCTTGCCACAACTCCTGCGTTCATGCATGCAAACTTTCACCCTGTGGTGAGTCTGTGTTGGAACCAAAAAGTTGGAAATGACTTCAAGGTCCCCTTGTCCAACCCTTCCAATTGCTACGTCATCCCTGGTGGACAGCCGTCCAGCAGGTGCATCGCAGATCAAACTGCTTTTTAAACTGCAGGAGCTACATCAGGTGTAGGGAACCTCTGCCCCCACCCGATGCTGCTGAACTACAACTCCCATCAGTCCTGGCAAGTATGACCAACAATGATGGGAGTTGTAGTTCAGCAGCATTGGGTGGGGGCAGAGGTTCCCCACACCTGCTATAAACTGACTCGTTTGAGAGCAAGCTACGAAACAGGGGTGGCCAGTCAGCTGGCTTAATGCAAATTTGCTTAATGCAAATTTTTCTGCCCCATACCCAGAAGACTGCACTGATTTTGGCAGGGGCAGCAAAAAAGGGGGGTGGGACTAGAGCAGAGAACATTCTAGTGGGGATGCAAACAGCCCCCTCCTTTGATAAGTCAGGAGAGGGCAATAACCTGAATGCATCCTCATTGGGGAACTAGCCAAAAGAAAGGGAGACATCCTTACTTAAGAGAGGAAGCCTGATTTCAAGGCACCCGAACTTGCACATTTTAATAACCACACAAGGTCCAAGTCTGTTGCTCTACCTCCAAGGGAGACCTGCTGCAACAACAAAAATCCCTCCATGACGTACGGCTGCCAAAAGCACAGAACTGGCCCAGGCAATCATCTTTAGGAGGGGGAAGTTTTGCTTGCAGGGGGTGTCATAGCACCCCATTGCCTCTGTATTTCCAGCACCAAAAAACCCCACAGGTGCCAGGGACTTTAAGATGCAAACTCTGTGTTGGGGTTTGCCATGGTGTGAGGTTTCAGTGCATGTGTGATCTTTGCTTTTCTTATTTAAATTAAAAAATTGAAAAGCTCACAGTCTCTGCAGCACCCCAGCTTCCCCCCCCCCACCCTCAGATAGTGATTCTGCCCCCCCTTTTGCAGCAGGGAGATAGTCACTCTGAAAAACCAGAGCGCAGCTCCTGTGCCCAAGGCTAACTGCCGAGGAGCTGGCACTTCTCCCTGGCACCTCACTCGGAAAGTCCTTCCTGCCCCAAGGCCAGATCTGTTGCTAAGCGAGTGGGGTGAAACAGAGCTCCACACTTTGCGCAGCAGGTTGCAAAACAGCAAAATGATAAGATAAAGAGGAGAAATTCTGGGTTTATCTGGGTCTAAATAGATCTATCTCCCCTCAGCCTTCGCAAAAATCAGTGGCCTCAAGCACAACGCACTGGATCTGGTCCCCTTGCAAGTTGTTTTGGAAAGCAAAGGCTCTGCAGTGGCATTCAGTGTCAGAATGCCACCAAGAACAGACCCATTAAAAATAACAGATATGCTTAACTTTGGTCTACTCATTGCAATGGATCTGGTCCACTAATTGGTCTACTAATTGCAAAGTCAGTGCTTTTTTTCTGGGGGGGATGCAGGGGTAGACATACGCCTAAACATTTGAATCTAAGTTTGGCCTCACTGAGGGACGGCATTTCAATACAAGTAGGAAAATGAGAGTACCCCTAAACATTTTTTTTTAGAAAAAAAGCACTGGTTAAAGTTATTTGGATACAGTGCTCTAGCTTTTTTTGTGTGGTGGAGACACCCCAGCTTTTACCTCTAATAGAATCCATGGACTCTGTTAGCCCCTGGACTGAACTTTTGTGGCCTCTTTCTCTCTATGGGCCCAACTTTGCCCCCCACAAAGGGAAAGCAAGCAAGGTGTGTGTGGAAGTTTCGATTCCTTGCTTGGCTCACTGCTTGCTCACTTGGAGAGCAGGTCAGGTGGGGCACCTACATATCACACAGTTGTTTGCCCTCTTCTGAACACTTCCTCGCTCGCTGATGTGCTAGCTTACTACATGCAGGGGTGGGAGAGAAGAGAAACTGTGATCAGGTCAGTTGCACAACGTAAATCAGTTCCCAGGCCCATTTTAAACCTATAACAGAACAAGCTGGTGGAATCCTGAGGTGGTCAAATAGACTGTGCTGCTTCAGATGACATTGACTTATGTCCCCCTGTGGTGAAACACCCCCCCCAACCCTTCATGCAAGTAGAAAAGAAGCACATCTGAGACAAAGGTTCCTCTTCCTGCTGTGCTAATTTTCTATTTGCGGGGGGTGGGGGTGCGGTATGTTTAATTAAATGTAGCACAGCATTCAAGAATATTATCAACCACCTGTCATTTCCTCCTCACCTCATCCTGCTACATGTTTAGAGTAGGCTTTTCTTCAGGGGAAACCCAGACAGGACTGGGCTGTAAAACACACACAAACACAATCACACTCAGAAGAGAACCTGCAATCAGTTAATTCATTGGCATTCAGATGTTGGGCTGAGACCTGAATCCAGGTGTGTTACCAAGCAGTATCACAACCTTGTTTTGACAGGAGAAGGAGAAATGGGAGACAGTGAGAGAGACAAGAATAATAGAGAGGAGAAGGAAATCAGTGGAGCAGATTCTGTAAGGAAAAATGAAAAGGGAGTCCTTTCGTGTTGCAGGTTGGGGTTAAAAGTGAGGTCTGGAAATGTTGACGGCCTGTTACGTTATCTGGCCTGATGTACTGTCCACAGCTACTCTCAGCATGGTCTACCTCCACCAGTTTTAATGCTGATCCTTTGTTAATGCATTGATGCCTCGAAACGGGACCTGAGAGTGCTCTTCATGCCTCTTTGTCCCCCGCTGTCCTTTGGCACACAGCCCCATGCTCTAGAGTTGTCTTGAGAGGGCGGGATTCCTGAAAAACGCTCCATAAACGAAAACAAACCTGTTGTTTGACACACACACCTTTGTGTGTGTCTCCATTTGGCATTCTGAGTTTCCAGCTCCACAAACAAAGGCCAGTGGAACAGCAAGAAGTCTTCAGCTTTGACCAGATGACGTTCCTCTTCTCTCTCACTCTTTCTGTCTCTCTCTCTCTTCCCATTTTTGGGCTTCACAATCTCCAAGGAACAGAAAACCCCTCCCAGGCACACCTGTGGTCTCGTAATGAGTTGTGGTAGGAGCTGAGATGGAGAGAATGGAGCATGGGACAGGGGTGGGTTCTCTAGGCAATCAGAGGGTGGAGGGCAAAGGGGGAAGACCCTGGTGGGCAGCAGCCTGGTTTCGGGGTAACCGAGTCATCCTTGGGGATCCCCAAGGGCGTGTCAGTCCGTGTCAGCACCAGGAGGCGTCGAAGGCTTGTTGCTGCTGCTCTGCCCATCCTGCTGGTCAGAAGGCTGTGTTGCCCCACCTCCTAGCCAGTAGTAGAGTCCAGCGCTACGCGGGGACGCCCCGGTGTCAGCGCTGTGCTGAAGGCAACCCTGAGAAGGCACAGGACAAGTGGTGGCTCCAGAGGCCCTCTGGGTCAGGAGGGAGCCTGTGCTGTGGGCCGGGCTGGCGAGGGAGCCGCTGACAGGTTGGAGTTTGCGTTGGCGCTGATGGTGAAGTCACTTGGCTGCGGGGAAGGAAGCAGAGACAAGAGGCAAGCTTTAGGGAGAGCCCGTGTTTTTTTCTAGGGGGACGCAGGCATACGCATACCCCTAAACATTTTGTGAATCTAATGGGAGAAGAAACTATTTTTTTATTTTTGTTTAAAGTTTCTTCTCTAGCACGGTGAATTGTCAGTTCTGTTGCTACCCCCGATGGTGGCCCCATTTCCTGTCACGTGTTTCCTGAATCTCAGACAGAATGAAGAAGAAGAAGAAGAGTTTGGATTTGATATCCCGCTTTATCACTACCCGAAGGAGTCTCAAAGCGGCTAACATTCTCCTTTCCCTTCCTCCCCACAACAAACACTCTGTGAGGTGAGTGAGGTTGAGAGACTTCAGAGAAGTGTGACTAGCCCAAGGTCACCCAGCAGCTGCATGTGGAGGAGTGGAGACGCGAACTGGGTTCACCAGATTACGAGTCTACCACTCTTAACCACTACACCACACCGGCTCTCTGAGAGCACCCCTAAACATTTTTTTAAGAAAAAAAGCACTGGGGAGAGCCATTCAGGTGCACCTGTGCCAACACTGGCAAAGAGCGTCTCAGAATGGACAGGAGTACTGGAGGGGTCTCTGAGGGACGGGGACCCATCCTGCCACTGCCATCTTCACCTTTGCCCACTCGGCTTGCATCCCATATAATGAATACTACTTGCTAGGAATCACAAGCAGGGAAAGTGCTGACTGCTCCACTTGGTTTGCATGCTGTTTCAGGAAGTGCTCATCTGGTAGAGTCCTGCTGAAAATGCAAACCAAATTTCTCCCCCCCCCCCGCCCCATCCCTAGTGGAGAGAGCAAGGGGCCGGAGGGAGCGCAAGAGTGGTGGGCCTTACGTTACGTCGGAAGAGCCTCTGCAAGAGGCTACGCTTGGGCGGGTCGGGGAGCTGCTTCCAGTCCAGGTCGGGGGAGCGGGTGCCGTTTGGTCCAAAGGTGTTTAGATCTTTAAAGCATTCTGTCTCGATCATCTAGAGAGAAGAGGAAGAGGATGCCATTGGTGGTGGAGGTGGTCAGCTGAAGCAGCGACATCTGAAAGTGAGACCGGGCTGGGTGGCACCACACCTCAGGCTTATCTGCCAAGGCTCCCTTGGGTTAGCTTTCCCCAGACAGAGCTGGACACCCCCAACAGTGGGAAACAGCCCCGGCAGCTCTGCAGTAGAGCATCTCCTTTGCAGAAGGTTCCTGGTTAAATTCCTGACACTTCTGTATCCTGATCCCCAAACCAACCTTGTCCAATATATGTCACTGCCTTATCCTGAGCTCCCTTCATGGTCATGAAGCCCAGAGCCATCAGCTGCCTTCTGCAGCACAGGAATCAAGTTCAGAGAGCTTTCTCAGCCCTTTAAAAGGAGCGACTTGTAAAGTAAATGTTTGCCAGATATAGCCCCCATGAACATGCATTTGGGGGGATAGCCAGTGGCTTTGGGAAGGCAGGCAGATGCCTAGCTTTAAAGACAAAGTGACTGGGTGTTTTTATTTCACACCAACAGTCAGTCTTCTCTCTCACCTCTGTCATCGGTGGCTTCGCTTCCCCTCCCACCCCCAGCCCAATTCCTCACCTCGTTCTGCCATGGAATGGAGACGCTGCCAGTGGCAAATTTGGCATAGAAGTCATTGTCGGTTTGGTCTAAGTTGACACCCTTCACAGTGGAAAATTGTTCAATGTCCAGCACGTCTTTGCAGTATACGGCTCGGGGCTGTTGGATAGAAAGATGGAGACTCAACTAAGTTTCCAGTCTCAAGATCTTAAGTATCAAGATGTCAATGGCTTGTGTGACATTAAATGGCTTAAGGTGTCATATCCCATGAGCTGCTGTGATGTCACAGAAGCCTGGTAAGGCAAGGCCAGAGAACCAACTCTTAGGGAAACAGAGACATCTTAGAAATGGAAGCCCGAGGTCTATAAGCAACTTCTGCTAAATTAAACAGTAGGGCTGTCCTTGATGACCAAGAGAGAAAGCAAGGCCCTTGATGATAATCTTAAGGCCTGGGCAGGCGGCCCTTAAGATAACCTCATCAGAGGCCATTTAGGCCTAAATGTGTCAAGGTCAGGAGTGAGAGCAGCATCTGAGCACCTGCTCCCTCTTCCTCGCCGCAAGCTCATTCTTGGCAGAGCAGTTGTATGGAAAGGACTCATGCGTGAACCAGCCATGGCCTACTTTGGCCTGCACTTACATCTGGCACAAAGGAGGGCTTCATGATCCCGGCTTCCAGGCGCTTGAAATTGATAGTCTTGAAGAAAGGGTGCTGCTTCACCTGGGCGGCCTCGTCTCCCTTCCCTCCAAGCCGCTGCTTGGGGTCCTTGGTCAGGAGCTGGGGAGGCAGAAAGGGGCCACCATCAGTGAGTGAAAGCACAAGAGCAGGGAGGGATGTGGTGTGCTGTGAAAGCTAGGCTGCTAAATCACACCTAAGGGCTGTGGGGAGGCCACAGCTCAGTGGCAGAGCATTGGGTTTGCATGCAGAATGTCCTGGGTTCAATCCCAGGCATCTCCAGGTCAGGCTGCAAGAGACTCCTGCCTAAACCCCTGGGGAGCTGCTACCGGTCAGTGTAGACAAACCTGAGCTAGATGGACCAGTAGTCTATGTTTGTAAGGCTGGGTAGGTGCTTGCTTGCTTTGCAAAGGAGCGTTCTCCACCTCTTGAGAAATGCTGTACTCATAAGATCACGGAGGAGAAACTTTCCATGAGCCGTGAAAATGGCCAGGTAGAAGATGTGGCTCTTGCCCTGATGTTGCTGGACTACAACTCCCATCGCCAATGACCAATGGTCACGCTGGCTGGGGCTGATGGGAGCTGAACAATATGAAAGGGCCAGGAGCAGCAAGAAACAGAAAGATGAGTAAGATGGTAAGATGAGTCTTGCTGGATCAGACTGTCTGTTGCAGCATCCTGCTCCTCCTCTAAGGCCTTTATGCTGCTTCTTGGTGCTCCCCACTCCATCTAATCTATTATCCTTTTAAAATGATTGTGTATCTTTCATTGTAAACTACTCTGATCATTTCCACTTGAAGGGCAATACTTAAGTTTATTAAATACACAAATGATGCCTTTTCCCATTTTAGGCAGCTTGTAAAAAAAATTTCTGTTTCAAACAGGCCCTTGCCTATGTTTGGTTTAGGTTTTTTTATTCCCACGATGCCTCCCTATCCTGCCGCTAGCCAGGGAGTTATTGGCAGAGTCTGGCCTCAAACATCCAGATTGGAATGTTGCATCCCAGTAAACATCACTGCTGGGTAAGACAGGGTGGAGGGAGAGGACATCAAACAACAACAAAAATCAGAGTGTTTGTGCACACACTCCTAACAGGGTTCTGCCTTGCTTGAGGCGTGGGGCCAGAGGCTGCCCCAACTGCATTCCAGGATCAGGTTTCTGATGTTTAGGGAGCAAGTGCCTATCTACATGTAGCCAAAATGGCACTCTCCATGGACCAGAGAAAGGGACCAGCAGCGCTGGGGGAGCTCATAGGTTTGCAGACATACCCCCGCCCAAAAAAGAGTATTTAGGGAGCAAAGAAACACATAAGGGGAAGTGGTCAACTCCCCCCGAAATAACCTAGTGAGGAGGACTAACAGGCTGTTGGGTGGGGGCAGAAAAAGAGGAATGTTGCTGAAGACCTGGAGAGAATCATTCCATACAGAAATGTTTTGCTACATCTCCCTCTCCTTTCCTTTAAAGTCCCTATAGAAACAAATGCTTCACACTGTGTGCCCTGAAAACTCCTGCAGGGTTGGGCTCTGGCAAGCATCAGTGGACAAACAGTTCCATAAGAGCAGGGCAAGCTGCATCCCTGCCTCCCACAATCCCTTGCACCCACCCCAGGACATCTACCCTGATTCTACAGAGCTTTGGCACAGCCTCTCACTTTCCCCAGCTCACCGCCTTGCAGATGGCCTTGGCGTCTTCAGAGAACTTGTCCGAGTACTGCTCCTGGTCCTCCTGAACCCGCTTCTCCACTTCCTCCCTCTTCACCCGCTCCTTGCGGGCGCGGAATGGTGACTGGCCCTCGATCATCTCGTAGACGAGGCAGCCGAGCCCCCACCAGTCTGGACTGAAGGAATAGCGCTCATTGTTGATCACCTCTGGAGCTGGAGAGGGGAGAACAGTCAGAGATGGGGATAAGTAATAGCTCAGCGGAAAAGCACATGTCCCAGATTCAATCCCTGGCCTCTCCAGGAAGCCAGTGATGGGGAAGGCCTTTGTCTGAGACCATTTGAGGGGGACCTCAAATTGTGTTGACCAAACCCTGGATTCATGCAGGCCTTAAATTCAGGTCTCCTCAATCTCATTGCCTTAAACTGCAACCCACCCACCAACCCATCCTGGTTCCTAGTATAGTAAGACTGCCTTCTGTTTTCAGCAAGGAGTTTGCAAAGCTACCCCAAGAGGACTGAGCCAGCTCCTCCACAGGGCAAGGAGATCTGAGATTTTCCTTGACTACATACCCATGTAGCCAACAGTTCCTACACGGCCACGGATGGTGTCTCCTTCTGGAATCTTGATGGCCAGCCCCAGATCTGAGATCCGTATATGACCTATAGGGAATAAGAGGGAAAGGGGAGATAGAGGTCATGGTGTGAGCCACATAAGTCAGCAGTGGGCAAATTGGGGCCCAGAGCCTCAGAGGGCAGCCTCAGCATCCAGTTCTCAACAAAGGAGGTTTAAAGACTCTCTCAAGTCAAATCTTTAAAAATGCAGTATAAACACCGACAACTGGGAAACACTGGCCTGCGAGCACTCCAATTGGAGAACAGCCTTTACCAAAGGTGTCATGGGCTTTGAAGATGCTCAAACTCAGGACGCAAGGGAGAAACGTGCTAAGAGGAAGGCACGCTTGGCAAACCTTCACCATGATCTATCCAGAAACCTATGTCCCCACTGTGGAAAGATGTGTGGATCCAGAATTGGCCTCCACAGTCACTTACGTACTCACTGTTAAAACTATATTCATGGAAGACAATCTTGCTCGGCTATGAGGGAACACCAAAGAAGAAGAAGAAGACTCACCATCATCATCCAGGAGAATGTTCTCTGGCTTCAAGTCTCTGCAGCAAAAATACAGACATAACTCAGAATGATAGGCAGGTAGACAGGTGAACTTCTAGGTTCCAGGTTCTTCAACCCTTTCAAGCACATAGGATATTTGTGGGGGGAAGGAGGAATGTACAAGGGGGTCCTAAACCAGCATATCTGGTATAAGCAGCTGCTCCCATAATCCACCTGCTTCTGAGGTCCTACTCTTTGTGCCACCACCATGAGTGGTCAAATGAGTGAGCAGGAAAGATGGAGAGTTTTCAGCAATAGCACCAAGGCTGGGGAACGTCCTCACTCTGAAGATTCGCCTGGCAATCTCCTCATTGTCTTTCATTTGAGAATGTGGGTCCCAGGTGGATGAGGCAGAGACTCACAGAATTATGCCAGCTCGGGAGCAGTTTATTATAAGCTCTCCAGAAGAGATTAGCGTCCTGAACAGGGAGGGGAGCAGCAAAAATGTCCAGCCCTTGTGGTACAGAAAGAAGCTCAAAGTTTCCAGGAACTAAGGCAAAATTTAAACACTGCTTTGGACAGAGGAAGCTTGATTCAGTAACTTACAGCTGCAAACGGGAACAAAGTTTTGCTTATGGGTCTTTCTATTTCCACTGTTCCATTTCTGAATGTTGTTACTAATGGAACCAAAATGGAACCAGCCAAGCACAATAGGGAGGTTTCAGCAAAACTGGGGAAACCCAAAGTCTGCAGAAGTACCCCCCCCAAAAAAAAAATGTGGCTGGGGGAGGGATTCCTAAAACAGCCCAATGAGGACTGGCCACGCTCAGTGGGCACAGAACACTGACTGACTGTGGGAGGAGGAATGAAAAACTGGAGGTGGAGGAGAAAATTATTAGTAATATAAGTGTTAGGAACCCCTGACCTTAAGGTCCAGTCACAGATGACTCTGGGGTTGCGGCACTCATCTTGCTCTATAAGCCAAGGGAGCTGGCATTTGTCCGCAGACAGCTTCCAGGTCATGTGGCCAGCATGACTAAGCCGCTTCTGGTAAACCAGAGCAGCGCATGGAAACACCGTTTACCTTCCCGCTGGAGCAGTACCTATTTATCTACTTGCACTTTGACATGCTTTGAAACTGCTAGGTGGGCAGGAGCAGGGACCGAGCAACGGGAGCTCACCCCGTCGCAGGGATTCGAACCGACCTTCTGATCGGCAAGTCCTAGGCTCTGTGGTTTAACTCACAGTGCCACCCACATCCCTCAATATAAGTATTAGTATTTAGTATTAGTATATCGCCCTTCATCCGAAGATCTCAGGGTGGATCTCCGCATAAAAATATAAAACACAAAACATATAATAAAAACAAGAACAAACAAAATCAATAACATGTCCCCCCTCACACAAACACATTTACAAGGACATAGACTGTTAATCGGGTTCAAAATGCAACCAGATAGACACGGACCAATATGCCAGGCCTGCCACCCCTGTCTGGGCTGACACTTTTCACCCTCCAGCCACACGTGCAAAGGAGATGGAGGGTTTCTCCATCTTGCCCTGTGTCAGCAATGCTATGAGAAAGGCCTCTCCCACCCCTGCCTTCGCCCTGCTCCCAGGCTCTCCCTATGCGCCTCGCCTTCCTGGAGCCTGACCGCTTCTCTCTCACCTGTACACAATGCCCTCCCGGTGCAAGTGCTCGAGGCCGCAGCAGATCTCTGCAGCATAGAAAGTGACCCGCTCGTTGTCAAAGCCAGGGTTGCCCATGTTGTAGATGTGAAACTTCAAGTCACCTCCATTCATGATGGTGAGGACCAGGCAGAGGGCATCCTTGGTCTCGTACGCGTAGGCTAAGCTCACCTGTGGGTGTGCAGCAGAAGAAGAGCCCTGTTAGATCAGGCCAAAAACACCCCACCATCTTGTTTCATGCAGCAGCCAACCAGACCCCACCAGGAAGCAAGGCATGGAGGCAACAGCCATCTTCGCTGTATGCCTCCCAAGAAGTGGCTTAGGAGTAGAAGCTGTCTTGAGCAATGTGAGACCACTGGTCCAGCTAGCTCAATATTGTTGACACCATTTTTGCCCCTTACGGGGTAAAGCATCAGCAGGCAGTGGGTCAGAGGCCAAATTCAGCAGTGGGAAGCGCCTGGCCATTCCCTCCCCACATACACAGTGTCGTCCCACTCGCCCTTTCCCCCATCTCTCCTGGTGCACTGAGATTGCACAGTGCCTTGCTGCCACCTACTGGCCCAGTCAGGGGAGAGGAGGTGCTTAATGGGATCTCAGCGATGTGCCTCCTGCTGCTGGCCAGCTGACGGATGCAGGAAATAGTTGAGAGGTGCACAGATTAATGCAATCCTCAGCTCCTTCCAGTGGGGAGCCTCTGTGGGATGTCAGAAGTCCCAGGACATCCATCCCTCTGGTTCATAGCAGACTGGTGCTGGAAACAGTTGTTGTTGGCAGCCATCTGTCTTGAGAAACAATGGAGTGTGCTTCCAGGGATGAAGTATTTAGGGATGAAGTCAAATGGCTGCATTAACAGATCTGGATCTAGGAGTCTTGGTTGACCACAAACTTGACATGAGCCAACAGTGTGACGTGGCAGCTAAAAAAGCCAATGCAATCCTGGGCTGCATCAATAGGAGTATAGCATCTAGATCAAGGGAAGTAATAGTGCAACTGTATTCTGCTCTGGTCAGACCTCACCTGGAGTACTGTGTCCAGTTCTGGGCACCACAGTTCAAGAAGGACACTGACAAACTGGAACGTGTCCAGAGGAGGGCAACCAAAATGGTCAAAGGCCTGGAAACGATGCCTTATGAGGAACGGCTAAGGGAGCTGGGCATGTTTAGCCTGGAGAAGAGGAGGTTAAGGGGTGATATGATAGCCATGTTCAAATACATAAAAGGATGTCACATAGAGGAGGGAGAAAGGTTGCTTTCTGCTGCTCCAGAGAAGCGGACATGGAGCAATGGATCCAAACTACAAGAAAGAAGATTCCACCTAAACATTAGGAAGAACGTCTTGACAGTAAGAGCTGTTGGACAGTGGAATTTGCTGCCAAGGAGTGTGGTGGAGTCTCCTTCTTTGGAGGTCTTTAAGCAGAGGCTTGACAACCATATGTCAGGAGTGCTCTGATGGTGTTTCCTGCTTGGCAGGGGGTTGGACTCGATGGCCCTTGTGGTCTCTTCCAACTCTATGATTCTATGTTTCTATGAACAGCATCGAAGTGACCAACTTTGGGCGCAAGCCTGGGCAGTGTGTATGGAGGTCCTGGGCTGCCCCGAGGACAAGACCCCCCTCTCAGTCTTGCTGATGTGGTCCAAAGGAAAGCAGAGCAATACATTTGGCACCAGAAGAAGGTGTACAAGGCACAATCCAACCAACTTTGGGACTCTAAATTTGTGTAGGGTTTACTCCTTAGCCTTTTTTCTCCTGAATATTAGAGTCCAGGTTCAGAGTTTTCCTTCTCCTAGACGGACTCCTTTCGCAGGCTGACAAGCCCCATCTGTCCCCTCTACAGCATGCCTTCTTGACCACTGGAACCACTCTTGGCCTTGTCCACTCGGTCCATGGGAGCCTATCTTCGCATGCAGGAGAAGGTCCCTAACTCACCAAAGGTTTGTGACCCATTGGCTACCCTCACCTGATGTACCCAGCCAGTTGAAGCTGTTCTCTGGTGGGGCCAGTGGCCGCTGTTGCATGCTGACAGCTTCTAGGAGCCACAGGTCATAGCTGAGTGCAGGATGGGGACCAAAGGTGAACAAATTACCCCAGAAGGTGCACAATGTGCCCCCCACCAGAGGTAATACCCCTCCCCTAACACTACATACACTACCCTGGAATCAGCTGAGGAGTGTGGATCAGCTGTTTTCCAGCAGCATTCAGCAGAGGATTATGCCACCAAGCTGCATGGAAGTTGGTCAAGTACTGCAAGCAGCTTGCAACCCCTACATGGTCTGCGTTGACAAGGAAGTGGCTCTCCAGGGTTTCAAACTGGAGTCTTTTACCCAACTCGAGTTACCGTGGATTGAACCTCATATCTTTTGTATGCAAAGCATGAGCCCTACCACCTTTTGCAGATGTGCTGCCTTGGAACTTGGGAGATTCCTCTTATATGAGGCATCCCCAGTGGGCATTAGCAAAGGACACCAGGGAAGCTCATGAAAACTGCAGGACAGGAGTCGGAGGAAGGCAGCCTGCAAGCAGTCAGTCTTGGGCGCATGTGGGATATCAGCAGCATGCCAGGCACAAACTCACCACAAACCGGCTGTTGACCTTCTCCAGGATCTGCTTCTCGTTCAGAGCCATGGCCTCCCCTTTCCGCTTCTTGATACGCTTCTTCTCCAGTTTCTTGCAGGCATACATCTTCCCTGTCGCCCGCACCTGACACGCGCACACCTGAGGACAAGGTGAAAAGTGGGCATGGCGGGGCAGACAGATTTGGGTAGAGATCCATACGTGTTCAGACAAGGCACTATGATAGTAATAATAATAATAATTTATTCTTTGTACCCCTCCCATCTGGCTGAGTTTCCCCAGCCACTCTGGGCGGCTTCCAACAAAGATTAAAAATACATTAAAATGTTACACATTAAAAACTTCCCTGAACAGGGCTGCCTTAAGATGTCTTCTAAATGTCAGGTAGTTGTTTATCTCTTTGACATCTGATGGGAGGGCGTTCCACAGGGCGGGTGCCACCACCGAGAAGGCCCTCTGCCTGGTTCCCTGTAGCTTTGCTTCTCACAGTGAGGGAACTGCCAGAAGGCCCTCGGCGCTGGACCTCAGCGTCTGGGCAGAACGATGAGGGTGGAGATGCTCCTTCAGGTCTACTGGGCCGAGGCCATTTAGGGCTTTAAAGGTCAGCACCAACACTTTGAATTGTGCTCGGAAACGTACTGGGAGCACTAGCACTCATTGAAGAAAAACAGGCAGCCAGGGGGAACTCTGTTTACTCTTGAACCTCCAAGAGTACAAGTTATTCCAGATGTCAGGTGGTCCAGGGAGACTCAGTAAGGATAAGACTCCTTCCCTCCTTGCAGATCCTTTCAAGGCACATGTGCAAACCACCAAGTCCTGCATTGGGACTCAGCGAACAATCCCCTTCAAATGTGGGTGCAAAGTGCAGGGGAGGCTCTCAGAAGTCTCTCCCTGCCCCCCCCCACAAATTTCACAGCCAGATGCAGCAAGAAACTCATGGTTCCCCTGCCCACTCACCCCACCAGGGTACTATCAGGCAAAACTGCACATTATACATGCAACTGCCGTGTAACTGTAGCTTGATGAAAACCACTTCAGAAGCAAAAGGGAGAGGTGGAAAGGGGCAGGTCTTTCTTTCCCTCCTCCGAATCACCCCTCCAATGTTTCTGCAAATCTGCATTTTAAATCTGCAAGGGAGAGCGATTTGGAACAAGGAAATGGCAGGCAGGGGAAGAATTGAAGGGAGCCCCCCTAAAGCTGCTTTTAAAATTGAAGAGCTGTTGGTCAGCAGTTCTACGTGCTGGGATACAGCGTGTGATGTGGTCCTTTTGTTTCACTCGGAGTGATTTGGGGCACAATGTCATTTATTAGTAGGACCTGCAACAAAACGTTGCGGTGTATCCTTCCTCTTAAAAGGAGTGCTCCTGTTTCGGGCTCTCGGCCAGTCATTCCCCACAAGCACAATTCGCCATTCTTGCCACCACAACGGCTAAATCCTGTCGGCACTCCCCACCCGACCTTGCTGTTAAAAGGAGTTATTCATATTGATTTTTAATTGTATTTTGATTGCTTCTTTCATTTCCTATATTGTACTGCATTTGAATGCTATGTAATTTGAATTGTAGTATTAAAAAATACAATATGTAAGAGATAAAAGAAGCAACGAAAACACATTTAAATACCATGCAGCATCTAGCTAGCACTGAACACTCTAACTGTCCAATCAGGCAGAAAAATCCTTAAGTGGTCCACCAAACCCTCAGCCGATTTCAAGTGGCCCATATGGGGGGGGTGGAGTTTGGAAACAGCTGATCTAAATGCATTTCAGGCCTCAGCTAGATATTGAAACTGCCTTGGTCTGATGGATGTTCTGTGCCAGGAGAAGGACAAGGGGCCTGGGAACCTGGTAATTCCCCTCTTGGGGGGCCTTTGATATTATTGACCATGGTATCCTTCTGGACAGACAAGTTGGGGAATGAGAGCACTGTGCTTCACTTCTGCCAAGACAGCTGGCTCCAGAAGGTGGAGCTAGGAGACCGTTGCTGAGTCCTGTGGCACGTATACTGTGAGGATCCACAGGATTCAGTCTTCTCCTGTGCTTTTCTAACATGAAAGCCCTGAGCGAGATTATCTGGGGACTTGGGATGAGGAGCCATCAATATGCTGGTGGCGCCCAGCTCTCGCTCTCTCTCCCCTTTACATCTGAGCCAGGTAAAGTGGCAGAAGTGCTGAATCAATGGCTGGGATCTGTCACGTGTTGGATAAGAGGCCAGCAATCTGAATCTTGATCCAGACAAGATGGAGGTAAATGGTGCATGGTTCATCTACCTGAGGAGGTGCTGCTTATTCTCTTTAAGGCTGATTTGCATCTCCCTAAAGCAGGTGTAAGAAAACCTTTTCAGTCTGATGTCTGCATTCCCTTTCGGGCAAACTTCCAGGGACAACACACCAGAGGTGGGAGGGGCCAGAGGCAAAAGTGGGAGGAGCAATGGGTGACAGTTTTATAGGTTTACCATACAGACCGCAGATGTGAAAATCCAGACATATGGCAGCCCATGTTGGCAGTGCCATTTTTGCCATTTCTCGTTAAAAAAAGCTCAAAAACTTGGCCAAAAAAAGCTCCTCAACAATTTTTCTGGCTGTCCAAATGTTTGAAATATGGCAACCCTAAATTTTACCTTTGAACAGCAGTCAAGTTTCTACACGTGCTCATGCATCACTCTCTGTCCTCCATCTGAGTTTAGGGACACACTCCAGCCAGGCAAAAAACGCTCAAGGAGGGTGCTGAATCAGTAAGGTGTGTGGTCCAGGGAGAGTTCTGGGGTCCACAGAGAGAGGCATGGGGGGGCCTTGGTCCTAGGCCTGAGGTTCTCCACCCTTGTCTTTGGCAGAGGTCTTTCCTGTCACCTGCTACCTGTTCCTTTAAATGAAAGACACCAGGGATTGAACCTGGAACCTTCTGCATGCAGAACGTGCCACTGAGCTAAGGCTCCTTGCTATAGTCACTGCTACTAACCACCGTGCAATTCGCCTTTTGACAGGGGTCTTCTCAGCAGCCACTCCCAGACTTTGGAAATCCCTCCCTAGAGAAGCTCAGTTGGATCCCTCCTTGTCCTTCTGCCGGCAGGTGAAGGCTTTCTTCTTCCAACGGGCTTTGGGGCAGACTGACTGCTTTTAATGAAAGGGCTGGCGCTGTGCTGTTTTTTATGGTAATTATTGGCATGGTTTTAATAGATTTTACATATGCATATAGTTTTAATTTTGTCAATGTTCTATTGTGTTTTAATAATTGGTTTTCCTGTGTTTTTAGGGGGAAAGGCAGGATATCAATAAATACATAACTAAAAGTAAGTAATAACAACACCAGTGTTTTAAGCATGATAATCATGTATCCTGTGCCTTCGGGAGCCTAAAGCTTTCTGCAATGCCCCACACCAGAAGCAGCCCCTGTGGCTGCCAATCATCTCCCTACCTCTCCGAAGCCTCCCTTGCCAAGGATCCGGTATTGTCTGAAGGTGTCTTTGGTCACTGATTGCCTGAAACAACAAAGTAGACAAAAACTCCATTCAGGTGAGCATCAGTTTGGCAAAGGAACAAGAGGGGTTTGGGGTGATGAAGAACACCACCTTACCTCTCCAGGTACTTCCACTGGAGGAATCTGTCAAAATACATGCTGTCCTGGTAGTTCGTGAAAGGAGCTCCACTGAGGTACTCATGTAGGTGCCTGTGGGAAAAGACACAAATTAAGATTGGGCCGACTCTTCAAGGCTTGGAGACGGGCTGATGAAACGGAGTCACAACTCCCAGAGCTGGTGGTACAGATTGTACCCACATGTACATGTGCTTGGTGCTTGCCATCAAGATCAACAGAGCTCCTGCCCACCTTGGACTTCATCAACAAAGAAATTTAATTCGGTCCCTGCCTGTCTCGGCCTGCTTAGAAAGGCGAGGCTGCACTTATTAAGCAGCAAGCCGCAGTGAGTGCATCTGGGCATCACAATAAACCGTGGTTTGATATGAATGTGGCCGTAGTACTGTAGTGTCAAGGAACAAAATCCACCCGCCACTACCCACCCATCTCCCCAGGGCCTGGCACTCACTGCACACAGCTGCTGAAGAGGTCTTTGCAGGCGCTTCTCTGCAGATTCTCCGTGCAATGGTTCACAAGAGACTGGCTGATCTCTGCTATGTAGCCTGGGGACTAAATAAACAACAACACCAGCCATGAGTGACATACGCTTGAAGTGTCTTGAGTGCTGGACTTCATTTCTGCCTCCACCACAGGCTCAGATCTGGAACATTGTCTGATCCCCACCCCCATTTGGCCCAGCTTCCACTCCTCCCCAGCTGATGTTCTCCAGGTGCTGTTGAACTACCACTCAATGGCAGAGAATCTGTTTTCCAGGTAATTTTCCATATTAAGTAGAATGCAAATGGATTTTCCCCCCTATAAACAATTAACACAGAAAGGCGTGCTAAGCTTCATGCCCACTGGCCAAAAAAGGCTGGTAATCCTCAGTACAGATCCAACGCTGATGGTGATCTATTTCATTTATGAATCACTTCCCATGAGGCATCCCAAAGCAATTTACAATACAGCAACACACACACACACACACACACTTGTGTGAGTGTGTGTTACATACATAAAAATAATTTTGTAAAACAATTAAAAATATAAAAACATTTCAAAACAGCAGCAGCACACACATAAACTCCATACAAATTCAAAACAGATATCAACTGGAATAAAGAGTTTGAGAGAGGAATGTATTTCGAAGGAGCCAGAAAGACAACAGAGGAGGCACCTGCCAGGTATGCAGTGGGAGGGAGTTCCAAAGGGCAGGCCCAATTCCAACATCAGCTTGATTATATCAGGACTGGGGCATGGAAAATGGGCTGCCGTGAGTCAGGTCCAAAAAGCAAATCCTGATCCGAGATGGGAGGGCAAACTGGTGTCAAGAACAAAGAGTAAGGCTAGGTACACTAGAGCTCAGGTTGGCCTTGTTAGCTAAGCAAAGCAGCATTTACCTAGGATGCCCTTTTATACTTTTCCCTGCGCACGAGGAGTCAATGGCCGGCCTCGGTGGAGTCAGCTCAGGAGCCAGCCTGTTTCCTGGGAAGCCGCAGTGAAATGAATCACCACACGGGGGAGCCGCCAGCAGTTCTCGACACAGACGCTTTTACCCTTGTCCCACAGAAATAATATACTTACCTTGCTGTTGAAAAAGTTGCGGATTATCTCTTCTCCCATTTCCTTCCGCTTCTCGTCTGGGGAAACCTCATATTCTACCTGGGAGAGGAGAAAAGGCAACAGGTTGATCAGACCTGAGAAAGACATGCACACACGAGCTGCAACGTTGATTCTGGAGAACACCCACACATTCCTTTTCTCCTTCCTCTTTCCCCATGTATTTGCGTTCCTCTGCCCTAAATCCCTCCTCGCCTGCTGCTGGCTCTCTTTCAGCATTTTGGCACTGGCACCAGGAGAACCCGTAGCTCAGTAGCAGAGCACATGCTTTGCATGCAGAAGGTCCCAAGCACCAACATCTCCAGAGGCATGTATTTTTTAAGGAAGTGATGGGAGAGACCTCTTCCTGATGCCCTGGCGAGATGCTACCAGTCAGAAAAGACAATACTGACCAAGATGAACTAACAGTCTACCCGATTAAAAGGACGCTTCCTCCGGCATACCATTCCTGCTCCCATTTTGCTTTTGTTTGTCAGTGGTGGCTGGTGCCCATTGGGACTGGTAGGATGGAAGGCAAGGAGGCAGACAGTAGGTGGCGCCAGACCCCAATGACAAACTGAACCAACTCCTAGTTTTGTCCCCATCCTCCCTGCTGAGATCTACAAGGACAAGACTGAAAGGAAGGAGGGGTAGCATAATGGGCAGTGCCCCCCATGGGCTGGTTAAGTAAGGAAGCAGGCAGGTGGGGGCTGGCTGAGACAGACTTGAGGCTGCTGGGGCACTGCCCTATTTGCTCAAAGAGACCAGCAAACGCTTCTGATCTTCCTCTTATAATTTCAGGTGCTTTTCTACACATACTCCAGCCTTTGCAGACCTGGTGTCCTTTGCATATTTTGGACTAGGCTTCCCTTCACTCCCAAGCCAGCACAGTTGCCATCCAAAGCAGTTGGAGTGCACCAGGTTGGCAAAGGCTGGCACTTATGAACGCATGCCGTAGATCAGCCTGGTACTGAACAACTCACCTGCTCATAGCTACTTTATGCTGTGACAGACTTTTGGTGCCTCGCAGTTTTTGAGTGTGGGAACTGGAAACCTTGCATGAAAGAGGTCCCCTTTATGCACACACACACACACACACACACACACACACACACACACACAAAACATGTTCTTTTCCCTGCTCTGGGGTCCACCTCCCTCCTTCCTGGCCCTTTTCCACAGGATGAAAGCTGTTTGCCTCGTACTACAGAGAGGAGCACACTGCTGCTATAAAAATCTGACCTGCAGCTCCCCTCCCAATTGTTTTGGAACACAGCTCGGTGCTAGGAGACGAGAGAGGGAGAGAAACAAGAAAACGCCCTCTCTCCCACCCACCCACCCACCCTCCCTCTGCCACACACAGAAATGGCAGGGATGAGGAGCAGGCAAAGGGTTAATTGGCCTGGCATGTCCTGGAGAGAACCGACCACAAGGCAAGAGTGCATTCAAGTCACATATGGAACTGGAGTGAATAGCCAGAGTTGAAGAAGTAGCCAGTCAGAGGAGAAGAGAGGAGCAGGTGCATAGAGTTTGGTTTGTTCTTTTTTAAAAACAACAACACAACCTTCCTCTTTCTTAAAAGCAGGACGCGCCAATGTAGGAAGCGGCAGGGGGATAGCCGGGATGGCTGAGGAGACGTTGCCTTTCTCAAGGCTCAAGTGACATCTATGTTCTCCTTAATGAAAAGGCCGCAGCGTAGCAAATGGGAGGGAATGTGCAGCAGAAAGCTCTCTGAGCTGACCCTGGGCTGCTGCAGGGGTGCCTGCAAGGAGCTCCCTCTGTAGCTACGGCGGAGCAGGGCCACCCACAGCTAGAAAAAAGAGACGGGAGAGTACAGTTGCTACTATTATCCAGTTGTGCCTACTCAATGCCCGGTGCTTCTCTATTTATACTCCTTGCTGCAGCGAGATGAATTTGTTCTTCATAATGTACCTGTTTAACTGCTCCGCTTCTTGAAGGCTGGGCTCAGCTGTTGGAAGTGCAACAGCAGAGATCATTCCATGTGCTAAAGGGTTAATTCTGTTAGCAACAAAGTCAACTTCGGGGTGGGGGGATGTGTGGAGGTGTTTGCTTAGGAACCAGGCAGAATAGCACTAAGTTTCCTGGGGCAGCGCACATCCTGATTGGCTAGGTAGCTCAAGAAGTTTTTCCTATGTGTGTTTGGTTGACTGTCACCCTGCCATGTACAAGGTCTGAAGTGAGAATGACAAACCTCTCTGTTTATTGCTCTTCAGATTCTACACTGCTTTTGTTCAGTTTCCTCGGTGAAATGGTGTCAAGGATTTCCTTTCTCACTGGACTCTCTGCATTATTTAAGTGAATTCTTTTTTGGCAATGCTTGGGGGCACCCTAAGTTGTGCCCTTTTTTGAGAGCTCAGAAGGCTTATTCACGTATTACGTGGAGCACAAGGACTAGCTGTCTCTACACACCTACAAGTGTTTGTTTGGAGGTGTGTACCCTTATTGATTTGTACAGCTCAACTCTTGCAGACACAGACTGTACACTTGTTCACAATGACCTACGAGTGTACCTCTCAACCATCTGTGTACACGGGGGAACAGACTGTACATTCTTTGAATGTAGGTTGCGGAAAGGATCCCCAAACTTTGAGGAAGGTAAGATAGTTCTTTCCAATCCTTCAAAGCCAAAGCATCCGACAAAAACTCTCATAACTTCGCTTGTAAAGAAAGGTCCCTGGCTCAGCAGGGCTTCGAACCAAGTTTTTTAACACACTGCGAGTTTTCATCGCTAAGCCTTTTGCTAGCTGCAACCGTCACAGCCTTGCGGAGGATCGCTTTCCGAGCATGTGTTTCCCATTTAGCAGCCATCTGACCAGATCGGCATTCCTGTCATTCACAAGCAGCAAGCTTATGCAAATAAGAAAAGGGCCTAACTTTTGTGTACGCTGGTTTAAAATTTGCTAGCAGGGCCTGCGACTTCTCCCTGTTACACACAGGGACACAAGCTGAAGTGGGTTCGACAAGCCGCCTTCAATGCGGACAGAGGAGGAGTTGGGGAGAGAGATGTTCAATTGCATAAACACAGTTTGGTAATGGGAAACACAGAACATTTTATGAGGCTTATGTTCCCTCTTAAACAGCATCGAAAAGTGCCTCTTGGCATCGTATAAGCTCAGAGTAGGAGCAAATGGATTTCAGATCAAAACTTTGTGTGAGCTAGCAAGAAGAAAGAAAGAAAGAAAAATAAATTTCCTTTAAGCTTAAAATGAGTTGACATGACCTGGAGCAATAGTTTGTTCTGCTGGATGCAAAAAAATGCTTCCAGAACCAGCAAGCCTTGAAAAGAACGAAGGGGGTGGTGGGGCGAAGCTCATGAAAACACTAGGATATTATTTCGGATGAAGGGCTGACTTTTAAATTATATGTCATCTGAATGGAATTTTTGCACCGTTGACTTTAGAATGGGCTAGAAACTCTCCTCTCCCAGTGGAAAAGGTCGCTCTTCAGGAATTCATTTTTTCGCCTTCCCCTCACGAGCAAATCAGGAAGGCAGCAGCGGCGGGGAAGTGAATTTAGTGAAAATAAAAGGGAAAAGGGATCTGTGAAAATAATCGAGATCTGAAAGAGTTGTGGCTTTCTATAGGCTCTTTTTGAAAACTGCCCATGGATTCTAGAAATGGAGGAACGATACACACATCCCAGGCAGGGGTCCAGAAATCTGCAAGTCTAGCAAAGTGGTTAGATTTAGGGCTGGCTCTACTGTTAGGCAGAGTGAAGCAGCTGCTTCAGGCAGCTTGATTTGGAGGCCATGAAAGAGCAGCAAATTGTACGTTATTCAGTTTATTAATACTGTGTTTTTATTCCAAACAAAATACAGTTTGGGGATTTTTCTGCCCCAGATGCCAACCTAACCTGGTCAGCCTTGGGTAATACCCACCTTAATTCTGTCTGTGTTTTCTGTTTTCCCTCAGGCAGCAAAATATCTTGGGCCAATGCTGACTAGAACGTTATTTGCATGCAGGAACCTCAATTTCTAATCCCTGTTCACTATGAAACTCACCCAGCAGACTTGAAAAAAATCATTATTCTGGCTCAACCTACCACACAGGATTAAGAAAATATTTTATTCTCTTGTTAGTTATGCTGTTTTAAATGTGCATTTTATATTTGACTTCATTTAGTGATGTTTTCTTTTGAAATGTTTAAGATTTTTGTTTGTTAACTTTGTTGCTTTAAATGGGCATTCTGTAGTAGAACTCCTTTGTAATGTTTTCTTTTGAAATCTTTAAGGTAATATTTTAGTTTCCTGTTAATATGCTGCTTTGAATGTATATTTTATATTGGACTTTTTCAGTAATGATTCACTCTGGATTGTTTTATTTTATATTTTAATGTATGTTGTAAACCGCGTTGAGATTCCCCCCCCCCAAGAAAAAAATATAAAGTGGTATAGAAATGAAATGAATGGATGATGATGTTGAAGAAGAATAGGAGGAAGAGGAAGAGGAAGAGGAAGAGGAAGAGGAAGAGGAAGAGGAAGAGGAAGAGGAAGAAGAAGAAGAAGAAGAAGAAGAAGAAGAAGAAGAAGAAGAAGAAGAAGAAGAAAAGCCCCTTGGAGAAAGGGTGTGATTAAAATAGAATAATGCCTATGTCCAGAGGTGTACAGTGAACTACATATTCCACTTTTGTTAGGATAGGTAGAGCAGGAGTCAGCTATCCTTTGGGCCCCCATTTGCAAACTGGAGAAACTGTTGTTCGCAACAGACATACCCTGCCATCTCGTCTATTTTACTGGCTAGTGTAGAATGCTTTTTTCAAGTCTAACTCTAGTGAGCAGAGGGAGCCCTGCAGATGTTGGAGATGCAACAGGAGAGATCATTTCGTGAGTAACTTAAGGGTTAATTCTCCTATCAGTAAGTCAGATAACCTAGAGGGATGGAGGTATTGCTTAGCAACAAGGCTGAGTAGCAAGATCTTCACCTGCTCCAATTGCCTGTGTAGTTCTGAGGGAGTTCTTATTCTGTATGTTTGGCTGAATGTCTCCCTTCTATGTACAAGGCCTTACCTAAGAAAGGCAAATCCTCTCTGTTCCTTTCTCCTGAAATTATACACTTTTTTTGCTCCCTTTCCTCAGTCAGGTGTTATCAACTTTTCTCTCTGGACTCCACCCATGCACACAAGTGGGCACACAGCAACCTCTGAGTTAAGAGTGTGGGATCAAGACTGATTAAAAATTGCATGGCTGAGTTCTGGTTCAAATCCCTACACCGTCATGAAGCACCATGCATGACTCCACACGGGCTTGTTGTGAAGTTAGAGGGGGAAAGCCATGTGCAATGCATGTTCAATGCATGAACTTCTTGGATGGGATATTAGCTACTTAATTCTCTTTTTATCCAGCTCTCCATCCAAGTAGTTCAAGGTGGCACCCATTTTAACATCGCAACAACCCTGCAAGGGAGATCAAGCTAAGATATAATTTTCAACAAAATATTAATATTTTTTAAAGAAATAGTGGCCTCCCCAAGAACACCCACTGAGCACCTTGGCCAAGTGAGGATTCAGATCAGTTCTCTCTTCTCGGAGGCTGGGTTTGCATGTAATACTAAACCAAGCCATGGCTTAGCTCAAACTAAGACATGTGTGGGTTTCTAGAGCAAAGATTTTGGTCTCTGTATTCCTCCCTCAGTCCTGTTGCCACCACGCCATCAGGGGCCGAGCCACCCCGGACTGTGGTTTGTCTCGCTCCAGATAAACCATGAGCTGCGATCAAAATGGCTGTGTTCCACCTTCACGGTCAGAGGCAGATGCCAGGAATCACAAGCGGGAAGAACACTGTGGCACTCAGGTCTGGCTTGCAAGCTTCCCAGAGGCAGGTGGTCGGCTACCGTAAGAATAGGATGCTGTACGGCAAGAGTTTTGTTGGCCCAGAAATGGAAGCAAGAAGAAATACTGATGAAAGAAGAATGGCAGATGAAATTAACGGACTACGCAGAACTGGACAAAATGACAGGAAGGATTCGAAACCTACGGGACCAGAGATTTACAGAAGATTGGAAGAAATATACGAGCTATTTGAAGAGCAACTGTAATCAACAAATAATGCTAGTAGGACTACAAGAAGTTTCGTAAGGAGGAATATATGAAATACTGGAAAGAAGAGAGATATTAGTTATGATATTTAAATGTAATAGTGAAAGTAAGAAATGTAAATTACGGGTAAGTGAAAAAGATTGGAAAATTTTCAGATGTGATTCATGGAATTAAAAAATTGTATAAGATATAAAAGTATGTTGAACTTGGGACCTTCTGCATGCAAAGGATGTTCTCTACCCTAGTTCTACGCTCCCATTTCAATAGCCTTATACAGTATTTAAACAGAAGCTCCCCAGAAAGCATCGCACAAGCGAGCCCAAGGTGGACAGCTCTGAGCAGCAAACATGCCTCTGAGCCAGACCCGCTCTAGGCATGGCACTTGCCTTACCACAGCATCCAGGAAGTGGATACAACGCAGGAGCTCCAGCCGCGTCTCGCAGAACTGTCGGAAAAGCTGCCGGCCAATCGGTTGCTTGTCACACAAGCTGCTGTAGTCTCGTTCTGCAAAGGAAGAAATGGAAGAATGGGGTTGTTGTTCTTTCATGGGCAGGTGGAAAATGACACATCAGCTGTCTGTACTGTTTTAACTGGAATACAAAGAAAGAAAGAAGCAGTCTCTCCACCCTCAAGCACTGCTGTGTTGTAGTGGGCAGACCAGTGGGCCAGGAGCTACAATTCGGAACTTAACAAACTACAGTCATACCTCATGTTATGACCGCTTCATGTTACGTTCTTTCAGGTTACGTCCCGGAACTACCAGAAAGGGTTACTTCCGGGTTTTGCCACTCGCACATGCGCAGAAGTGCAAAATGGCATCACACGCATGCACAGAAGCGGCGAATCGCAACCCGCACGTGCGCAGATGTGCTGCTGCGGGTTGTGCTCTTTTCCTGTTGCGAACAGGCCTCCGGAATAGATCCTGTTCGCAACCAGAGGTACCACTGTATTGCCCTCACAGAGCTCCAGTTCTCTGAGTGGTTAAATAATCGATCTCTTTTCCTAGGGAATTGTAGCTCTGGGAGGGGAACGGGGGCCTTCCAATGACTCTCTGCACCTTTATGAAACTACAGTTCCCAGGATTATTGGGAAAAGCCATGCCTGTGCAGAGTTGGCACAGCAATAAAACTGCTAGCACATTTGCAAAGCTAAGTGAGGTTTCAAATTGGATTCCTGCACTGCAGAAGGTTGGCCTAGATGACCCTCAAGGGCGCTTCCAGCTATGCAATTCTATGATAAGTGCTATCAAGCTGCTTAAATGCATAGTAAGGCCTTAGGGCAAGCCCACTGAGATGAACGAACACGACTAAGTTAGGGTCATTAATTTCAATGGCTCTGCTCTTAGTAAAACTTAACTGAATAGCATGCTATACATTTTGGGCCGTGAGTCAATCTGCAGACTCTGCTCTTTAAAGCTGCCTCGTGACTGTTAATGGGAGTTCTAAGGAATGGCCAGTCCTGAGGGGTGTGGAGAAGACAAACAAAAATTGAACTGTTAGGAAAGCGATAGCCCCTCCATCTCCACCCCACCCCACAAATATGCCCGCAGGTCGCGCGTAAAGTCAGCGTGGCAGACGGTTCTCAGGGCTGCCTCCTCCTGGGTGTCGCACGGGGCAGCTGCATGCTGTGCTCAGCTGCGCACTTGCGCATTCCAGGCCTGTGACCTCTGGCTGCCACAGGCATGACACGCTGCGCCTCCTTGCTGAGACCTCCGTTCCTGCTCCTCTCAGACCCCCTGCCCTCCCCCTTTGCCAAGGAGGAGAAGGCCTCTGCGGAAATGCACGTCCGAGCCGCAGGAACATGCGCGCTCTCATATCCCAGCCCTGCGCCTTAAGAACAAACTTCAGCATGGGGAGGGAGGCATGCGCAGAAGAAGTCCCTCACACTTCTCAAGAGCCTGGGGGAAGAGCAGGCATCTTCGAAACAGAGAGGGATCCAAACAGAGTCAGCCTAAGCCGTTTTGCTGCCTGAAGGGCAAGAGGGCAACCTCCCTTTCCACACACAACCCAGGACCCATCTGCACTACACATTTAAAGCACTACAGTACCACTTTAAACAGTCATGGCTTCCCCAGAGAATTCTGGGGACCTATTTCCTTTTAAAAAAAAATTCATTTTTCATTTTCATTCATTACATAAATTTCAAATTCTTAATGTTCACTATATATTCCTCCCTCCCTCCCCTCCAAGACTTCCCCCAACTTGTGTTCCTGGTTTGTTTCTGTTTTCATCCGCTTTGCTATCTCTCAACAGAAAAGGTTATTAAATACATAACATCAAATCTAAAAACATAAAATTAAAATTAAATGCATCATCTTGTTTCACTATTTTCTAAACATTTTCTGATGCTAATAATGTGAATGCCTATTTAAATCCTGCCATTAAGTCTATTGCCTTTCTTTGTTTCTGCAAATATAATATGAATGGTTCCCAATCTTTTTCAAAGTCTCTGTTGTCTTTTTCTTTTATTCTTTCTGTCATTTTTGCCAGTTCTGCATAGTTCATCCTCTTCTCTTGCCATTGTTCTTTAGTTGGTGAGCTGCAACTCCCAGAGTTCCCTGGGAAGAGGAGTTGATCATTAAAGGTGATCAATCTGGAACTGTAGTTCTATGAGGGGAATAGGGGGGTCTCCCCATAACACACAGCACATTTAACAAGCTATACTTCCAGGATTCTGGCTGAATATGATATACGATATACAATATCTTTATTGTCATTGTCCCATACAGAATAATGAAATTGAAAAACTACATAAAACATTCAAAAACCCCTAAAAACTCTGAAACCCCATTTTAAAATACATTATACTATACTATTAAATACACTATACTAAAAAATACACTATACTATAGAGACCCCTTATGCTGCGGTATAAAACTGCTTTAAATGTAAAGTGCAGATGGGGCCTAGGATTCAGCACTGGTGCACTGAGTCCTCCACTACAACAGAGGGCAGCAGGCTAGCTTAGGGGGCACAGAGCAGGCCATGTGGCCACCAAACCAATATCTGGTGCCTGAGACATCTTAAGGCAGCCCTGTTCAGGGAAGTTTTTAACGTGTGATATTTTACTGTATTTTTGGTTTTTATGGAAGCCGCCCAGAGTGGCTGGGGAGGCCCAGCCAGATGGGCAGGGTATAAATAATAAATTATTATTATTATTATTATTATTATTATTATTATTATTATTATTATTATGAGGTGGCTGCCTCATTCTGCCTCTTGGTAGGGCCAACTCTGCTGGGGCCAGAGCTCACATGCATGCCTCGGCCTCCATCTCCAGTTTGCAATGTTACATGTCAAACAGATGCCCGAAAACAGCTACTTACCTCTGAGTAGACAGGCTCTGCTAGTAGCACACCTTGTACAACTTCCTCACATTAGCAAAGGCACTTAAATAATCCAGGCAGAGTCCAGAGGGAAAAAATAATAATCCTAATAATACTTTACTGAAGAAACTGAAGAAAAACGGCGTATGATTTGAGAAAAGGGAGGTTTTCTCTTTCTTGCCTCAGGCCTTCTACATAGCATGGAGACAATCAACCAAACTACTGAGGAGGTCTCACCAAAGAACTACACAGCCATCAGGGCATGGGCTACCTCGGCAAACATCATGCTGCCCTATCGCTAAGCAGCAGCTCCACCTCTTGGCTTTAATACTGACAGAATTAACCCGTAAGCTGCGCACAGAATGATCTCTGCTGTTGCACTCCCACCACTCTGCAAATCCTCTGGCGAGCAAGTCTGGCTGGTTCTTGCAGCCCCCCTTTCTGCCACCCAGCCTCCGTCTCCCAAACTCTGAACAAAAGCTCAGCTGGCTGGGTGTGCCTGACTTTGCCACTTACCCAGGCCTTTCCGAAGGTCATCGCACTGACTGATGTGCGGGAACTTGAGAATCTCTCTCCATTTCTTACTTCTCCCTTTCCGCTTCCCTCCGCCTCCTGCAAAGCCAAAAGGGAAGGAAAAAGATAGATGAGGATGATTAAGTTTTTAAAGGAGAAAAAATATTTTTTGTCATTTTATTTACTGGAAATCTGTTATCTTCCCTCCATGGAGCCCAGAGTGGTGTTTATCCAAACTCGACTTTGACCAGGACCATGTGGGTTTAGCTTTAGAAATGGGACTACAGTTTAGATGGAGCCAGGAATGGTTTTTTTCTTCTTCTGTACCAGCCTTTGCCAACCTCATGCCCTCCAGATGTCTAGAACTACAATTCCCATCAGGCCCAGCTAGCATATGCATATCATGGCTGTTATGCATCAGAACATCTGGAGGAGGCAGCTGGTGAAGCATCCTTTGCAAATCTCGTCCATCATTTGAGAGGCTCTTTCTGGGGTGCCTCCGTTTCAGAGGTTAGGCATACAAGGTTCCTGGAACTTGTAGATCTGTGGATTCTTAGCCAAACCCTATGAAAAGCCAGATTCTATAACTTACAAACATTATGGCAACAGCAAAGGATTGAGGGGGCTGCTGTCTGGAAGCTTCAGCTTTCAGTTAACCACAGTTTAGCATTACATCCAAACCCTAAACTGTACTTAATCTTACCTATAGTTTCTTGAAACAAGTCAGCTTCACAACTGGTGTTTTAAAATTGACTTTTTAAGAGAGAGAGAGGAGGAGGAAGGAAGGACAGTATGTCAGTTTCAGGTAGTTGGCAAACTGAATATAAAAAATAGAAGTGAAGTCTTTTGAACTTATTGCAGTCAGCCTGGAAAAGGAGAGGGGGGAGAGAGCATTTGAACCCCAGGTTTATTATGAAATCCAAATGCAGTTGTTACAGTGACAGAGTTGTCACCCATGAATTGATAGGTGTCATAATATGGAGGAGTCCCCTTTGAAGTAGGATCGTCCTTCCTCAATTGTTCGTAAACAATAGTACATTAGTGCTCACCCCCTTATATTAATTTCATATTTATATCTTTTCCATATTTTTTTTAAAAAAAACATTCACTGCTTATTGGAATGATAAAATAACAGAAGCAACAAATCCATATTTATCAGGACAGAACAAGACAGCAGGCTTTTCAAACACAATAATTACAATATTTTTCTAATATTATTTTTATTATAAGTGGGGGAGGAGAAGAAATTTTGAATTTAAGGAAATATTGAATTTTTGAGCATTAAATATTAATGAATGGTTGGACTTTATAGGTAGATTATTTTATGCATGAAATACCATCACTTCATATTATTAGTAACACACACACACATATATAATGTGTGTATATAAATTTGAATAAATTCATAATATAATACACCCACAACTTATGCACATTTAACCTGTGTGCATCAGCTTGGCATTAAAAAAAAAAAAGAATTTAAAAGGGGGCAGAAAAGAGATGGGCACCCAGGAAGAAAAGCTTTGGCAACCCTACCCACCATTTAACCCAGTATGTTTTGACTATACGTGGGTTTGGCTTTAGGCGCTATCCCTGGAACATAACCCCTGCATAAGTTGCAAGCTTACTGTAATGTTCAAACTTCTATGTTACAATTTGTTCTCTGGTTTATATATTCAGTTAGAAATGTTCAAGATGGCATACATAACAATAGAATACAAGAGCATAACTAAAGTAGACATGTAAATTACCAAAACAGACAAAGGATTAGACTTCAGTCCAGACACTGTAGAACATATTCTTTTCTACTGTCCATTGTACAACCAGCTATGCAAACACGTGCTATGCCCCTTTTTTGAATAGTCTAATACATGGGTAGGCAAACTAAGGCCCAGGGGCCGGATCTGGCCCAATTGCCTTCTAAATCCGGCCTCCGGACAGTCCGGGACTCATGTTTTCACATTAGTAGAATGTGTCCTTTTATTGAAAATGCATCTCTGGGTTATTTGTGGTGCACAGGAATTCATTCATTTCCCCCTCAAAATATGGTCCGGCCCTCCACAAGGTCTGAGGGACAGTGGACCAGCCCCCTGCTGAAAAAGTTTGCTGACCCCTGTTCTAACATCGCAGCACAATGAAAATGTCAGATTCTATCTGTCTGCCATTAACCCGGAAGTAACTGCAAGGGTGGCTGAGTTTTTGTCAATAGTATCTCTTAGAGCGGTGAATGGCACTATTTAGCGGGAAGAAACCCCAACAGAAACCCTCATTATTACATATTTTACATGGCTGTTAATTTGTACATATTTTTAATACACACACACACACACACACACACACATGCATGTTTTATGATGGCCTGTATTTGTAATGCCTAATAAAGGTTTGGCAAAGCAAGTAAGACTTCAGGCAACAACACAAGGCACAAGGACATAGGGAGCTGCTGAGTCCGATTCACTGGTCCCTTTAGCTCAATATTCTGGACACTGACAGGCAGAGGACATTCCCAGTCCTTACTATAGACACCAGGGGTTGAATCTGGGAGCAAGCACACCACCTTGACCCCATGACCGAGGGGGCTGGGCCTGCACACCGTGCAGGCATGCTATGGGGAGTGATGCCTATTTTTCTGGAATTGCAACAAGTGAGAATCACCCTTTTGCTTTCAAGAGCGTTGCCTTTCATTGACCTTTGGGGGGCTGCTCCGATGACAAGGGACAAGGGACTTTCACGCTGAGCCTCGGAGTCAGAGATTAGAGGTGGTTCCCATTTCCTCTAAGAACAATGCGCCGTCCTCCTCTTTATCTTGCTGGCTGCCTTGTGGAGACCTGGGGCTCGCCAAAGACAATGCAGGCCCAGCGCTGCCTAGGAACTCACTGGCAACAATAACCCAATCCTAGCACTTAGTCACGACAGAGAGAGAGAGCAGAGACAGACTTATATTCAAATAACCCACACACATTTACACAATACGCATGGAGTAATTGCAGATAAACAAAGATGTATATAAATCCTTAAATTCCTAAAGAAGACTTGTATTATTTAAATCTTTTTCTTAATTCACAATTTCTTAAGTTCTCCATATGACTTCCAATCTCCTCATTGAGGGTTTATCCTTTCCCCCCTTTTTATTATCACTGCTCCAGTATTCCTCATCTCCATTTCTTTCTTTTATTTTGTCTCATGTATTCTTTATCTAATTTACAGATTGAGGAGTTTAGTCAAATCATGTCCAGGTTTTCACTTGCGGGCAATGTTTAATTAAATATTCTTTATAAATGCCCCATTCTTTTTTATACCTTTGCTTTGGCTGTCTCCTAATTGTCTCAGTTATTTTTGCTAATTCAAGATATTCGAACAGTTTCTCCTGCCATTCCTCTTTTGATGGTATCATTTCACCTTTCCATTTTTTGGCAACTAGTATTCTCACCGCTGTTGCAGCGTATAAGAATATTCTTCCTTTTTCCTTAGAAAACTCTGGTCCCAATATTCCCAAGAGGGAGGCTTCTGGTTCTTTTGTAAAAATTTGTTTGAATTTTTTAAAAATTTCTTCGTATATCATATCCCAGATTTTTAATTTTTTTAAAATTATTTTTTTTAATTTTGTTGCCCCTTCTCTTCTCTATCCACCCCCCAAAGTGTAAGTGATTCTTCAGAGAGCAAGACTAGGTTGTGGCATCCAGGACCAGATGATGCTGAGGACCACAGCAGAGGCGCCAACCTGCGACGGGGAGGCCGACATCACACACATGACGTCATGAGGAGCTAGGGCAGGAGCCGAACACGGCTGGTGGCTTTCCTCTGCCTCTACTGGTACCACCACCAGCGGGAGGCTGCTTCAATGCCGAAATCCAGCATCGCCTGAGCTCTGCGATCTCAGCTTTCTCCCGATTGAAGTGCAGAGTGTTTGAGGACCGGGACATTCTCAGGGAAACCAAAATGCTTGTTTACAAAGCTATTGTACTGCCAACCTTACTATATGCTTGTGAAACATGGGCCACTTATAAACACAATCTCCAACTTCTCAAAAGATTCCATCAACGGTGTCTCCGAAAATTTTTATACATCACTTGGGAAGACAGGCAAACTACTACCAGTCTACTGGCTTCACCAGTGCTGAAGCAATGATTCTTCAACATCAACTTCGTTGGACTGCCCATGTTGTGTGGATGCCTGATGATCATCTTCCAAAGCAACTACTCTATTCCAAACTTAAAAATGGAAAGCATAATGCAGGTGGTCAACAAAAGAGGTTTAAAGACTGTTTCAAAAAATGTAGTATAAACACTGACAACTAGGAAACACTGGCCTGCGAGCGCTCCAGCTGGAGAACAGCCTTTACCAATGATGTTATGGGCTTTGAAGACACTCGAACTCAGGACGCAAGGGAGAAACGTGCTAAGAGGAAGGCACGCTTGGCAAATCCACACCATGATCAACTCCTACCCGGACGGAATCCAATGTCCCCACTGTGGAAAGATGTGTGGATCCAGAATTGGCCTCCACAGTCACCTACGGACTCGTTGTTAAAACTGTGTTTATGGAAGACAATCTTACTCGGCTATGACCGATCACCAAAGAAGAAGAAGAAGAAACTTTGACTCTCCTTCCCCTCTGCAGCAGTAGCAAGAGGAGAAGGAGCTGACCGCTGGAGGCACGCTATGCTCGGCTCCACGCTGTTGGGACACTGGGGGGCCAGCAGAACAGATGCTTTACGGCTGACCCAGGAATTGGTGTTGTGTTCGATGTGTGTCCCAGGATAGATGTTGCACCACTGAACTCAGGCATTTCCCATAAACCTTGCCGATTCTCCTTCTCTTTCTTTACCTATTACCTGCCCCTTCCTTTCTGTTCCCCGCATCACCAGGACAACCAGCCAGAGGTGGTTTTAGGGTCAGGGCCATCTTTAGCATATGCGCCGCTGGGGTTCAAAGATCTGCCCTGCGCCCCCTTTTTTAGAGGGGGGAGAACTCAAAGTTGTTGACCTTTTTGGGGGGGATCGCTCTCTCACCTGTAACAACGACACAGCAGAAAAAACTGCTTTTGTTTGATGCTATGAGAGCGACGGAGGAGGGGAGCTTTTGCTCCATTGCTTTTCACTGACACCAATCGAGAGGGACCAGTATGCAGTGGGTATACATTTTGCACCGCACCCCTTGCATCCCTGGGTAAAGACAGCCCTGTTTAGGGTAGCATGACCAGTGTGGTCAATCTGGGCACTGCTCTGCAAGGGGCGCCACAACAACGCTGTAGAATGGAGTGTGAGAGGTGGGGGTGGACCAAATTTTAGCGTTACCCAGGGTGCTGCTGAAATTTGAGGGCCCAAAGCAGCTGGATGTGTGTTGCTGGAAAGGCGTGGCTGAAACATGGGCAGCCATGCCATGTGGCAGGAGAGCGGGTCCATTACTCATTTCTGTGGCCTTCTCTGCAAAAACAAACAAACCCCAACCCTCCTGGATGAGGGAGACATGTGGGTTCCATAGGCTGCGTGCACACCATACATTGGGTGGAAGACTGTAGCTCAGTCTAAGAGCATCTGCTTCCCCATGCACAAGGTCCCAGGTTCAATTCCTGGTGTCTCTCAGTAGGGCTCAGAGAAAAGCCTGCCTGAAAAGTGACTGCCAGTCAGTGCAGACAATAATGAGCTATATGGGCCAATTGTCTGACATACTGAGTCAGACAATTGGCCCATATAGCTCATTATTGTCTGCACTGACTGCACTTATACTAAGGCAGCTTCCTATGTTCGTAACATATAAAGTGCACAACTTTCTCCAAGAATACTGGAACTATAGTTTGTTAAGGGTGCTAAGAATTGTGGCTCTCTAAGAGGTAAACTGGGACGCGAGTGGCGCTGTGGGTTAAACCACAGAGCCTAGGACTTGCCGATCAGAAGGTCGACGGTTCGAATCCCCGCAACGGGGTAAGCTCCCGTTGCTCGGTCCCTGCTCCTGCCAACCTAGCAGTTCAAAAGCACATCAAAGTGCAAGTAGATAAATAGGTACCACTCTGGCGGGAAGGTAAACGGCGTTTCTGTGCGCTGCTCTGGTTCGCCAGAAGCAGCTTAGTCATGCTGACCACATGACCCGGAAGCTGTATGCCGGCTCCCTCAGCCAATAAAGCGAGATGAGCGCCGCAACCCCAGAGTCGGTCACAACTGGACCTAATGGTCAGGGGTCCCTTTACCCTTTTAATAGGTAAACTACAGTTCTCTCAGAATTTTTGTGGGGGGGGGGTGTGCGCGCTTTAAATGTATGGTGTGTATGCAGCCTTAGTTTATTGATTTATTTTAAAGATCAGGAAATGGAAAAAGCTGCCTGCTGGCTATGCCCGACCCAGGTTGATGTCACCATTTTTGTGGTGGGGCTTTTTAATTATTATTTTTATGTTTACTAGACGAGGAGACTGCTTGGAGGGAAGGGGGAGTGGGTGGGTGGCATTGCATGGGCCAGCTTCCTATTTTCGTCATCATTCTTCCTTTCCCCTTCTCTTATTCACACCGAGGCCTAAATACTTCACTTATGAAGTAATCCCTGTGGGTAGGTGACATCAGCACTCCTCAGGAATGCTCAGGGCTGGTTGCCGGCCAGTAACAACCTCTCCCTTTGACCGGCTGCCATCGAAGGACCCGTGACGTCAAGGTAAGAAAACAGGAAGCGAAAGACCCCCGCCAAAGCAGACGCTGCTCTGCAAAATGACCGACAACGCTCACGCCTGCCGCGGAATCCCTTCGCAAAGCTTGTGGAGAGCCCTTGTCTCTCCAGGCTCTCGGGGGATTTGACTGGGTATGAACTTCCTGCTGGAATCAATCCACTTCCTCCAGCATGAATAGGCTGAGCGTCAGAGCTGGAGCCAGCCCTTCTCAGTAAATACGTCCAGGAGAGCATTGCACACCCTCCGCTGATCTTGCTCTCAGGGCCTCTGCCAGTTCTGCCTGGTTAGAGGCAGTCATGTACCAAACTGGCATGGATGTAGCTATAAAGAACGTAGAAAAGCAAGGGGTAAGAGAGTGCAGGGATTTGGTGGGTGGGCAAACAGATCAGTATCTGGCGGAGCCCTGGGCTCAGAAGGAAAGCCCAGGCCTTACATATTAAGAATCCTGCTGGATCAGACCAAAAGCCCATGTAGTTCAACAGTCTATTCTCAGAGCAGCTGCTAACCCCAAGCAGGGGCACTGGCAAGCAGCCACACTGCGATTGACGGGGCTCGAGGTTGATGCTGGGCAATGGTCTATTGGTAGCAGCATGCCAGGCACTCACTAAGGACTAACAGAAGCCTTGCTTGGCGCCTCCGGTAAAAGATCTCCACTAGCAAAGCTAGGAAAGACCTTTGCGGCTAGTGGGAGTGAGTCATGGCAAGAAGAACTCCTCTTTTTTGGCCGACTGTTAACATCAGCCAAAATATGTGGGCCGCTGAAGGTAAGCATAGCGAGGAGAGCAATCATCAGCACACTTAAAATGGTCCAATCTGAACTCCCTGCTCCACCAAAGGAGGGGGAAAGATAAGAAATTGCAGTCTGCAACAAATTGCAATCCTTCCAAAATGTGACCAAGTGCATTTTGTACAATTCGCTGGGAAAGCAGGATCTGATCTTGCTCTTGACGACCACTCCTCCTGCGGTCTTTACCTGCCCTCTTCATCTCCTCCCCACCCCATAGGCCCCGGCAGAGCCTGGCTCTTGGTTTATAACCTCCCACTCGTATGAATCAACCACTGCTAACTCATCAAGGCAGATCAGAAGAAAAGGACAGCCTCTTTTGCCTGCCACGTTCTTCCAAATGGCTCCCATGTTCAGCTTTCCCTGCCTGCCTGACTGCCCTGGGGTTTGAATGTGCTCCATGGAGTAACTGATGAGGACATTGCCCAGTGCACAAACCCTGCCGCAGAGGCAGGCAGACTTCAAGCTCGCAGGATCTACACTTTGTGTATGCATACAGGTATGTTCACACTGCACGAATATGCGCATTCAACACGGGATGCAGGTGCCTTTGGGGGGTAATGTACACATGGCATCATCCCCCATGTCATCGATGCACTTGTGCACATAGTGGCTTCCAATTGTGCACACCTTGGTGTGGTGACGGTATCCAAAGCGATAGCTACTAGCCATGTTGTCTGCAACCACAGGTGGACATGTTTTCAGATCAGTGCACAGTGTTGTTCTCTTCCCCTCCACTCCTTCAGTGTTTTCACTTGCAGTCTTTCAAAAGGCAGGGACTGGAAACTAGTGTGCTGATACACTGCTATGTGTCTCTCCATATAGATACGTTGGTATACAGAGGCAGCCAAATATCTGCATCCTGTCCTTTTTTGCCTATTTCATTCATAGACAAGAGAAATATGGTGAGGAGGGGGAATGGCACAGCCCAACTGACAGCAATGACATGGGCATGGTGCCATGTGAATTGAATTTTATTATTACGGTCACAGACCAGTTCCGGCTCACTTACAGTATCAGGAAAATCATAAAACACAACAGGAATTGAATTGCAATTGGGTATAACAGAGAAAATTCAGATACAGCAGCAGTTAAAAATATATATTAAATCTTGATCAATAAAATATAACCTAAAATTGTCATTTAAAACCTTAATCATTTTGGTAGTACAGCTTGTTCCCTAAGTTTTTTGGCAGTCGCACAGAATTTGGCCACCCTTAGCGTGATCTCTAGATCCTTGTCCTCTACCAGGAGTTTTAGACATTGACATTCAGACCCATTTGGAGATTTCTGTATAACAGGAGTGATAAATACCGAGCGTATATCCCTGTAGAAATGGCAGCGTAACAAGACATGAGAGACAGTTTCTACCTCCATCAAGCCGCAGGGGCAGACTCGTTCCACGTATGGCTTATCCTTGAATCTGCCCTGCGATAAGGCAGATGGCAGCACGTTGAATCTAGCGAGGGTAAATGACCGTCTTTATTTGGGTATTTGTAATTTTGACAAATAATTGGTGCCATGTGTACCCAGGGTTGCCATACGTCCAGAATTTCCCAGACATAGTTGGAATGCTGCAGTCAACAAATATGGACTCAAAAGAAAGCTCAACCCCAAAAGGTGCCTGTATCCAGTACTGAAGACACATTTCTCAGTACAGTGGTACCTTGGTTTACAACCATAATCCGTTCCAGAGGTCCGTTTGTAAACCAAAACAGGTTGTAACCCAAGGCGCGCTTTCGCCAATGGGGCCTCCCCCCAAAAATTGTTCGTAATAATAAAAAAAAGGGTTGTAATCCAAAAAAAAAAGTTGCAAACCGGGAAACACACTTCCGAGTTTGACGTGTTTGTAATCCAAAACGTATGCAAACCAAGACGTATGCAAACCAAGTAACCACTGTACATGCTTGAAAAAGAAAACCAGATGCAATAAGAAGGCACAATCCCTCTATCAGTAGTTACTATGTAGCATAAAATACATTGGTTGTTGCTGCTTTTTCATCCTAGCCTTATAAGCAACTCTTGGTTTGTTTGTTTGTTTGTTTGTTTGTTTGTTTGTTTAAAAAAACCTTCCACCTTGCTGCAATTAAAAATCTAGGCTCTCTGCCTAAGTTTGCCTCGAAAACTATGGTCCACCAGAAATTGTTGGACTACAACTCCCATCATTCCCTGCCATAAGGCTCCATCTGCTATGGCTGATGGAAGATGCAGAGCCCACAACATCTGGAGAGCCACAGGATTCCCCATCCCTGTCTTAAACTGAGAAGGAGAGAAAAACAACAACTGGCCCATGCAGCACACCTAGAAATCAGAAGTGGGTCCTACATTGCTGTTGGGACCATGTGAGATTGAAGATTACTGGTTTGCGTCCACTTGCAGCAACAACAGAACAGCCAGCAGAGCTCAGAGGCCACAAGTCACTTGCATTTTCATATTTGCGGAACTGATAGGGCGCTGCATGGCACATGTGAGCTAAAACATTTGGCTGGGAAATCTGTGCCTTTGGCTTTCAACTCGACTTACGCACCACGAGGTTGCTAAATGGGCTTTTGGGTTTCCTTTTTCCTAACTTGCAACAATAGCAGGGCTTGTGCGTGCCAACTTTTCAGAGATCTCCTCTTCCCCCAGTCTCCCCCACCCCATGCAAATGCAAAACCCTCAAGGCCCCTTCCTACCCTGGATCTTAATGGAAGCGCGATAAGGATCTTATTAAGGCCTATTCATACCTCATTTCTGTCGTAAGCACAGAGCCTCGATAAGAATGCAGACGTCTGGTGTTCTAATAAAACGACATTCTTCCATATGTTTTAAATTGGTTTTTTTTTAATGGGGAAAGGGTGGGTATGGGTGGACTTTGCCAGGCCCACTCGCCCTTTCCTCCTCTTATTTTGATTTTAAGCATGCAGAGTTTTTAGAACAACACAGGACTTGCAAATTTGTTCCATTCCATAGGGAGGAGGTGGTGAACACGAGAACAACATACTGGGAAGGGGCTTTGACCATGGGTAGGCAAACTAAGGCCCAGGGGCCGGATCTGGCCCAATCGCCTTCTCAATCCGGCCCACAGACGATCCAGGAATCAGCGTGTTTTTACATGAGTAGAATGTGTGCTTTTATTTAAAATGCATCTCTGGGTTATTTGTGGGGCATAGGAATTCGTTCATTTCCCCCCCAAAATATAGTCCAGCCCCCCCCCAAGGTCTGAGGGACAGTGGACCGGCCCCCTGCTGAAAAAGTTTGCTGACCGCTGGTTAGACATTCATGGGATGAAGGGGGCTGTTGCAATTCCGCTCAACTTGCAACCTCTGAAAGTTAACACAAGGTCAGCGTAAAGAACAATCCAGGAATTTAGGAAACTGTGGTGGCATCCATTTTATTTCATGCACATTTCTTCCCCCCTAAAAATCCAGGAAACTGTAGGGCTGCTGCCAGCCAGAGTGAAGAATACTGAGCTGTACAATGGTACCTTGGTTCTCAAACGGCTTAGTTGTCAAACAAATCGGCTCCCGAGTGCTGCAAACCTGGAACTAAGTGTTCTGGTCTGTGAACGTTTTTCCGAAGCTGAACATCCGACACGGGTTCTGCTTGAGTGCAGGAAGGGCCTGCAGCCAATCGGAAGCTGTGTGCCTCGGTTTTCGAAAGGTTTTGGGAGTCGAACGGATTCCCGGAACGGATTAAGTTCGAGAATCAAAGTACCACTGTACAAACAAATAGGCAAGAATTCAATGTCACACTCTTATGTTCTTCAGTGCAAGCATTTCTGCTTGCCAGATGAAACACCCCCCACACTTTTCTGGAGGTTCTCCTAACTCTCCAGGGCAAATTTTGGGGAGATGAGGAGGGAGCGACAGGGGGAGCCATTGGGCTGACTTAATCTGGTCTATAATCTGTTATGAGAGACATCACCTTGCCAACAAAGGTCCGTATAGTTCAAGCTATGGTTTTCCCAGTAGTGATGAATGGAAGTGAAAGCTGGACCATAAAGAAGGCTGATCGCCGAAGAATTGATGCTTTTGAATTATGGTGCTGGAGGAGACTCTTGAGAGTCCCATGGACTGCAAGAAGATCAAACCTCTCCATTCAGAAGGAAATCAGCCCTGAGTGCTCACTGGAAGGACAGATCCTGAAGCTGAGACTCAAATACTTTGGCCACCTCATGAGAAGAGAAGACTCCCTGGAAAAGACCCTGATGCTGGGAAAGATGGAGGGCACAAGGAGAAGGGGACGACAGAGGACGAGATGGTTGGATAGTGTTCTCGAAGCTACCAGCATGAGTTTGAATAAACTGCAGGAGGCAGTGGAAGACAGAAGTGCCTGGCGTGCTCTGGTCCATGGGGTCACAAAGAGTCAGAAACAACTAAACGACTAAACAACAACAACATCAACATAATCTGTTATGAGGCAGTTTATGATACTCCAAAGACATGACCAGAAGGCTTTCCAGACCTTCTTAGATGGAAGTTCCACTGAAATAGCCATGGGTTCAGGCCTCACACAGGAAATTCACGGCCTAGCATAGACCACTGCGAAACAGCAACAATTCATGCAAATGGGCAATCTGTTTCTATGAGCCTTCAACGTAACATTGCCTACAAACCGGAGACCATGGTTTAAAATGGGCTTGTTTAGAAACCTGAGCAACGTTTGTTTTGAACCAGCCTCAAACCATGGGTTTTGAAGCTAACTTGTTAAACCCGCCAGAGCTCGCTTTAAACCACAGGCTCTGGCCCATATGAAAAAACAAGCCACGTTTGAGGAGATGTGAAAGTAAAACTCTGTCAAAGTCCTTCTCCAGGCTGCATGGGAAGAAGAGAAAGAGAGGGTAGCAGGGAGAGCAAGTGAGGCGGTAGCTCCTTCCAGATTGTGCACCAAAGTGTTAGGCCCTGGTTTAGTGTGATGTGCAAACAGAGCTATGGGTATGGAGACAGAAACAAAGGAACAGATGTCCAAATGTAAAGTTTGTGTGGGCAACAGAGAAGTAAAACATGCATTCTAGAATTGTCTCCCAAAAGGACATCTGGGCTAACTTGGTTCATTCACGGGGCCCCAGGCTTGGATTCTCTTTAACAGCTTTCAACTCCCATTTTGCATAACAGAAATGATATGTAGCAGTTTTTCTGTTTTCTTTTTCACTCGAAAGCAGCAAAGGAAAAGGATACTGGTAGAAGGTTGGGGGGGGGGGTTTGAAAGAAAGAAAAACAGCTTTTATTTTCAAATCAGATTTGCTGTCCCCACCCTCAGACCCCAAAGTGCTATTTTTGTCTGCTAAGGAAAGAGTAAATGAATAAAGAAATGTTGGGAGAGACTGATCACGGATCTCTCGCATCCTGTGTCGCTTTGCCCTGCAAGAAGAGGAAACTCACGAGGATGGGGACATATCAGCCACATTTCAAAAGATTTGTTATTATTTGGTAACAAGCAGAGGGCTGGCGGGGAAGCTGGTAAAAGGTAAAGTGGCGTCTGTGTTTGACTGCCTTTACGTCTCTCCACTGTGCCTTGGAGCAGGTCAGGTTAATGGCCCATGTCAATGGCCTGCTGGCCACGTCAGTGCTGACGCCCAAATTTGCCTGTCCTGGACCAAATGATAGCGTGAGGAAGCCCCTTGGCTACCCTCCAAGTGATAGAGCTGCGATATTGGCAGCAATCAGTGTCACAGCTAATTTGGCAGGATGCATAAAGGTAGAAGGCAAGTTGGGATTTCCTCCCCCCCTCTCTTTTCAGCTGAGACTGCTTAATAGGTTGTGATTTCACTGAAGAAGTAAGAAAAGAGGAAACTGTGCTGTAACACAATTGAGGGAACAAGGAGAAGGGGACGAAAGAGGACGAGATGGTTGGACGGTGTTCTCGAAGGTACCAGCATGAGTTTGACCAAACTGCGGGAGGCAGTGGAAGACAGGAGTGCCTGGCGTGCTCTGGACAAGGGGTCACGAAGAGTCGGACACGACTAAACAACAACAACAAGTGCTGTAACACTGGGCAAAAGGAAAGGACTTTGGATTATTACGGATCAGTCCCACCTGCCTGTCCTGCTCTGCACACCATGCCAAGCCAGAGTTTTAAAATCTTCCTTGCAACTCAACATGCTTTCGATACACATCAGAGCATCTACAGCAGAAATGGGGAACCTGTGTGGGTGTTCCAGAGGTCCTAGGACTCCAACTCCCATCAGTCCCAGACAACACAACCAATGGCCAAGGAAGATGGGAGTTGCATACTCCAGCAACAACTCAACTGGAGGTCCCCCAACCTCTAGTCCACTGAGAAGAGCCTTTGCCTTCCTCTGCAACCAGCTCTCCCTCCAGCCTGGAGTTGGCTATCTTTCCTGAAGCAAAGGCCAACATCCTTGGCCAACGGAAGTACCCAAGGCCAGAGCCTACCAGTGAAATCACAGGCTGGCTCACAGAGTTTGTAAGGGCACCCAGGAGGCCTCTGGTTATCAGAAATCACAGGCCAGATTAAGAAGAGAAATACTAAAAGGGATGGATCACCTCTTGAGAGGAAAGAGATCCCTCCATGTGCAAGATCAGGACATGGACATTTTATTCACAACAAACTTGTGACCTGCCTTAGATTGGCAAGCGAGTTAGCAAAGTAGAAGTAACCTCACCTTCTGCTTCTGTTACTTTATCCAGAATATTTGTAAAGCACTAAACATTGCAAAATACTGTGCTGCTATACAAAATTAAAATGGAATACATAACAATAGATAAAACAATTCTCAAAAAGGAAATCAGATGCTTCCCACAAATCAACTCATCCTTCTGGGGAAACCTGTTTAAAAAATTTAAAAGCCTCTAGCATCCGACAAAAGTGTACAATGTTGGAGCCTGTCTAACTTCACTGGGCAGCGCATTTTACTGCCATAGAGAATCCTGGGAACAAGGAGGGCCCTGAAGATTCCTGCAGGGAATAGTCAGGTATATACAGGTGTCAAGTGTACACACACACACACACACACACACACAGGCAGGCAGGCAGCCTGGCCACTTATCCTGACCAAGCCACAAGCTCCCTCAGAGCAGAACACACTGGCCATTTCTGTGAAGCTGCTAACATCATGCGCAGAGTTAAGGTTTCCACACAGCACCACAAAAAAGTTTGGTTTTTGCTGCTGCTGCTGCTGCTGCTACATCTGCTAACCTTATCTCAGCATGTTATGAAACTGCCTCATGGCTTTGCAAGTAAGTCCACAAAAGTTTTTCGCTTGCAAAATAAAATGCTAACCTGTTGGGGGCTGGCAAAAGAGAGGTGTGGAGTTTTGTCCTCGTTGCAGCAGCCTGCTTTTCTTATGCTGGCTAAGGGGGCTTCCCTCTTGGTTTCCACCCTGTCACAGAGGGTCCACACCTCCTCCAGCAGCTTGCTCACTCACTCATCCATCTACAAGCAATTTCTTGTTGCCTGTAGCTGACAGTATACAGTGGTACGTTGGTTCTTAAACGCCTGGTTCTCAAACGCTTTGGTTCTCAAACTCCAAAAACCCGGAAGTAAGTGTTCCGGTTTTCAAATGTTTTTTGAAAGCCGAACATCCGATGCGGCTGTTGGCTATTGTTTCTGAAGCTGTGCCTTGGTTTTTGAACATTTCGGGAGTCAAATGGACTTCCAGAACTGATTAAGTTTGGCGCTTTTGTTTTTGCAATTAATTTTGCGTTTTTGTTTTTGAGGCTTTTTCAATTAATTTTTTTTGTGACTATGTGATTGTTTGTTTGTGTGGCTGCAGAAATGGATAAAGCCCCCCATTCAAACAATGTCAGTGCAAGTAAGAAAATTTAAATTAAATTTTTATCATATACAATACTGTCTTATTTATTTTATAGTACAGTACATTGATTATTGCTTTCATTTTATGATGTTAACAATTTAAAGCACATCAAAAGGATTTCAAAACAAATTGCAATCACAAGAACAGGGAGAGTCCTAAAAATATACAGCCCACCTGTCCAAGGCCAGGGTCAAGAGGTGCATCTTCAACATATAATGAAAACTGCACAGTGAAGGTGCCAGGAACACCTCTCTGGGGAGGGAGTTTCACAACTTAGAGGCTGAGCCAAAGAAAAACCCCTCCTGGCCACCAACTTCAGAGCTTCGGCTGGGAAGGGAGCCTTTTGGGGGCCTAAGTCATTTAGAGCTTTAAACACTAGGGCAAGCACCTTCCATAAGACCCACTAATGAACTGGCAGGCATTATGGCACCTGTCAGGAGACCACTACATGACAATCAATTCGACTGCAATCAGCCTTTATACAGCAAATCCTTAATGACATTAACAGTTTAGGAACAGCAACAAACAGTAACCAGTCCGTACAGGAATTAAAAGACTTTTACATATTACTAGACTTAGGAAGCGGAGAGCAGGAATCCACTAGCAAGATCTGCGTCTTCTGCTGCACCAGAGGGAAAATGTCTGCAAGGGGGAAATGTCTGCTGTACTTCTGGAGACTCTCTGCAATTCTGTACTATGATCCAGCAGGATTCACAGTCCTCCACAAGTACAACAAGCCAGCTTTCCCCAACTTGATGCTCCCCAGATGTTTTGGATAACAATCCCCCCCATCATCATCCCTGAGTACGCTGCCAATGCTGGCTGTGGTGGATGGGAGCCTTAGTCCAAGGCATATGGCGGACACCAGCTTGGGCAAGGCTGCAGCAAGCTCACTCCTTCTTCGCGGTGGAACATGTGGATGGCCGGGGGGGGGGGGGGACGGGGACGGGGACGACAGATTGTGCACACATTCTCCTTCCATTTTACTGTATGTAGAAAGCATCTGAACAGGATTGCTCATTGCAAATAAGCCTTGTAATAGTAGTCAACAACTAGGCCACTCTTTCCCCCATATTGGTGTCCTCTAGACATTTTGGACTACAACTCCCATTATCCCTCAGTGCTGGACATACTGGCTGGGGCTGATGGGAGTTGCAGTCCCACTGCCATCTGGGAAGGCGAGCAAGACTGACTATAGGACCAACTTAAGATAGAAAACAAGGGTGAAAGATGATCAGCCTCATCCTCCTGGCAGGCCTTTCATGGGAGATGGAGGAAGAATTCACAGGATGTGTCTGTGGGTCTGTCCATGTGTTTCCAGCTCAGTTCTCTCCTGCTTGGGGCCAAATGAAATGAGATTTTTGGCAGGAGCTAAAAGCTCCTTTTAGTTATTACCATCATGAGATGTTACCACCCATTACGAGGTGCACTTGAAGGCCTCGCCCTGGGCAGTGAATTCTGGATGCAATTTAAGGGTAGTGAATTTTGCACAGGGCTTGCCCAAAATACGTCCCTGCTTGGGAACTTGTGTCACTGGCTCCAGCTCCCAGTGCTGACGGTGCAGAGGAACAACAACCAAATGTGAACTCTGTGAGCAGATTTCTTGGAACGGTTCCTCTGTCCAAAAGGTGCTGCTGCTAAATGGCAAGTTGCCTGCTGGATGAGCAATCGGCACTCGTGATCTTTTCACAGAACAGAATTGTGGGGTTGGAAGGGACCACGTGGGTCAAAAAGTCCAAGCCCTTGCAACGCAAGAGTCTTTTGCCCCAAGTGGGGCTAAAACCCACAACCCTGGGATTACTAATTTTATTATTTATATACCCCACCCACCCGGCTGCGTTGCTCAGTCTCGTGCTCACTTTACCCACCCCACCCCTCCAGTTCCTATGGACACATTTACCCAAAAGTGGTGGTAGGAAGAGGTCCAGTGTCCAGAATGGTTTAACCATCATTCCTCTTCTTCTGGGAATTGCAGCTCTCTAAGAGGGATGCAGGTGGCGCTGTGGGTTAAACCACAGAGCCTAGGACTTGCAGATCAGAAGGTCGGCAGTTCAAATCCCCGCAACGGGGTGAGCTCCCGTTTCTTGGTCCCTGGCTCCTGCCAACCTAGCAGTTCGAAAGCACGTCAAAGTGCAAGTAGATAAATAGGTACCGCTCCGGCGGGAAGGTAAATGGTATTTCCGTGCGCTGCTCTGGTTCGCCAGAAGCGGCTTAGTCATGCTGGCCACATGACCCGGAAGCTGTACGCCGGCTCCCTTGGCCAGTAAAGCGAGATGAGCACCGCAACCCCAGAGTCGGCCATGACTGAACCTAACGGTCAGGGGTCCCTTTACCTTTACCTTTAAAAGGGAACAGGGGTCTCCTAACAACGCTTGGCACCCATAGCAAACTACAGCTCCCAGAATTCTTGGGGGCAGCCAAGGCTTTTGAAAGCGTTATCACAGCACTTTAAACGCACGGTGCACATGTGGCGATAGTAAGAGCTGGGGTTGGGGAAAGCCAGACAATGATCTCATGTCTCGTCCACCTCTGAAGTCTCCCCGCCATCCTGGGGCCCCACATCTGCTACTGCTTTGCATCCTCCTCCTCCCATGGGAGGCAGACTTGCTCGCTCCTCAAATGTGTGCCCTTAAGACGCCGGGAAGGCCTAGTGCCGTGCTTGCCCGTCTCTGCCGAGCAACGATTCCTCCTCCTTCGTGTGGGAAAGACGGAGCAGCCAGAGCACAGACCACAAAAGCCACATTACTCATCCACACCCACTCAGGGGCCCCCAGCCACTAATCTCGGTCGCTGGAGAACCAAGATTCCTCTTAGAAGTTCTGCAGGCACCTCACGGCAGGGGCGAGGGAGAGCAGAGGTGACTGAAACAGGGAGGGCGGCAAAAAAGAAAGGCCTGTGCTTGCACAACTCTGTCCCAGGAGCTGCCCCGGCAGGCTCCTTTGGGTGAGTCAGCCTCCAGCTCATTCAAGCCACGGAAGGAGGAAGTGCAGAAAAGATCCCTGGCTGCTGGCTGATGTATTCCCAAGCTATCAGGTCTAGGCTTGGGAACTGCATTTCCTCCTCAAAAGGCAGTCAGTCAGGAATCCACCAGGGTTGTTCTGTTTTAGACCGCCTTTTTGTGATGTAGGTGTGATGTATCTGAGTGGTGGTCTTAGGTTATACCCCTTCTGTGATGTATGTATGATGTTTCTGGGGGTGGGCTTGATCTACAGGGTGGCAATTTCAAAAGTCTTTATAAGGCCTTGCACACCATTTTTCTGGGTCCTCCTCCTTTCCTGCGTGTGAGGGGAGTGCCCTGTTGCAACAGATCAATAAAGATCAGGCTTACTAGCTGCTTTGCTTCTAAATATTCTGTGGTTGGCCTCTGTTATTTTCTCCTACCAATAGGGAACCTATGTAAGGACTCTATATGGGCTCTTGGATACCCCATAAGGGAAAAGGGCAATTTTTGTTTACAACAGTGGCAGGAAACAATATTTGGAAGGACATTTAGGACTGCGGTTTGTGAAGGGTGCTGGGAACTATAGCTCTGTGAGAGATAAACTACAGTTCCCACAATAAAAAAAATTGTGTGTGTGTGTTTTAAATCTATAGCATGTAATGCAGTCCCAGGTTTGAGGGGCAAGTGGGCATCATCCAGGTGGCACTGCTATCGAGGGGCAGATTTCTAATAACACCTCTTCTGCTGGCATATGAAGCCAGGGCATGGGCGCAAGATGTGCACATGCAAGAGTTTGGGCAAGGAGCAAAAATGCACGGGGTTTGGATTCACGTGCCAAACAGAACTATAAAAAATGCATTCTGTTCTTAAAAACATGTGTAGGGCTCTTCACTTCACTCTGGCTGCATTTTGCACTTTTGGCTGACACGCAACCCACCCACCCCTCCCAAAGTTCGTCACATATAAAGAGAAATGCCTCAGGTAGCTCAATAAATAATAGCTGCAGTAATGACCTTTTACTTTTTAAACAGGCAAGAGAGAGAAAAGGTCGCGCACACATGTTCTAAAAGAAAACAGCAAAATGTCATTTTCCACATGAAGAAACATAAAAGCCAAATGTCTCGCAGAAAGGTAAAAAGATGCGCCGTGAGTTACCGTTTAGAGGGGAGGAAAGGCGCAGCTCATTAATTCCCTCCAAGGAAAGACAGTGAAGTGTTTGTGTTTTGTGTATCCCTCATCTCTGTGGTGATCTCCTAGTGTGGGAGAAACCACCTTCACAACCCCAGAGCCAGGATGCTGAGTTTCTCTATGGCAACCACAGTGATCAGGCAGGGGGGGCAGCCAGGCAAGCACTTGCTCCACGTTACCCCACGTTTATACTTTGCTTCTGGAGACTGATCTTTATATGTTTACTGTCCATGCACCAGATCCCCGCTCCTAGAAGTACAAGTTCATGGCGTGTTACACACCCACACCCACCGCATTTCCACAAACGCAACAACAGCAAAAATGATGATAATGACAATATAAGTGATATCCAGTTAAATAATTCTGCTAGTGCAAACACATCTGGTGCCGAGGAGTGCATAAGGAGAGCAGGCTGGATCAGGCCAATGGCCCAACTAGTCCAGCATTCTGGTCTCACAGTGGAAACCTGAAAGTGGCACATGAGCACAAGAGCTCTTACTACTCCCATAGCTTCCATCAACTGGTATTCAGAAGCATTCATGCCTCAGACCCTGGGTAGGCAAACTAAGGTCCAGGGGCTGGATCCGGCCCAATCGCCTTCTCAATCCGGCCCGCGGACGGTCCAGAAATCAGCGGGTTTTTACATGAGTAGAATGTGTGCTTTTCTTTAAAATGCATCTCTGGTTTATTTGTGGGGCATAGGAATTCATTCATTTCCACACACACACACACACACACCAAAAATAGTCTGGCCCCCCACAATGTCTGAGGGACAGTGGACCGGCCCCCTGCTGAAAAAGTTTGCTGACCCCTGCCTCGGACCATGGAGGAAGAGCTAGCAGCCAATGACATCACCAATGACATCATCAAATTCTTCCATGAATTTGTCCAAGGCTCTTTGAAAGCCATCTAAGTTGGGGCCATCACTGCCACCCTGTGGGAAAAAGTTCCATAGTTTAACTATGCACTGACTGAAGAACAGCTTTCTTTCTTTCTTATATCTGTCTTGAGTCTTCCCACTTTCAGGTTCATTGGACGCCCACGGGTTCTAACGTTTCTCCGTACATTATTTTACAAACTTCTACCATGCCACCTCTCAAACGACCAACCTTTCCTGGTAGGGGAGCGGCTCCATCCTCCGAATCATTTGGGTTGCCCTTTTCTGAACCTTTCAAATGCAGCTGCGCTATATATTTTGATAAACGGCAAAGTGGTATTGGCGGTTTTATTGCACTGCACCATGTGACCTTTCTAACACAGCTTGGCTTTTAGTAACTACCAGTAGAGGGACTTCTTGGCGGCTACACCCAGGCTCTGGAAACCATGCCAAGGGAGACTGATTACCTTCTGCCAGCAAGCAAAGGTAGTTTCGTTTAGACAGGCTTTTGGACCATCAGCAGACTGACAAAGATGCCGAATCTGACTTTTTTAACAAGCGGTTTGGATTATTTGGACTGATGCTATGGTTACCAGATTTTTTTCAATGAATCTGGTCACACTTTTTTTTGAAGCCGAGTATCAATTCTGAAAGAAATCAGCCCTGAGTGCTCACTGGAAGGACAGATCCTGAAGCTGAGGCTCCAGTACTTTGGCCACCTCATGAGAAGAAAAGACTCCCTGGAAAAGACCCTGATGTTGGGAAAGATGGAGGGCACAAGGAGAAGGGGACGACGGAGGACGAGATGGTTGGACAGTGTTCTCAAAGCTACCAGCATGAGTTTGACCAAACTGCAGGAGGCAGTGGAAGACAGGAGTGCCTGGCGTGCTCTGGTCCATGGGGTCACGAAGAGTTGGACACGACTAAACAACTAAACAACAAGCAACAGGGAGTCAGTAGTGGGGATGGTGAGGCAAAAGACCCTGGGCTCAAGCACACATGCATATTGTATAAAGGTGCAAAGCAATTCTTTTGCACCCTGTGAAACATAAATGCACAGAGTTTTTAAAAAACTGGGCAACGGCCGTCCACCCGCAACTCCCGAGCCTCCCCCAAGCAGTCATAGTTTAACTATGCCCTGTTTGGGGAAGCACTAAAAGTGTTAGCCACCTTGAGCAAAGTACTGCAAAGAACTGATCCTTCAGTTTGGCAGCAGTTGTCCTCTGGAACTCCCCGCCCATTGATATTAGTCAGGCATCTCTGGGGTGCCTGCTAAAAAAATATATTTAGGCAAGCCTAACCAGATAAATAGTGTGTGTGTTAGTGTTTGTGTTTGTGTGTGTGTGTGTGTGAACAAATTTAAAATGCTGATTTTATTTATATTTTGATAAATGTTATGTCAATTCATTTTTAATGTTTGATTTTATTGGCATACACGCTCTCTCTAGAGAGTTAAACGCTTTATATAAATAAATGTTGGTGGAAAGCTGGGATAAGAAATTAACAAACAAATAAGATAGCCGCAAAGAGTTAGAAACTCAGAGCAATTAAGGACGACCACAGTACTTGGACCAACTAATGTTGAGGAATGTATGAAACAAGCTCTCTGAAGTCACACAAAAACAAGATTAACAACGTAGAATCCAGTATCTGTTGGTTTTAATTTGAGTGTGCAGAAGCTTGGCAAAATATAATCTGATTTATAACCGCAACGTTCAGAAAGTCAGAGAAAATCTTTCTTTAGAAAATGCCCCCCATGCATTCCTCCCAAAATATCATCAGCGGCTAATATTCACATATTCTCAGTTGATGTGCTGATACAGAAGCATTGGGTCAGACCCAGGAGACACGCACGCCATACATTTCCCCCCAAAGAGTCCAGGGAGCTGTTGTTTGTTAAGGGTGCTGGGAACTCTGTGACGAGAAAATGACAGAGATGTGACAACAGCCAGTTTTCAACAAGAGACCTCTCTGGCTTCGCTCCTCCTTGGGTCCACCTCACATCCTATGTTTTTCTGGCTTTGCCACCAGGTCTCAAGGTGTGGGGTCCCCGCAGTTGGGGCTCAGCGCTGCACCCACCAGAACTGTTCTGCTAACTAAGGAAGCAGGAGAGAGAGGGGCAGGGAGTGCTTGGGAGTTTCTTACGGCAGCAGGAAAGCTCTGACTCAGAGTCAGCTAAGCCGGTTTTGTGTATCAATCCGGCATCAGGTAGTAAAAGGGAAATAGGCAGGAGGCAAATCATTCCCTAATAGCAAACTTGGGCAGCTGAGTGCACATCAGTTTCAAAACAAAATAGGGAAAGTGACAAAATAAGGTAGAGAGCTTCCAGGATGCATAGAATGCCAGCAGAAAGGGGAGGGAGAATAGGAATTTGCAAATAGGGAAGGAACTGACCTGCTCAAGTGCGTAATAAAGGTAAAGGTAAAGGGACCCCTGACCATTAGGTCCAGTCATGGCCGACTCTGGGGTTGAGGCGCTCATCTCGATTTATTGGCCGAGGGAGCCGGTGTACAGCTTCCGGGTCATGTGGCCAGCATGACTAAGCTGCTTCTGGCAAACCAGAGCAGCGCACAGAAACACCATTTACCTTCCCGCTGGAGTGGTACCTATTGATCTACTTGCACTTTGACGTGCTTTCAAACTGCTAGGTGGGCAGAAGCAGGGACCGAGCAACAGGAGCTCACGCCGTCATGGGGATTTGAACCGCCGACCTTCTGATCGGCAAGTCCTAGGCTCTGTGGTTTAACCCACAGCGCCACCCGTGTGCCTAATAGCTGATAGTAAATCTCCTGAGGTGGAAGGTAGGGAATTAAGAGATGGGACAGGATGTGTAGTTTGCCCAACACAGGAACATTTCAGGAAGGACCACACACACACACACACAGAGAGAGAGAGAGAGAGAGAGAGAGAGAGAGAGAGAGAGAGAGAGAGAGAAAGAGAGAGAGAGAGAGAGAGAGACTTCCTTTTGCTGCTGGGATACAAATTAAAATCCCAGCTGGTGCCAAACATCTTGCTCAGACAGACAGATGCCAACAAAACAATAGTCTGTTCAGGGTCCTGAGAGTTGTTAGGAGACCCTATTCCTCTCACAGAGCAACAACTCCAACAGTTCCCTGCTTTAAATGAGCACTGCAGATGTTTCCTTTGAGAATGGATGGGGAAGCTGTGGCCGTCCAGGTGTTGCTGCCACGACAGCTCCTACAGCTACTGAATGTGCTGGCTGGGGCAGATGGGAGAGGGAGTCCAACAACATGTGAAGAGTTCCAGGTTGGGGATCCCTGATTTAGGGCTACTCCCAAAGAGCCTCTACTTAGAACAGACCCCTGAATTCAACAGGCACAAGCTACGTCATCTCTGACCATTTCAAGGGGCCTATTCTGAGAAAGACTAGCACTTCGACAGGATCTGGATTAAGCTTGTTGCGGCTCTTATTCAACAGCAGAAGCCTGTCATTGAACAAGGCCAGGGAGGAGTTACGCCTCTATAGCAAGAAGGAAGATTAATCCGTGTTTGCTGAAAAAGAGCAGGGAGGCATCTCTCAACACACCCTTGCGGACTCTGCATGCCCAAACATGCCAGCTGCACAAGCTTTATCTTTATGAAGAACATTTCACAGTCCCTCCTGCCTCAAAGTCGCAACAGAGATAGGTATTTCCTGCTCATACAGTGCTTAATAAACACAAGCTGTCGGGGGTACTGTGGTCCGACTCGTGGCCCCCCAATGCTCAGCCCCAGGGCATGGCATATTTAATGCCAAGACCTCAGTTCTGAAGTGCTAATAACAAAGAGGCCCCAGAGCATGTGCAGAAAGTCTTCCTTCAGTGTTCTAGTTTGCATGTAGCCCTAAGACAAAGAGAAGTTCGGGGCCACTGCACTCCTCCCTCAGCCCTGCTACTGCACTGCCTGGGAATAGACTAAGATGCCTTACTCAGACCATTGGTTCAGCATTGCCTGCAATGTATTCCTGCACTGCAGGGGGTTGGACTAGATGACCCTTGGGGTCTCTTCCAAACTCCACAGTTCTGTGATTCTATGCCTACACTGGCAGCAGCCCAGTTGACATTCACCCATGACAGCGTGCCTGGTGAGCTGCGTCCTTCTCCCTCCTTATTTACTTTCAGGAGGAATTTTAAAACATTCCGGTTTACCCAGGCATTTTATGGCTGTAAGGCACTGTTCCTGGTAAGCTTGAGATCACTGGTCAAGATAATGTTCTTGCTTGTTGCGTTGAGGTGTTTGGTGCCCTGGGCTCCTAAAGGAGGGAGAGAGATATATAGGCTTCCTGCAAGAGTCTCTCCCAGCCTTGCCCGTAGATTCAGGGATTGTACCTGAGACCTCCTGTATCTGCTACTGAGCTTATGGTCCTGGGGCTAAGTCATGATTTGGCTTAACATTACAGTGGTACCTCAGGTTAAGTACTTAATTCGTTCCAGAGGTCTGCTCTTAACCTGAAACTGTTCTTAACCTGAAGCACCACTTTAGCTAATGGGGCCTCTCGCTGCCACCGCACAATTTCTGTTCTCATCCTGAAGCAAAGTTCTTAACCTGAGGTACTATTTCTGGGCTAGCGAAGTCTGTAACCTGAAGCGTATGTAACCCGAGGTACCACTGTACATTCAAACCCAGGTTCATGGTTCCTCTCCTGCAGACAAACTGCACATGGTAAGCCAAGAAAAAACCTGGAAACAGCTGGTTGTTTGCTTTGTTGTCCTCAAGATTCTGGCAACAGTTCTAGTCCTCAAGATTGTGACTTTTTTAATAAGTAGCTAAGATTGTAGACCATAAACCTAAAGCTGCCCATTACTGAAAATGAAAAATGGGTACCTATACGAGGTCTCAGTTGGATCAAGAAATGGGACAGAGCTGGTTTTAGGTGAGTTCGGAGATGGTGGAGTCCAGGGCAAAAGTGTCCTTTCACCTAGGTTGCACAGTTCCCTGGAGAGCTAAGACCAGCCAGCATAGGCTGGATCAATGGTATGACTCAGTATAAGGCTGTGCTCCCATGGCTGGGAAGCAAGCAGCACTGCCTCTCATCACTGGAGTGAGTGAGCAAGCGACTGAATGGTGCTTGTTTGAAGCAGCCAGTGCTGTTTGGCACCAAGGAGGGAACACCAGGAGAAAGTCCTGTCTTCAGAATGGGGCTGGTGCTCACTGCTCAAAGAGAGCTGGGGTGGGTGGGTGGCAGGGTCTGCTGCTTTGTGGCAACAAATAAGGAGTTAGCAGCAGCCCATCCGAGGCCACTGGGACCTCAGTGGCTGCCCAGATACACTGATGTCTGGCACCAGCCCTGACCCTGCACTGTTCTTTAAATTAGTGCTAAGCCCATACCATGGCACGGTTTCCGATCCAAAGAGGCATGACCTACGTTGCCTGCAGAAGGCACCAGGTTAAATCCCTGGCATCTTCAGGTATGACTGGGAGGGTCCCCTAGCTGAAACCCTGAAGAGTCACTGCCAGTCAAGTAGACAGCACTGAGCATGATGCACAAATGGTCTGTTTTTGTATAAGGCAGCTTCCAGTTTGGAATTTTTCAACACTGCTCAGTTGGCATCTAGGATGAGGCCACATGCATCTTTCTCTTCATTTTGAAAGATGATTGCAATATGCAAGGCGACTGGGTTAAGACACAGTTAGCCAGAAGAGTTAAAACTCCACTGAGCTGGTCTGGCGGTGTCACATTTTGGAGCAGCTTCCACACTGGCGAACACTTCCTAAAGGGATGCATCATTAGCTGTGTGTGGCACATGAGGAAATGATGCCGGAACAGTTTCCCTCCTCTTGCCACCCTTCATTCTCTACCCCTCCTCTGATTTGATTTTCAGTTCTGAAAAGGAAGATCCTGGTGAGGCCTTTTCCATGCGAGAGGGAGGGAGGGAGGAGCTACGCATGTGGCGCAATGTACAAACAGAACACACACACAACTGCTCTATCACTCTTGCAGGGACAGCGGCTGCAGAGTAAATTCAGTGGCTTCGCACGGGGAAATGGAAGCAGCAGGAGCCACAGGCCTCTTCATATCCATGACAATTTTCAGATAGTCACATTTATACAGAGCAATTCTGGACATGTTTACTTGGGGGAATAGCCTCCCAACAATATGCCCAGAACTGCCGTCTTTTAAAAAATTGTGTTGCATCATTCCTGTTTCCTTTCCAGAGCACCTGCGGACCTCAGGATGAGGCTCCTTCGCCCTCCTCCCAGCCCAGATTAAGGGAAGCTTTCTATTTACCCCCACTTCTTTACACTTGGGTAAAACGCAAGCAATTGGCCCATGCAGGGCTGTGCAAAGAGTCAACAGAGCTGCCAGCAAACCTCTCCCCACAAGCATAAACAGCCACAGGTGCCTCTGCCCAGCTGGCCCATGCAGTGTTTGCCTTTCTGATGTTTGCCTAAGGCAGGCACAAGACCCAGTTGGTCTCTACAGCCGGGTCTGAGTGGCACGACTTGGGGCACACATAACAAAAGACCAAAAGGGAGGAAGCAGGAAAAGCCCAGCCGACAAGTTGGGGCAAAGACCGTAGATCAGGGGTGCATGCTTTGCATGGAGAAGATCCCAGGTCCAAGGTAAACTTGGCACATGGCAACCCTCCATGTTCTAAGGAATGTCCCAGCATCATCCTGAGAACTGAGAAGGAGCCAGAAGAAGGAAGGACAGCCTCCACCAAGCTTGATGTCAGCAGAGGAGGAGGGTCCCACTGTAAACAAAATCTCAGCCAAAAGGATTGAGTTTCAGTTAAAAACCAATAGGCAAGCCTTGGCTTCGGTGTATTGAAGAATAGGCAGCTTGTAACCATAGCAGCTTGAATCTGTGGTTGTGAATATACCAAAATTTGAATCATGGGACGCGGGTGGCACTGTGGTCTAAACCACAGAGCCTAGGACTTGCCGATCGGAAGGTCGGCAGTTCGAATCCCCAAGACAGGGTGAGTTCCCATTGCTCGGTCCCTGCTCCTGCCAACCTAGCAGTTCAAAAGCACGTCAATGTGCAAGTAGATAAATAGGTACCGCTCTGGTGGGAAGGTAAACGGCGTTTCCATGTGCTGCTCTGGTTTCACCAGAAGCAGCTTAGTCATACTGGCCACATGACCCGGAAGCTGGCTCCCTCGGCCTGTAGAGCGAGATGAGCGCCACAACCCCAGAGTCATCCGTGACTGGACTTAACGGTCAGGGGTCCCTTTACCTTTACTTTAACCATAGCAGCTTGAATCTGTGGTTGCGCATATACCATACATTTGAATCATACCCCCCACCCCAAGCAACTTAGTAACTGGTAAAACGTAAAGTTTTGCTTGACGATTAAGTCCAGTCAAAGGCGACTATGGGGTGTGGCACTCATCTCACTTTCAGGCAGAGGGAGCCAGCATTTGTCCACAGACAGCTTTCTGGGTCTTGTAGCCAGCATAACTAAACCAGTTGGGATGCAATGGGACACCTTGACGGAAGCCAGAGCACACATGGAAAAACCATTTACCTGGAACATATAATGAATGTTTGTTGGAGATGCAAAGCATCAAATCTGGGTATGTTTCAAACTCCCATGTTAAACAAATGGAATATGAGAATACAGGAAGCAATAAATGTGGTCAAATTAAGTAGTATAATTAAGGTGAGAGCAGGTAAACATTTTGATATAATTGTTTTTGCAAAATGAAGTATGTTTATCATCTATTGGTATAATAAATCACAAGTCGTATACACTGTAAATGCTGGAATGCATAACCATGGAAAACTGGGAGCAATAAGCAGGCAAATGTATTCTTTTCATTTTACCTTCTTATATATTTATGTTTTCATTTACTACTACTTATATGATTTATTTTTATTTATTACTATTGTATGATTACTCTGATATACTTGTATTTTTTTGTTTTCCTCCTATACAGAATATTGTAAAAAACTATATATTTTGGAATAAAATGCTAAAACTGGACGAAAAAAGGGAAAGAAGAGGAAAGTGTTCCTGTAAAAAGCAACATTGCTGAAATTTGCTCTTTTATAAAACTGTTAAAGGTACAGGAGCCCTTTCCTCTCTTTCTCTTAGCCAAACTACTTACAAGTCAGAGAAAACACTTTGGGTTTTAGCCAATTCTAGTCTTACACAGAGTAGACCTATTGAAGTTAATGGGCAGGAGTAACAGGCTTATTCATTTCAGTGGGTCCACTGTGAGTAGGACTCAGTTGGATGCAGCCGCTTTATCTTACATGGTCTTCCTAACTGGATTATCCTTTCTATAAATTCTGGAAACACGACAACAACAAAATGCCCACAAATTATCTGGCACATTCCAGAGAGGGATAAATGGAAGGGCCTCAGATGAAAATACAGGCAGGCATATGCGGAATAAATACTGTGTCTCCGAGTTGTAAAGATCAACATCATGGGAGAGAAGGTTTCTAGAAACAAGGTGAAACTGTCAAACTCCTTTGCTATTTTTTGCTGTTGGATGTTGCTAATGCAATCTTGTTATATTTATAGCACCGAAATGTTGTTGCTGTATTTGCTTTTGTGTTGCTTTATTACGCTGTTCCGCAATTGTCCTGCCGGGTTTGATTTTGAGCTGCATTTCTGTTCCACAGAATCATAGAACGGTAGAGTTGGCAGGGACCACAAGGATCATTTAGTCCAACCCACCGCAATGCAGGAATCTTTTGCCCAACGTGGGGCTCAAACCCACAACCTTGCGATTAACAGTCTCATGCTCTACCGGCTGAGCTCTCCCAGGTTTCCTTTGTTGTAAGCTGCTTGGAGCATGATTTCTTTTGTTGAAAAACAGCATACGAATAAAATGATGAATGAATGAAGCAGACTGTGCTCGATTCTGGAAGACACGTTTTAAGAATGAGATTGATACACTGGCATGTCCAGAGGAGGATGCCCAGGATGGTTGTGGTCCAGAAATGAATGTCTGAAAAAGCTGGGTATATTTTGCTTGCATAGAAGAAGATTAAGGGGAAGGACATAATAGCAGTCTTCAAATATCTGGTGCACGGTCAATCAGAAGAAGAAGCAAACTTGTTGCCCTCTGCTGCTTTTCCTTCTTATCTTGTATTTTACTGCATTACATAGAATTCAGATCAAAATACAATATAAGAAATAAAAGAAGCACTAAAAATATACCATATTTTTCCCTCTATAACACGCAGATTTTTTCTCCTAAAAAGTAAGGGGAAATGTCTGTGCGTGTTATTGAGCGAATGTGTGGTCCCTGGAGCTGACTGTCCCAAGTACAGGGCAAAAATCAGGCAAAAATCATATCACGCCCTCACGGAGGAGAGGAGGCTGCTGCTTTCCTGCATTCTGCCTCAGGGTCTTACTGCCCACCCTCTTCTGTTTCGTTACTGTGTTTCCTCAAACGGAACAAAGAGCAGGCAAATCCCCTCCCCTCCAGGCAAGCAGAGGGGAAAGCAGAGCGTCCTTCCCTCTAATTCCTCTCCGTGCTTCGGTGCTGCTGCTGCATCTAGGGACTCGCAGGCAGCGGAAAACATGCAGGAGAGAGAGGGGGGGCTGGCTTGGGTGGGGGGGGGACTTTTGCCTTCCTTCCCCCCTCCGTTTAAACCCCTCTCTTGCATTCTTAGCCAGCTGCTTCTCCGCACACCCCTCTCGTGCTCCTTGTCCCTTCTATGTTTTTCCTTCCCTCCCCACTTAAAACATGGTTACAAAGCACGGATGCACATGGATCCTCAGGATCTTTGCATTGGGTCACCCCAAATTCACCATCAGATCACATAGCAATGATCTGATGCAAAAACAGGGCTGCAATGGTGCAAAAACGTGGTTACAAAGCACGGATCCACATGGATCCTCAGGATCTTTGCATTGGGTCACCCCAGATTCACCATCAGATCACATAGCATGTCCATGGCTACAGCCTGCACCAAAAGAATCACGCACCCACTGTTGCCTGGGGCTGCAATGGTACAAAAACGTGGTTACAAAGCATGGATCCACATGGATTCTCAGGATTTTTGCATTGGGCCACCCCAAACTCACCATCAAATCACATGTCTGTGGCCACAGCAAGAAGCACAAAAATGATACATCCACTGTTTCATTCAGATTTTTTTTCTTGTTTTCCTCCTCTAAAAACTATGTGCGTGTTATGGTCAGGTGCGTGTTATTGAGCGAAAAATACGGTAATTAAAAATCAATACATGAATAGTTCATGTATTTTTAGTGTTAGATTTTATGATTTATGTGGAAATTGTTTTGTGTTTGGTTGTGTACCTTTTGATGTGTTTTATTTACTGTTTATGACTTCTGTTATGTTGGTAATTATGTTTGTAAGCCACCTTGAGCATTGTTTTAACTATGGTGAGGCGGCATACAAATTAAATGGTGATGATGTGGACATGCAGCAGCTCACAGATCACAGACTACAATTTGGGAACCCCCTTCCCGAACTGCCCAAAGTTAAGAGCAGCTCAACAGTGGAACAGACTGCCTTGAGAAGGGATGGGCTTTCCTTCACTGGAGGCATTTAACCAGATGCTGCAGGTCCATCTCTCAAAGGGTGCTCTGGGGCCGGCCCAACCATAAGGCCAGGTGAGGCGACCACCTCAGGCAACAGGGTCCCCCGGGGCAGTCAATCTCAATGTCAATTTTTCTTCCCCAGCTTGTTCCTCATCTCCACCCACCCCTTCTGCCCAACAGGGAGGAGGAGCGCCATTTTTTCATTCGCCTCAAACACCAAAATGCTAGCGCTGCTCCAGGGGTGCAATCCCCACCTCCTTGTTTTCCTGACTGGATGTCCATCTGCCTAGGGCTTTCGTGCTACAATCTGCATGGATGTTTAAAATTCAAATCTCTGAGGAACGCGCAGGAATCTGCCAATGCAACCACAGCATGATTTTGCGACAGTCGAGGCCCCAATTTGGTTTGAGCCCTGCAGCCTCCTTAGCCTTACAGTTCATCCAGCCTCAATCAGAGTGATGTGGTGGCTAATTGCTTGCTACAGTTACCAAGGATTTATTGCCTCCTGCATCAAGTCAGGCAACCCTTCCCCATTGCAAATGTGAAGCAAAACACATCCAGTTGCCAAGATCACCCAGGCCCGCCCGCCAGAGCGTAGCTGATAAACCGGCGACAGGAGAGGATCCAGTCGCTTCCCCTGCACTCCACTCCCACGAGCCAAATGGTTGTTCCACTGCCTGTTAGAGCAATGACTTGCACGCAGAAGCACAGCAGCTAAGAATGCGTATGACCAAGAACACACCCATGAAGCAGATGGGAACCGGGAGGTGACATTTCACATCGTCACTTCTCCAAGTGCTGACTATGCTAGAGGGCGGCTTTCAGTTGCTCCGATCCAAAAGTGCTGTGAGTGCCCAGTAAAGCAGGAATGCACAACCTCTGGTCCTCCAGATGTTGTTGAACTACAACTCCCATCAGCCCTAGCAGGCTAGGGCTGATAATAATAATAATAATAATAATAATAATAATAATAATAATAATAATAATAATTTATTTATACCCCGCCCATCTGGCTGGGTTTCCCCAGCCACTCTGGGCGGCTTCCAACAGAACACTGAAATACAATAACCTATTAAACATTAAAAGTTTCCCTAAACAGGGCTGCCTTCAGATGTCTTCTAAAAGTTTGGTAGTTATTTTTCTCTTTGACATCTGGTAGGAGGGCGAGGGAACCACTGGAAGGCCCTCAGCGCTGGACCTCAGTGTCTGGGCAGAACGATGGAGGTGGAGACGTTTCTTCAGGTATACTGGACCAAGGCCATTTAGGGCTTTAAAGGTCAGCACCAACACTTTGAATTGTGCTCGGAAACGTACTGGGAGCCAATGCAGATCTCTCAGGACTGGTGTTATGTGGTCCCAGCGGCCACTCCCAGTCACCAGTCTAGCTGCCGCATTCTGGATTAATTGCAGTTTCCGGGTCACCTTCAAAGGTAGCCCCACGTAGAGCACATTGAAGTAGTCCAAGCGAGAGATAACCAGAGCATGCACCACTCTGGCAAGACAGTCTGCGGGCAGGTAGGGTCTGCGTACCAGATGATGGGAGTTGTAGTTCAACAATATCTGGAAGGTCAAAGGTTCCCCCACTAAGGCAGTGAAGCCTCAGTTCAACAGGGGCCATGGACTGGAGGAGGAGGGTTCCTGAGTTCCCACCATGTACCAGCAATAAAGGGCAATTCATAAAATTGTAGAGCTGGAAGGGTCATTTAGCCCAAGCCCTGACACACATTCCCACCAGCAATATCTGCTTGCTGTTCAGTCTGTGTGTCATCTAAATACTTAAGGGGGGGGGAGGAAGGGAATGGGGAGAAATCCACAAAGCCTATAAACACTTGAAGCCGCTTCGTCTCTTCCTGCCAAAGATGATCTTAGAAGCAGACAGGCTGTTGAATGTAAAATAAAACTGTCACTTGGGGAAGGAGGTGAAGCCCACACATGAAACAGCGAGGCCTAAGTATTCTTCCGTCGGTTAACATCAGCAAACCTGCTCACGATAGCGAAGCTCTCTCTGACTGCGCTTTGCATTACCGGTGCAGCTGTGCACCCAGGGCCACGCTCGCATTCAAAGCTACCACAAGAGAGGAAGTGCTGCAGAGACAAACCCTTCCTCCCTGAATCACACACACACACACGCCCCGCTCACTCTCATGCCCTCTTCAAATGCTCAGAGCTGCTGGGAGACACAAGGTACAGATTCTCTGGGAGAAATAAAAAACCAAATCAATGGCTTACACCAGGGTGGTACTTCCCTGTCACGTTGCTGGACTCTAGCTTCCACGGCCAATGGCTGAGGATTATGGCAACTGTGGTCTAGCAACATCTGGAGGGCCACAGGTTCCCCATCTTTGCTGTAGTGCCAAATGTCTGTGAGAAACAACAGCTCAACCCCATTTGGAGTAAGAGAGCAAGGAGTAATGGCTGGAGCCTGTTTCCCCATGAATGCATTGGTTAAGACAGGCATGTCCAAAGTCCGTTTCAGGGGCCTAATCCGATCCTAAAAAAAGCTCAACAACTTTGGTTGGCCCTCACGCGTGTTCACTTCATCAAATCTGACCCTCTTTGAAAAAAGTTTGGGCACCCCTGGCTTAAGACAAGGGCGGAGGCTCCAGATGTTGCTGCCCTCCATTCCCATCAGCCCCAACAACAGCAGCCCGAATTTTGCTAGCCCAAAGATGGAAAGTGAGGGAGGTCCCAAGTAAAGAAGATTGGCAATTTAAGATTACAGAATTTGCAGAATTAGCAGATTTAATTTACAGATTACAAGAACAAGAATTCTTATCTAAAGAGGAGTGGAAAACCTTTGCTGATTATTTAGAAAATAAGTGTGAACAACTGAAAACAGTGGCAGCACTATGATAAATTGAACAGCGTGATTAACAACTGAAAGATGTAAATTGGAGAATTGACTAAAATGGTTACAGTAAAACATGTAGGAATGATAGATAAGTAAAATGACCCATGAAAGGAGAAGAAGGGAAGTCAATGGATATATGGCATTGTGCAGAATGTTTATTTTGAAATGCATAATTTGAAAATTTAATAAAATCCATTAAAAAGAAAAAAAGAGGGATTGCAGCTTGGCTGTTTAGGGACATGTCCCAGGGTTCAGCATTGCAGGGGGATAGTACTGAGCGCCTGATGGACAGGCCTGGGGTTCCAATGTGTTTATGCTGTACAATTATGATTTGTTTCTTATAATAAAAGTTAATAAAGATAGTAAACGTTCAAAGCTGAACGGTTTTCAGGGCTACGTGGAGCAAGGTGGAAACCTGTTAAATGCTAGAACATTTGTCAGTTTGCATTAAGCAGATAGTGGCATTTTAAGGTCATTCGTAATCTTACTTGTATTGTATGCATCTCAATACAGTATCCGGCCAAAGCCCTCAGGAGAGGGCAGGATATAAACAGAAACTAGGTGAGCGAATTGATCAAAAGGTCTGGAAGCAACTTGACAGAACGCGACAGGGATGCACTAGCAGAAACCCTATTGCAATTTTGCCAGGGAGCTTTTCAAATTCTAGGTAAATACGTAAATAGATTGATTCACCAATACTTGGGCAAGCCAGAAAAGAGGGATGCAGGAAAAGAAATGATGGCAGTCATTCGCATGCGAGCGTACTATAGCAATTAGAGTGGTGGACGAGAACCTGAGAAACCAGGGTTCAAACCGCCCACCAAGCAGAAATTCCCCGCTAGACCCCTACACTAGTGTGCTTTGCTAACTTTGCTTCTAGCCTGCATCAGTGGTGGTTTCCCCATAGGACTCGGTCTTATCTAATATCTGCAATACAGCGATGATTCATTTATGAACCTGCTTTAGTTCAGTAACTAACAGGTGCAAAAGAATTGAGCACTATAAGGGTATTTACAGGTGTCCTGACAGAGCATTACTGCCTGAAGGTGAAGGTGAAGAAGAGGTTCCAGCCCCAAATAAAATGTGGTTATTATGGTTTGGGCAATTTGCTTTATGCATGGAAACTAGGCGCATTCTTCCCTTATATAATCTGTGTACCTGCTGTCCCTGACATTGCCTGCCATTAAAATGCTTAATAAACACATATGCCTAATGTGTCAAATTTCCCATTTTTCAAATTGCACATTGACAGCTTTCCAACGGCACATTTCCCCCCGGAACTCTGTGTTTTTGTGTCCAACTACACACAAAAAAACCCACCTTCACTCAGTTATAAAAATCACTAGGCCAGTAACTATTTCTGAACCTAACCTGCCTCGGAGGGTTGTTGTGAAGGGGAAAGAACCACACACGGCGCTGTGAGAATTCATGGAGAAAAGGCAGGATTTCAATGCAATAAGAAAAACAAAATAGAAGTTGCAAGGTATACATGACTCTGTCTCTAGGACTATTCACATGACATACAGCCTTTAGTCTTTAAAGCAGGGAAAATAGAGAGGGGATTTTTCTGTTTATGTGTTCTGAAGGATGATACTTCCTCTTGGGCCGTCTATCCAAAAGCAGATGGAAAACGGGAGGCTCAATATGGACTTTGAGCTAGAACAGAGAGGACAGCTGGCAGTACCATCCTATGAAATGCCGGCAGGAACAGCACCCTGGGACACAGGCAGGACACCATCTTGAGGAGTTTCAGGGCTGGTCTACGGACTGCAGCTGGGGCAGAAATTTAAAGGCAAACCTACCCATCTCCCACTTTCCAAAGCAATACACAAACCGAAACACAGCCAGCCTTACAAATTCACACTTCTCCAAACTTTGCAATGCAATTCCACAGCCAAGTAACAAAACAGCATATACTGAGGTAAATTGTGCATAGGAACATAGGAGGCTGCCTTACACCAAGTCAGACCATTGGATCATCTAACTCAGTATTGTCTACACTGACTGGCAGGCAACTTCCCAGGTTTCAGACTGTATGGAAAGCAGATGCTCTAACCATTGAACTATGGCTCTTCCCAACTGCCTTATGCACAATCACTGCAACAGGAGCCAGCTCCTACAGGCCAAGGTCCCTTTAAAGGTAAAGGTAAAGGGACCCCTGACCACTAGTTCCAGTAGTGACTGACTCTGGGGTTGCGGCGCTCATCTCGCTTTATTGGCCGAGGGAGCCAGCGTACAGCTTCCGGGTCATGTGGCCAACATGACTAAGTCGCTTCTGGCGAACCAGAGCAGTGCATGGAAATGCCGTTTACTTTCCCGCCAGAGCGGTACCTATTTATCTACTTGCACTTTGTCGTGCTTTCGAACTGCTAGGTTAGCAGGAGCAGGGGCCAAGCAACGGCAGCTCACCCCGTTGCGGGGATTCGAACCGCCGACCTTCTGATCGGCAAGCCCTAGGCTCTGTGGTTTAATCCACAGCACCACCCGCGTCCCTCTAGGTCCCTTTAGCCCCACATTAAAATATTTGAGGGGTGCAGCCTTTCAAATGGTGCGTTTGCACTGCATTTTGTGATCAGTTATGGGGTTTACCTGGCCCGCAATTCAAGTGTGAACACCACATCTGAGCTGTAATCAAGACCAGGACTTTTTACTTTGTCTAGCAGCCCGTTTCCAAGGATTTAGACAAAAGGCTTCCTAAATGAGGTAACACAGAGTACTGTATATCAAGGGGTGGGTTTTTTTACGTGTGGTGGAGAACTTAAGACCCTCAAAACCTTGTTGGACTCCAGCTTCCATCAGCCTCAGTCTGTGGGTCCCCAGATGTTGTTGGACTTCAACTCCCATCATCCCTGAGCTCTGGACTTGCTAGCTAGGGGTGATGGGAGTTGTAGTTCAACAACATCTGGGGACCCACAGGTTGAGAAAGGCTGCATTAGAGTGTTCAAAGCACTCAAGCATCATTCTCCACATTCCTTACATCCACTATGAAAGGTAGGCAGGCATTATTGTCTGTATATTATAAAAAGAGTGGCTTTTCTGAAGTTACCTAGTAACTTTGTGGCACAGGTGAGTCGGGCCAGAACTTTTAGCTACACAGCTGTGTCTCAAAGCTCATCTCTTTGCAGCTGCCAGTTTCAAGAGATCTGAGCTCAGAGGCGTACCTAGGGGTGGGCAAAACCAGCCCCCACTGGGGACGCAGGCCCACAGGTGTGTGTGCAAAAATCACCTTTCTATCCCATTCCACCTGCTCTCATGCCCATGGATGCTGCGAGTGAGTGCCAACCTTTCTAAGCATGGCATTGAAGAAGGTCACCTAGGAAGCAATGTGCCCCTCAGGCTGAAAAAGGTTCCCTACCCCTGTTTGACACCATCATAATCTAAAAACTCCCCATTAAATGGAAAGGTGTATGCCACACAGACAGCTATTGATATGCATGAGATGCTCAATAAAAGAGTTGATGTATTTCGCTGCACAGTGATCTCCTGATGCCTTCCTCTCCCACCCTAAAAAAAGGTAAAAGCAAACCCCAGAAATCCTCACTCCAGTTATGCTGCTCTGTACAGATATTTGCAGGCCACCAAGAGAGCAGAGCTGAGAGTGCTCCTCTGGGAAGAATATAACTCACTACTATGAATAAAATGGCAATGCAAATTAATTAACGGAATTACATCTAGGGCATTGGAGAGTGCAGGTCTTTTTCGATCCTTATCTGAGTCAGCTTCAACAGAGTAAAACCCTCGCTTAGCACAGGGAGGGGTCTCATCCCACTGCTAACACCAGGGGCCTGCAGGTGGGGGTGGGGGTAAGAAGAACGAATATTGGTGGGAAGACGGCCACAGAATAAAACAAAAGTGAAAAACTTCCAGGTTTCATTTGGAATCAGTTCAGCAGATCAGACTTAAGGAGCATAGGAAAAGCCTTTACACCAGGGCAGACTATTAACCCAGTAACACAAGAAGAGCCTGCAGGATCAGGCCAGGGGCCCACCTAGTTCAGGATCTTGTTCTCCCAGTGGCCAACCCATTGCCTGTGGGAAGCAGGGAAGCAGGACCAAAGCGCAGCAGCATGCTCCCCACTCGATCCCACAGGATCTTACTACTCTCATTTATGAAGGTTATGCTCATTGTAGAACAATATCTGGTACCCTGGTACCTGTGCCTTCATTTCTCTCATTCTCTCTCTCTCTCTCTCTCTCTCTCTCTCTCTCTCTCTCACACACACACACACACAGTATATATATTCAGCTGACAATCAATTGCCATATCTAGAAATAAATGTGAATTGCTTTGACAATCAACAATGTGTCGTGGCAAATAAGTACTTCCTTCAGTTGTCCTCAAGCTACTGCCAACCAGTTCCAACTTTATTCAATGTGGGGCAGCTGCTCCCTTTCCTTTTGGCATGGGGCGAGGGGGGGGCGCCAAGTGAAGCGGAACAGTGACATCTGGATTCCTGCAAGGACAGGACTTTGCTGCTGAACCCAACTTGGGACTACAGTGGTACCTCGGGTTAAGAACTTAATTCATTCCAGAGGTCCATTCTTAACCTGAAACTGTTCATAACCTGAGGTACCACTTTAGCTAATAGGACCTCCTGCTGCCGCCACACGATTTCTGTTCTCATCCTGAAGCAAAGTTCTTAACCCGAGGTACTATTTCTGGGTCAGCGGAGTCTGTAACCTGAAGCGTCTGTAACCCGAGGTACCATTGTATTATTTTTATTTATTAATTTGATTTATATACCGCCCTTTATCCAAAGAACCCAGGGCAGCGTACAACATTAAGAATGTAATTTACACAGCATAATAAAAAAAAAAACATAATACATAGCATAATAATAAAGTAACCATAACAAGAGTCCAGATTTACCAGGCCATAGATTATTTAATAGCCAAAGTCCTGGGTGGAGAGGCATGTTTTGGACTGGCGCCTAAAGACAGATAATAGTGGTGTCAGGTGAGCCTCTCTGGTGAGAGCATTCCACACACAGGGAGCCACCATTGGAAAATTACTGGCCTGTGGAAAGGGAAGCGTGAACATACCTGGAAACTTGTGTTAACTTACTCCTGCACATGTCCCTACAAACCTTGAAAAGGCTGGGGTAGACCTTGCTATAAAGAGCCTGGCATAAAGGACAAGAACCTACCCAATTTGTTGTCCAAAACTGATGACTCCTAAGAGGAAATTACACTGTTTTGCTTTACTGCTGTTCATTTCCAGCAGTGGAAACCTCGGTTGTCGAACGCTTTGGAAGCCGAACAGTCCGGAACCCGAACACCGACAACCCGGAAGTGAATGCTTCCGTTTGTGAATGATTTTCATTTTTTCCCCATTGACTTTGCAGCCAGCCCTTTGATCCTTGGTTTTCGAACTTTTTGGAAGCCAAACGGTCTTCTGGAACGGATTACGTTAGAAAACCGAAGTTCCACTGTGATGCTTAAGGCTGTGGATATAGCAAGAGAGTGGCTGGGTTGCACACACACACACTTATTTAAAACCAGGGGTATCTAACTTTCTGCCCTCCATATGATTTGGGCTCTCAATTCTCATCATTCCCAGCAAGTAGGGTCAATGGTCAGAGACCATGTGGTCCAGAAACGAAAGACCATCCCATATGGGTTACCCCTGGTGTAACCTAATTCCTTGAGGAATGTCTGTCCCTGTAGGAGCCTGTCCATGGCTTAAGATCTGCCAAGAGGCTTTTCTCAATTATTATTATATCAGAGCAGACCAGCCAATGGCATTGAGAGTGACAGGATGAGTAGAGAGGAAAAGAAAACATCAAGAATGACCACGTTCTGAGGCTACTTCATGAGAGAAGGGGAAATATACAGCTCTGTGTTCCAATGGAAATATAACCATTTGCTTTAGTTAAAAGAAACATGCCAATAGGTGCTAAGGAGGTCAATTTAGCAGAGTGACAATTCCCAGAAGTCCCTGGGAAGAGGGATTGATAAACTACTGTGAGAACTGTGAGGGAAACTGGGGTTTCCTAACAACTTGCAGCACCCTTAACAAACTATACTTCCCTTTGGGGGAAGCCAGGACTGTTAAAGTGGTATAATAGTGCTCTAAATGTATAGAACAAGTTGGGCGGTGAGGAAACAGCTACGGCACAGCTAAAAGCTGGCCAGCTCATGAGGAAAATTCCTTCCAGGCCCTAATGACAGCAACTCTTTTGCGCAGAACTATTCACTAAATACCTCAAGAAAAAAACTTTCCTATTCAAAATTCTGTTTGCAGCTGCAGGCATACATGGTGTATTCATTTTAAATGAACAGAGAGGGGGAAAACATACAGTTTTCAAAATATGGGGTGGAGGCTATTCTCACTGTGCAGAAAGCTCAATCCTACAGCCGATGTGTTTGTAGCTTTCCATCACCAAGGAGACAGCTAAGCACATTCATTTCAGTGCATCCTTGGGATAGTTATCGAGGAAGTAAGAAAGCACACTTGGCTGGGTGTCCTGCTCCACGTTATCCTCACAACCCCCCACCCCCCTTAAGAGAGGCTTGGCTGAGACATGGGGGTTGGCCCAGTATCATGCAGTCAACCTTCTGAATCCAGCACTATTCCCTCTGCCACAATGGCTTTCTTAAGACTAGATTTAAATGCAGGTTTGGACAGATTGGAATCCAATCCTCCTACAGTGGTACCACAGGTTAAGTACTTAATTCGTTCCGGAGGTCTGTACTTAACCTGAAACTGTTCTTAACCTGAAGCACCACTTTAGCTAATGAGGCCTCCTGCTGCTGCCGCGCCGCCGGGGAACGATTTCTGTTCTCATCTTGAAGCAAAGTTCTTAACCTGAAGCACTATTTCTGGGTTAGCGGAGTCTGTAACCTGAAGCATATGTAACCTGAAGCGTATGTAACCCGAGGTACCACTGTATGAGTGTTAGCCAGTGGCAGCTTCTAGCATGTCGGCACACAGATCCCCTCCCTTTCAGGGCACGCTCTTGTGTAGGAAGATAGAAGCTGCATTGTCCCATTGGTTCATATAGCTCAGCATTATCTACACAGGTTGGCAGCAGCCCTACCTGGCAATGTACAGGATTGAATTTAGGACTTTCTGCATATAAGGCGGTTGCTCTACCTCTGAGCTACAGTCCTTGCAGCTTTCTTACAGGTCTTTGATAAGCTCCCAACTACACCACTTCTCCCTCCAAAGGTGGTTGAGAAGAAGACTTGGCTGCTTTCTTGCAACCACAATTTAGCTTTCTAAGACTGGCTAGAATGGTTGGGAAGGTTGGGCTGGTTGTATCCCTTCAGGGGATGAAACTGCACCTGGTGCATCTCTCTCTCTCTCACACACACACACATCCATTTTACAATGTGTACCTATTGTGTGATCTTTGCTGGTCAAGTTTTTCCCACTGTTTGCATATTCAGAGAATCAGCCACATTAGCTACAGCAATTTCCTCCATGGAAGTGACAGCTGCATAGGAAATGTGTTGCGCATGAAACATTCTTGAAACAATATCGCCCATTTGCCAAATGGGCGGGCGTGGAACAGCCTTACCCACAGTCCTGTGAAACCTCTAATTTGTGTAGAACAAATAAGGATCGGTCCATAGCTCATTGGTAGAACATCTGCCTCGCAGGCAGAAGGTCCCAGGTTCAATCCCTGGTGCCTCCAGATAGGCCTGAGAAAAATCTGTCTGAAACACTGGAGACTTGCTGCCAGTCACTGTGGACAAGGGAGAGATAACTGTGGCCTCCTGGTTTTGGACCTCAACTCCCATCAGTCTCAGCCAGAATGATCAAGGATCAGAGAAGATGGGAGTTGTAGTCTAACAACATCTGGAGGACGAAAGTGTGCTGGGGAGCAACATAGACAATACGGGAGTGGATGGCTCAGTGGCCTGGCTTGGCGCAAGTCAGCTTCCGTCATTCCCTGTTCGTATATCTAACTCAGGGCAGGACCCCATGGGAGAGGCTACCACTTCCAATCGCTCCACATGTTTCCCACCTGGATTAAATTTTGGCTTTCCAAGAAAAGTGCCCTTCAAACCTGGAAAAAAATGTGTTCCTTGTTTCAGAAACACTGTAACCAGACAGAACTTATGGCTCTGACTCCCAACAAAATTAGTCATTCTAAGAGGCCTGAAGCCCAATTACAAAACCTTTAGGAATTCTGGAACTGCTTTATGTTCTGTTTTGTAAAGGTTATGTAGGGACAACCATTATTTCAGTAATGAGTTACATTTGCATCATATGCCCCATTCATTCCAATGGTCAAGAAAATGTTCTCATTGTACCAGAGGGGTGGGCTTCCTCCGAATTTGCCCTGAGCATCCCGAAAAAGAACGATCCCGACAGACCCACCACACATATCAACATGACCAATGCAGCACGTTTGCTGAAGCAGGGATACTCAGATCAAATCAACATGCTGGTGTTGCTGCATCTTGGTGAAGATTAATACCAATGTTGAGGAGGTGAAGATAAAGCTTGCAGCACCTGTTTCCCTGTGATTTAGGTTTTCTTCTTTATCTTGGAATAATCAAAGGGCTCTGCAAAGGTTACACACGCTCTCTCTCTCCCAATATGCCAAGATTTTAGACAGAGCTGTGAGCATCAGGTAAAGCTTTCTAATTGCCATGGTAGTATTTAGCTCACTGATATAAGTGGCAGCATAGTTCTGACCTGCAGAACTATGTGAAATCTCCCTCCCTAACCACCAAATGGCCAAATATACAGAGAGAGAGAGAGAGATACACAGTATTTACTGTGTTAGAAACAATTTATCTGAGAAATTTAGAATTTATTTTCATTGCATTCATCCGCACCAGTTTGAAGCATCTGGAACACACCTCATCTGTGTAAAGCATGTGCCCTGCCTATACCCAATGTCATTTAAACCCTGGCAGTATGCATGAACATAGGAAGCTGATGGATACTGAGTCAGACCACTGATCCACCTGGCTCAGTATTATCTACACTGACTGGCAGTGACTCTCCATGCTTTTTGGCAGGGTTCCCTCCCACCTGGACCTGCTTGAACCTGAGACCTTCTGCATGCAGAACAGATGCTCTATAACTGATCCAGGAATTGGTGCAGTGTGCTATGTGGGCCCCAAAGTGAGATGCACTTTCTTGCTCTCATTAGCAAAAGGTGCCCAGTAAGGCCACCAATGATGATGATGATGATGATGATAATGTATGTCCAAAACATCTTGTAGTAGTAGTAGCGATGATGATGATGATGATGTATGCTTTCAGTGTCCAAAGTCTTTACTTTGCCCATCCTTGCAAAGCATTATAAGAAGATAGACTATGATTAATAGTCCCATTTTACAGATGGGAGTACAGAGGCTAAAAGACTGCACTTTAGCTTAAGGCATACACACAGGTCCTTGGCTGCAGTGGGATTTGAACCCTTGGGCAAATTCAAAATTTTGTCTACCCCCATTAATTAAAAAAAAACCCTAATGGGGGGGGCGGACTGGAATATAAAACAGTCCACCCCCATTTTTAAAGGCTGCTAAATTACCATAATGGTCACAGCACTGAGGCTATGATTCTGCACACACTTATTGGGAATAAGCCCCACTGAACTCCAGGAAGCCTGCTTCTAATCTAAAGAAGTATGCTTAGGGTCATAGTGCTAATTTAAGATCTCACTTCCACAAAGAAGGCAGTGGCTCCTTTTTTTGGCCGTTTTCATTTGGGAAGCGAAATAATTCTTGCTGGTCCACCATTCCGGACCTGCTCTCTGCAGATGCCCCCTGGGCTCCCCCCTCCTTCCACTTGTTGGCCTAGGCCTGAGTTCAAATCCCTCCAGCTCCACCGGTTGCCATTGGACCACTTCCCACCTCTGGGCACGACCTACCTGCACCGACACAAAGTTACACCCACGGGCGCACACGCTTTCTCTGGGCGCTCCGGGGAAACCGAGGAAACCCCCATCGCCACACAGGAACGGCCGGAGGCAAGAGCTCAACTTTCTTTCTGCTAAAACCATTATGCCAGTTCTGGGTTGGGGGAAGAGAGAGGGAAGAGGGGAGGGGAGACGAGCCCCCCCCCCCGCGCGCGCGCTCGCCCAGGAAAAAGACCCACTCCTGTACCACACGCCCCCCCCCCCAATCTCTTACCTTCTCTGGCTTTCAGCAAGACCGTGTTGGCCACAATATTCTCCAGCTCCATAATGCTCCAGCTTGAGTGATGCTGCGGCAGGGTCGAGGGGGAAACGAGGCAGAAGGGGCAGCTGTTTTCTTCGAGATCCTCTGCAAGGTGATTTTCCCCGCCTCCCGGTTTTTATTTTTTTCCTTTTAAAAAGAGGCCGCCAGCATCCGAGTCCTCAAGGCAGCATAGTCATTCATATATATATATATATATTCCTGTTCCCTCCGAGGCGAAATCGAGCAGAGGATTAAAATGAAAAAAAGAGCGTAGAGGAAATGGGGAAGGGGGGGCAGGAGGGGGCAAGGGCTGGACGAAAAGGAGCAAAACCTTTTTTCCTTCCTCCTAGGAGCAACAGCCGCAATGCAATGCGATCCAGGGATCCCTTCCCTCGCGCACCGCCCCCCTCCCCTCGGAAGGAGGCTTTCCGGCGCCGGTAAAACCCCTCTCGGGTCGGGTTGGGGGGGCGGAGGGGGTCAGCAGCGCTGAGGAAAAGCCCCTTCACCCCCCTCCCCAGCGCACCATGCCCAGATGGGGGGAGAAGGAAACAGGAGACGAAGAGATCCTAAATCCAGTCCTTGTGATGTGGAGGCGCAGCTCAGAGGCTCGGTCCGTCGTTTCCCCCGCAAGCAGGATTTATTTTTGTTTAAGGGGATCAGGGATCCGGGGCCCCCCACGCAAGAATCTGGCGGGGGGAGACGGCGAGCCAGAGCGCAGGAATCTTTCCGCCCCCCCAGCGGCAGCAGGAAATAGCGTGGACGCGAGCGCGACTGTAGCAATCTGAAACTGGCTACCAAACGTTCCACGAGGGCGGGGCTCCGGGCCGGTGACGTCGCTCCCGCGGGGGCGGGGCAGCGATGTGTCAACGTTCTGGGACTTATGTAACCTCCTCTACCCACCTTCTTCCCAAAAAGAGAGAGAGAGCGTGCAAAAGTTTTGCGCTCCAGTGCATCCTGGGAAATGTAGTTCGCCGTCTTTAGGTTGAGCGCAGAGAGCATCCCGCATGGAGAACAGGCAGACGAGGCCAGCGAGGTCACACTAGTCAGGTGTGGGTTGCGGGGAAGGAGAAGCTCGGCACACACACACACACGTGTCTCAAATGCAGGCCCCTCTGTCTGGTCCTCAAGAGACTCTCCAGGACACATCCCCCCTCACCAGCCCTGATCCTCACCCTCCTCAGGTGCTCTTGTCTAGCTGGAACATGTCCTTGAAACATAAAGTCTCTTGCTTGCTTGCCTGGAGGGAGGGTGGAAGGAGATGGAGATGCAGTTACAGGTGGGCCTGGAGGACTGGAGACCGGAGTTGGTGGGGTAGTGCCCCATTTGCCCCAATGGATCAACCTCCACCGTGTCTTCTGTTCTGATATATCACAACAATTACATTATTTTGACAGGTTTCCTTGTCAACTGGAAGGCTTGTGAACTGTGAGATGATTGGTTTTAACCCATCTCACTACAACCTGCAGAAGGGCCAGAGCTTCTCCTAGACCAGTATTGTATTGATTCCAGATGAAAGTTTTCCTTTTATTCTCTGCCGTCCATTGTAAAGGCCTTTGCACTAAAATTGACTGACTATAGTCTTCTTATCACCCACATTTTCCAATCAGATGCTCCTCCTTTGAAGGGCATGATGAAGATGGTCCTTTTTTGTCATTGGCTTCTGGTGCTCAGATATATTGTTCCCAGATGTGGATGCTCATTTACATCTCTGAAGGGTAACAGTTGCTGCTTGAACTCTCCTTTTTTAATTCAGGTAGGTAGCCGTGTTGGTATCTGAAGAAGTGTGCATGCACATGAAAGCTTATACCCAGAACAAACTTAGTTGGTCTCTAAGGTGCTACTGGACAATTTTTTTTATTTTTTCCTCCTTTTTTAATGTATAAGACTTGACTTTTGCTAAACCCACCTAAGCTAATAGCTGCTACTTGGCTTATTCAATTCACACACCCCTCCCCCAGACTACTTCTGTATTGCCTGGAGAAAGCCATTCTGTTGTGCTGAAGCTATTGGCAATAAGTGTCAGCGGATATCTCAAGCACTGGAAGAACATCACTTTTAACATCCTGAGTTTTTCTTTCTCCAAAATACATGGAGCTACTAGGTAAAATCTCACACAGTACAAGCCAGTTCAAGTTGAGCTATTTTAAGTTTCCTTGATTTCGCTGCTTATAATTCTAACCATACAACCAGTGAGAGAATTATTAACTTGACATAGGTTGTGTCCCTGGCATGTAACCTTTGCAAACCTGGAGCTCTAAGCTAGTTGGCCTAATAGAAGAGTGTGAATGTATCACTCAAAAAGTTTAAATTCTACGTCTACCATGGAGAAAAGTAATTTTCAAAGCGTCTAATTACTGGTCCAGACTGGTAGGGTATGCAGATGCCTTCTTTTTCTGTATCATCTATTCAACTAGTGCTACTTCTGAAATGTGAAAATGGAATAGTCCAGGGTCATTAAGAGGTTCCAGCAACACCGAACAGTTACTCCAAGTTGTGACAACCTTTCAAAAATCCTGTCAGAGTTCCTCTGCACAATCACATTAGTTTCTTATATTTTTTCGATCGCGGCAAAGCTCATTCCCCACTGCTACCTTTATTGAGGAATAAAAAGGCCCAAGAACAAAACACCTTAGATGGATTAGATGAAGAGCCACTAGTTTATGGGTGCAAATTCGCTGATCTGCAACCACTGGCAGAGGAAGAGGAGTGTGGGGGGAGTGCATCGCCCCCAGCAGCGCGAACCTGGTGGGGTGCGATTGCGGCTGTACCCTGCCCGCGCTGGGCGCTATGCCCCCATAGGTGGCGTGCCACGCCCCCAGGATGCGCACCACACTATCCCTGGGACATACACCAGCTCCATTCCCACCTGCTCTCCAGCCCCGGTGCCGGAGCATGAAGCTCCGCCACTGTCTGCAACGCCCATAACTTGCGTCAAACTTTCTCCCCACAATTGTGTGCCATCTCTGCGCTCTGCCCCTGTGGTCATAAGCAACTGTTAAGGAAGGTGCAACATCCTGTGCTTGTGGGTGTGGTGCCTGCCTGCCCTAAGTCAGGCCTTGGCTTGTGCACAAAAAGACTGCCTGGAATGGCTGCCATTCGCTTCCCTCTGTGATAGGTGTAAATAAGTAGCAGCAGAGAAGTGCACAGGTCAAAACTAGGTGTGTTTGTGATGAATGTGGCTGATCTTGCTTGTGTCACATTAGATGCAGGGCTCCACACCTTGCGCCTTTTTTTAGCCAGTCTTTCTACATGTTTCTGTACACCCTGTTCCATCTCCCTCTTTAAAAAGATTGCCCCAGTTCAGACACTGGTCTCAGCACTGCCCAGCTTAGCTTGAACAATGTACTGGCATTCTATGGCTCTGGAGGATCATGGGTATGTTTTCTGCATTGTGGCTTCTTCCACATGCCTAAACAATTGGTGGACGTGGATCACTCAACCCTTCAGTGGGTTGAAGCCAATACTAGCCGTACTCAGAGAAGACTCACTGAAATTAATAGGCATTGCTAACTTAGGTCCATTAATTTCATTGGGGCTATTTGTCGTGGTCCGGTCTATGGGCGATCGAAGTCCTGGCTGAGGATGTCGGGACCAGGGGCAAGATGGCAGGGTGGGAGCAGGAACGAGAGTCCAGAAGTCAGGGGTCTGAGGGTCAGGAAGCAAGGAGTCACGAAGTCAAGGGTCGAGAAGCAAGAAGCCAAACGTAGCAAGGCAGGAAACATGTTGCTGGGGCAAAGAGCTGAAGGGAAATGCTGACCTTATATCCCTTCCTGGCTCTTGCTACCAGGTGCAGTGAGTTACCAAGCGGCCTCACCTGTGCGGCTGCACCTTGCCTCTCCAGAACAAACTTAGGAAGGCCCCAGTCCTGCGAAGTCCTACCGGTCACAGGGCCTGGCTCCAGCATGCACTCCTGACACTATTATGAGTAGAAAACAACCCATAGCTTGGCACAATAGTAAGAGGTTTGTTTGTTTGTTTGTTTGTTTTGTATGTGGGTCGTGTTTGCATTGCTTGGGGTCAAAAATCTTTGCAAAGATCCAGTCACTCCCCAAAGTTGGTTGGTTGTTGTTGGCATCTATCTGTCCCGGGAGATAATGGAGGAGGAGTAGACCTTTGGGAGTGAAGTCAAACTGTTGGAAGGTTGCAGCAGCTGCTGTGACTGTAGAGACCGACATGGAAAAGTTGTTGGTGCACAGCAATCAAATCATGTTTGCAGATACTAAGAATGTAATGTATATGAATCACAGTACATAAAAGCCAGAATTAAGGATGATTATTTTAAAAGCAGTAACATAAAGAATAGGAAAAACCAACACTCAAGCATATGGCAAAATGGCAATAAAATTACCATGAAAGCAAGGCACCCCTTTGGCACTTTTGCACAGATCCTTGCAGTAGCTAGAGCAAGAGGAAACACTGTAAGTCACGGAAAAGTCAGTATATTTTTTCTGGGATGGTTTTTGAGGGTAAGCCTAATAAAATAAAAAGAAGAAAAATTTCCAAATCCACAGTTGGGCAATACATTTATTGGGAGCCAATGAAATGTCACAAAAGTGTGACAAGCTTTCAGGTTCTCAAGAACTCTTTGCCAAGTAAGATGATACACAAAGCAGGAAGTGGGGCAGGGAGTTGAGGTAAAAGTGGGTGGAGGGAGTTCAAGAACTAGTTCTGTTTTGTAACTGTCTACGTTCATTTTTTTATTTTTGAGATCTTCCATCTCAGGATTTCTGTAAATCTATCTTTGTGGGCAATAAGGAGTATGACAATATCAACCACCAGGCATCGCCAATGGCATAGTCTCAGAAGAGATAGCCACAAAGGCTTACATTAGCTTAAATTAACTGACTAGGAAATTCTGAAGTTGCAATTTTAATGCTGTCAAAAGGACCAGGAACAATTTGAACTTATACCAGATAATGTGCTTTGTACTTCAAGCCTATCTCTTGAGCTTAACATATGCATTGGGGTTCACCAAAGAATGTGCAGACAACAATATTGGAGTTTCTTATTGCTGGAGGTACAGCAGCAGGGATCATTTTGTGTACAACTTAAGGGTTAATTCTGTGTTAGTCAACTAGCCAAGAGAGGGAGGGGTGTGGTGTTGCTTAGCAACCAGGCAGAATGGCATGATCTTGGCTGAGATAGCATACTGGGTAGTTTTGAGAGTTTTTCCTCTATAGGTTTGTTTGAATGTCTCCATGCTACATACAAGGCCTGAAGAATGAAAGACAAAACCTCTCTGTTCCTTTGTCCTCAAATTAGTATACTGTTTTCCTCAGTAAAGTGTTATCAGTATTTATTTTCTCTTCATCTGCACTATATAAGTAGTTCAAGTAACATCATTTAAAAAATGAGTTTTCCAGGTTTTTTGAACCCTGGTCTCCTAGGTCCTAGTCTGACACTCTATCCACACTAGGGGGCAGAATTAACAACTTTCCCAAGAAATTATCCTCCAAGATTCCTCAGGCTGGAAAAGGTTTATTACCCCTTATCTTTACAATAACTTCCGAGATGCTTAAGATTAAGTCACTTGGCAAACTGGTTGCTCATCTGTTGACCGTCCGAGTCTCTAGTATTTCTTCCCAAAGATTGTAAGTTTGGTTTTTGAGCAGGTGATCTTTACACTTTCTTCTCTACTATATTCACCAAGCCTAGACAAATGCTTTTTTGAACTAACGCAGGCAAGAGATAGAACCATTTCAAATGCTTATAAAATATTAGAAGCTTCGTGGGGACAGATTCCTTAATATTTTTATACTCAATCTCTCTTCCATTAGGAAACTCAAAGCTGCATATTTTGGGTCCACAAGCAGTCTCCCATTCTGGCACTGACCGGACCCAAACCTGCTTAGCTTCATTTCTATATACGTAGCTGATTGGGGTGGAATGTTCTGGCAACTTCCAGATTAGATTAGTGAAATGAGCTCTAGGTGAGTCTTCCCTTAGGTCAGCTGTTCGCCAAAACATACACAGCATTGCCCAGAGACCACTTAAAAATGGTGTCTTGATGAACCACAAATATTTTTTAGCCTGTTGTAGCAATTTTGAGGGGCAGATGGGGCTCCTCAACTTGGGAAGGCAGCCCATGTAGAAGGAAAAAACACTGTTCCTAAACCTCTACTGCCTTGCATGACATCTTCAGAAGGAAAAGCTAAGGGGTGAACCCTACACACTGGTTGGATAGCACCTTGTACTCCTCCTTCCAGCAACTCCTGCAGCCAAGCTGGTGCCAAACATATTGCTCTGCTTTCCTTTGGACCACATCTGTGAGGCCAAGAGGGCTGGTCTTGTTTGGGCAGCCTAGGACCTCCATACACACTGCCCAGGCTTGTGTCATGGGAGGTCCCTTTGGTGCTAATGAAATCAATGGTTTGACTCCACCCTTGGAGGCACACTCCATTCTCTCTTGAGACAGATGCCAACAAACAACAAAAAAGGTAGTAATTGTAATGTGGTGTGCTGGATGCTGCATGGTTTTTGTGTTTTTATTGCTTATTTTGTACATGCTGTCTTAGCATTCAAATGTCATAGACTTCAGAGACACAATGTGGGCCACTAGAATGATGCTTGGGAACCCTGCCTGCCCAGCAACTGTGCTCCTCAGATGGGGCACAGCAGGGAAATCAGGCTCTTAGTGTTGCAGCTCCAGCCCTCTCAAATTCAACAACCAGCTGAAATCAGACAGGCTCTTTAGACAATACTGAAGAGGGTTTGGTTTTCAGAAGGCTTTCCCAGAGATATGACCCAATAATTTCTGAAATACTAACTGCACATTTGTAGGAATGGTTTTGCTTTTAGTTTGCAGAAATGGTGTTAACAGTTGTGGGAATTTGTCTTCTCTCTTGTTGATGACCTCAGGCTGTGAAGCCATTTATAAATTAGTTAAATAAACAAGGATAAGTATGAAATGAAGTATCTTTCGTAAGCTACTTTGGGAGCACACAGGTGGCACATAATTGCAAAATGGGAAAGAACAAGCGTCACCTACTGATGATGTTCCTCTTCTAACAAGCCTTTTAAGGAGAGATCTTTGTCCAGTCTGCATCTGTACTGGAGCCACTTTTAGATGGATCGCTTTGTTTCCAAATGATTAGACTGTTATTGCATTTTTGTTGGCATTTTGAGTTGCTTCAAGTACAGTGGTACCTCTGGATGCGAATGGGATCCGTTCCGGAGCCCTTTTCGCATCCTGACGTGAATGTAACACACAACTGAGCGGGTCGCGTTTTGCCGCTTCCGCGCATGACGTCATTTTGAGCATCTGCGCATGCGCGAGCAGCGAAATCCAGAAGTAACGTGCTCCGTTACTTCTGGGTCGCCACGGAGCGCAACCCGAAAATATTTAACCTGAAGCGTATTCATCCTGAGGTATGACTGTACATTCATGTGGAAAAGCAGTGTACAAAAGGTAAATAAATAATAACCAACCCCCTTAGGTAGCAAAAATCGTGCACAGGGAAAGAACAAGGGCATGCTTCTCGGGACACCCTCCTGTTGCCTGTCACATGTTTTAAAGGCAACTTCTAAAGCGGGAAGCCTGTTGTAAAGCATCAGGCACCCTATGTGGTTTAGAGTTTGGTTGCTTGCAGCTGGCTCACTGCTGCCACATTTATCCTTAAAACCTGTGATATACTCACAGACCAGGCCATAGTGGGACAATGGGAGGCTGGCCCAGGAAGTGTGACCCCACTTTCCACCTCTGAATGATTATAACTGCATATGGGAGAACGCAGCCCAGAAGGGCCCTTGTAGCTATGCTATGTATGATGCACGTACAGGAATAGAAGGCATTGATCTATCTCAACCAACACTCCACAAAGATCAATGCCAATACCAATGACTGGGAATTAATATTCAGAGATTCACTTAGTTGCCTGTTATTAAGCCTGTTCAGTCCCGACTGACAGATGGACACCTTTAAAGCGAGGAAGGGGAACCTATAGTCAAGTCCTCCAGATGTCTTTTCTTACTGCGATTCCCATCAGCCCCAGCCAGGGCTCACCTGTCAGGGATGATAAAGTCATAGGCCATTGCAATGTTTATGGCAGGATCCATTGCTTGATCCAGACCAGGATTCCCAGAATGCTCTGGGTTAAGCATGGACTTGTCCACCCCAGGATGCACAGAGAACTCAGAAAGGAACACCACCATATGGAACTGTGAGAGAGGAAAGGACTCTAAAATAAATGTAACAAACATAGCCTGAGTCCAGATTCTTATTTCTAAGTTCCAAGCTTCTGAACACACGTTACCAACCTCTGGAAGGGCACAGATTTCCCACATACCTGCCTCCAATTCAGGCACCGAAATCTCCACCAGCCCAGTTTTTAAGAGGCAAAGGTGCCTTCACTGAATTCACTTTACACTTTTAGAGAAAAGCTAAAAGTTGAAAAGGCGAGCACAAAACTCTCAAAGGGTTCTAGCCTAAGCAAGACCCGGGTTCGCAAAGTCAGTTTTTATTTACATGTCAGGGGAGGCTTAATTCCACCTCCTCCAAAGTCACAAAAGGAAAAAAGAAAGAAAGAAAACTATATTAAAAAAAAAAAGTTTCATCCCTAGCCAGGATTGTTGACAGCTGCTCCATCACCTTGGATTACGTAACACTGGGATCTTTTCAGGTCTTCGGCAACAATGATAAATCATGATTAAATTGTGTTTCGCACTCAGGGCACAATGAAAGGGGGGGGGAGAGGTGTTGGTGGGGAAATGCACATCGCGAGGGGGCCCTAAATGCTAATTCAATCTTGGGGGCAGCTGTGATTGTCTGGACTGAACGCCTAGTATTCATCTAGTGTATCAGTCCGTGGAATGGAGAGGCCCCGCTCCTTCAGCGCTTGCACTTTCAGCTTCTCCGACTCCTGCTTGGCTTGCTGCTCTATTCGCTGCACTTCCAGGATCTCCTCAATCGACACTTGCTGCAAAGGCGTGTCGCTTTCCTTCTCCAGGTCCTGCAACAGAAAAGGAAGGCTCAGCCGCCACTCAAATTTGTCAACCCACACCACCTTTTTTGAGGTTGAGGAGAGGAGGGTTAAAGTATCTCCACCCCACTTTCAGCAGCGTAAGATCCTGGTGGGTGCACCACTGCCGAGTTTGCGTCGAGCACACAGCAGGAGTGGCAAAGCTCAGTCCCAAGGGGCTGGGTGTGGACCCCAAGACCTCGACACCTGGCCCTCGGAACTCCCTGCAGGCAACACTGCTCATCAGTTTTGTTTCACATCCTGATTTAGTGTTTCTGCCTGGCTGGAATGTGCCTTTGGACTCTGACAATCCCTCTTCCTTGCCTGGCTTGGAGGACAGAGAGAGATGCCCACTGTACAAAGGCCAAATGTACGTGACTTGTTCTGGCCACTTTTTCCTCTGGCATCTTAGCATGTAGCTCATGGGCTGGAAAAGCTTCCCTTCCCCTGGTACAGAGAATGGTAAAATGCCTAGGGAAGATTTTTCATTTCCATGAAAAGGACAAAGTCGAACTACAATGAGATGCCTGGCTAATGAGGAAGGGGCCATTGGTGCCAAAGCTGCCAGCCACCTGCCAACCAAGTGATCAAAAGCAGAAGATGAAGACAAGGGACATCTCCAGTATCTGGTCCACAGAGATATGCTCGCTTTGAGGATGGGGGCTTTATTGAGCCATGATGGATAACAGCTGTTTGCAACAGCTCTTTTTAAACACTGGGCACCTCTTGGGAGGAAGGAGGGGGTTATACATTTTAAATAAATAATTAAACCGTGTAAGTTGTCCAAGGTGTTTTTGTTGCTGCTGCTACAACAGATGACACTTTAGCAATGCATGATATTTGGGGGTGTGTGTGTGAAAATTGCTAGTTGTCTCAAGGGCCAACCTATAAATGGTATAAGAAATCTGCCCTACATTGCAAATCAAATGAAAATTTTACACACACAACAGCCCAAACAGGCCAACTCCCCTTAAAAAATGAGATAAAAGAGGAGGGTCTTTGTGGGCCCTAAGGGGTGTCTGAGGGAGCCATGTACCCAAGAGGTATCAAGTTGTGTCCCGTCCCCCCTTGAAACAGGATATAATCTTCCTGTCTAGCAATGAAATTGACAGGTTGTAAGGGAGTCTAAACACCAAGCTGCTCTCCACCAGGATAACATAGTAGACAGAGACTGAATGCAAGCAATCTGCATGGTTTGAGTAAAAGGCCTCGATTTGGTTCAAGGCACCAAAATGTGTGCAAGAATGTCAAAAAAGGGGCCTTCTGTTATACTTAATGCAAAAGTCCCAGGGGGGAGGTATAGAAAGATAAGAACCCCTCAGCTCCTTGCCACTCCAAACTTTGCCCTTTGTCTGTTGAGATGAACTACAATTGCCAAGTCTCTGTGCTGACAGAAGAGCCAGCAATTACAAGGACCTCCCCCCCCCCCGTAAACAGGGGGAGCATCATTCATCACAGTGGTTAAGGCGAAGCAGAAAAGAGCCCCCCAAAACGAATGGATGCAATGATCACATGATTTGGTTATCCCTCATCCAGAAAAAAATGCAAGACCATCTAAAACTTGTGTGAAAAGTGCCTATGTCTTGGTTGCAGATGGGATCAGAGCTCGGATTTGAGAATGTGACACATTCCATCAGACAAGACTTTTGAATCAGGGAGGTTGCAATCCTGTGTCTTGTGCAACTCATAACAGGAATGCATTTCTTCACTTTAAAATAATATCATGCGTCTACAAAACTAACATTACCAGAGAGATGGCTAGCCTAGAACTATTTCCCCCCTATTTCCTATTTCCTAGCTTAGAACTATCCCCCCCCCCATTTTGGCCATATCTGCACCATACATTTAAATCACCATGATACCACTTTAACAGCCATAGCTTCCCCTGCAGAAGCCTGCGAATTGTGCTGAGAGGAGAGGAGAGTGTTGCTAGGAAAATCCTATTTCCCTCACTGAGCTACCATTTCCAGAATGGTTTAACAATCAATCAGGGAACTCTGGGAATTGTAGCTCTACGAGGGGAATAGGGGTCTCCTAACAATCCCCAGGACCCTTAAAAGACTACTGTTCCCTTTTGAGGGAAACCATAACTGTCCAAATGGCATCAAAACACTTTGAAAGTATTGTGTAGGTGTGGCCTATGCTCACCTCCAGCATTCGGAAGGTCCTGGAAGCCCATATTTCACAGGCATTCATAAACTGCCATCATTTTAGGTGGCCCTCTTTTGCTTGCATGGGAACACCCAGTTTCAGTATTAGAACAGCCTTACAAGTAAGCTTGCTAAAGTTACTAACCTGCCAACACACACACGTCTTCTGGTGAATGGCAGAGGAGGGATTGAGAACTGAATTTCTGTTTTGGTGTGGAAAACGGGGCTCCACCAGCCTGCTTGGTTTCTATGCAGGGCACAGAGGACTCTCTCCTTCCTCTACAAGCCTACTCACTCGCTTGCACGCAATTCCTTGTGGCTACCAGGCTGGTGCTTATCGCGAAAGGAGGAACCTCTAACAAACCAGGAGAAGGAATTAAGAACAAACTGGAACCTGAACTTCCAAATGATGCAAACTAACATAGGACTGACATTAATAAAGCACTTTACATAACCAATATAAACAGTTATATAATTACCAGTTCTCTATTAATTTGGTTAGCATCATTTTCAAGTTTGGATCCCAATTTATTCATAATCACTTGCTAGGCTAGTGTTTAACTGCAGGGCTGCACGAGAATGACATTTAGGACAAGCCTTCCTCCATCAACAAAACTGAGCATGGCAGAAGATACCACTGCCGAATAAGCCCCAAAGGAAGTCTATGCGACAGGGTTTACTTACAATTTCTCCCAGAAGTACAACGTTCTCGCCTCTCACCACAAAGATGCCCCGAGGGATGTCACCGTACTTTTTGCCCACATGAATGCGCTCCACCGTCTGGTGCAACACCAGGTTTGCTACAAGGTTCAGGGAGAGACAGAGAGGAATGGAGATGGAAAATCAGACAGAAATGTGTGGCAACACAGGGATTGAAAACTGAATGTGTAGCTACCAGCCTTCAATATGATTCAAGCTTTTAAGAACCATCTTCTCTCAAAACGCCCCTGCCCCCGGTGTGGAATGGCACCAGAACCAAAAGATATAACAACCTCATTTTCTGACAGCAATTGTCAGCAGTCTTGTGAGTGCTCTGAGGGGGCCGTAGTTTGCATGCAGAAGGTCCCAAGTTCCACCCCTGTCCTCCCTCAGACATCCTCTAACTGGAAAGGCTCCTACAAGGGACCACAGGATAGAGTACTAGGCAAAGGCCAGACAATCAAGGAGTAATGCCATGTTGATATCCCAAGCACTAATCTCCTCAGAGTATTGCGGGAGAACGATGTCAATCAACATCTGATGATCTCCTTCTACCGGTCAACAATAGAAAGTGTCCTTTCATACTGCATCACAGTGTGGCATGCAGGTTTGACATCATCTGATAGGAAGTGCCTACAGAGGGTGTTGAATACAGCACAAGATATTATGGGCTGTCCCGTGAATCCACTGGATGAAATAGCGGAAGATCATTGCCTCAGAAAAGTGAGGAAAATTCTCAGGAATGATTCACCCCCTGGCCGGCACTTTCTTGATCTCCTGCCCTCAGGCAGAAGATATAGAAGCATGATTAGTCGCACCAACAGGGTAAAGAACAGCTTCTATCCATGGACTATTAGGCTGCTGAATGAAAAGATAACAACAGGGCAACTGACTTTCGGGTTTGGTGTGTGTGTGCCAGTAGACGAGGGGAATTAAGACTAAGAGAGCTGAGTGGGGGGTGCTCGTGTAATCTCACTGTATACAAGTTGTACAAGTAACAAAGTATTTCTAATTTCTAAATTTCTAATTAAATCACATTGGTGACCTTGAAGACAAAGTCCATGCAAGTCGGAAGCCAAATAAAATATATAGAGCCCTCCTAGATCACACCAAAGACCTGTCTCATCCAGGATCATGTTGACCAACCAGATGTCTATGGGAAGCATATGAGCAACGACACTCTCTGTTCTTAACCAGTATGTGCCAAGACCCATCGATCTCAGTCATTTGTGAAGTTAACATCAACCCCATGAAGGAACCCCCAGATGGTTCCCCAAAAGTTCTCAGGCCTGGTGACCTGAAGGAGATGGCTGTTTTCCTTCCGAGGTTACTTGACAATTTACAGGACAACTATAACTAAAAGCCATCTTGCTTTGGGCAGCTTCAAAACTGGAGTGGGAGCTATATGGGGTTTGAATTTTACTGTCACTACATGTGTGTTGGGGAGTGAACATACTGAAGTGATGTTGGTTTCACCTATGTACGTGGCACTTTGTGAAGAACAGGTACGGCAGGTCCTTGCCCCAATCTAAAACAGATGCAGATCAGCTGCAGAAGGGGAAGGAAATTAAGCGAGGGGTAACACTACAAAGGGACGCGGGCGGCGCTGTGGGTTAAACCACAGAGCCTAGGACTTGCCGATCAGAAGGTCGGCGGTTCGAATCCTCGCGACGGGGTGAGCTCCCGTTGCTTGGTCCCTGCTCCTGCCAACCTAGCAGTTCGAAAGCACGTCAAAGTGCAAGCAGATAAATACTCCGGCGGGAAGATGAACAGCGTTTCCGTGCGCTGCTCTGGTTCGCTAGAAGCAGCTTAGTCATGCTGGCCACATGATCTGGAAGCTGTATGCTGGCTCCCTCGGCCAATAAAGCGAGATGAGCGCCGCAACCCCAGAGTCGGCCACGATTGGACCTAATGGTTAGGGATCCCTTTACCTTTACCATTCTACAACCTTATCCAATTCCATTTTTTTCTTTATTTTTGGCTTCTTCATTCTTTAATGAGAGTTGCAAATATATACATATACATACATATATATATATATATATATATATATATATATATATATATATGTATGTATATATAGATAGATAAGATAGATAGATAAATAATAATTAAAATTTAAAAACAGTCATAAGAACAAGATGAATAAAAATGCACAATGACAGAATAACAATGTCCAGCACTTCAAGGGAAAAATGCAAGTAAGCCAGGCAGCCACAATCTTCTTGGGAAGGCCCTATTCTATTCCATAGTCATGAACAACACTGCTTATTCTAGAGCAATGGCCTAGATGGTGGTTGTTTTTTAATGATCGGGGATGGGAGGGGGAGAGCGTGTAGAGAAGAGAACTATTTCAGTCCTGTAGCTCTAATGTCACAACTGGCAACAGTATATATTTTTTTAAAGAACCAAAAAATCACGAGGACCTATTAGGCAGCTTTCAAGAGGTTTTAGCCGGCCAGAGAGTACATCCTGACACTATCTCCAGTGTTTACAAGGGCTTTTAAAAATTACTGAGCAATGTTCTTATGCGCTGCATATGACTAAAAACCCAACTATTTGCCAAGCAAGGCCTTAATTATAAACTAGTTTATCTTGAAGAAAGCCAGGAGCTCCCAGCGTGTAAAGTGAAGTGGAAGATTATTCAGATAAGAACGCTAACTGCTGGTTCCTGGCTACAGGCACGCAGGCACTCATTCTGAAGACTTAGGGCACCCTCTAGATCAGGGACAGAGAACCTGTGCTCCTGCAGACGATGTTGGACTACAACTCCCATCAGCCACAACCATCAAGACGACAGTGCTCAGGGATGATGGGAGTTGTATTCTAGAGCACCACAGATCCCTCATCTGTGTGTAGATACTCAGATTTTAAGATGTTCCTGGCCTGAGATTATTTCGAGGACCATGTCACAGCCCTGCTGCTGTGGGCAGAAATTAGTAGTCTAGCTCCTGAATTTATTTCTTTTCATGGGAATAAAAGAGGAGCCTGCTGAATGTTTTTGTGCACTATTCAATGCTAGTGCTACTCAGAGGAGACCCAGTGGAGTTAATGGATATGACTAACTGAAGTTCATCAAGTTCATTAATTGGTGTACTCTAGAGTATGCCTTAGCTGAATGCAACCTTTGGTTTTAACAGTTAAAACATTTCAGCATATATTTTGTCCCAGGAACAAAGCAAAACAAACCCCGCACGCTCCCCTTAGAAAAGGCAAGGTTTTATACAGAATTTCCTAGGGAAATTATCATACATCTGTATTGTAATATGTGGATTTTTGCATATTAGGATTTTCTGGCAATGTGGCAGGTCTTCAAGTAATGAAGGGGCACAGAGCAATAGAAGAGAAATCAGGAAAGACAAGGACAGAGGACACTTGTGCTCATGTCTGTGCCTTGGACAAAGCTTCATCGGGCACACAGTTGCCCATAGATTTCAAAACTTTTCTGAAAAACTAGATGCTGCATTGGAACTGACAGCTGGTCTTCAGGAATCCATAGCTCTCCAGGGTCTAAGGAGTATTTGTCAACTCTTCCTGAAGATGCCAATTATTGAATCTGGAAGCTTTTATGTTCAAAGTATGCACTCAGCCACTGAGTCAGCCCTTCTTCAAAACTAAAAAGTTTCAGGATGTTATTCATGTCAGGACAGAATGGGAAAGCATTAAACCCTAATTCTCTGAGGAGGAGGAAGACTGGACATCGTGAGATGGTCCATTTCAAGTGGAGCTCCTTTACATGGAAGGTCTGTAGCTCAGTGGCCAAGTACATGGATACCTGCAGAGGTCCCAATTTCAATATTCCTGGTATAAGTCCCAGGCAGAGTGGGAAAAGACTTGCTGAAAAAGTTCTGGAGAGTTGCTGACAGTCAGACAGTGAGTAGTCTTCAGCTTTTCCCAGGACCTATCTATAGCCCAACATAGACAAGGAAGTGTCATTTCTTACTTCTTTTGCCATATATTTGTGTTGTGATAATGCTGCTCTTATGACCCACCTTAGGTCAATCTGAGACACAATATTGAGTTCCCTGGGCCCACTAGTTGAAAACCAATGATGTAAATATTAAGCAAAATGGACCAAAGCTTCGGACTTGGGAGTTTTAAAGCCAATATCATAATCCCAGTTTTGCTCTTCATAGTGTAGACAGAAAACAGCTGTACGCAAATTCTAATACCCCCGAAGGAGCAAATGCAATGACCAAGATGCAGTAGAGACCTTACCAAAGCTGGCATCTATTATGGCTTTGCATTAGTTCAATGATACAAGCTTCTTTAACAAAGAAAGAGAACCTGTATTGTGAAATGATAAATATAAAGATGGCACAAACCTTGAGATTTTTCCTGCCAAAACTCTATTTACCACACCAGTCATTCGCCGTCCATTTCTGATCAAAATCAAGTTGGCTGGTTTTGTGAAGTCCACCATAGTCCATGACTTTGATTTCTATTTTTGTAGGGACATCTAATGGCTTTCTTGAAGTCATGACGCCACCCCCATGTTCTTATACGCAAAAACTGTTCTTCGAATTCCTTAGCTAAGTGTTGTTTCACATAACCCAACAAGACAACCAAAGGATTCACTGGCACAATATGACACATGATCTCTCTTATTAGTTCTATTACATTTGCACATGGTAATCTGATTTTATAGCATGACGAGCAAGGCTGCATGAAGCCAGCATTAAGACAACACATTCAGACTAAACCCTTCCAGTTTAGTACTGAGGGATTCTATTCTATTATCTTCACTGTTAATATCATCAATCAAATGCAATCAAAAGGGGACATTTCACATTTGAAGCTGTAAAAAGGAGTTGTTCAACATTCTGTGATGTATTGCTCCTTACTTTTTACACCAGTGCTGCCAATGCCCTGCTCTCATTTTGTCTCCTATTAAACATCAACACAGGCAATTCAAGAAAGCTAGTTGCTAAGGCATATAATAAATTGCCCTTAGAAACCCCTTAGCGCCATTGTTTTAACGTCATACAATAATTAAAAAATCATGGATGTATTGCAAGTCTATTTTTATATATTTATTCAATTTGTATCCCACCCTTCCTGTAGCTGATCTAAGTAGTTCCTAGTTTATAAGTAACTGAAAAGATTGTGGAGGATCCATCCTATTAGGAATTTCCCTGTAAATTAGTTTCCGCTAGGCACATTCTGTTCAAACTTTGTTCATTCAAAAAACCCAATTTCTAAATTGCAGTGGTGGTCTAAAGTTTGTATTTTGAACTGAGCAGTACTGGACAATGGTGGAAAAGAGGTTCTAAAAAACCAACAAGGAGGAGTAATAATAATGATTTCTTCATCAACCTAATGGCTCTTGTTCAGTAGGAATTCAAATGTGTTCTTAGTGAGAGATCTAATTTTCTGGCCCAGAGGAAAGAAGATGGTGACCCAACAGGGTATAGAAAGGGTCCTGCAAGTTGTTAGGAGACCCCTATTCACCCCTCACAGAACTACAATAACCAGGTCCTTGGGAAGAGAGATTGATTACTAAACCACTCTGAGAATTGTTGCCAAGTGATGGGAACATCTCTATGCACTGTTAGCAAACTACAGTTCCCATAATTCTTTGGGGGGAAGCTATGACTTTAAAGCCGTATCATAGGGCTTTATAAATGTATGCTGTGAATGTGGCCGTAATATGCCTCTAAACACCAATAACCGGAGGCACTCCGTGAGAAAGAGCTATTGCCTTCAAGCTGAGCTTCTGGGCTTTGTGGAAGCGTCAGACTGGCCATCATAGGAACAGGATGCTGGATGAGGTTCACATATGGCTGATCCCGCAAGGCTCTTCTTACCTCACCTTTCCTTCGGAGAAAGGAAGCGGGCATAATATTATTTTACCGCCATGATGGCTGGGTTAGGTTAGGAAGATGGAGCTGGACTTGCTCAAGGACAACCAGCAGCCTTTGTGGCAGAGCAGGGATTTAAAGTCCCCTCAGCCCCGAACCCAACATCCATTGCACTGGCTCTCAAAATGCAACTTTCACCCTTACAGGGAAGGAAGGCCTGCAGTGGAGTTTCTGAAGAGAGCTAGAGGAGGATTGCATCTTAACTGCATTGTGTTTTAGAAGGGCACAATGCCAGTCCTGCTCAGAGTAGACCCAGTGATTTGATCCATTAGCTTCAATGGAGCCACTCTGAGCAAAACTCAGTTGGATGCAGCCCAACTCTCTTCATGGTTCCACTTCTTAAAAGGCCTACCCAGATATCTTAGGCCTGCCTAGTAGTGTCATACCTCATGTTACGTTTGCTTCAGGTTGAGCGTTTTCAGGATGAGTAACGGAATGGGTTACTTCCGGGTTTCGCTGCTCGTGCATGTGCAGACATGCAAAATGATGTCAAGCGCATGCGCAGAAGTGGTGAATCGTGACCCGCACACACGCGGGCTGCATTCTGTTCAGGTTACAAATGGGTCTCCAGAACAGATCCCGTTTGCAACCAGAGGTACCTCGGGTTAAGTACTTAATTCGTTCCGGAGGTCCGTTCTTAACCTGAAACTGTTCTTAACCTGAAGCACCACTTTAGCTAATGGGACCTCCTGCTGCCACCGTGCTGCTGGAGCACGATTTCTGTTCTTATCCTGAAGCAAAGTTCTTAACCTGAGGTACTATTTCTGGGTTAGCAGAGTCTTTAACTTGAAGTGTATGTAACCCGAAGCGTATGTAACCCGAGGTCCAACTGTACAAGAATTTCATCTAAAAAAGAGACTCCTGTTTCCCCCGTTTTTTTCTTGAGTCAAAAGCTCCTTTTTAAGCATAAGGCTCCCTCTAGTGGTGCAGGCTGACACAGATCTCCATGGCTGTGGCACTTTTGTCCCCGGGTTCCAGTGTGGCATAGTGGCTCAAGTGTCAGACTAGGAGCTGGGAGACGAGGGTTCAAATCCCCCCCCCCTCAGCCATGGAGCTCACTGGGTCACCTGCGGCCAGCCAGAGCCTCTCAGCCTGACCTACCTCACAGGGTTGTTGCAGGGATTAAATGAGGGGTTAACCGCATATGTCTTGGGAAAAAAGTTGGGATAAATCAGTAAGTGCAATGAAAACCTAATAAAATACAGGCATACCTTGGGTTAAATATGCTTCAGGTTGAGCGTTTTCAGGTTGCGCTCCGCGGTGACCGGGAAGTAACAGAACGGGTTACTTCTGGGTTTCGCTGTTCGCGCATGCGCAGACGCTCAGAATGACGTCACGCGCATGCGCAGAAGAGGCGAATCGCAACCCGCACAGACATGGGTTGTGTTCTACTCAGGATGCGAACGGGGCTCCCAAATGGATCCCGTTCACATCCAGAGGTACCACTGTAAACGCAAGGAGGGAGCTGCCCTGCAACAAGTCAGACTACAGGTCCGCCTCATTTCTGACTGGAACCAGCGCTCCAGGATTCCACACAGCCATCTTCCATAACGCTTGACCCCTCTAACTAGCAGAGGTTCAACCTGGGACATTCTTCATGCAAGCAGACTCCCCACCACGGAATTCTAGCTGATCCCTAAACATCCTGCTAAGCTTCAGAGGCAGGTTAGGCACCTCCAGGTCCTTGCACAGCCCTTGTGTTCTGAGTAGCTGTCAGGGCCTCAACCCCTCAGCTGGACCCACCAGCACCAATGTCTGTTGTGGGCTTTTCCTGGCTTCAGGCTTTCCTGGAAGCAGCAGCAAGCCACTGCCATTTTAAATCCCACATAATGCCCCAGGGCACTTAATGCAGCACTGTTCCCAGGGCATTGTCGGAAATTTAAGATGGCAGCTTCGTGCATCCCTGCCACTGGCACCATATAAGTTCACTTCCTGGGAAGGGGGGCAGGCTATAGGAAAACAAAACCCTGTGTTTTTGTTGTTGTTTAGTCGTGTCCGACTCTTCGTGACCCCATGGACCAGAGCACGCCAGGCCCTCCTGTCTTCCACTGAAACCCTGTTTAACCTTGCATAAAAAATCCTGTTTAGCCTTGTAGCCAGCCTTGGGAAGATCTGATCTCTGCTGAAGACGCCACATGAGGTTCAAGGATTCTCTGACCCTAATCTGATCGGGGGGTGGAGAGATGCTCTCCCAGGCCTCATGCAGTGTTTAGAAAGCAGAAAGCTGGGGTTTTCTTTCCCAAAAGAATGCATACACATACAAGCAGCACCAGGCTTCCTATTGATCATAAGTAGTTGAGGGAGGACAAACACACAGAGCGCTCAGGCAAAACAGCAGCTGCTCAGTCTGACCTCCAACTCCATCACAACTGTGCAAGTGCAGATCTGAGTGTGTGGGCGTGCTTTTAAGACAGGGGTGGAGAATCTCAGGCCCAGGGGCCAAAGGTGGCCCTCCAGACCTTTATACTTGGCCCTTGGGATTTCCCCCAGGCCACACGCCTCCCCAGTCTTACCCTACACCTTCCCTGAATGCTTTTAATGGCTGGAATTATGTCCTCAAACCATGAGAATGCCTCTTTGCCTGGATGGCAGCAGGAGAGATGTGGGAGCCTGGAGGGAGGAAGTGTGTAGAAACCTGACTTTTGTGGGGCTAAAATTTAGCCTATTGCTCAAAGCCATATCCACTATTATGACTACTTCTCCCTCTGGCCACACCAGCAGGTGGCCCCGGAAGGTTGCTCAGGAGAGAATGTGGCCCTCTAATGAAGACAGTTCCCCAGCCCCCTGCTCTTAGATCAGAGTCTGATCTGCCATCTTTATTTAGCAATTCCTGGAGACTCCGCAAAACTTATTACACAAATAATGAAAGTAATGTGTCATGAGAAGAGAGTGAAAAAGCAATGGCTTCCTAAGCGGAGTCATCATCACACCTGCCACCTGGTCAAAACCCTCCAATACTTTCTAACAAACCATTAGCTGCCCTACAGAAGATCAAACAACCCACAACCCATTTTGCTAAAGTTCAGTTTGTTTTCCAGCTGCTCTCATCTCATGCCTTGGTACTTTGGTGAGTGTTTGGGGTGCGATAGTCAAGAAAACCACAGATTCAGATTGTTGGCAGTAAACAAATCCCAATTAAGCTAGGTTCACGTCTAGAACGCAAAGCTGTGATTTAATAAACTGTAGTTTGATAAGCAGAAATTTACTGCTATTTGTGAACTAGACTAGGCAGGGGACCTTCTCGGTAGTGGCACCCTCCCTGTGGAACACCCTCCCATCAGATGTGAAGGAAATAAACAACTATCTGACTTTTAGAAGACATCTGAAGGCAACCATGTTTAGGAAACAAATTCATGTCTAATGTTTTACAATTTTTAATGTGCTGTAAGCTGTCCAGAGTGGCTGAGGAAACCCAGCCAGATGAGTGGGGTATAAATAATCATCATCAACATTTTATTATGCTTAATGATAACACTAAGATAAGAGATTACTTTGACTTTATGTGACAATGGGAAATGGGGCTAAGGAAAGAATGGAGTTTTACTAAGTCAAACCTGATGCATTCATGGAAATGATGAGAGTCTAATCAAGGACCTCTTGATTTGTATCTCACGTCTTCACAACTATTCCATAACCACTCCCTTTGGAGACAGCAACTGCTGCAGTCCCCACTCAGCCATGAAGTTCACTGGGTGACCTTGGGCCCCTCACCATCTCTTATCCTAACCTACCTCACAGGGTTGCTTTGAGGGTGAAATGGGGAGGGGGAGATCAATGCACGGCAACTTGAGTTCCTTGGAAGCAAAAGGTGACACATACATGCAATAAATAAATAAATACAGTCAAGTAAATCAGAATGCAAAGTTCTCCCTCCACACACATGCATATTCCGTTGCTGGATTCCTGGTCATGGTCAAATACAGCCCACACAAAGGGGAATGAAACAGGCTAGCACCCAAAAAGGCAAGTTTACGTTGGCATACCAAACTGATCGATGCTGCGTAAATATCCAATCAGCGTTCGACCGTCACGGAGGAGGACCAAGTGTTTCTCTGGGAGAAAATAAAAAGGGAAAGCTTCATTAGTGAACATAAGAATGTAAGAGGCTGCTGGATCAGGCCAAGGACCCATCTAGTCCAGCATCCTGTTCTCACAGTGGCCAGTGAGATGCCTGTGGGAAATCAGCAATCAGAACACAAGCCCTCTCCCCCCCATAAAAGGTAAAGGGACCCCTGACCGTTAGGTCCAGTCATGGATGACCCTGGGGTTGCTGCGATCATCTCGCTTTATTGACCGAGGGAGCCGGCGTGCAGCTTCCAGGTCATGTGGCCAGCATGACTCTGGTTCAGGTGAACCAGAGCAGCGCATGGAAATGCTGTTTACCTTCCCGCCGGAGCGGTACCTATTTATCTACTTGCACTTTGATGTGCTTTTGAACTGCTAGGTTGGCAGGAGCAGGGACCGAGCAACAGGAGCTCACCCCGTCGCGGGGATTTGAACCACCGACCTTCTGATCGGCAAGCCTAGAGGCTCAGTGGTTTAGACCACAGCGCCACCCTCCCATAGTTTCCAGCAATTAGTAATTGGAAGCATTAATGCCTCCAACTGTGGATGCAGTAGCCACTGATAGCCCTCACCTCCAAGAATCTGTCTAACCGTCTTTTAAAGCCATCCTTCTTGGTGGACATCACTGCCTCCTGGGGGAGCAAGTTCCATAGTCTGACTATACACTGGGAGGAGGAGAAGAAGAACCCACAAGTTCAGCTCTGCAGTAGAAGCAGGTTAGTGGCGGCCAGCGTCACCCACTCCGCCAACTACAGGTTTGCTTATTAGATCCCTGAAGTTTTCCCCACGGAAAATGCTGAAATGCCCGTTGTTGGGGAACATAGGTGGGAGAGCCATATGCCCTGCTTTGGCCTTCCTAAAGATCTCCAATTGGCTATGGGGAAAACCAGGTGCTGGACTGGAAGTGTGATCCAATAGGGCAGGGTTGTAGAAGCTGTGGCCCTCCAGATGTGGCCAGACTGCAGCTCCCACTGGCCATGCTGGCTGCAGCTGATAGGAACTGGGTGTCTAGCAACTTCTGGAGGGCCACAGGCTCCCCATCCTTGCAGAACTGATGCATAATGGGGCGGGGGGGGGGAGAATTGTGGATCAGTTGACAGAAACGCTGCTTTGACTATAAGGCAGCTTCCTATGTTTGGGGGAATGGGCTGATCCAAAGGAATCCCCCCAGCATCTCTGCATAGGGCTTTGAATTTTCCCAGCCTGGAAGCCTGAGAGCGGCTGCCAGCCAGTGTGGCCAACACTAACACAACGTGGTTGGGGAGGCTGCGTGCATACTATACCACTGGTCTTTGGCTTGGTGAGTCACAGACTGATCTGAGGTACCACCTGACCAGAGGAGGAATGACTGCTGCAAGGAGTGCAGAGAGAAGTGCCATGGTACCCCTTGCAGCAGCAAAGTGGGATGCCTTCATCTGCCCCACCTGCAACAAAACGTCTTTGCAGCCACAGCAGGCGCTGTAACTCTCCAATGGTTTGACTTCACCCCCAGAGGCACACTCCTCCATTGTCTCCTGAGGCAACCACCCATGGGGTTTGAAACGGGACCCCAAACACGCGTTTGCAGTTACAGTGGTACCTCGGGTTAAGTACTTAATTCATTCCGGAGGTCCGTTCTTAACCTGAAACTGTTCTTAACCTGAAGCATCACTTTAGCTAATGGGGCCTCCTGCTGCCGCTGCGCTGCCGGAGCACGATTTCTGTTCTCCTCCTGAAGCAAAGTTCTTAACCTGAAGCACTATTTCTGGGTTAGCGGAGTCTGTAACCTGAAGCGTATGTAACCCGAGGTACCACTGTAAAGGATACCGGGTCTGAAAAGGCCACTGCCTTATACCTCTGAATCGCATTCTTTCCCTCAAAGAATCCTGGGCGCTGTAGTTTGCCCCCTCACCTAATTACAGCTCCCAGCGCCCCTTAGCGAACTACAGTACCCAGAATTCTTCGAGGCATCAGGAGCTGTGCTCCGAAGGTGCAGCGTGCGCGCAAAGATGTATTAGGCAGCCTCTATGTTGTTTCCAAGCTGCGGGTGGAGGGGGGGCTTGAGAAAGGGAAAAGGGGTCGCGGAAGGGGAAGGGAAAAGGGGGCATAACGAAAGCGGAGAGCCAGGAGGGAAGAGGAGGCGGCGGCGGGAAGGAAAGGGCGGCGCTTGGCACGGCTTCCCGAGGAGGAGCCGCCGGTCTCGGGTGGAGGAAAGGCGCCCAGGCGTCTCCGTCGCGGCGCTGTACTCACTGTCGATGTCCTGGATGAGGCTGGCGGTGCCCGGCATGTAGTTCATCTTCCCCGCAGACGCCGCGGATGCTCCGCCGCCGCCGCCGCCGCCCGCAGCATCTGCCTTGGGAGAAGCGGAACCTCCCCGCGCCCTGTCCCCGCCCGGGCCGGAAGCGCCTGCTCCGGCGGGGCGGGGAGAGACGAGGAGGAGGCGGCTCTCGCCGGAGGGCGGCTGCATGCTGGCGGGAGGGGGCTTGGCCGAGGCCGGGCCCAGGCTTAAGTAAGGCCCCGCTGGAGCGCGGTCGGAGCCGCGGAAGCCTCCGCCTGCGGGATGCGGCGCGCACGCAGCCGAGGCGAGCGAGGGGAGAGGAAGCGGGTCGCCGGCAACCCTTGCAATGGCTTAGTTGCTCCTCCCGACAGCCCCGAGTCTATGCGGGCTTACTCAGAAGGAAGCCTCCCCTGGCACACACGCACACGCATATATACGGAGAGGGTCGCCGGTTCTCCCATCGTGGTCTAGCCTCACCCAGCGGGGCTTCCTTTTGAGCAAGCACGTGTGTATATACAGCACACACAGAGAGAGCCGGTGCCAGGCTGTTTTGCGCCCAAGGCAAGGCTAACTGCTCGCACTTCCTCATATTGGTAACCTCAGTTTTCAAAAACAGGTGTCTTGTAGGAGAAATGAAAGTATTATCAGAAAGTTGTAACAAAAACTAATTTGTATAAAGCTGGCCCTCAAATGTTAGTACAGTACTGCACCTCTGAGGTCTGCACCCTAGGCAGGTGATCTGTAACAAAGATAAAATCAGTTTAAAACTATGCAATCACAGGTGTCTGTTGCTGGACTCGTCTTACCAGCGCCAGCCAGCCCTGTCTGTGAATTTGAAATGGTGGGAGTTGCAGCTCAGTAACATCTGGAGACCTGCAGATCCCATGCTCCTGAATTAGGCTTGTGACCAAGAGGGCCTAGATTTGAAGCCTTGCAATCTTATGCCTTTGTTTACTCTGCATTTAATCTGTAAAATTTATTCCTTTTTATTGTGACAATATTTACTTCTCAGACAAGGTCTTCTGGACTCTACACAAAACCATTGAAAAGTGCACTCAGAGCATGTATCTTCTCTGCTGATGTGGTTTAGCTTGCTTCTGGGTTTTGTATATGCACATGTGAGAGAGCTTCATTTATTTATGTAAATGGTTTAGTTGCTAACATTACTGCAAATACTGATGGCAAATAAACAGTTGTGTTGTGTCGGTATTATTATTAGCACTCTTAGCATCATAACTCTTTCCAGGATAGACATGCTAGTCTCTTGCAGCAAAACAAAAAAATTTTTTCCTTCCAGTAGCACCTTAAAGACCAACTAAGTTAGTTCTTGGTATGAGCTTTCGTGTGCATGCACACGAAAGCTCATACCAAGAACTAACTTAGTTGGTCTTTAAGGTGCTACTGGAAGGAAAAAAAAATTTTGTTTTGACTATGGCAGACCAACACGGCTACCTACCTATCTGTAAGGTAAAGGTAAAAGTACCCCTGCCCGTACGGGCCAGTCTTGACAGACTCTAGGGTTGTGCGCTCATCTCACTCTATAGGCCGGGAGCCAGCGCTGTCCGCAGACACTTCCGGGTCACGTGGCCAGCGTGACGAAGCTACCCTGGCGAGGCAGAGCCGCACACGGAAACGCCGTTTACCTTCCCGCTAGTAAGCGGTCCCTATTTATCTACTTGCACCCGGGGGTGCTTTCGAACTGCTAGGTTGGCAGGCGCTGGGACCGAGCAACGGGAGCGCACCCCGCCGTGGGGATTCGAACCGCCGACCATGCGATCGGCAAGTCCTAGGAGCTGAGGTTTTACCCACAGCGCCACCCGCATCCCAAAATGCACGTTGCATTGGCCGGGAAACGAACCCGGGCCTCCCGCGTGGCAGGCGAGAATTCGACCACTGAACCACCAATGCACTTGCAGCAAAGACTAACACATTCATGATGGCAGAAGATTTCACTGAGTACAGTCGTCATTGCTGGTAGTCACCTACTCCCCCCCACAAACTATTTTCAGGCTTGGTATTTTGCAGGTGGGATTAAGTTGCATATTCACAAACTGAGATTCTACCATTAAAGCTGTTGGGAAGGATGAAACTCCAAGGATTCCCACTACATTGTTACAGAGCTTATTTTGGACTTAGAAATCATCAACTGACCTTAATAAGTATATGGACTAGATCAGGTGTGGGGAATCTTTGGCCCTCCAGATGTTATTGAACTACAGCTCCCATGAGTCCTAGCTTGGCCAATGGCCAGGCATGATCAGAGCACATCTGGAAGGCAAAAGATTCCCTACACCTTGACTACCTGGTTAAGATACTCAAAATTGGTCTGTGTGTAATCTGTAATTTCTGAAGGGCTGAACAGCTCCCAAAGGTTTATTGTGTTTATATATGCTATACATTCTAAAACTTTAAGGGAAGCTGTAAGTACCATAGTAGTAGCAACACCTGCAGGGATTCTGAAAATATAGCTTTCCAAGAACTTGTTCCGAGTCAGCACGGACTCCAGGAAAGCTCAGTACTTTCTGATGAAGTCTGGCTAATTTTGGATGTACAGTATGCCTTTGTAGAAATAAACTTGCATTCCTCATGCTTTTTATATTTAATACAGTGTGGTAGTTTCACTTTTATGCTCCTTTAAAGGTCAGTTTACTGCTTTTGAATGCCTGTTTTGGCATAATTGTAGGCTAGAATCACCAAAGACCGCAGATCTGCCCGTGTCTACTGGGCAGCAAAGCAAGCTCCTTTGAAGTAAATGGAACTTCCTCCCAGATAAGGTGTGCACTGCTGACCCATTCCATTTCTGTCCAGGTCTTCAAGGGTTACTCTAACGGGTTGACGGAGGCGAAAGCTTTCCTGATTGGATGCTTTCGCGCGGGACGCTTCTGCGGGTCTCGTTCGCAAGACGTCAGCAACGGCTGGTGACGTCGCTCAGAGGCAAAACAAAAAAACACCCCACGCAAATCTTTCAGAACTCCCCTCATCCGGGAATGCTACAGCTGGCGAAACGCCTGTTTACGATAAGGCAGGGAGGAGGCGTGTCTATGACAGGAAGGAGATGCGCAGGCGCACTGCTTTCTCAAGGGGACTAGGAGAGAATTAAGAGCCCTTAATGGCGGCGGCGCTGAGGAGACTGTTACACGGGGCGGAAGTGGAGCGGGCCCGGCCTGAGCCCGAGCCTCCTCCGCCACCGCCGTGGGGCGCGGAGGGGCGCAGGTGCCCGCGGCATCGCAGCGGCGGCTGCGAGAGAACGGTTCGGTCCGGCTATGGCGCCTCTCAGGTAACGGCCGAGTCCTCCCCCCTCCTTTTTTATGAGGGTCTGTGACGTAGGCGGCCCCCCCCCGTGTCCTCGAGGCTTGAGCGTCGCCACGTGCGCCTCTCATCTGTTACGTTTCCTCCGCTGCTTTGACCCCCTTGGGGAGGGAGGGGGAGCCAAAGCGGGGCGAGAGGGAAGGAAGACTGGTCCGCCCGGGCCGCCCCACCGCCGAAAGGAAAATGTGTGCTGGTTAATGCAGGGCAGATGCATTGGTTTTTCCTCATTTCACGCTCATACTGAACTAGGGACAGGCGACCTGGCTGGGTCCACATAAGGGAAAGAGGGGAGAGAAAAATAATAACAATCCACTTGACACTAGTAAAATGGTAAGTCTTGTACTGTATAATTGTCTTCTCAATCCAGGCGATTCCCCCCTTTCCTCCCCCTTCTTACGTACTTAAAAAATTTGATTTGCCCTGCACTTCAGTCCACAACCGATAACTGTTACTGACAGTTCTTGCCCCTCGGGATTACAATCTAAATGGCATGGCACAAAAGGAAAAGAAGTTGGAAGGGAAGTGGAGGAGGAGGAGGAGGAGGATGGGAAGCAAACCTGATGGCTGTAAGAATGATACTGGGTCTATGCTGCTTTCTGTCTCCTTTTAATTATGTGGCGTGTCCCATCCTGTTCCCTCGCAAGCATCATTTAAATACATTGGAGCCACTTGTGTGCAGGTGGGAGGCCTGCAAAAACTGATAAACAGTTTGTAAGGGCAGAGCTGTGCTATGGTGTGTGAAATTTGGCACAGAAACTGCTTTGGTCATCCTGTAGGATGGCCTTTGTCAGGAGATAGGGGCAATATGTCCTTGTTAATTCTCCTCAGCATCTCAGCAGCTTTCGATACCATCAACCAAGGTATCCTTCAGGAGTGGCTCTCTTGAGTTGGGGTTAGTTAGGTGGCACTGCTTTGCATCTGCTCTGGTCATATTTGGATGGTTGCTCCTAGAGGATGTAGCTTGGGGAGTGCTTTTCAGCCCCATGAAGCCTTCAGTAGAGTTCCTCGGGGCTCAGTTTTCTCCCCCGTGGTATTTAACATCTATTTTTTTTTTTTTAAAAATAATATTTATTAAGATTTTCAGAGATACAGAAAGAAAAAGAATAGAATACATTCAAAGCCTTCTTTTCAAACACCCTCTTTCCGGGACTCCCTCCTTCCCCCACCCCTACCATATTCCCCTATCATATTGTTGGCTCCACAAGTTCTCAGTTCTAATTAAAACTTAATTTGTTTAAACCATTATTCAAATTTAAATTTAAAATTATTCAGTCCTCACCAGTACCCTTAATAAAAGACAAGAGTTCTCTCCCCAGGGCCCACCCCCTTTCCATTCCACGATTTCCCCTTTTTTTTAGTGATAAAGACACCTCACACAATAAAGAAATAAGAAACAAGAAATAAAAAGTATAGTAAATGAAAAAAAGCCAATTCAAAAAATAGTTGACAAGCCTTTGGATTCTAGTTCTCCCCCCCCCCGTCCCCGGTTTAATTTCCCCCTGACCACTAATCCATATTGTCTGCCTGGAATTCTTAAAGTCCATAAATCACATTTTCCCCCCGATTCCTTGCTGGCTTTTTTCTTTTTATAATTATTTTTAAAGTTATTTTTAAACCATTTAATTTCCAATCTTTAATAAAGCTCCCCCCATTGTTCTTTCCAAGTTGTAGTCCAGTTTCCTCTTGTTCCGCTGCCAAAACGTTCTAATTCAGAAGTTTAGTAGGTCTGCAGGGATTATTGTTATTCAGGAACAAAAACATACGTTCAGTCCCTTCCTTTCTTCAATAGAAAATTCTATTGTTTAGCTAAACACCCTGTAGACACAATATTGTTTCCGTTTCGCAGCTTTCCCAGAAGATAACCAGTCCTGTAGAATTCCAATGGTATTTTTCCACTTACGACCTTCTTTGTAATGTCCCGAAACTCCTCTAGGGGGATTGTTGTAACTTTGTTTTCTCTAGTCCAAAAGTCCGATTGTTATCCATGTTTTCGCCATTTTATATCCAAGTTTTGACAAATTGTAACAAATTGTAGCAAAATTAACCAGCAAAGTCCTCATAATCAAGTCCTCTTTAAATTTCGGACTTTGACAGCTACTTTGACAGCTGTCAAAATCTCCTTCGCTTTTCGCCAGGCTCTCTCCTCAATCACCCCGGTTCCCAGGGGGGGGGGTTACGTTTTCCTTCTCCCTCAATTCTTCCTCCAGCACAGTTCTTGTAGTTTCCCATCGTGGAATTCTTAGTTCTTATCAGCAATTCAATTCTTTTTGGACCTTGGTTTCCCAGTCCTTGTTTTGGAAGGTTTACAGTAGGGAGGGGGACTGACTTCCTTTTTGGATCCCCCCCCCGCTCGTATCAAATCCGAAAAAAAAATTCTTTTTTTCTCCTTTTAAACCCGGTTTCCAAATTACTCACGGGTTGTTGTTACAAATCCGAATTCTCAATGGAAGAAGTCAGCGCTCTCCGCCGGATGGCATGCGGCTTCGCTCGGCAGGGATAGCAGAGGACTCAAAGCACCACGCTTCTCCCCGGCACCCGATCCGTAGCCTTTAAAAAGGCTCCTTCACGAGTCGGGAGGGCGCTAGCAGTGCCAGCCGAGTCTCCATGTCCACGGCCTCCGTGGCCGTGGTTTTTAAGGGTCCCCGCGTCGCCGATGCGGTAGGACCCAGCCCCTGCCGAGCAGGCTCCCTCCGGAGCTCGGAGGGAGTCCGCCATTCGGCGATGGCGCCAACCCGGAAGTCCGGTATTTAACATCTACATGAGTGGGGTCATTTGAAGTTTTGGAATACTTGGTCAGCAATTTGCTGACGACACACAGCTCTACCTCTCCTTTACATCTGCAGATGAAGCAGTGGATGTATTGGACCGTTTTCTTGCCTTGATAATGAGAGCCAACAAATTGAAGCTCAATCCAAATAAGACTGAGGCACTGCTAATGGGTGCCTCCCAACAGACTGGATGGTTGAGAGTTAGCCTGCTCTTAATGGGGTTACACTCCCTCTGAAGGAGCAGGTACACAGCTTGGGAGAACTCCTGGATACTCTGCTGTCGTTTGAGGCTCTGGTGGCACGGAGTGCCTTCCATCAGCTTCAGCTGGTGACCCCGTTGCCCTCCTAACTTCTGCTGTCTATACTTTGGTAACCTCTAGGCTGGATTACTTAAAAGGGCTGCCTTTGAAGACTGTGGAAACTTCAGCTGCTGCAGAATTTGGCGGCCTTGTTGTTCACTGGGGCAACATGATTTGAGCGTATTACACCTATCCTAGCCTGACTGCCAATTAGCTTCTGGGCTCAATTCAAAGTGCTGGTTTTGAGCTATAAAACCTTAAATGGCTCAGGACTGCTATACCTCAAGGACTGCCTCTCTGCATATAAACCATCCTGGACTCTGCATTCATTATCTGAGGCCCTTCTTCATGTGCCTTCTCCACAAGAGGTCCAGAGGGTGGCAACACAAGAACAGCACTTTTCTGTAGTGGCTCCCCGTTTGTGGAACGCTCTCGCCAGGGAGGTTTGCATGGCGCCTTCATTATATATTTTAGGAGCTAGGCAAAAATGTTCCTCTTCAACCAGGCCCTTGTCTGATTAATATTCTACAGCCTTTTAAATGTCTTTGTGGGAAGGGGGTATTATTGTTTTTGTTTTAACTACTTACTTGTGTTTTTAGCTTGTATTTTATTCTTGTCAAACCTGCAGTGAGAAAAGTGCATAAGGCACCAGTCCTATTTAGTTTGAAGATGTGGCTGAATCTGAAGCTATTCATTATATTCAGTCGAGGAGTGTATGATATCCTTCAGAATCTTTATTTTGCTCTTGGTAAAGTAATATTAATGTGCTTGTGCACATTGCTGGAATTGTGGGCTCCATTCCTGCCTTTCCTAGGCTGGAGTGGGAGGGTTTGGCAACAAACAAGAGGCTGGCTTCGCATTACATATGAACAGCACTTGCTGTTTCTCTCCTCTCCTCCCATGAGCAGTAAGCCAGGATTTGCTAGTGGTTTCTTGGGAGGGGAACAAACCAAAGACAATAGTTTGTATGTAATACGAAACCAGTCTCTGGTTTGTAATTTCCCTCCAGACTGAGAAAACAAGTAGGAATAATGGAGCAGTGATGAACGCATTCACATTAAACCATAGTTTATTTGACCAGGAATATTTACGAACCAGGAAGCAAATGTTTTACCTGTAACCAGAGCGTGAGTCTCAGGCTTGCTATGACTTGTTCTCATAATGCTCAACTACCCTTTAGCATTGTATCTGAAGCAACCCCAAACCAAGCTAGTTTGCCCTTATTAAAATTTTAATTGGAGTTGTTAGCCTATCTTTATAGTATCATAATGATACAAAGGTGCTGTATAGGCTTAATTATGATCAATGTTTTGTATATGGTGTTAAAAAACCCCAAACTGAGAAATCATTTTGTTAACAGGCAGGTGCTACAAAGCTTTCTGGCAAGATTGACCTCTAATCTTGATTCCTTCCATTACTGTGTGTGATTCTTGTACAATGGCTATTTTGGGAAGACTGCTTTGTGTCTGTATTTAAAGCTACTTCGTCACAGCAACGCTTGCTGCATATAGGCCTTGGTTGCTGTAACTTTCTACAGTGATAGGGAATATAATCACTGGAAAGATGAAGTTTTTCTCTGCTGGTTTGAGTATATTTTTCCCAACCCATATTCCTAGTTAGGTCATCTATACTGAGGAACTAAAGGTAAAGGGACCCTTGACCATTAGGTTCGGTCACGGATGACTCTGGGGTTGCGGCGCTCATCTCGCTTTATTGTCTGAGGGAGCCAGTGGAGGAACTATGACTTAATAAAATAGTGAACTGTATTTGGGGTATCTCAAGTACTGCAAAAAGAAGCCAGCATGAAATACAACAGTGCAGTTTTACCCACAGATTTGTATGTTGTTGTTTAATTACCAAGCTCTGATTACCTCCAGGTTCTACTCCTGCCGTTCTTTGTATCTAGGACTGCATTTGAAAGCTGTCCAGAAACTGCACTACATTCAAAATACATTTGCTAGGTTACTAACTAGGAGTGGATGTTGGAAACCCAATTTGCCAGAGCTCAGCTGGCTTACAGTCTGTTTTTGAACACAAAAGTGCTGATGTTTAAAAGCCCAACATAGCATGTAACTGTATTCTTGAGTGAACATCTTCTGCCATATCAAGATACCTATATACAGTGGTGCCTCGCAAGATGAAATTAATTCGTTCTGCGAGTTTCTTCGTCTTGTGGATTTTTCGTCTTGCGAGGCACGGCTATTAACGGTACTTAGCGGCTTTAAGAAAAAGAAAACAAACTCGCAATTAAGAAAAAGGAAACAAACTCGCTATTAACGGTACTTAGCGGCTTTAAGAAAAAGGAAACAAACTCGCAAGAACTCGCAAGACGTTTTCGTCTTGCGCAGCAAGCCCATAGGGAAATTCGTCTTGCGAAGCGACTCAAAAAACGGAAAACTCTTTCGTCTTGTGAGGCATTCGTCTTGCGACGCATTCGTCTTGCGAGGTACCACTGTACAGAGATCTTCCCCAGATGAGGTTCTCCAGTTGCCTCTGCAGTCTTAAGCGAAATGGGGTGGCAACAGTGGAGGTTACAGTGCCAAGCTTGTGGCTCATCTAGTGTCAATGTTGATGTATTTTAGGAACATAGGACGCTCCCTTATACAGAGTCATGCCATTTGCCCTTCTAGCTTAGTACTTTTCACCGGCTGGCATTGGCTTTGCAGCATTTAGGTCAGCAAATGTTTTCAGCCCTCCCTCCCTGGCAATACCAAGGATTGAACCTGTGACCTCCTGCATGCAAAGCAGATTCTTTACCACTAAGCTTCCACTTTTTAGGAGCCAAGCAAAGTCCATCTTATTTTCCCAAACTTTTAACCTCAAAGGTATTTTATATCTGCTGGGATTGCTATTAATACTGTATATTATTGTTCACTGTTTTATTGCTGTTTGCTGCTTTTGTGTATCTTGTGAAGTCTTGTGAACTGCCATGGAAAAAATAAATTTAAGGATTATACAAAAATGTGTTAATATTTTGGGATTTTTGTACTTGGACACCTTTGAGGGGGTAGCTAAGCTTGCTTGACCCAACTTAATGCCAAAGCCATAATAATATATTGGAATTTTTAATGATTTTTTAGCTTTCATTTAAAAACAAAATGTATCAAGAGGTGTACAAACAAGCTTTTCTGTAATTGCTCACTGAGATGTGAATATGCTCCTGCCTTCCAGTGTTCTGGTGAGTGAATACAGAATTATTGGAAATGAGAATCAGGGCCTTATTTATTTTAAAATTTTATTTTATTTTATTTTTTTAATTTAATTTTATTTTATTTATACATAAATAAAATATACAACAAGAAAAAACAACAACAACAAAACAAATAACAAATTACACACAAATTACAAAAAGAACCATAGACACCTAATTTTCTTAACAAACGATACCTTATTTTAATTTTTTTTAGAACCAGTAGGGTTCCTGCAACAAAACATTGTCATATGAACAGTCTGTTTTGCTTCAAGTCATACCATTCCTGCAACTGTCAGTTAGCATTCTGTGCACTGAAGCTGCTTGGTTTTCTTTTTTCTTTAAAAACTTGAATTTCTTCATTTGTGTAGATCTTTTTCATCCTTGCCCCTGGGAATATTAAAAACAAAGTTTCTTAATGTGAACCAGAAATTGCTTATTTGGACAATGATATGATTCTGTCTACTGTTTTTATATCTATATACCATAAATGCAAACAGCAGTGTAAGAAGAATGATTTCTGTCACAACCACAGCAGAGCAGAAAAATTATAGCAGCCTGGCACCTGCTATTTGCATTCACATCTAGTTTGACCCTGAATATGAAGTTAGAATAGCATCATTCCCTGCATACTAACTGGTGCCTGTAATAAAGTTTGTTACTCTTTAAACTGCACCATTCACTACAAATTTTTAGTCAGGCTCAACCTGCCTCTCCACTGGGGCTTGACTGATAAGACTGTCTAAGAGGCTGGCCCAGCTGCTTATTGGAAGAACTGGGCTTTACAGTTGTACCTCGGAAGTTGAACAGAATCCGTTCTAGAAGTCAGTGTGACTTCCGAAATGTTCGACTTCCAAAGCGCGGCTTCTGATTGGCTGATGTTCAGCTTCCAAAAGAATGTTCACTTCCGGTTTTTGATCATTTGGGAGCTGGAATGTTTGGGAGCCAAGGTACGACTGTATTTGCAAGAGAAAGAAGGAAGCAAAACCTCCTATTACCAGAAGTCTGCTGAATTTAGCTCTGTTGCCATGGATTGGCAGAAAATAATTTTTGACTATGCATAGGTCTGTTGAAAACCTCATTAACAGTTTCTACATCCAGAGTCCTTTTAGGCTACATACAATAATTCAAGGAACTAGAAGATTCTAAGATTTTGATACATTTTCAAGACATGTTGATGATTTTCAGGAAGTGAATATCTTGTTTCTTTCTTTAGGAGCACCCCCCTTATCATGGATATGGTTCGCATTACTGGAATTCATCTTCCAGAAGTCCCTACCCAAGCCCATATTCTGTTGGACCAGAGCTCCAAGGCCAGGTATAGTCATAGGACAATTTGTCTGAGAAGTGGTCTCTCATGGAAATATTTGGTTATTGAATACAGAGTGGATAGCACTCCAATGTTAAAAGAATGTTAAAGTTATTTTCATACTGACAAGTGGTGATCATAATAAGGCTTACTACTTGTGGAAGACCTTGTAAACTACAGTTGTACTATCCTGTGTAGCTGTAGCATCCGGGTGTGAAAAGCCATGACCCATCATGTTGCAGTGGTGAAGGAGGACCTTTACACATGTTCCCTTGCCTTACACACCAGCCTGTAAAGCTCATTAGATGACCTGTCTCAGATTCCCCACTAAAAGATCTATCATACAACAGTGTAGTCTGTTCAGAATAATATTGATACAAGGCTGTTTGCTCTGTACAGAACAAGTTCTTCCTTATCCAGAGTACCCATGTGGTTCTAATAAACACTTCAATTGGTTCAAAAACATCTTGTTGCATTTGCTACTAAAGGCAGCCTTGCTGGAGACTGGTGATATCATCAGAAGCAACTATATCTTAGTTTTACTTCTTTAAAATAAGAATACTAGTATAGACTTTGATAGGAGCATTAATAACTGATTCTTGGGGAAATAAGGATTGTAAAAAAGTGAGCATGCCTTAGCAATGATTAATACCATTAAGCTTTGTCTTTGAAATCAAGGCTTTGCTGCTCTCATCTTCTACATACATTCTGATAGGATAAATTAACCTGAAGGCCCAAGCTTATAGCACCATGTACCAGTAATATGCCATTCTCCTTTAATAGTCCTTTCAAAGTGCATCCCTAAGTATAAATATTTCATTTGTTGCCACCTCCCAGATGAAGGTTGTTACCTGATTACTAAAGAACTTGCTAGAGTTCAGTTTGTAAATGTGCACTGAAGTTTGCTAATTATTGCTGGGCTACAATAATAGAGAAATGCTACTTAAGGGCAATTGTGGCATAGTAGCTTTGATCTGGAGATCTGAGTTCAACCAATGGATTTAGGCAAAGTACACTCTTGTTACATATTTCTGTTGCACTGTTGGGTGTTCATAGTGTTTTGTTTACTTTTAAAAATATGCTATTTAAATATCGTATACATACACATATTTATGTAAGCTATATTTGTAACTTGTGCACTAAATTATGTTATAAATCTTTCCCTCAAACATTTATTTTCCATTTGGATTAAACAAGTGGGCCTGATTTTAGTACAGATCTGAGGCTATAACATAGATGAGCATTGTGTCATATTTAAGATGGGAAGGGTTTAAGGTGAAATTTGGGCATAGGCAAGAATTTAAACCAGGGTCTTAGTCACTACTTTATACCAGTTCTCAACCTAGCCAACCACATCAGCTTGTTAATAAGAATAAAACCATGCTGCCCCACCTGCCACATTAAGTTCTTTGGAGGACGAGCAGGGTGCATTTTTAATACATTTTAAAAAGCAGAACTTGCTTCAGAGCTGGAGAACGTGTGAGTTGAAAGCAACCAACCAAAATAGGTGGGAAATTGTTTCCAAAACGGTTATGCAAACAAGAAATTGGGTGATTGCAGAGAAAATCTGCAACTGTGCGCAATCTCTTGCAAGTAAGTGTTGTTCAAACATTTCCAGAAATCACTGATGGAAATATGGCAAATCTCTTCTCAGAGGCACTACAACTTCTAATGTATTCCCACTAGAGGGCACTTGGTGGTTTACTATCTCTTCGGCAGAGCGACCATTTCACATTTATTGAGTCCTGCGACTCTGCAAGGCAGAGTACCAGGAGATGAGGTTCCATCCTTTTGGGTTTACAATATGAATAAGAGAGCTGTGGATTCATTAAGCCCAGATAACAAACCCTATGAAAATGTGTGGTCTAAATGACCAGGAATGCAGACTTCTCAGGATCCTTCGGCACTTGGCAGAAATCTGACAGCCAATTTTCGTGTTGCTTAGGTAAGCAGAGTCTGTACTAGCCGCTGTTGGAATAGTATTGCTGCCTTGCCTGGTTCCAAAGGGATTTCTTGATGTTGAGGGATGCAACAAATTCTGCATTGAAACAGGATTGTGCATAGCAGGGCCCACACAGCATTCTATGCTACCTGTAACTAAAGGCCTGCATGGTCAAGAAAAAGCTCAGTGGATGTGGCTTCTACATTCACTGCAGAAATGACACCTACTGAGCTTTATTTGATAAAAAATAAAGGAACCATCTTTGGCCCAGGAATTGATAGCATAACTAGCTCTTGTCCAGGAGTTCCTGAGACATAATACTTGATTTGCTGTGCAATCAAGGTTGGTTTTAAATAATTTACCCTCTTATCTTCTAGGGAATTGATCCTTCCTACACAAATGGTGTTTATGGCACTCCATACTCTACTTCTGGGACTGGACCACCATATTCCAATATCCCACAATCAAATGCCTACTATTCCTCAGGGCATCCTCATGCACCATATTCCACAGAGTCTCCCAATGCATATAGATCACCATCACCAGCTTCTAACTGGAACTACCCACCACCAGACTGCCCAGCTGAAGGTTCCATGGTGAGGAGGCAAATGCCAGGATATTCTCCTCCACAGGTAAGGATCTAGTGTGGGCCGGTGACATAATCTCATATAACTGATTGGCTGCATCCTTCTACCATTGACATACTATTAAATTATTATTGTATTCAACATTCATAGACCTTAATCTGTTATGCCAGATGCTTATACAATCATCTCTTAAAGCTCCAAAACTCTAAGTTACTGTTTTTCCTGGTAACTATCTCCATTCCAATCCTTTGCAAGCTTACTCGGAGTTCATGAGGTGATTGAGGTGATGGGACTTCCTTCCTGGCATTCATGTCTTAAGTTACAGCTTATTTTGTACTCTCAGTATCCAGCATGATCAGATACTTTTAAAACTAAACTCTTTTTGCAAATTCCCTGCACAGGACAATACTGTTGTTGTTGTTTAGTCGTTTAGTCATGTCAGGACAATACCACACTTTAGTAAATACAGTGATACCTCGGTTCTTGAACGTAATCCATTCTGGAAGACCGTTTGAGTTCCGAAATGTTTGAAAACTGAATCACAAAGGGCTGTCTGCGTATTCAATTGAGAAATTGAAAAATATGCAGTGGAAGCCGTTTAACTTCTGAGGTGCGTTCAAAAACCGAAGCATTTACTTCTGGGTTTTCGGCGCTCAGGTTCCGAAATGTTTGTCAATGGAGACGTTCAAGAACCAAGGTATTACTGTATTGTGAAAAGCTACATATTCTTGCTGATATAGTGGTGGAGGGGAGCAGGGGCTTGGCTAGGTGTCATATAGGCACAAACAGAACTGTCTACACCCAGTGCCCAAACGATATTCCCTAGCCTGTCTTCAGTTTGGAACTGGTTAGAGCAGTAGGGTTTCCCTCCCATTGTTTTATTGTACCCTCAGAAGCTCAGGCCAGCTACAAGGACATTCCTTGCCTTTATTCATCAGCTCTAAGTTGGAGACACAAGGCTTGAGTTTTTCTCACCACCCTCACCAAAACGTGTGAACTCTTGCCTTGACAAGCCGAATTGTGGATCCCTGCTTCTGCAGTTAACTGCCAGCTTATTTGGTGGGTCTCAGCATTTAATTAATCAATGTGTTCTCATAGGCTACATGAAGAAACCATATCTCATTTTTCCTTCGGCCTGCAGACACCAAACTTTCCAGTCCCACCCTATCCGTATGGCGACTGCAATCACAGCATTCCACAACAGAGGCCCCCGCCACCACCTCAGCCAAGACTTCAGGATACAAACTGGAGACCTCCTCTCCAGTATGGAATGCATCCTCCGTATGGTTGGTCTCCTTCATCAACAGGACATGGGAATCAATATGTTGCAGAATCCTCTCCTCCTTGGCCGCCTAGTGGAGTATCTGCTCCACATGCTCCAAATAACAATGCAAAGGTAATTTTTGAGGGGAGGCAATCTCTCCCCAATGCTTGTCCTCTGTTCATTGTTGGGAAGCTTTTTGTATCAATGGCTATTATATAAAATCTGCTTCCTAACTAAAGAAACAAATAAGTTTATCATCAGTACAGTGGTACCTCGCAAGACGAAATTAATTCGTTCCACGAGTTTTTTCTTCTTGCGAGTTTTTTGTCTTGCGAAGCACGGTTTCCCATAGGAATGCATTGAAAATCAATTAATGCGTTCCTATGGAAACCGCTTGCCGGGCTGGCGGTGCGGAGAAGGGCTTTTCTCCCCACCGCAAGCCTTCAGGACAGGTCCGGGGCTTGCGGTGGGAGGAGGGTTTTTCCTCCCCACCGCCAACATTCAGAACAGCATTCTGAATGTTGGCGGTGGGGAGGAAAGCCCTCCTCCCATCGCAAGCCTTCAGGACAGGTCCGGGAACAGAGGGGAAGGCGCGCAGCGCTTCTCCTCTGTTCCCGGGGCTTGCGGTGGGAGGAGGGCTTTCCTCCCCACCGCCAACATTCAGAATGCTGTTCTGAATGTTGGCGGTGGGGAGGAAAGCCCTCCTCCCACCGCAAGCCTTCAGGACAGGTCCGGGAACAGAAGAGAAGGCGCGCTGCGCTTCCCCGCTATCCCCGGAGATTTCCCTATGGGCTTTCGCCTTGCGAAGCAAGCCCATAGGGAAATTCGTCTTGCGAAGCCGCTAAAAATTGGAAAACCCTTTCGTCTTGCGGGTTTTTCATTTAGCGAGGCATTCGTCTTGCGGGGTACCACTGTATTAGCTTATTTAATGGGTTATCTTTTGAATAAATTTGTATATGGGTAAAAGTATTGCTGTAGAAAACAGGATTCTTTGTTTTTAGATCAAAATGTATTGTAGCAAGCATCATATTTAGAAGAGCAATTCTGCTTAATTGTGAGGGTAGAGAGTATATTTCTTAGGATGATGCCTGCCACCTGCAGTTTTTAAGGCATCTGTATTTGGGCAGTGGGGAGAGAAATGGTGCCCAGTTAATTGGCACTGTTTTGGTCAGTTCATAGCGTTTTGTTAATCTGCTGATCTGATTATGTTGTAGCCCAGTTTTAAATATGTATTTTTGTGTGTGTGTCTCTCATACACACACACACCCTTAATCATTAAAGAAACACTCTTTATCAGTTTAAAACAATAAAATATACATGCAATAAGAGCAAATCCAAAAAAAGGAATTAACAATAATAAAAAACCATCATTATAAAAACAAAAAATGCCGAAAACAAGTAATTTGTAACACACACACAAAAGAAGAAAATTGAGTAAATATAACTGCCTTAACACTTATACAGTGGTACCATGGGTTACATACGCTTCAGGTTACAGACTCCGCTAACCTGGAAATATTACCTCGGGTTAAGAACTTTGCTTCAGGATGAGTACAGAAATCGTGCTCCGGTGGTGCAGTGGCAGCAGGAGGCCCCATAAGCTAAAGTGGTGCTTCAGGTTAAGAACAGTTTCAGGTTAAGAACGGACCTCCGGAATGAATTAAGTACGTTACCAGAGGTACCACTGTAATGAGAAGTTTTCCCAGCTAAAGTTCTTCTTGAATCAACAACATGCTTTGACCAAACACATAAAACCATAAAGTTTCAGATTTTATGAAATTTAGCTAAGAGTGTTCCACAGGGTGGATGCCGCCACCACAAAGATCCTACTCCTTGTTGCCACCCATTAGGCCTCACATGGTTGAGGAATACAGAGTAGGGCTGATGGAACAGATATGAAGGGAATCACCCTGGAAGAAGGTGGTTCTTAAGGTACCTACATCTCATACCTTTCAGGCCTTCATACATGAACAAATCTTGAAGTTCTGGCATCCTTTGCTTAATGCAAGTAGTGAAGGAATAATTTGGTGATGCTATATTAAGCTTGTAGGGACGCGGGTGGCGCTGTGGGTAAAACCTCAGCGCCTAGGACTTGCCGATCGTCAGGTTGGCGCTTCGAATCCCCGTGGCGGGGTGCGCTCCCGTCGCTCGGTCCCAGCGCCTGCCAACCTAGCAGTTCGAAAGCACCCCCGGGTGCAAGTAGATAAATAGGGACCGCTTACTAGCGGGAAGGTAAACGGCGTTCCGTGTGCTGCGCTGGCTCGCCAGATGCAGCTTCGTCACGCTGGCCACGTGACCCGGAAGTGTCTGCGGACAGCGCTGGCTCCCGGCCTATAGAGTGAGATGAGCGCACAACCCTAGAGTCGGACACGACTGGCCCGTACGGGCAGGGGTACCTTTACCTTTACCTTTACCTTTATATTAAGCTTATGTTCTTTTCTGTAGATCAACTTTCACCTCTAGCAAAGCCTAAAGTGGTAGGTGCTAGCCTAGACCAGCTCCACCTTGATAAGCCATCTGAAACGGGAATATAACTTTCTCCTCTGGTGTCTCTTAAGCTTGGAACCCACAGGCAAGCTTTCCAGCCCTCAACCCTCCCAGTGTACTTGCTTATAGGCATACAGATGTGATCTTTTGTCTGTTTCCCAGAGCTGTGAATTGTTACCTGGACCTTCTTGGAAGGGCTGTGCTTTCCCCCTTTGCTTGTTATTGTAAGGTACACAAGAACAGTCTACATCATTATCCCCTGGCCAACTTGTACCCTTGTTCCTTTTATCAGCCAAGGGATTTTCTTAGCTAGGACATAGGCCCTCTTATGCTTCTGTAGACATAGCATAGACAGATTTAGTTTGCATTTTCAGTAGGATAGGAGCTAGTGGCTAGTGAAGCCACCCTTCATTAATTACAGGAGTGGGCAACCTTCAGTCCATGAGCTGGATGCAGCCTCTTGGTCATTTCTTTAAGGTCCCACTTCCCTGCTGCTGAGCTGTTTCTTGCCATTCAGTTGAGAGAGAAAAACCTCAAGAGCTTAGTCTGCCAAGTATCTAGTATTCTTTCCCCACCTTTTGGAACTGCTTATGGGTTGCAGGGCCTATGCAGGTCACCTGGGATTCAAGTTATTATGTCATTCCACATTGTGATGTCAATCTGACAGGCTCAAAGTGCAAGTCCTGTCCCTAGTGTCTCTCAGTGCTTGGACCTTTTTGCACTGACATCCTGAGCATGCAGACCTTACTGATAAGCACAGAGGCAGCCTGGCAGTATTGGCAGCCCAAGGATCTGTGTGCACAGCACCTTTGCTTCAGGATGTGGGGTAATGGGATTGTTAGAGTTGGACACCATGCTGAAGGCTCTTGTTTTCTTCTTTAGGACTCTTATAACCAATTGGAGCAAGGAAGTAACCAGCAGGGCTACTTTTCTGAAGCCAATAACCTGCCTTCTGGGACCATGAATGACTACAAGCCGGCGCAGTTTGATACTAAGCCATCTGCTTCCAACCCCAAAGTGCAGTATAGTGCGCAGCCCCAGCTGTATGATAATGTACATAGGAAACCATCTGTGACTGCTGACCATGGACCAGGATCTAAAACCAGTATTCAGACTCCATCAGAGATACCAGATGTGCTATCAGGCATACAAAAGGTTATGCAAGTTATGGAGGGCGTTGAGCAGTTGGAGGAGGAGGTGGACGAATTTGTAGGGAAAAAGACAGACAAGGACTACTGGCTGCTGGAGGAAATGCTGACCAAGAAGTTGTTGGAGCTGGACTCTGTGGAGACGGGTGGTCAGGACAATGTACGGCAGGCAAGGAAAGAGGCCGTTCACAGAATCCAGGCCATACTGGAAGAACTGGAAAGAAAGGGGCTTTAATGTAGGTAATAATCCTCAGGCCTCCAGTCTTTGAATGCCCAGAGATATCTAGCTTTGTCCGATTCTCCGCCCTCTTTACCACCCAAAGCAATAAGTGGGGACTTGCATTTTAATTTTAAAGTAACACCACTGGTTAGTTGGTTGTGACTAAATGACGATTTCAAACCCAAAGTCTTGGTGATCCTACCAATGAATGCAGGAGAAGGGATGAAGTGCTGACCCTGGTGACTGAAGACTTCAGCTATAGCAGCCTCGATGGATATTGCCACATTTTTCCAGCCGCAGAAGGAAAACACTGAGTAAAAGACATTTTGGTACCAGAGCGTGCATCTCTGAAGAGATCTCTTGGAACACCAAGGACTTCAGCTGCTCAAGTAACATGCCAAAATTTGTAAGGTACAAAGACCTTTCAGTCACAACCCAGCGCCAGTAAAACCAAGACTTCGTCTCCCTAGCTGCTGCTCTTGTGTATTATTTCCGCCTTCCTCACTCCTTGCCATATAAATTGTGTAGTGTTTGGTAACTTTTCGGGTACTTTCTGTTAAAGTGCAACCATACAGTATGGCAGCCAAAACCAATAGATGTTTTATGCTATATTTTCTCCTTTATCATGCAGATATAATCCACACTGCTTTTTCATAAGGTAGACAGAAGGAAATGCTTTGATCATTGCAAATAAAAGACTGATTGTAGGAACTGTGGGCCGGAGGCATTTCAGGACAATTGTACTTAATTGTGATGTCACTTCATATGTTGCAGTTTTTTGTATTCCACTTTTAATCTTGTAACTGATTCCGTATGATCAACTCTATCTATAGGTGGCAGGGAGGGCTACTGCTGTGAATCTTTTAACTCCTCACAAAGTGGTTGTTGCTCCAAACACAAGAAATAAACCACTTAGTTTTAAAACATACACTTATTGCAAGGCATCATCAAGTAAGAACAGTATTGGTGTATCAGATCATTAAAAATGATGAATTGGGTATTAAATGAATTGTGCAGTGTTCTGTTTTGAGTGACCAATTTTATGAGCGAATGCCCGTCTGTATAAATGAGAGGGGCATTTATAATGGCACAATGGGATTACACCCTGGATACACTAGTTGTTTCCTGTGGCATGATGCTTGGGACGTCTTTCTTAAGAGAAAGTATGGCCTGGTTTTTAATACTTGGCTACTGAATCGCGTGTCTATGAATTTGTGTAGTCCTCCATAATGCCCAGTTGCACTATTGACTGTCTTGGCAGTGAGTTTATGAAATGTCAGAATATTATGTTTAGATTTGTTGGGTTTTATTTCAAAAGGTTGCACTACCTTTCTTCTATAAGTAGTGTTTGAGGGGACACAAATTTGTATGTGGCCTTGGTAACACCAGCATCATGAAAAACCACCAGGTAAGCAGTGTGGGTGGCAAGAGATCGAGACAAGCTGTTTAAAGGAGAGTAGGAGGTGCTTCAGAGAGCAGGTTGCCAAACTGCTCTCTGAAGTGCCACCCATCCTCATTTAAAAGGGGTTGGGTGAGCTGTGAGAGGATAGTTGACAGGGTTGGTCAGGAGTGTGGGGTTGGCAAGCGGGGGCATCAAGCCCTAGTGTATGCATGAATATGTTAGCAACTTGAAGCTTTTACTATGAGGAAGTACAATAAGTGGTGTTAGTGATATGCAAAGATGTTGATGTATAATGATGGTGCTAAAATGAGCTGTGCTTGTTCTTACTGCTTCTAGATGATGGGTTAGAGCAGGCATGGGAGAACCTCGGACCTATGGGCCAGATTAGGCCAGCTGGGTTCCTAATTTGCCTGCAAGGTTGTTTTCCTTACCAGGCCCACAACTGGTGTCAGTTCTGGGGCAAGAAAAGTCATGGTTGTAAAGGAACCATTGGGAGTGGTAGAATCATTTTTCTGCAAGCAGGGCTTACAGCTGGTGCCAAATTTAAATTTAGTGGTGAATGCAACCCTTCTGAAGGTGGCAGCTCCCATTAAGAGTCACTTTGGTGTCCTAGGAAATAGTCTTCGCTTGAAACGGTAAAACATGGTTTCAGTTCCCTGAAACTTATGCAATGAAACTTACTTAATGACCTTGGGCCACTTTAATCTGGCAGCCTCACCTGTTAATTGAATTCTCTGTTGTGTGCCATCAAAGTTTTTGGAAAACACCAGAGAAGAAATTAAAGTAGCTATTAGAACAAATAAGATTGGAATTTCTTAACAGGTTTAGTAAAACAATTAAAATGAACATACAGCTTTACAAATTATTTAAGTTCAAAATGGAAGAACTTCAGGATTTTAAATTGCTTATTGAAAAAATAAGTTGTGTCTGTTCAGTTTTCTTACTTTGAGGAATGTGAAGACTAGCTTCTTGTTAAGAACCCTGAGAATTCCTGACCCTTTGAAAAGAAAGATTCCTGTGGGTGTGCATAGCATAAGGAACAGCTAATTGCAAAGAGTTCAGAAACTGTGGGCAGATCACTTAAAGCACATTCAACACACCTTTAAAGCACATTAGTTTCCCCAAACAATCCTGGAAACTGTTATGGGTGCTGAAAATTGTAGATTGGGAGGTTGTTGGTGGGGTCACAAGATGACATTTGAGACTCTGTTGGCAAGTTGGAATCCAGGGGTACTCCTGGGCTACATTCCTGTTCCTTCAGGGGGAGTACAACATTTCCTAGAACGTGGCACACTAAATTCCTGGACATAGGAAGCACTCACCCACAGCACTTCCATCTTAATAGGATTCAGCCTCAAGTTTGTTGGCCCATATCCAGTCACATCACTACTTCCAGACATCAACACCTTCACAGCCTCTCCCAATTCTGATGGAGAAAACTGTGTTACCAGCATACTGACACTCCTTTGAATTCCTCGATGAGAGCTCCCAACCTTTTCACACATATGCTAAATAGGAGACAGAATTGAGCCTCATGGGACCCCAGAGTCCAAAAACCATGTCAGATGTCCCTGAACTACAACTCCCATTAGCCCAAGAAAGTATGACCAATAGCCATGGGAGTTGTAGTTCAGCAACATCTGGAGGGCCGTAGGTTCTCCATACCAGTCCTAAATATTTGTATTTCCATGTTCAATGGTAACTAGTCACGATAGCTACATATTACCTCCAGCATCAGAGGCAGTATGCCTCTGAATACCATTTTCTGAGAAACAAGAGTGGGAAAATGTTAATATACTCGTGTCCTGCTTGCGGGTTTCCCATGTGCATCTGGATGGCCACTATGGGATCACACTACTACACTAGATAGATGTTTGGTTTAATTCAGCATTTCTCTTACGTTCTTGTAATACTGACACAAACTTACAACTGTTTATAATTCCAGGTTGTAGCCCATGCTAGACCCATTGAAACCATGAGTAACTTAAGTCAATAAGTCAATTGATTTCAGTGGGTCTATTCAGAATTGGACTAGCATGGAATACAATAATCCTTAATGGACTTGCTGTTGTGTGATGTGGTTTATGAGTATGTGTTATGTAAAACATTGTCTTAAATATCTTGCACTAGCTGATGGGTCAAACAATCAATCAAACCAACACTTCATGGCAGTCCGTTTATAACTCTGCTGAGACTGTTGAGCGGAAAGATTGTGCAGGGTCATGCAATTCACGGACTTGATTCTAACAAACTGAAAGAGCAGCAGGGTTGCCAAAAACTGGTCTGAGACTGATTTGTTTTGAAAGCCATGAGCCTTTGTGAATGAATGGATGGCAGTGAAACATCTTAGCACTAGCTGGTACCTTTTATGCAACAGCCCTGTTGCAGTAACCCTCAGTGGCAGTACAGTGAAAAGGGCATGAAAATTGTGCATTGTTGGCTGGTCTTCAGTTCCTTGTAAACCAGGGTTTTATGACATCATTTACATCAATTCCATGCCAGTATGTATTAGCACAATGAGTTTGCCACTCATTGAATTTCTGTCAAGTAAAGACCCATCTTGCCTTTGGGTGTGTGTGGAAAGAAAATGGATTTATTTCCTGCCTTTCCTCTCAATAACTCAAGGTGGCTAACAAGGGGAAACCATAAATCAGCAGTGTAAAACAGCTTACAATGGCCTTCCCCCACTTGGTGCCCTCTAGATGTCTTGGAATACAGCTTTCATCAACACACTCGGTGAGATTATAATAAAGGATATAGCAGACCATGAGAGAAGAGATGCGACTTCCATTGGGAGTTCCAAAGTCTAGGTGTAACTACAGAAAAAAGCCCCTGCCTTGTTCACAACTAAGCCTAATGCTGGGAACGCAGTTGCCTTAAACTGCAAACTGAATCTCATTTCTCCTCTGTTCCTGGTTGGGATACACAAGAGGGCATCTGAAGATAATCTCAAAAGGTAAGTAGGCTCATATGTGAGGTGGCCTTTTGAATATCCCAGTCCTAAATGGTTCAGACCTTTAAAGCTTACCAGCACTTTTCACTAATGTCCAGAAACATATAATAATAATAATAATAATAATAATAATAATAATAATAATAGTAATAATTTATTATTTGTACCCCGCCCATCTGGCTGGGCTTCCCCAGCCACTCTGGGCGGCTTCCAAAAAAAATATTAAAATCCTCTAATACATTAAACATTAAAAGCTTCCCTAAATAGGGCTGCCTTCAGATGTCTTCTAAAAGTCTGGTAGTTGTTGTTCTCTTTGACATCTGGTGGGAGGGCGTTCCACAGGGCAGGTGCCACTACCGAGAAGGCCCTCTGCCTGGTTCCCTGTAACTTGGCTTCTCGCAGTGAGGGAACTGCCAGAAGGCCCTCGGCGCTGGATCTCGGTGTCCGGGCAGAACGATGGGGGTGGAGACGCTCCTTTAGGTGTACTGGGCCGAGGCCATTGAGGGCTTTAAAGGTCAGCACCAACACTTTGAATTGTGCTCGGAAACGTACTGGGAGCCAATGTAGGTCTTTTAAGACCGGTGTTATGTGGTCTCGGTGGCCGCTCCCAGTCACCAGTCTAGCTGCTGCATTCTGGATTAGTTGTAGTTTCCGGGTCACCTTCAAAGGTAGCCCCACGTAGAGCGCATTGCAGTAGTCCAAGCGGGAGATAACCAGAGCATGCACCACTCTGGCAAGACAGTCCGCAGGCAGATAGGGTCTCAGCCTGCGTACCAGATGGAGCAGGTAAACAGCTGCCCGGGACACAGACTTAACCTGTGCCTCCATGGACAGCTGCGAGTCCAAAATGACTCCCAGGCTGCGCACCTCGTCCTTCAGGGGCACAGTTACCCCATTCAGGACCAGGGAATCTTCCACACTTGCCCGCCTCCTGTCCCCCAAGAACAGTACTTCTGTCTTGTCAGGATTCAACCTCAATCTGTTAGCCGCCATCCAACCTCCAACCGCCTCCAGGCACTCACACAGGACCTTCACCGCCTTCACTGGTTCTGATTTGAAAGAGAGGTAGAGCTGGGTATCATCCGCATACTGATGAACACCCAGCCCAAACCCCCGATGATCTCTCCCAGCGGCTGCATATAGATGTTGAAAAGCATGGGGGAGAGGACAGAACCCTGAGGCACCCCACAAGTGAGAGCCCAGGGGTCTGAACACTCATCCCCCACCACCACTTTCTGAACACGGCCCAGGAGAAAGGAGCGGAACCACTGTATGACAGTGCCCCCAGCTCCCAGCCCCTCAAGACGGTCCAGAAGGATGTTATGGTCGATGGTATCAAATGCCGCTGAGAGATCCAGCAGAACTAGGAAACAGCTCTCACCTTTGTCCCTAGCCCGCCGGAGATCATCAACCAGTGTGACCAAGGCAGTTTCAGTCCCATGATGAGGCCTGAATCCCGACTGGAAGGGATCCAAATGGTCCGCTTCTTCCAGGCGTGCCTGGAGTTGTTCAGCAACCACTCGCTCAATCACCTTGCCCAAGAATGGAAGATTTGAGACTGGGCGATAGTTGGCCATCGTGGCCACATCTAAAGATGGTTTTTTAAGAAGTGGTTTAATAACCGCCTCTTTCAGCGGGTCTGGGAAGGCTCCCTCACGGAGGGAAGCATTCACCACTCCACGAAGCCCATCGCCCAGCCCTTCCCGGCTAGCTTTTATGAGCCAGGATGGGCAAGGATCAAGGAGACAGGTGGTTGGTTTCACTCGTCCAAGCAGCCTGTCCACAGCCTCGGAGGTAACAGATTGGAACTGATCCCACGCAATTTGACTAGACAGGACTCTGGCACTCTCTCGCCTCGGCCCTGCTCCCATGGTGGCGTCTACCTCTTCCCGAATCTGAGCGACTTTATCTGCAAAAAACTTTGCAAAATCATTGCAGGAGATCATGTGGCCCGTACTGGGCCCCGATGTAGCAGGTGGTTCCGCTAGATTGCGAACCACCTGAAAAAGTCTCCTGCTGCTGTTTTCTGCAGATGCAATAGAGGCGGTGAAGAAAGCCTTCTTCGCCGTCGCTACCGCCACTTGGTAGGCTCGACATTGAGCTCTAACCCGTGTCCGGTCAGCTTCAGAATGGGTCATCCGCCACCGGCGCTCTAGCCGTCTCAACGATTGTTTCATTGCCCTCAGATCCATGGAAAACCACGGGGCTGTTCGGACTCCATGCAATCGGAGAGAGCGCTTCGGAGCCAAACAGTCAATAGCCCTGGTTAACTCCACATTGCAGCGGGCCACCAGGGAATCAGCTGAGAGGCCATCAACATGGGATAAAACATCCCCTACCACTCTCTGGAAACCATTTGGATCCATTAAGTAGCGGGGGCGGACCATCTGAATCGGTCCCACCTCCCTGCAGAGGGGAACGGTCACGGAGAAGTCCAGTTGCACCAGGAAGTGAGCTGACCATGGCACTTCTTTCGTTTTGCTTTTACTTAGTGTCAGATCACCAACATCCATAGAGGTAAACACCAGGTCCAAGGCATGTCCGCAGCTATGGGTTGGGCCAGACTTATTCAGGGACAGCCCCATGGAGGCCATGCTTTCCATGAAGTCCCGAGCGGCCCTTTGTAAGGTCGTGTCGGCATGGATGTTAAAATCCCCTAGGACAACCAAACTAGGTGTCTCCAGGAGAACATCCGCCATGACCTGAAGCAGCTCGGGCAGGGAATCCTTGGTGCAGCGGGGAGGTCGGTACACCAATAGGAATCCTGTACTGCCCCTATTGCCCAACTTCCAGAACATGCACTCAGAAAACTGGGTTTTCCCAATAGGACGCCTGGTGCAGACTAAAGACTTCCTAAAAATCACTGCAACCCCCCCCTCCCCGCCCACAAGGCCTGGGTTGTTGTGCGTAAGAGAAACCTGGTGGACAAGCAGCGGCAAGGACAGGCCCATCTGCTTCATCCAACCAAGTCTCCGTTACACATGCCAGGTCAAATCCTCCATCCACGATCAAGTCATGGATCACAGTAGTTTTATGGATCATTGACCTGGCATTGCACAGCAGCACCTTCAGGTCGTGTGGGTATCCCTTGCTGATTCCAGTACCCATCCGGTCAGGACCAGACCTGGAGGCAGGGATAGTCCTCAGACAACGACTAAGCCTGCTTAATGACATGGTCTGGTCTTAGCGTAACTCCTCCTCCTACCCGTGATCACTGAGGTCGGTTGTCCTGTGGAACCTGCCCCAGCCATTTTGTTTGCTGGGACCCACTCCCAAGCAGCCCTAGCCCCACCCCTTAAAATCAAAATAAAACCTATACAAAAAACAAACCAACAGAACAATAAAACAGTAAAAACAAAATACAAAGAAAGTTACAAACACGACATAATTAAATAAAATTAAATTAAACAAATTTCCACACCCAAATAAACACCCACCCCACCCCATATACCCGAGGCCTCTTTGGAGCCTTATACACTGCGGTAGTGAGTATGGGGCCAGCCCCCAGGCCCAAGGTGGAAAATGGGCTTGCAGGGGGAGCGGTCCTCCCCAAGACTCACCGGCAGAGCGGCAGCAGCAATGTCCCGGGCTTCCTTGGAGACTTAAATGCTGTGGTGGAGTATAGGGCCCACCCCCAAGCCCAGGGGGGCTTCAAGGGGGAGCGGTCCTCCCCACAAACTCGCGGCAGAGCGGCAGCAGCCAGCTGCTGGACAAGGGAATTACATGCTCCCTATCTGCAGCTCCTGTTAACAGCTTGGCTGCCACATTCTGTTTTGTTTTTAAAAAAATAATATTTAAGTTTTCCGTTTTAACAATCCAGTAAAAACCGCATTAAAAGATTCCGAATTATATAATCAAAAAAGCCAGATATTCATTGCCAAATTATATATCTCACATTCTGGACAAGTTATTTCTGAGCATACTTCAAAGGCTGTATGTAGAGCAAACTGCGGTAATCCAGATGTGATGTAACTAAGGCATCTGTCATTGCCATGGCCAGATCTGAAGGCTGTTTATCTTCTGCCTCCATGTTGCAAAATAATGCAACCACTGCTTGTAAGTGTTGCTCTTAAAGAAGCCTTTGACTGATCTAGAAGATGTGAGGTACAAATCATAATCATAATAATAATAATAATAATAATAATAATAATAATAATAATTTTATTTATACCCCGCCCTCCCCAGCCAAGGCCGGGCTCAGAGCGGCTTACAAGCAATAATAAAAACAAGTTGAATGATTACAACTTAAAAACAAAATTAAAATACAACATTAAAATATTGAAATATTGAAATATTAAAATTTAGCCTCATCGCAGGAGGAGAAGGAAAGGAAAAAAGAAAGAGAGGGAGGGAATCAAATTGGCTCCAAGCCAAAGGCCAGGCGGAACAACTCTGTCTTACAGGCCCTGCGGAAAGAAATCAGATCCTGCAGGGCCCTGGTCTCAGGAGACAGAGCGTTCCACCAGACCGGAGCCAGAGTTGAAAAGGCCCTGGCTCTGGTTGAGGCCAATCTAACTTCCTTAGGGCCCGGGACCACTAGGGTGTTGCTATTTATGGACCTTGAGGCTCTCTGTGGGGCATACCGGGAGAGGCGGTCCCGTAGGTACGAGGGTCCTAGGCCGTGAAGGGCTTTAAAGGTCAAAAGCAGCACCTTAAATCTGACCCTGTACTCCACCGGGAGCCAGTGCAGTTTGAAAAGCACTGGGTGAATATGCTCCCATGGCAGAGACCACATGAGGAACCTCGCTGCAGCATTCTGCACCCTCTGGAGTTTCTGGGTCAGCTTCAAAGGCAGCCCCGCGTAGAGCGAATTACAGTAGTCAAGCCTGGAGATGACCGTCGCATGGATCCCTGTGGCCAGGTTGGGGCGGGAAAGGTAAGGGACTAACTGCTTGATGCGGCGAAGGTGGAAAAATGTCACCTTGGCTGTTGCTGTAACTTGCGCCTCCATGGAAAGGGAGGCGTCAAGGATTACACCCAAACTCTTAACGGAAGGCAATGGCACTAATTGGGCCCCCGCAAGAGAAGGGAGTTGGTCCCTCATCCCCATGCCATCCCGACCTAGCCATAGGACCTGTCTTTGAAGGATTTAGTTTCAATCGGCTCCCACGAAACCATCCAGCCACAGCTTCCAAGCATCTGGTCAGTGTGTTCGGGGCCGAGTCGGTGTGGCCATCCATCAGCAGATAGAGCTGAGTGTCATCAGCATATTGGTGACAGCCCAGCCCAAAGCTCCGGATAATCTGGGCAAGGGGGCGCATAAAGATGTTAAAAAGCATCAGGGAGAGAATTGCGCCCTGCGGCACTCCACACACCAAGGAATGGAGCGACGACATTTCCCTCCCTAGTGCCACCCTCTGTGCCCGACCAGAGATAAAAGAGCACAGCCAGTTACGGGCTATGCCCTGTATCTCCACGTCTGCGAGGCGGTGGTCCAGAAGATCATGATCGACCATGTCAAAGTCTGCTGACAAATCTAAAAGGATCAGCAGTCCTGACCCGCCTCGATCCAGTTGTCTACGGAGATCATCTGTTAGGGCAACCAGAGCCGTCTCTGTCCCAAAACCAGGACGGAACCCGGACTGAAATGGATCTAAAGCTGATGTTTCCTCCAGAAACCTACCAAGCTGTTCAGCAACCGCTCTCTCAATTACCTTACCCAGATATGGAAGATTTGAAACTGGGTGGTAATTGGATAGGTCTAAGGGATCTAATGAAGTTTTCTTTAAGAGTGGACACACCACTGCTTCCTTCAGTACCCCTGGGAATGTCCCCGTGTCAAGGGACAAATTGATAATTTCAACCAGGGCAGTCCGCACAACATCTGGACACTCCCTAATCAGCCAAGATGGGCACGGATCAAGGAGGCAGGTGGTGGGCCTACCAACTTGGAGGAATCTATCCACATCAGCAGGCAGTATCCGATCGAAATGGTCCAATATGTTTCCTTTTTCCCTGTAGTTCCTACTTCTTAATACCCCTGTTATTCACTTACCTGGACGTGAATTGTATGTATACTCCCAAGTCACCAGCCACTGCACAAACATTTTAGAAATCAACCTGTGGTGAAGGACAAAATCTAGCATCCCATGTTGATCAAGCGAGTCACAAGACTGAGTGGCAGATGCAACTATAGATAGGATGCATAGGAAGAAAAAATACAATGGAAGAAAAAAATGGGCATCTTTTTGAGTATATTTGCCACTTTGGTCTTGGACACTAAGAATCACAAGTTGGGCAAATATGTTTTCTGCTGAGTAATAGTTTCAGTATTTTAACCGAGAGGGCAGATCCTTAGTATTCTCCATCTCCTCAGAGTATTGTGAAAGAACAATGTCAATCAACATTTGATGAGCTCCAAGTTGTACAAGTGACAATAAAGTATTTCAATTTCAATTCTGCTTTCCTAAATTGAGGTGGAGTTTTACAATAATAAAAAGTAGACCAGCAACTTAAAATCATAAGTTTTATTTCAGAGAGACAGAATACAACAGCCTACAGAGGGATGAGGAATTGTTGGTCCTCCAGATGTTGGACTCCATCTTACATCAGCCCCAATCAGTCTTGCCAGAGGCCAGGAATGATGGGAGTGTAGTCCTACAGTTGGAGGACCTAAAGTTCCCCACCCAGCCTAGTCAGAAGGCAGTATCACTGAATTTCAATGCAACTCTGGCACTACTTATGCCAACTTTGAAACACAATTTAGGTACAATTATGTTTTACGTACAAGACTCCAGCCAGAGACTCAAAGGGATGTATACTATGGAGACAAGTCTGCCTAGCTACGTATTTTTAACTTGCTGCTTTGCCCTTGACGACCTGTAGAACTCTCCAGACCGGGAAAGTAACTATCCGCATTAGGGTGCTTTAAATTGGGAAACACCTCAACAGTTCTCCTCTTTGCTTCAGTCACCTAGACTAGTTAATCCCCATATGGTAATGAGCTAAGCTGAGAGTTTTCAACATCTGCCCCCTCGTGTGTGTGTGTGTGCGCGTGTGACTTGTGCTCGAGAGTTTCCACACTCTCTTTAGTCTTGGTCTCACCTTTCACTGGCAAGAGGCCAATGGAGGGTTGGCCAAGAACAAATGCAACTTTTCAGGCCCAAAAAGACTAGCTACCTCTGTCCAAGGAAGGGACAGAATATTTCCTCTGTCAAGTTATTCTACTCCCCAGGTTCAATTTAGTCCAGTCACTAGGGAGGGAAATATTCAGAGCTCTGCTACTAAGACTTGTGGTGTGTGGTGATGGTACAAGCAGGCAGTGAGCAGTTGTGATTGGGCTTAATTCCACCCAACTGCATTAGAAACATCTTGTATATGCAAAGGTAGAAGAAAGGTTGTATACAACTGCTACTCTCTACCTAAGTTAGCCATGTACAGTGGTACCTCGGGTTACATATGCTTCAGGTTACATACGCTTCAGCTCACAGACTCCGCTAACCCAGAAGTACCTCGGGTTAAGAACTTTACTTCAGGATGAGAACAGAAATCATTCTCCGGCAGCGTGGCGGCAGCAGGAGGCCCCATTAGCTAAAGTAGTGCTTCAGGTTAAGAACAGTTTCAGGTTAAGAACAGACCTCCGGAACGAATTAAGTACTTATAACCCAAGGTACCACTGTATATTAATTTCAGTGGGTCTACTCCAAGTATGACCAGTGTTGGATACAATCATATATCAATATGTATATATTTTTTAATGTATCACACCTTAAGTAAAACTAATGTGTCCATTTTGTTGACTATTTCTGATGATTTCAAATAATCTTCTAATGGAGGATGTGTGTGCATGTGGTCCCTGATAATATCCACCTTTCTGAATTTCAGAGCCCCCTTTATATGCCTAGGATGCAGTTTAGCTGGAGTTGGGTTCTATCCCCAAAATATCAGGAGCTCATGAAAAAATTCTGTATAGGCAATACGTAATAGTCTGGTTAGCCATTAACTCTTCTCTGTTTTTGCAGATAAGGTCCAACACAGTTGTCATTGGTAGGACTTTGGGCTGAGACGGTAAAAGGATCTATTTTTAGAAGGGTTGTGAATTGTCTTGTGGTTGGAAAAGGAAGGTTAGCATCAAATTGCAAAGCATTTCTTTCTAAAATGGGCTCCGTGGATCCGAAATAACAATGTGTGGTGCAAGCTGTATTTGTCAGCAGTTTAAAGTATATGAAGGGTCAACAATGAGGTAACTAACTGAATGCAGTTATTTTTTTGAAACTTTGAGGGAATTTCCTAAGAGAAGGGTGGTGGTGATATTAGGGATTACACTGATGTTGGACCAAACCTGTTTTAGCCTATCTGTTCTTGTCAACAGATTGTGGGTGTTGGTACTTAATCCTGTCATAGCTCTATAGCTAAGACTAAGCCCTGATGGCAAGAACCAGAATTTGCCTCTGATTCCCAAGCTGTCCTAAATTTAGGGAAATAGGCTTGTACCCAATGTTAGTTCTACTCAAAGTAGACCCATTGAACCAATGGACATAACTAATTTAAGTCCACAAATTTCAATAGGTTTACTCTGAGTAGAACAAACATTGGATACAACCCAGAAGATGCCATATACCAAGTCAGGCCATTGGTCCATCTAGGTCAGTATTGTCTACAGCAGCTCTCCAAGGTTTCAGGCAGGTGACATTCCCAAACCAATCTGGAAATGCTGAGCATTGAACCTGGGACTTTATACATGCAAAACAGATGCTCTACCACAGGGCTATAACCCTTCTCCAAATTTGCATCTCTGATTTGGGATGGAGCTTTGGTTTTCCACACCAGGCCAATAAATTCTACCTGAAAGCCTATGGCAGTACATGAAAGCAACAGCTGCACACCACCCCAACATTCCACAAAAATGGGGATGTGATTGCAACATCTCACTTTCCACACTAAAATTATTGCCTAGGCTTCTCCCTTGCATGCCATGTTACAGAATGTGGTTCTCTGCCTGCTGTATTGGTTTACTTGGAAACAAACGCCTTACTGCGGGATTCAGATTACACATGGGTTAGTGCTAGGGTAAGGAGAAATTTGATTCAGATCATATTTAAAGATGACTCTACCAAATCTGAACAACAGAACCAAAACAGAGCCATCCTCCGAAATTCACACCTATTCAAATTTTGTAATGTACGTCTCCAACCAACCAATGTTTATAAAAATGCCTTTATTAGAGGAAACTGCATTAAAATGGATATGTTTAGGAGAATTTTTCACTAAAATGATACCAGTTTCATGAGGATTTGTTTCTTTCTTTAGCAAATTGCTGCAGAAATGTGGAAACCGAATTTAAGAAGGGAAAAATGTGAAACTGACAGATCCTTCCATCCCTACTTATGTGCAAACAATCATGCAAGGGAGAATAGGAGCATGCAGCTAAGCCCCACCCTTTCCAAAGCATGGCCATCATCCATCCTATTTACAGCTCTGCACAAGTATAAGGGCAAAGGTCCAAAATGCAATCAGGGCCCCTCTATGAGTAAAGGAGACATTCTGTCACAGACCTTTGCCCTGAAAGTCATAGAGGGCTGTAAACTTGATGGTGATTTGCCAGAGGACACACACGTTCCTTGTCCATTTGAATGCCCTCAAATGGTTCCTGTCTTCCATGGATTTAAAACCTCAGCAAGTGAGATGTTCTTTTGGTCAAGCAAAGAAAAACAGACCTACTGGTTCACCCCAAAGGCTATTCTGTTCCCACAATGGCCAATTTTTGGGAAGCCAATAACCAACATATAAGTGAAAAGCCCTCTCACATCTCACAGTTGGGGGGGGCATAACTGTCCTATGCTCCCAACAATTCGCAATGTACCTCTGAAGCTGTAATGAACTGGTTTGGACACAATACTAAACCATGAGCAAGCCTGTTCTTATCTCCCTCCTCCAGAGTGACTTCTAGGAAGCAGTCAAGGTATCTACTAATGTTTTCAACTGAGTGCAGTTTATTTTGTCTAACTGGGTCCAACTGTGGTTAGTTTTAATGAAGATTTAGCTGAAACAAGTAGGACCAGAAATCACATTTTGTTACAACAAACCAGTGTACATTAATCATTTTGTCCTGGTTCGGATGAAAGGTCAAAATGTGGTTAGTTGAAAATAGAGATGTTCCAGCTCTCTTCCTTGAAGCACTGAAAGGGAAGTGGAATACACAAGTCTAAGTGTCAGTCACATTATGTTTGTTTAGTATTAGGGCTGCTCAGTTTCTATGTGTAATAGCAGGCTGTGCATACACATGCATTTTATGTATGACAGTGCAGGAGTAGGGAATCTGCAGTCAGTCCTCCAGTTGCTGGGGCTCCAGTTCTGATCAGCCCCAGCAGTCTCATCATTTGGAGGGCCAAATGTCCCCCTCCCTGGCCCATGCCAGAGACAAGATGCACCCCCCCCACAAAGACTTAAGTGAGTCAAATCCTGCACCCAAGTCTAGCAGCTCTTACAATCAGCATTTTAACAATGAATTGTCCAAAGGGCAAAAAGCTAGGGACCAGAATTTCTTGAAGGAAAAGTATAGGTTGTCTTTGGGTAACAGGACTTGTTGGTTATGGAACTTCCCCAGTTTCATATGGTTGTATGCTAATTTTGTGCTGGTGCAGCTTTTGCATTGTTTCAGCTGTCAATTGCTTGTATTTGTATTTTATTGCTTTTAATTTGTGAACTGCCCAGTGGAGAATGATTAACTGGATGGTACCAGTAAATACCCCCCCTAAAAATATATTGCCCTGAGCTCCTTGGAGGGAGGGATATAAACATAAGACCGAAGTCCTTTACGCACTTCCTGGGAGTAAAGCTTATTGAATGAAGAACAGCAATTGCAGAACACAGCAGCTCCCCAGATGTCTATGCAAAGCTCCAGAAGCAGGATGGGACCATAACAGCACTCTCCCACTTGTGAATGCCAACAACCAGTATTCAGAAGCACCGATACAAGAGGTAACACACAGCCATGACTATGCAGCCATCAACAGCTTTATTGTCCATAAATTTGTATAATCCTCTTTCAAAGCAATCTAAGTTGGTGGTTGTCACTAAATGCTGTGGGAGCCAATTCCATAATTTTAACAATGTGCTGTATGAAGAATTGCTTCCTTCTGCCAGTCCTAAATGACTCTCAGTTCTAATATTAAGAGAAGAACACTATATCCTTCTCCACTAAAAACCAGCAACAGGGAAAATACACAGTTTACTCTCCCTCTTGCCCTTTATTCTTAAGGCTCTTGGTGGCTAGGTTCTACCTGAGTATGTCTCTCCATGTCAGGGACTGGGAATCACAAGTTGGGAGTGTTATTTCGTGCGCAGGTCCTGCTGACGGGCTTCCCCATATGCGCCCCAGGACCACTGTGGCGCAGTCAGAACCTGGGTTCAAATCCCCACCTGGTCGGCCTACCTCGCAGGGTTGTCTGTGAGGGTCACTGCGCCACCTTGAGCTCCTTGGGATAACAAAGGCGGGGTCTTAAAACGACCCGTCCGGCCACGGCGAGAGCGGCCTTGGGCCTCCTCTTGCGTTCTCCTCCTCCTCCTAGCAACCCTGTGAGGTAGCGCGGCGGGCCGAGGGGCGCGCAGCCCGCTCGCCGGGCGAAGGGAGGCTCTGCGCGCGGGGCTCCTCCGCGGCCTCTCACAGGCACGCGAGGGCGGAGGCGGGGCCTTGCTTTCTCCCCGCGCTCCTTCTCCGAAGAGGCTCCCCCGCCGGGCGCTGCCGAGGTGCGAGGCCCCTCAAGGCTCGCGGCGGAAGGCGGGCCAGGCCGGCCAGGCCCGGCCCAGTGGGAGGCGGGCTGCGAGGAGAGCCGGCCTGCCTCGCGCGCCCCAGGCGGCCCCGCCTCGCCTCAGCCAGCCTCCTCCTCCTCCTCCTCCTCCTCCTCCGCCGCCGCCGCTGTTGTGGACAGCTCAGCCGGCCGGGGAAGCGGCAAGGCGAGGACACGTCGCGGCCTGGGCGCCCGGGGTCAGTGCGAGAGGAAGGCGGCGGGGAGGACGGGCTGGAGCTGCTCGCGACAGGCGAGCCCGGGGCGGAGGGCCGAGCGCGGTGCCTCTCTGAGGCGATTCTCTGTCTCGGCGGAAGGGGCGGCCAAGGGGATGCTGCTGCCGCCGCCGCCGCCGCCTCCGCTGGACATCATGGAACAGGAGGGGACTTTCTGACCTCCCTGATGTCAGGAGGAAGAGGGGCGGGCGGGGCAGGTTTGGGGGCAGCCTCCCGTGGCTTGTGGAACGATGAGCCCCGTTCGGACGTTCAGCGAATGCGTGTCGGCGAGGGCGGGGACTCGCGGTCCGTTCTGCGGTCGCTGCGTCTGATGTCCAGGCGTGTTCGCCAGCAATGGGTAAAAGGGACGGGGGGGACGGGGATGCAAAATGTCACGAATTCCTGCGGGGAGTGACAGGATGGAGAGGGACGTGTGCGTGTGTGTTTCTGTGGGGCGGGGAGGTCCTCGATGCCCATGTGGTGGCAGGGGAAGGATGTGTGCCTGCACACGCAGATAGACGCAGGTTTATCTGTGCCCTGCACCTGCCGCCCTGGGTGTAGCGGACAGGAGGTTATCAATACCTGCCCAGCCAGCAGTGGTCTGGGGGGAGGGAGCTGCCCAGTGTCCACGTGCCTCTATTTTATTTTTATTTTTGGGAGGGATGGTGTCAGGGGACCATCAAATGGTTTGCGATTGTTTGGGTGTCAGGAAGCTGAAAGACAGCCTGGGTCCTTCCTGTAAGGTGTTCTCAAAGGCTGGGTACCAGGTAGGAGAAACCTTGGTCACAGATGGTACCTTGGTTACAGATTAGTTAGGAGGTGGCGGGTGCTGCGAAGGTGCTGAGGAGGACAGGGTGGCCTTTAGACTAACAAGGGCAACAGTGGGTTACTGGATCAGGGGGGCAGCAGGGCTTGGAACGTGGCATCCGTAGCGTCAGTAATGGCTGGGAGCAGCTGTGTGCACAACTCATTTTGTAGCAATGGGTGTTTATCCAGCCTCCTCTTCTTCCTAAGGGGAATCTGTCACATTTGCTGTTTGTTTCTCGGCGCAACCAGTATTATGAAACTGGAAGCATGTGCTGAAATGATTGGTTAAGCTTGTGGCTTTTGTATTTGGTATCTGGGTGCTTAGTAGTAAATACCCTGTGATTAAAAGGAGATGGGGTCACTGCCTGACAGGGACTAAAGTGTTGTTATTTTGCTGACTAAGAATTTGGAGCAGTGTTTGCATGTCTAATTCGTACCCTTCTGACAATTTTCTGCAAGGACTAGGATCATTATTCATATTTTTGCTTAGCTTACTGTTTTTGATGCTGAAAGCACCAGTCTAGTTGTCACTGCCCATATGTTCATTGAAACCATTGTCTCTATTGGAGATTTCTGGAGAAATATTTTTGAACAATTGTCTTGTGACAGGTTAGTGTGTTTTGCCATGTGGAGGCAAAACCATCACAAAACTGAATATGTGAAGCCATCTATAGTTAGCAACTGCAAGAAGTCAAAATGTCTTAATATTAGCTTATTTAATTATCATTATGTATATCCAAGACTGAAATTTAATGTGTTAGCAAGTGCCTAGGGTCTCTTTAAAGCAATAAAACCTGTTCCCCACCCTGTAGTAGAGTAAAGTCTGAGCAGTTAGGATTCTGTGGCTGTAAGTATCTTATTTAAATTATCATTTGGGGGGTACATTTTCATGTCAGTTAGGTGGGGATTCCTACCTGTCTGCGAGTGATGTAGTTTTATTTATTTTCATTTGTATTTTGATTCACTTAGCTATTTTCATTCAGTTATAATTTCTCTTCTGGTTCTCAGATGTGGAGGTGTAATTCAAAGGGATGGTAATATGTCTGTCCATGAATTTTAGAATGATGCATTTAAAAATAATTTATAAAGCTGCAGAAGGGAAAGTAGTTCTGATGCAGTTGTGGGCTCTTAGATGTTTAGTTAGTGGTCCCACTGAATTGCTTTGTGCTGAAGTTGCAGTCCAAATTGTAAGTTTGATTTGGTTTAAGAGGCTTGATGTCTGTGTGGTTGCTGTTGGCTCATTTGTAGCAATTTACAATTTTATCTTGCTCATTTTCTCAGAAACTGTGCTGTCTGGGGTCATTTTTATTCCTACGTAACCTTTTCATTCATTGCTATCAAATAAACTGTAGGTATTTTAAACCATATTCAGTTTCCTGTCTTGTGTTCTTCCAGGCAGTGCAATGTCAGCAGCAGAGCATCAACCGACAGAGCCTTCTCCATTGCCTAATTTAGCCAGCTCATCTGAAGCACTGGAAACAGATGCAGCCAATAAATATGAGGCAGTTTGCCCTCATTGGTTTTATTGCAAGGTAGTAGATTCAAGAGAGAGGTGGATTCCCTTCAGTGGACAAGATTCAGAGAAGTTAGAAAATGCTCATAAATCCAGTAAGTTGAAATGCTGGGGAGGTGGGAGCTATCCTTTAACACTAAGCCTTCTTAGTTAGCAATCTTTCCCAGTATCCTCTGTTGCATTAGTGGTGTTCAGAGGTTTCCTACAATATGACTATATCCAATTCTAAGTCATCTTCCCTTGAAAATAATCTCTCTAACTGGCGTGGTTGCATGGTTCACTCAAATACTAAATCATCTTCCCTTGAAAATAATCTCTCTAACTGGCGTGGTTGCATGGTTCACTCAAATACTAAATCATCAGATGACGACTTGAAACTGGGTTTGAAATATGAGCGTTTCCAGCCAGAAACCAATTGTCATGGCCACTCTTATAGTACAATCCTATGTATGTCACTACTCATACATAAGTCCCATTGAGTTCAATGAGATATACTCCCAACTAATTTAATTAATTTGATGGCTATTTTGCACCTAAGATTATAAGAAGAGCCCCACTCGATTAGGCCAAAAATCCCCTAGCCCAGGATTCTGTTTTTTACAGTAGCCAATCAGATATTCCTGGGAAGCCCAGAAAGCAGGGAAGCATAAAAGTCAGAGGTAGCCTTCATAAATTTCCCCAACTCCATATAGTCATTGCCATATGTTGTGGCAGTGCATGCTATAAATTTTGTGTTGTGCAAATAAGTACTTTTCATTTGTCCATCATAAATCTATTGCCAATCAATTTCATTGGATGTCTCAAAGTTCTTCTGGTATAGGATAAGGAAGAAAGCCAGTGATTTACTAATATAGTGGCTTATTAACTAAGTGACTCTGAAGACTAAGATCTGCAGTATAATTATGAATACCAAGGGATCAGAGGGTGTGTTTCAAAAGCAGGGAATTATAAAAAATGACCTACCTTCTACAATTGTACTTCATTGAGAGTGTTGGTGGCTGGAAGTAAATGTGTGAGAAATGAGTGGAGAAATTTAACTGCAGGTCCCTGGGGAAGGACAGGAAAATATGCTGGACATACAGAATTTATCCACAAATTGTTGTCATTTTGTAATCATTATTTGGTATGCTTTCATAGCTATTTTGTCAACTACAAAGACGACGCACTTGCTTTAAAGAATAAAGCTGCAGTCTTCTGAATTCTGCATTAGATACCATATTTTGTAGGAAGCAAACAAAAAGAAAAGGCTACTTATTCTTTTAGAATCTGGTTTTAGCCCTGCTTTTCCTTTTTACAAAGTTCCATTAATAATGTGTGGCTGTGTAGGTCAGGTGTCCCCTTATCTTGGGTTTAAGTCCTGCTTTATAGTAGTCCTTTTATTTTGCAGGCAAGTACTGTGATGAGCTAGTTGTTCCAACAGAGGGGGGAAGATACGATGTACATCTGAAGAAGAGGTTACGCTATGCTGTTTACTGGGAAGAAGATGAATCTGAAGTGAGGCGCTGCACTTGGTTTTACAAGGGAGACAAAGACAACAGATATATCCCATACCCTGAAAGCTTCAGTGAAGAGCTAGAGGTAACCGTAAATTATAACTGCTGATAACTGCTGCCTCCGGCAGGCACCATGCATACCTTGATTGTAATGTTTCCATTTTTGGCAAGTCTTTTTGATCTTGGATATGCCAAGTTTTGTAACTTTGCAAAACGACATGGGAGCTCACAGGCCACTATGTGGGAAAACTTACATGTATGATGCCAGTATCTGTAAATTTTCACCTACAAGTCAAATGGCCAAGGTGATGGTGTGTGTGGAGAAAGGCTACCCCCCATCATTCTACATTTCTAATCATCTCTCCCCTCAGTTGATAATAATGTCAGTTACAGCAGATGGCCTAATTTCCTGATGCTGTATTTTGTTTGGCCCCCAGATTTATATTGTAAGGACATAGACAAGCATTCTTGGTGATTGTTCCCTCATTGCTGCCTCACCATCTCCCAGACAATAAAATACCTACATATTTGCTTTTTCTCTTAATAGTCTCGATTGAAGTGCCCCCCCCCCGAAGGCATGTATTATTGAGAGGCTAATTAGGACTTTATTGGCTTGGTTCTTCAAACTATAGTTTTGGAACTGATTCTAGTCATTTAATTTTGTACACTGTGCTCTCAGAATAGTAGTCCAGTTAAAGATGAGTAAATATGCATAGGATTGTGCTTTGATAGATTTTTAATTTTTTTTTAAAGACATATATTTGACTCTTTAAAGATTTTCGTCTTCTTCTCAGGACACCTATATGATCTGTGTCACCTTAGATGAGTGGAAAAAGAAACTGGAGTCTCCGACCAGAGAAATCATCATATTGCATAACCCAAAGGTATAGTGAAGCTTAAAAGTTTGCTCATTGCGCCTCTCAAGTATTACAAGCATCGTTTATCTTTTAATAAACAGTTTTGACTCTGTTTCAGGAAATCAGGAACTTCTGAAAAGAAAAGTTCATTTCTAGAGGGGAGAATAGGTGAAGTGTTATTGCCTGGTCTGTTAGAAAATTGGAGAAAGGAGTTTCTATATTCTACCCATTTTCTGGGTCTTATGGTGTAGACATGCGTGTGGGTTGTTTGAAGGTGTGAGATTGAATTATGCCTGTGGTTGCTGAGTGTGGAGAGTATGATTTGAGGGAGTGTCAAAATGGTAGGCATACGTATATTGGTTTATAATATGTATATGCTGAATTGATGTGAGTGTATTGATCATGAAAAGGTGTGCTTGAGAAGAACCAAATGGAAGGCATTTTTAGCTGTAATTTATGTTGTGCTTATTGTTAGGAATTTAATTGCTTAATTATACGATCGATGGGGATATGATATTTTGCAAATGGGAAGTGGTTTTTCTTTTGTCTAGCTGTCAATCATGCTGTTTTAAAATGTGGAATTTATATATTTTTAGTTGGTTTTCATTTGTAATATTTCATTTCCTATGTTTAAAGGGTATTTTGATTAGCTATGTACTGTATTTCACAATGTGGCATTTTCCTTCTATTTTTGTAGCTAATTTTTCTATGTAATGTTTATTTTGATGCTAAAGAAGATGCTCTGCTTATTTCCTAATTGTCTCTGATAGAATGCGGACATTTTCTGGCAATCTTTGTATTTGTCATTGGAAAAAAATGTTTTAATCTATGTTGTAAACCACTTAGAGATTTGCGTAAATATGAGCAGTATATAAAGTTTCCAAATAAATAAAATGTGTGTGCACTGGGAGAGGAGAATGTCTGCCTCTCCTCCAGCGTTCCTGCATGTCCATATTTGGGAGTTGCATTTAAATTATTACCCACTCTTGAAACTGATTCTCTGCTTTGTGGTTTGTTTCTCCTATTTATGTAGTGCTAACATCTTTTATTTCTGTGGTCCTTTAAAGTTGATGGTACATTACCACCCAGTAACAACCACTGATGACTGGGGCGCAAGTCCCACAGAGCAAGGCCGGCCAAGAACTGTGAAGAGAGGAGTGGAAAATATTTCTGCTGAAATTCCTAATGGTGATGACATGCGTTTTTCCCCCCTGCTTATTTTAAACTTACCTGCTTTTCCTTTCTTGATATGATTTTACACAGGGATTGTTCATTAAACAGGATAGACAGATGTGACTAAAATGATTAGAAAACTTCCTGGTACTTCTGCCCTTGCTTCAAACCAAACTATACCCAAACTTGAACATAATTCTTAAAGATGTTATACTATAACTGAAAAGTAAATAGTCATGTTTGTAATATATATATTTTATCTATTAATGATTTTTTATTTTTTAAAAATTAGGGAAGCCAAAGCATAATCAAATATTTGATTTAGCTGAAGTATAGAATCCATAACTTTTCTTTGAAAAATTTAAGATTTTTTTTGTGGGGGGGAACCAAAACTTACATTTTGAGAGAATGTCACTCCCATTTGAAAATAGTGTCTTGATAAGGATGTAATTTCTATTTATTTCAGGGGAACCTTTGCAGATAGACCATTTGGTTTTTGTTGTTCATGGAATTGGACCTGCATGTGATATTCGGTTCCGGAGCATTGTTCAGTGTGGTAAGTCTGCAGTATAAAAGATACTTGTTGGTTCTGCATCCCAGGAGATCCACACAAAAATGTGGGTCTGTTGTATAGACAGAGTTATTGTGATGTCTTATAACCATTTTATTCCATTATATATTACTTAATTGTATTCCACTTTTCAGAGAGACATTCCCAGGGCAGCTTTACAGTTAAAATAGAAATAGAACGATACAGCAGAAACAGTAAAATGAATACAATAAAACAATAGCAGTGGAATTTAAAACAGCTGATGTCAGAGCCCACTGGTTCAGTGAATTTCTGCTACTGTTTTTTTTTTTTCATATGATGAGGAAATTAACTGATGACTGTATTTGACTAGAAAGTCAGTCAGACTGATTCTGTTTGAGAGGGAGAAGCAAGTTGTCCACAAGATCAATTGGCTAATGATTCTAAGGGTTTTATGTGCACTTAGATCTCACAGAGATTGCCAAGGAGGATATATCCAAACTAAACTAGTACAGTAGTTCCTCCATATTATAGCAGCCTTAAATTATATATAATTCTCTTCCCATCAAGGTTGAAATAGGAAAATTGCAAGGCTTGGTGGGCCAAAACAGTCTCTAGAGAATGTCGTTTACAGATCTTTATTACATATAAGTCCTCATTGGCACTGGGAATTATATTGGAAATTGAGATACTTTCAACAGAAACTGGTGATGGTACTAAAAGAGTAGACTATAGATGCAAAAGTTTTTCAAAATCCTTTCACCTTAGGGCACTTTATTCTGCAAGTAGTACAGCTTTGCTTGACATTGCTTTGTAATCAAGATGGATGCAAAAGTTGCATAAAACACAAATGTAGTTTACAGATGTAACAAATCACTGGGGCTTACTGTGTCGTAGGTTGCTTCTGCACTAGGTGTTTTTCTAGAATTGCCAACCTTTGCTCGCTTTCTTTTTATGAGAAATCCAGTTGTCATCATTGCAAAAATGCTGAATTCTTGTGTTTTCTGCATTACCCATTGTGTGTTTGCAGACTTGATGTGTGGCTTTTTTTCTTCTTCAATAAAATACAGTTGCAGTGCCAGCCTGTTTGGTGTGAACAGGCTACACACTGTTGAGGCTTTTTAGGTTTATTATATATTTAATAATAATTTAATATGACCAAGATTCCATTGCTGCTGTTTTGTTGTATTCATTTTACTGTCTTGCTGTATTATTGTATTTCTATTTTAACTGTAAACTGCCTTGGGAATGTCTTGCTTGCCCCTTATGGTTCCAGCAGTCTCTTCCCTGTAACAGGACTTGCCTAGCAGCAGCTCCTCCTTGGTCATGATGAAGGGCACTGCAGTGCTTAAATGGCTTAACCCAGGCAGGTTACAACAGTGTAAAACTACAGTATTAAAACTGGTTAAAACAATTTAGAATCCAAATAGGGTGAATCCTAAAAACATATAATCTTGGGTGTCAGAGACCAGGGTAAAAAGGTGCATCTTCAGTGAAATGCTTACCTAACACTTCTCCCTTTTAAGTTGCAACTCAAAATGCAATAAGGTGTGATTCAATATGCAACCAAACTAGTTTTAGGAAAACAAGAGAGTATATTTTTTCAGAAGTTAACCTTGGGTGCAAAGCTGTCTATCAATGTTTGGTTTCCAGTTCATCTTGGTTTGCAATATAAGATGGGTAAAATGCTTCTTGGAAGGGCTATATCTCAAAAAGTATGAAGTTACCCTGTTACAATTACAGGCCAATGCTATGATTCCCAAATGCTTATGCTCCATGAGCTTTGTAAGCTGATTGCAGTATATGTAGAAACACAAAATCAGGAAATGGATTAACACACTGAGTTTCCACATGTGAACTGTTGAATTAAATATGTATAAACTTAATAAGTTCCTTGGGTACATATCAGATGAGATGCTGTGGCATCCATGATCAGATCTCCCATCCTTCTTTTTCTAAAGATAGAAGCCCTGACATGAGGTTGGGCCTGAGGGGTCGGGGTTAGCCCCTTTCTCTTTTTCTGCTTTCCCAATCTGAATCCCCTTCCTAGCTGCTATTTGACCACTGATAGGGGGATGTACAAGTATAATATGATATTTGTGTATCTTCCTTCTCCTCAGTCAAATAGCAGCTTTGGGGTGCAGTCCAGATTTGGAAAACAGAGCAGGGGGAATTTATTAAATACTCCTTCCTTCTTTTCCACCCACCCCTGCCCCCCACAATGGATGTTCCTAATTTGGAAAAACGTGGGAGATCTGTTTATCCATATCCCATCATTACATTTAGTCGGGGCCTCAATGTGGAGTGGTTTCTCTGTGCCTTGATGCAGAATTGATTTTTTTTCTTACAGTCAATGACTTCCGCAATGTTTCATTGAGTATGCTGCCTGCACACTTCAAGAACGCTCAGGAGCAGCAACAGATTGGCCGAGTAGAATTCCTCCCAGTGAACTGGCACAGTACTTTACATACTGGAGTAGATGTGTAAGTGAACCAAGAGTGTTCCCAGCAAGCCTGCCAGTCATTGTATGTCGACAGCCTAGAGTTTGCCAAAGTACAAGAGATCTGGAGGGTGGCAACACAAGAACAGGCCTTTTCTGCAGTGACTCCCCAACTGTGGAATGCTCTCCCCATTCACTGCATATATTTAGGTGCCAGGCAAAAACATTCCTCTTCTTCCAGGCCTTTGGCTAATTAAACAATCCATGGCCTTTTAAACTGTTGGGGGCGGTTATTGTTTTTTGTTTGTTACTATGTTATTTATTTTTGTGTTTTTATATTGCAAACCACCCTATAATCCTTGGGTGAAGGGCAGTATAGAGATTTATTAAATAATGATAATACTCCTATTTCCTACAATGTGTGAGCTGTCATGCCTGGTAATAATGACAAAGCAGTGGGGACAGAATGGGAAGTGCATGTTATGGACTTTAGACATACCCTAATCCTGTTCAGCGTGTCCAAAAATGGTGTTTTAAGTTTGCTGTTGCTACTTTGCTCTAGAATAGCCTTGCAAATAAGGGATCAGAAGATAGTTGCCCGCTATTCAAATTTTTTACATGCCCAGTGCTGCTCCCACAATCTCCTAGATCAATCTCTGTATTGGCAATGGTTATGGAGGCACTTGCATTTATTTTCAGCGAATGAGTGCCTAATTACAATTCTCCTGTAGTAAATTAGCACCGGAACAAGGGAGTTGTTTGTAACTTTTTGCTTGAAGGATCCAGCATTTGGATTTGTACTGTTCACAGGCAAACTTTATTTTTATCTGGTTTCTAAGATCAGGTATCTGTGTAGGATAATAAAGCTTCAGTGGAGTCCAAGAACATCTGGGAGGCTACATGCCCTTCTCTGTTTTGTTTTCAGAGACTTGGAGAGAATCACCTTGCCAAGCATCAATCGCCTGCGTCATTTCATCAATGACACCATCCTAGATGTTTTCTTCTATAATAGCTCCACCTACTGCCAGACCATTGTGGACACAGTTGCTTCAGAAATGAACCGTATCTACCTGCTCTTCTTGGAGAGGAACCCTGATTTTAAAGGGGGAGTCTCAATAGCAGGTCACAGCTTAGGTATATATACCTCTCTCTTATTTTGATGCATGCAGACATGTTTATTTATTTATTATATTATTATCATCACATCCTTCCTCACAGAGGTGTTGTTTCTGTGGGACCTGACCAGGTCACCTATTCCTGAACAACGTAAAGGTATATGGTCAAAATTCCCTTTTCCCATTTCCTTTTCTAGCACCTTAATTGAATGGAGACACTTGTGTCTTGGAATACAATATGCTTTGTATCCTTGTAACCTGTTACTCCATTTTTTTCCTGTCCTATAGTTTCATAGTGTTAAGGTTTCACTCCCATTTAAAGATAGGTTGCCAATCAAAGCAGCCATTCACAAGCCAATAACTCATTTTGTGGCTATTAGGGACGCGAGTGGCGCTGTGGGTTAAACCACAGAGCCTAGGACTTGCCGAACGGAAGGTCAGCGGTTTGAATCCCCGCGACGGGGTGAGCTCCCATTGCTCAGTCCCAGTTCCTGCCAACCTAGCAGTTCGAAAGCACATCAAAGTGCAAGTAGATAAATAGGTACCGCTAAGGTAAACGGCGTTTCCATGCGCTGCTCTGGTTCGCCAGAAGTGGCTTAGTCATGCTGGCCACATGACCTGGAAGCTGTACGCCAGCTCCCTCTGCCAATAAAGCGAGATGAGCGCTGCAACCCCAGAGTCGGTCACGACTGGACCTAATGGTTAGGGGTCCTTTACCTTTATCAGATTGATCAGCTGCTGGCTGCGTAAAGGTTTGGGAAGGCTGAATTACATTCAAAATCTGTCTCAAAAATCTGCAACCAGAACTCCAACATACTATACTTGGAAATAAATAAAACGTGAATATATTTCTGTTTAATATCTTTCATTGCAATATCCAACTTCTTCGCTCTTCCACTTTCCAACAACAACAACAAAGATTTAAATGCATCCCCCCCCCCAATGAGGTCATGGGATTGAGAGGGTTTGTTAGTGCAGAAATCAGACTTCCAGAGCAGCTTCCTCTGGCTTTTATTTCAAATGTTTCAAAACCCTTATCATTTTACAGTCTAAAGTTTAAACTTTAAAAAAAAATATGATTAAGAGCAGAGCTGCATGGTATGTTTAGTTTCATGATTATTTTAACAGACTTCTTTTTAAATATAAAATGCATCCGCTGAAGGCCAAACATGCCATGCCATAGTGTTGTTGCTGTTTTTAAGTAATGGCTACCATGCATAGTGTAAGACAATTTTCATTTGGAGCATGATGGGGAAAACATTACCACAACCTCCTAGCTTTCAGAAGTCTCAGTGGAGGTGCTGGGAGTACAATGCTCTAGAAATGTTCTCTTCTCAGCCCTCTTGTTGCTGTTTTTGGGCTTGGCAGATCCTCAAGGGCTACAGAGGAGTAGCCCACCTGCCCTGTGTTACTTACATCAGTACATCAGTCCCAACAAACACAAGATGTTAGTGCCCAAAGAGGGCAGGGGCTCCTCCTACGTGATAACATCTGATCAACATCTTGCCTCAAGGCTAATAGGAACGCTGAATAAAGCTGCAATAAGCTTAATTTGTTCTCCTTTTTTGAAGCCTTGTACGTCTCTCTGAATTTTTAACAAGTGTAGCTCCCCTTTTATTCTTCTTTTTGTACTCAAGGTGCAAATATAATGATTTAATGAAACAAACTACACTGCTGAGGTTGCAATTCAAAGGGGAAAGAGAAAAAGAGAAAGAACACTGCCGCATATTTTCCTCTGGGGGAGAAAAAGCAGCTTGGGGGTAGGATTTCCGGTGGGGAAAGGTATACAAAGGCAGTTTTCCCTGTCATTCTCCCTCTTCCTAATCTCAGCCTCAATAATTGCATTTTATTTAAAAAAGGTGGGCGGGGAGTTAAATCACAAGCTTACAGACAATAACTAGCTCCATCCTAGAAAGGGAAGACGAGACATTTGCGGTGCCCTAGATGTTATATTCATGACCTTTCCGCCAAGACACTGACTGTATTCTTTTCTTAGGATCACTTATATTGTTTGATCTTCTCACGAATCAAAAATGTACATCTGATGGAGAGGAAGATAAAAATGAGGTATGCGTTAACATGATTCAACAACTTCCTGAGTTTAAAGCTGGCCTTGTAAGTTCCCTGTGTTTTGGGGAATCTTTGTTGCTTTTGTGCAGATTAGCCTGCTATTCTTCAAAGCTCAGCATTCTGTACTTATTCAAAGGCTAGGAGACTCCACAAAAAGTGCCCCTAAGCTCCTGTGTCAGGGCTGGCTGTTTTCCTATTTTGCATGTTTCTCAGAAAATAGGGGGAAATGTCTGCACAGTCTAGCCTGAGATGGCAAGCCTGGTGCCTCCAGATGTTTTGAACTAGAACTCTCATCAACATTGAATGGGGTAATGAGTTGGAGTCCAACAACATCTGGAGGGTCACAGGTTCCAAATCCTTGGTATAGCCAAAGCTAAGGACTTTTAAGATGTTGATTTTAATAAAGAAGGATCACGTATGTGTTTGCTCTTTTACAGCAGGTAAGTTAAGCAAATGCCTAAAATCACCCTTTTATAATACTATATCTTACAATGAAGGGAGTATATAAATCTAAGAAATAAATAAACAAATAATAAAATATAACATTTATAACAGTAATAAAAGAAATGTACACACTGTGATACAATCAGTACTCTAGCAATATAGTCCAGTAGCTATATATTGGTAACTATCCTGTCTTAAGTGTTTTATCAATGCAAATGAAAAGCTGTACAGAAGTGGTATCTATTTTAACAGGAGTCACAAATATCAGCAACCGGCCAAGAAGGCATTGGATCTGTGACAGACATTTTGACGGAGCTAGAGCTTTCTGAATATTGCGCTGTATTCGAGAAGGAAAATGTGGACAGGCAAGCACTGGTAAATATAGAACTTTTGCATTACTTGCTTTGCTCCAGTATGTATTTCTTCAGCTTCTAGGCTCCTTCATGAAGATCAATAATGGTAGTTTGTGGGGGAATGGGGAGGGAACAAATCCATTCAGGTCTTTGCTCAGATCTCTTGTGAAAGCGGCTTGCAAGGAGTGCCCACAAGACAACTGCATTCAAGTGCGGTATCAGCAGCAAAACTAACCCTGTGTCCAGATGGTGCCAGGATTTTTCAGGAGGCATTTCCTGCCCTCATTCTTGATCTTCTCCGGTGTTTCCTTCTGACAACTAGACAGCAGGTCCCACTGAAGTCCTTTGAAGCTACAGAGTGGGCTGAGCAACTAGAACTTGCTCAATCTGTGAAGGAGACAACTACTTGACAACAGTGTTACCAAGACAGAGCTAAGTTGCTGCCCAAGTCTTACAGATGGTTAGTGGTGGAAGAATATTTGCATGAAGAGTTTCTGAGGCTGCATCTACCAGTATTGCTGTATTTTTTTATAAGGGTGACCTGACCATATTCAACCCTCTGTGTTTCTCAAAGGATAGCACTGAAACACAAGTTACTAAAGTCCAAGGGCTCTTTTCATTTAAATTACTATCTATTGTAGAACAGCTCATATATGTGTGTGTGATTCTTATTCTAACAGGCCTTATGCACAGAAAAGGAACTTAAAGACATGGGAATTCCCCTGGGACCCAGAATGAAAATTCTGCATTATTTAAGGAACAAAAGCAACAACCAGGTATGTTTGGGGTAATTGTTCAAGTGATTTAAATCCATACCTTCAGCGTTAGGGATTGGAAAAATGCAGAATGCTTTGAATCTCCTTGTATTATAATTTTGCGGATATTGGCAATATTTACTGACTTGAACCAAATGGAACATCCAGCCCTTTGCTCTCTCTCCTCCAACACTTTTGGCAATCGTATCTTCTCTCTCCTCCTTCTGTGTGTCTATTCTATTCTAGTTCGTTAGCAGGCAGGCAGCTCCAGTGCAAGGACATTTCATAATCTCTGGGGTAGGATTGGGCAGACCAGCCCTATCCAGTTCTATTCCTCTTTCGCTTGGTTCCCTCCACGCTGCCATTCGGTCCTCTTTCTTCATAAATATGTGTGTGTTTAATTCTGCACACACACACACCCATTTTTTTCCTTTTACTTTGATTTCTGCAAGGTGATCTGAGCAGGCTGCCTTTTACATATATTTCCTGCTTTAAAGTTAAAATCTTGGAATGGTCAGGAAGCACAACTGGTTGAAAACAGCTGCAGATGGCTCTGCATTGATCTGCCATTGTTCTTGGGGTGGGGGCGGCGGGGGCATGGGTTTGTTTGTATACATACGTAAGTTGGGCAATACATCTTTATGTCCAAAAAATTGTCCAGTAGCATCTTGGAGACCAACTAAGTTAGTTATTGGTATAAGCTTTCGTGTGCATGCACACTTCTTCATATACATTGAAACAGAAGTCACCAGACCCTTATATATAGTGGGAGGGTGGGGTGGGGTTTTTCTACCCCACCTACCTGAATCTATCTCTCTCTGTGTGTTTTTCTTTATTTCTTTATTGGAGAGGAAGTGGAAATTGAGAAATTTCTGACACCTTATGCGTACATACTTTAGGATGTGGAGGGGGCTAAGTTTTGCTGGTTTTATTTCTGTTTTGGACTACCACTTTGGAAGGGAGACAGTTTTTCTTCATGTGTGTGCTACTATCTGATGTACCTTGGGACAGACTACATGTTATACAAACAAGCATGCAAGAAAGTCCCAGTGTCCCCTCCCCCTTTTGATTTCTCAAATGAAAAGCTGTTATGAGACCAAACTTTGGAGTGAGTGATAAGATAGATGTGCTTAATATTTCCCTGTCTGCTATGTTTTCCATTAAAAATTGTCTCTGCCTCCAGTAGCTTTTCCAGATGAGATGTTCATATTGGGAAATAGCATAGAAATTGGTAGAACTAAGGTAGAGGCATTTGCATTTGTTACTATTGTATTTTTAAATTAGAGATTGATCTTAAGTGCATGTTTGTGTGGAAACTGACCCAAGCCTTTGAATGTCATGGGCAAAAAGTAAATAATACAATTACTTGAGCAACCAGCGACATTGGCAAATGCATATTGTTTATACTGTAGAAATGCTAAATGGTAATTATTGTGCAACACTGAAACCTTTTTGCAAAGTGAACCTTCTGCTCTTGCAGTAGCCTAGTGGGTTGGGCAGTTGTGCCAGCAGTGTGCTTAAAGGGAATGCTACAGGAGATGGCTGTCTGATTTTTTGTTGCAGAATTCTAAAGGGCAGACACCTGCAGCTGCTGGGGAAGGTGGAAATGTCAAGCAGGAGGTACCTGTAAAGCCTACAAATGCTGAGACGAGTTGCCGGCGTCTGGATGTTGTGACAGGGCAGGTAACCCCCACCTCCCACAGAACTCTGTGCCAGCCTCAATTTAAGAGCATAATAAATGAACAGATGACCTGTTGGGCTTTGAGTGACTCTTGAACTGTTTTAAGAAAGTATTACTTAAGTTCCCCAAGTCCAGGCCAAATTTGTTTTGAATTTACCTGGCCCAGTCTCACAGCTAGGTTGGGAAAACTTCTATTATTCTCCTATATTACGTCAACAAGCATACCCAGTTGACATAGTGTGCTTAGTCTTTCAAAAAAGCTTATTTCAAAGTACCTTGTGAAAGAAGCCTGAGTAAGCTTAGCAGTCATGGAATAAAAGGAGAGGTCCTCTTATCTATTAGGAAACTGGTTCAAAAACAGGCAAAGGGTAGAAATAAATGGATAATTCTCCCAACGGAGTTTTGGTAATGATTAAACCCTTCACTAGCTGGTTCCTAGGTAGATTACCACAGTTTGAAATTTAGAAATAAAAGCTGTTAAATCGCTGCCACAGGTATATGGTGGGTTCTGTGTAAAAGGTGGTATGCAGAAAGTGGAATCTTCCAAGGATTAGTATTAGGCGCTGTGGTTGTTAACTTGCTCATAAGTAATTTAAAGTTAGGGCAGAGCCATGAGGTAGCCTGGTTTGCTGGTGATACCAAATGGTTCAGGGTGTTTAAAACAAAAAGGAATTAGGATAAGTTTCCCCCCCTCAATATATACCGTACTAGAACTTGGAGACATCTGATGACACTGAGTGTTGGAAGATTCAGAACATATAGAAGAAAGTACCGTATTTTTCTGTGTATAACACGCCCCCATGTATAAGATGACCCCCTATTTTTTGGGACCGCAACAACTGTCAGCAGGCCTTGCCACAGCAACCAAGCACACATCCAATCACCACTGCAAATCTCCTGCTGGCTGCTGCCACCAGTCGCCTGTAAAATAAAAATCATAATGTCCTACAGCAGTGAGTTCCACAGGTCAGCTGTGTGTCATGTGCAGGGAGGGATCGCTTGTTTCACAATTGCTATGTGCTTAATTTCAAGTAATACACTCTCATAAATTTGCCGCATGAAGTTTATTTCCCACAAAAACAGTATGTTGTATTTAAACTCCATTAGGTCTCTGCAAACTATCCTCAGCTAATCTACAAACCAGAGATCTTCTTTGCCTTTGGCTCCCCTATTGGGATGTTTCTCACTGTGCGAGGGGTGAAAAGGATCGATCCAAACTACAGCCTGCCTACCTGCAAAGGCTTCTTCAATGTGTTCCATCCTGTATGTATGAGCAGCAATGTCTTGTTCTCCCACCCCCTCCGGAGGGTCAAATTATTGGGTGCTGTCCCAAGTTATTCACACATCTATTTTTGTGCAATCTCTATAAGATTCATAATGACTAAATTAGGTCTCATTAATTCTAGTGGGGCTTAAGTGCAATTAACTTGGTCTGATTCCAACTCAAGATATTTAGATACCCTGCAGTGGCTTTACTGCATAATGTGGAATGTGAACTTAAATGTGGAATGCACTGCTGTCATGGGATCCACAAAGCTTCCATTAAAGGCAGGAATCTGGAACTGGTTGCTCCTTTCATTATCCCTGATCATTGGCCATGCAACTGGGGCTGATGCAGTTTGGAGTCTAACAACATCTGGAAGGCCACATGTTTCCACCCCAATTTCAGTGGATTGTAATTGGAAAATATCCTGGTACTTGGCATTAAGTGTAGTATATAAATTATTAAATGAAAACAGAAGAAAACAAAACCACTAACAGATACATACCAGTTCTGTGCCCAGTTAAAGGTAAGGTAAAGGGACCCCTGACAGTTAAGTCTAGTCGCGAACGACTCCGGGTTTGCGGCGCTCATCTCGCTTTACAGGCCGAGGGAGCCGGTGTTTGTTCGCTCCGCAGACAGTTTTTCCAGGTCATGTGGCCAGCATGACTAAGCCGCTTCTGGAACAATGGAACACCGACACCAGAGCAGCACACGGGAATGCCGTTTACCTTCCCACCGGAGTGGTACCTATTAATCTACTTGCACTTTTTGGGGTGCTTTTGAACTACTAGGTTGGCAGGAGGTGGGACCGAGCAACGGGAGCTCACCCCATCGCGGGGATTCAAACTGCTGACCTTCTGATTGGCAAGCCCTAGGCTCAGTGGTTTAGACCACAGCGCCACTCGTGTCCCTACTGTGCCCAGTTAAATATCAAGTATTCATTCATTGAAAATAACATAAAGTGTGACCATTTTGGACAATTGTGCCTGAAGTTCATTTTTATTTCATTATTTTAAGTATCATGATAAGTGAGTTTAGGAATCCTTTATCCTTCTAAGTACCCAGTGCAGCACCAACAAAGGTTGGCAGGGTGGCATCACTAGAAATCCCATCTTCTTTGCCAGGAGACCAGTCTTCTTGCAGACCAGATACTGATGCTGCGCCAGAGGGACAGAACTGGGATTCTCTTGGTGTACTTATTGTGCTATCCAACAGTCTTTTGTATGGGGAACATGCTGAAGCTGCCTTGTCAGCAGCAATTCAGGATTTCATGGATGTGAGGGCAACTCGGCAGTTTTTCCAGTACATTGTTGGCCTAGGAGCAGTCTAGGAGTAGAGGGGCTTTCTATAAGCTTTTAGGTGCCATGACGAAAGAAAGGTGGGGTGTAAATGTGAGAAACATAAATAAATAACCCATTTGTCATGTCCCATCTCCTAACCCAGCAATGGCCAAACTTGGCCCTCCAGCTGTTTTTAGACTACAACTCCCATCATCCCTAGCTAACAGGACCAGTGATGATGGGACTTGTAGTCCCAAAACAGCTGGAGGGCCAAGTTTGGCCATCACTGTCTTAACCAAACATACACCAGAAAGCAATTGAACTTGGAAGAAGGTCTTGGCAGGCAGGTTCAAGCCAAGAATGGGTCCTTCAGAAATCCTAGTCCTGAACCTTTTAGGGTTAATATGCTGCTGCTAGATATTATTTTTTAATGCAATGTGATTTATATATTTATATATTGCCACTGGTTTTGCTAGTATATTTTAAGAATTGTTTTGAATTTAATCATTATATTGTTTTTAGAATTGTTTATAAGCCACCTTAGTGGTCATTTGGAACCAAAAGGTTGGATAGGAGATGTTATATATAAATTAGAATGAAGTGTCTCTGCTTGCTTTCTTCTGCAGTTTGATCCAGTAGCATACAGAATTGAGCCCATGATTGTCCCTGATGTGGAGTTTGATCCGATGCTGCTCCCGCACCACAAGGGGAGGAAGAGAATGCACTTAGGTAAAAGATAGAATCTTCCTTCTGCTTGCATCACCCTTTGAATCTAAGTATGCTCCAAAAAAACCTCCTTATATTTCTGGCTAGTGATTGAACACAAGACATACAGATTGTCTTCTGCTCCCCTTGGGGAAATCATAACACCTGTCCTGATTCTGAGAAGAATCCAGAGAGACCCAGGTTTCATTTAGAAAGTTGTGTGCTAGCCCTTCATGATTAAAAAGCAACCATCAACCTGATTAAATAACAAATCCCTAGTCCATACAGGGAAATGTTTTATTTAAAAACATAACAATATCTAAATAGCTCAGTTAAAGAAATAATTTTCTGGAATTATTGAAGGTTATTTTGTGGAATGTGGAAATTGATCAAATATTATATACCTGGAGACATTCAAGAGTTGGGTCTAAAAATATTTTATTGTCTAGCAGACTTGATAAATTATTTATAATTATACTAACTCAGATCAAGTGGGATTTGTAACAAAATAATAAATTTTAGACCTAATTAGAAATGTTTTGAATGTTCTTTCCTATAGGAAATTGAACAAAACGAAACACCAATTACCATTTTGACACTGAAAACATTCAAAGCTTTTGATAATTTAGAAGAGAATTTTGTAACTGAGCTTATGCAATTAGGTATCAAAACTGAAGATGCTCTTTCTGCAATTTATCTACATATGCTACAATTCACATGCTATAATTCAGACTAATAATTATGACTCATTACATGCTACCATGGACAAAAGAAGAGTTAGGTGCCAAGTTCCCATATCACATTTTGCCTCCCAAAGTTGCTCTTCAGATAATTCTACTTTCTCAGAATGTTAGCCACAATCCTCTGGCAACCTCAACAAGCGATACAAATGATTCTTGAAATAATGTTTTCACTTGTGTACAAAGGTGAATCATTCCAGCCATCCATCTTCTGGAAATAAAACAATATGTGAGAAATAATCCAGGGAAACAAGAGAATTGGAGAAAAGTTGAGGAAAGTTCCAGTGGGGCAGGGAGGAAGGGGCGAGAGAGAGATGGTGGAATTGTGAGAATCAAGGATAGGATTGAGGAGACGGGGGAAGAAAAAGAAGAGGGTGTTAGGAATTGACTGGTGCTGAAGCCATGGGGATAAGCCATAAGGGGTCAGATAGATGTATCCTGGCCTGTTGATGACATATTTTTAATTGCAGGCTTTCAGAACAGGCTGCTTTTTTAATTGTAAGGCTGTTTTTACCTTCTCCTTTTCAGAACTGAAGGAAGGCCTCACGCGAATGAGCATGGACCTCAAAAACAATTTACTCGGCTCCTTGAGAACAGCTTGGCAGTCATTCACCAGGACTTCGCTTCCCGCTGTGGAGGCAGGAGCCACTGGAGACACGGAGCAAGTATTGGAAGCTGAAGCCAGTTCAGAGAAACAGAGCGGTGAGCAGGGGCTTAATTGTAGTTTGTAAACAGAAGAACAAGGTGCAGAATCCGGCAGAACCCACCCATTCTTCCTGTTGCAACCAAGGGAAATTTTTGCCTGTTGCTCTGCACAGGTCCTTGCAAGATGCTTCCATTGATGCATTTATACAAGTTCTGTTCTGCCCTTCATTGTCAAGTGATCTTAAGCTGGCTAAAACAAATATCTGTACTGCCCTGCCCGGATATACAGTAAAAACAAATGTATACATCAGCATTCAATAAAAGTATGTGACATAAAAGTGAACAACATAAAACAGAATGAAAAGCAGTTCATGAACTCACTTAACCTGCTCCTATTCAGTGTTAAAATAAGTAACCTCAATCATGTCCGACTCCGCCCCAGCCAGGTGGCTAGTGGTGAGTCTTTAATTGGCACTGGAAGTTAAGCAGTGTCACCACCAGTTGTATATTAAGGGGAAGGATGTTCCACAGCTGGGGTTCCACCTCTGAGAAGGCCTTGTCTTGAGCCAAAGAGCTACAGACTACAGGCTTCACACAGAGATGACATGACCAGTACATCCCCAACAGATTTTAATTCCTTGGCAGGGCAGGGAGAGATGCTCCTTCAGTTAACTGGGTTCAGCGTCATTCAGGGTTCCATACATCAGCACTAAAACCTTGTATTTGGCTTGGTAGCATATAGGCAGTCAGCGCAGACCTTTCACAACCCATGTTATATGCTTCTAGCTGGCTGAGTCAGTCCAAACTGGCAGCAGCCTTGTGTACCAGCTGCAGCTTCTCAACAGTTTTTAAGGACAGCCCTATGTACAGCACATTAAAGGTAACATAAATGAGGTTCCTGGGTTTCATCCATTCAAGCACTGACCTGACCCGAACTTGCTCAGCTCTCTGCAAGATGGTGGTCTCTTACTCCTTAGACTCTCAACCATGTGAGAGTTTTGAATAATTTTGTCAATTAATTTAGGTATCCTTTGGCCAGATACTGACAACTTTTGCTCCCTTTGAATTTGTGCTCTGTAATCTCTGGGCCTGCACATGGACTGGTGTAACTCTCTTGCCAAAATGTCAAATTAATTTGTTTTGCTTTGGCAGCAGTCACCCCTTGTTTTCAGTTGCCTATGGAGATGCTTGCAAAGTTGTCTGCATCTAGTGTGTGACAAAGCATCTTACTCCTCCTTAGGCAGGAAACATGACTTGCAATACCTGTTAGCATTGGACAGTCATGCCTTCACCAACCCAGGCTGGTAACCAGTTTTAGCTGTGTATATTAATGCTGTCTTTCTTTCTTAAACAATTCAGATAGGAAACCTGAGGAACCAACCACACCAGTGAAAGAAGAGTCTGCCCCAGTTAACGTGGGTATGCTCAATGGTGGCCACCGCATTGACTACGTGCTTCAAGAGAAGCCAATCGAAAGCTTTAATGAGTACCTGTTTGCACTGCAAGGCCATCTCTGCTACTGGTAAACAAGTTTTTAAAAAATGTGTCTTTAAATTAATTAGCAATTTCCCTCATCTTCCAAGAAGCTCAGAGCGATATATATGTTCTCCCTTACTGGGGGCAAGATCTATCAATAGGCAGAACAAGGTTCTCTGAAGACTTTCCAGTAGGCGCCAGACAAGGGGTTTCCACCACTTTCAGCCAAGGAGGTGGGGTGGGACAGTCTTAGAACTTTCCAACCACTTTCAGGAGTGATAACTTCTGGGAGGAGATAGGAAACTGACAAGAGTAATGCAAACATCCTTATTATTGTCCTGAACACTTCATTCATTCAAAGTTGTGTCTTCAACAATCAAAACTATAGCTGTGGGTGAAATGATTGTGTGTGTGTGTGTGTGTGTGTGTGTTAGTGTTAGGATTGTCCTTTTTCCTGGTGCCTGAGTAAATCTGCCACTTGGGCACACTTGCTCTATATGTAGTTCTAATAAGTAATTCATTGTATAAATATTTAACTTCCAGGGAGTCAGAGGACACAGTGCTGTTGCTGCTGAAAGAGATTTACCAAACAATGGGCATTGGCATGGACCAGCCCCTTCCATAAAGCCAGACTAACCAGCTGCACCAAATGTAAGTTGCCCTGTCTTTCTACTCATCACCCAGTTGGGAAAAGTGCAAAAAACTATTTTGGCTGTGGTGCGTGCACTCAACTCACAATGAATGCTGTTTGCAGATTTTGTGGGTTGTTGGTGGTGCTTCAAAAACCTACCAATCCGGTTTGGCCAAGCATGACCCTAGGACTCAAGAAATGAATGCGTAAGCCACAAATTAATATGTGTTTCTCATACCACCTTCAGCATTCTTGTTTGTCCACAGCTAAAGTGGCTCAGAGTCAAATGGCCGTGAAGGAACAGTAACAGCCTTAATTCCACAATCCTAAACAATACAGTGAAGTAATGGTTAATTCATTACAGTGAATCAAAATCTTTTTGATTGCAGCAAACTTTATTTTCATCATACTGTACTGATGTTTAGCTGGTGTAGGGGCATGTCTATGTACTGGTAGTTTTCTGTTTTAGCGGGGTGCACCCATTATCATCCAAGAAACATGGTGGGAATAGCAGTGGCTGTCTTGAGTTGTTCTCAGAATATAACATGATTGAGTGAATCTCTTTTTCCATTGATAGTACAGGGCAGAAAGAGGCACTCTCCTTTCTCCAGACCTATTTCCTGTTTTTCTGATTGCTTAACTGTGAAAGAAGCGTAGACAACTGCCACATAACCTCCTCCCAAATGAGTATACTTTGTTTAAACAATGCAAATTTAATATTTTAGCCAAAAGTCACTAAAACAATTCATTATCTTTTGTTTTTCAATTTTTTTAAGTCTTAGTTGCACTGTTGAATGCTACTATATTTTTCAGAGATTTCTCATAGAGCTACACGATGCATTCAGTACTATCCTTTTCCTAATTGTCACTTATGTTGACATAAGTGACATAAATGTTTTTTTACCCAGTGTTTGCAGTTTTGAAATAGCCATAACGTAGTTCCCATCCCGCTTTGATTTCTGCATCCATCCATCCATCCATCACTGGCCTAGCTAATCTTTACCTGTTGCTTCCTTAGATTTGCTCCATGTTGAAAACTCATCAAGGCTCCTGTCCACCTTCCTCTTGTCTCCTCTGTTGCTGCTGTGCCCAGCATGCTTCACCCCCACTGCCTGGAGCTCTGGAGAACTCACCACCCAAGTCTTATTCCGTGAGAAGTGCAGCAAGCACTTTGACTCTCTGGGCTGTGTCCTCTGGCTAGAGGCGAGCGTGTGTCAAGTTGCAATACCACCCGCATCAGGTCTAGTGGTGCACTAGGCGGGGCCAAGAATCGGTGCTAGAACTTCACACCTCCTCTTGAGTTGGAAAGCCATGATACAAGACGTTGATACCAAACTGGGGAGATACCACACTTTGCTGAGTAAAGCTGTGAGGAATGTGGGCATACGGAAATGCTTTTTTTGTGGCTGCACTGGACACCCAGCACCAGACGTTTTTGTTTTGAGTAGATTTTTGTTCCTTCAAACCTTATTGCTGCTGCTTTGCCCAACAGGTGGAGCTACAGACCAAAGCAAAAAGGCCAGTTCCTGTCCCTACCATAGCAAGCGCTATTGTGCTGGTAATTCCCATGTATCGTCCTGTACCAACCTTGCTACAACAGGAAAAGCACATAGGCACTCACTTAGGAATAAACTAGACAGGTGCTTGGAAAAACCCTGTAAATCTGTATCTGGCTCAGGTGACTCCTCAGATTCTGAAATTGTCTCTGTTGTCTGCTTAGTGTAGTTCTTATCCAAACAGCTTTAGCATACTGGAGAAGCTCCATTTCATTTGTATCTTTGCTGTCCATGCTGTGTTAAGAGCTGCAGTGATCCAGCAGCTATGCAATAAGGAAGAGAGCCTGGGCTGTTGGCTGGCTCTTCCCCTGAGCTAGGTTCAATAAGAATAGGATGCCCTACTACAAGTGTTTGGAAAGGATTATGCATCGCAAAGATGGTGTCTGTGACTGAACATCCACTCACTTTACAGCTAATTCTGATCTCATTTGTCAGCGGGTGAGTGGGATAAGTCTGGGTCAAGGGGAATCATGTTTCCCAACCCTTTAAACCTATACCTACTTACCAAGAGATCCTGGTGGTGAATTAAAACTATGCCTGTGCCCATTTAGTAGGTTGTGTTTTAAAACAGAGTAGCAGTAGCTCTGCACCTGCACTTTTCACACAGGAGATCATATTTTTTTCCTGACAAAACATAGGGAGGTGGTTGGCTAACTGCTCACCAAGTTGATATGCCGTGCTGTATATTGAATACAGGAGGCCACTAATATATTTACTCACCTCCATTTTCTCCTTGCTACCAGTTCTTCAAGTCCTGTAGTAAGCAAGGAGAAAGGCGATTTCTGCTTCACTTGCCCTTGAAAGTTGAGTAAGGAAAGAAACAGTGCTGTTTCTCTAAGCTGAATGCACTGCTGGTGGTGGGTGGCCCACACTAAAGGGCAAGGGGAACTTACTTGCTGCTGGAAAAAAATGTGGAACTGTAACCTGAAACAGGTAACCGTCAGGTGAGTCCAGATGCAGCAGGGGCTCACTTCACCTGTGTCTCAGCATGGCCTCGGAGGATTTGCTCATATTTTCAGAGAGCCCCTTCTACAAAGGCAACAGCAAACAATGTGTCGTGCTATTATTCTCTCTGTATTGTGTATCAAAACTCTTTGTCAGTATTCAGTTTGGTTATTCATCCTATGTATTTGCACTATTTGTTTCTGCATTGTTCATCATCTCATCCACTTGTGCTGCAGCTGAGGGCTCATCCACTCTTCACCTTTTGCCCTGTGCTTCCTAGGTAGAGGTCAAAGCTCCCAAGCCCACCCCCCCCCACTGCTTTCCCCAGGAAAACCCACAAACAGCAGTTCAGGTTTTCTGCGGAATTGTTTTCAGTGGTAAAGAGCAGGTTTTCACAGGGAAAGTGCTGGGGACAACAACAACAAAAGCACACTTTGGAGCTTTAAAGCATGGACCTCTGCATAGAAATACAACACAAAAGGAAGTCTGGGTGACCCTGAGCGATGCTATTTGACACAACCAAGTTCTGGATTAGAATCTCTAGCAGCAGTTATAGGAAGAGTCCAGCCTCGGTCAATCAATTCCCAAACAGCTGTTGAAGTTTATGCACTTTGTAAAATATGTCTATTTTAAAAGTTATTTAATTCTTTTTCCAGTAAATATTTGACTTTGGTGCATTTATTGGCCTCTGTAAGGAGAACCTTGGAAGTCTGAGTGGCCTAATGACACTTTATTGTGTCCCAATATGGGAACCCAAGCAAGGTTGGAAAAAAGCAGTGAATATGCTTTTCTCGTGTAATTAGAGAATGTCCACAAGTGATTATAGCTTACTACTTAGCCAGATCCCTGACTTCTGTCATTCTGTGCACTGTGACAGAAATCAGCAGTTCATCCAGCAGTTGTCAACTTGCAAAAGATGCACATCCTTTTCCCCAGCATGTTCCTGTGTTGGAAGATAAATACCACAAGGAGCAGCCCCCAAATACAGAACTTGCCTGAATTTCCTATTCCCTTTTCTCACTTCCCCTCTGTGAGGCCAAATACCATAGCTCTAGACTTGAGGCAGTAGTTGGTGTTTGCTCTGTGTGCATCTTGTCTGTGTTGTAGGAAAATCCTGAAGTGCAAATGACAGAAATGGTCCTTAAAATTATGAATGTTTAAGGATGTACATCTGTAAGTTTCACCACTCACTGCAATCTAAGTTGCCATATTGTAGATGCTTCATACATCAGGAAAACATGCTGAAATACTGTGTCTTTATCATAGACATTAGCTTGATACTTGCAGAAGTAAAAATTCTTGCTTTCATTCTAGGACTGTGCTACATACCTAAACCTTTTTGTCACACTTTTTATACCACAGTGCAGTTGTACTGTGCAATAAGTCAAAGCAGTAGCACTTCTCTTAGAACCATGGTTTGTATCAAACCAGTTTTTTCTCAAGAGTAGACCCATTGAAATTCATGAAACTGTTTGCCATTTCAGTGGGTCTACTCTGAGTATGACCAGCTTTAGCTGCAAGCTTGCACCCCAGTGTTAAGATCTGCAGGTGCTAGTGATGAGAGTGTCTAATTTCTGTGATCTTGTGGGCCAAAAAGAGTCTTAGTAATGAAATGTGTGGATGATGAATTTAGTTTTTCTTTTGTATAAGGAAACACAACTGTTCTTCCAGAGATTACACATAGGGTTCCGTTTAAGCTTGGTAAATGCAAAACATGTTGAGCACAATGTGAAAAACAGACGTCAGTAAACAGGTTAGGAGCAAGCTATAAAGTCTCATTTAGTGCACTCTTCTGATGCATGTTTGCTCAAACTAAAGTCCTGCAGTGTTCTGGTGTAAGCATGCAGAATTGTAACCTTATAGTTAATCTCTCCTTTGCCAAATCCAATCCCTGCCATACACTACAGTCTTAACTATCTGAAGGGAAAGCCTAAAATGAAGTAAATATTTTCTGTGAGGTCCAGTTTGATAGCTTCCGAGTTTATAGCACCTTGCAGTCATTCATGAGCAACATGAAAGACAGATTGCAAGTACTTCTACTTTACAGAGTGCACAAGGTAAGGGAGAACGAGAAGTTAGTGTTTCACATTCAGCAATGCCTCGCATGTCCCATTTAGTCCTAATCTGAGGACCAAAGAAGTGATACAGCAGTGCTTTTTCTTTTGAAGTTTTAGCATTTTTATTAAGACAGTTTTAAAAACTGTGAAACAATGAAAACACAACTCCATTGATTTGGCCTCTAAAAATGTACAAAATGTGAAAAACGAAGGTAAAATAATCTTTATCACAGCAACAATCCTTCCATACCTACTAATGGTTCAGACTAGCCCAATCTGCAAAGCAGGCACAAAATTAACTGCCCGAAAATGCGCCATACCAGGAATGATAGTGGTTTAACTATGATGGGAGCGAAACCTTGAGATTCCCACGTGGGTAAACAGAGGAAAACTCACCATTCATTATAAATTGTTTTGAGTATTCCTGAGACATCTGCTTGGCCACTATTTCGTTCTGCTCCCCTCCCCCTTTTACCACATTTTTATTCTACCTCCTAGGAGCTTACATGATCCCGGCTGGTTTTATCCTCACAACCACCCTTTGAGGTAGATTAGGCTGCTAGTGGCTGGCTCAAGGTCACCCAAGACTGACTGTTGGAAACAGGAGGCTGGTTGAGCCAGATTTTCCTGCATTATTTTAATATTACTCATCACCTTTCTAAAATACCATGACTGCTTTCATTAGAGACACAAGTCTTCTTTTTTCCTTCACTGTGTCCCCCAACATTTTTAGTTCTGGGGCCTCCCTTTAACCTCCAATTGCTGGATGAAACTTCTTTTTTATTAGCTAGATATATGCCTGTCTTTTCTCCCCCTTCTCTCTCTCTCGGTGTTCTGCCTTTTTGCTTGTCTCTTTGCTCTTAAAAAGAGGTTTAAAATAAAATGAAGACTGTGTCCCCTTCATTTGCCCATGACCCAGTTTTGGGTACCAAACCACAAGCTGACAAACTGATGTGCTAGCCTATGTTATGCGTAGTTGCCATTTTGCACAGAAACACCGCCATCTCCCTGCCACTGTTACCTTGCTTAAACCAGAAGTAGCTTGTGTGCTTCCCTCCTGATGTTGTTGGCATGCAACACCCATCCGTCTAAGCCAGCCTGACCAACAGGTCAAGGATGATGAAAGTTGTGGTCCTGCAACATCAGGAGAGCACGACGTTGGCTATTCCTGCCTTAGTCTTTTGAAGCCACAACCATTATCACCCTTGTGAAAAGAAAAGAAAAGCACTTGGCACTGCTTGGGGATGTGCCTCAAATCCACAGTTCAACAACATCTGGGCAGCCAGCTCTGCTGTAGGTGGGCTTCCATCAGCCTTAGCCAGAAAGGTCAATTGACATTGGGAGCCTGCCACTCCTGATGTACGTAAATGCCAGTTATGGCCTTCTGCTATCCTATTTAGGGGTATGAGGGGACCATTTTATTTGGGTGACAACAAGCAGAAAATGTGGTACATCCAGTATGACAAAGAGCAGCAAGGTGACATTCTGCTTGTGGAACAACTTCTGTAGAGAGGGAGGGAAGCCTTGTGCTAATCACATCTCCCCCACCCCTTCTATGGGGGCACTCCAATGGATGCTCACCCTGCAGAAAGGGCTGTTGATGCTGCTGGTGTCTCTCCCATGCCATCCCAAGTCCCCTGAAAGTAAAACACCTATTGGGAAACCTCTCCAGATTTAAGGTCCCAAATCCCAGAGAAACAGAGTTGAACCAGCCTGTGGTCACGGTGCAGCCATCTGTTCTCAACATTAAGAAACTTCTGATTGTCCCAAGCACACCAACTTAACAACGGCGGAATCCTAGCACAGGCACCAACCAACAAAAGCTGTGGGCCTGGATGAAGGCCAGTGCATCTTTGAAGAAGGACAAGCTCCAGCACTGAGAGAGCAGGGGTCACAAGCAGTTAAGTCTACAGCTATATACAGCTCCCCCTGAACTCCATGGAAGGGAAAGATCACCAGTGTGATGGCACATGCACATGCAAAGTAGACAGCTGGCCACCTAAGAGCTGCTTTTGCGCAAGGCGGTTTCAAAGGGGAGGAAGCAAAAGTCTGAGAGTGAGATCTTGCAGCAGAGACCTCATCACAGCCGTCACCCAAACCACCTTGCAAATGGTGCAAGCTGCAGAAGGTGAATTTGGGAGCTCACAGCAAATGTGCACCTCCTGAGTTTTGCTTCTTAAGCCGATTTTAAACAGTAGCCTTGAGATACCTTGTTAAAGAGTCTTTTGCAATGCTACTGTTGGGTTTATGCCCCAGTTCCACAAATCCTGGTGCATAGAGCAGCAGGTTGTATACATGCAATGTTGGTGAACAGGTTAGTGATTTATTTGAGAGGTAGTCATTTTGGGGCACTTCTTTGCAAAAGTCTACTATAATGGGTCAATGGGTTTCATTTTTTGCAACCTGCTAAGGTCTAGAAGCAGGTTTAGTCAATCCTAGTCCTACTTAAGAGTAGACCCACTGAAGTTAACGGGCATGATTAACTTAGGACATTGATTTCTTTTTTTTATTTTTTTTAATAATATTTTTATTCATTTTCAAAACAATTTTATACAATCAGTCCACATTTTGTCACACATTTGTCTATTTTTGACTTCCCTCAGTTTCTCTGCCAATCTTTCGTTTAAATTTATATTGTTAACGCATTTCTAAACTTAATATTGTCTTTAAATATCACCTCTCCCTTCTTACTCTCTTTTTTACAATATTTCTTAATTTTTCAGAGTCTCTTGAAAACCAACAAGCGTTATCTGTTCATCACATATGCTTTTCAGATAATCTGTAAATCTCCCCCAGTCCTCGATGAACTTTTGGTCTCTCTGGTATCAAATCTTCCCTGTTAGTTTGTCCAATTCTGCGTATTCAGTCAATTTCGTTCTCCATTCTTCCACCATTGGAATTTCTTCTTGTTTCCATCTTTGAGCCAGAAGTATTCTCGCTGCTGTTACTGCATATTGGAAAAGTTTACAATCTTTCTTATTTATTTCATTACCTACCAATCTTAGTAAGAAGGCTTCCGGTTTCTTAACAAACGTATATTTCAACATCTTTTTCAGTTCATTATATATCATTTCCCAGAAGCCTTTCACCCTTTTACACTCCCACCACATATGATAGAATGTTCCTTCTTTTTCTTTACATTTCCAACACTTATTACACGTTTTATACATTTTGGCCAGTTTTACTGGCGTTATATACCATCTATATACCATTTTCATTATATTTTCCTTCAACGCAGTACATGCCGTAAATTTTAACCTTTCATTCCATAATTTCATCCAATCATCATATTGTATATTGTACCCAAAATCTCTGGCCCAATGTATCATTACCGATTTAACCTCTTCATCTTTTGTATGCCATTCCAGCAACATTTTATACATTTTTGATAAATTTTTATACTTACTATTCAGTACCTCTGTTTGAAATTTTGAATCTTTTCCTTCATATCCACACTCTTTACAGTCTTTTTTAAACATTTCATTAACCTGGTAATAATGCAACCAATCATAAACAAATTCTTTCACATCTTCATAAGATTTCATTTTCCATTTCCCCTCCCCTCTCACTATCAAATCTCCATATGTTATCCATCCCCCCCATGTTAATCTTTTTCACACTCAATACTTCTAATGGTGAAATCCAGTGGGGGAGTCTTGGTTCAAACCAATTATTATACCTTTCCCATACCTCTATCAGTGATCTTCGAAAGATGTGGTTTTCAAACCCTTTGTGAATTTTCTTCTTTTCATACCATAAGTATGCATGCCAACCAAATCTGTTGTCAAACCCTTCTAAGTCCAACAACTCCCCATTCTCTAGTTTAATCCATTCCTTTAACCAACAGAGGCACGATGCTTCGTAATATAATTTCAAGTCTGGCAGAGCGAAGCCACCTCTTTCCTTTGCATCTGTTAGTAACGTGAACTGAATCCTTGGCTTCTTGCCCTGCCAGATATATCTTGAAATTGTTTTTTGCCATTCTTTAAATACTGATGCCCCCTTGATTATCGGTAGTGATTGAAATAAAAATAACATCTTTGGCAGCACACTCACCTTAATTGTTGATATTCTTCCCCAAAAAGATAACTTCAATCTTCTCCCGATCCCTTTTTATTCCATTCCACACAGGTAAGTAATTGTTTTGAAACAAATCAATATTTTTTTGGGTTAACCATATTCCTAAATACCTCACTTTATTCACCACTTCAATCCCTGTCTGTTGTTGCATTACCTCTATTAGTTCTTGATTCATATTTTTAGCAATAATTTTGGTCTTTTTTTTATTTAAATAAAATCCTGCAACTTGACCAAATTGATCTATTTCTTCTAAAATTCTTTTAACACTTCCCGATGGTTCTTCTACCGTTATTACTAAGCCGTCCGCAAACGCTTTAACTTTATATTCATTTTTTCCTACAGACACCCCTTTTATTTCTTCATTTTTCCTTATTGATTTTAGTAAGACTTCCAGTACCAGAATGAATAATAGTGGCGATAATGGACATCCCTGTCTTGTACCTTTAGTTATTTTTATATCTTCTGTTGTAGTATTATTTACTATCAACTTTGCTTTTTGCTCTGTATAAAGGTAAAGGTAAAGGTACCCCTGCCCGTACAGGCCAGTCTTGACAGACTCTAGGGTTGTGCGCCCATCTCACTTAAGAGGCTGCGGGCCAGCGCTGTCCGAAGACACTTCCGGGTCACGTGGCCAGCGTGACAAAGCTGCATCTGGCGAGCCAGCGCAGCACACGGAAATGCCATTTACCTTCCCGCCAGTAAGCGGTCCCTATTTATCTACTTGCACCTGGGGGTGCTTTCGAACTGCTAGGTTGGCAGGCGCTGGGACCGAACGACGGGAGCGCACCCCGCCGCGGGGATTCGAACCGCCGACCTTTCGATCGGCAAGCCCTAGGCGCTGAGGCTTTTACCCACAGCGCCACCCGCGTCTGTATATATTTTGCTCTGTATATATTGCCTTTATTCCGTTGAAGAATTCTGTACCCACGTCCATATATTCTAAATTTTTTAGCATAAAGTCCCATGATATATTGTCAAAGGCCTTTTCAGCATCCACAAAAATCAGCATAGCTTGTTTCTCATTCCTAGCATTCAGATATTCTAATATGTTTATTATATTTCTTATATTATCTTTCATCTGTCTGCCAGGAAGGAAACCCGCCTGATCCTTATGTATAATTTCTTGCAATACCTTTTTCATTCTCTTTGCTAGTATGCTCGCAAAGATTTTATAATCAGTATTCAACAATGAAATAGGCCTGTAATTTTTTACTTGCGTTAAGTCCGAATCTTGTTTTGGAATAAATGTAATGAAGGCCTCTTTCCACGTTTCCGGAATTTATCTGTTTTTCAAAATGTTATTCGTAACTTCTTTCAGTGGTACAAGCAGGGTGCGTCTCATTTCTTTATAATAACTAGCTGTAAATCCATCTGGTCCTGGAGCTTTTCCTTTTTTCAACTCTTTTATCGCCTCTTTTATTTCTTCAATTTCAATGGGGGCATTCAGATTATCTTTTTTCCCCGTCGGGATCTTCTGCACTGCTTTTTCCTTTAAAAATCTTTCTATTTTTCTCATGTTATTCTTTTCTTTACTTTTGTACAAATGTCTATAAAAGTCCAAGAATCCTTTTCTAATCTCTTTCGGGGTTTCTATTTCTGTACCTTCAACTTAGGACATTGATTTCAGTGGGTCTACTCTGAACAGAACGTAATTGGCTATAACATACAGAGTTGGCTAGGCCCTCAAATATCATCTATGGTGCAACAACATCCATCCCAGGAAGCCATCCAGCCTCTGTTGGACAACCTCTAATGAATGAGAGTCCACCACTTTCTGAGACAGTTTGTTCCACTGTCAAGCAGCTTGCAACATCAAGAAGTTCTTCCTGCTAGCTGGTCAAAAACCCTTCTGAGAATTTGAGCCCTTTGGTCCGGGGCCAACCCTTTGAAGCAAAAGTAAGCAAACACATTCCATCTTATACGTCAGGAGTGGGAAGGTTTTGGCTCTCCCAATGTTGCTTGCTTAACTACAACTTCCATCAGCCCCAGGAAGCACAGCCAATCACCAGGGATGACGGAAGCTGTAGTTCAATTAACACCTGGAGGGTCAGAGGACTCTCCCCTCCCTTGTTCTATGAGATAGCCCTTCAAGTATTTATTAATGGTTCTCATATTGCCTCTAAATAGTACTGTCCAGAGAGTAGGGGAAATATACTCAACTTCTTCACCCCTTTCTCAGAGGACTAGATATCCAGGAGTCTTATCATCTTTGTCACCTTGCTTTGAACATGGTCCAGCTCAACAATATCCTTGTTAAACCCCAGAACTGGACACAGTACCCCAGCTGACGTCTGAGCAAATCAGACTATTGCTTCCAGAAATCTGGACATTAGCTTTTTGTTGATGCAACAGAATTGTACAGTGGTACCTCCGGTTGCAGACGGGATCTGTTCTGGAGGTCCGGTCGGATCCCGAGGTTTCTGCAACCTGAGGACCACTTCTCCACCTGCGTGCATGGCGAAACCCTGTCAAATACTTCTGGGTTTGCCGCTATCGCAGCCTGAAGTTTACGTAACCAGAGGATTACGTAACCGGAGGTACTACCGTATTAGCCTTTTTAGATACCGCACAACACTGGGGGATCACATTTAGTTTCTGGTCTACTAAAATCCCTGAATCTTTTGCATTTTTACGAGGCATCACCCATCTTGTATATGAGTGCCTTATTCCTCCTAACTTAATGCAGAACTTTACATGGGCACCCTTTGGGTAAAGTTTGTCAAGCAGCTACAAATCCACCCAACAGTAGCATCATCTAGCCCATATTTTATCAATCTGTCAACAAGAATATTATGGGGAATCTTGTTGAAATCAAGATATGCTACTAGGAAGATAAAACATTAACAGATAAAGAACATGATTTTCTCACAGTAAAGTTCCACACATCACTACAAGCCTGGAGTCCATAGTCTGCAATGACCTGATAAAAGCAGGATTGACTCTACACTGAAAAAGTGCACATTTGACATTTAGAATAAATTACCCACATTCTATATAATAAGTTAATGTTGCTAAGACTCAGGTTTTCATAGTCTAGATTTTTCAGGGCTGGGATCAAGGGAAGGAAATGTGGAAAATCAGAATGGATGTGCAATGAGGGTGGTGGAAACACTCGTCACAGCCTAAAGCAGGAATGGGGAGTCTGTGGCCCTCCAGATGTTGCTGGACTCCCCTCGGCCCTGGCCAGAATGACCATTGGTCAGGAATAGTGGCCAATGTAGTCCAACATCTGAAGGGCTACAAGTTCCCCACCTGTCTAAAACCAGGAGTATATTGAAGCCCTGCCCACCTAAAGGCCACATGGGGCACTGTTTGATTTTCTAAGTGGACAACAGATAAAAAGCTTCTATGCTTTTCTTCCTAGCTCTAGGGACACAATTGCCTTTTTCAGAATAGAAGCTGCAGTTCTCAGGGCGCCAGGCTGCATCTCTGTGCACCCATCCGCTGGAATATGCACATCCATCTAAGGAAGAGCTGGTCTGCACAGCACAGAACCTGCTTTTGCAGGAGGTCAAAGGAGCAGATACTTCTGAGTGGCAGAGGGGCAAACGGGGCTTATCTGCTGCAGCAAACAAAGGGAGAGAGAGTCTTCTGGTACCAAAAACGGTATCAAATGCATCATGGCAGGAACTTTCATTCATTAGTCCATTGCATCATACATGCATTAGCTGCAACTCTGCACAAAAAGTGTCTTGCTCTGCTCTCAACTGCAATCCTAAACACGCTCACTGGTGAGTAAACACCTGTGAACTGGGAGGGACTTACTTCTAAGTAGACATGCTTGAGGTTCAACTGACAGGCTCTCATTTGTATATATGAGAGAGGACTATAGAGACATAGGAAGCTGCCTTATACCAAGTCAGATCATTGGGTCCCTCTAGCTCAGGTCTTCACTGACCTGCAGTGGCCTCCCAGGGTCTCAGGCAGGTGCTGTTTCCCAGCTGCACCTAGAGACACCAGGAGCTGATCCTGCACCTTCTGCATGCAAGGAAGATGCTCTCCAACTAAGCTGCATGCCGCTTCCCCAAGAACCGTACACCCCACCAGCCGAGGGTAACATTTCATGCATCTGATGAAGGAGGTGGGCTCAGATCCACAAATGCTTCCGCTCCCACACACTTTTAGGCTTGCTAGGCTTCTGAACATAAAAGCCAGCCGACCTGTGTGGGGAATGTACAGATTGAATGGGGAAAGCCTGGAGGTAGCTGGAAGGGCAGAAAACCATTCAGGGACCCTGTCTACGCTAAAGAAGAGGTCACCAAACCTTCAGGGCCCAGTGAGCTCATCTGAAATTTTTGCAATGTGCCACCAACTCTGGTCCCAATATGGTTGTCACTGGGTGTGGCATAACACAAAAGGGCAGAGAAAGAGGCAGGACCCCCAAATCGTGTTGGCGTGCCGCCTTTCATCCATGAGGGGGGAAAAGGCATCACCACACCCTTTCACAGAGAGAAGCTCTCTGCAGCTCTCCTCCATCCAGAATAAATGGGAGGGAGCGTGTCCCACTGCTGGTCAATAAAATGTGGGTCATGTTTAAGGGAGTGGTGTTCAGTGTAGGAGAGACACCCTGGCTGGGATGGCGCTCTGATGATCTGTGTGGAGGCGAGTGGCAGGTGATGGTTTTGCCTTGCAGCAAAGGACTGGACCAGATTGCCTTTTGACTTAGGGCAACTGCATGATTAAGAGTGGCATGGGCTGGGCTGGAAATGGAGTGGTCCAGGCCCTGCTGTCTAGTAGGAGAGAACTGCCTCCAGAATTGCCATGCAATGCCCAGCACTGTTCCCTAGGTCCCTGTGTAAACAGACTGGTAGGGCCAGAGCAGATCTCAAAGCCCCCCAACTGGACTGCCGGCATTTTAAAATGGTGTGATCCAACCGCACTCCTCCTCCAGGCACAAAGTAACACCGAAGGCTGTGGCCTCCCTCCTTTTCCAGCACCCAGGACACGCAGGTGGGGATTCTGAGGTCTTTATACATCGAGGCTGAAACCAGAGACTGTCAGCTTTTGTCTCTCTGGGGCAGAGAACCTGGATTTGCGCTGCAGCGGCTGATGGCACTCGGGATCCGTCAGAGGAGGGTAATGCTGTCTGTAGCACAGGTAGGCAAATGCAAGGCCCATTCCTGAACCGACCAGCACATCTTGGGAAGAAAACACAAAGAGGAGAGAATGCAAAGATGGTTTCAGCTTGGGGCTGGCTAGCAACAGCACAGAACTCTGCTTCTATCCTCTCCATGTGTAGGGAGAAGAGTAGGAAATTGCCTCATACAGAGTCAGGCCCCTGGTCCATCTAGCTCAGTATTCCTGACCCTGACTGGCAGTGGCTTTCCAGAGTTTCAGATGGGACATTCCCTGTCTGTTGCTGGGGATGGAACCTGGGACCTTCTGCATGCAAAGCAATGCCCTTCCTTCCTCATAGGGGACGCTGCCTCATACCAGTTTGGCCTATTTGTTCATCTAACCCAGAATTGTTGACTGGTAGAAGCTCTACAAGCGAAGGGAGGTCATTCCTATCACCTGCTACCTGCCTTTTAAACTGGAAATACCAGTGACTGAGCAGGGAATGTTCTGCATAGAAAGCCATGTGCTCTGCCACTGGCCTATGCTTCCTCTCCAAATGAATGAATGGAAAAATACAAGATGGCACCATGCTTGGTCAGATATGCAGCTCATCTAACTGGGTGCCAGGGAGGGAAAACCCAGAAGTCCAGCAGGGGCAAGAGCAACTGGCTGCTGCTGTAAGAACCGGTGCCATAGTCTGCTTCTCCCCTCCTCCCTCCCAATCACTTTTCCCTGTGTGCTGCGTCTTTTACACTGTAAGCCTGAAGGCAGGAACCAAGGGATTCCTGACATCTGTCAGCTGGTTTTTTCCAGAGGAAAAATCCTGTAATGGGCAGGAGGGGGTTCAGCCCTCTATCCTGTTCCAAACCCTGGCTTGGACGCAGGCATGCACTTAAGGAGGGAGTACAGCCAACCTCCACCCATTACTCCAGGGTTGGGGGTCCTGAAGCCTTCCAGGGGTTGCTGGACTACAACTCCCATCCTCCTTGACTACTGCCCGTTGGCTACAGCTGATGGGAAATGTAGTCAAGCAACATCACAGGTTAGCCGCAGGAAGACAGCCACTTGCCATCTTCGTGGCATGTGCCTCACTTCTCCATCAACGTCTCACTCACCTTGCCAGTGATGCTTGTAATCGCAGGTGCGGGATAAAGCAATGAGCATCGCCACAAAGAGGGGCGCCAAGAAGGCACAGAGGCGCCAGGACTGCCCACGCCCGCCAGGCGCAAAGCAGTGGAGCTTCCCTGCGATGTAGAAGGAGCCGAAGGCGAGGCCGGCAAAGGCAACTGGAAGAGAGGAATGATCACTGCAAGACCCAGCAAGGCAAAGAGTCCCCGCTAACATCAGCGACAGATCCATAAACACCTGAGGAACTAATAGTCCCTGATCTCTCGGCAAGATATAGCAGAGGCTGAGCTCAGAAGGTGGGCAATGCCTTGGCAAGGCAACACTATACAAGAGCTCTCAAAAGTTAGCTCTGTTGACTTCAATGGCACAGGCTCTCAGGTGACCCACATTGAGGGGAACATTCAGAGCAGCGGAAGCCAACAGGGAGACCAGCTCCCAGCAGCCCCAGCCAGAATGGCCAATGGTCAAGCACGATGGGAGTTGGAGTCTGTAGAGAAACTCTATGTGGTTTGTTTTGTTCCATGTTTTGAAGGAAGAAACATTCTGTGACTGCAAAGGGCTGTGGTGACAGGTTCTAACAGAGGAAATGTGATCACTTTAAGGCAGGGCCTGGATCAGGTGTATTAGTCTGCTGGTTGGCTGCAGGTTCCGGTCAGCTGAGAGTTCACTGTCAGTGAGGGAGATGATTAAGTTGTTCCAGTTGCAGAGAAGGGGGAAGGGGGTAGATGAGGGCAGTGGGAGGAATAAGGACAGAGAACAGTGGAAGGGGAAACTGAGGCCTGTATATTAATAGGCATGTTGTGTGGGGTGGACATCAAGCAAAGGAGCAGTCTTTGGGGACTGGGGGCTGGAGATCGGGTGAAGGAGCAGACGACAGAGCAGATTTTGGAGATCGCACCACACAGATTGGGGGACGCGGGTGGTGCTGTGGTCTAAACCACAGAGCCTAGGACTTGCCGATCTGTAGGTCAGCGGTTCGAATCCCCGCGACGGGGTGAGCTCCCGTTGCTCGGTCCCTGCTCCTGCCCACCTAGCAGTTCGAAAGCACGTCAAAGTGCAAGTAGATAAATAGGTACCACTCCGATGGAAGGTAAACAGCATTTCCGTGCGCTGCTCTGGTTCACCAGAAGCAGCTTAGTCATGCTGGCCACATGACCTGGAAGCTGTCTGCAGACAAACGCCGGCTCCTTTGGCCTATTGAGTGAGATGAGCACGCAACCCCAGAGTCGTCCGCGACTGGACCTAACGGTCAGGGGTACCTTTACCTTCACCTTTTTACTGCACAGATTGGGGAGTGTGTGTGTGGAGCTCAGGTGAAGCAGCAGTATTTGGGTACTGTGTGGGTGAGGGGTTGGAGATTGGACATAGGAGTAGTCTTTAGCGATCACGATGGGGGGTGGAGATCGGAGCAATATTTGGGGATGGCACATGTGGAGGCTACAAATGGGAGCTGTATTTGAGGATTGCACTTGTGGGGACTGGGCAATCTTTGGTGATCAGGTTGGTGGGGGGGATGGGCGAAGAACTGTACGGGTGAGGGTGGAGATTGGGTAAAGCAGCAACTTTGGGGATTGCATGAGTAGGGGGATGTGGATTGAGCAACTGAACAGTCTTTTGAGATTGCATCGGTGGGGTGGGGATGAGCAAAGGAGCTGTTTTTAGGGATTGTGCCGGTGGAAGGGTGGAGATGGAGGAAAGGAACAGTCTTTGGGGATCTTGTGCTTGCTGGAGATCGGGTGAAGGAGCAATGTTTGGGGTTTGTGTGGGTTGGGGATCGGGCGAACGAGCAGTCTTTGGAGATAGCATGGGTAGGGGTGGAGATCAAGCAAAGCAGAAGCCATGAAGATCACCTGTTTGCAGGGGTGGAGATGGGGCAGAGGAGCCGCCATGGGGATTTATAATGCTGCAAGTGTATCATATGGTTGTAGCCAGGACACTCTTCTGCTCAGAAAAAAGTCTCTCTGCAGATGCACCCTGAAGAGATCTGTGCATGGCTGCCTTGAACTCACCCTGGATCCATCCCATCCCCCATTTGGTGCTTCCCACCCCGGCTGCAGCCCCCAAACGAGGCAGCTTGCACACTCACAAGAGGAATGTCCACTGGGGAAGCTCTTGCGCCCCTCGGTCACTATTTGCGCGTCCCCCGTGCACAGCAGCTGAAGGGTTTCCCGGCCATCTGGGAAGCAGCGGTAGAAGAAATCCGGTCGAGGCCTGGAGTGAGGAAGAGACGCAAAGCGTGGGGCTCTGAACGATAAGTGTGGAGAGGAAGAAGCAAGGCGAAATCTAACACTGTGCTCCACAACCTGACCATGCAGCTCCTCTTGCAGACTCCACAACTACTGGTCCTTCCATAACCCATCTTGGCGTCTTGCAAGTAATGGCCTTTGCTTGGCTGAAAATTGCTCTGGAGAAGGCAGCAGCAGCAGAGGACATAAATGCCAAATCCCAACTCCTATCACCTCCAGCTGGCATGGACTATGCTGACAGAGAATGAGAGCTGGAGTCCAGCAACATCTAGGAGACCCCTGACCAGCCCAACCCTGCCTTTTCATTCTCTAGTCTCCAGGCAGTAGCCTAGAAGCAGCTAAGAAAGAAAGATGAAAGAACAGAAGGCAAATGGGATTTCAGGAGCCACGTTTACTAGGAAACAGACTGCCTGGCTTACCCATAGAGCAGAACTAGGTGACAAGTGATAGCAGAATCCTGAGGTGGCTTACTGGATCGGCGGTGGAGGAAAATCATGGATTGTATCCAATGTCAGCCATGCTCAGAGTAGACCCACTAATTTCCACTCAGAGTAGACCCATCTAAATCCAGAGTTGGACCTAAGTTAGCCTGTCTATCCATTTCAATAGGCCTACTCAATGTGTCTGGCTGTGAACCAGAAGGTTTGTGGTTCGGGCCCACCCAGGGATAGCTATGGAAAGAATTTCTGCATTGCAGGGGTTTGATTCTATAGTCTGGGTAGAAATTAGTTGGATACAACCCTTTTTTTTTAATACTCCCCTACAGAATCAGTGGTGGTGGGAATGTCCCTGCAAGTAGAAAACTAGCAGGACAGGCCCTGTGCTGTGCTGCAAGCTTTCTGCTCAATATGAACCACCATGGTACCACTTCTCATAATGAAAGAGGGCATTATATACTGTGTATATATGTGCAGAAAGAGTTGTAATGAATAGATAAATACCTAAATTGTGCCATGTTCTCTAGCACTAGGGAAGTATTCCACATTTAGGATGGGCATTCAAAAATGGCAGAGACAAACCCATTGCAGTCTGAAATGTTACTCTCCACTCTGCCACTCTCAGGATATTTATGGAATCTCATTCCGAAACACAGACAGCCCGGTCCAACCTTCTGCAACCGGCAGTCGAAATGCAAAAATACACTCTCTACAGAAAGGACTAGAACAAGCACACACAAGGAGAAACAGGATCTCACCTGCCCACGGCCAGCTTCACAGCATTGGTAAAGACACCATTCAGGGTAAGAGCCAGGCTGGCACCTGGAGGAAAGAAGAAGGAAGAACCCATCGTTTTCATCATCTTTACTGATTCAACCCTAGTCAGGCTCATTGTCAGAAATGTTGTGGCGAGAGGGCTGCCTTAAGGGGGAGAATTATTGCAAAGGTAAAAGACAATCGTGGAATTCATTTTTTTTTTAAAGAGATTTTTATTCAAATTTCACAAATTGTATAAAAAACATAACAGAACATAGAATACAAAAATACAAAAATACAAACATACAAAACTAAGATCAAAAAACACAAAAATAACAAAAATAAAACAAGTATACTTTCTATCCCTTATTTTCTTAAAACTTGCTTCCCCGACTTCCTCATGCCTCCCCTTTCTGTATTCCAATTTCCAATTTGTTGATTCAGCAAATCCTTTCCCTAAGTTTCAAATAATTTTTTAACTTTCTTTTCTTTTTTACTTATCCGTTACAGCTGAAAACCACATACGTACTAAACCAGCGTCATACTAACATTCAATAATTTTACAATGTTTCTTAAGATAGTCCTTATATTTCTTCCAATCTTCCTCCGCTGTCTCTCTCCCCTGGTCTCGGATTCTGCCAGTCATCTCTGCCAGTCCCATGTAGTCAATCATCTTCATCTGCCATTCTTCCAAGGTGGGTAGATCTTGTGTCTTCCAATACTTCGCGATGAGTATTCTTGCTGCTGTTGTAGCGTACATAAAGAAAGTTCTATCCTTCTTTGACACCAATTGGCCGACAATACCCAAGAGAAAGGCTTCTGGTTTCTTCAGGAAGGTATATTTAAATACCTTTTTCAGTTCATTATATATCATTTCCCAGAACGCCTTAATCTTCGGGCACGTCCACCAAAGGTGAAAGAATGTGCCTTCATTTTCCTTACATTTCCAACATTTATTGTCAGACAAGTGGTAAATTTTTGCGAGCTTGACTGGGGTCATGTACCACCTATAGATCATTTTCATAATATTCTCTCTTAAGGCATTACATGCCGTGAATTTCAAACCGGTGGTCCATAACTTTTCCCAGTCAGCAAACATAATATTATGACCAATGTCTTGTGCCCACTTAATCATAGCTGACTTCACTGTTTCATCCTGTGTGTTCCATTTCAACAGCAAGTTATACATTTTTGACAAATTTTTAGTATTGGGTTCTAACAGTTCTGTTTCCAATTTTGATTTTTCCACCTGAAAACCAATTTTCCTGTCCAACTTATAGACCTCCATTATTTGATAATAATGAAGCCAATCTCGCACTTTATCTTTTAATTTTTCAAAGCTCTGCAATTTCAAATTGTCCCCTTCTTGTTCCAAAATTTCCCAATACTTCGGCCATCTAGACTCCATATTGAGCTTTTTCACAGCTTTTGCCTCCATTGGCGAAAGCCACCTAGGAGTTTTATTTTCCAGCAAATCTTTATATCTTACCCAGACATTATATAATGCTTTCCTGACAATACGGTTTTTAAAGGCTTTATGAGCTTTAACCTTGTCATACCACAAATATGCATGCCATCCGAAAATATTATTGAAACCTTCTAGATCCAAAATGTCAGTGTTCTCAAGAAGCAGCCAGTCCTTCATCCAGCAGAAAGCTGCTGATTCATAGTATAATTTAAAGTCTGGCAGGGCAAATCCCCCTCTTTCCTTTACATCAGTTAAAATCTTAAATTTTATTCTGGGCTTCTTGCCCTGCCAGACAAATTTAGAAATATCCTTCTGCCACTTCTTGAAACAATCCATCTTGTCCACAATTTGTAATGTTTGGAATAAAAACAACATTCTAGGCAATACATTCATCTTTATAGCCGCAATTCGACCCATCAAGGAAAGCTTCAAATTTGACCAAATTTCTAAGTCTTTTTTCACTTCAGCCCAACATTTCTCATAATTATCTTTAAATAAGTTCACATTTTTATCTGTCATATTAATGCCCAAATACTTCACTTTCTTAACCACAGTTAAACCTGTCTCATTCTGGAACCTCTCTTTTTCAATATCTGTTAAATTTTTCTCTAAAACCTTAGTTTTTGACTTATTCAGTTTAAATCCTGCTACTTGACCAAACTCTTGAATTAATTCTAAAACCCTTTTAGTACCAGATACTGGCTCTTGTAAAGTAAGTACCAGATCATCTGCAAAAGCTCTCAGTTTGTATTGTTTAGCTCCGACCTGTATCCCTTTAACCAGCTGATCCTTTCTAATCGTATTCAGTAAAACCTCCAGGACTGATATAAAAAGTAATGGAGAGATTGGGCAACCCTGACGTGTCCCTTTTTCTATCTTAAATTCTTCCGTGACCACATTGTTAACAATTAACTTTGCTTTTTGTTCAGAATAAATTGCACCTATACCATTTTCAAACCTTTGACCTACCCCCATCCCCCGGAGATTCTTTCTCATAAAACACCAAGAGATATTGTCAAAGGCTTTCTCCGCATCCACAAAAATCAGGACTGCTTTAGTGTTTATATTCACTTCCAGTTTTTCCAAAATATCAATTATATTCCTTACATTGTCTGACAAATGTCTTCTTGGAAGAAAGCCTGCTTGTTCTCCATGAATCTCCTCCATCAAAACTTTTTTCAGTCTCTTAGCCAAAATATCAGCAAAAATTTTGTAATCCACATTTAATAAGGAAATAGGGCGGTAGTTCTTAAGTTGAGTCTTTCCAGTCTCTGTCTTCGGTATAAGTGTAATAAAAGCCTCTTTCCACGTTTCAGGTGCCTTTTTCCCTTCCAGAATTTCATTGCAGACTTCCTTCAAAGGTTGTAATAACCATTCTTTCAAAGATCTATAATATCTGGAAGTCAGCCCATCTGGTCCTGGAGATTTGCCCAATTGCATATTTTGAATGGCACCATCTATTTCCTGTTCAGTTATTTTCTGATTCAAAACTATTTTATTTTCTTGAGAGATTTTTTTTAATCCATTTTTCTCAAGGAATTGTTCTATGTCCAGTTCTTTCTGCGGCCCTTGTGAATATAGTTGTTTAAAATATCTCTGGAAGCAATTTCTAATCTCAATTGGGTTGCAAATGTTCTTTCCTTCCACTTCTAAGTTTGTCACTGTATTCAATTTTTGTCTTTTCTTCATTTGCCAAGCCAACAATTTACCACATTTATCCGCTGATTCAAAAGTCTTTTGTCTCATTTGTTTAATTTTCCATTCTATTTCTTGATTCATCAGTTCCATATATTGTGTTTGATATAACTTTATTTCTCTCAGGATCTCTTGCAATTTTGGTTTTAATCTTAGTTTCCTTTCCCCTTCTTTTATCTTCTCTAAGATCCTGTCTTTCTTCTCATTTTGTCTTCTCTTCTTTATGGCATTTTGTTGTATCAAGAACCCTCGCATAACGGCTTTACTTGCATCCCAAATTACTCTTTTTTCAACATCAGTCTTCATATTTATTTCAAAATAGTCTCTCAAAGTTTTTTGGGCCTTTTTGTAAACTTCTTCATCTCTGAATAAGGTGTCATTCATCCTCCATCTAAAAGAGCCAGCTGTTACTTGCTTCATCTCCATCTTCACAGCATTGTGGTCGGAGCACGTTTTTGTGCAGATTTCCACTTTTTTAATCTTTGGAGCCATTCCTCTAGTGACCCAAATTTGGTCAATTCTTGTCCATGTCATTTTGGCTTCAGAAAAGAAAGTTCCCTCTCTCTCTAACGGGTTTTTTGTTCTCCAGATGTCAACCAAGTCCATGTTGTCGGTCATTTCAAAAAAAGTTTTTGGTAATCTTCCATCTTTAGTAACTACCAGTCTTTGTGCTTTATCCATATTTGTAGAAACTACTCCATTCATGTCACCCATCAAGATTAAATTATAGTCCAAATAGTCCAACAATGTCTCATGCAACTTCTTAAAAAATTCTGATTTCCCCTCATTTGGTGCGTAAATCCCTACAATCAAAAATTTCTCTCCTTGGACTTGAATTTCAATTGCCAAAAATCTTCCTTGGTCATCTTTAAAGATAAATTTCGGCGACAGTCTTTCCTTTGCATATATCACCACCCCTCTTTTTTTAACTCTGTCTGATGAGATAAATTCTTGACCCAATCTTTTATTAATAAGTATTTTCCTGTGTGACCTCATAACATGTGTCTCTTGTAAACAAATCAAGTCCAATTGTTCTTTCTTTAATATATGAAAAACACTTTTTCTTTTTCGGGGTATGTTCAGACCATTACAATTCCAGCTTAGAAGTCGCAGAGCCATGATGGGATTATTTACTTTTTCCTCTGACTGCTCCAAGTAGTTCTTCTTCAGTCGGTAGTTTCAATCCGAATGATAAATTTGCTATATCCAATATTCCTTCTCTTGATGAGATTGGTTCTTGTCCAGATTCGGCCTCTTTCTGAAGGTCCTCTTCGTGATCACTCAAAAATTTGTCCTTGTCGCTCACTGTCCTTATTCTTATTTTCCTTCCTTTATATTTGAAAGATAGGCCTTGAGGGAATTCCCACCTGAAGAGTATATTGTTTCTTTTCAATAGAACAACCAGATCTCTATAGTAGGTTCTTGCATCCAAAATGTACTTCGGAATATCTTTAAAAATCTCCACATAAGAATCCTCAATTTGCAATGCTTTTTGGTAGTGCAAGTTCAAAATTTTATCTCTTTCTTCTTTTGATCTTAAAGTTATCAGGCAATCTCTTGCCTTGTTTCTTCTTTGTCTTATACCAAGTCTAAATGCGCTCACTATCTTGATTTCTTCCTTCTCAAGATCCTGTTGCCAGAAATCAGAAAATTCTTTTGTGAGAAAGTCCGCCAAATTGTCCTTTTCAATTTCTGGTATTGCTCTGATTCTTAAATTTCTCTCTTTCCTTTGCAAATCAATCATAGACAATGCCAGTTCATGATCCTCCAATTTTTTAACGACCGGTGGGATTTTTTCCTGTGCTGCAGTCGCAATTTCCTTGGCCTCCTCTGCAATTTTTCGGGTTGTAGACGATTCCTCTAGTAGTTTTTCAATGGTCTCTGTATTAGAATTCACCTTCTTTCCAAGTTCATTTATACTTGTAGTATTTAAGTCAATTTTTGCTGAAATCTCAGCTACTTTCTTGTTAGTTTCTGCAATTTGCTTGTTAGTTTCAGCCACTTGTTTACTTGTCTCTGCCCCGTTTCGTTAAATGTTCCAAAGATTCATTAATTTTTCCAAGTGCCTTAGCCAAAGCGTCTTCAGATGACATAGTTCTTGCTTTTGTTTGTGGGGCAGCAGCTGCTCCTATGCCTCCAGATGTAGAGGCCCTTCTTTGTTGTGAGATATCAATTATGTATTGTCTACCAGATCTTAAGCTTTTTTCCTGTAGCTCTACTTTCCCTTTACCATCTGCCATAACACTCTCATGCCAAGTCAAGGTCAGTCACGTACTTAAAGGATTGTTTGAAATAGGAATTTTCCAGTGGCTCAGCAGCTAGAAGTTCAATTGTTGTTGTTACAATCCAGTCACCTCTAGAGGGGGAAATCACTAGCTTCACTTTAAAATTTTTGAAACAAAATGTTCTTTAAAATTCCCCCATATCTCCTCAAAAAATCACAGTATCAATTATCTTCAAATTTAATTGAATGCAACACAGTCTATGTAACAGGGACACTGTATCAAAAAAGTTAGTTCCAAAGTTGCTCAAAAGTTACTTCTTTGCCTTAGCGTGCAGATAGCCTCCTGCCGGCTTCCCTGTCCAGGCAGCCCGTCCCCAGGGTGTTAAAACAGCAACAAAGTTCCAATTCCCCTCTTTCATGCAGGCAAATAACGTGCAATTGCCTCCCCCCGGCTCCTGCCTACGGGGGGGAAGTCTATTTTCTGGCGATGGCTTTGTTCTTGTCAAAAACAAGGCTCTCTTACCGTTACAGCTTGACAGTCTCTTTGCTTTGATCCCTCTGCAGATCGGAAAGGTAGACTTCCTTTTTATACCTTTCCCGTCTCGGTTTCAAATTTCCAATTTAGCTTCAATTTAATCCTTAAACCTACTCACGGGTAGTTGCTTTCTTTAAATCCAATTCTTCGGAAGAAGTCAGCGCTCTCCGCTAATGGCGATGCGGCTTCACTCCACAGGCTGGGTAACTCTCAGCACCGCGCCGCTCACCCGCTGCTGCTCGGAAGCCTTTAAAAAGGCTCTTTGCAGGTTTGGGGGGGCGCAAAAGGTGCCCGCCGAGTCTCCTTGTTCACAGGCTTCACCACCTGTGATTTTTGGGGGTCCCTGTTTCGCCGTAACAGCAGGACCCGAACCTGTAGAGCAGACTCCCTCCGGAGCTCGGAGGGGAATCCGCCATTAAGCGCTGGCGCTAACCGGAAGTCCCTCGACAATCGTGGAATTCAAGCCATGGTCTTCCCATCATTCCATCTGCACAAGGATTGAAGTTTGTCAGAGAGAGATTCCCCCTCTCCTTCTCCTGGGAGGAATGGATGGGGATGGGAGGGAAAGCCCCATTGCACAAATTTTAGCTCAGGACTTCCAGTAATGGGGCTGGTATAAATAATAATAATAATAATTTATTTATACCACACCCATCTGGCTGGGCTTCCCCAGCCACTCTGGGCAGCGTTCAACAAAATATTAAAATACAGTAATGCATCAAACATTAAAAGCTTCCCTAAACAGGACTGCCTTCAGATGTCTTCTAAAAGTCTGGTAGTTGTTGTTCTCTTTGACATCTGGTGGGAGGGCATTCTATAGGGCGGGTGCCACTACCAAGAAGGCCCTCTGCCTGGTTCCCTGTAACTTGGCTTCTCGCAGTGAGGGACTCGCCAGAAGGCCCTCGATGCTGGACCTCAGTGTCCGGGCAGAACGATGGGGGTGCAGACGCTCCTTCAGATATACTGGACCCCACCCAAGAAGGTCGATATGTTTAAAGTGGTTGAATTGCACTCTATAGAAATAAAGTAAAATTCTATTTTGTAACATTAAATAAGAAGCTACTCTTTCAAGTTATCCCAGTGCCTTTGTACCCCAGACAGAAAGCTAGAACAGGTGAGTACATGGCTATTCTTGGTAGCTGCCCCCAAGTTCTGGAACTCCTTCAGAAGCTCAGCCAGTCCCCTCTCTGAAGCATCTTCCACTGGCAAGCAAATACATTTTTATGTGGACAGGAAGCTTCCTGGAAATACATTGCCATTGGCTTGTGTGGGTTGCATGGAATAAATGAATTCATTCATCTTATTTAGCAGGATTTATATACTGCTTATTATCCACCCTTCACCCTAAGGTCCTGGGACAGGTTACTACAATATAAAAATACAATGATAAAATCAGTTAAAACAATTTTACCATCAGAAATTGACTTTACTGATGTTGCACCTAATGTGCTTTAATTTTTTTACTTTATATTTTACTGTTATTTTATTTTGTTTGAATTATTGCTGTTAGTCGACCTCGACCACCATTTGGGGGAATACAAATTAAACAAGCGATAAAAGTCTACTTCTTTGACTGCTTCAGGGGGCAGCTAGGGGTTTAGGGCCTTACCCACAGTATACATTTAAAACAATTTATTGTAGGACCTTAAATGTCAGAGCTTTCCACAAAGAATCCTTAGAAGTGTAGTTAAGTGCACTGAGAATTGCTAGGAGACACCTTTCACTCTCACAGAACTGCAATTCCCAGAGTTTCCTGGGAAGATTGCTAAAGCACTTTAAATATGTGGTGCTGCTGTACCCTAAGAAGTAAACAGAAAAGGCCCATCCGGACTGGACTGCATGGTTTATCTGAACACTCAAATCAGTTCTAAGTTTATAGATGATCCTTCTTTTGGTCCATTGATGTATTCTTGCATTTTCTGCTGTGGAGGGGGTAAGTTGGACTCAAAGCTTAGAATTAGTTATTAATAAAAATAATAAATTTTATTTATACCCCGCCATTCCGGGTTCAAAAACCGGGCTCAGGGCGGCTAACAACAAATTTAAAACAATTATAAAAGCAGCATAAAATACAGTATAAAAACATGAATAACAATAAAATTCAAAATTCAAAAATCAATTTAGGGGAAATAAGCCTTAGATAATCCCCAGGGCTAGCTGGCTGAATTGGTCCTACTTGGGCCAGCGAGGGGGCCAGGGGAGAATTAGCTGTGGGGTCTCAGAGCGGGTGATCTTCATAAAAGGGGAGGGGGAGGGAAGAGAAGGGAAATAAAAGATCAGGCTGAATTCAATTTAAAGGCCAGGTGGAATAGCTCTGTCTTACAGGCCCGACAGAAGGAGGTTAAATCCTGAAGGGCCCAAGTCTCATAGGACAGAGCATTCCACCAGGTCGGAGCCATCACTGAAAAGGCCCTGGCCCTGGTGGAGGATAGTCTGACTTCCTTAGGGCCCGGGACCTCTAAACTATGGCTATTCATGGACCTTAAGGTCCTCTGCGGGGCAGACCAGGAGAGGCGGACCCGTAGACAAGTGGGTCTCTAGACTTGCTGAATCAGACGAAGGACCCCTCACATCTAGCATCCTGTTTCTGCCCATCCAGATGTCTAAGGGAACTCATAAGCAGGATATGAGCCCAAAAGCATCTCTGTCTCCTGGCCCAGAAACTAGTACTGGGTTTGACACTGTAGGCAATACAAGGTTCTTGCGACTAGCAGCCACAGATAGCTTTATCCGCTGTGAATGTGTATAGCCCCCCTTTCAAAGCTGTTCAAGTTGGTGGCCAGGGCTACATCTTGTGGGAGCGAACCCCCACAGTTCAGCTGTAGCGTGCAAAGATGTATTCACCTAAGCAGGCTTCCCGTGTATCCTCTTGGTCCGCGTTCATGAAGAATTTCGCCAGGAGAATCAAGATCAGGGGAGACAAAAAGGAAATGACCTGGAATGAGATGGGAAGAGACAAGAAATAGAGTCAGCAGCGCTGCAAGAGCAACATATAGGGTTGTATCCAGCATTAGAACAGACCCATTGAAAATAATGGACAGGCCTAAATGATGCTCATGAAGTTCACAGGGTCTATTCTGGGTAGATCTTCATTGGATACAACCTATCAAGGAAAAAGGTGCTTGCCACCCATAATTTTGTAAGTACTATATTAAAATTTATGCTGCCTGATAAATCAAGAGAAAACCGTTCATTTTAATCAATTAAACATTGCGATCGTAGTCAATATTCAGTATTAACTAAATTACTAAGGTATTTAAGGCTCTCCAGTTTATAGGAGATCCTTGGAGCAAAGGGATTCTTTAGCTGTGATCCTGCATTGCAGGGGACTGGAATGGATGACCTTTAAGGTCTCTCCCAAGGCTACAAACCCATGGTTCCACGAAGTGTTTTGGACCCTGTCTCCCATCCACAACAAGCAGCCTGGCCAACGGTCAGGGATGACGAGACTTGTAATCAAGCGACTTTGGGAGGGAGACAGGATCCCCACCGCTTACCTATTGGGAAAAGACCTCGTACGTCATCGATTCCAGTTAGGAAGAGTTTCTAGATTAAGGCTGTAATCCTATGTCCAAGGGGACTAAGAGGAACTCCCATTAGTGCCAGTCAGCACGGTCAATGCCCAGGGATGATGATGATTAATATTATTATTATTTTATTTATGCTTTTCATTTTTCCATTTCATTTTACAATCATTTTAACATTTCAAAACTTGGCTTCTTTCCCTTGCTTTCTGTGGTTCCTTAAATGTATTTTTAATATCTTCTGCATGTCCAAATTACCGTATTTTTTGTTCTATAAGACTCACTTTTCCCCTCCTAAAAAGTAAGGGGAAATGTATGTGCGTCTTATGGAGCGAATGCAGGCTGCGCAGCTATCCCAGAAGCCAGAACAGCAAGAGGGATTGCTGCTTTCACTGCGCAGTGATCCCTCTTGCTGTTCTGGCTTCTGAGATTCAGAATATTTTTTTTCTTGTTTTCCTCCTCCAAAAACTAGGTGCGTCTTGTGGTCTGGTGCGTCTTATAGAGCGAAATATACGGTAACTTAATTTGCTCATTTATTCATCTGCTTTAAATATATACACTTATAGAACTGCAGGTTATTACAATAATCCTGCCAATGTTCTTATCTTTTTACAATTTATCTGTAAATATTCAATAAACCATTTCCATTCTTTTATAAAAAGTTTGTTATCTTGATTTCTCATTCTGCATATTCCATTAAGTTTTTGTATCCATTCTTCCTTCGCTGGGATTTCTGTTTCTTTCCATTTTGGGGCGAGTAACATTATTGCCGCTGTAGTCACATACATATGGGACACAGGTGACGCTGTGGTCTAAACCACAGAGCCTTGGGCTTGCCAATCAGAAGGTCAGCGGTTCGAATCCCCACAATGAGTTCAGCTCCCGTTGCTCGGTCCCTGCTCCTGTCAACCTAGCAGTTCGAAAGCACATCAAAGTGCAAGTAGATAAATAGGTACCACTCTGGCGGGAAGGTAAACAGCGTTTCCATGCACTGCTCTGGTTCAACAGAAGCGGCTTAGTCATGCTGGCCACATGACCTCGAAGCCGTACGCTGGCTCCCTCGGCCAATAAAGCAAGATGAGCGCTGCAACCCCAGAGTTGTCTGCGACTGGACTTTACAGTTAGGGGTAAGGTAAAGATAAAGTCAGGGTATCTTTACCTTTTTTTTAGTTGTATACATGAATAAATTTCTATACAGTTTAGGTCAGGGGGACAGCAAACTTTTTCAGCAGGGGGCCGGTCCACTGTCCCTCAGACCTTGTGGGGGGCCGGACTATATTTTTTGGGGAAAAGAAAGAATAAATTCCTATGCCCCACAAATAACCCAGAGATGCATTTTAAATAAATGCACACGTTCTACTCATGTAAAAACATGCTGATTCCTGGAGAAGGCGGTTGGGTCGGATCCGGCCCCCAGGCCTTAGTTTGCCTACCCATGGTTTAGGTAGTTCTGTCCTTATCATTCCCAAAAGAAAAGCTTCTGGTGATGGTTATTAAATTTAATAAAATGGTGATGGTGATGATGATGATAGGAATTGCAATCCACAACATCTGGAGGGCATCCCACTGACTAACCCTTACAGAGATGTGTGCTTCACTGACCATACCATGCACTGGAGACAAATCTGAAGCGGCATCTGCCTGCAATGGACATGTAACTACAAGCCTAAACTGTACAAGACGGCTGGCATGAACGGATACTTACAAACATGGGCTTAGCGGGTACATGGTCGGACTCCACATAGGGGTTTTTATAAAGCCACATTTCTTCCGGCTGTATGACTCGCTGGAACGGAGGCAGCAGCTCAGTGAACCTGGAGAGGAAGCACAACCCAAGGACTAAAGGCGCGTTTGCACAACACACTGAACACAGGTACAAGCCGCCTCCATGCATGCGTTAAGTGTGTGAAAGAGTGTGCGCCTGCTCATGTGTACAACCCTTGTCCACGCAGACTGTGCACCCCTTGGATGCCATGTGTGAACACCTCTTGGGTGTTGGTGATTTTAAAGAAAAAGCAGAAGGCCAGTACTGGGGTTTCCTCCCAATATGGTCACAGGGAGATCTGAGCAACAAGAATGATGCAACCATTTCCAGCAGGCATTTTCAAAGCGGTCTACAATTATCACTTGAAATATCAAATTGTTTTCGTAAAGAAACCAAAATTCCAAATAATACAGGAGCTCCAATCATATGAGGAACAGGCAGCCAGTCACTGAGTTGACCTCCATTTGGCTCCCTGCGCCCAGAGGACTGGATTCATGGACTGCCAGTCCAGGCAGGATGCGTATGGAGAGGGAGGAAAAACCAAATGTCTCCAGCATGGCAGAGGTGCCCCCGTCCTGGAACACCCTCCTCCTCTAGGCATGGACAAGCCATGAGTTTGTTGGGAGTTCACTGCCCTTTTGTTTTGCTGCAGGTTTGGTAAAACTGATTCCGAGTCTTGAATCTGCTTCACGGTTTTAGTACTGATATTGATGATGTTTTACCGTTATCTTAATTGTGCTCTGTGATTTGGAATCAGTATGATGTTTTTTCAATACTGCTTTGAGGTCACCTGTGACAAAAGTCAGCGTGTAAGCAGTGTGTAAATAAACGATAAATTTCAAGGCGTGCTGTTCCCACTGTATGCACACACATGTAAGGGACTCTGCCCCACCTCTGACCTACACAGTGGTTGATAAGAGGGGAATAACCTGTGTAAGCTCTAGAGCTGGATTTCTGCAGGTTATGAACTACAGATTTCAGCAGCCTGGAGGGTGCATTTATCTCATATAAGTGAGGAGAGAGGATGTCCTCTCAAGGCAGGGAAAGTGGCTATGTTTCTAAGCAATTAATTTTGAGCAGGCTTGATATCCCTGATCCTGCAGAAACCTGCAAATTAGCATTGGGCCGTTCAGCATTCTCAGGCCTGTCTAATGATAAGACTGTGTGTGCACATGCACACATGATAAATTCATATTTTCTACTTATTTGTTGCATAGGGTCTATATGACTTCCCCTTGAAGCCGTGCATTTTGTGTTTTCCAAGTCAGGAATGAGGAGAGTCGCTGAGTCCAACTCTGACTACCTCTAAGCCAGCACAGCCAATGGTCAAGAATGATGGGAACTGTAGTCTAAGAGCAACAGGAGAGTCACAGTTCCCCTATCCCTATTCTAAGTGAAGAGCAATATTTTGTATATGTGAAAATGTGATTCTCTTCTCACCCACCCTGGCCAATCCTCTGCTCTTAAAATTGGTGCATGCAATGAGATTAACAAAGTTAACATGGGCTCCTCTTGGATATTCTCTGCAACAGAACTATTAACAATAATGATGATGGTGATTATAATAATTGCCTGCTCTTCACCATAAGGTCCCAGGTCCTACAACAATGTAGAAATACAAATTTAAAACCAGTTAAAACAACTGGAACGAACAACAAGGGATACTTTTCATCTCTCCCACTGTTTTTGAAATTGAATTTTAATACGTAAAATAGTGTTGGACCAGAGGCTTGAGAGTCATGCGAGGGTTAAAACACGTGCTTTGTCCTAGCGCAAGGGCAAGGAAATGCCCTCGGAGTCTGCTCTGATTCATTGCAAAATAGCAACTCCTCTCTCCTTTCCCGTGGGCATGAATCAGAAACTGATTTTAAAAGTTGAGGCATCTGTGAGATTAACAGGATCACGGGGTTCATTTTCAACAGCCTAGCTAGAGAGAAAAGATGGGGCTGCTTGGCGAGGGAGGCCTCTCCCTAAAGAAAAAGCCTGGGCAGAATTATTTAAACAATGGTGAGTGGAACCATTTCATCATTACAAGTGCAGAGAGAACAGCCCTACCCCCACGTCTCTGGAGCCAAATCCAAAAAGAACACATCAGCCTTGGACTCCTGTCAGTCCAAATGTCAGACAAGTGGCAACAGCACTGCCAAAACACAGGAGCAGCTACTCCTCTCATTGTGTCAACACAAGGGGTGGGGGAACGTCAGCTGACCAGGTGCTGCCAGCAGGTCCTGCCATATCAGCTGCTTTCCACTGGCATTTTCTGGGGAGTTGTTGCCAGCCAGGGTAGGCAACACTAAGCTCAATGGAGCTATGGTCTGACTCAGTATAAGGCTGCTTCCTGCAGACCCCTGTGTTATACCCACAGCGAAGGAACCATGTGGAAAGGGGTGTGTCAGACACAGCCTCTGATGATATTTCCCATGCACTGGGGAAGTATCAAGCACAGCAGCAATTAGAGCCAGGAGTGTGTTGTAGATATAAGGCTTTTCCTGAATACAGTGGTACCTCGGGTTAAGTACTTAATTCGTTCCAGAGGTCCGTTCTTAACCTGAAACTGTTCTTAACCTGAAGCACCACTTTAGCTAATGGGACCTCCCGCTGCTGCTGCACGATTTCTGTTCTCATCCTGAAGCAAAGTTCTTAACCCGAGGTAATATTTCTGGATTAGCGGAGACTGTAACCTCAAGCGTATGTAACCCGAGGTACCACTGTACTAGTATGGCGTCCACCTTGAAGGGAGATTCTCCATCATCTCCGGCCAGAGACCCCTGCCTGAACCCTGGATAGCTGCTGCCAGTCAGGGTTGGCAAACTGAGCTGAGATGGGCCAAGGGCCCGATTCTGCAGAAGGCAGCTTCCCGTTCCTCGTCTTTCCAGGCCCTTATGTTACGAAACCTGCACAAGAGGCATGTAGACGTAGATATGAAGTAAGACATCGTCTGGGGCCCTTGGCCCATGCAGTGCACACCGCGCAGCAGGGCAGACATCTATGGGGCGCAAAGGGGCGGATTTTCTTTCCAGCTCCTGCCAGCCACACAACATGCACAGGCAGATACCGACGACCAGACGTGCCAGGGTGTCCACCGGGGGCCGCATATCGCTCCATGCCCCAAAAGCGGCACCGACAGGCCTGGCTCTCACATCCGGAGGGAGGCACCTCTCCTGCGCATCGCCCAGCTGGCCTTCTGCTGCGCCGCCGCGTTGCTAAAAAAGGAAGCTCCCTGCTGCGTGCATTGCGGCAGAGAGAGAGAGATCTCCGCGCATCCTCTTCCCCGGGGATCCAGGCCCGCGCCTGGCGCGCCTCCCTCGCGACCCCCCCCCCCATCCCGGCCCGCTTTTGCACTCACAGGAAGAGCCCCAGCAGCGCGGCGCGCACCCCCACTTCCAGCAGCAGCAGCGCCAGCCCCGCCCGCGGGACCCGCCGCATCTCCGCTCGTGCGGCCCGGGAGCCACGCGCCGCCCTCCTGCCCGGCCAGGATCCGCCTCCTCTGGGGGGAGGAGGAGAGGGCGGGGCGCGCAGGGGAGACGGACTTACTTCCGAGTAAGCCCAGCCGCACTCTTCCGGCAAGCCTGCGCGGGGGTGGAAAGGGAAGGGGCGGCGCGGGGCACGGTGCTCCTTGCTGCAGCTGCTGCTGCAAAAGCCCAGGTAGCTTCATGGGCGTAGCCAGGATTTAGGTAAGGGGGGGCGCAGGCTTTATGTTAGGGGGAGCAGAACCTCACATAGTTAAGTGTTTGGTATTGATTTAATTGATTTGGAGGGAGCTGCCCACGGGCGTGGCCAGGATTTTCTTGGGGGGGGGCAGGCTTTTCTTGGGGGGCAGGAACCTCAGATTTATATTGATTTTTACTGATTGGGGGGCAGCTGCCCCCCCCTGGCTATGCCCATGTGCCATTTCTCCATCAGCGGAACCCTTGGGACCAGATCGCCCGACGTTGTCCTGCGCTCTGCGCTGGTGGTGGCAACCAGGTTCACCTGTGCTGCGTCTGGACAGGGCTGGTGCACCCATAAGCAGAGCCGTCTTGCCCATAGGTGCCAGGGGTGCCAGGCACCAGGCCGAGAGCCCGGGGCCCGAGAGTTGAGTCTGGGGACGAGCCCACCCGTCGGAGCGCTGGGCCTCAAGTTTGGGGGCAGCCGAGCCAGCAAGACGCTGAGGCAGCCGGCCGGTTCCACCCTCCTGTGTGCCTGGGACTGGGCAACTGGGGGGGGGGTGCCAGGCGGATCTCTGCACCCTGGGACCCCATATGCCAAGACAGCCCTGCCTATAAGGCAAGGTAAAGCCACCACCTCAGTTGGGGCAACAGATCCAGATGCAGGTCTCTGTCCTCCCACCCTCGTGTTCCAGATGTAGACCTTAGGTCACCCCATCTTCCCTAGAGGCATAGGCACCAACTCTGGGCTGAGCCCCCCCAGTCTTGAGGGGCTTGGCCTCATCAGGTGGTGGGGTCCTGTTGGGCTGTGCGGGGCCTCCCTGCAGCTGTGGCGGGCCTCACAGCCTCCTCCCACTGCATGCATGCGCGTCATGCACGTGATGTCACACACGGATGCCGCCCCCTTCCAAAGCTAGGCAGAACCAGGCGCCTGTGCCTGGCAAGGAAGCGGAACTGCCGTTTTGTGGTTCACCTCAGGTGCCATTATGTCTTGGGCTGGTTCTGTGTGGCACATTTTATGAAGAAAAGGGAGCATGTCCGGAGTATGCTATGGGGTCTCGGAACCAAGATGGGAAACGGTTGAAAGAGTCAGGTATAATAGCTGGAAGAGGAGAAGATGAAGAGACTTTTTAGTAGGTTTTCAAATATTTGAACGGTTGTTACGAATAAGATGGATTTGTTCATTTAAAGCTTGCTTTTATAGACCTGAAGGCGGCTTTTGACAGTATCTCTAGAGAGCTGCTATGGGGAAAATTGGCAAAGTGGGGCATAGATAAAAGGCTGTTGTGGCTTATGATCAAATTACATGAAGGGACGGCCGCTAGGGTGAGGTTAACACGTGAGGGCAATCTCACAAACTCTGTACCAATAAATAAGGGGGTACGACAAGGGTGCATCCTTGCCCCCTATCTCTTTAACCTCTATATTAGTGACATGAGAACTCCCCTAGTTGAGGCCCAAACCACCATTCACGCACCCAGGCTTGCAGACTATCACTGCCCCTTACTATTGTACGCTGACGATGCGGTGATCCTCTCATATTCAAGAATCGGTTTGAGGAGGGCCTTTAAGATCTTCGCGTTATATTGCCAAACAAATTTACTTACTATTAACCATTCCAAATCTAAAGTCCTAATTTTTTCCAGGAGTCGTAAATTGTATAGGTGGGAACTCGAGGAGAAGCCAATTGAACAAGTCTACAAATTTCAATATCTAGGAATTTACTTCCAGCATAATATGGGATGGAAAGCGCATATCACATACTTACAAAATAAGGGCAAAGCCCTTATCTACGCTCTATTACGCTTTTTCTTTACAGAGGGGGCTATGCATGTTCCATCTGCTTTAAAAGTTTATAGAGCAAAATTGGTTGCAACTATGGCCTATGCGGTCCCTTTATGGGGCGCTTTTGTAAACCTCATGCCTCTGGTCACATTGCAAAATATTTTTCTCAGACGCCTTTTGAAACTACCCTCCTGTGTAAGCAACTCGGCTATTCGCTTAGAACTTAAGACCCCCTCCTTAGAGATCCTGATGTGGAGACATGCCTTTAATTACTGGCTGTCCCTTTGGCATAAATTGCCCAATTACCATCTTATTCAGTGCCTTTGGAGAGATGAATTTACCAGCCCATGGGCAACAAAAATCCATTCCAAACTGTTGTCTTATGGAATCTCGCCTTCCGATATACTAAATTTAGATCTAATTACAGCAAAAAAGGTCATCAAACAAAGATTGGAGGAGGTTGATTTGCAACAAAATCTTACTACAGGTGGAGGTACATGTTCCCCGATAAATCAGGGCATTACATTTATGTCCCAGATACCTCGATATCTGTCTACCTTATCAGTTGCGTCGCATAGATTCGCTTTTGTTAGAGCCAGATTTAATGTGTTCCCCTCAAATGTGCTGAGCAATAGATTTTCTAACGGTAAAACCTCTGTTTTATGCGCATGTGACAACAAATCAATAGAATCCCTTTATCATATCTTGTTTAATTGTCCTTTATATATTGTTCCCCGATCAAGGATTCTGAGTTCAATCATTTTGGAAACTGTTGCTAAACCACCTGAATTACATCTAGCCTATCTACTCCAGGACATTGACTCTTATAGAACATTACAGGTTGCCAGATTCCTGAATTCAGTTCTTTCATATAAAAGACTTCATGGAATGCTGCATGACTATTAAAAATCTAGTAAACTCTATCCACCATCTTTATATTCAAGGCCACAATATGGTACATCTAGAGATTGTATGTAACGTGAAGGAGATTATGCGTTGAAATATTTTAGTTGATATTTTAGAATGTAAAATGCTATTTTGATTGGTTTTACCTTGTGGGCTTATAGCCGAATAAAGTATTATCTATCTATCATTTAAAGCACCTAGGAATTGTAGTTCACCTATCACAGAGCACCCTTTACAAACTACAGTTCCCAGGATTCTTTGGGGGCAAGCAGTGTGGAGAGAGCCCTAGGAAGCTGGACTACTGCACTATGGGGTCCGTGGGGACTGTCCATGGGGTGGCACTGTGCGTCAGTCAGGTTCCTCCTCCTCAGTCTCAGTGTCCTCATGGGCACCAGCAACTGCTGCTTCCGGCTTCTAAAACCACATGATTCTCCATGTGAGGGCAAGTAGTCCTTCAGCTATTCTGCTCTTAGGCAAGTTGAACAGAAATTTTACAGGGCTTCTGCACTTTGGAGGTATCAATGGGTTCTTAATGCAGTTGCCGTCCTATTAAAAAAACTGGGGAACTCCAGATGTTTTGTAGGAGGCATTCATGCCAGATGTTTAAGCATGTGCAGTTAAAGTGGGTGAACATGCACAGCAAATTCACTTTTTAAAAGAAAATGAAAAAAGGATGGGCAAATACACTGAAAAGTGTGGGATGAACACTTAGTGGGAAGATGTATAAACACCACAGATACAGAACAAGAGGAATACCCGTTGTCGTATATGGCAGGACAAATACTCAGTAAATACCAGATATAGTCTAACCAGCACGTAAGCTTCCTGGTAGCAAACTGGGAGGAATGATTACTAAACAGGTTTCTCTGGAGGAACTCTACCACGGGGGCATGGCCTTGGATCAGTAGTGTAGGGGCAAATTCAGATGTGTATTGTTCCTTCACACTCACAGGACAAATCCTGCACAGCCACCCACCCTTCTAAGATTATCCAGCCTTCTAAAAGCATACAATAATATAATTAGACAGTAATAATTAGCAATGCATTGCAAAGTTCGGTGCAGATGTCCACGTGCTGCTTTTAAGCCAAATCTGCTATTTCCTGCAGTAATGATTGGGCAAATGATTTGGAGTGCTCCAGTATCTTCTTTTGGAGTGATGTAAGTTGTGTTTTCCTTGGTGCTTCTCCTGAAGCTAACGTACCTTGTGTTTTCAGGTACATAGCTTTGGAGCATACAGAAGGACTTCTTGGTGTCCTTCCTGCGCGTCTTCTCCAAAGTGACCCTAGGAGTCAGTCCTTTGTGGCTGACTCACTTCCTTTCATAGTCATTGACTCCAATCAGCAGAAAGGGGGAGAGGGCTTCTCATTCAGTGGTTAAAAAGCTCTCCTTTCATGCCGGACTGGTGGCTCTAGGATGCTTGAAACGGGGCCCCTGCCACAGAAATAGAAATGGGACTTTAACCCCATCCCACAACCCTGTGGCACTAAACCTCAGCCTAAGATTATATGTAAAAGGAACAAGCCCACACATCAGACACTCTGTTATAGAGGCAACTTCCCAAAGGTCCATTTCAACCACATTTGCTTTGCTCATCGCTTTAAGACATACACTGCTTTCCATCTCTGCTCAGGGTCTGGAAAATATTACATGTTCTTTTTTGGCAGTGATGAAATAAACAACAATTCACTCTGGACTTGGTAGCTGCTTAATTTCGCTGCAAAGCAATTATGGAGGCTAATGGATTCCTTGCAGGGTTTGCACTCTTCGGCTCTGTGCTGTTAAAGCCAGTGTTTGAGGTTTATCTTCCTGTCTGTTTGACCTCATAAGAAAAAATCCTACCAGATTTCAGCATGTTTAATTATTAAAGTAACCCTTTGGGATGCCAGTTAGGATTTTGGACATAACTTTGGGTAAGTGCTTCTCTTGGTGTTAATTAGAAAAGCTGACTGTGCCAAAGAACCTCCAGCACAAATAGCTACTGTTGTCTAACAGCCTGCACATGGGATTGGTACTTATACACTGAAGACAACTTACTGTTCCATCTTTTGCAGGTTAGGTCAGAATGAGGCCCCACTGAATCCTTTCCTCCCTGGAAAGGGTGCATAGAATGGCAGCCTTACAGAGCTGCCCTGCCCCTTTCTTCCCAAGTACATTGTCATTTGGGTTGAGTCTCTTTTCCACCTGTTAAATTTTAGAGGGTCTGTTTCTGTTTGCATTGGGGCAGGAAGCCTTGCAGCACCTGTGGCTTTGCTAAAGAGGTACAAAGCTCCCTTCCTTTTTTTATTCAGAAACTTTGTACTTGTCTTATTATGTAAGATGACTTTTCTGTGTGGTATCTGAAGAAGTGTGCATGCACACAAAAGCTTGTACCCAGAACAAACTTAGTTAGTCTCTAAGGTGCTACTGGACAATTTTTTATTTATTTTGACTATGTGGTATGGTTACTGTCCAACCCAGTCTCTGCTGAGCAGTGCATGAGATACCAAGGGTATTGGCACTTAACTAGGGTTTAATCCATGGGTAGGCAAACTAAGGTCCGGAGGCCTTAGTTGTCTTCTAAATCCACCCCACGGACGGTTGGGGAATCAGTGTGTTTTTACATGAGTAGAATGTGTCCTTTTATCTAAAATGCACCTCCGGGTTATTTATGGGGCCTGCCTGGTGTTTTTACATGAGTAGAATGTGTGCTTTTATTTAAAATGCATCTCTGGGTTATTTGTGGGGAACAGGAATTCATTCATTTTCTTTTTTTTTCAAAATACGGCCCCTGCTGACCCCTTTAATCTTCAGAAGATTAAGGCACAATAGAGGCTATAGTGTCTTTATGAAAGATGGTGTATTTACACATATTTACAACCTGAAGCCTTCAGTGGAGGGGCGTGCAGAACATTGCAGCCAAAGAGTGTTTCTTGTTGCTTCTCCCATAACTCCAGCCAGCTGGAATCAGAAGTCAACCATGCTCCCAGTCTCTCTTGAGTATGGCCTCTCCCAGCCAACCCACATGGAGTTCTCCCCTGCTGCTTCTTTCCAGAACCCCTTGCCAAATGCAAATCCCGCTTCCGTTTACATCATTGCTTTCTGTGAGCCTGGAAACCTCCTCCTCCTGTCTACCTGCTAAGTATTTGCGTTGTCAATTGCCCTTAATGGCCCAGTGCTCTGCTCTCTTTGTCACCAGTCTCCTGAACAGGAAAACCGGCAGTGTTCGAAATTAGCCAGGTGCCAGGCACATTTTACACCTGGCTATTGGTTGGTGGTTCGAATCCCCGTGACGGGGTGAGCTCCCGTTGTTCGGTCCCAGCTCCTGCCCACCTAGCAGTTTGAAAGCACACTAGTGCAAGTAGATAAATAGGTACCGCTCCAGCGGGAAGGTGAACGGTGTTTCTGTGCGCTGCTCTGGTTTGCCAGAAGCAGCTTAGTCATGCTGGCCACATGACCCGGAAAAACTATCTGTGGACAAACGTTTTCTCCCTCGGCCTATAGAGCGAGATGAGCGCTGCAACACCTGGGGATCATTGGACTGTTTTCACACACTAACACCACATCCTGTAGAATTCTATCAGCTACACTTTATCTGCACAATCATAATGAATTTCAGGTATCAAAATGATTTTTCTGTGCAGCCTGAGCAGGAGCAGTGAACAACATTATAGTTAATTTTTGTCGCTTGCCTTCACTTGCCCCACCCCAGTGCCCTGCTCACAGTTGTGAAGAATATTCTTGCATTGTGAATGGTCCATGTCACCCTTAAGAAAAAGAGGTTGGAACAGGCCAATATATATGTGGACTGTCCCTGGATCAAGTTTCTTTCAGTTCTCAACGTTCATAACCTAGCTCAAGGTTGTCATCCGAACTAGCCAGATTTTTAACTGATAATCAGTCAGTCTGTCATTTGAAAAATAAGACTCAGAGCAGTCTTGCTTTAAAAATGGCAACTAGACATTCCATTTTGGCAACTTGGTTTAAGGAGCCATTTGGCGTCTAGATTATATACCTGAGTTTCTAACACTGGAAACCACCATAGCCTGTATTTTTACACTGTACCTGGCATCTTCCCCTAATACTCCCAATACATTCCTCAATGCTCCAAATATTACTCCAAATACTTACCTTAATACTCCAAATATTAGTCCTAATATTTCCCTTAATACTCCAAATATTAGTTAAATTATAACATCTACTAATTTAATAATTTAGGGGGATTTCCCCCCACCAAAGCTCATAATAGTATGCTACAGGAAGGAAGGCATCCTCATGTCTTGTGGAGAAGGTTGCTTGCTCTTAGAATAAATGGCAAAATAGTTTTATAAAGAAACCAGAAGCATTTTTACTGGGCATCGTAGGAAGTGATATAAATAGAAAAGAATGTAAGCTGTTTTTATATGCAACGACGGCAGCAAGAATATTATTGGCACAAAAATGGAGGCAAGAAGAATTACCAACGAAAGAAGAATGGAGGATGAAATTAATGGACTATGCAGAACTAGATAAACTAACAGGAAGGATTCGAAATCTGCGGGACCAGAAATTCACAGAAAACTGGGTGTAGATTTACTGATTATTTGAAAAGTAATTGTGATGATCAGACTACGTTTGTAGGTTTGCAAGAAGTTTTGTGAGGTGAATTATTGGAACTATTGCAAAAATGGATAAAGGGATGGATGGTTAGTTAAGATAATTAAAGGCAATATGAATTTAAGAAATGCATAAGAAGTGGTTAAAACGGTGGATCATTAGAGGTGCTGATGGAAGTCCAAAACAAGATTGTATAAGTGGTGAGGTTTTGTGGTATGTATTATAATTTATATGTTAAAATTAATAAAAATTATTATAAAATAAATAAATAAATGGCAAAATAGTGATATACCGAGGAAGCTGCCTTAGCGAGTCAGACCATTGGTCAGTTTAGCTCAGTATTGTCTGCAGCGACTGGCTTTCTATCTCTGGGATTTCAGATGGTCTTTCTTTCCCAGGCCTACCTGGAGATCAAAATGGGTTTTTTCCCATGCAAAGCAGGTGCTCTACTACTGAGATAGGCCCCTTCCTCTAAACCCGGGAATTACGGGTTTTCTGCTATGTGTAAAAGGAGGTTGGAATGCTCTCCCTTTAGAAACATTGCTTAATGAAGAATATCCTTACTTGTTAGAGAAACAGGGACGGGAAAAGGAAGGGAGACATGGAAGCAAGGCGGAACAGGAGGCCCCTAAAAGTTCTGAAGAAACATCCAAACTCGGGAGGAACAAGTCACCCTGCGCAGGTTGGTGGGATGTCAAGGTAACAGCGACTTGCCTTCCTTTGTGACATCTCTTGCTGCTGTCTTAAAATCCACTATCCCAGGGGTGTCTAGGGTGAGAGTCTGAGTATTTGTCAGAGAGGAGAGAGCACAGGAGATTTTGTTTATTTTATTTATCTTGCTGCTTATAATCTGTTTAGATCTTGGTTTTACTTTGTTCCTTATACCTTGTTTGTTCATGTTTTTGTCCTTTCTTTTAGCTAGATATTTAGAGATGAGGTCATGTTACTAAGGTGGGTATTTTAGATTAGAGTCTTGCAAGTAGTCGGGGGGGGGGGAATGACGACGACCCCCACTTTGTCAAACTGCTGGAAAACAGAAAGGAAAGGAAGAGTGTGGTCACTGCTTCCCTGGAGTTAGACGGTGCATTGCCGAAGATGCTTTTGCACTACAGGGTCTCATGGAACTGGCAGATCATGCAGGAGGTTTCTGCATAGTGAAGTGTCTGTGGAGGAGCATAAAGATTGAGAAGGCATTGCTGGGGGAGTGAGAATATGGAGGGGTTTGATAAGGTTGATACAGTAATGCTAAAAATCCGTAATCTGTTCTCTCTCCCTCCTTTCCACATCCTCTCCTGAATCTACAGATCCATCTCTATGAAAATGATCTTCGCCATCAGGATGACCAAGAAATCTTTAAATTGATGCTGAGGAGCCTCCTTTCAGAGGCCCCAACCATCAAGACATTACCATGCATGTTGAAGTGAATGTGTTGATGGCGTGACATTACGTCTCATTTCAGCAGAGCGGCTCACCCCTCCAACCCATATTTCGTCAGCAGAATCACCCACTGTTCACCCCTTGGGCCCTTCCACTGCCAGCAGGCAAGCTGAACACCTTGGAGACTTCCGGACTAACATGCTCCATGATGGGTTGTAGTTTGTGCTCCTGTTTTCTCTAGACAGACGAAGTTGCAAGGTGAGAGAAAAAGGGGGAGCAGCTGAAGTCGAAGTTGCCCCGATGCTCAAGTGGAGATCTTGGGAGGCAAAAGTTCCAGGTGGCGCAGCAAGGGGTTTCCCTTCCTCAAATTTCAACAAAACTGAGAACTGAACAAAGAGTAGAGGGGAGAACCTCAGCGCTCTGAATGAAAAGCACTCTCGCTTGCCAACGCCTTGAAACCCGAGTGAACAGCACTGGTCTGCTCTGCAAAAATAGGGAATTAAAAATGAACCAACTGCATCCCAATAACAAGCAGAAAGCAAGGAGCAAATAGGTATGTGAAGGGGATAGCAGCAACCACGAAATAACAACGAAAAGCGTGAGGGAAGGATTAAGGGGGTCTACCTCAATGCGGTTGTTAAACTGTAAAGCTACCCTGTGAAAATGCTAAAGATGCTTATGCACTACTGCAGGGGTCGGCAACGTGCGGCCATGGGCTGGATGCAGCCCATGGACTGTTGTACCGGCCCACGAGCCGCCCCCAAACTGAGCCGCCCGCCTGGCGAGTCCCCTGCATGCTGCACTAAACCAGCGCGGCGTGGGGACTCACCGAGTGGCGCCAGAAATCGCATCTGCGCATGTGCAGATACCAGAAATCACATTGCGCATGCCCAGACGGAAATCACGCCTGTGCAGAAGCGATTTTCGGCATGGGCAGAAGCAATTTCCAGCATTGTGCCGCACCAGTCTGGCCCACGGACAATCCAAATCAATTCAAAATCCTTTATTAGGCATATCACACCTCACATTAACAAACAAACATCATATACAGACTGTATAAAATACGGGCTCAGCGAACACAATTTATCCCAGTCCTATTCTTAACTCCAAAAAATAAATCAATGTACATAAATAATATAATACAACACAGCAACATCACCTACCATTAAAACCACTAAGTCTCTTTATCATGGCCCATTCTTTCTTCATAGACAGCACTTAAAAATTCAGCCGCTATTAAAGTAATTTTATCATCGCTGTCCGCCAGCAGGTCCTGAAAAGTTGGTTGTGTAAAAAACTGTCCATTAAATTTTAGGGCCTCAAATAATTGTCTTCTGGCATAGCTGCCAAAATCACAGGAAAAGAATATATGTTCTAGAGTATCGGGTTCCTGTTTTCTGCATTTACAGAGACGCTCTGATTCTGGGATAGCTAAGTATCTTCCTCTCACTACCGCCGAGGGAAACATGTTAAATCTGGCCAACATAAACAGCCTACACGATTCATGTTTCTTCAGATTTGTCATGTATCCCTTTTGGAAATCTCTACACAAAGGGAGATTTAGGTGGATAGGAGAGCAGGTGCTGCGCTTTGCAACCTCAAGCATGGCGAGAACACTTTTTTCTGTGAGGGTCTTCCTGATAATTTCCCATATATCTTTGGGATCAGAGATTTCAAAATCAGTTAAAGTGAGCCCTATCGAATCCAGTTTTCTCCTACAAATCACTGATAGATTGTAGATTGCCCTATCACTTAAAAGATCGTAAAGTATAGTATTAGGGGATAGGGCTCTATAATGGAGGAAGATCCAATATTTCAAGGTCCTCAGCCATGCCCTTACTGATAAAGGCAGTATTCCCAGCTCACAACATATTGTTTCATATTTTACAGAGTTTGCAAGTCCTAATAATGACCTCAAAAGGGATGCGTGAAATTTATCCAACCTCTTGAGGTCACCTGAAATCCACACTGGTGTGCCGTATAGAAGTTGGGCACAGAGTTTCATGTCAATCACTTACCCACGGACAATCTCCGTGGGAGTGATCCAGCCCATGGCCGGTAAACCTTGCCAACGGCTGCACTACAGGGTCTCATGGAAATGGCAGATCATGCAGGAGGTTTCTGCATAGTGAAGTGTCTGAGGAGGAGCATAAAGATTGAGAAGGCATTGCTGGGTGAGTGAGAATACGGAGAGGTTTGATAAGGTTGATACAATAGTGCTAAAAATCCATAATCTGTTCTCTCTCCCTCCTTTCCACATCCTCTCCTGAATCTACAGATCCATCTCTATGGAAACAATCTTCGCCATCAGGATGACCAAGATATCTTTAAATTGATGCTGAGGGGCCTCCTTTCAGAGGCCCCAACCATCAAGACATTACCATGCATGTTGAGGTGAATGTGTTGATGGTGTGATGTTGCGTCTCATTTCAGCAGAGCTGGCAGGGAGGCTCACGATCCATCGTTCAGTCCTTGGGTCCTTCCACTGCCGGCAGGCAAAGCTGAACACCCTGGAACAGCACTACCCCACATTTCTGGCAAGGGATCTCTCCTGCTGTGCAAGAGGGATGGTGGTCTTGATTCTGAGGGGCTTTTTCCTCCTATAGAGCTGAGCCTTTGCATGATAACAAGCTGAGGAGAAGAGGGACCTGGCTATCAGCAGCATCCAATATCTGCTGGCATGTGCAGGGAAGTTTCCCAACCTGATCTTATGCATCTCGCCTTCATTCCCTTATTTCAAATAGTTTGAGGACAAATGACACCAGAGGTGGGTGGAGCATGGTCTCCCCGTGGGGCCATGATGGTTCAGGTGGCATTTTTTGCCCTCCCTCTTGGTGATGCCCTTTGGCCTGTGCCCACTAGGCAACAGAGCCCATAGAGCAGGCATAGGCAAACTCAGCCCTCCAGATATTTTGGGACAACTCCCATCATCCCTGACCACTGGTCCTGTTAGCTAGGGATGATGGAAGTTAGTCCCAAAACATCTGGAGGGCCGATTTTGCCTATGCCTGCCATAGAGTTTCCTTTGAGGTAAAGGAGTGGAGCTGAACATCTGGATCTCACTTAGTTCTGCTTTGGATTTCTCTTGTACCAACTCTCTGGGTTGGGCTGTACGTGCCCCCCCCCCAAAGGACCTGATTTTCTTGTCTCAGCAGTTGGTGCCCATTAAAGATACCTTCTTTCCAGAACTGGCCTGGCTGTGCCCCTGAAACAGAAGCTAAGATCCCCATGTGGAACTCAGAATGAACCGACAGGCCTCACTTTCCACACTAAAGCCATCACCTGTAGCTTAACTGGGACCTGAGGACGGCCTGCTTCACAGCTGTAGCATGGAGTCTTGAAATCCCAGTCTTTCGCCATGGCCAAAAAGCAGGGAGGGGATGGAGAGGCAGTTGCCAGCTGCTGTGTCAATGTACAGGTTTTTGTATGACGATACAATGAACTCAGTTCTGATGTTGCAAATAATTCATTGGGCTGAGCAGGTGCTTAGAGGCACTCTGTTCTTATAGCTATCTGTGTATGTCTGCTCCCACTCTGTGCATCAGTTTTGCACCTGGTTTGGGTTGGAACATGGGGGGGGGGGAGTTACAGTAAAATACAAAGCCAAGCCTGAAGTCTGCCCGTCCCTGTTAGGAAGAATAAACTGTATCAAGTGTTATAAATAGCAATATGCTGTTTGACTCATCTGCTTTTGTGTGCCTGTATAATTAGTGGTGCAGACCCTCTCTGTGGGTCTGAGATTGGGAAGCCTAAAGGAACAGAACGTCGTGAGGAGCAACTGGATGAGGGGAAAAATTGAATACCACAAATTGACTTGCAATAACAAACCTCTGAGGGACGCGGGTGGCGCTGTGGGTAAAAGCCTCAGCGCCTAGGACTTGCCGATCGCATGGTCGGCGGTTCGAATCCCCGCAGTGGGGTGCGCTCCCGTCGTTCTGTCAAAGCGCCTGCCAACCTAGCAGTTTGAAAGCACCCCTAAGTGCAAGTAGATAAATAGGTACCGCTTTATAGCGGGAAGGTAAATGGCGTTTCCGTGCGCTGCGCTGGTGCTGGCTTCGTCATGCTGGCCACGTGACCCGGAAGTGTCTGCGGACAGCGCTGGCTCCCGGCCTATAGAGTGAGATGAGCGCACAACCCTAGAGTCTGGCAAGACTGGCCCGTACGGGCAGGGCTACCTTTACCTTTACCTTAACAAACCTCTGAAGAGTGGGAGAGGCAAAACCCACAGTGAGCAGGCAGATTTCTCCTTTTTCCAGTCTTTGAGTCCTCATTAAAAGTAATCAGGATTAAAGTGCAAATTTCTCCTAATATCCACATTTTTTGCAAACCAATTCCCCCTAATGCAACACAATTTTGAATATTATTTTCATGAACATACAGCATACACATTTGTGGGCTTTGCTGGGCCTTGCAATGGCAGCAGATCTCACAGGGCCTCCCCGCAGCAGGTCTTGCCAGGCTGCGTGTTCAGTTTGGGTTTTTTTGAATGGGGCTATACATTTAAGCAAAGTAAACAAACAAGCCACACCCCACCAGCAGTTGCTTCTGAGCAATTCCAAATAAAATGAACGGGAGCCGTGCCAAAGCCCAGTCATATGCCTTGGGGGTGGGGACTCGATTTCTTTCTTTGTGGTTCTGCTAATGGAGGCTGATCTGGCGATTACTTAAGAGAAGTGGCTCAGGTTAATGGGAAGGAAAGTATTGGCTGGGGAAGAAGAGATTGATGAGAAAGGCAAGATTAATTCTTGCTGCGCAGTCTGGGGTCAGCAGGATAGCGAAGATATAGTGCATGGAAAATTGAGGCTGGTCTTTCCATTACTGATATTAAAAGGTTCCAGGCAAGCATTAGACATGCACCTGGAAATAATCTGCTGTTTTGCACAGGGAAGTGCATTTGTGTGTGGACCTCTCAGGTCTCTGCTTGAGGCTTCTGCGTTCATTCCTCCCCCTCCTTTCTACCACAGGTGCCCAAATTAGGAGGGGGAGGAAACACTCCATTTTGGTTTCTCATTAAGTTCAGTTCTCCACAAAAGCTTGAGATTTTTAAAAAAGTCCTCATGAAGATTTGTCAGCATTTTTGTGCATGTTTATTCCAATATACATATTTTGGTGTGCTATTTTGCCCAATATACAAATTTTTGCAAGCGATGTCCCCATCATATAATTCATTTTTGTTACGCAGAGTTGGCAAAGTTAACAGATAAACTTCGTGAAAAAGACAATAGTGACTTTGAAAAAGAATGGGAACCTTTTACATCGTATTTGCAGAAGCAATAAAAAAACATCGAACCACTGCAGGATTTAAATAAACATTTGCAACTTTATTTATGAAAAATAAGAAACATAACAGTACGACAACATAGAAGTATATACAAACAGCAGAATGTAATATGAGATGCAATAAATCAGGGATGGAAGTTGAGGGAAGTAAGCAGGAAAGGGGGAAATTGAAATTTGAATGTAATGTAATGATTATAGATATTGTTATAAGAGAAAAAAATCTAATAAAAATGAATTCATTTTTGTAAGTTTTTTTCAAAACTAATATACGCATTTATGCACACTTTCTTCTGGTATGTGTATCTTTCCACATACTATTTGGTTGACAAACGGGCTGACCTTGGACCAGTCACCATCTCTCAACCTGTCTCACAGGTTTGTTGCGAGGATAAAAAAGGGTGGGCAAATGTATTCTTTGGAGGGAAGGCAGGGGAAAAAAGAAGGCAGTAAAATAAATTGTGAACAAAAGGAGGTATGTAGTACACAAATCTTGAATTCTACTATAAGTGAATGCTTAAAATACATAAAAGATATGCTAAAACAGATGGCCAATGCAATTTTGACATTTCACAGCAGGAAATACAGACAATGATGGACTTTGAATAGCTTTCTTAAAAAACACCACTATCAAGGATCATTGCAGATACATGTATATGATATACACCACTGAACATTGCTGAAAGCTCCTTTCAGAGAGCACAGCAAAAGGAATGTGTGCACTGCAGGGAATGATGGTTTTATAGTAAGCAGCTCCAAGCAGCCCTTTGTAAATCTGTCATCTGTGCTGAATGCACTCACTCATCATGGGAAGATGTCAAAAGTCACTGAGTGAGCAGCAAACATTCCATCCAATTGGCCCTGCGCTTCTTGTTCTGTGCGGCAAGGACCAAATGCAAATAACTTTGACTATTGTGGCTCCAAATAAGCCAGAAGTTCAGCACTGTGCTGCTCTAGCAATTTGCATACTTCCTTCAAATGTGCGGGGCATAATGGCAAAGCTGATGGTGGGGGAAAGATCTGACTCATGCATACCTACAACTAATATAAGTGGTGCGCCTGACGCAGTAGAAATTCAAGCATGGAAAATGGCAAGGTTATCAGAAGCCTTTGCGGCCTGCTTGTCTCCTCTTTGGTTTCTACTAGGGCTGAGCAATTAATAATTTTGAATTATAGTGCTGGAGGAGACTCTTGAGAGTCCCATGGACTGCAAGAAGATCAAACATGTCCATTCTTAAGGAAATCAGCCCTGAGTGCTCACTGGAAGGACAGATCCTGAAGCTGAGGCTCCAGTACTTTGGCCACCTCATGAGAAGAGAAGACTCCCTGGAAAAGACCCTGATGTTGGGAAAGATGGAGGGCACAAGGAGAAGGGGATGACAGAGGACAAGATGGCTGGACAGTGTTCTCGAAGCTACCAGCATGAGTTGGACTAAACTGTGGGAGGCAGTGGAAGACAGAAGTGCCTGGCGTGCTCTGGTCCATGGGGTCACGAAGAGTCGGACACGACTAAACAACAAAAAGGGCTGAGCAACAGAACCGGTCAAAGCCCAGGTCCTGAACCATATCATGCCAATTCTGGGGGATCTGGGCTTTGGTTAGGTTGGCTGTTGGGACAGCCCTGGATTGCCTCATCTCGGTCCAGCTGGAGTGATTCAGGGCTGTCAAAAGGCAGACAGACAGTTGTAGGAAAGGAGGCGCGGCAGGCAGCCTCTCCAAGCTCTGCTCTTCCAGCACATTCCCTGGTGGAGCAGCTCCCAGCTGCATTGAAACCTCCACTCATCAGTTGATGTGCAGAAGGTTCTCTGCACTGTGGTTGGAGGATGGAGGAGACACAGTGTCTCCTCCTTCCCCCAGCTCCCTACAGATCATATTTTTAAATTAGGGTTTTAAAAACCTCATTAACGCAGCAGGGGCGGGCGGGAGGAGACGCAATGTTTCAAGGACTTGAAACCCTAATTAAGCATTAGGACTCCCCACCCCGGAGTGATTCCAGTCCTGTATCTGGGTTAGACTTGGGTCAGCCCAGGTCAGATTGGGGACGATCCAAAGTGCTAGATCTGGACTGGGGTGGGGAGAGGGAACTACACAGCTCTGTCTTCCACATCAGGAGCCTGGAGCCTGCAACTTTATTTTGTGGGAAGAACAGAGCGACCAAGCAGGCCAATAATCAGGGCTTGACTGGAAAAACGGAGGGCTCCAGCGTTAGAGCGCTGCGGACACGGCTGACTGCACGATTCGTTGGCACACAAGTGGTTAATCACGAACCACATCACTCTCTGTTTGGGGTCATTCGCATCCTTTCCTAGAGACAGGTTCAACTTGGTTGAAGGCGTTACAAAACTGACACACTCGCCAACCAGGGCTTCTTTGCTTACGTTAGGCTCCCGATACAAGGAACAGTTGGGGTAATAAAGTCCGTCTGGAAAATCCTTCCAATTATCCCTGTAATAGTCGGTGTCGTTCGGCTGCAGTTCCACACCGTCAATCATTTGACCCCCGTGGCACAGGTATTTCTGGACAGGCGAGGTGGTCCTGCCGGGCCGCTTGGTGTATGGCTTCTTGTTCCGCTTAGATGGGGAGACGCCCACTTTCCGGCAGAGACAAATGCACAGGGCTGCAAAGAGGACGGCTGCTGCCAGTTTTCTCTGCATCGTAAAGTCTTGGAAAGGAGAAAAGAGGTTTGCTCCATTAGCGTCAGATCAACAAATAGGAAGCAGCAGCCACGGCTGAACTAGGCAGCAGAGTGAACGTGCAGCTGCCAGCTCTAGATTTTGCAGGGTGTTGGGTAATATGTTCTCCGGGGATGAACATCTAGCACAATACTGTCTGCACTGACATATTACATTACAATACAGATGTACCAAAGCCAACACCATTTCTTCCCCATCCCCCCATACATTTACATTTATATTTCCTCAGTTCATCATATTATTCTTTTCTCCTTCCTCCCTCTTCCTTCCACCCCCACTCACTTTCCTCTACATTATACAATTTACAGTAATCTTTGGATTCTACAATCTTCTCAAATCATCTATATATTCTTATTATCTTTCCTTACTATTTTTTCTTCCATCCAGTACTTCACATTTTAATCTAGGCATATTAGCGTATCTTTTTTTACACAATATTTTGCCATATATTCATCAAAACATTTTCACTCTTTTTTCCCCCATTTTTGATTCGACTGATTTCTTCTTATAGCAGTTAATTTTGCCAAAATTAAATATCCATTTAGTTTACAAATCCATTCCTCCTTTGTGGGTATAGTTTGTGACTTCCACCTAGCAGCAATCACTATTCTAGCAACTGTACTTGCATATAGAAAAATTCATCCCCCCTCCATGGTATCTCTTCATCTATCAGTCCAAGGAGATATGTCTCTGGTTTCTTTGTTATTTATATTTTCAACATCTTCTTTAGTTCTTCATGTACTACTATCCAAAATTTATTGATTTCCTCACACCTCCACCACATATGCATTGTTGTTCCTATTTCTCCACCACTAAAAATAAAAATAAATAAAAATAAATACTGTCTGCACTGACTGGCAGTGGTTCTGTGGGTTTCAGGCAGAGTTCTTTCCCAGTGCTACCTGGAACTGTTGAGGATTGAACCTGGGACCTTTTGCATGCAAAGCAGATGCTCCCCCACTTCACTTGAGAAGTGCAAATCACCGTATTTTTCGCTCTATAAGACGCACCAGACCACAAGACGCACCTAGCTTTCGGAGGAGGAAAACAAGGAAAAAAATATTCTGAATCTCAGAAGCCAGAACAGCAAGAGGGATCACTGCACAGTGAAAGCAGAAATCCCTCTTGCTGTTCTGGTTTCTGGGATAGCTGCACAGCCTGCATTCGCTCCATAAGACGCACACACATTTCCCCTTACTTTTTAGGAGGGAAAAAGCGAGTCTTATAGAGCAAAAAATACGGTAGGTAGTTTCTCTTTCAAATGCAAATCCCTCGCTACCGCAGCTGCTTTTCTTCCTCGTCAGGGCTGCCACCCAGTTTGCTTGCTAGGTAGAGACTCATTGAGCAAGCAGACAATGGCATTCATTGCTCCTTGTTCTCACGCAAGAGGCAGGTGGAAAGGCAGGTTGCAATGATGACAGAGAAGAGCAGGTTCAGGGGGGCTCTTGCCAGTGCAATTTTAGTGAATATTTCTTCTAATATACACATTTATCTATGCAATTCTGCATAACGTATCCCTTCTTGCAAAGCAGTTTTCTCTAATATAATGCACTTTAATGTTATTTTCACTATTTATTTTTGTACGTGTTACTTGACCGGAGAACAGCATTGCAAAATTCAGAGGATTCAAATTTCAAAGGATGGCTGTGTTTTGCTTTGCGTATTGTTTCAAAAAGTGGAAATTAGGAAGGTTCACCTTTAAATCCGAACTGAATCAAATTTCTCCACCATCTCTGCCTGAGGTTATTGGCTATTTTCTATATAGCTGAGCTGTGGTTACACTTTTTTTGCATTCTGTTTTGGTTTATTCTGGACTGTTGATCCTAAGAAACTGGTGGTGATGAACTGGTTAATTGCTGTGTTCCCGAAAGGAATAATGCTGTAATGGGGTGGGGAAAATCATAGGTAATAGGTGAGAATACAACAGGAAATATTTTAAGTTTGATTTAGACAGTTTGTAGTCTAGCATTTAGAATATTGGACCAGGACTGTGGAAATCCATGTTCAAATAAGCACTTATAATTTGGTCTTGTCCATTCACCATCTCTTAGTAAAACTTACCTCACAGGGTTGTTGTGGAGATAAAAATGTGTGTGTGTGTGTTTGGGGTGAACCAGGTACCCCACCCTGACCTCCTTGAAGGAAGGTTGGGACGAAAATATAGAACACTTTGTGCAATATGGCGACACTTCAGTGTAAATGCATCAGAAATGTGTTTCTTGAAGACTTAAAGAAGGAAGTCTTCCACACTGGTACCTAAGCATACAATTGGCAGTAAAATAATAAAGTTAAGCAAGTCTTATTTTCGTAAGATTAGGATTAATCTAAGGAGACTGTCCAAATTTATTATGACTCATCCTTCCATGTGGTATAAATCCAAGCAAAAGGAATTTTGTCAGCCAGCATTTTGGTAGCTCAGTTATTCTTTAGTACAGTTCGAATTGGTTTGTTTTAATTCCTTTCTGCAGAGAAGCTCTAAGATCAAGATCATGCCTTGTTTTCCAAAATCACTTGGACTCCATACAAACCGTCTGCTTGTACTCCCTATGCAATAAATGTTTAGAATATTCTGCACAGAGATGAAATCGGATTTATGTAGGGGTTTAATGACAATTACTGGTGTAATTCTGCTTGAATGATATAGCTCACATTACTGGAAATGCCTACCCATTATATACGAAGCACTGGAATGACTGTTGATCAACCTGCAAGGTATGACTGGATAAACTACCAGTGCTTTTTCCTTTCCTTTTTAAAAAAAAAAGAAAAAAGGGTGCTAGGACCCACCATAAAGTTGTCACAGTAAGTGCCACACTTTTAACACTGGGGTGGGGGGGGAGGTACTGCTACTGCATACCTATTAGTTACCCCCAGAAAAAAATACTTTATATTACCATTAGCCCCTTCATGGATCACTGCCTTGCCGTGGCGAAGGGGCTTGAATAACTCAGGGAAGCTATGAGCTATGCCGTGCAGGGCCACCCAAGATGGACAGGTCATAGTGGAGAGTTTTGACCAAACATGATCCACCTGGAGCAGGAACCAGCAAGCCACTCCAGTATCCCTGCCAAGAAAACTTCATGGACAAAGAGCCTTAACAAACTGCAATTCCCCTAACTCTTTGAGGGAAGTTATGTTGTTTTTTAGTGCTCTGGTCCATGGGGTCACAAAGAGTCGGACACGACTAAATGACTAAACAACAACAACTTTACCATTAGATCCATTAGCCATGTTATTTTGGCATGTTAAATCATTAAATTTAGCAAGCAATAGACAAAATAATGATATATCTTCTCACTGCAGCTGGAATTATTAGTCAAAACTGGGAAAGAGATTCAGAATTTTAAGTTCACTGTGGTTTTACATATTTTTACTCAGATCTGCATTTAATCATCAATTTAATCATCATAATATTTGTTAAGGGTAAGAACCGTTCCACCTTTAATGTCTAAGCATAGGAATTTCAGCATTCTACATTTGTTCACTTGTAGTTTATCTTTGTCTAAGTTAGTTTCTATTTCTGCTACCTTGTCTTACTTTTACATTGTTAAACTTTGTTTTGGAGTAGTCTAAACAGGACTATAAACCAATAAAGGAATCTGAAACTACTCAATTGAATAAAAACAGTTTTAAGTTGAAAAAAATAATATTTTCAGGATATGTATTGTAAAGAGTCTTGTCTCTCGTTTCTCTTCAGATCGTATAAATCTTTTGCCTTTTATTAAGGATATTTTTCTCTTTTTAATGTGCACTTGCAACCATTTAAAAACTTTCCCAGTGTTATAGCCAAGACCTCATAGGTGAAACTTAACAGGGGCTTATCTGTTCCATTATCAAATGAAATGCGGCTCCCATAAGCAGAAGCCAAGGCTATTCTGTTTGCTTCCATTGCTCATTAGGATCCTATGAGATCATTAGCTCACTTTGCGTCTGGCATCCTGAATCTAAACATATGAAAAGTAAATAAAAATGGACTGGCATGACCCTGAACTGCAATACAAAAGAATTACTTCTAAGCAGTGCAAAGATTCAGGGTTCCTCCAGAGAAGTCGAGCATTTGCCCTGATTCACTTGCACAAAGCTTATGCAGAGGTTAAATTATATGGTTTTATTAAGCATTCATCCTGATTTATTTGCAGGGAGGGCATATGACAAATGGTCATGCATCCTGCATCCGTCCTGATTTGCTTCCCGTTAATCATTCATTTATCCCACCCTTTCCCTGCCAGTTCCCAACTGCAAAAAGTCCAACCCTTGTTTTTAAAAGTGGATTTGTTGTGCTAGGGGAACAGAGCACTTTAACTCACCTTAACGGCACAAACCTAAATTTACAGTATGCTCTTGAATCCCTCCCACAAACCAGTGACAATCTGAAGGCACCCTTAGCAAACATGGGAGTAACTTACTCTTCTGTAGAGGGTTTCTGGTAGGCTTCTCTGAGGCTCTGTTCTTTTTGAAGAGCAGGTGTCTCTAAGCTCAAAAAGCCTGTGCTTCTCAGAATATATAGCAGCAGGAGGGGTAACCTTCAATGTCAAGTTTAGCCAATCCTTTGTGTCTGAGCATACACCATCTCTCAACTTTGCGGCCACTGTTCTAAATGCATCAGGAAACTTTCCCCAGGGGTCGCTCCCCTACTGTGGAAAAAGGAAAAAGAAAGAAAGAAAACAACCACCAAAAGCCTCACTAGCTGACCACAGGCTCCAAGCAAAACTTGTGTTACTTTCCCTGTTTGCTTCTCTCTGGTACAGATTGTATAGTTCATTCTAAAAATAGGATGGAAGCAGAGGGCAGAGGACCATCACTGGCTGTGGCTGCTGAAATAGGAACACTGGCAGTACTGATAAAAACCTTGCCCGCCCCATATATCTTTGGAATGCAAGAAGCTGCCTTAACAGGAGTCAGACCATTGTTCCATCTAGCTCTGTGTTGTCCACACTGGCAGCCACACTCTAGGATTTCAGAATGGGTTCTTTATTAGCCCTACCCAAAGATGCTGGGGATTGAAGCTGAGGGATTGAAGCTGAGGTCTTCTGGATGCAAGTAGTGGCTCTACTCTGCTTCTTCCCATTGTTTTTGCGAAGTTTCCATGTAGGGATCTGGTAGAATTCTACATAACTCAGATTAATCTGGTAATTATTGGAGCAAGCACAGGCAGACTTCAGTTGTTATGTACTGAAGTTCTCACCCTGGGCCAGCAGGGGGATACTGTAGATAGTTCAGGTCCACATATGCAAATAAGGGATCAAAAGTGATGGTCAGTGATTGGATAGTTACAGAAAAGGGTTACTGTTGCGTTCTAGTGGAGCGGAGAGAATGGTGCGCTTGGCAAAAGAGGCACTGGCGCGCCTGGACCAGGGAGACTGGCATGAGCGGGTTGCCGAATACTTGTTCGTGCAACACATCACCCCTCATGCGGCCACAGGGCGGAGTCCTGCCGAACTGCTTATGGGCTGCCACCTCAGATCTCCGCTTGACCGGCTGCACCTGGACTTTGCCGTGGCCGAACCCCCAGGCTGTGCCAACGCGCCACGGTCCTTTGTTCCAGGAAAACAGGTTTTGCCCGGAATTTTGTGGGGGACATTCCTTGGGTGCCAGCCACAGTAGTGGGAGTCACTGGACCTCACTCGTACCAGGTGGCACTCGAAGACAGACGCTTGTGGCACTGGCACATAGACCAGCTTAGGCGCAGGGTTGGGGACTTGGACACTACTGTGGTGCCCCCAACTGTGCTCGTGGCTCCGGAAGAGACACTTACAGATGGTGAGGCTCCACCTACACCTCTCTCACAAACTGCCGGCGTGGAGCCGAACCAAGCCACTTCAGAGGGTCTGCCAGACTTACCACAGACTCAGACCACTGCCGTGCCTGACATTCCATCAACTCCACTTGCGGAGGTTCCACCCACAGCAGCGGATCCAGGGGACTTGGTTTCAACGCCACCTAGGGTCGCGCCACAGCCTCAGCAAGAATCGGGCGGCCCTCCGGACCTGGTTACCGCTCCCTGGCGGTCTGGTAGAGTTTCCAAGTGCCCAACTTATTTAAAGGACTATGTTGTTGGACATGTAATACTGTCGGTCTAATGGAAGTAGGTGAAATGTAATTGATATGCTTCTGTGCCTAATTGAACCATTACGTGTAGTGCTGTATATAAGGAAACCGTTACGATTGTTAACTAACACCTTATCTCGGTGGGGAGGGGTGTTATGTACTGAAGTTCCCACCCTGGGCCAGCAGGGGGATACTGTAGATAGTTCAGGTCCACATATGCAAATAAGGGATCGAAAGTGATGTTCAGTGATTGGATAGTTACAGAAAATGGTTACTGTTGCATTCTAGTGGAGCTCTATATAAGCAGGTTGGCTGAACCCTTCAGTTCAGTTCTGTTCTGGCCTGTGAATAAACAAGAGCTGTTTGAAGAATCGCTGTGTCATCTGATATGTTGACACACCCACAACTTAACATCAGCCTTCCTGGATCTACCTTATTTTGGGGGGATTTTTTTTAGTAGAACCACAAGATCTACCACCCAGTGCAAAAGGCATACAGTTAGAATTAGAAAACGGGGGTTCTCTGTGAGCACATTCTGGGACTGGAGGCTTGTTTTCAGTACCCAAATCAAACTGATTGTTAACAGGGTGACTTGAATAAAGCAGATGGAGTCCAGAGAGAAAAGAAATTGACCATACTTTATTGGGTAAACTGAACAAAAAGGGTAGATAATATGAGAAGAAACAAACAGAAATGTTTTGTCTTTCTTAGCAGTTCAGGCCTTGTCTACAGCAGGGCAACTCATACAGTGGAGAAACTTTCTCAGATATACAGAGCCAATCAGAGCACAAGTTATCCCAGCAAGGATCATGTCATTCTGAGTGGTTGCTAGGCAACACCTTCACCCCCACTTCAGTTGGCTGAATGTAAACAGAATTAACCCTTAGGTTACTAACTGATTGATCCCTGTACTTCCAACACTGAGGGAGGAACCATTTATGAACAATTTTCATCGAGTTTTCTATAATAGAGGCTGAGACTAAATAGAATTGTTTTGTGGACCATTTTTGTGGATCATCTTATCAATTTCTTCCCACAAATCCTGTTCACATACTGACTTCAAAGCAGTCAAGGAATAATTGAGAAATGAGAGCTGTGCATATTTGAGAAACTTGTCCTTTGATACATGATGTTGGCAGAATTAATGTATCTTCAAATACAAAGGTCTAGAACAGCAGAATACGTATAATCAGCAGAGGAAATAAAAATATTTGCTGAATGTTTTTGGTGTCCATTAATCATGTGGAATCAAAGTATTTAATTAAATCTTGCAACTCCAAACAGTTCAGTTAAAGAAGCTATCAATATATTTAAAATGTTTAAGGGTGCAATCTGATATGCACTTAGCTGGGAATAAATCCCATTGGGTTCACATTTCACTGTAATAAGCACTCTGAACACCAGGGGGTGATGTGGACCAGCTGAAAAAAGCTGGTCTGCTATGAACACTTGGATGTAGAACAGCCAATTTTTCAAAAAAAGTGGGCCACAAGAATATTTCCACATAGAATCCATGGGCCACACATTCAACAACAACAACAACAACAACAAAACAACAACTGTATAATAATAATAATAATAATAATAATAATAATAATAATAATAATAATAATAATAATATACCCCTCCCATCTGGTTGGGTTTCTCCAGCCATTCTGGGGAAATTAAGGATGCATTGCAACAATCGATGTAGATCTTTTTTGTTTGTTTAAATTTTTATTATAAAATACACACATATTGCAAATATACAAGCATACAAACATACATTTCATACAATCCTTCAATATATACAAACATACCTACATTCAGTCCCACAGATAATTCCTTTTCCCATCACCATCCACCACCCCTCACCCCAGCTTTGTGTTAGACTTCCAATCTACTCAATTGCAATTTCTTTCCACTTCTATTACTTTCTTTCACACACCTTTAACCTAATTTCATGCTTCTTTTTCTATTACACATTGTTATCCATCTTTTTTTAGTATTTCAGTATTTAAAACGGAACTTGTTTATTCTAATAGGAGTTCTGATTTTTCAATATGGTTTTGCAAGTATCCTTTAAATAGATCTATTTCTACTATTTTCTGTACACATATGTGGGCAAATGATTTGGAGTGCCCAATACAGTGGAACCTTGGATGTCTGCGCCGGTGCAATTTGGCGCTTCTGCGCATGCGCGAGCAGCAAAGCCCGGAAGTAACCCATTCCGGTACTTCGAGGTTTCCTGCAGTCCGCAACCCAAAAACACGTAACCTGAAGCGTCTGTAACATGAGGTATGACTGTATCTTCTTTCAGAGTGACTTAAGTTGTGGTTCCGTCCCCCCAATGTTCCATAGTACACAACAGAACTTGCACACCATGCTCTTGAAATTGAAGCACCTTGTGTTTCCAGTGTTCCTAAATACCTAGCTTTGAAGCGCACAGAACAATTAAGTGTTCTCCGCACACACCTTCTCCAGAGTGACCCTAGGAGCAAATTATCTGTGGATGACTCAGTTCCTTTCACTATGACTGGCTCCAATCAGCACAAACTGCACTGCAAAAATAGTAACAGATATTTGACCCCCCCCTTCAACCCTGCCCACTATATCTCTGCTCATTCTCTGATAACAGCAACATGCAGCCAAAGGGGCAGATCATTGGCAGCAAATTCATTCTTAAAAATGTCAGATCAAGCAAGCAACTACAGTGGTATCTCGGGTTACATTCGCTTCAGGTTCCATACGCTTCAGGTTACAGACTCCGCTAACCCAGAAATAGTACCTCGGGTTAAGAACTTTTGCTTCAGGATGAGAGCAGAAATCATGCTCCGGTGGTGCTTCAGGTTAAGAACAGTTTCAGGTTAAGAACGGGCCTCCTGAACGAATTAAGTTCTTAACCCAAGGTACCACTGTATATGACTATAAGTGGCAAGTGCAGAGAGGCCCTAACATAAAAGAACATAAACAGACAAGGAACGTACTGTACAATATTGGGAAATTCAGAACTTTAAGGGAAACCCCACAGCTAACTGGTTCTTAAGGGTTTAGGGTGTTGCAGAGGGGAGAGGCTGAGGGATTATCCTAATTGCACAGAGGTAAGTAACCTTGGGGACGCGGTGGCGCTGTGGGTTAAAGCCTCAGCGCCTAGGACTTGCCGATCGAAAGGTCGGCGGTTCGAATCCCCGCTGCGGGGTGCGTTCCCGTTGCTCGGTCCCAGCACCTGCCAACCTAGCAGTTCGAAAGCACCGCCGGGTGCAAGTAGATAAATAGGGACCGCTTACTAGCGGGAAGGTAAACGGCGTTCCGTGTGCTGCGCTGGCTCGCCAGATGCAGCTTGTCACGCTGGCCACGTGACCCGGAAGTGTCTGCGGACAGCGCTGGCCCCTGGCCTATAGAGTGAGATGAGCGCACAACCCCAGAGTCTGTCAAGAGTGGCCCGTACGGGCAGGGGTACCTTTACCTTTTAAGTAACCTTGGCTCATATGGTGGCAGCTGTCTGTTTACTGAGCACGTGCAGAATTAAAGTCAGATACACCAGTGGATTATGCCTGCAAGCCCCCTTTTTGCCCAGCTGTGGCTGTGCCTTTACTTGTAAAGCAAGTGGGGGTGGCTTGGCCAAAATAGCCTTGCAGGCCAAATGCAGAGGCCTGGTGGACCTAATTAGACCCATGGGATGGAAGTTCCTGGCTTCTGCATTAGAACAGAAGCAGCTGCAAAAACAGATCACATTTCTAACTTTTTGTTGTCAGGGTTGTTTGTTTGCTTGTTTGTTTGTTGCACATTAGCTAGACCAGCCATCTTTCTGAACCACCCCCAAATAATCTGAGCCTATGTTTCTGGCATATATTCCTTTAGGTTTGGGGGTGTATATACCCAAGCAAGCAGCATTTGACAATAATTTGTGGCGTTATCAACTAGTCCTTTCTTTGATTTGTTTCTGCTTGAAGAAAATGCTGGTGGAACAGCTATCTTCATGATACTTAGTGCCTTTTCTATATAATATTTCCCCTCCTACAGACATACTTCTAAAGACCTTTTGCTTGTTTTTAGCTGCTGTTACATGTAATAATAATAATAATAATAATAATAATAATAATAATAATAAATTATTTTATTTATACCCCACCCTCCCCAGCAAAGACTGGGCTCAGGGCGGCTAACACCAAATATAAAAACAATTGATTGAAATACTGCTTAAAAAACAAGATTAAAATACAACATTAAAACATTAAAATGCAGCCTCATTTCAGTGGAAACTCAATCAAAAACTTTTTTGGGGATAAAAACGTCAAGTCTCCACCAAGGCTAACTATCCAGACTGGTCCTACATGGGCCAGAAAAAAGCCAGGGAAGTCCCCAAATAGGAGTTCCAACACAGAAGGAGAAAGAAAAAAAGAAAGAGAGGGAGGGAATCAAATTGGCTCCAAGCCAAAGGCCAGGTGGAACAGCTCTGTCTTACAGGCCCTGCGGAAAGAAATCAGATCCCGCAGGGCCCTGGTCTCATGAGGCAGAGCGTTCCACCAGGCTGGAGCCAGTGTTGAAAAGGCCCTGGCTCTGGTTGAGGCTAATCTAACTTTCTTAGAGCCCAGGACCTCTAGGGTGCTGCTATTTATGGACCTTAAGGTAAAAAGAAAGAAGGGACACGGGTGGCACTGGTCACATGACCCGGAAGCTATCTGCGGATAAACGCCGGCTCCCTCGGCCTATAGAGCGAGATGAGCGCCGTAACCCCAGAGTCGTCCATGACTGGACCTAAAGGTCAGGGGCATCTTTACCTTTACATGCAAAAAAAGCTAAAGGACCTCTGGATGGTTAAGTCCAGTCAAAGGTGGCTATGGGTTTGTGGCGCTCATCTTGCTTTCAGGTCAAAGGAGCCAGCATTTGTCCACAGACAGCTTTCCGGGTCATGTGGCCAGCATGACTAAACCACTTCTGGCGCAACAGGACACCATGACGGAAACTAGAGCACACAGAAATGCCATTTACCTTCCCGCCACAGCAATACCTATTTATCTACTTGCGCTGGTATGCTTTCGAACTGCTAGGTTGGCAGAAGCTGGGACAGAGCAACGTGAACTCACCACTGTCGTGCAGATTCAAACTGCTGACCTTCTGATCAGCAAGCCCAAGAGACTCAGTGGTTTAGACCACAGCGCCATGTAAAAGTGGCTAAAAACCTGTAAAAGCAACTAGAATCCCAGATATTACTGTTAAGTGCTATTTAAAAAATGTTTTAAATGTTTAAATGTTTTAAAAGTAATTAGAAACTTTAGAACCACAAAGTCATTTGGGAAACATTAGTTCATATTTTTTTTTAATGAGCAGAATGAACATGAGTTAATGGGCCACCAATATATGTCAGTTAAAGCTGGAACTTAAATGTCAAAGTTTTGTTTTTTAAAGAGCATTGGAAAGCATTATCTGTATTTAACACTCACCAGATTGGCAAAAATGTATAAAAAAGAAAAAGGTATATGTTGGAAGTGTAATGAAAATAAGGGTTCTTTTTTCACATGTGGTGGTCCTGTAAAATAATTAAGGAATGTTGGGAAATTATATATAATGAATTTAAAAAGATATTTTTAAAAAACTTTCCCTAAAACACCTGAGATTTTTCTCTTAGGAATGGTAACAACGAAGGTCCCCCCAAAACCAAAAGGGTTTATTACTATATGTCACCACTGCAGCTAGAACCTTATTGGCACAAAAGTGGAGAACTAGTATAGTACCCACTAAGGAAGAATGGCAGTATAAAATATTTGAATATGCTGAACTGGCTGATTTGACGAACAGGATAAGAGAAAAAGATGAGGAATACAAGGAGGAAGGGAAAATGTTTATCGAATATTTTAAAAACAAATACCGGTACATAGCTTAGCAGGTCTCACGTAAATCCAGCGGAATTGAAATAGATAGAGTTTTTAATAGGTAACAAATTGGATGATTAAAAAGATGTGGATTATGCGGAGTAGTAGAAAAGCAAAGGAACCAGGAAAAGGGTGGAAGGGAAGTTATATGGTATATGTATACATGCTGTATTTTGTACAAAGTTGTAAGTAGGACAGGAGGAGGGGAGGGGGTTAAATATGCTCTTTTCCTGTTTTTGAAAATGCAAATAAAAAAATAAATGGGAAAAAGGAAAGCATTATCAGTCTGGAAAGTCCAGCCACAATGGTCAGCCTCAATGGTCAGTGCAAGGGCTTCTGGGATTGCACTTGCAAAGTATCGTGGGATTGCTAGGCACTGTTTTTGTGCCTTTTTGCCCATTCTGGGCTCTTTGAGGGCCATTTTTAAAGTCACTTCTGGATTTGGCACAGTGCATGCAGTCGCAGTTGCATGTCAGTTGGACCCGCGTAAATCAGGAGTTGCCTGTAATAATAAACAGGATCCACTTGGCTTAGTATTTATTGCTGCTGAAAAGGCATTTGACTGAGTCAACTGGGAATAACAGGTTCAAATTAAGCAGAACTGGGACTGGGACCTACTTTTGTTATTTGGGTTAAGTTAATATACAGGAATCCAGTTGCTACTGTATGTGTAGACAGCAGAAGATAAAAAAGGCAGTCTAGAGTAGCAATACAGGGATGTCCATTATCCCCCTGGTTGTTCAATACTATGATAGAGTCATTGGTAGAGAATGTAAGATTTAGCTAAGAGAATGAAGGTCTTAGAATAGGAACCAACATCTGTAAGGCCAGCCTTTATTGCTGACAATGTACTGCTAATAGTGAAAAATCAAGAAATTTATCTTGAGAAAACACTAAAGGTTTTTCAAGACTATTGTAAGATCTAAGGCCATAAGATTAATCTAAATGAAATCTGAATGGTTCAGTTATAATGCACAGTGGAAGGTTAGACTCAACTATATCAATGCCATTCAGAGCTGTTATACACTTTTATGTGTCAACCACTATAAGCTTATGCAGGAAGGAAACAATTATTTTAGCTTGCAAGTGTGGTGAGAGAGATGTGATTGCTGCCAGAGGTTTTGTACTATACCAGAAGCAATGGGCGACAGCTAGCAAAGTTGCTCAGGATCTGAACATTCTAAATCACTCCTGTGTGGGAGACAGGACACTTCAGAAATTACTTGCTACTGTTCACATTCTTCATCTGCAAATACACCACCTTTCCCTGGGAAAAACTGATTGCGCGCGCGCGCGCACACACACACACACACACATATATATGTATTATATAATATATAATATATATATTATCCCAAAATGCATACAAAGATGTGTTTTGAAATATACTCAGAGTCAATAGTGGATTTCATGCTCTTTATTCAGCTCATAGTGGTGAGGAAGAATAAAAGTTTCCCCAAAGTATCTACCTTATATTCATTATTTACACAATGGGCTGCACGTGATTGGCTAATTCCGGAATTCTCCTGTAGGCCAATCAGGTTGTGGATTCACTTCCACCTGGAGCTGGATTGGGTGGCTCCTGCAGACCAATCATACTGCTGCATTGTTCTGGGACCAATCAGACTGCTGCATTTTGGATCCTATTGTTCTAGGACCAATCAGACTGCTGCATTTTGGATCCTATTGTTCTAGGACCAATCAGACTGCTGCCTTTTGGATCCTATTCAACTCAGTACATAACATGTTTCCTTGGAAAATTGCACACAAAAATGCTGACAAAAATTCATGAAGATTCTCTCCCCCTTCCCCCCCGCCCCAAAGCTCTACTACAGTAATGTGGGGGACTGGATTTAAGACTGAAAAAACTGAGAAACCAAAAGGAACTGAAATGGACAAATGCAGTATATCCATTCCCTACCCACCAGTCACGGTGGTGATTTCACTTGTTGACTAAAACCAGGCCCGCTTCTGCCCATTTTGCTTCAGAACTGTAATTCTCAGAGGATGTGGGAGGAGAGGATGGCAAGGGAAGATTTGACAACAATCAAAGAAACATTTAAACACTATAAAGTATTTGTGTTCTATGTTATAAATCAAGCACTGCTAGTTGTTGTTTCTTTTTGTTTTCCAATGTTATTTATTATCAATTAGAAAATCAGTGCAGCACAAGCAAATCTTTATTCTGAGTGTGTGGCCCAGAGGAAAATGTTTTGAGAGCTCATGGAATAAAATATCCTAAGGACCACCAATGGCATGTTTTGACAGTGGTCAGCGGCAAACATTCTCCCTTTCATACTGAAACACACTTACCACCAGAGGGGAGAAAACATCCATTTTTAAATAGAGGCTGAATCAATCTGAAACAAGGTAGAATTCTACCAGAAGCTGATAAGAGTGCAAAAAAGATTTTGATGTCCACAGTCAGTGATCACACACTGCATGGAATATAGTCCTAGTTTTAGAATCCTACTGGAAAATGTGGACTTTGTTCAACTTCATGTTTGAAAGTTAGAAGCCAGTTCTGAAAGCACAACTTTTTCCTGAAGCCCGAGTCTGACTGGGGAGGTTTCTGCTCCCCTGCTCCCTCCCACCATCCAGAAACTCTAATTTCCTAATGCGTTTACTGGTAGAAGGGTGGGCTGACTCAGAGGCTGCTCTCAAGTGACGTATCTCCCAAGAAAAACAACTGTTCTTGTTAGGCGTTCAGCACGCCCCACCTACTGCTACTTATTTTGAGAGGCGCATAGATTTCCGGGCACACAGAGAGACCTGACGTACAAAAGAAGAGGGTCTTTGAAAAGCTCGTCCAGACAGTCCAAATAAGGGTAAGTTGTTTCATCTTTTAAAATGAATTTACAGGGCTTACAGCTGCTCAGTCACATCCTGGCTACTCTTAATTTCTACCTCTTAGATACTTACAGTTCAGTTGTCAGCAGCAGAAGAGGCTGATATTCTAGACGCTGTGGTTTTCTTCAACATTCTGCTGTCATTCTCTAGGTCCTGAATGTTCATATTTATTAAATCTGCTTCATTAAATTAAATTGACTCCTTGCAGCTGCTGTGTTGCATAAATCGTAGACATGTCTGCCAATTTCTTTTTATTTTTAAGCTACTCCGAATGGAGACATTATTTGCAAGGGTGTCCGTTCATGTTAGGATCAGAGTGCCGGGTTGCCTAATGATCTCATAGCATCTAAATGAGCAATGGAGGCAAAAGGATTTCCCTTGGTTTGCTGTTTGAGGCGGTCGTATTTCATTGCATAACGCAACAGATAAACCGTCTGGGGGTTTATTCTTTGAGTGCTCTGCATTTACAAAGCTTTTAAGGCAGCTGTTGACAGGATGTTTAAATCCTTGTTATCGTCACCAGCTGTTATAAACATATCCCAAAATGATAGCATATATGGGGTGCAAGAAATTTCTGAAACAATGTCGGATTGTAGAGACTTCTGAGCAAAGAGGAACTCCTTTTATATCAAGGAAAAAATGGAAGGTAAGATAGAGCATGACATATAAACATGACCACAAGGTTCCTTCAGTTTGGTTTTTTAATAAAACCTGCCTTTGTAGCTGCTTCTAAACTCAGGGGAAAGAGCAGAATTCTACACATTTTATTTTCCCACCATTTTGAGATATACAATACACGCCTGCATGCACACACATTCCAAATAGTTGCAGGAAAATTTGATTAGATTAATCCTGGTTTTGTAAAAATGGGAGGAAATTGACCCCACCCCTCCGCACTGTTATTACACACCAAATCTTACTGCTTTTCCACCAATTGTGTGCCACGCAATTAGGGCACCAGTGTGGGGTTGTATTCAATGGCATGCTTGTATTGCTTCTAGACACAGTTTATATTTGATGCATTTACCTTACAATATATTCACCATACCCTTCACCATCCCCACCGCCCAACAATCTGTCTCCAGATTATGCAAAATGACCTTCTATAATTCCCTGCTTGATTGTCATCTTAGCTCTTAGGAACTACAGTGGTACCTCTGGTTATGAACTTAATTTGTTCAGGAGGTCCGTTCTTATCCTGAAACTGTTCTTAACATGAGGTGCCACCTCTGGCACACGATTTCCACTCACATTCTGGGGCAAAGTTCGCATCCGGAACCAGAAGAGTTCATATAACAACAACAACAACAACAACAACAACAACAACAACAACAACAACAACAATTTATAATAATTTATTATTTCTACCCCACCCATCTGGCTGGGTTTCCCCAGCCACTCTGGGTGGCTTCCAACAAAATATTAAAATACAATAGTCTATTGAACATTAAAAGCTTCCCTAAACAGGGCTGCCTTCAGATGTCTTCTAAAAGTTTGGTAGTTATTTTTCTCTTTGACATCTGGTGGGAGGGCGTTCCACAGGGCGGGTGCCACTACCGAGAAGGCCCTCTGCCCGGTTCCCTGTAATTTGGCTTCTGGCAGCGAGGGAACCGCCAGAAGGCCCTTGGTGCTGGACCTCAGTGTCTGGGCAGAACGATGGGGGTGGAGACGCTCCTTCAGGTATACTGGACCGAGGCCGTTTAGGGCTTTAAAGGTCAGCACCAACACTTTGAATTGTGCTCGGAAACATACTGGGAGCCAATGTAGGACTTTCAAGACCGGTGTTATGTGGTCTCGGCAGCCGCTCCCAGTCACCAGTCTAGCTGCCGCATATCCAGAGGTACCACTGTATATATCTTCATCTAAGGGTTCAGCCAGTAGCCACAGCTACAAAGCATTAACTGGCCAGAACATTAGCCAATGGGTAACAAGAAAGAAGGCTGTGTGCAGACTCTTGGCATCTACAGGTGATCTATGGATCAATACAGCGCCAACAAACTTGTTGATCCTCCCAGAGCAATTCTTTACAGGATGACGCTTGCTCACTGGAGGAGGAAGAGGGGGGGCGGGGGGGAGCGCACAGCCCCCGGCACCACGTCCCCGGTGGGGTGCCATCGTGGCTGCCCCACCATGCTGGGCACCCTGCCCCTGTGGGCAGCATGCCACGCCCCCGGGACATGCGCCAGCCATGCCCCCGCCTGCTCTCAGCCCCTGGTACCAGAGCATGAAGCTCCGCCACTGTGCTTGCTCTCCTGGTTTCTGTCTCAATGCATTTCTTCTCTGCCTGTGGAGTTATTGATACAATAACAAGTGCGGCCGGCTGCAACAAAATGGTGCAGTGCATTGCCAGCTCCTAAGAGGAGTGTTCCTGGAAGATCTCCAGCCAGCCTCAGACAGAAGGCACCATTTGGGTTGGTGTTGCTACTGATGGTGGGAAGAGCTCCAAGAGGAGGAATAGACGCCCTCTTTTCCTCTACCATCCTCATGAAACCTTCCCTTGCTCTGCTATGAAGTGTTAATGGGATCAGTTTTGGAGTCGATTACCAGCCCTTAGGGACGCGGGTGGCGCTGTGGGTTAAACCACAGAGCCTAGGACTTGCCGATTAGAAGGTCGGCGGTTCGAATCCCCGTGACGGGGTGAGCTCCCGTTGCTCGGTCCCTGCTCCTGCCAACCTAGCAGTTCAAAAGCACGTCAAAGTGCAAGTAGATAAATAGGTACCCCTCCGGCGGTAAGGTAAACGGCGTTTCCGTGCGCTGCTCTGGTTCGCCAGAAGCGGCTCAGTCATGCTGGCCACATGACCTGGAAGCTGTACGCCGGCTCCCTCGGCCAATAAAGTAAGATGAGCGCTGCAGCCCCAGAGTCGGCCACGACTGGACTTAATGGTCAGGGGTCCCTTTACCTTTACTACCAGCCCTGAAACTTACTACTTTATTGGGTGCAAGTGGCACATGGGAGGTTTATAGAAAGTTTCAAAGTCTCACCAGATTATGCAGAAGGATGGTGGGAGTTTTTTATTTCCTGGTGGGCAACCCTTTAATTATGCCTCCCCCCTAGTATGGCACTGATGGTCACCATGGCACCCGCAATTATCACCAGTGCCCTCTGCCCCTCCCTTTAAATCAGTTTTTTGGGGGAGGGGATGTTCTTGGTGGTTTGTGTGCTGCCTGCCTCCCTGCTTTTTTGTGGGGTGTGTAGGTGTTCTGCTTGCTTTGGAGCAGGGGTCAGCAACCTTTTTCAGCCGTGGGCCAGTCCACCGTCCCTCAGACCTTGTGTGGGGCCGGACTATATTTTTTTGGGGGAAATGAATGAATTCCTATGCCCCACAAATAACCCAGAGATGCATTTTAAATAAAAGCACACATTCTACACATTTAAAAACACGCTGATTCCTGGACCGGATTGAGAAGGCGATTGGGCCGCATCCGGCCCCCGGGCCTTAGGTTGCCTACCCCTGCTTTGGAGGAAGAGTTCTGAGCATCACATTTTTCTTCTTTTGGTTTTATGACAGTTTCTTGGCTTTCCAAAAGGTAGGGAACCTCTGCAAATTTCTACCACCTGAACACTCCCTGTACATTGTTAAGGAAAACTGATAACCAGTTCCTATTTTCATTTTCATCTGCCATCCTCAACAGGCTGTACCTCTACTGCTGTCAACATTCAACAGGTCCTGGAAGGTCCTTGTCAGGCTGTTGTGGTGTCTGTGTTTTGCCTAAAATCTCTTCTTCTTTGATTTTTACAAACTAACAGTGGTGTAGCGTGGGTTGTCAGCACCCGGGGCAATGCAAGTAATTTGCGCCCCCTAACCTGTGGATTTTAGTAGGGGCAGAGAGCTGCGAGTGCGAGCGCACTCCCCCCCAGATGTTGCGCCCGGTGCGGCCGGCTCCCCCTGCACCCCCCACGCTACGCCACTGCAAACTAATATACTTGTGGATACCTGGGAAGATCTATTTTCTATAGAAGCACTTTATTTTTACTTTTTTTGGTGGCTCCATTTTGCTTCCAAACCTAAGTGCAGAATTAGATGGAAATGCTATTATTAATCTAGCTCTACTGGTGCAATTTCCAGAGCAACATAAGCAACAAACAAACTCAAAACGAACCCTGAGGTGCCTGCAATCTAATTTTAGACAGTGGAGGAGACAACATGATTTCGGGGAACTGGGAGGCTAAACCGATTAGATAATATTTTATGGCGTGGCTGTCTGGGGAGCTGATCTGCTGCAGTCCCCTTTTGCTTGGGTTTCTCCCTCATCACCTCTCTCCTCATGACAGAGGTGTATAAAATGGCATAAGGAGCGGAGAAAGGGAACAGATAAATGTTTTTCTCCCTCTCTCACGCCACTAGGATTTGTGGACATTCAACGAAGCTGAATTTTGGAAAATCCAGAACAGACAAAAGACAAATGAGAAACAGAGAGAACTAAAATTAACAGAGCCATCCGCCCCTAACATGCCATACGTATAGCTAAACTATGGAATTTGCTCCCACAGAGGCAGTGATGGTCACCTCCTTTGATAGCTTTCAAATAGGTAAAGGTAAAGGGACCCCTGACCATTAGGTCCAGTCGTGGCCGACTCTGGGGTTGCGGTGCTCATCTCGCTTTATTGGCCGAGGGAGCCGGCGTACAGCTTCTGGGTCATGTGGCCAGCATGACTAAGCCACATCTGGTGAACCAGAGCAGCGCACGGAAATGCTGTTTACCTTCCCACCGGAGCGGTACCTATTTATCTACTTGCACTTTGACATGCTTTCGAACTGCTAGGTTGGCAGGAGCAGGGACCGAGCAACGGGAGCTCACCCCGAACCGCCGACCTTCTGATCGGCAAGTCCTAGGCTCTGTGGTTTAACCCACAGCGCCACGCTTTCAAATAGGATCTGACAAATTCATGGAGGATCAGGTTGTCAGTGGCTACTAACCCTCATGGCTATATGTTGTCCCTCCACAGTCAGAGGCAGTATGCTAGGAATCACAAGCGGGTAGAGGGCTGTTGCACGCAGGTCGCGCTTTGCCCATGGACTCAAGAAGGTTGGCAATCCCTAAATCTAGGGTTTCATTCACCCTTTTAAGTATCAAGTTTAACTTTAAAAATAAAATAAAAATCCCCACACATCACAATAAATGACTTGTTTATACACAACATTCATCTCGATGTGTTTGCACAAAACTTACGTGATGGTTAGATTGTGTCCAGTCCTTAATGAACATTCATTCTGGTTTGTTTTACATGGTGGTTATACCACAGGATAAGAATTTGGCCTGATTTGCCTGCAGGGGATTCACATGTCTTCACATTAATCCTTAGTTCATCCACCCATTTTTCTTGCATTCCCCTGTAACTTACATAATTGCAAAAAGCTGGTTCATCACACTAGGGCAACAGGGCACTTCCATCCACTTCACCTGTGCAAGCCTAAATTTTTATTTTAGTTTTATTTATTAAATTTTGATGCTGCCCTTCATCCAAGGATCCAGGGGTGGTTCACAATATAAAAACAGAAAAACACATCACATAGTAACAAAGAAAAACAATACCCCCCAGTTTAAAAGGCCATAGATTGTTTAATTTGCCAAAGGCTTGGGAGAAGATGAATGTTTTTTTGCCTGGTGCTTAAAGATATGTAACAAAGGCCATATGTAACCTTGCAAGCCATACTTGCCACTTGGAAAACCCTGCTCTCGGATTGTGAGCGATCAAATCTACGGTTTTCATCTGGAGAGCCGGGTGGAGTTTCTTCTCCTTGGCTGAAAAGCAATTCAGTTATTTGAGCAAAAGCCAGACTTCTGGCATATCTGTATTGTACGTATCATCTATTAGTGTTCATGTTTATATTACAGTGACAAGCAGACCTCATGGATCTTGCTGCTAAGCTCAGCACAGAGGTGCTTCTGGCAGGTTTATTCTATGGTTCCTCCAAAATCTCAGAAGAGTAAACAAGAGTCAGGTTTCTACAGAGTGTGGGCAGGGCTGAGTATACATCTTGCAGCTGGTCTAGAAACTCCTGTCGCAGGTTCTTCTTTTGCATGTTTTGAGTACTTTAAACAAGTTTGGCTTGCACAGATGGTTTGGATGGTTATGAGCTGGTCGTTTGTTGGAAAGGTGTGTCCATTCAATGGGATTCTGTGGATTTGTGGTCAGTTGTATGGCTGAGGGGTAAAAGTAGGATACGTGAGGGTGGCTGGAGTTGAGCATTAGGTTGTGGCTGTTGTTCACAATCAATGCCCTAATCTTGCTGGGGAATGGCGAGTTTCCCCATCTCTAAAAAAAGAGGCATATTAATTCACATTTTGGGGTTTTTTTTTGTAAACTGTTCCCTCCATGCTTTCCAGTAAAATGCTTTTCTACTGGTCAACACTCTCTGCAGGCACCATGCTGGTGAATAAATAAGATTTATTTGCCACTGGTATCATCAAAGAATAGAATCTCAGATGAGTTATGAGTCATAGCCAGTCAGATTCAGGCCAAGTTTTCGATCACTTGCACTCTAACCACCAGGTATGCCAAAGACACCTTGGCCCTCTCCATCTTCTATTGGTCCTACACACATTGCACCCATCTGGCATGCACCACAGGTCCAGTGGCCGGCTTCTCCCAAGTGCTCGGCTCCTTGTATCATGCATGCGCCATCATATGGGTGCAATGCACGCCATGTGTGATGTCACACATGTGCAACGAGTGCCAGCCCCACCCCATCTTGGTGGCAACCCAGTGCCTCTGCTAACCATTGTCCCAAGAGGCTCATCTCCGTCAGCTTCCCTAGAAAATGAAGACGGTGGAAGAGGGCAGTTAGGAGAAATTGTATCAACAGCCCTGGTCAATTCTAAATCCCAGAACTCAATCAAGGTCCAAACAAAAAGCCTAGCATATCAGCTTGAATTTCCATGAGGGCGAGTTGGAAGCCAATTCAACTCAACAACCTCCCATTAGACCTTGGGTTTGACTAGCTCAGGCTAGTTAGAAGGCTGGAGGCGACTTCCAATTCCTTGTCACCATCCACAGCCCACGGGAAGGTAAACTTGTTTGCCTCTGCTCCAGTTTAGACACTTCTTTAGTGCTAAGTGCCAAAGGCCCTCCCTTCCACCCCATCCAGGCCCAGCACATGTTTACCAAGAATGGACGACTCTCTTCAACAAGCGGAGGCATGACCAGAAAACAGAATATCTGCCCTGCTGGCAATCCTGGAGGAACTTTTAGTGGAATACAGTGTCCCCATTGTTAGGAGGGTGCAAGTGAAAAGAAAGGGGGGTGAGGGAGCGGGATAAACAGCGGATTGAGAGCAACAGTGCATAGGAAGGAGGGAACATTATGCAATCAAAACAAGCTCTTCCTGACAGCTACTCTGAGTGGAAGTTGGAATACCAAGATGATACAAGGACGCCCTGCTGTCTAGAATAAAACCCCACAGCACTGTCTTATCTTCCTTGCCCATAGAAGGAGGGCCACTTTGTCTTCACTTTGCCCTTGACATTCCTGTTATGGCTCCATATGGCAAGCGATGATTAACCCAGAACATAAATTACGCTCCAAATCAGAGACGGGCTGTGGATGATTCCAAGGAATTGATTCCAAGGAATTGCAAGTCGCCTCCAGCCTTCTAACTAGCCTGAGCTAGTCAAACCCAAGACAAAGTGTGTGGAAAGGTCTAATGGGAGGCTGTTGAGTTGAACTGGCTTCCAACTTGCCCTCATGGAAATTCAAGCTGATATGCTAGGCTTTTTCTTTGGACCAATGCCTTCAATGGAGACAGAACTTCCTGGGCTCTTGCGGGATACAGACCCCTGGCAAATGTGCTGATTCTGAATCAGCTTGTGGGCTCTGAACAAAGCAATAAAGCATCCCTCCAAATCATGCTAAATAATAATGCAGTGGTACCTTGGTTCTCAAACTTAATCTATTCCAGAAGTCTGTTCCAAAACCAAAGCGTTCCAAAACCAAGGCGTGCTTTCCCATAGAAAGTAATGCAAAATGGATTAATCCGTTCTTGACTTTTAATCCGTTCTAGACTTATGGTCTAGCTGGACCATAAAGAAGGCTGATCACCGAAGAATTGATGCTTTTGAATTATGGTGCTGGAGGAGACTCTTGAGAGTCCCATGGACTGCAAGAAGATCAAACCTATCCATTCTTAAGGAAATCAGCCCTGAGTGCTCATTGGAAGGACACATCCTGAAGCTGAGGCTCCAATACTTTGGCCACCTCATGAGAAGAGAAGACTCCCTGGAAAAGACCCTGATGTTGGGAAAGATGGAGGGCACAAGGAGAAGGGGATGACAGAGGACGAGATGGTTGGACAGTGTTCTTGAAGCTACCAGCATGAGTTTGACCAAACTGTGGGAGGCAGTGGAAGACAGGAGTGCCTGGCGTGCTCTGGTCCAGGGGGTCACGAAGAGTTGGACACGACTAAACAACAACAACAACAACAACAACAACAACAGACTTTTAAAAACAACCCCTAAAACAACAATTTAACATGAATTTTACTATTTAACGAGACCATTGATCCATAAAATGAAAGCAATAAACAATGTACAGCAGTCAGTCAATCAATCAATCAATCAATCAATCAATCAATCAATCAGTAGCTGAACTGGGTTCCACACAGTCCCAAAAACAAAACAAAAAGCCACAAAAACGCAAAATAAATAGCAAAAACAGACAGACCTCAGCGTAACACTCAAAACGGAAGTGTGGCACTCAAATTGGAAGCGTAACACTCAAAATGGAGCACGTTCGGCTTCCGAGAAAAATTCGCAAACCGGAACACTTCCAGGTTTGCAGTGTTTGGGTTCCAAGTTGTTTGAGTACCAAGGCGTTTGAGAACCAAGGTACCACTGTAGATGTGAAGCAAAGCTGTGAACCTGCTGTGGCCAACAGTGATTGCGTGCATCTCATTGCAACTTGCAGTTGAGAAAATCAGAGCATCAGAAGTGCTTGGCTGCAGGATCAGACCAACGGCACCTGCAGCCCAGCATCCTGTCCACACAGTCGCCAGATGTCCATGGGATGCCCACAGCGGGGCCTGATTGCAACAACACTTTCCCCCTAGGCTTGGTGAGGTGAGGTGGTGCAAGTTCTCTGTAAAGCATGCTAGGACTTGGAAAATCCCACTTTGCATGCCGGAAAAGTGTAAGCTGATTATGGTGAATTTGTGGGAAAGGGCAATCTGCAGCAGCTCATTGGCACTGGCCCCAAAGCCTTTGGAACAATTTAAAAGGTTGGAAGGAGAAGAGGAATGGAGCTTTGTTTGTACGCTAAAACACACTGCCTCAAAGCAGGGGGCTTTGGTCTTTCTGAGCATTAGAGTCTGGAACTGTATTTTTTTTCCTTGAGAGGATTCTCCAGTGCTTAATTTCTAAGGCGAGCACGCGTCTTTCCAATACAAATATGGGTGGGCATATTGTGATTGCTCAGGGGTAAGGGAAATGCACTTTGCATGTGCTTAAGGTATCTCTGTTATACTTTATTTACCAAGCCTTGATTTTCCAATGGGTTCAACGTATTTTTTTTTTAAATAAAAATAATATTTATTACTTTTAAAGATTACAGAAAAGGAAAAGAAAAAGAAAAAAGACAAAAGAGAAAAAAACAAAGAAAGAAAAAAACCAATACAATACAATATATACCGTATTTTTTGCCCTATAGGACGCACCGGCCCATAGGGCGCACCTAGATTTTTGGGGGGAAATAAAGAAAAAAAAAATTCAGAAAAAAGATCTCAGAACCCACAGGTAAAACCTTCCTTTTACAGAGTCTTAAGTTTAACCCCCTTTAAAAAAAAGCAACCACAAAGCACAGCTTTGCTACAAATAATTGACTGCTCAGAAAGTTTATACACAACCAGCACTGATAAGGTTTCCATCCTAAGAAGTCTCTACAGTGCCTAGCAGTTGTGAATATGGGATCGTGCTCCTTATGGGGCAGTGATGTCCAGAATTAAGAGACAGTCCCTGAAAATGAGGCAGCACCCTGACAACCAAACACTTTAAATTGTTTTGTGTTATTTATAAAAACTTTGGGAGGGGTCCGCACCATAGCCAAAGCAATGATGCATAAACTGACATTTCAGAAGTCTGACAAATGATGCATTTGCAAAGGCAAAGACGTCTGCAGTCGTTCACTTGGAGTGTTGCTTCCTTTACCTCTCTAGCCTTAAGGCTCACTGCCTTTTAAAAAGTACTCCGGCGGGGCTAAGAAGGCATATCCCCGGTTTTTTTGCAGTGACTTGCCCGTGAATGAGCCATCCGGGTGAGTCACAGGCGGCAAGCAGAACTCTTCGTCTGCTCTGAAGCTGACTCAGGCGCACTGCACTTCAGCGGAGAAAGTTAGCACAGCTGGAGCTAGGCGTCTCCAAGCAACAAGTCCACAAGTGATAAGCAGGCGCGCGGTGATCAGCCCCAAAGCGCCACCAGAAGCAGGCAAATCCGGAAGGCTAACGAAACAAGAACAAGCAATGCCTCCCCTCCCGCTGCTCCTTGGGCAGATGTTTTCCCTCGCCACCCCCTCTGCTAATGCAAAGTGCCGAAAGATCAGCGGTTGTTTTGCAAGTGGCTCTTTGCTGCCTTAAGCGCTCAAGTCCCCCTCCCTCCGCAGCGCTCCGAAAATAAGTTGGGAGATCCCCCCCGAACCTCTCCGGCTTCTCTCCCCGGTGCCTCCCGCCGCCCACCCCAGCTCAGCTGCGTCCGGGACTCAGGCCTGCTGTACCGGGGAGAGATCTGGGATCCCCCCTTCCCTCGCAGCCTGCACCGCTTCCAAGGAAAGAGGGGCAGCCGGGCGCACAACGTCAGGCAGCCCCGAGGTGGGTGGGCAGCCGAGGAGTGCGTCCTCCAGCGCGGCGGGGCTCTCCATGGGCGGCGCCCTGCTGTCCTCCTGCAGGGGCTGCGCTCGGCTCTCCCGTTGGGTGGCCCCGTGGCCCCACGCTGCGCGCCCGCCTGCTCCCCCAACCAACCCCGCTTGGCCGCCCAACCTGCCCGCCAGCTCACCTGGCTGGGGCCGGAGGGGTATCGGCTGCATGTCCCTGGTTCTCCCCGCGTCAGGAGCAGCTCGCCTTTCCAGAAGCAGCAGCAAGTGCAGCTGCAGGCACTGCGGAGCTCGGCCAGATGCCCTGGCATCGCCTCGTCTCCCACCCAGGCGGAGGCTCCCCGCGCGCCGCGTCCCTGCCGGAGACGGAGTGGGCGCCTTCCGTGGGAGCTCCCGCCGGGCTCCCAAGGCTTTCGCTGAAGCCTGGAGAGCGAGAGGGGTCGGTGCACACCGACCCCTCTCGCTCTCCAGGCTTCAGCGAAAGCCTGCATTCGCCCCATAGGACGCACACACATTTCCCCTTCATTTTTGGAGGAGAAAAAGTGCGTCCTATAGGGCGAAAAATACGGCAAACAATACAAAACACAACCTAAACACAGTAAACTAAACTAAACAAAACCCTAACCCTAACCCACCTTAACCCTAAACAAAACAAAACAATAACCATTTAAAAACATACATCACACCTTTTCCATACTCTATCTTTCATTCCCTTGTTTCCTCGACTTCCTCTCACCTCCCTTTTTGTATTCCACTTCTATTAATTGTTTCAGCAAATCCTTTCCATCTTTCTCTATTTTCTGTCATATTATAAATATCTTGACATATTTTTTATCATTAGAACTAAAATACTTATATATGCTTAACTCAATATAACATTTCTGCTAAGGCCATAAAATTTCTTTCCACCATTTTTCTATCATTCATTAATTTTACAGTATTTCTATATATAAACTTTAAATCCTCTAATCTTCTTCCACCATCTCCTCTCCCTGGTTTCGGATTCTGCCAGTCGGATCTGCCATCAACCTGGAGATCTTATGTCCGAGGCTCTTAACTCTTTTCCAGGTCCCTTCTGCAGGTCTTCTTCATATTCTTTAATGCCAAAGAGCAGATCTCGGGAAGACTCCAACCTAACAATGCTTTTATTCCTTCCAGGCAGGTCAGCCAAATTTCCATGGTTGAAGCTGAGGTCTATAAGATGTTTCATGACATGTTTCAAAATTCCTCCAAATCCAAAGGCCCCCAGAACTCCAATCTCCTCCAGACCCAAGTCCATGTCCCAAAAGTCAGTTAATCCCTGCATAGAGGGATCTTTCCAACTTTCCTTCTTCCGTCCAAGCCAGGATCCAATCCTCAAAATCTGGCTTTTTCTAGATTCAATCATAGAAGGCCTCAACTTATAATCCTCAATTTGCTTCTGTAAGACTAAGGATCCCGCTTGTATTACTTTAGGCTCAACAACCACAGCTTTCTCTTTCTCCTCCACAATTTGTCCTGCCAAGGTAGATTCTTGTACCAAGTCCTGAATTATTTCTGTGTTGGTGCTCACTTTTTGACTCCAATTAGTCACTTTTTGATCCAAGTTGTCAATTTTAAAAGACATGTCATCCGTCTTCTTATGAAGCTGTTCCAGCGAGTAGCTTATCTTGCATAATACCGTCACAATGGCTTCTCCTGTCAACATTTTGAGTGGTCCAAGGTCAATCTCTGGTTCTCACAATTACTTATCTAGCAGCTGGTGATTCCCCAGTTGCACTCCTGTGACAGTTTCAAAAACTCCCTCTAGAGGGAAACAGTCTCCACTTGTATCAATCCTTTCAGACACAATTCAAGCCATAAAAATAGTTTCAATTTCCAGTTACTTTTCCTCCTTTTTAAACGCAGAAGAGGACAATGGAAACAGTATCTTTCTCTTATTTAACTAGCTGTCAAAAATGTTTTGTTTGCAGTCAATGAACTCTCCCAAAACTTCACTCTTTCTGGCAGCCCTTTCCAGGTTCGGAGCAGTGGTAATTTGGTTTTTCACTCTCTCCTGCAGGCTTGCTAAGTCCAAATTTCCCCCCCTCTTCTCCTGCTTCCAAGGGGGGTTTTGTAGTTTTAACTGATGAAAATTTAATCCTTTGCCAAAAGCTTTCAAAGACTTTAGCTTATAACGTCTTTGCTTCAATCTATTTACAAAAGGGGAAGGCGGACTTCCTGTTTAAGACCTTCCCCGTTTCAGTGCCAAATTAAGGTATTTAAAGATCCAAATTTCCATTCTACTCATGGGTAGTTGTTTAAAATCCAATTGTCCACAGGAAAAAGTCAGCGCTCTCCGGCAACAGCAATGCGGCTTCACTCCGTGAAAGAAGCAGTCAATTCGAAGCACCGCGCCACTCACCCCACGTTGCTCTGGATCCCCGAAACTGGGTTTCCCCCGAGTAGGGGAGGCGCAAAAGGTGCCAGCCGAATCCCAGGTTCACAAGCTTCTCCCGCTTGTGATTTCAATGGGTCTCCGCCTTCGCCGTGGTGGTCAGACCCTGCTTTTCACGGAGCAAGTTCCTCCCGATCGGAGGAGCTCCGCCATTGCCGGAGGTGCCAACCCGGAAGTCTCCAACGTATTTTTTTATTATATTTTGGTTCCCCTGTCTGTGGATGCATTTGCAATTCTGTAAAAGGACCTCGTTTCACAGCGTGCTTTTAACAATGAGAGATGGAGGGTAGTGAGTTTGAGATACTTGATCCATTTGATCGCCAGAGCTGCCTTTTTGCCAACACACTTAATCATTTGCACTATAATCCATAGTGGTTCATATGTGTATGCACTCAAATGTTGCGAAACTTTGGGATCTATATACTGACTATCACAGTTATAATGTGGTGTTTTTCTAAAATAAAATTCTGCTACAGCTTCAACAGGAATTTATATAACTAGGAGATAGATTGAGCTGGAGGACTTTGGGGCGAGGATTTACTATGGTATATATTTTGGTATATGCAGTAGTGTTGGCAAGTCGGTGGTTTTCACTGGACTATTGATGCTGGAATGGTCAAGTTTTCAAGTGACTCAGAATTATTCATCAAAGAAAGTGGCACAATTTTTAAAAGCTCCTAACTGGCATGAAAGTGAGAAGTTTGCTGCTCATATATAGCTGAAGTGGAGCTACCTTCTGACTTCTGCCTGATGTAATTGTGTCCTGTAAGTCAAGTACTTAAACACCTGGGCTGTTTTATATTCCCCGTCCCCCCAAAAAACTTGCCTTGCAAGTTGTATAGACTTTTGTCAGCTGGTGCAAGCATCAACTTGGGAACACAGAAAGTTGCCTAATACCCCATCAGAGTATTGGTACCTCAGGCTCAGGATTGTCTGCACTCAAACAGGGTCCTTTCCAGTCCTACCTGGAGATGCCAGGGTTTGACCCATGGTCCTTCTACATACAAAGTGTGTGATCTTCCATAGGGCTACAGTCTCTCCTCTTGTTGGACAGTTGTCAGATTCACATTATTGGCACATCCAAAGCCTGCTCAACATATAATGTGAGAGAGAATCATTTTGGAAATACCACCACCACCTACTTGCAATTATATATTCTGCATTTTGTGTTATATCCTCCCTGTCTCTTTTTTTTCCTTAAAAAAAAACTTGATTCTTTTACTTTGTTTTACAGAATAGCCATTATGGGGAAGTACTTGCTGACCTGCGCGATAGCAATTCTCTTTATTCTTCTGCAGACGGATGTCATTGTCTCGGTTTTGGGAAAAAGCTCATCCAGTAGAAGTAGTAGAAAGCCTAGCAAGCCTTCACATCATCGACCTAGCAAGCCTGTGGAACATCATCGACCTAGCAAGCCTGTGGAACATCGACCTAGCAAACCTGTGGAACATCGACCTAGCAAACCTGTACATCGACCTGTCAAACCTGTACACAACCAACCTGTACACAATCCTGCTCCCCCACAACACAACCCTGTTTATCCCCCAGTAAATCCTGGTAAGCCCCCAAGCAATCCTGGCAACCCTCCTCCATATAACCCTGCTTACCCTCCACAAAACCCTGGTAAGCCCCCAAGCAATCCTGGCAACCCTCCTCCATATAACCCTGCTTACCCACCACAAAATCCTGGTAAGCCCCCAAGCAATCCTGGCAACCCTCCTCCACAAAACCCTGCTTACCCTCCACAAAACCCTGCCTACCCCCCACGCAATCCTGGCAACCCTCCTCCACAAAACCCTGCCTATCCACCACAAAACCCTGGTAACCCTGCTTACCCACCACAAAACCCTGCCTATCCACCACAAAACCCTGGTAACCCTGCCTATCCACCACAAAACCCTGGTAACCCTGCTTACCCACCACAAAACCCTGCTTATCCCCCACACAATCCTGGCAACCCTCCTCCACAAAATCCTGGATACCCACCACAAAACCCTGGCAACCCTGTCTATCCACCACAAAACCCAGGTTACCCTCCCCACAATCCTGGCAACCCACACAACCCTGGTTATCCTCCACAAAACCCAGGTTACCCTCACCACAATCCTGGCAACCCACACAATCCTGGTTATCCGCCACAAAACCCTGGATACCCTCCAAACAATCCTGGTAACCCACACAACCCTGGCTATCCCCAACAAAATCCTGGCTTTCCACAAAACCCTGGTTACCCGAGGTATGGAGAAGGAGGCAGCTGGGGCAAATATGACAGTAAGCCATGGAAGCCCAAGCCACCCAAGCCCAGTATGAAACATATGGCAGGATCAGCTCTGGCGGGAGCTGCAGCAGGAGCCGTGGGTGGCTACCTCTTAGGCCGCGCCATGTCCAATGTCAATTTTCACTTTAACAACCGTGATGACGAGCGGTGGTGGTATGAAAACCGCAACCGTTACTCCGACCAGGTTTACTACCCACAGTACAACCAGCCTGTCCCGCAGGATATCTTTGTGAGAGATTGCACAAATATCACGGTGCGCGAGTATACGGAGCCCAGCGGAAACCAAACGGCAGATGAGATGGAAACCAGGGTTGTGACGCACGTGGTGCGTGAAATGTGTATAGAGCAGTATCGTACCTACTCTAGCCATGCAGGAGGCGACTTCAGACGTCCTGGGAGTAGGCCAGAGGGGCCTATGCTGGCCAAGCCGGAAGTGAAGCCTGTGGCGGAAGAAGCGATAACAGGCGCTGTGGCGAAAGACCAATTGGGCAGCTCCATGTCTAACATGCACCTGCATTTCAATGACAGCGATGAGGAGCAGTGGTGGAGCGAAAATCGCAATCGTTTGACCCATCCCGTTTTCTACCCAAACTACAGCCACCTTGTTACGAAGGATGTCTTTGCGAGTGATTGTGAGAATGCCACCACAAACTATTACATAAAGCCCACCGGAAACCAAACGGCAGATGAGGTGGAAGCCAGGGTGGTGACGCAAGTGGCGCGGGAGATGTGCAGGGAGCTGTACAGTGATTTCATCCGTCACATGGAAAGAAGCAAATATGATCAGAAGCCAGAAGCGCCGATGCCAACCAAACTCTGGCTGAAGCATGTTCCAGAAGCAGCTAACATCGCCCCTGGCGCAGGAGCCACCGGAAGCAATCACAACAGTGCCACGTCTCGCATGCGTGACAACACTTTTGCTAAGACTTCTGTGCTTTTGATTATGGCACTGGTCACTCCTTTCCTGATACCTTGAGGTTGGGCAGCCTCCTTAAGCTGCCATTTTGTCGCTGAGACAGGAAATGTCCAGAAGGAAAGAGATGTGTTTATATAAAGGAAATGTTTTGTGGAGAGTGCATTGTCGCTTCTGCATCTTGTTTGGTGGGCTGTCTTTAATAGCTGTTACATGTGCTAATTCTTACTCCTTCAGAGCCACCTTTGGCACTGCCACTGTTTCAAAATAGTTCCCAGGGAAAGAAGCCAAGGGTAACCTTGCAATGAAGGGAACATCCCCACCCCAGCCCACATGAATCAAGCCATGTCCTTTTTCATAGCTAGTCAAGCATATTCAGTGTATAAACATGAACAAGTTAATGGAAACACGGAGAAAAACACACCTTTTGCCAGACTTCTCCTGTTACATAGTCTCTTCAGTGAAACCTGCATAGCTTTAACATATCCTGTGGCAGACTCCTCCCAGTACACTGGCCCCTCATGGGAAGCTGCTTAGCTTGAACAGAAAGCTTTATGGTGCAGTAAGCCATTATACAAAAGTCTAGCTTCAAGAGAAAGAAAGGATTTCCAGTTCTTATGTAGCTTCACTGAGAGTGACTTTCAGTGCTATGAAATGGGATGGGGTAGCAGACCAAACGGCTTATGAATAGGGATGGCAGAATCTGTCAATGTCAGCTTCTAATTTTTCCAGTTCTACACTCAGTTCTTCACATTCCACCTCTGTTTGTGATTTTAATAATAATAATAATATTTATACCCCACCAACCTCATGAATATTCATCTGCCTTTTAGTGCAATTTTATCTGCATATACATATTTTGTATGCAATTTTGTCTCATATACACATTTTTTTGCAAAGCAATTTCCCCTAACATAATACATTTTTGCATGCTATTTTCAATAATATATGCATTTATATGCACATTTTACCTTAGTATATGTGGTTTTTTAGTGTGAATTTTAAAGGATGAATGTGTTCTGGTTTGTGCATTGTTTGAGAAAGTGAGAATTAGGTAGGTTTGCCTTTAAATGTGAACTGAATCAAATTTCTCCTCCAACCCTTTGTGTGCCATGTGCGCCACACTGAAGTCCAAAGTGAAATTTTTCACATTCACCTCCGTAAACAAGGTGCCAGATTGGCTCCACATTGGGAGTACCTCACTGGAGGTGTGAAAATTCCACATGAGACGCTCCTTTGGGTTGTATCCAATGTAGGACTAAGTTAAAGTCACCTAGTGGTACTTGTTCCACAGGTGAAATGTTTTGCTGCACGGATTAACTAATTAACTAAGAGAGGCTCTTAGTTAATTTGTCGCACAACAGATTGCACACTGAGGTTCCGCTAGCACAACCTTTGGGTTGGGTTCCTCTCTAGTGCAACATAAACCACTTCAAGGTATTGTTGTTGTTGTTGTTGTTGTTGTTGTTGTTGTTGTTGTTATTATTATTATTATTATTATTATTATTATTATTATTTACAACCAAGAGATATAGAAATTTTATGACATAAATAAGTAAATAAACATTTAAACTCACCCCACCCACTTGAGTTAGCAGACAGGGAACACTGGACACAGTCCTAAATGCAGTGAACACTTTTAACATTTTAAAATGTCTTGAGATTCTGGTGGGGTGGGTGGGGAGCAGAACACAGAACATACAAGAGGACATTCCCTCCCACATATCACAATGTGAAGTCTGTGGGATGCTTCTAGCTCAACAAAATACTAGGTGTAGGTTCATATGAGGGTGTTTCCATGTGGGTGCTTTTTGTGGGTCAGGTGTTCCTCATGGATACACGTTTTGTCGTGTCCAAAAGTTGCCGGCATCCCAAAACCAGTCCATTTCATCAGGATATTCTGTTTCTGTGCAAAATATTCTCTCTATCTCTTTCTCTTCTGTTGCCAGTGACCTGTTTGCAGGGAAGTCCATGTCTGGAAGTACCTTTAGCCAGACAGGAAGAAGGCAAAATGTGATTAGAATGTCAAGGGTGGGGAGGACCAGGGAGATGTCTATCCCTCAGAAAATATGTTGCACTCTCATTTTAGTGCCTTTGCAAATGTGTCTGCCTAGTGAGGAATGGGATACGCCGCTGTGGGTTCTTTATACTAGCCACGGAGCTCCTGTTGATGGAGGAGGGAGTCCTTCTACATGGCAGCTTGTTGTGGAAGCATGCGTGCAACTTTTGTGCAGCATCCACGTGACTTCACCCTCATCAAAATGCTGCCCTACATTATCTTCCAATTTAATCCAAAATTAATGTTTCTATGGAAAGTCTGTTAAGTAATCCTTTCCCTTCAAACAGATTAAAGGGGGGGGGAATGATGCATTTTGAGACCGTTATGTGAATGTCATAAAAAAATAGTGCATGCATTAGCAGTACCAACTCCACAATAGATTTCTGTGTGAAAGTGCCTTGGATACACTGGAACAGCCTGCATGAAAGCCTTAAAATCTGTAGATGGACATGCCTGAGTTTTTCATTGTCTTTTGCCTACACAGAAATAAACCAGTTGCCCAGAACCCACAGTTGTTACCTTTGCATGTTCACGCTGCTCTGGATTTTACAATCATACAACACTTTCTGTCTTTTAGAAGCAAAGCCGGTCATCATGTGTTGGGAAAGTGTCAATCCCTGTGAAAATCTTTCTTACATCATATCACTTCAGTGCTTAGTTGTGGTGCCTGATCTAAATTCCTCCAGAGAGGGGATTCCCAGGCCTATCTAGCCCCAGCAAAACTGCCTGAGGAGGTCTTTCCTGGGTTTAAAAATGCCAGCTACTTTACTCTTTAATTTTAAGATACTAGTAGAATTTTTTAAAGCCACTTGTGATACGGACCGCTTTCTTTATTGTAAAGTGAAGCTAGAAGGAACTTTGCCCAGTGGGATTGTGGGTGATTCCAGACTGGCTGCTTATTGAGCACTCATGTTGATAATGTTCGCACCAAACTTGCATGGATCTGATGCATCATCTGTTTATTGAGCATTCATCCTGATAATTTTGGGTAGAGGTTTCATTGCATTGCCAGTTAGTAGTTATTATCCTGCACTTTCCCGCACAATTTTCCATCTCTTTTCTTGTTGGACTTTTTGCAGTTAGAAAAACAAACAAACAGGATAATTGCACAAAAAAGTGTGGAATGGCAGTCAGATTTTGTGCCAATAAACAGCCTATCTGGAAGCACTGTGTCTGTTTTCTGTGGCTTCAGTTTCGTAAGCCACATAAACAGCACCACAGAAGGAGCAACAGCTGGAGGTGGCCACGTAGCATCAACATACAATTCTTAACATTCCCAGCAGTGCTTCTTTTTAGTATGTTTTTGCCAATCCGTTCTGCAAGACTGTGGCATTGACATGTTCTAAAAGGCTGATGACCAAATCATGATTGGCTCTCCCCTTTTCTAATAAACAAGTTAAAACCAGCTGCCGGTGTGCGCAGTGAGCAGACGGATTAGCTCTGGCTGCAGCCCCAGTTTTGTACCAGATTTTGTATTTCTATTGCCCCTGCCTTCCCCTTGCACATCGGTGCTGCTTCCCGAAGCACATTCTAACGATAGAACCTTCCTCCTCAAAATTTTAATATGCGTGGCAATGCGATTACTGGAAGCGGGATTGTATGATATGTGTGAATGCAGGGCTTGTGTGTGCAGGAAATTGGGAGCCTGGTGACCTTGTTGGGTGAGCAGAGACAGATTTTGTAGGAGACGACAATAAAGACCAATTGGGGGGAAGGAGAATTCAAACCATACACCAAAAACTTATTGGCCAGTCTAGGGTTGCCATTTTTCAAACGGTGAAAGTTGTTGAGCTTTTTGAGCAAAATTGCAAAAAACCACCCCAAGACTTTTTTGAGCTATTTTTATGAAGAAAGGGCAAAAACGGCCCTGCTGACATGGGCTGCCATACGCCCGGATTTTCCCAGACATTTCTCTGGTTTCTGCCCAGACACTGCTGCCAACTGCAGTATTCCAGGCTTATGGCAACCCTACTGGATGGGTGGGGAGGCAGGTCCTCCCGTACTCATTCCTACCCTTCAACACGGCCTGGCATGCTTTGGGAGGTCACTTCTGATTCACAGGGATGGGAAAGATTCCCGACCTCTGGCCCCCAGCGGATGTTTGTCTCATGGATGTGGTGTCAGCCTATTTGGCCTTCCTCACTTTGCCTCCCGTCATCTCTTTAAGCTTAACGAATGTGCTGTGAGTTTGATGCAGCTGCTGATGTTTGCTCTCTGCCAAGCTGTTCTGTGCCTTGACACACCATGGGCAAGGAGACAAGGAGAGATGGGAAGAGAAGCGAAGCCGGGTTTGAATGTGGAAACTGAAGCACTAGAATTCGCATGCTGATCCCAAGAGTGTGGGTCATTTTCTGAGCAGTTCTAATGTGTAGGATGGCTCCACTTCAGCTCTTGGGAAACCTACTTAGAGTTTGCATTTCTTCATTTCTGAAGTGAAGGTCGTATGCAGCTATCCTCTTAGATCAGTGCAAATTCTTAAAAAAACCCAAACCTGCTGCATGTGCATTGTCTTACAAGTTGTTGCTAATGGCATCTGGGGAACAGGGGGGAAATATGTTGGATGAATAACCAATTAGTGGTACCTCTGGTTACGTACTTAATTCATTCCAGAGGTCCATTCTTAACCTGAAACTGTTCTTAACCTGAGGTACCACTTTAGCTAATGGGGCCTCCTGCTGCTGCCATGCCGCCACCATGCGATTTCTGTTATCATCCTGAAGCAAAGTTCTTAACCCGAGGTACTATTTCTGGGTTAGTGGAGTCTGTAACCTGAAGCGTCTGTAACCCAAGGTACCACTGTATTGCTCCTGACTTGCTAACCTGTACACCTTGAACCATGATGCTCCTGCGAAAGCCTCAAATAAAGCTGTGGCCTGTTTAACACAAAAAGCCTGTATGATGGTCTTCCTTTCCTGTCCTGCACACTAGCCAGACAGTTTGGCCAGCTACATTGACCAGCTCCGTGCTTCTGAGGCCTAAAACAACCTCAGTGTAAGCAGCGTTTTTGCTTGGACTTGTGCCACATGTACTCTTTCAAACCCTCCAAAGCGTCCCTATTTCCCAGGGACAGCCCCAGATTTACAGAAGCCGACCAAGTTTCTGATTTGATCCAGGAATGTCCCACTTTTCCTTAGGATGCCCCCAATTTCATCAGAGAAATGTTGGCAGGTATGGAGTTAAGTGACCCCTGTGCCAAGGAGATAAGTAACTGTACAATCTTTAGAAGACAGCTAAAGGCAGCTCCATATAAGGAAGGTTTTTTTTTTATAAAAAAAAGTTTAATGTTTTACTAAGTTTTTATATTTGTTGGAAGCCACCCAGAGTGACTGGGGCAAGCCAGTCAGATGGGGGGAGTATAAACAATATTATTATTATTATTATTATTATTATTATTATTATTATTATTATTATTATTATTACTATGGAGCAGGATGTCCCTATTTTCATCAGGACGAGATGGTTGGACAGTGTTGTCGAAGCTACCAACGTGAGTTTGACCAAACTGCGGGAGGCAGTGGAAGACAGGAGTGCCTGGCGTGCTCTGGTCCATGGGGTCACGAAGAGTCGGACACGACTAAATAACTAAACATTTTCATCAGAGAAATATTGTGAACTGGTCTGTCACTCACATAGGCAGACAGCTCCCAACTCCCCCCTTCATCTTGTTAAATAAAGGATGTTAATAGGTGTGGCTGATGGTGCACTTGGGCCGGAAGGAATGTCAGATATAATGACAACCACACTGTGTGGGATGTGTGAAGCCATCCTAATGGGCCAGCACTGCATTCATTCTGGCCCCCTGTGCTTTGACTGGTCATCTCTGGCTGGCTTAATTCTCAAACCTGATAGCGATGCCTGACAAGGTTTGCTCCAGGTCCAAAAGTGTGCTTACACTCCCACCCCTCTGTCTGCAAGAATATTTCTGTCCATTAAAAATTTGAGGACTCTCCCACTTACTCCTTAGAGCAGGGCCCTGGACTTTTCTTCTAAAGTTCTGTCCTGATTAGAAAGGGACAAATGTGACAATTTTGGTTTCTATGTTTCTCATTTCTTCCAATCTTAGCTTCAGTTCTCCACAAGTTTGCAGTATTATTATTTTTTATTCCATTTTATTTCTATTCCATTTTATTTCATGGAATTTCACCATTTTACCATGAATTTCTCCTAAACGTTTTTGCAAAACAATTTTGCCAAATAAAATGCATTTTTGTAGGTTATTTTCAGTATTGCACATTTTAACCCAGTATTAAGCATTTCTGTACACATTACTTGGCAGAAGCGCACATTTTGAAGGATGCGTTTCTGCTTGCATACTGGTTTGGAAAGTAGGCAAACTAGGTAGGCTCACTTTTAAATTTGAACTGAATCACATTTCTCCTCCACCCCTATGACTGACAGCACCGATTGAGTGAATTGATCCATGTCAGATTGCAAATGCACTGAGTCTTTTCTCTGAGTTTTAACTCCCCACAATTAGGCCCCATTTGCACTGCACATTGAAAACAGTATTATACCACTTTAAAAAGTCATGGCTCCTGCTTCCCGCCCCGAAAGAATCTCAGGAACTGCGGTTTAAGGTTGCTGAGAATTATTAGGAAGCTCCAATTCCCCTCCCAGAATTACAGTTCTGAGTTGTTGTGGTTTTTTTTGGGGGGGGGGAGGAGGAATGGTTGTTAAACCACTCTGAAAAATGCAGCTATGTGACCACAGGGATTTCTTAACAACTGCCAGTACCCTTAACAAACTATGCTTTCTACAGTTCTTTGGGGGGAACCCATGTCTGTGGTATGATACAGCTTTACATGTATAGTGCAGATGGGATGAGATTTTATTCTCCCAACACTGCAAGGTAAACTCGGCCAGTTCTCTATCATGGTATGACTGAGGAGCGGAGTTGAAGTTTGGATTCCCTGGTCCCAGTCCAACATGTTAATCCTGGGGTGGGGAGCCTGTGGTGTTCCAGTTGTTGCTGAACTACATCTGCCACTCCCTGACCACTGGCCATGGTAGATGAGAATTATAGTCTTGAGGGCGTCATGTTGAAGTGTCTTGTCTGTGTGTACACATACATGCACAAAGTTACATCATCAAAAAAGAAGCTCATAGACAAAAGCTGGGGCCTTTGGCCTTTATTTCTACTAGATATCAAACACTTACTTTAAAAAAGCACACACAAAATTGCAAAGTACGAATGTGCTTGTCTCTCCAATACTCCCTGTATTTTTACTACTATTGTGTGCTTTCTACTTGGACCAAGTCACCAATATTTAAAAGTGTGTCTGTACAATAATCATCTTCTAGCAAAATGCAGAGAATATATTAAGATATACTCAGAAGGATAATTGTGTACTCTTTACATTTTGACTACACTTAAAAAATATATCTATACCCTTGAACAAACATGGAGTTGTCAGCAAGTTGACTGAAATATAGGTTAGCAAAAATGTAGCCGTTACCAACGCTGCAGGCCAAAAGCGGTAGGACAGACAGAATTAGTACCACCCAAAATGTAGTCCTCAATTATAATGTCTGCCTTAAGGTTAAATGTGGCATTTTCGAAGCCAGCTACGTTACTGGAATGCATAAATCCTAGTGACTATTTGTGTGCTCCCATCCCCACTGCCTGCTGCATAAATTGAAACCAAGAAAATGAAGCACACGAGCTCTCTTAACCAGAAGAGCATCGCAACAGGTGGTGTGGCATTGCACCCTTGTTTCTTGCACACTAACACAGCATCTCTGGAAGGAGAAAGGGCCTTGCAGAAGCCCGAAGTGAGCAAGGGGTGTGGCAGAAACAGGATGTGTGTGGCGTCCCCCCCCCCCAACTGCCAAGAATTGGCTCTTCACAGTAACTCACAGGACTGCAATTCTGCACACACTTACTTGGAAGCAAGTCTCTCAAATTCTAGGGACTTGCATCAGTCTACAGGCTGGAATCCAGTTTAAGATAGAGGGATGCTTAACCACTTTATGGAGAGCACCATTGGCTTCGACAACATGGCTTTCATGTCTGAATATTTTGTGAGTTATTGGCACACAGCTTGAGTCTCCCAACGGACTGAGAACCTGCTCTGAATTTTATAAGACTGCCTTCAAGTCACATTTGCCACCAGTTCACCCAATAGGTTTCCTCACAGATGAAACTTTGGAATGACTCTGGTATCTGCTGTTGACCCTTAATGTTAGTTCCAAAATTCAGCAGGGTCAATACAATTAACACCCAGTAATTCTGAGGACCGAAGAGATCAAACGAGTGAAGATGCTCAACAACAGCAGCAGCTTAATTGTTAAGGTTAGTTCAGACAATGATCAGGAACTTCTACTCTTGTAAGAAAATATGCAATTGCTAAGTTACCAGAAAGGTAATGTCTGTGCATCACAGAGGGTTAAAAATTCCTGATGAATGGTGTACTCATATTCCCATGCTGCAAAACCAAATGCTTTTCTTTGCAGCCTAGAAATTCTAAGTGCTATTGAGACAGCCAACACCATTTCAGAAGACCTGCCCCAGATTTATCAGTTCCAGTAATAAGCCATTATTTCTCCATGAAAAGGATACTTCACTGAGGTTCGTCTTTCATAAAAAAAGAAAGCAAGCAAGAGATTTTGGTGTCATCAGCAGCAATGCGCCTGTGTAGGCAATAACTGTGGTTCATAGGCAAACAGGTTTATTACTGCGCAGACAAGTACCTACAGTATGCTCATGGTACAATGGATAATGAAGGGAATGCTCGCCTAATGATTCGCATGGATCCTATATGGGCTGCTCTGGTCTGCCTAATGGCCACAAACCCCAGATAATGTGCAAAAGAGCCCACAAGGCCCTACAACTTTCCACATGGACAGCACTAAATCAGGAACGCAGGGCAATTCTTTGCGGATGTGTCGTCTTGCTTCATGAAATTCCAGGCACTATCCATCTTCTTTGCTGTAAGGTTAACAGGACTCGGTTCCTGGAATTGTGTCCAATAAGACACACCAGAGTCTTCTCACCTTGCATAACGTAGGAAGGGATGCGCATGGCCTTTCCTCTTTTGCTTGTATCCATATATTTAACACCCTGGTGGTGTTTTTTTTAACCCCAACCGCACTCTCAAGGCAGTTTATAATATATAAAAGTGTTTTCTGTGTTTTTTACAGTGGGATTTCCATAGATCTCCTACAACATACTGAGATAAATATCTCAGTATGTATGTGGGTCTAGAATGAGAATCTTACTGCATGGTGGGGTGGGATTTTTTATTTTTAAACTATGTACAGTAGAGAACTTAAAACCTGATTCACTTCAGCTTCCTGCCTCTCGTCATATAACGTAGTTTCAAATAACAGCTGGAAATACTTCCTTCTCTTAAAGGCAAGAACAGTTTACCACAGGGGTTCCCAAATGCCCTCCTTCACCCACAAAGGGCTACTTGAAAACTGCTGAAGTTCTTCGCAGGCCACTTAAATGATTTTTCTGCCAGCTATTGTAATTGTAATGTGCAGTGGTAGATGCTGTAAGATTTTTTACTGTCTTTCTACGGCTTCTTTTATTTCTTATATATTGCATTACAATTTGAATTCCACGATAAGAATAAAAATGCAGTATATAAAAAAAATTAAAGCAGCAGCAGAAACACAATTAAAGACCAACAGGACAATAGTTCCACCGACACACCGTAGACCACCTGAGTGAAGCTTGCAGATCACTGGTGGTCTGCGGACAATGATTTGGGGACCCCTGGATCGCTGCATTACAGAACGTGTCAAATTGGTTTCTGCGAAGAGCCGGTGTAATGAGGGCAGGCAAGCAAAGGACTGTGGTAGCTTAAGATTTTATAGAGCCTGTGGGCAAAGACATCCTCCACAGGCCTCAGGTCTCCACCTCACTGCCATTATCACCGACTTCTCCTCTTCCCCATAAGAGCTCCCATCTCCTTGTTTGCCAGAGAGCCAACAAGCAAGTAGGCTGTGGCACGGACTTCTCTTTCTCACCTCCACCGCTGTCTGACCCAGAGCCAGAGGTGGGTGAACAAGCAAGTTTCAGCACTGAAGAGGAGGAAATGGGTGCCCTTCTCAACTGTGGGCTCTCCGGCAGAAACCCAGCCACATCAACTCTCAATGCTGGCCCTAGCAAACAATTCGTTTTTCCATGTGGAGTCGCTGTGTTTCTATTTACAGTTCGCATTACATTAGGCTCGACTGAAGGAGGGAGGGGTTTGATCTATGACGAGTTCTTCCTGCCCTCCCTTCATTACAAAATAAGACCATATGCTCCCCCCCCCCAATTATTTCGTACCACAAACGACAGAAATCAAAGATGGCTGCAAAAGGAATAGGTGCTTGGCAGAAGCCTGGGTGTTCATTAATACGTAGCAGATGTAACAGCTTTGAAAGACACTCCACCAAAGAGGTGCATAAGCGAGAATGTTATCTCCCCCGAAGCCGTCGCTCTGTATAGATCTCATTCCTTCTGGATGTTTGCTCAATGAACAACGAGGTGCAGGCCTGAGGAGGACCTCAGGGGATGAGGAAACAAGTGACCAGCATGAGGAAGAAAAGCACGGAAGGGCTGGCGAGAAGCAGAGCTGCCGCGGATATCAAGCGGTACTGCTCCGTGCACATCTCGCGCACCACATGTGTCACGACTTTCACTTCCATCTCATCTGCACTTTGGTTCCCTTGAGGGGTGATATACTCCGTCAGTGTGACGTTCACACAGTCTCTCATAAAGACATCCCTCGAAACACGCTCCTTGTACTCTGGGTAGTAGACTCTGTCGGAGTAGCGGTCGCGGTTTTGATGCCACCACTGCTCCTCGCTGGGGTTGCGGAAACCAAAGTTCATGTTGGACATGGCACTGCCTAAGAGGTAGCCGCCGAGGGCTCCTGCTGCCACCCCTGCGACAGCTGCTCCGGCCACGTGCTTCATCTTGGGGGGCTTGGCCGGCTTAGGCTTCCACGGTTTGCCTCCGTAGCCCCCACCATAGCCCCCACCGTAGCCAGGGTTCTGTGGGTAACCAGGATTGCGCTGAGGATAGCCAGGGTTCTGCTGTGGGTAACCAGGGTTGCGCGGCGGGTAGCCAGGGTTGTGTTGGGGGTAACCAGGGTTTTGAGGATAGCCTGGGTTGCGTGGTGGCGGGTAGGCAGGGTTCTGTGGATAGCCAGGGTTCTGTGGGTATCCAGGCTGGCGTTGGCTTCCTGTGTTCCAGCCACCACCGCTGGGTTTGGGCCTTTTTTTGGAAACGGAGACATCGCTCTGCAGCAGGATCAAGAGAATTGCTACCCAGCAGGTCACCAGGTACTTCCCCATGACGGTCATTCTGCAAGCCGAAAAGGGGGAAATCTCATTAGATAAAGAACAATGTTTCTGGCACAAAGTGAAATGGTTCTCTATAGCAGGGGGCGAGAACCTTTTCCAGAGCAAGATACTTTTTCAGAGCAAGATACACCCTCCTTTCTGAGCAGCCTTCCAGGAGCCATATGCAGATTTCACCTGTGGTGTACCCTAGCTTTACAAATGCTCACCACCAGGTAAGCAAGAGGCATGACCAGAATTCAAACGCACATTCCAGTCAGGAAAAAACACTCAAGCTGGGTATGCAGCTAGGCCACTGAGTGGGGTAGCCTGGGGAGGGGAGTAGCCTAATGTGGGGGAGGAGTGTCCCTCGGGCCAGACAGAGAGGACATTTGGCCCCTGAGCTAAAGATTCCTTACACATTTACAAAGCAATTTCCCCCTATATAATGAATAATAATAATAATAATAATAATAATAATAATAATAATTTTTATTTATACCCCGCCCTCCCCAGCCAAGGCCGGGCTCAGAGCGGCTTACAAGCAATAATAAAAACAAGTTGAATGATTGCAACTTAAAAACAAAATTAAAATACAACATTAAAATATTGAAACATTAAAATATTAAAATGTAGCCTCATCGCAGGAGGAGAAGGAAAGGAAAAAAGAAAGAGAGGGAGGGAATCAAATTGGCTCCAAGCCAAAGGCCAGGTGGAACAACTCTGTCTTACAGGCCCTGCGGAAAGAAATCAGATCCTGCAGGGCCCTGGTCTCATGAGGCAGAGCGTTCCACCAGACCGGAGCCAGAGTTGAAAAGGCCCTGGCTCTGGTTGAAGCCAATCTAACTTCCTTAGGGCCTGGGACCACTAGGGTGTTGCTATTTATGGACCTTGAGGCTCTCTGTGGGGCATACCGGGAGAGGCGGTCCCGTAGGTACGAGGGTCCTAGGCCGTGAAGGGCTTTAAAGGTCAAAACCAGCACCTTAAATCTGACCCTGTACTCCACCGGGAGCCAGTGCAGTTTGAAAAGCACTGGGTGAATATGCTCCCATGGCAGAGACCCCGTGAGGAGCCTCGCTGCAGCATTCTGCACCCTCTGGAGTTTCTGGGTCAGCTTCAAGGGCAGCCCCGCATAGAGCGAATTACAGTAGTCAAGCCTGGAGATGACCGTCGCATGGATCACTGTGGCCAGGTCGGGGCGGGAAAGGTAAGGGACCAACTGCTTGATGCGGCGAAGGTGGCAGAATAATGCATGTTTGTATGCTATTTTCATTAATATATGCACTTCTATGTACACTTTACCCTAGTTTATGCATTTTCCATGGCTGGAATACTGCATTGCAAAATTTGGAGAGGTACGCATTTTAAGTATCCCTGTGTTTCTGTCCATGTATTGTTCACAAAGTACAAATCTGGTAGGTTCATCTTTAAATGAAGACTGAATCAAATTTCTCCCCCATTTCTAGTATTTGACCATTGTGCGAAGCTGGCTGGGGGTGATGGGAGTTGTATTTATTATTACATTTCTGTATCTCCCTTCATCCAAGGATCACAGGGCAGTTTGCAATATAAAAACACAAACATACCATAGTAACAAACAAAACAATACCCCCCTCTCTCATGTACAGTTTTAAAGGCCATAGACTGCACGGGAGAAGAGGAATGTTTTGTCCGGTACCTTTTGATATGTAATGAAGGCACCAGGTGAGAACATTCCACAAGCAATGAGCCATCACAGAAAAGGCCTGTTCTCATGTTGCTGCCCTCTGGACCTCACAGGAGGAGGCACATGAAGAAGGGCCTCAGATGATGAACAAAGAGTCCAGGTAGGTTCTTATTGAGGCATTGCAGTCCAGAGCCATTTAAGGCTTTATAGGTCAAAACCAGCACTTTGATTTGGGCCCAGAAATGAATTGGCCACCAGTGCAGTTGGGCCAGGAATGGCATTATATGCTTAAACCAGGCATCCCCAAACTTGGCCCTCCAGCCAAGTTGTGACTACAACTCCCATCACCCCTAGCTACCAGAACCAGTAGTCAGGGATGATGGGAATTGTAGTCCCCAAATAGCTGGAGGGCCAAGTTTGGGGGTGCTTGGCTTAAACCGTCTTGGTCCAGAGAGCTACCTGTCTGCTGAATTCTGCACCAACTGAAGTTTCCAAACCATCTTCAGCCCTACATATAACACGTTGCAGTAATCTAACCTAGAGGTTAGCAACAGAAGTTAGGCTATCCCTGTCCAGATAGGGGCGCAGCTGGGCCACCAGCCAAAGCTGATGGAAGGCACTCCAGGCCACCGGAGCCTCAAGCGACAGCAATGGACCCGAGCTGCGTACCTGCTCCTGCAGAGAGTGTAACCCCATCAAAAGCAGGCAACCATCCGGTCTAGGGAACCACCTCCTAACAGTGCCTCAGTCTTATCTGGATCGTACTCCAACTCCTTGCGATCTAAGGCTGAAGAACATGGCAGCACAGAGAGCTGATCCTCTACAGAGATTAAGATGTATGGCTGCCCACCATATCCCCAGATTTCTGAGTGGCCATTGAGAGCAGTAATACCAAGTTTAACTGCACTTTATATAGTTGTAAACAACATACAGCAGTAACTTTCTAAATAGACTATGTGACTTCAGCTGTATAAAGGAAGAAGTTGCAAGGTAACAAAAGGCACTTCCTTTTATAAATGCAATTGTATTATCAAACTATCCACCCCACCCCAAAAAATGTTGGAAGGCACAGGTGCCAGAAAGAGGATATATATGAGATATTGTCTTGGAATGGCTAAGGTAGAAATCCATTTTTCACCCCCAGTTTTGGATCTATGAAAGAGCTGAGGCACCTTATTTTTTTAAACTGATTCTTAATTCATCAAATGCCACATCTTCCAGTGGTACATGAACCACAATGCAAACTCTCCATAGATCTGTGCATGCAAGCCACAGACAGCAGGTGGCAATCTATTACAATATACAGTCTATTATGCAAACAGCCACCAACTCATTTCCCCTTGTTGCACAGGCACAAGCAGAACATGTTTGCGTTCTGCTCACCGCCAGCTGCATGCGGAGAAAGCAGAAGACATCAAACCCAGAAAACAACCTGAGCTATTGGAACAATGCTATCACTAGGCTGCTGAATTACCCAGAGATACAGTCCCTTGAAACCTCAGAGGTAAGACCAGAACTCTGCTGGCAGTGAACCTCCCAGGTAATTCAGATCAACAGGTGGATTTCAGCCACTCTGCTTGGCTCTCACGTAGCATTGTGAACTCACAGGGCCCTAATGATAGGAGAGGTTGTAACTGGGAGAACTTTCCCTTTCAAGCGGTTCTGAAAGGCACATGAATCCTCTCAGATGCTACTCTTTGCCAACATGGCTTCTTGGCTTCCATGCACATAGTGTCTGGCTTCTAAAACCTCAATTTCTGTTGATTCCCCTCCTGTTACCAGCATATAGACTCCTCCTGGGCCAAGACAGGGTGGCCTTGTGTCCTATTTTACAGAGGAGAGTACTCAACTTGAAGAGCTGTCCAGTCCAAAGAACAAATGGAGACCAGGGGCATCTGCAGCACTGGGCAACAGACTGAGCTGGTACACAAACACCTGGTCATATCTTTCTCACTATATTGAGAGGAATTGTATTTCTATTCAAATCGTAGTAGTTGCTTCGAAATTTGCATCTCACCCAGTCATCCAGTTTTGGATCTAAGAGCTGAGGCACTTTATTTTTTAAACTGATCATTTCTTCAGAAGGAAACCAGGCCTCATCTGCACTATACATTTAAATCAGGCATAGGCAAACTCGGCCCTCCAGATATTTTGGGACTACAATTCCCATCATCCCTGACCACTGGTCCTGTTAGCTAGGGATCATGGGAGTTGTAGTCACAACTTGGCTGGAGTCCCAAAAAATCTGGAGGGCCGAGTTTGCCTATGCCTGATTTAAAGCATCATCATACCACTTTAACAGTCATGGTTTCCCACAAGAAATGCGCCAAGAGTGCTGAGAGCTGCTAGGAGACCCCTGTTTCCCTCACAAAGCTACAGAGTGGTTTAATAGTCGATCCCTCTTCCCAGGGAACTCTGAGGAGAAAGTGCCAGGAACTGAATCTGGGACCTTCTGAGCACAAAGTAGAAGCTCTTCCTCTGAGTAACAGCTATGGGATAAGGAAGAACCTCACCCCTGTCACATGGTATGCTATTAAACAGCACACGAAATGGAAATCTGCACAACACCAAAGGCTAAAGGGCCTAAATACTACTCTGTGAAACAGTTTCAGTAAACGCCTGTAACACGAATACAGTGGTGCCTCGCAAGACGAACGCCTCGCAAAACAAAAAACTCGCAAGACGAAAGAGTTTTTCGTTTTTGAGTCGTTCCGCAAGACGAATTTCCCTATGGGCTTGCTTCGCAAGAAGAAAGCCCATAGGGAAATCTCCGGGGACCTCTTTTAAATGCTGGCGGTGGGGAGCAAAGCCTTTCGCCCCCCACCGGCCTTCAGAAGAGGTCCAGGAAGGCCGGCGGGGGCCGAAAGGCTTTGCTCCCCACCGCCAGCATTTTAAAAGCGGTCCGGGATAGCAGGGCTTTCCCGCTATCCCGGACCGCTTTTAAAATGCTGGCCATCGGGAGCAAAGACTTTCGCCCACCGCCGGCCTTCAGAAGAGTTCCTGGACCTCTTCTGAAGGCCGGCGGGGGGCAAAAGTCTTTGCTCCCCCCCGCCTGCCTTCCCGGGACAGCGAAGACTTCTCTGCTGTCCCGGGGCGATCTTAAAATGCTGAGGGTTGGGAGGAAAGCCCTCCTGTCCCCGGAGCTTGCAGGGTGGGAGGTGGGGAGAAGGGCTTTTCTTCCCACCGCCAGCCTTCAGAACAGCCTTCTGAAGGCTGGCGGTGGGAAGAAAAGCCCTTGTCCCCCCCCCCCAGCCTTCAGAAGAGGTCGGGGGACAGACTGTCCCCGGACCTGGTCTGAAGGCGGTTTCCATAGGAACGCATTGATTGATTTTCAATGCATTCCTATGGGAAACGGTGCTTCGCAAGACGAAAAACTCGCAAGAAGAAAAAACTTGCGGAACGAATTAATTTCGGCTTGCGAGGCACCGCTGTACAGTGCTACCTCTAGTTGCGAACGGGATCCGTTCCGGAGCCCCGTTCACAACCTGAGCAGAATGCAACCCGCATCTGCACATGCACGGGTCGCGATTCGCCACTTCTGCACTGCACATGCGTGAGTGGCGAAACTCGAAAGTAACCCATTCCGTTACTTCCGGTTCACTGCAGGACGTATACTGAAAGAACGTAACAAGAGCTATGACTGTACGTCACCTAAACGGACCACCACACAATCCTTTCAAAGTGGATTGTTATTTCTCAGGTGTTGGTTGGATAGTCAGCTGCATAACTGAGCAGGGTGCCTGTGTAGACATCACCTCATGCAAAAAAATTACAGGGCAAAATGTTCTTAATGCAACTCTACAGCACACCATGTACCGCAGAGCATGAACAAACACATCTCTCTGGCAGAAATGATAGCTGGTTGGAAGCCTTTACTTATACAGTAGAACGGGCAGCTAGATTTCACCATCATCCCCTCTGCCAAGGGAGGGAAGGGATTTTAAAAATAGCTCTCATGACTTGCTGGATTTTACAACAGGCCCAAAGCAGATGGCAAATCAAATGTGTGCTAGCAGGGCCATTTCTAAAAAACAAACAATGCTTTTCTCTAACTGCAGCTTTAGTATGCACGACATTTAACTGAAGAATGAACCCTTTTATCACGCAACCTGTAGTGTCTTTGTTTTCAATCAATGAGAGCCATTTTCTTTGTTTCAAATGGAAAAGAAGAACTATGAGTTATGTTAAATGTTTTCAGGCATTTAATGGGACTGTATTCTAAAACTAATCCCCCTTCAAAAAAGGAAAAAGAAAGCCACCCCAGATATGTGATTTTATCATGCAATATTATTATTATGCATATCTAATTTGAAAATGCTGACTTCTATGACAACCCACAAGTCCAAATGCACTTGGTATTGTGATCGATGGTTTTATTGCCACACAAATTTTGGACCTTAGATTTTTGACCGTCATCTGTTTTGTGCATTTAAACTGCAAGCCTACATTATAATTGTTACTTGAGACACCCAAGCAAAATTTTGCTTAATGCTCCTATTAAAGTGGAATTTGTTGAAATATTTATGGTACTCACAAAGTTAAGTTAAAGTTATGTGTATGGGATGCAAGATCACCCCCCACCTGATTCCAGAATATTGCTTCATAGGCTATAAAAACCCATTCTAAAAACATTTGGTTTCCTAAGCAAAGCTGGATATAATGAACTATGAACGTTTTTAGTAGTTTTATTCATAATGAAATGGCAAGTATCAGTGGGGTGGCTGAGCTTGCATTTTGCTCGTGAGTAGGTCAGTGCATGGGCTGACAGTTGTCAGACATAGTCACAAATCATTATAGATACATGGGGTAAATATATTTTTTCTTATGTTGATGAAGCACACTTCAGACCATCCTTGGCTTAACCGTTAACTAAACCTGCCAGCAGATCCAGTGACTGGTTGCCCCAAGGTGTTCATATTACAGCTTGCCTGGGATGGTGAAGTTCCCAAATGTTAAAAGGCTTGAGCTTTTCTGATGTTTGGTTACAAGTGCAAACACAGCATTAAACCACGCCAATGAATCAAAAGAATTGCAAGAGCCATTCATCATACTAATGGAGGGTTAAAAGCAAAAACTATTTAGGTTTACTTATAGAGCCTGAGACCCACTCGCACAGGCTACATGACCCACTTGCAGGCTGTGATAAACTGCTTCAAAGGTTTTTGTTGATTACACCATATACAAATCCTGTTAAACAAAGAGAGCAGGATGGACGGTGTGTTTAATTAACGCAGTAGCAGGTAGCAGGGAGGGAGGGTAGACCGTGATTTTCAACAGGACTGCGGTGGGGGAGGGGGGTTAATCTCCCCTCTCCCTGCCCAACACAGTCCTGATCAGATCTCCCTTTGGCACCTATGCTAGCTTCTAAAAATATATCTGCCACATTAGATGCAATTAATGTAATAGGCAGTATTTAGAACTTAGCATTTGTGGGTTGCAAAACTCGGGAGCGTCCTAGAAAAAAACTTATTTCTCCAAAAATGTTTTAATACTGATTTTCAGTTAAAAAGGAAATGCCAAAGTGGTTTGCATGTTAAAATGGCAGGGAAAGCCGGTTAAAAACACGGACAAACCACACGGAATCCAAGATGTAAATGCTGCTGGCACTGAATCTCAAAGATCACAAAGAACAGCCCTTTTGAAAGCAGCTTTTGAAGCTTATAGAAGAGAATCCTGTATAAGGCCAAAACTGATTGACAGCACAATCCTACCTTTCTAGTCAGAATAACTCCCACTGAATTCAATGAGACTTAGGCTGTGTACATACCATACATTTAAAGTACGCCCCCCCAAAAGAAAACTGAGAGCTGCAATGTACCCCTCATGAACTACAACCCCCAGCACCCTTAACAAACTACAGTTCCCAGGATTCTGTGTGTGCTTTAAATGTATGGTTTGTGCACAGCCTTACTAGTCTCACGCATACCTTTGTAGTGTAAAAGTTATTTTAGCTGAAGCCTTGCTTTTAACTTTTGTTAATATTAGCTGTATTATATCAGGGCAGAGTTTATTTTACTGCTGCTACTACTACCACTATTAAGCAGCATCTATTTAGGGTTAACACTATGCAGAGTTTAGAAGCCCAGTAATCCCTAGTTGGACGGCTTATCTTGACCTTAATATCTCTGTAAAGTCGGGCGGGTGTGGGGAGATCAGAGATTGTGAAATGAGCTGTAAAGATGGCAGCAGAATTAAGGGTCAGGAGATCCAGAGAAGATACATTCCTACTAATCAGGAGTGTCAACAATTTAAAGCAATGTTTTTAATGAAAAAGCAGGCTTTTATAATATTAATTTATTTAGGCTACTCCTAGTATTAGGGCTGGGGCGGAGCTTCGATTCTGTTTGCATTTAAAGGAGATCCTTTTCCAGAATGGTAATATGTGGACCAAAACACTTCCAATTTTGCAAGGCAGTTCTGCAGTCAAGTAATGAGTTCAGAGATGCATACAGGTGAATCCTATCTTACACAGGTGTTGTGTTTCAGGGACAGCGTGTATGGCCATAGCTGAAATCTCACATGGTCAAAACAACCCTTTAAAAACTGGGAAACGGCCTGTGAAGAGCCCACAATGGCACATGCTAACTGCTTTTATTTTCCCAGACCTGCTTACCAGTCTCTGGGAGGCTCTAGCAAGATCTTGCAAGGCCTTCCAAAATCTTGTAAGAACCCAGTAAGCAAGTCTGTGAGCTTTTAAGCTTTCCACCTTTCAGGAATTTAATTTGTGCGATCTCGGCTGGCTGGCCTTCAGCTGTGTAAAGCTGAAACTGCACACGTCAAACACGTGCAAGTTGTGAGTGATCTGTATACGCAGGTGAAACGTGCGATAAAACGTGTAAATTAAAGAAAATACGCAAAAATTGTCTTAAAAAAACTACTTTGCAAAAATGTGTGTATTAGGCAAAACTGCACACATAATGTGAAGAAAAGTGCACCAGAATGCTGAATTTTCAAGAGGAGGGTTTTTTTGAGGAAAAAAATAACAAAGTGATGTGGAAATGTGGAGAACTGAACGTAAGATAGGAAAAATGAGAAACCAAGAAATGGAAATTGGCAGATGCATGCATCCCCTACGCACAGACCTGGGAAAAGGGCCTGCTGGACTCAAAGAGACTTACTTCTGAGTATTCATGCATTGGATTGCACTGAAAACTGATGTAAACAAACATGCTCCCCCCAAAACCTCAACTAAGGAGCATTGCTGAGAATCATGTAGTAATACCCAGCACATTCTCTGTGGATCCTTATGAAGCCAAAACAGCACCATCCACATGCAAGAGAAAGGCCCCAGCAAGCTTGGAGGAAGTGCGACTCTCCTCGCCAAAAAGTGGGGGAACCCTTTAAGGGGGCAAAAGCTCTCAGGGAGTTCTGGGGAGAACCCAACTGTCCCGTGAGTTTAGGTTTGATGAGGCCCTAAGCTACTGAAGGTAATGGGGCCCTTTATATGCCCAGCTGTCCTTTGTCAACAACCAATTGTCGCTGTTTTTTGTGTTGAATATATGCAGTATGGTAATTTATGGACCTAATATAAGGTTACCAGACAGACCCCAGATTTACAGATCAGTCCCCATACAAAATCCATTAAAGTTGAAAAGTGCCCCTGGATTCACTGAAAAAAATCTGGTAATCTTAACCTAATAGGTATCTAAAGCCATTTGCACATAACAAAGTATGTATTTTATCGAAGTAATTGTTGACCTGAAGTACAATTAAGAAGTAAATAGTGAAAAACAATTAAGAAGAAGTATATTAATAGTGAAATAATTATTAAGCATGCGGGGCCCATTACTTCCATCATAGGAGCCTACACAACACAAAACACTGTTGCTGTATGTAGGATTTACTTCATTTCTTTTTTATCTTATATTTTTGAAAAGTACATCCAGTTTTTTCCCTTTAATTTTTTGGGGGGTCCCCAAGAGAGGGAGGCCCTAAGCTATAGCTTGTTTAGCTTATACGTGAATCCGGCACTGCGTGAAAACCAAGTATGCTCAGTGACCATGAAATGCTGACTGAATGCAGGGTGGGGTGGAGTGGAATGGAATGGAGTGTCTTGGGCAAGGGCATGGCTGGCTGCCACCCAGAACAAGAGCAATCCATTCTGCAACATTTTTCGCTGGCACCACTTGTTTCCTTCTGGCACAAGGGAACTTAATATTTAATAAATGAAGTTGCTAGCCTTTTGCATTTCCTTTGCCATCACCATTACGGAGCAATCCCATGTTTACTCAGACGTAAGTCTCACTGGGCTCAAAGGCTGCATTAAGGCCTTGACCACACAGGACTGCCAAATTACAGAACAGCATATAAAAGCTCAATTCCCATCAGTATTGTGAAAGCTCAAAGTGAGGAAGATGTTTTGGAATAGCAGTGCTGCCACCAAGTTACTTATGCCTCTTATTGTTACAGGAGAACCATCGCCCTTTCAGCCTCTATGTGCTAGTGTTATGCACAAACTTAGGCTGTATACACATTATTACATGCTGGCTACCCCTGCTCTAACCACCACCTCTGTCTCTACTAAATTCATGATTTGGAACAACTGCAGAGAAATATTTGTAGAAAATTACAGAACCACTTCTTTAATCTGGACTGCTCTCACCAAAAGCTCATGTTTTTTAAATCTGTGGTGAATGTTATTACTTGACAGATCAATCTGAGCAAAGCTTTTCTGACCTCATTTTAAGCATGGCACAGTTATGATAGCAAGAGAGTGTTTTGGCAAAGCCCTGGGGGATGCTTTCTAGGGCAGTGGCTTCCAACCTTTTTGGTATGTTGACCTACAAGTCCAATTTTGTCCGGTATGGGGAGCTATCATTTTACTGTCAGATAAATTTTGGACCTTAGGTCTTTGGCAGCAATATCCTGCATGCATTTTAACTGCAGGTTTGAGTGTTTTATACCTTTCATTTGAGGCAACCAAACAAAAATTTACTTAATGCCCCTATCAATGTGGAATCTGTTAAAGTATTTATCGTACTCACAAAGTTATTCAGTTTTGTTATGCAAATATAAAGGGACGCGGGTGGCGCTGTGGGTAAAAGCCTCAGCGCCTAGGGCTTGCCGATGGAAAGTTCGGCGGTTCGAATCCCCGCGGCGGGGTGCACTCCTGTTGCTCGGTCCCAGCGCCTGCCAACCTAGCAGTTCGAAAGCACCCCCGGGTGCAAGTAGATAAATAGGGACCGCTTACTGGCGGGAAGGTAAACGGCGTTTCCGTGTGCTGCACTGGCTCGCCAGATGCAGCTTTGTCACGCTGGCCACGTGACCCGGAAGTGTCTCCGGACAGCGCTGGCCCCCGGCCTATAGAGTGAGATGGGCGCACAACCCTAGAGTCTGTCAAGACTGGCCCGTACGGGCAGGGGTACCTTTACCTTTACCTTTTATGCAAATATAAAAAAAAACCCAACCATCTGATTGCAGGATATTGCTTCATAAGCTATACACATCTATTAAAAAAATACATGAGCACTGTTAGATATAGCAAACTATGACCTTTCTAATCGTAAAGCCCATTAGCGGTGTGCCTGAGCTTGCATTTTGCTAATGACTAAGTAAGTGCAGGATTTGATGGTTGTCATAGAAACCATAATGGACCCTGCTTAGCTTTGCAAAGGTGTTAGCTGGTGGTTGGTTTTTTGCTGCACTCTGAGATCATTATTGATACACAAGGTAAATATATTATTTCTTATTTTGACTTAGCAAACTTCTTATCATCCTTGTCTTAACTATCAACTAATCATGGTAGCAGATCTAGTGACAGTTTCGCCACAAGGTGCTCATTCAGGGAGTTGCTTTGAGTGAGGATGGCAACCAATCTGCAATGGTTAGAAACCTATGGGGAATGCTGCTCAGGGGAATCACCAGGCATTGGCAGAGTGACAGGAGCTCCCTTTACAAACCAGGGTTTCTGTGGAGCCAGAAGACAGGCAAAACTGCTGGCTTGGAACTGCATGTCTTTTTAACCCTGTAACTGCTGCTGCGTGAGCAGGACTCACTTCTGATGCCCAGAGAGGTGAAGAACGATTGCAAAATGCATTTAGTCAATGCGCATTTCATCCCTTGCAAATTTCTGAGATGATCCTGACAAAACATTTTCATAAGCAAATGTGTGTGGCACCTTAAAGCTTGCTGTGGCATAATCCTTCGCAGGAAAATGCCTAACTTTTAGGGGATCTTCCTCATTCCTCCTACGAACCATCTCTGGGAGCGATGCAAAATGACCCAAAAGCAACATTATTTGCTCCAAGAGGGCTGTACAACCAACCAAGGTGTTCGTGGTGTCAAAGGTTGTTATATAATGCCCAGAAGCATGGCTGACATGCTATAAGCAAATATTTCTTGCCATGAGAGAGAGAAGCTAAAATGCAGAAAGGAAATGTTGGAAAATAAGCCTGGAAGGTGTGGAAAGGGGGCAATTCCATGGTATGTTATCCAGAATAGAAGGGGGACCACCATAGTTCAGTGGCAAAGCAGACACTTTGCTTCAGTGATTCAGTCGTAAGGAACATACAAGACTGTACAGTGGTACCTCGGGTTAAGTACTTAATTCGTTCCGGAGGTCCGTACTTAACCTGAAACTCTTCTTAACTTGAAGCACCACTTTAGCTAATGGGGTTTCCTGCTGCTGCCGCGCCGCTGGAGCACGATTTCTGTTCTCATCCTGAAGCAAAGTTCTTAACCTGAAGCACTATTTTTGGGTTAGCAGAGTCTGTAACCTGAAGTGTCTATAACTCGAGGTACCACTGTAAAATGGATGCTGGGAAAGGAGTCTACTTAGGACCTTTGCAAACCACTGCCAACCAAAGCAGACATTGGCTGTGCACAAACCCTTGAAGCACCCCCGCCAGAAGAAACCTGGGACCTGTAATTTACCCCAAACAGAGCTTCCATTCCCAGCAGCCTTAACAAACTACAGTTCCCAGGATTGCTGGCTGCGCGCTTTAAATGACGTGTATACAGCAAAATGCCAGGGCAGATGGACAAACGGTCTGACCCAGGGCCAGATTTAGGTTTGATGAGGCCCTAAGCTACTGAAGGTAATGGGGCCCTTTATATGCCCAGCTGTCCTTTGTCAACAACCAATGGTCACTGTTTTTGTGTGTTGAATATATGCTATATGGTAATTTATGGACCCAATAGGTATCTAAAGCCATTTGCACATAACAAAATACGTATTTTATCAAACTAATGCAACCAGTCCATGCAGAATGTAGGCACCCTATACATAAAAAGGAGCAAACTAGTGAGGGATCAGGCTAGCAGGCTGCTTACATCATAGGAGCCTACACAACACAAAACACTGTTGCTGTATGTAGGTTTTACAGTATTTTATTTCTTTTTTATCTTATATTTTGGAAATGTACACCCAGTTTTTTCCCCCTTAAAATTGTTTTGGGGCCCGCAAGAGAGTGGGGCCCTAAGCTACAGCTTGTTTAGCTTATAAGTAAATCCGGCACTGGTCTGACCCAGAATGTGTGGGGCACCTTTCTTCCCTTCTCCACAGCAATCTTTAGGCCGTTAAAGCAGCATCTCCCGCATCTTTTGCTAACATGGTGAGGGGAGAGGCTGGTGCGGGTTTGGAGGGCGGAGAGGAAAGCAGAATTCTCCACGCGGAGGAGGGGGCGCATCCCTGCCCTCGAACCCCATTTCCTCCCCGCCTCGCCCGGCCGCCAGCGAGCCCACCCTTCCAGAAGGTTGCAACGGTCTCCTGGCTTTCCGGGCCCCCTCCGCGTCCTCTCCATTTTGACGTGCGTAAAAGCGCACGCCAAAGTCCTCCCTCGGCCAGCGCGGCCTGCCCACGGAGGGACACCTGGGCAATGGGGCATTGAGTCGGGGGTGCCGCCAAAGCCCCGCAATTCCGGTGCCCCCCAACCCACCTCTCCGGGCTAGAGAGCGGCCAGCTGGGCCACAAACCGCCGCTTCTGGAGCCCGGAGCCCTCCCTGCGCTCTCTCCCCCCGCCGCCCGCATCCCCAAGCGCTGAACCCACCTGCGCGCCGCCTCCTACGAGGATCCCAAGGGCCGAGGGGACCCTGCCAGGGGCGCTCTCGCTCTCTCGCTTTCTGCCTGCCTCGATCTCCGGCTCCGCGTACGCAATGAGACACCCGCGCACGCGCTTCCAGGGCGGCGGAGCTGCGCTCGCCTCCGCTCTGCCAGGCGCCGCTGCTCTGCGCTGGCGAGGCACAGATTGGCCACCGCGCCCGCGTGGCGGAGAAAACGCGGAGGGAGGGCGGAGCTACGGCGCGAAGCTGCTCATCTTCGCCAGCACCCATCCATCTGCTGATGCCCGAGGCGCGGCCGGGGTGGTTGTTGTTGTTGTTGTTGTTGTTGTTGTTGTTCTTCTTCTTCTTCTTCTTCTTCTTCTTCTTCTTCTTCTTCTTCTTCTTCTTCTTCATTTGTCCCCCCCCCCCCCAGATCGGAAATTCAAGGCCGCTTGCAGAGAATTTTTTGTTGTTGTTTAGTCGTTTAGTCCTGTCCGACTCTTCGTGACCCCCTGGACTAGAGCACACCAGGCCCTCCTGTCTTCCACTGCCTCCCGCACTTTGGTCAAACTCAAGTTGGTAGCTTCAAGAACACTGTCCAACCATCTCGTCCTCTGTCATCCCCTTCTCCTTGTGCCCTCCATCTTTCCCAACATCAGGGTCTTTTCCAGGGAGTCTTCTCTTCTCATGAGGTGGCCAAAGTATTGGAGCCTCAGCTTCAGGATCTGTCCTTCCAGTGAGCACTCAGGGCTGATTTCCTTAAGAATGGATAAGTTTGTTCTTCTTGCTGTCCATGGGACTCTCAAGAGTCTCCTCCAGCACCATAATTCAGAAGCATCAATTCTTCGGCGATCAGCCTTCTTTAGATAAATTAGAGAAAGGCTAAAAACATGCACAGTATTGCATGGCACATAGTTTTATTTGAATACCACCTTGACGTAGTGAAAAGCATGCTCAAGGCTGCACAAAACATGGAGAAAAAATTGTAGTTGCAAATGCAACAAAAGTCAAGCAATAAAACATCAGGACCTACACAACCAACTTGAACAATTTCCACATAAATCATAATAAGATTTAAAATAAAGGCACCAAAAATTAATATCAAAACCAGAAACAACCCCCTTCCCCAAAAAAAGCCCTAGTGGAAGAGTCTGTTCAGCAGCCTCAGCTTTTGCAGTTGGAGTCAGTCCAGCCCTGCCCTCCAAGGCCAGGTGGGAAAAGGCCTGTAAGGCAGGGAGCGGGTCTTTCAGGACTCATAGCCAAGGTGGTTTAGTATTACTCAACCTGGACCCTGGTCTTGCTCCCCCTGGCTCTTAAGATAGTGGCTTAAGAGCCAGATGGCGCTTGACATTGATGATGGTGGTTGGTTTGCAGCCAACTTTAGTTCTGTTCAGAGTAGACTGAACATTTAACTGGCTTAAAACACAGCTGGTTGATTACTTTTCTTTAATTTTGATTGAAGCTGATTGTGGGGTGTATCAAAGCGTAGTTTTTTGTAAAGAGAGAGAGAAAGACAGGGTAGACACAGGTTGCCGTTGATGTGTGTATGCCAGTTCTCAAACCAGTAGCAGGGATGGACTGGATGCAGAATAAACTGGAGTGTGTACAGAGTCTTAGTCATGGGTCTGCTCTGAGTAGGACTAGCATTAGATCAGGGGTGCCAACTTGAATAAAATAATGGGGGGCAGGTAAGCCCCGCCCTGCATAACTGATCACATGTTGTGGTGCACAAGAATGGCAATGTCCATCAACTTTGGGGGACTGGGCCTCCTCAAATATTTTATTGGAGGGGGCTGAAGAGACTTTGGCCCCTGGGAGTTGGCTCCTATGATAATGGGTGGTTGGGTGGTTTTAAGCACAGTGAAACATCAAACATTTAAAACTTTCCTATACAGTGGTACCTCGGGTTAAGTACTTAATTCGTTCCAGAGGTCCATTCTTAAGCTGAAACTGTTCTTAACCTGAAGCACCGCTTTAGCTAATGGGGCCTCCCGCTGCTGCCATGCCGCCACCATGCGATTTCTGTTCTCATCCTGAAGCAAAGTTCTTAACCCGAGGTAATATTTCTGGGTTAGCGAAGTCTGTAACCTGAAGCGTATGTAACCCGAGGTACCACTATACAGGGCTGCCTTCAGATGTCTTCTAAAAGTCACACCTCATTCTTAATTTAGCACTTATAATACACCTATTTTTTTCCCTAAGTGATGTACATATTATATTAAAAGACCGCAGGCTCACAATCTAAAAGGCACAATATAAAGAGGAAAGAAGCAGAGAGAGGAACAAGGTTGGTTTTCGCTCTTGCCCTTATGAGCTCTGTCTGGTTCTGCAGTCCTAGAGCAATGCGAGTAGAGTGCAGATTCATTTAAAAACACATAGTTATTACATTTATAATTCAAACTTTCTTTCTTGGAGCTCAAGCTGGCCAACATAGTTCTCTCCCCGCCTTGACGACAATCCTGTGAGGTAGAGAAAAAGCCACAGGTATATGTGTTTCACGCTCCACATGAAAAAATATATAAATAAAAATCCACAGGAGACCAAAATCCTTATTAGAAAAGATGAAATGCCCACAAAAGAGTAAGCAAGGTTCCTAGTCTTTCCAGAATTCTTCGTCAGGCTGGGTGTTAAACAAAGCAGGGAGATGGGAGGGTAAAACTGAGAGCTTGATGTTAAAGCTGAAAGTCTGTGTTGGTATTTGTTTTGGGTGAGAGCAAAGGTGGTAGCAGATTTAACAGACTTGCTTGTTTGGGCAGCCCAGGACCTCCATATACACCACCCAGGCTTGTGCCCCAGGGAGGTCAGCCCCGGAGGCTCACACCATTGTCGCTTGATTCCAACAACAATAAGAACTCGAGGATAAAAAATTACAATATTTAACTACACGGCAAACATGTATTTCATGTATAGATGATGAGAAAAGTATTCAAATGCCTCCCTACTGTTTGGAATTCTTAGTAATTTCCCAACTTCAAGTAAGACCTCAAGGACAATATCCTGATATTTGTAAATAAAACAAATCTTTTTTTTCTAAAAAAGAAACAGGAAATATTACTGCCCTCCAACCAGTGGTGTAGTGTAGGGGGGCAGGGGGGCCCCCGGCCCCCGGCACAAATTTCTGGGGGGCTGCTGTGATGCCCACATGCGTCCTGCCTCTGGGCCAGCCAAGAGGGAGGGAGTGGGAGAGCCCTGCTGCTACCAAGGAGGGAAGAGGGAAGAGGAAGGTGGGGAAGCACTGCTGGAGGAACATGCGTTGCCCAGAGAGGCTCACTACAAGGACAGGAGGGCGAGGCTGCTCCTGGTTTCACGTTCCAGTCAGTCAGTCTGTCAGTTTTATTGCACGTAGCCAAAGGCTGCCGCGATGTACACAGAATCATTTGACAGTTAAAAGAAAATATACTGAATTGATACAAAAGACTTAAAACATTTATATTATCAAAACATTATGTACTCTAAACAGAACTATAAAAACACCCCACGTTTCTTTGCCTTTTCTCTGCTTCCAGTTTGGGGCTAGTTCCTTGATTAGATGCTGGCCGGCAAAGGGACTGACCACTGCCCAGTCCTCTGTCAATAATAACAACTATTTCCCTCATAAATGGTTAATGAAACAACCTACTTTTGTGTGTGTTTAAATTAGAATCCGTGTGCAGCTTGCAGGCTATGAGGCTTCAAGGACGCTGTCCTGGTATGTGCTGGAGCTCTGCCAGAACCAGAGTAATTGCCATAATTAAAGAAATGGGGAAGTTGCGTCCAGATTCCTGAGTGCATTCATGTCACTTTTTCATTGCTTCCACTTATGTTTTTCTTCTGCCAAGCCAGAGATTAAACACTGGTGTTTCTGAAAATGTTTCCGAAGGATGCGTAAATCCCTTACTATTGCTTAGTGTAAATTTCAGCTACGAGTTCTAAATGAATCCCGCTAATGAATTTAGTTGTTTACAGTGATTTTTCAAATACAGTGGTACCTCAGGTTACACTTCAAGTTACATACGCTTCAGGTTACAGACTCTGCTAACCCAGAAATAGTACCTCGGGTTAAGAACTTTGCTTCAGGATGAGAACAGAAATCGCGTGGTGGCGGCAGCGGGAGGCCCCATTAGCTAAAGTGGTGCTTCAGGTTAAGAACAGTTTCAAGTTAAGAACGGACCTCCAGAATGAATTAAGTTCTTAACCTGAGGTACCACTGTACATTATATAGTATGTGATGAGGAATATTTTCACCTGGCGTCCAAAGATGTACAGTGAAGGTGCTAGATGAGTCTCCCTGGGGAGAGCATTCCACAAACAGGGAGCTGCTGCAAAAAAGGCCTGCTCTGGTGTTGCCACTCTCCACACCTCTTATGGAGGAGGCACATGAAATAGGGCCTCAGATGATCATCACAAAGCCTGGGTCGATTTATATGGGTTTATAGGATGGGAGTTGTAGTACTGCAACATCTGAAAGGTCACATGTTTCCCATCCCTCTTCAAGAGGGAGAATAATGTGTTGTAGTTACTTTGGACTTAATTGTGTTAGGACCCCGTGTTTAGACAGTAACACATACTGTACTACTTCATGCTGTGATAAGCCAGCAGTGATGTGTTGGGTGAACCTCCTGCTCATTCCTTAAACAGCTCCCCCAAAGTCCTGGACTACTGGGAGAACATGGTGTGACACCCTGAATGTTGCATGTGCCACATATTTAGAGGTATTCAATACTAGTCTTACTTAGCATAGACCCACTGAAGTTAATGGGCATAACTGTTAGGCACATTCGTTTTAATGGGTCTACTCCGAGTAGGACTTAGCCAACTGCAAGCCCCATTCTTAAATCATCTAGAACGAAAATCACATTTACAACAGCATCAGGCATCCTCCTCCCCTTTTGCGACACTGAACACGAATATTTCCCGCAATTCTTTGCAAGGTATGATGCATGGATGCTTTTTGATGTACTGCCAGCAAAGCAGCTTTGACTGGAAGAGAGCTTTCTGGATTCCCTATAGACACTGAAGCTGGATGGGAAATGTATATTCAAGAAGATGAGAGATGGGTACAGTTCCCTGCCCTTCCTCCCCTGAGTGGATAATTGCTTGAAGGAAGATTGCCATGAGACAGATGTGTGCTTTCCCATTGAGGACACATTATGCTTAGCATGGTTAGGTAGAAATCCTGCGGTAATAAATCAGGATTCCTACCAAGTAAACATTGCTAAGGTCAGGGGAAGGGCCATAGCTCATTGGCAGAGCTTGGAAACAGGACTGAGAGAGACCCTGATCTAAAACCCTAGAGGGCAGCTGCCACTCAGTGCAGATGATACTGAGCTCAATGGATAGTTTCATTTCATTTTCATTTCACATTTAATTTGTATACCGCCTTTCTATTTTACTATACCCAAGGCAGTTTACAAGCTGAAGAAACAAAGAATCTACACCGGGTTGGCGTCTCCACTCCTCCACATGCAGCTGCTGGGTGACCTTGGGCCAGTCACACTTCTCTGAAGTCTCTCAACCTCACTCACCTCACAGAGTGTTTGTTGTGGGGGAGGAAGGGAAAGGAGATTGTTAGCTGCTTTGAGACTCCTTAGGGTAGTGATAAAGCGGGATATCAAATCCAAACCATTACTACTACTACTCTTATAACAATCTAATCCAATACAAAAATGTGATAATAAAACATAGCTTTAAAATAAGCAACTAATATAAAATAAAGTAATATTCAACAATCCATTAGAATAGTATAGTTGAGTTGGTTTATTATATAGCAGCTCTATAGGTTTGTTCCAGGAAAAAAAAATAGTTTGAGGAAGCAAAGTGGTATCATAGACTACTATTGGAAGAGGAAGCATGCTGTGATGCACATTTAATATAAATACACTATCACTAAAGGATGGGAGTAAAAATGGGAGAGAGCAGGAAACATTTCTGGGAGAGTGTCTGCTCCCCTCATTTTCGCTTGGAATAATTCCTGGTTAAGATAAGGCTGGAAGTCTCATATTGCTGTTACATCAAAAATAAATACTGTTTAATGGTGACTGGATTCCAAGCAGAGTAAACCCCTGGCACTAACTGGATAAGTCCCCCCCCCCGTCTCAGTCCCTCATATGTAAAATTGGCATTTCCAGACCTCTCCCCACATCCCTAGCTTTCCAACTGCACACATTATTCTCCCCAAATCCCGCATTTTTATGTGCAACTGACCACTTGAAAAACAACAACTATTGTCTGCAAGCAAAACAACCTCCACTTACATCAGGCCAAGCTCAGGATAAGCTACAGAGATGCCCTGCCATCTCTAGCTCAGGGAGATTTGGGCAGGATCAAAAATGCAAGGCGATATCAAATAAGCAGGGAAGTTCACACAGAGCAAGGATAGTGGTGTGGTTTAAGAGCTTATTCGCAATTACCTTTCATCCACTCCTTCAAGGTGTGGTCTGCACGTTAAACCTCTGTGTCTGAGTGCCATTTTTTAAGCACAGGAGTATTCCTCGTGAAAACCTGCTCTTCAAAGCTCTATCGGAGCAAATAGCAATCTTCAGAAAACCTGAATTGATGTTTGCTCTGACTGAGCGCTAAAGAGCAGCTTTTTGCGGGAAAAGCTCAGGGCAAAAATCAACAATGCTTGGACACAGAGCTTTTAAGCACAGACCTGTCCCTGGAAAGACTGGGGCAAAAGGTCAGTGTGAATGAGCCCTAAATGTCAGGGGGACTTGGGTTCAAACCCTCTCAGCCCTATGGAGGATGTCAGGATGCCTTTGGGTCAGCTATGCAAATCTCTCAGACTCTCTCAGCCTACCTCATTAGGTTGCTGTTTGGATGAAATGAAACAATCACTGTTTACGCTGCTGCCTAGAGCTCCCTGCAAAAAATGCAAGCCACCAGTGTATTATTACATGCCACCGCAATCTCCGAGTTGTGTGAGATTCCTGGGATACCAGGCACACTTATCAGAGTCTGTGTTTCCTTTTGGAACAAAGGAAATTCCTGACCAATTCCTGACTATTAGCCCTGGTGGCTGAGGCTGATGGGAGCTGGAATCCAACAGCATCTGTTTTTGTGTTGCTGTCCTCTGCACCTTCCTTGGAGACGGCACATGTAAAAAGTGATTGATGCAATGTCTAGGTTGGTTCATGTGGGGGAGAGGTGACCCTTAAAATGTTAAGGTCCTGAACTGCATAAAGGCTTTATAGGTCAAAACCAGCACTTAATTGGTAACTAATTGGTAACCTTTGCTGTTGAGTCAAGATTACACGCTCAGAACAATTTTCTGTGGTCAGTGATCTGGCTGTTGAATTCTAAACCAGCCGCGGTTTCCAAACAATCTTCAAAGGCAGCCCCACGAGCATCACAATAACCTAAACTAGTGCATAGACTCCAGAAGGGTTAGAGTCCTGGTCTGGTTCTCAACAAAGAGCCTGATTCTGAAAGCTCAAGACAGGCTAGCAAAAAAACCCCACAATTATTTCCCAGCATAATGGAATAAAATGCATTCAAATAGACTGAAACTAGTGCACACTTTTCTTATTTAAGACCAATAATATTTGAACCTTGAAGTGTCTGTTGGTCATGCTGTGGAACTGCCCAGAAACAAAACATTTGATTTCCAGGAATGCAGCAGCAAAACTTCCTTTATTTCAATAGTAGTGGAGTGTTCCTTTACCTTTGAACTTGTGGACAAATGGCAACACTCTAAAAAGAGCCCCGAGTGCTCAGATGGTACATTAGCCTACATGCTAAGTGGCCTGCAAAGCATTTGGCTCTCTTTTGTTGCATGCAGGACTCCAGCATTATAGAAGATAGGAAAGGAGGTCAACCACAGAAACCTCTCCATGGTGCAGATGGAGGACAATAATGTATCATATTCATGATAAGAAAGATGATGGAAACCCAGGGAGGAAGAAATGTTTGTTGAGGAAGTGATTGCTTTCACCACCGCAAAGCACTTGCTGGAGGGAATTTCCAAAGAAAATGATCATTACTCAGAAACTTTGCTCACAGAAACAACAGGTATTAACTATGGAAACCATGATTAATTGTCACCGGCTTTCAGAATGTTTTTCTAAGCCCTATGAAATAGTAGTAAATTCATAGCCACTGACTCAGTATGTCCAGAGCTGCTGTCTGCATGTATATGACCGATTTGGACCATAAGGTCCCAGAGAGCAAGATACATACTTAACACTGTCAAGATATGTTCCACCCAGCAGGCCCCAGGTGAATTACTTGCCTGCCACAACCTGAACTAGCTGAAGCGTCCACAGTCTTCCAAGTCTTTCATGTTGCAGTAATCCAACCAGATATCTGAATATGAAGAAGGGCAAAGTACTGGCACCGTTACAGTTGCCACATGGTACTCATCCTGCACTTGTAAGAAATCAATCTTTTAGTGGGGCAGCACCTAAACTCCCTGCCTATTGTCATGAGGCAGGCACATTCACTGTTCTATTTTTGGTGCTTGCTTAAAAACATTTTTGCTTGGGTAAACCTATCCAAACATGTGGAGGTTTCATGCGTTTAAAATTCTTTTTAAAGCGCTGTTGATTTTCACGATCTCTTGAATATTTTAAAATACCTGTGTGTATTTTTATTGATACTTTTGCTTTAATTTTATATTTTTGTAAACTCATTAGAGGTTATCTTACAATCAAGTAATTTGTTTAAATAAATAATAAATACATGTCCTGAGCAGCATTTGATCTATGGAGTCAGTGTCTCATCCATGCTTTAACTCCCCTTTCTAGTTAACCTACAAGATTTTTAGTCATTTGTCCCACTCAGTCGTCTGTTTATGTGTGCAGGTGTGTCTGTCCTCCCATGAGTCAAATGCTGTTTCAGTAATGAAGATAAACTGCTTAAGGATACAGCTTAAATTGTCTTCATTTAGGTCACGGAGCAATGATGCAATAAGAATTCTGTGGCTGGCTGCCCAAACCTGAGCAGCTGATGTCTCTATGGGAACTGCCTTAGAAACAGAGTCCTGCTGATGAAGACATGGTGTGTTTATTAGCTGGCTATTGGATTATATTTCCATAGGCAGCGCTCTGCTGAGAATTGTCTTTCCTGTAGGAACTCTTGGAAACCAGGATGATATGCACACATTGTTCATGATTTATCAATAACTAAGTAGGCTGGCTTCTGTATGAGATAGTGAACTATTCATTCATTCTTCATCCGATCAAAGCATTTCTACTGTGTTCTTCACCCAGAAAAGCTCTCACAGTGGCTTGCAGTTTAATTAAAATGACACCATGCCTGCCCTCAGACCTTCAACCTAAAAGGGAGATGACACAAAAGGAAATAAAGGATCAGGAGGGAAGAGGGAAACGATTGGCTGTTGCATTGTTACAAAGCACAAATGAGCAGCCCAACAAATTCAAGAACTTACATGCACCTTGTCATGCGCACAAATTGTCATGGCCCTGGAATCCAGCTGCAATCCAGACCCAGAATTGGGGGCTACAGTTTTATAAGAGTATATATTTAAAGTAGATGAATAAATGAGTAAATTAAGTTCATTTGGAATATGCAGGAAAGCATAAATAAAATAATTATAAGCATAATTATAATAAAACAACAGAGTACTATAGCAGTACCAGCTAAGCAGGCTGATTAAGCTCAGGGCTCTGAGCTGGTTGCAGGAGATCAGGGGATCACTGTGTCCGAGAATGACAGATGGAAACTCCCCCGCCCAAGGGACGTCCCAGACCTTTGTGGATGCCTTCTCCTGAGCCTGAGGAACTAGATGTGTCCCACCACACTTCGCCAGTCCAGCAGCACAGAGAGAGCACCAAGAGAGAGGCTATGGAATGAAGGTGGTGTGTGTGGGTGGGGGGGGGGTTCCTAGCTTCAAGGCAGGGGTTGGCCCTTTAAGGCATTCTCCACGAGAGGGTGGAGCCTGGAGGAGGTAGTGTGGGGACAGAGGCTTGAGGGGCTCCAGTCTGCTCCCAATCCTTGTTCACTTGGAGCTGTCTGTTATCTTTCTTGCCTTTCTTGCCTCACCTTGGCTCAATCCTGGCTCTCCCTGTCGAATGAGAGAGAACACCTGTGCAGGACTCCTGGCAGCCTCCAACCTTGTCCTGGCTTGCCTCACCTCCAGCCTTGCCATCTTTTCTGTCAGATCTGGCACTGGGCTGGTAGGTGAGAGATACAGGTCACAGACACACATGCACCTCTCTCTCTCTCTTTATCTCTCTCTCCCATACACATACAAACACCTTCCTCAGTTCACCAAGTGCATCTTTCAGTAAGGCTGTTAGCTCAGGGACAAAGCCTCTGCTTTGCATGCAGAACTTCTCAGGTTCAATCCCTGGCATCTCCAATTTGTTTGAAATCCTGGAGAACTCCTGCCAGTCAGTGTAGACAATACTGAGCTAGATGGAGTGATGCTTTGTCTCATTATATGGCAGCTTCTATCTTAAAAAGGTGAGACATCACCTTGCCAACAAAGGTCCGTATAGTTAAAGCCATGGTTTTCCCAATAGTGATGTATGGAAGTGAAAGCTGGACCATAAAGAAGGCTGATCGCTGAAGAATTGATGCTTTTGAATTATGGTGCTGGAGGAGACTCTTGAGAGTCCCATGGACTGCAAGAAGATCAAACGCATCCATTCTTAAGGAAATCAGCCCTCAGTGCTCACTGGAAGGACAGATCGTGAAGCTGAGGCTCCAAGACTTTGGCCACCTCATGAGAAGAGAAGACTCCCTGGAAAAGACCCTGGTGTTGGGAAAGATGGAGGGCACAAGGAGAAGGGGACAACAGAGGACGAGATGGTTGGACAGTGTTCTCAAAGCTACCAGGATGAGTTTGTCCAAACTGCGGGAGGCAGTGGAAGACAGGAGTGCCTGGCGTGCTCTGGTCCGTGGGGTCACGAAGAGTCGGACAGGACTAAACGACTAAACAACAACATGGCAGCTTCCTATGTTCCGATGGACACCCACAGGAATTCTTCTGAAGGTGTTTGAGGAGATAAAGCAGTGAAAGGGCTGAACTGGCTGATTTCTCAAAAAATTGAGGGTATCTGTGTTTTGTCTCATATCTCAGGTTCTAAAAATACTACAAGCATATTTTTTTTAAAAAACCAGATTTTATTTCATTTTATTTATCTGCGGGATATGATTCATTGAAGGGACACATTCAAGGGACAAGAAGACATTGGTGACCCCTGTGCTTTTGGAACAGGCTGTCCTTCTGGTTTTGGAGTCTTGGCAAATGTTCAACATTACAAGCGTCTGGAACCAGCCCTGCAAGGAGACCACAATGTTACACACTGTTTTATAATGCTTTGGGGTCCCTTATTTTGATTTGTGTTATGGGAATTGAAGCATGAGATTGAGCTGCTATTTCAGACATTGAATGGCTTATTGTACATTATTGCATGACCATTTCCAGAAAGCAGCAGCTAAGCAGACTGTTGCCAGCTGACTTCTTTCTTACTTTTTCATGTAAAAATGATGAAGTCAAGGTGGCTTATATCTAATTAATTCTATACTTAATGCACAGGTTTGCATTATAAGGACACAATCCTATACACACTTATCTGGAATTAAGATCCATTGGGCATAGAGAGCACAGAAACTTAACCTTTTGGGTCAGTGAGTTCCACATATGGGGTATCACGATAAACAAAAGCTGCATTCAGATGGCACTTTATTCCATCCTCCTGACATTTCCTTACCCATTAATTTCAATGTTTCATGTCATCTTTCAAGCAACAGAAAAGTCACAGAATCTTATATAAAAAAGAGAAAGAAGATGAAGGAAAAATAGAAAAATTTCTGGAAATGAATAGGCTGCAGAAAATTCCCACAGAGAAAAAGAGCTCAATTCTTCTATAATGATGGACGAAGTGAAAACAGCAATAAAACAAGCAATAATTGGGAAAGCCCAGGACCTAATGGTTTGACAGCCAAAATTTATAAGAAATGTACAGAACAGCTGTCAGTTCCCTTACTGGAAGTAATGAACAACATTTTAATGGGAAATAAAATTCCGGAGTCGGGGAGGGAGGCCTACATTACCCTAATTCCTAAACAAGGTACAGACTTAACCCAAGTTAAAAATTATAGACCAATCTCGCTCCTAAATAATGACTACAAATTATTCACTAATATTTTAGCCAATAGACTCAGAGAAGTTTTGGGAGGGGTGATTGGGAAAAATCAAACCGGATTTTTATCTGGTAGACAAATGAAAGGCAATGTCAGAAATATAATAGATATTATTGAATATCTGGATTCAAGGAGGGATAAACAAGCTGTACTTATGTTTTTCGACGCCGAAAAGGCATTTGATAATGTGTCGTGGTATTTTATGGAAAAAAATCTGTAATTAATGGATATGAGTATGAAGTTTCTAAATGGTATTCATGCTATATATTCTGTACAACATGCTAAACTTTTGGTTAATAATAATTTCACGGACAAAATTGAAATAACAAAGGGGACTAGACAGGGATGTCTGCTATCGCCTTTATTATTTATTACAATATTAGAGGTCCTGTTAAATAAAATAGAAATAACAAAAAATATTAAAGGGATTGGAATTGGCTCTAAAGAGTATAAATTAAAAGCATTCGCCGATGATGTGGTCTTGACACTAGAACAACCAATGTCCAGTGCAACTGAAGAGCTGGACAGGATAGAAGAGTTTGGTCAATTAGCCAGCTTTAAACTTAATAAAACCAAGACGAAAGTATTAACTAAAAATATGGATACTAAAGAGATAGATGAATTGAGACAGAAAACTGGAATGTCGGTAACAAAAAAAGTAAAATGTCTTGGAGTTTGGCTAACATCTAAAAATATAAACCTCTTTAAAGATAACTATGAAAAAGTGTGGAACGAAATCAAGAGAGATCTGGAGATTTGGACAAGAATGAAATTATCATTTATGGGTAGAATCTCAGCCATAAAAACGTGCTGCCAAGATTATTGTTTTTATTTCAAACAATCCCGCTTACTAGTGGAACATGACAATTTAATATTTGGCAAAAACAAATTTCTAAATTTGTCTGGCAGGGAAAAAAGCCAAGAATTAAGTATAAACTTTTGACGGATGTGAAAGAGAGAGGTGGATTTTCCCTGCCGGATCTAACAATTTATTAGTAGGTATCTTGTTTTTGCTGGTTGAGAGATTGGATAACATTGGATAATACAGATGTATTGGATTTAGAGAGATTTGACAATAGATTTGGATGGCACTCGTATTTGTGGTACGATAAGGTTAAAATACATAGAGGTTTTTAAAATCACACTATTAGGAAATCATCATACGAGGTTTGGAGTAGATACAAAACATTGTTAGAACGCAAAACTCCGTGGTGGCTTTCTCAATTGGAAGCCTTTGCAGTAAAAAAGAAAAACATGGGAAGTGAATGGGCAACATACAAAGACCAGTTAATCGAAGTGGATAATAAACTAAAGGTAAAGCCATTTGAAGAACTGAGAGAAAAATTAACTGATTGGTTGCAGTATCACCAATTGCAGGATGTATGCAGAGAAGATAGCAAAAAAACAACAACAAAAAAACGGGTTTGGTAGCACAAAATCAAAAATAGAGACTGAATTGCTGAGTAGTAAAAGGAAAATACTGTCGAAAATGTATAAGCTATTACTAGAGTGGCACACAAAGGATGAGGAGGTAAAAAGTGTTATGATTAAATGGGCCCAGGATTTGGGACAAAATATTGATTTTGAAAAATGGGGAAAATTATGGACCAAAACAATTAAATTTACAGTGTGTATGTCACTCAAAGAAAACTTATTGAAGATGATGTATCAATGGTACATGACACAGGCAAAATTGCAAAAAATGGTTAGAAATCAAGATAAAAATTGTTGGAAATGTAAGGAGAAGGAGGGGAATTTCCTCCATATGTGGTGGATGTGTACTAGGGTGAAAACTTATTGGGACATAATTTACAATGAATTAAAAAAGAACTTTAAATATAATTTCTGTAAAAAAACAGAGTTATTTTTGCTAGGTCTAATTGGAGACAATTTTTTTTAAAAGATTTGATTCTTTTTATGTATGCCACAACGACCGCAAGGATACTTCTGGCTCAGAAATAGAAATCACAGGAGATTCCAACACTGGAAGAATGGCGGAGTAAGATGGTGGAATACGTTGAGTTAGTAAATCTGACAGGGAAGATCCAGAATCAGCGCGATGAACTGTTTCAAAAGCACTGGAGCAAATTTATATTATATATGAAAGAATATTGTAAACATCTGAAAACGTTTGTAGCTTTGAGTTGAAATGTTTTGTAATGACAATATAAGGAACTGATTTACATTTAACAAAGGGAAATATAAAAATAAGATAGAAGGTAAAAAAGTGGTTATAGAAATGCTAAGATTAAAGTAAATATATATGGAAGTCAGGAAGAGGGGCAGGAGGAGGTCGATGCTCTGGTAAGAGTGAGGTTTGAGTTTATTGATGTATGTATGGATATTGTGATTACAAAAATTGAAAATGTAATAAAAATTATTTTTTTTAAAAAAATAAAAGTCACAGAATCTAACAGAATCTAGCACATGTTTAGCACAAATTTCCTGTGGTTTTAATAGAAGATATCCCCATTGCTTATGTAATAGCATTTTGGGTAGTATTCTGGATAATCAGGGAACAGAAGGGGGGGTGGCAACATGTCACAAGGCATTGGTTGTGTCACGCTGCAAACGCCCGTGTGCATGAAATTTAGCATGCCACAGTGGTATGCGGCCTAGGACCCATGTACCTATGGAACCGCCTCTCCTGGTACACCCTGCCGAGGACCTTAAGGTCCACAAATGACAACACCTTGGAGGTCCCGAGTCGCAAGGTGGTTAGATTGGTCTCAACTAGGGCAGGGCCTTTTCAGTACTGGCCCCGACATGGTGGAACGCTCTGTCACAAGAGACCAGGGCCCTGCGGGACTTGACATCTTTCCACAGGGCCTGCAAGACAGAGCTGTTCTGCCTGGCCTTTGGTTTGGACTCAGTCTGACCCTTATGTTTCCCTCCCCTTATGGTTTTGATCTATGGGCTACTTTTAAAATGAGGCTGCATTTTAAATTGCATTTTAACCTGTAGTTTAAATTGTTTTTTCCCCCTATTATGTTTTTACTGTAATTTTACTGGTGTTAGCCACCCTGAGCTCGGCTAATATAATAATAAATATTATTATTATTATTATTATTATTATTATTATTATTATTATTATTATTATACTGCAGTGATAAAAACCCGTATTTCCATAATGCAACAGTTACTGCCGTGTAAAAGGGGTGTTGGAAATCGGGACAGAAGTGCTAGCATTATAAACAGTGGCACTCACTATCTGGTCATTATTTCCCAGTCTAGCCCACCTCACAGGGTTGTCGTTAGGTTAAAATGGAGAGGAGGAGAAGTGTTGCTTGAGCTGCTTGGAGACAATGTGGGATAGAAATGTAATAATAAATAAGTAGCGCTGTGAGGGAAACCGGGGTCCCCCCTCAACATCTTTATACGGCAATATAAGAGTGCCTTAAATGACTCATTCAGATGTGGCCTAAGAATCTGATTCATCGTGAGCACACTTCCTCAAGCTGCACAGTGTTTGTGTAGATGCCTCAGTGCACTGCAAACTTCTGCCTAAGCCCTAAGAGTCTTTCCCAAGCCCCACCCTGTATAAAACTCATGTAAACAGAGCCCCACAGTCAAGCATCTCTTCTTCTTTGAGTTGCTTAGCAACACTTCCTGAAGGCTGAAACAACCCCGCTATTTTTCTTTTCAGCAATAAACTTGAATATTCTACTGCTCTCTCAGCCTCACATGAAAACCTGACTGAAAAAGACTTTTAACCATTCCCTTTCTGACTTTTTCTCAATGAATATTTCACCCCATTTATTAAATACCTCCAAGTGATGGAACAACAAATATCTATATTTATGTCTATATGTGTGTGTGTGTGTGTGTATCTATATATATATCTATATCTATATATATCTATATATATATATGAGAAACCTTTTTGTGGACAGGGTCATATTCTTCCCAAAGGAGAAGGTCCACAGTTTGGGCTCTGTCACTGGAGGCCCCGGTCGCTTCATTGCTTAGAAGCACCTTTTAACAGCTCTGAGCATTCCTGGACTGGGAGAGCTTGGCCACTGCAATTCTGGCATTGGTGACTTTGAGACTAGATTACTGCAATGCACTCTATGTGGTGGCTTCCCTTGCACTTGATCCGGAAGCTGCAGTTGGAGCAGAGGCGGAGGAAGGTGGGGGCGGTGGGGGTGGCTTACCCCAGGTGTCATCCCTGAGGGGAGGTGACATTGCCACAGGCACCCCCCTGGGATGCTCCCTGCCACTAGCTCCGCCAGTGTGGTGTAGTGGTTAAGAGCGGTAGACTCGTAATCTGGTGAACCGGGTTCGCTCCTCCGTTCCTCCACATGCAGCTGCTGGGTGATCTTGGGCTAGTCACACTTCTTTGAAGTCTCTCAGCCTCACTCACCTCACAGAGTGTTTGTTGTGGGGGAGGAAGGGAGAGGAGAATGTTAGCTGCTTTGAGACTCCTTAGGGTAGTGATAAAGCGGGATATCAAATCCAAACTCCTCCTCCTCCTCCTCTTCTTCTTCTCCTCTGCCCATCTCTATGGGCGTAGCACAGCCCTAGCCCCTATGGGTGCGCACCACCCTGAGTGCCCAAGAGGCTTCCTCCGTCGCTGAGTTGAAGCAGAACGTTGCAGCACGGTTGTTGACGGTGGTGAGACCTTGCCAGCATAGAACATCTCTGCTCAGATATCTGCAGTCATTTGAATAACAACCAGAGGACTGTTAATGATAATTGCGGAGGACTGCAATTAGGATCATAGCTTGCGGGGTGGGACAGTTAACTATTTTAACTGATTTTAATATTATATTTTAAAATGACTGTAACCCGCACTCCTAAGACCTTATGGTAAAGGGCATGCAAGAAATCAATAATAATCACCATCAGTTTTATGCCCACTTCTTTTCTCTTCTCGTTTCTCCTTCCAAGCTCTTGTTGTGTGTCAAACAGTCTCCCGATTTCATCCTCTGGAGAAGCTTATTAGTCCTTTGTGTATATTTATGTAATCAGCTTGTAAATCGCTTTGGGATTCATTACTGTAAAGCTGTACTTAATTGTACTTTCCTTATTGCACATCTTTGTCCTGAATGAAACCTAGAGAGATGTCCTCATCCCATTTCAGCTCGTTCAGAAAAAAATGCAGCCATGAGGTTGCTAGGTGAGACAAGGCATTGGAGAAAATAGCTCACCTGTCCTTAAACACTTGCACTGGTCTCCAGTCCATTTCCAGGCACAAGGGAAAGTTTTGGCATTGTCCTTTAAAGCCCTTCACAGCTCAGTACCAGGATACTTGAAAGCTCATCTGCTTTCTTATCAGCCTGTCCATGCACTGAGGTCATCTTCAGAGGCTCTTCTGTGAATGCCCTCACTGACCAAGGAGTGAATGGCAACAAGGGAGAGAGCCTTCTTAGTGGAGGAACCATGAATGCTCTCTCCAGAGAAGCTTGCCTGGCCTCTACACTGTTCTCTTTTTGGTAGACAATGAAGGCCTCCCCCTCCCCGACTTTTAAGCAGCACTTTTATACCTTAGGGTTCATCAACACTTCCATTTGCTCCAGCTTTCAGCTTTCCACATTTCTATATCAGTTTGAGACTTTTTTAAAAAAAGTCCTTACGAATCTATCCTAAATATACACGTTTGCATTCAGTTTTGCCCAGTATGCACATTTTTGCAAAACAAAATTTCCTTACATAATGCATTTTGTATGTTATTTCCCCTAGTATACGCTTCTTCTTTTTCTGCTACACTTTGCCTTGCTGTATGCATTTTTTGTACACTTTACTTGTCTGGAGAACTGCATTTCAAAATTCAGAGAAATGTGAGTTTTGAAGAATTGGCTGTGTTTCGGTTCTTGCATTGTTTTGGAAAGCACAAATTTTTAAAGTTGGCCCTTAAATGCAAATGGGATGGAATTTCTCCCCCATCTCTGCTACTATCCTACATGTGTTTTTCCATGGAAAAAATGCTGGGAGACTGTGTTGTTCTATTTTGCATGTAATATGAGGAGTAATATGCTTTGGTTTGGTGGAGCAGCCCCGTCTCTCTGACTCTGGTGTCATTGCAATGTAGCAGGATGGCTCTGGGGCAGAGCGGCAGTGAGATCGGGGGTGCACAGATACACAAGCAGGAGAACTGGATTGGCTCTGCCAGGGCATCTTTGCACCCCAAACTTATTGCTGCCCTGATCTGGACACAACCAGGGGCTGGGTGAGGGCTTACAGCTGACTGCAGAAGATAGGAGAGAACATTGTGGCAAGAACTCTCAGAGGAACCTCCCAGACCACCAGGGCCTCTTTGGGTCCAGCACTTTGACCAGCCTTGCCTCCATCCCTGCCTCTTTCACCTGTGGGTTCTGGCATCAGATTGGTACATGACACCCTCATCCTTGTGATCTGCAGTGATGCCAGTGTCAGGAAAGTGCCATTATTGTTCCTCAGGGCAGGCACGCCAACTTTAGTGGGCCAAGCACCTTTTATTATATGTGGTGGAATTGTACGGTAGTAAAAGGATGTTGGGAAATGATATATAATGAATTGAAAAAAAAATGTTTAAAGTAACCTTTGCTAAAAAAACCCTGAAGCCTTCCTTTTAGGAATTCTATGTGCTGAAATCCCAAGGGTGCAGAAATAACTATTTATGTATGTGACCATGGCTGCACAGATGTTATTGGCCCAGAGATGGAAAGAAGATAATGTTCCTATCAGAGAAGTACGATGAAATTGATGGACTATGCCGAAATGGCTCAAATGACCGGAAGAATCAGAAATCAGGAAGACCAAAATTTTAATAAGGAATGGGGGGAAATTGTAACTTATCTTAAAGACCATTGTAAATAGTTAAAATTGTTAGTAGGATTGGAATAACACTTGTAGTTTAAGGGTGAATTCTGGACACAATGGAGAAGTAAAAGATTTGGATCATTATAAAAGATGTGGGAGGAAATGATTAAAATATGACTCACAAAGGGGAGGATGGAAGTCCAGGAGATTCCTTGGAATCTTGTTTTTATGATTTATGTTTGATATATATCTGTAAAAATTTAATTTGAAAAACCAAATAAACAAATTTATATTAAAAAATTTATTCAGGGAGCCAAGGTGTCTTGTCCCCTCAGAATTTCTGGCCAAGGGGTCAGGTCCCCTCAATGTTGAGGGGGTGGAGGAGGCTCCCAGTGGTCAGCCTTCCCAACTGTCAACCTCCTCCAGTCGTGCGTGTGACACTCATCTGCCAAAGGTCTGGTACTCTGGTGTGACTTCTGCCCAGCCTGGAGTGCCAGAGCCAAATGGGAAAGTGCGCTGGGCTCATTAGCAGGGGCGCACCAGAGTACCAAAGCACTCTGGCATGATCCTCTGAGGAGCGCAATGTGCCATGTGCCGCATGTTTGTGACATCACGTGTGAACCTCCCCCGCAATGTTGGGTGCAACTTGGCGCCTCTGCCTGAGCATATAGGATTCCAGAAGATCCAGTTGCTGAATTATTTATATGGAGTGCTTGAGATGGAGGACATTGATGCGGTTTCTAATTTCCCAATAGCACATAAGTCTACTGCTTGCCATTTGGGAAACATGTATTTCTCTGAATGCATTGGATTGGTTTTATTTATATCACCAGGGACACTGCAATCATGCTACCTGATTCTAAGAAGACAGGATGATGCTGAATAAATGTATACAAAGATGGCTTCTGTTAGCTACCTTTTGGAATGACAGGTTTCAGGATAATTTGACTGGATTCACGCATATAATGTAGACTAACTTTTTCTTCTTCTGTTGAATGGGTTAAGAAATGCAACAAATCCTGCTGTAGTTCAGATGCTCTGCTTCTTCATGCGCTGGGGGCTGCGAGAGTCATTATTTGCTTCTGTTCTCATGAACAGAAGTAGCTAAAAGAGATAAGGTGATCACAAGGTGGACAATAAATCCTTGACGTATTCAGCAGCCCCAGCTAGAGATGGGGGAATCTGTTCATTTCAGTTTCTCTCTGCTTCTCATTTTCTCAGTCTTAAGTTCAGCTCGCCACATCAGTTCTTGGGAAGATGGAGCAGCACTTTAGTGCTTGTTTCCTCTAATATACCATATTTTTTGCTCTATAAGACTCACTTTTTCCCTCCTAAAAAGTAAGGGGAAATGTGTGTGCGTCTTATGGAGCGAATGCAGGCTGCACAGCTATCCTAGAAGCCAGAACAGCAAGAGGGATTGCTGCTTTCACTGCGCAGCGATCCCTCTTGCTGTTCTGGCTCCTGAGATTCAGAATATTTTTTTTCTTGTTTTCATCCTCCAAAAACTAGGTGCGTCTTGTGGTCTGGTGCGTCTTATAGAGCGAAAAATACGGTACACATTTTTGTATGCAATTTCCCCTAATACACACATTTCTGTAAAGCATTTTTCCTAATATAAAGCATTATTGTGTGCTACTTTCACTAATATATGCATTTTGGTGCACATTTCCCCTGCTATATGCATTTATGTAAACATTACTTGGATGGAGAACTGTATTGCACATCTGAATTAGATAGGTTAGCCTTTTAAATGAAAACTGAATCAAATTTCTTCCCTACTCTAGCTCCAGCCATCAAGGACAATGGAGACAACAGATTCTTTATCCCTGGGCAACGGGCTTTGGAAATAACACCAGTTAAGCTTGCCACAATTGATTCCAACAGAGGGGCAATTTCTCTGCACTACAGGTGGAATCTGAGCCTTTAGTCTACAGGCCACCAGTTTCTTTTGCCTTCCTGCTCTCCAGTTCTAATCTCTAAAGTCCCTGTTTTCCCTGCCCACTATCCAGTTCTTGCCTCTATTCAGTGATAGCAGTGCTTAGAATGAACTAGTTTAGTTGAATAAATCTCTGAACTATACTTGGAATTGCCTAATTGCCAGGTGAACTAAAGGCAAATTAAGTTCATTTTGCGGTAGATTCCTAGTTCATCTTAAAGTTCATTCCTTTCTCCTGTCCCCTGTTTTCATTTTTTCTATAGAAGAAAGGACATCTACAGGGAACATTACAAAGCAAAATGTGGAGGCAAAATTTTAATCCTTATTAGGCAGATACATAGGTGCTGCTGTTGCTAAGGATGCTTAAGTCACTGGTTCACTTTTGCTAAGCAAAATGAAGGAATGAAGGAATGTGAGGCTTTTGCTGCATCTTTTCTGCTGAGGAGATTCAGGAGGAGCAACTTGCAGCAAGAAGTACAGGTACAGGAACAAAGCAAATGATTCTTTTGCCTTTAACAGCTGTGTGTGGCAGGCGCAAATTAAACAGGGTAAGCCTTTTATGTTGTAGAAATAGAATTCTCAAGAAAGCTTCACTAGTTGACATTCTATCTGTCAGACACTTTATTAGTTGTGTATGTTCCCTGATTCACCTTTGGACACTATACTACTGTACAGCAGCTTGTAAAATTCTGAATGCTTACTGTGTTTGTGTGTGTGTAGAGAATGAACGGGAACTGAAATAGTTTAGTTTGTAAAAGCGTGAACTTGAATGTAAACTGGTTCCGTTTTGGACTGGGTTTCGGTGAGGAGGAACTAGAACTAGTTGCTTTTAAAAATGAAACTTCTAAGCACTGAGTGACGGGGTATTAGGAATTGCACTTGAAATATTAGGTTTACAGTTCTGGGATGTTCTGTACATGGTATTGTTCTTGCAATCCCTGATGGTGTCTGTGCCCAGAAGTGTTGTTGCTGAATTTTAGGCTGGTGTATCTGCTGCATCTAATTCTGAGGAGGGCATACTTTGCAGGATTCACCCATGTCTCTGCTACATCTAGATTGGGTACTGCAATGCATTTTTATGGGGCTGCCCTGGACAACCATTCAAATGTTACACCAGACACGTGATGCACATGTGAATGTTTTAACCAATGCTGGTTTAATGCCACATATTGTTCCATTCTTATACCAAGTTCACTTGTTTTTTTGATCTGTTCCCAAGCACAATTCAAAGTGTTGATTATCATCGTTAAATCCCTGAGTGATTTAATGACTAGGGTAATTAAAATATCATCCCCATATGAAGCTGCCTATTCACTGATATTGGCTGAGAGTGTGTTTTTGTGTGCCCTATCACCTTCTGAAGCAGAAATATATGAGAGAACTACTATTTGTTAGCCGCCCTGAGCCCGGCTTCGGCTGGGGAGGGCGGGATATAAATAAAATTTATTATTATTATTTATTATTATTATTTCTTCTTTCCCCCGCCCCCAGTGGTACACAAGATAACTTGTTGTTCTTGGGGGTTTGGGTCAGCTGTCTTGCTATTTATTTTTTAAAGTCAGCTGGTAGCTTGTTGGATCAGTGAGCCTTTGGTTTATCTGTTGCTTTAATGCAACTCTTTATTGCTTTGATACTTTCTGTCAGGAGTGGGAAACCTCAGGCCTAGGCGGACAATGGCAGCCTTCCAGCCTCTGGGGCATTTGGCTCCTGGGCGGTTGCCCACAAAGAAATGTGGCATTTGGGCCGAAAATGTTTCCCAGCCTCTGCTTTATGCACCGTTTTCATTATATTTTCTTATAATTACTTCACGGTTGTTGTTGGAATTGCTTTATTGCTCGTTATTGGCAGGAGTTGCCTGCACGGTTTTTGCTGGAACGGGAGAGGCCTGAAAGAAATCTTAGAAACGAACATCCCCAGAAATGTCATTTTGCTCTCTGTGCTTCAGCCGCTTGGCAATGAAGCCACGGGTTTGTCCCTGCTTTGCCTCCAAACTGTGGTCTCAGTAACTCCATGCCCATTATACAGATCAGCCGAATCCCTGGCGTTCGCATTGGACATTGCTGTTTGGTGGATCCTGCTGAAAGAGTTGCTCCTTGTACCCTCTTCAGTTTCTTAATCTGTAGATTCTGGAGAGGAACAGGAAAAGTGAGGTCGCAGTTAAAAGCTCAGTTAAATGAGGACAATGCCCCAAAGGGGGCCTCCTTCTGAGTAGACATATTGGATTGCTTTGCGAATGCTGCATCCAAAGGTCTGGAAAGGCCTACTCTATTCCATGGTGCCTTGAGAACTTCTGCTGTCTCCCTTCTGTTCCTCCCTTCCAATACAGTGTGCATTTCTGTGGCAATGCTGACATCTATAGACAAGCCTGGGCATTGCAAAAATTAGAATAAAGTAAAGTTGGCGGCTGCATTCAGCTGGCACAGATCTGGGACTGACAACCACAGCTGTTCTGTCTTTGTGTCTCAGGATGAAGACAGACAAAACCTTTATAAAACAATGAGGTCAGTCCTCTTACTGCATTTAATTCACACAGACCTCTCCGTTTGCTATTTAATTCTATGAAGAAAACGTAATTAGATGCTGGTTGTGCACATTGTTGAGAGGGTGGGAGATGGTCTTTAATCCTCCCAAAATGCAGATGGATTTTAAAAATAACTTTTTAAAAACAACAACAACACAGCAGATCCATAGGGGCAGGAGTAAGGTAAAAGGTAAAGGACCCCTGGATGGTTAAGTCTGGTCAAAGGCGACTATGGGGTACAGTGTTCATCTAGCTTTTCAGGCTGAGGGAGCCAGCGTTTGTCCACAGACAGTTTTCTAGGTCATGTGGCCAGCATGACTAAACTGCTTCTGGTGATGAGTGCCAGAATGCATGGAAATGCCATTTACCTTCCCACTGCAGCAATATCTATTTATGTACTTGCATTGGTATGCTTTTGAACTGTTAGGTTGAACAAGTTGGCTTTATACATGCATGAATGTTCACACACAAATGTTCCAGCCATTAGGGAATCTGGAAATAATACGTCGGAGATTCACCTTGATGATTAATTGCTGAATCAATAACATTAATTCTTGTATCTCTTCGTAAAGTTCAGAGTAGTAGGCAGTAATTGGGAAGTTAATTCTGCACATGGGGGCTTCTGCACTGGTGCTTAAACCGTTTCCCAGATCATCAATCTTTGCAGGCTCCAAGCAGTGTTTTCCTTCCTGTGCAGTATTAATGTATGTTGCTAATATTCCAGTATATCTACATGTTGTCCAAAGGGAATGTTCCATTCAGTGGCAACTCTAAACATCCTTGCCAGGCAATAATCCCCATTAAACATGGGGCTTACTTTAAGTGGATTGCATTGGCTGCACAGGGAATAGTGCTTGCTCTGGGGGACCAGGTTTGTGTTTTCATTTAACCGAGTGTAGACAGGCTGCATGTTTTGGTGCAAGCATGGGGAGAAAGCAGCTGCCAGAGGAGGCTGAGAGGACAGACTGCACAGTGGCTGCGAGGGATGGATGAATCAGACAATGTCTCTTTCTACGTTTCACATTCCCCCCCCCCAATTGTAAATTAAGTTTGCCACATTACCACATCAGTTTGCAAGTTTTTGAAATAAGAAGTCAACAGTCGGAGGCAGCTTGCTTCAGAACATCAGTTGCTGGACATTCCAGGGGTGGGGGAGAAGGCTGTGGTGCTCAGGTCCAGCAGCAGGAAAACAGGATGCTGGATTAACTGGGACACTGGCCTGATCCAGCCGGCAATTCTTATGTTCTCATGGAAATTTGTCAGCATTTTATTACACTTTTCTCCTAGGTTTGTGCGCAATTTTCCCTAAGCTGCATGTTTCCCCTGATGTAGTTAGGGCAAGCAATTTCCCCTGATATAATTCAGTTTTGTATGTTATTTTTACTAATATATATACAAATAACACACACACACACACACACACACACACACAGATAATTAATTAATTTTCTATACTGCCCTTCATCTGAGGATCACAGGGCGGTTTACAATATAAAAACACAAAAATACATAATAGAGTAACAAACAAAAACAACACTCACCATAGATTGATTAATCAGCCAAATGCCTGGGAGAAGAGGAATGCTCTTGCCTGGCGCCTAAAGAGAGCATACCACAAGCAGGGAGCAACTTCAGAAAAGTACTGTTCTCATGTTGCCACCCTCTGGACCTCTTGTGGAGGCACATGAAGAATGGCTTCAGATGATGATCTCAGGGTCCCGGTCGGTTCATATGAGGAGGTATTGCGGTCTGGAAGCTAATTGGCAGCCAGTGTAGTTGGAGCCAGAATTGGCGTTATGTGCTCATACCGCCTTGCCCCAGTGAGCAACCTGGCTCCTGAATTCCAGCTTCTGAACCATCTTCAGAGGCAGCCCAATGTATAACATGTTGCAGTGATCTAACTTAGAGGTTATATGCATTTTGATGTTTATTTCCTCTAATATATGCATTTGTACACTTTTTTCACTTTTAGTTGGAGATGTGCATTGCAATTTTTTTTAAAAAAAATCAACTGTGTTCTGCTTCATGTATTAGTTTCTATATGGATTAGGAAGGCTCATGCTTAAAAGGTGAGAAAAACCTCAGCCCTGGAGCCTGAATGCAGCCCTTCAATGTTCTTCCCAGCACCCACCCCTTCAGAATGGATAGGTTTGATCTTCTTGCAGTCCACGGGACTCTCAAGAGTCTCCTCCAGCACCAGAATTCCAAAGCATCAAAGACAACAAGTAAAACAATAGAAATACTTAACTGACCAATTAGGTCGGTTCTGCCTCCCCTATCAAAAGTCCTGGCCCCCCTTACAAAAACCTGGCTACCCCCAAGTGCTGCTGATCTTAAAATGGGTATTTTAAGTCCCTCACCTGCCTTTGCCGGTTGTGCCTATAATGACATGGGAGGCAAGTAACAGAAATGAAATATACTCAGAGTCGCAAAGTGATTTCATGCTCTTTATTCAGCTCATAGTGGTGAGGAGGAATGAATGAATGTCCCCTCAAAGTATCTGCTTTATATACATTATTTACACAATGGGTTGCACATGATTGGCTAATTCCGGAATTCTACTGTAAGCCAATCAGGTTGTGGATTCACTTCTATCTGGAGCATGATTGGGTGGTTCCTGCCAACCAATCATACTGCTGCATTGTTCTAGGACCAATCAGACTGCTGCATTCTGAATCCTATTGTTCTAGGACCAATCAGACTGCTGCCTTTTGGATCCTATTGTTCTAGGACCAATCAGACTGCTGCAGTTTGGATCCTATTCAACTCAGTACATAACAAGAAACATCAGTTACAGATAGGTAGCCGTGTTGGTCTGCCATAGTCAAAACAAATTTCCCCCCCCTTCCAGTACATTGACTGCTTCCGCCACAGAATCCAAACAGATGTGACCAGAAAACACCATAACTTAGTTGGTCTTTAAGGTGCTACTGGAAGGAAAAAAAATTTTTGTTGAAGAAACATCAGAATTGCCTTGCACTCTGTAACGAAGCTGGTGGCCTGCAGATGTCAGCATTCCCTTGTATTTCAATAACAAGGAAGCCTGTCAAAGAGTGAAGGTAGATGCTGCTACTTCATTGTTCCAAAGGGTAGAAATGTAATAACACTGGCTCCCTCACAACCATGGTGCGGCTGCAGGGGGCAAATTAGGATGCGTTATCAGTGGAGTCATAACATGCTGAGAGAGGTTTAAAAATAAAATTTTAAAGTGTGATAAGAAACACATGCTTTCCTCTCAGTCCTGCTTAATAAAGACATAGCTGCTTCTTCGCTCTCTCTCTGGATCACCTGCGAGGTTTTCAGAGCAGGGGGGCTCTTTTGAGTGAAGCTACACAATGAGACGAGAAAAATGTGTAGATTTGACGTTGTATGTAAGCAAGGGATGCTGAGTTGCAGTGGAGGTAACAGCTAGAAGCTTTTATTCCCTGCCCTCCGCTTCATTCACAACTAAGGCAAGAAGGCAGCAATTTCCATTATGGCCTATATTCATCACAAGCAGCACTGTTTCCATTAAGAGAACAAAGGAAAGGGGCTCGGTGTGAGATGGCAAATGGGTGGGTCCACCATCCCTCCCTTAACTCAGAGATAGAAGGACAAAGGCTGAGTTTAGAGAGCTTGCAGAATAGCTCAGTTGGTGGAGCATGAGACTCCTAATCTCATGGTCATGAGTTTGAGCCCCACGTTGGGCGAAAGATTCTTGCATTGCAGGACTAGATGATGGTCATGATCCTTTCTAATTCTACAGTTCTATGATTGTTTTTATGAACGTGATCTAGAAGCAAAGAAGCAAGCAGAGAGAGAGATGGCAAACACTATGCTAGACCTATGCTTGAATCCAAGGCTGTGGTTATGGGAGAAACAAGACCCTCTTTGGGTGCTGATGCTATGAACCCCTACATTGTAGGTTCAGGTTGTACAGTATATAAATGGTACCTTGGGTTAAGTACTTAATTTGTTCTGGAGGTCCATTCTTAACCTGAAGCACCACTTTAGCTAATGGGGCCTCCTGCTGCTGCCATGCCGCCAGAGCACGATTTCTGTTCTCATCCTGAAGCAAAGTTCTTAACCTGAGGTACTATTTCTGCGTTAGCGGAGTCTGTAACCTGAAGCGTATGTAACCTGAAGCATATGTACCACTGTATATATGTTTAAATAAACCATATATCCTAAAGACACCGCAGTCTCCATTGTGCCTCATTCCCAAAATAAAGCACAATCCTGGGTATCTGCCAGGTAACCCTAGAATCTCACACCGCTCAGAGATTAGGATGGTTTGTAGCAATATATACGATTCATGTGCGAACAAGAAATGTAATTCATTGTGTGTGTTCTGAAAAGCTACTCCAGTTTGTTGCAGCATAGCTCACATTGCCTCAGGTCATTGGTCCACTCATGCCTGCACTGCAGGGGGTTGGACTAGATGACCCTTGGGGTCCTTTCCAACTTTACAATTCTATGATTCAACTGAGTTCCATATTGATTACATTGACTGGAAGCAGCTCTCCAAGGTTTCAGGGCTTGAGGGTACTTTTCCCCAGCTCTGTATGGAGATTCTGGGGCATTGAACATGGAACTTTGCCACTAAGCTATGACCTCTTCCCAATGTGCATGCTGGAGGAATTTGTAAAACCCACCCCCAAAATCTAACTGAAAGGCAAAAGTAGAGATGGCATTGATTAACCAAGAATAAGAACTGCTGGAGCATATAAATCTGTGAAGGGCGAGTGGCATTGTGGTCTAAACCACTAAGCCTCTTGGGCTTGCCAATAGGAAGGTCGGCGGTTCAAATCCCCGCAATGGAGTGAACTCCCATTGCTCTGTCCCAGCTCCTGCCAACCTAGCAGTTCAAAAGCATGCCAGTGCAAGTAGATAAATAAGTACCACCGCAGCAGGAAGATAAACAGCATTTCCGTGCACTCTGGTTTCCGTTACAGTGTTCTGTTGCACCAGAAGCGATTTAGTCATGCTAGTCACATGGCCGGGAAGCTGTCTGATGAGCTATGCGGAGTTGGTAAAGTTGACATACAAACTACGTGAGAAGGACAACTGCGACTTCAAGGAAGAATGGGAACTTTTTGCAAATTACCTAAAAAGACAACAAAATGATCTGGACTCCTTGGTGGGTTTTGAATAAACACCCACAAATTTATTAGTAGAATATATGATAGATAAGGTGAGACGCGGGTGGCGCTGTGGGTTAAACCACAGAGCCTAGGGCTTGCCGATCAGAAGGTCGGCGGTTCGAATCCCCACGACGGGGTGAGCTCCCATTGCTCGGTCCCTGCTACTGCCAACCTAGCAGTTCGAAAGCACGTCAAAGTGCAAGTAGATAAATAGGTACTGCTCCGGCGGGAAGGTAAACGGCGTTTCCGTGCGCTGCTGTGGTTTGTCATGCTGGCCACATGACCCACAAGCTGTCTGTGGACAAACGCCAGCTCCCTTGGCCAATAAAGCGAGATGAGCACCGCAACCCCATGACTGAACCTAATGGTCAGGGGTCCCTTTACCTTTATGATAGATAAGGTAAAGAATGGTATGTACAATTTTATAACATGCAGAGAATAATATGTGCAAATAAATCAGAGAGGGGAGCTGAGGGAAGTCCTTAGTGGGTGGGAGAGGGAGGGATGGGGGGGGAATAAGAAGGGGGGGAAGTGTAATTGGATATATTGACTGATAAGTTGCTTTGTTAAAATTGTTTAATAAAAATATATTTAAAAGAAAGAAAGAAAAGAAAGCTATCTGTGGAGAAATGCCAGCTCCCTCAGCCTGAAAGTGAGATGAGCGCCACAACCCCATAGTTGCCTTTGACTGGATTTAACCGTCCAGGGGTTCTTTACCCGCCCCCCCCTCTGTGTCAGAGGAGAGCATCACCTTGAGCAATGACTGTCACATTCTTCTCTGGCTGGTGCTTTTCATGGGTTTGCCTAATCTCTGAGAACACAATCATTTTTACCAGTGACAGGGCCTGGCAGAAGTGTTGCAAGCGCAAGCTTTGAAACTTTTCTAAGCCTCCTGCTGTTGTGATAGCTGGGGGAGCGTTCTTCACATTTATATTATGAAGTTCCCTGCGATAACAATCCATGGCAGTCATTTTAGTGGTTGTTTTAAAGTATGGGGGGAATGCAGAGGCACGCTGCTCGGTGCTTTGGCAATTAAGGCACCATGTGTACAAGAGCTGCTCTGGCAAGGGAGTGGGGATTTGTAATGACAAAAACCACTGTTACATGCAGAGAACTCTGAAAATCCGCTGCTTCCTAGAGGGACATCAATGCCATTCCCTGAACCCATTGCCTGGCATTATCGCGTTTCACAGTTGCATGAAAGTATCTGAACAAACACAGCCAAGAAGCTTTGAAAAATGTTACGAGAGCCACCTACACCTTGCGTGCAAATGTCAACAGAAATCAAGGGGTTCATTTCCTATGCAAGCAAATTGTTCAAAGGGAGCATCCCTGCTGTTTAAACCGGAGGGAAATCATTCTTTGCACCGCTACAGGATCTGCAAAAATGAGCACAAAGCTGGATGAACAAAGGGATGTAGACTCTGGGCAGGTGTCTCGTAAACAAAATTTGCCTTTGCTTGGCTGGCGGGATCTTTGGCTCATGACTAAACTGTTCCAAATGCTTTGCTTAGAGTTGAAATGTTGGGGGGTTAATTCACTTTCCACTGAAACATGCATGTGCCCCGTGATGGACTATGCAGAGGATGATGGTGACGGATGGAATAGCCCATTTGGTTATTTCATCTGTGCATTGCAAAACTGTATTATAGGGCAGTGGTTCCCAATTAACTAATTACTGAGGACCCCCTGTTTTTCAAAAGCCAAGTCACGGATCCCCTACTTCTGAAAATTTTGGTAACTCTATGGTAGTTACCTGAGCAAAGCAACTTTTTGAAGAAAATTTGGGGTAGTTCCTAATAAGCCATGGATTTTATGTCTACTAAAAAAATATACCAAATAATTTGTGATATTACCACGCAAAAATGACAAAGATTTAGTTGGGGGGAGACAAATTTAATTTAATTAATATGTATTAATATATTGTATACTACAAGTGAACAAATTATGACATGTCTAGCAGCTACTATTTTATTTTATTTATTTTATTTTTATTTATTTCCCACCCATCCGGCTGGGTTGCCCCAGCCACTCTGGGCGGCTCCCAACAAAATGTTAAAAACACACTCTACCTAAATGCGATAGGATGCCTCTTTTCGTCCTGAACAATCCCTTCCATATCCTGTTCTCACAGTGGCCAACCAGAGACCTGTGGGAAAACCACAAGCAGAATTCAAGCACAAGAGCCTTCGCCCCTCATGCTGTTTCCAGCAACTGGAACTGAGATAGCATTGCTGCCTCTAACCATGAAGCAGAGCATAGCCATCAAGGCCAGGAGCCATCAATAACCCTCTCCTCACTAAACTTATCTAATCCTCTTTCAAAATCATCACTGCCTCCTGCAGAAGAGGGTCCCACAGGTTAACTATACTTTCTGCGAAGAAATGCTTTCTTTTGTCTGTCTCAAATCTTCCAACCTTCAGCTGTGTTGGGTGTTTCCGAGTTCTTCTGTTATTAGAAGGGACCTTTCATGTCCCTCCCAACTCTACAATTCTATGATACAGAGTAAAACTTTTTACACACTTCTATTACGTCTCTCCCCACCTCTAAACTTAAAAGCCCCAACCGTTTTTCATAGGAGGCTTGCTCCTATGATCATTCTGGCCATCCTTTTCTGAACCATTTCCAGCTCTACAATATCATTTTGGAAGTGAGGCTTCTAGAATTGAACAGAGTATTCCATGTGTAATTGCATCATAAAATTGAACAATGGCATTATGATATCAGGAGTTCTATTTTCAATCCCACCCCCCCCAATAATCTCTAGCATGGAATGCATCTTCATTGAGCAATCCACTATGACTCCAAGGTTTCATTCCTGGTCAGTCACTGCCAGTTCAGACCTATAATAATAATAATAATAATAATAATAATAATAATAATAATAATAATAATAGTAGTAGTAATAATAATAATAATAATAATAATAATAATAATAATTTATTATTTATACCCCGCCCATCTGGCTGGGCTTCCCTAGCCACTCTGGGTGGCTTCCAAAAAAATATTAAAATACTGTAATACATCAAACATTAAAAGCTTCCCTAAACAGGGCGGCCTTCAGATGTCTTCTAAAAGTCTGGTAGTTGTTGTTCTCTTTGACATCTGTTGGGAGGGCGTTCCACAGGGTGGGCACCACTACCGAGAAGGCCCTCTGTCTGGTTCCCTGTAACCTCACTTCTCGCAATGAGGGAACTGCCAGAAGGCCCTCAGAGCTGGAACTCAGCGTCCGGGTAGAACGAAAGGGGTGGAGATGCTCCTTCAGGTATACTGGGCCGAGGCCATTTAGGGCTTTAAAGGTCAGCACCAACACTTTGAATTGTGCTCGGAAACGGACTAGGAGCCAATGTAGGTCTTTCAAGATGAATGTAGGTCTTTCATATGAAGGCTTTTTGCCCCAATGTGCATTGCTTTAGACTTGTTTACATGGAGTTGCATTTGTAATTTTATTGCTGGGTGGCAGTGGTGTATTGCACATTCCATCAGCATAAACAGGGCTTCTGCCATATCCTATAGGGAAGTGTGGGTGGGGCACCATTTCTCTCCCAGTTTCACCATAAAAGGTAACGGGACCCCTGACCCATAGGTCCAGAGGGAGTTATGAGGTGTGGGGAGTTTGGCCCAGTGCAACATGTGGCAGTGGGAGCATCTGACTGCGTACTCCACCAGGAGATACTCCACCAGATATCTCAAGTCTAGGACTGAATCTTAAGGCCCATCTGCAACATCCCTGCAACAAGCTGAATGCTGATGATAATTCAGAAGGTTGGGATAGCAACCGCTAAAAGCAGCTTCCTCGAGCGTCCACTGTGCAATTTGTGTTTTAATTGAACTGGGCAGAAGAGGATCATAATCCAAATATTTAAGTATTGTTCAAGTTTGCAACATAAATTAAAATTAATTGGAAGCTTTGTTTGCCAGTAAGGACGAAGCACCTGGCTGCTATTTACCTAAAGAGCCTTTCTAATCAGGCAAACTTTGTCTATAATGCTGTTATTTCCTGGGGGAAACACATAATATCTGAGGAAATAAAAGTCAAGTTTCATTTTTGATCCACGGGGCCAAATCAGACATTTGGCACAGTCCCGTAGCCAGGATGTTAAGATAAGGGAGCTTGAGGAAATACATAATGGCATAATGATTCTGGTGCACAGTTCACAGGTAGCCTAATAGATTAAAAGTGATTCCATTGTATTAAATATTAATTTCAAAACAATTCATTATTTCTTTATGCAAAACATCTTGTAAATAAATACTGAATATTTAAGAATCACATATCACAACCAAATCATTTTGTAAATGGCAAAAACATGAATAATAAACAGATAAGTCTGTCCCTTATTTTACCTCTTCTATGATTGAATTTGCTTATATTACATTAATATATGATCTGCTCCAATCCCAGCTAATTCTTTTCTTATATTTTGGGCTCCTGGTCTCCAGCCACTCAGTCTCTTTATAATCCCCATGTTTCTTTAACTGCCATCTGCTCCCGTAAACTCAGTTAGGCTGTAATCCTATCCTTAATATTGTAAAGATTCTATCCTTTTAAATTGCTGTAGCCTGCGCTCTTGGACTTTATCGCTAAGAGAGGGTAAGAAATCAAGTCAATAAAAACAAATAAGCTCCAATGAGTTGGGAGTAAGCTCCATTCAATTAAATAGAATTTACTTCTGAGTAGACACGGTTAGGCTTAGCTCTGCAATTCCTCCTTCTTAGGCTTGCAATTATCATTCTAAGCTTTCACAAACATGATTCTTGATAATATTAATGAAGGACCCTTTCTTTGTTTTGTTTTGTTTTGTTCTTTCCTGGGATCCTTGGAGCAATCAGGGAGTTGCTTCAAAGAGTCAAAATGACAGCAATAACAGAATCGTTTATTTTGTCATGACAAAAATGGTACAGACAAGCGTTTGCCCGATGTCTGCCCCTGAATTCTGAGCTAGCCAGCTTTTTATACATTTGCAGAATACAATACCACCTGATTTCTTGTAAACCACCTGATTTCTGGGAAATCGAAAGTTATAGTAAGTTCCTATTACCATGTAAGGTCTTGGCCTCCCTCCTTCCTGCCATCTCCCCCCTCCCTGCCATGCCCCCTGTTATGTACTGAAGTTCTCGCCCTGGGCCAGCAGGGGGATACTGTAGATAGTTATGCAAATGAAGGATTGAAAAGTGACGTTCAGTGATTGGATAGTTTTAGAAAATGGCAACAGTTACATTGTTCTGGAGCGCTATATAAGCAGGCTGACTGAGCTCCTCAGCAGAGTTCTGTTCTGACATCTGAATAAAGAAGAGCTGTTTGAAGAATCGCTGTGTCGTCTGCTATGTTCGCCCACAACTTAACACCCCCCACAACACCACCGCCATGTGCATTCCTGAGTTTGCTTATCTTTTTACAACCTTGAATATTAAACATTTGAGCCTGTTCCATCAATGTCAGCCTTGCTCTCCTGACGGACCTCTCCTTTCTCAGAAAGGCCTTTGGGGGGTTTGCTATGGCCCTACATTAATATACTACGGGGCTCTGCCCCCCCCCCCAAAGTTCACTCTGCTCACCAACCTCTCACTCGCCCACATTAAGCCTTCTGGAGTTTCCACCCCTGGGAAAGCCCTCCTTTTCACCTTCCCAACTCTATTTTTTGAAGCCACTTCTCTCTTCTCTTCTGGATCCCTGCTCTGTGTGCCTTCTTTCACCTTCACCTCCATGCTGCCCCTGTGGGGGCTGCCCCCTGAGGCGGTCGTGAAATCATGGAATCATAGAGTCCGAAGGGTCCCAGGGGTCATCTAGTCCAACCCCATGCAGGCCCAGACCGGGCCTCTGATTCCAAAGGGGGCCTCGGTCAGCATATTCACAATTGTATATCTATATTTTCCATTTTGTCTTTATATGCTGATACGGTTCAAGCCTTGAAATAAAATTATTTGTCAGCATAACTTTTGTGAAAATTATTTATATACTTACTTATTTATAAGACTTCAGTTATCCCCAGGGTAAAAAAAAGGGAGGGGGCACATTATCTACCTGGCCCGGGCCTCTGCCTGGCTCTGCAAGGCCCTGACCCCATGCAATACAGGAATCTCAATTAAAGCAGCCATGGCAGACGGCCCTTGAACCTCTCCTTAAAAACCTCCAAGGAAAGAGAGTCTGCAACTTCCTGAGGAAGACAGTTGCCTCACCTTTTCTCATGGATGGGCTGGCCCCATGGCCAGCTAGGAAGTCACGCTCTCTTCCTGTATGTCAGACCCTTTTATGCCCCAAGTCCTAACCCAATTTCCATGCCTCTTCCTCTTTCCTTTTCTGCCCCCTCCCATTTTCACCTTCCCCTGCTTCTTCTTCTCCCTTCCTCCTTTCCCCCACTCTTCCTTGCGCACAGAACACTCCCATTTCCATGCCTCTTTTCTCTCCTATTCTGCACCCTCTCTGTTGATGGATCTCAACCAAAACTCTCTGCTACTGGCTGCTTACTCCATGTAGTCCAGGATGACGACTCAGGAACATAACTTGCTGAACAGTAACTTGATTTGTATTTGCTTTTATTATACACAGAGTATAGCACAGCTTTGTACAAGTTACTACAATCATGCTTCGGGTTGAAGTTGCTTCAGGTTGAGCGCTTTTGGGTTGCACTCCATGGCGACCCGGAAGTAACGGAACGCGTTACGTCCGGGTTTCGCCGCTTGCGTATGCGCAGATGATCAAAATGACACCATGCGCATGCACGGAAGTGTGGTGATGGACTATAGCCTGGGTAGGCAAACTAAGGCCCAGGCGCCAGATCCAGCCCAATCGCCTTCTAAATCCGGCCTGTGGACGGTCCGGGAACCAGCGTGTTTTTACGTGAGTAGAATGTGTCCTTTTATTTAAAATGCATCTCTGGGTTATTTGTGGGGCATAGGAATTCGTTCATTTTCCCCTGAAAAATTTAGTCCGGCTCCCCACAAGGCCTGAGGGACAGTGGACCGGCCCCCTGCTGAAAAAGTTTGCTGACCCCTGGCCTATAGCGTAGAGAGATACAGCACCCGAGTAAGAGTGCTCCTTGGTTGATCATCCACATAATTCAAAAGGCACAACAGCAGATCATTGGTCAGTTGTAACTTTAAAAAGGCCATTTATAACTGAAATTGCAATCTGTGCATTAGCGGGCAGACACAAACGGGTATAGGATTTCTGTTTGCCTGATGTGGGTGGGAGGAAAAATCCCTTGAAGCCTGTCAGCAGTGACTAGCAAGGAGTCGGGGGTGGGGGTGGGGGCTGACTGTGACAGGCTGTAACAAAGAGACAAAGAGCATGGCTGATTTTGGCACTGGGGATCCAATTGCAGCTGTGCCAACAGGAGAAGCAAGAGAGCCTTTTGGATTGTAATGCTGGAAACTCTCTCCACCCAGATTCAAGTTGTATATATGTGTAAATGAACCATATATCATAAAGACACTGCGGTCTCTACTGTGCCTCATTTCCAAAAGGAAACACGGACCCTGAGTAAGCACCTGGGTCCCCTGGAATTTCATGCACTGCTTGGAAGAGATTATTGGAGTGGTGTGTAACAATATCAATGGAGTTCAGCCTAGATGGCTGGGGAAATCTTGCAGCTGAAACCCTACCTTTGTCATAGTAGGAGAAGCTGTGAATCTGGCAGATTCCGCAAATGTTCATGTATCTGAAGGAACTGCGTGGGGCAGGGAAAGAGAGAGCGTTTCGTGAAGCTCAGCCACCGCTGTGGTTCTCAAAAGCAAAGGTCCTCATGTTTTGTGTCTGACATTCAGAGCTCGGCAGGATGGCGGTTTAGCAAAGGCTGTTCTGGCAGAGGTTCTGAGGGCTGAACTCTCTGGCAGCCTTCCGGAGAGAGCAGCAGCCAAGCAATTTTTAAAGTGCAAATATTTGTTTTGATTTCACATCCGTCAGACTTGGGCAAGGGATAAGGGCATCTCCAGCCACTCCTTTGATTAAATTGCTGGCAGAATTAAAGAGCAGAAAAGATGCTTCTGTGGAGTCTGTGTACCTGAATTCTGAGTAATCTCAGGATGATGAGAGGCACTGTGGAGCAGAATTAATCTGGATCCTAAGTAAATTTTATTTTACCTGTGAAACCAGGGGGTGCTTTTCTTACCATTATCCTTGCTCCACTAGAGTTCTTAACTCCCATAGCAAAGCAGTTGGGACATGGCTGAGGACGAATGTCTTGGAAACATAAAGTGCTATTTATACACATGTAATGCTTTATGAAGGCTGATCGCTGAAGAATTGATGCTTTTGAATTATGGTGCTGGAGGAGACTCTTGAGAGTCCCATGGACTGCAAGATCAAACCTCTCCATTCTGAAGGAAATCAGCCCTGAGTGCTCACTGGAAGGACAGATCCTGAAGCTAAGGCTCCAATATTTTGGTCACCTCATGAGAAGAGAAGACTCCCTGGAAAAGACCCTGATGTTGGGAAAGATGGAGGGCACAAGGAGAAGGGGACGACAGAGGACAAGGTGGTTGGACAATGTTCTCAAAGCTACTAACATGAGTTTGACCAAACTGCGGGAGGCAGTGGAAGACAGGAGTGCCTGGCGTTCTCTTGTCCATGGGGTCACGAAGAGTCGGACACGACTAAATGACTAAACAACAACAACAACAAATGCTCTTTATACATTACATTCAATGAGTGCACCATTTGTGTACACAAATAATTGAGCCATACAGCAATTCATATGTAATGTTCATTCAGTATAGTCTGTACACACAAGAGCTGAGCCTTGCAAAGGAACAAGCATACCCTTTCACACAAACACTTGCACATTTGTAGAGGCAGTTTGTATCTGTGTTCAGTGTAACATGTGGACAGCATATAAATAATCTGACCCATGTTTGGCACAGGTGGAGAGATGGTAGATCATCACCATTATCATCTCATAGAATCATAGAGTTGGAAGAGACCACAAGGGCCATCGAGTCCAACCCCCTGCCAAGCAGGAAACACCATCAGAGCACTCCTGACATATGGTTGTCAAGCCTCTGCTTAAAGACCTCCAAAGGAGGAGACTCCACCACACTCCTTGGCAGCAAATTCCACTGTCGAACAGCTCTTACTGTCAGGAAGTTCTTCCTAATGTTTAGGTGGAATCTTCTTTCATGTAGTTTGGATCCATTGCTCCGTGTCCGTTTCTCTGGAGCAGCAGAAAACAACCTTTCTCCCTCCTCTATGTGACATCCTTTTATATATTTGAACATGGCTATCATATCACCCCTTAACCTCCTCTTCTCCAGGCTAAACATGCCCAGCTCCCTTAGCCGTTCCTCATAAGGCATCGTTTCCAGGCCTTTGACCATTTTGGTTGCCCTCCTGGACACGTTCCAGTTTGTCAGTGTCCTTCTTGAACCGTGGTGCCCAGAACTGGACACAGTACTCCAGGTGAGGTCTGACCAGAGCAGAATACAGTGGCACTATTACTTCCCTTGATCTAGATGCTATACTCCTATTGATGCAGCCCAGAATTGCATTGGCTTTTTTAGCTGCCGCGTCACACTGTTGGCTCATGTCAAGTTTGTGGTCAACCAAGACTCCTAGATCCTTTTCACATGTACTGCTCTCAAGCCAGGTGCCACCCATCTTGTATTTGTGCCTCTCATTTTTTTTGCCCAAGTGCAATACTTTACATTTCTCCCTGTTAAAATTCATCTTGTTTGTTTTGGCCCAGTTCTCTAATCTGTCAAGGTCGTTTTGAAGTGTGATCCTGTCCTCTGGGGTGTTAGCCACCCCTCCCAGTTTGGTGTCATCTGCAAATTTGATCAGGATGCCCTTGAGTCCATCATCCAAGTCGTTGATAAAGATGTTGAATAAGACCGGGCCCAAGACAGAACCCTGTGGCACCCCACTAGTCACTCTTCTCCAGGATGAAGAGGAACCATTGATGAGCACCCTTTGGGTTCAGTCAGTCAGCCAGTTACAAATCCACTGAGTGGTAACATAGTCAAGACCGCATTTTACCAGCTTCTTTACAAGAATATCATGGGACACCTTGTCAAATGCCTTGCTGAAATCAAGGTAGGCTACATCCACTGCGTTCCCTTCATCTACCAGGCTTGTAATTCTGTTTATGCAAATAAATCTATTTATTTGCATGCCACTTTTCCACAAAATTGTGCGCAAAGTGGCTTGCTCACAACCTATCAAATGAACAATTAGGAATAGCAATTCAAAAAACGTATATTAGAAACAATCTGAAACAACACAATAAATACAGAAACAACCAACCCACACAAGTTTGTATAAAACAAGACAAATAAACCAAACTAAGTTGACAGCTTTAAACAGGAGAGAGAATAATGCCTAACACAGAAATAAAAAATAATGTACAAAAATCATTGAATTATAAAACTGGAAGGGAGTTGGAAGGGACCCTGAGGGTCATCTAGTCCAACCCCCTGCGATGCAGGAATCTCAGCTAAAGCATCCATGAAAGATGGCCATCTGCTTGCTTTGGCACACTCTTCCTTCTGTGTGCCAAGGATATGCATGGAGGGGAAGGCATGAAGAGCATATGTGGAATAAGTTTATTTGCCACAATGTGCCTCACCTTCAAAATCCCCCATACTGGAGCATCTGTATCATGAGCTCTGAAAAAACCACTGATGCAGCTTTTAAAAGAAGAAAGAATAATGAGAGACCTTTCAGAAGGTGCATGCTGAGCAGTGAAAATGAATTTTTATCAGACATTTCCCAGTCTGATAAAACTTGCAGTGGTTACTTCATATGGATAATTGATTGCCCCTCCATTTGCTGTTTCTTACCAGCCACAAGCTTGCTGTGAGATGCAGCTCCCTGTTGTTCTCATCTGCAGATAGGAAAGTAAATCCGGAAGGAGTGTGAAATAATCAAATAAAAATTCAAAACATGTGCATGTGCAGCCACACACACATGCGGAAAGGGGTGCATCTCAGTGGCAGAGCATCCATTTTGCGTGCAGATGGTTCCATGTTCAATCCCTGGAATCTCCAGAGCAGACTGGAGAAGACTCATACCTATTTGCCATAAAAATCTGCTGGTTAGTGACCGTAGACCATTTCTGCTTTTGAATAATGAGCTGCCTGTGAAACTGAAATACTGTATAGAACAAAATTTAAACCCAATTTATTTATTTAAAAAGGGACCCTGCACCACCAGAGTGTCAAAGCTTCCCCACCTCAGATAGCTACCTGGAAAGAGTGGAGTGCAGAGAGTCTTGTGTTGTCAGGGGCAGGGCTAGTGGCGTCGCCCTGTAATCTATTTCCACACACCTCTTCATGTGAGCACAATCTTCTGCTAACCATGTTCTGTTGGGTGAATATCCACTGATTGATATTCCGTTCAAGAATTGGTCTAGTCTTCTTCTAAAGCCATTCAAGCCAGCACCAATCACCACATCTTGTGTCATTGAGTTCCACAAGGTAAACTTGTTTTGTGTGAAGAAATATTTCCATTTGTCTGTTCCTGAATCAACTACCAATCAGTCATTTTCACTAAGTGCCACCCCATTCCCCAAATTCTAGTATTACAAGAGAGGGAGAAATTATTATTTTCATATATTTTATCCACCATTCCTAATAAACCCCTCTTTTCTCATCTTTCTCTCCCCCCCCCCAAACTAAGAAGGTTCTGCCTCCCCATGTTTTACTATAAAAGGTTGTCTTTGGAATTTAGGAAATAGGGGGTGTGAAACACTTGGACAGTTAGTTAGCAATCCGATTACTAGTCCAATGCAAAGATTGCATACCAATGCATTGTGTTCTCTGTCAATCATTCATGCCCCTGAGTTTCTTATTGCTGCACCCTTCCTGTCTCAGCTGCTTGGGCGATTTCAATCAAGGAGGAGGGAAGCTTGACAAATGGAACTTTCTGTGCAATTGTGGCCAACCAATCTGATGTGTAGCTACCTGGAGACCCACCAAAAGCCATCCAGCTTTGGAGAAATTAATGCTTTGTGGATTTACACTCGGCCAATCAATACTTCCACTTTCTGAAGTGATTTTACATTTCTCGTTCCACTGACAGCTTCTCCTGGTCAAGCTTTTATGGATGAGTCTTTGGGGCCATTTGATTTAGTAAGAGTCAAAATTATAACCCTCCCCCATTTTTCATGGCTCCCATATCCTCTCACATCAGCAGTGAGAGCTGATTTTCTGCGCTTGTCCCATGGCATGACTGCGTGGTTAATGACATGCTAGGGCTGACTGACCGGGTATTACTTTTAGAAATGGCTTCCAACAAAGGTCCCTGTTAAGCAGAGACAGTCCTCAGTTTCTGGTCTCTGGTAAATCACTGTCTCTATTTTGTCAGTGGCTACTAGGCATGATAGGGACACAGGTGGCGCTGTGGGTTAAGCCACAGAGCCTAGGACTTGCCAATCAGAAGGTCAGCGGTTCGAATCCCTGCGACGGGGTGAGCTCCTGTTGCTCAGTCCCTGCTCCTGCCAACCTAGCAGTTCAAAAGCACGTCAAAGTGCAAGTTGATAAATAGGTACCGCTCCAGCGGGAAGGTAAACGGCGTTTCCGTGCGCTGCTCTGGTTCGCCAGAAGCGGCTTAGTCATGCTGGCCACATGGCTCCTTCAGCCAGTAAAGAGAGATGAGTGCCGCAACCCCAGAGTCGGCCATGACTGGACCTAATGGTCAGGGGTCCCTTTACAAAGGTACTAGGCATGGTGACTATGTGCTGCCTCCAAGATCTGAGGCACCATGCTGAGGAGCAACAGTTGGAGATAGCTATTGTGGTCCTGCTAGTGGGCTTACCACAACCATCAGATTGGCTACTGTTGGAATGTGAAGCCTACACTAGATAGGTCTTTGGCCAGATCCTGCTGGATTATTCTAATTTCTCCATCCTAGCACTGGCTTGAGCAACTTGTGGCCCTCCTGATTTGATGGCCTAGAACTCCCATCATGTCTAAGTATTGGCCATGCTGCCTGGGAGTTGGAATCCAACAATATCTGAAGGGTCACAGGAATCACACCTCTACTCCCTGACTTTGGACCAGGACCAGAACTTGCCTTTCGGATTGCCCCTGTGGATGGGTTTGGAAGTGCTGGATTTAGTTTCATCAGAGTTCCAAATAGGTAGTACCACCCAGAGGCATAGGAAGGTCAGGTGGTACCAGGTGAGGAAAATTTATTGTCACCCCCCCATTGATTTAATTTTTTTTTGCCTGCAAAAATGGTTTTATATTATTTCATATTTTCTCACATTCTGGGCCTCTGATAACAAGTAGGTGACTCTGGACAGATACTTAAACCTACAGGATGGATTGTGTTTTGGCTTGTGTTATTTTATTTATATCTATTGTTTATTTATTTAATAAATTTTATTTTAAAAAACCTGCAAAGTGGTTTACCAAAACAAAAAAACATATCAGTTAATATCTTGACCCTGCTTCACTAAATTGAAATTTCAGCCTTCACGACATAGGAAAACGGCCAAGTAAACAGCTATTTTTGTGGAGGAGGGTCAAGATATTAACTGATATGCATGAAATTTCATATATAGCTATATAATCCCTAGTGTAGTAAGATAAGATCTTTGGAGCAGGCATTTTCAAAAAAAAGTTTTTTATGAACCACCCTAGTAGGGCAGTAATTGTTAGAATCATAGAATCATAGAATCATAGAGTTGGAGGAGACCACAAGGGCCATCGAGTCCAACCCCCTGCCAAGCAGGAAACACCATCAGAGCACTCCTGACATATGGTTGTCAAGCCTCTGCTTAAAGACCTCCAAAGAAGGAGACTCCACCACACTCCTTGGCAGCAAATTCCACTGTCGAACAGCTCTTACTGTCAGGAAGTTCTTCCTAATGTTTAGGTGGAATCTTCTTTCATGTAGTTTGGATCCATTGCTCCGTGTCCGCTTCTCTGGAGCAGCAGAAAACAACCTTTCTCCCTCCTCTTTGTGACATCCTTTTATATAGTTGAACATGGCTATCATATCACCCCTTAACCTCCTCTTCTCCAGGCTAAACATGCCCAGCTCCCTTAGCCGTTCCTCATAAGGCATCGTTTCCAGGCCTTTGACCATTTTGGTTGCCCTCCTCTGGACACGTTCCAGTTTGTCAGTGTCCTTCTTGAACCGTGGTGCCCAGAACTGGACACAGTACTCCAGGTGAGGTCTGACCAGAGCAGAATACAGTGGCACTATTACTTCCCTTGATCTAGATGCTATACTCCTATTGATGCAGCCCAGAATTGCATTGACTTTTTTAGCTGCCGCGTCACACTGTTGGCTCATGTCAAGTTTGTGGTCAACCAAGACTCCTAGATCCTTTTCACATGTACTGCTCTCAAGCCAGGTGTCACCCATCTTGTATTGTTCCTTGATCATTTGTCACCCCCCTCCATGATGGCACCTGGGGCACCCCGCCCCCCTTCCTACGCCCCTGGTACTATCACACTGAGCAACTGATTCATTGAGAAGCACGTTTGCCCACATCCAAGCCAAAGCATCCAGTACATTTCTATGGAAAGTTTAAAACAAATTTCAATGAATCTCCCCCCGACCCAATTTAATATCTATTTAATGAACCTGAACGACCCTCAATTTAACCACTAGGCCCTACACTGCATCACTGAAAAGCTCTGCCTTAGGACAATTTACCTGACTGCTGTAGCCTTTTAAAGATTTTTTTTTTTTACAAGTTAAAATAAACATTTAGACTGGAGTTTATTGAGGTTATCACACCGTAATGTTCACACGATTAAAAGACCATATTTTGAGTTTTCATATTTATGAGGCATTAGTCAAGTGGGATCATAATTAACTCAAAATTAAAGGTGCAATAAAGGTGTAATTACAATCTTCACCATTGATTAAAGCGTCAATGTATATTTAGGCTCTAAAAGCAAACACCAAGGCACCTGTGGCAGGTTAACAGGAAATCAATTAGCTGAACGTAGGTTAATTGCCGTACCTGTCTTGTTTTATTTAAGTAAAATTCAATTTCAGGAAGATAACCCTTTTTGAACAGTTTTAATACATTGACTGTCGTGTCAATAGAAATTCATTTGTTATGCAAATGTGGAACCTAGAAGCAGATCCTCTGGCTGTTTGTCTGCATTGGAGCCTTTATAGAGGCTCAGTGGTTATTTTCTTCCTCTCAGAAGTGGTTAGATATCATATTACATAACTACCGTATTTTTTGCTCTATAAGACTTACTTTTTCCCTCCTAAAAAGTAAGGGGAAATGTGTGTGCGTCTTATGGAGCGAATGCAGGCTGTGCAGCTATCCCAGACACCAGAACAGCAAGAGGGATTGCTGCTTTCACTGCGCAGCGATCCCTCTTGCTGTTCTGGCTTCTGAGATTCAGAATATTTTTTTTCTTATTTTCCTCCTCCCAAAACTAGGTGTGTCTTATGGTCTGGTGCATCTTATAGAGTGAAAAATACGGGCACTTTTTATACCAACTGGTACCAATCAGAAGCTGGGATGGTTTCTGTAATTCTGGGATGTATCACTTAAATCGGGAGGGTTAAGTGGTATGGGACACATTTGTAACAATTCACTTCTTATGCCAAAGTCGTTAGGGGTAACTTAAACTCTTAGCATGCTTAACAAATTATGGCTCCCAGACTTCTTTGAGGGGGAAGACATAAAGCATCATAGTGCTTTAACATGTATTGTGTGAATGTGGCCAAAGTTACTCAAAGGTGATTTCTTTTTTGGCTAAAAAAAAACCTTAAGAGTATGCTTTAATGAACATTCATCAGTGCATTTAAATGTAGAAAACCAAAACTGTATTCCAGCTGTTACTGTGCCTTAATAGCTTAGAGGGTTTTTCAGAATTATTCCATTATGCTTATCTGAACACTGATTTAATATTTAATTAGGCTCCCCGGCCTAATTGCCAGGGAAAGACACCTCTGAGTCATAAAATGTTGTTTCTTTTGAAAAACAACTTATAATGAACTAAATTTCTTGTCGTGGTAATATGTAGACTGTATAAATGTCTGCGTTCTGTCTCATTGGGTTTAAAACAATATATATTTTTTCAATTAAAGTTGAACAAAGGACAATGTTTGCTTTCAGAGGCAAGATTGAATTCTGAAAACAGTAATTTATTATTATTTTAGCTCTGACAGGCTGGGTGCTAATTTGGTGTTTATTCAACCTGCACTGTGCATACATTAAATTCTCCCCACCAAATAACAAATGAGTTCAGACATTCTGCATTAGGTGCATCGTTAATTTCTATGGCAAATTTCTGATTACCTTCCAACATTTACTCCCTTCAACGTATATCTGGCCTCCAGCACTCAAAGATCAAGTTAACAGGACTGTTTGGCTGAATCCAGAGAAATGGATAAGCAAATCTTTATGCTCAGCAAGGCTTTCCCTTCTTTCAGGACAGCCGTACCTCTCTCCTCTGTGACCCATAGCTTTAATAATGGGTGCTACCCTAGGCTCAGATAAGCCAAGTGATTCACCTCCTCTACAAATCAATAAATAGCTCAACAACTGTAAGCCAATCCAAATCACTTCAGACCCATTCAGTGCCCGATCCTTAGCTTTCCACCCTTGCCCCACTCCTTCTAGATGCCTGTAGTCCTTGGGGAAATTACCGTACATTTCCTGTCACAACTTGTTTCTGGCAGGCCATATAACAGCACACCGGGCATCAGAAAGGGAGCGCTGACCCAGGGCTCCAGCATAGGTCAGCCAAGGGTGAACACCTGAGGTAGGTGAAAAGCCTGGTGTTAAGTTGTGGGCGAACATATCAGACGACACAGCGATTCTTCAAACAGCTCTTGTTTATTCAAAGGCCAGAATAGATCTGAACTGAAGAGCTCAGTCAGCCTGCTTATGTAGAGCTCCAGAACAATGTAACTGTAGCAACTTTCTAAAACTATCCAATCACTGAACGTCACTTTTGATCCTTCATTTGCATACAAGCTATCCAATCACTGAACGTCACTTTCGATCCTTCATTTGCATGACTATCTACAGTATCCCCCTGCTGGCCCAGGGTGAGAACTTCAGTACATAACACCCGGGAACAGACTCTGTTCACTCCCCAGGTGCTCCCCTGGGGTCAGGCACGGGCACAACCCCCTCTTGCCCACTATCGTAGTTCTCGCACATCTGTCTGTCCCTTTGGTCAGAGCTCAGATTGCAGCTGCTCTCCCCCTCCTCTCTGCTTTCTGCTGTTAACTGTCCTCTCTCTGTGCCTGCTTCTTCTCCTCCTGTCAGCATCTGCGCTTCTCTGACATCTGGCTCCTCCAATGTCCTGACACAACACTGGGATGTCACACACCCAATCTCGCTCACAAGTTGGTGCCTCTGTCTACCACCATTGCATTCTCTCTCTCTCTCTCTCTCTCTCTCTCTCCAGCATTACCTCAGTTTTCAAATGTAATCTGTTCCAGAAGACTGGACTGTTCGAGTTCCGAAACATTTGAAAACCAAAACCTCAATAGCTGACAGCTAGGCTTTGGGGATTTGCACTCAGTGGAAGCCGCGTTTCCTGATTGACTTCTAAGGCTCGTTCGAAAACCGAAGCATTTATTTCCGGGTTTACGGTGTTCGGGTTCCGAAATGTTTGTCAATAGAGACGTTCGAAAACCAAGGTACCACTGTATTTAATTTTCAGATTTTGAAATTTACAAACAATTGTCAAACAACCAAAACCAGAAAGAGAATTCCATCAATTCCCATGAATTTCCCTCCTCCCCTTTGTGGGTCCTTATGTTAACTTTTTTCTTCCTGCATCTTCTCTATTAATTCTTGAGAATGCAATGGTGGATTAATTGGATTACCATCGTTGCTTTTCTTTTCTTTTCTTCTTTTCTTTTTAAGTGCAACATTTATTATTTGATTTCCTTTAATAAGTTATGTAGGCAAACAATGAAAAGCAAAGGTATATAAATTGCAATTTTTTCAACTATATCTACTACACCTGATATTCAGTGTCATAATACAATTCAATTTTACATTATAGAACCATTAACACCATTTGTCTACACAGTTCCCTCTATTCTCAATCCTAAAAATATACTTAATGAATTTATAATCTTAACAGAAGAGAAATAATGATAATTGTTGCTCAAATTTATATCATAATGATTATATTGATTCTGATTGCAAAATGGTTAAATATTCTGATTAAATATTCCAGTACAGAATGAGGTGTATGACAACTACCACTTAATGACAAACAACTACTTTTGAGGTAAAGTGGTTGAGAGAATGGTCACCAAACAGTTTCAGAATGAATAGATTAGCTGAACCCATTTCAATCTGGATTTAGACCTGTGTTGCCTTGTTTGATGACATGTATTGGGAGAGAGACAACCAAGGTGTGTCTCTGCTAATGCTCCTTGACTTCTCAGCGGCTTTCGATGACATTGACCATGGATGGTATCCTCCTAGAGTGACTTTGCAAGTTGTATATTGGAGGCACAATGATGATCCCACTCCTATCTGCAGAACTGCTACCAGAAGTTGGTGAACTTCTGCCCGGTCCTGTGGAAATTGCACTGTGGGGGTCCCACAAGATTCCATGTTTTCTGTCCCCCATGATCTTTAACATCTGTGCTGCGTTAGGTCATGATCTGGAGATTTGGAGTGAGGTGGCCCCAATATGCAGATGACAGACAGCTCTATCCCTCCGTATCATCTGAACCAGGTGGGTCTCTGCAGGGGCTGGGTCAGGGTCTAGAGGTGATAATAGCCCAAATGAGGACCAGACCAACAAACTGAAATGGAGGACTCGGCGGGCACCATTTGCGCCCCCCCAATCTGCAAAGGGACCCCTTTAAGGGCTCCGGAGCGGGACGGGGAGCAGCGCGGTGCTGAGAGTCGACTGCTTCTTCCACGGAGCGAAGCCGCACAGCCGTGATCGGAGAGCGCTGACTTTTTCCTGGGACAATTGGATTCTAAAGTAACTACTCGTGAGTAGGATTAAAAATTGGATTTAAAAGGACTAAATTAAGCTAATTTGATACCGAAGCGGGAAGGTATAAACAGGAAGTCTGCCTTCCTTTCTTGTAAATAGATCAAAGCAAAGAGACTGTAAAGCGGAAGCTTGGAAAGACGTTTTAAAAAAGGCTCAAATCCTAACATCAAGAAAGCGGTCTCCCCTCCAAATTGCAGGAGTGGAAGGGGGAAAGTTTGTGGCTTAATTACCTGCAAAATAAGAGGAAAAGGAAGCTAAAATCTGCTGCCTAAAACCTGGGAACGGACTGCCCCCAGGTAAAGAAGCCGTTTAGTGGAAAGCCTATCGGTAAGCAGAGGATTTTTGACTTAGCCCTGCAAAAAAAGATACAGCGTTTCTGGACTTCTCCTGGTTTTAAAGTAACTTTTTAAGTGGACTGAAACTGTTGTCTTCTTTTTAAGTGAATAGGGGGACTTATTAGGACTATATTTGTACTTTAAAAGTTGCAAGTTCTGGCTGCTATTGTGTCCCCCTAGAGGAGGTTGACATTGTTACAATAACAACTGGATTGGAAAATTCATTTTCAAAACAATCTTTCAAACCGTGGGGCTGACCTTGGATTCTCATGAGAGTGTTATGGCAGATGGAAGAGGAAAATTAGAGCCGGTGCAAGAAAAGACTACTAGGTCTGGCAGGCAATACCGAACAGACACTGCACAACAGCGAAGGACTTCAACATCTGGTGCATCTGGAATACCAGGGGCTGCCCCCTCACAGGTTAAACCAAAAGTTATGTCATCTGAAGATGTTTTAGCACATGCACTTGGAAAAATTAATGAATCCTTGGAAAATTTAGCCAAGCAGGTAGCTGAGACAAATAAACAAGTATTTGAAGCATCAGTTAAAATTGATCTGAATACTACAAGCATTAACAATTTGGGACAGAAGGTCACTACCAATACACAATCTATTGAAAAACTATTGCAGGAATCTGCTTCGACCAGAAAGATAGCTGAAGAAGCAAAAGACATAGCAACTGCTACTCAAGAGAAGATACCACCAGTATATAAGCAATTGGAGGACCACGGTTTGACATTGTCTATGATTGAATTGAAAGATAAACAAAAGAATTTAAGAATTAGGGCGGTACCAGAACGTGAGAAAGAAAATTTGGCTGACTTTCTTACACAGGAATTTACAGATTTTTGGCAACAGGACTTGGGGAAGGAAGAATTTAAGATAGTGAGTGCATTTAGACTTGGAAGAGGACAAAGGAGGAACAAGGTGAGAGACTGTTTGATTACTTTCCGATCAAAGGAGGAGAGAGATAAAATTTTGAATTTGCACTATCAAAGGACTTTGGAGATTGACGACTCAAGAGTGGAGATATTCAAGGATATCCCAAAACATCTTTTGGATTTAAGGCTTAACTACAGTGACCTAGTTGCCCTGCTGAGAAGAAATAGAGTTCTTTTTAGGTGGGAATTTCCTCAAGGACTATTCTTTAAATATAAAGGAAGAAAGATAAAAATAAGATCAGTTAGCGACAAAGACAGGTTTTTGAAAGACCACGAAGAAGATTTACAGAAAGAAGTGGAAGCCGGAGAAGAGCCAAGAGCATTGGAAAAAGGAATACTAGACATAGCAAATTTATCCTTTGGATTACACGGCCCAGAGAAAGAGACACCACCGACAGAACAAGAACAGACACTTGGAGCAGTTGGAGGTAAAGCGAAGTAACCCCACCATGGCTCTGCAACTTTTAAGTTGGAATTGTAATGGCCTTAACTCCCCTCGGAAGAGAAAAAGTGTTTTTCACCTACTAAAAAAGGAACAATTGGACTTGATTTGCTTACAAGAAACCCATGTAACAAGGTTACACAGGAAAATACTTATTAACAAGAGATTGGGACAGGAGTTTATTTCATCGGATAAAGTTAAAAAAAGAGGAGTTGTGATATATGCAAAGGAGAGACTATTACCGAAACTAATTTTCAAAGATGAACAAGGAAGATTTTTGGCAATTGAAATTCAAGTTCAAGGAGAGAAATTTTTGATTGTAGGAATTTATGCACCGAATGAGGGGAAATCTGAATTCTTTAAAAAGTTGCATGAGATTTTATTGGACTATTTGGATTATAACACGATTTTGATGGGGGACATGAATGGAGTAGTATCTACAAACATGGACAAGGCACAAAGGCAGGTAGTCACCAAGGATGGGAGACTACCCAAAACCTTTTTTGAGATGACAGACAATATGGATTTAGTGGACATTTGGAGAACGAAGAATCCCTTGGGAAGAGAGGGAACCTTCTTTTCTGAAGCCAAGATGACATGGACTAGAATTGACCAAATATGGGTAACTAGAGGAATGGCACCAAAGATAAAGAAAGTGGAAATCTGCCCAAAAACTTGCTCCGACCATAACGCTCTAAGGATGGAGATGAAGCAAATATCATCCGGCTCCTTCAGATGGAGGATGAATGACCCCTTATTTGGAGATGAAGAAGTCTATAAAAAGGCCCAAAAAACTTTGAGAGACTATTTTGAAATAAACATGAACACCAATGTAGAAAAAAGAGTAATCTGGGACGCAAGCAAAGCTGTTATGAGAGGGTTTCTGATACAACAGAATGCAATAAAGAAGAGAAGTCAAAATGAGAAGAAAGATAAAATTTTGGAGAAAATAAAAGAAAGTGAGAAGAAATTGAGGGCAAAACCAAAGTCGCAGGAGATTTTGAGAGAAATAAAATTATATCAAGTACAATATATGGAAATGATGAATCAGGAAATAGAATGGAAAATTAAACAAATGAGACAAAAGGCATTTGAATCAGCCAACAAATGTGGGAAACTGCTGGCTTGGCAAATGAAAAAAAGACAAAAATTAAATACTATTACAAATTTAGAAGTGGAAGGAAAGAACACACACAACCCAATTGAGATTAGAAACTGTTTCCAGAAGTACTTTAAACAATTATATTCACAAGGGCCTCAGAAAGAAATGGATATAGACCGATTTTTGAAAATAAATGGATTACTGAAAATCTCCCAAGAAAGTAAATTAATGTTGAACTATAAAATATCTGAACAGGAAGTAGAAGGTGCCATTCAAAATATGCAATTGGGCAAATCTCCAGGACCGGATGGGCTGACTTCTAGATATTATAGATCTTTGAAAGAGTGGCTATTACAACCTTTGAAGGAAGTCTGCAATGAAATTTTGGAAGGGAAAAGGGTACCAGAGTCGTGGAAAGAGTATAGTATATTAACTATACTATACAGAGACTGAAAAGACTCAACTTAAGAACTACCGCCCTATATCGTTACTTAATGTGGATTACAAAATTTTTGCTGACATTTTGGCCAAGAGATTGAAAAAAGTATTGATGGAAGAGATTCATAAAGATCAAGCGGGCTTTCTCCCGGGAAGACATTTGTCTGACAATTTGAGGAATATAATTGATATATTGGAAAAACTAGAAGTGAATATAAACACTAAGGCAGTTCTGATATTTGTGGATGCGGAGAAAGCTTTTGATAACATCTCTTGGAGCTTTATGAAGAAGAATCTACAGGGGATGGGGGTAGGCCAAGGTTTTGAAAATGGTATAGGTGCAATATATTCTGAACAAAAGGCAAAATTAATTGTAAACAATGTGGTGACGGAAGAATTTAAGATAGAAAAAGGGACACGACAGGGGTGCCCAATCTCTCCATTGCTTTTTATATCGGTCCTGGAGGTTTTGCTGAATATGATTAGAAGGGACCGGTTGGTTAAAGGTATACAAGTCGGAGCCAAACAGTACAAATTGAGAGCATTTGCGGATGATTTAGTATTGACGTTACAGGAGCCAGAATCTAGTACCAAAAGGGTTTTAGAACTAATTCAAGAATTTGGTCAAGTGGCAGGATTTAAACTGAACAAGTCAAAAACTAAGGTTTTAGAGAAAAACTTAACACCGATCGAAAGAGAGAGGTTTCAGAATGAGACAGGTTTAACTGTGGTCAAGAAAGTGAAATATTTGGGGATTAATATGACAGCAAAAAATGGGAACTTATGAAAAATGTTGGACGGAAGTGAAAAAAGATTTAGAAATTTGGTCAAATTTGAAGCTTTCCTTGTTGGGTCGAATTGCAGCTATAAAGATGAATGTTTTGCCTAGAATGTTGTTTTTGTTTCAAACATTGCAGATTGTGGACAAAATGGATTGTTTCAAGAAGTGGCAGAAAGATATTTCTAGATTTGTCTGGCAGGGCAAGAAGCCCAGAATAAAATTTAAGATATTAACTGATGCAAAGGAAAGAGGCTGATTTGCCCTGCCAGACTTTAAACTTTACTATGAATTAGCAGCATTCTGCTGGCTGAAAGACTGGCTGCTTCTTGAGAACACAGACATTTTGGATTTAGAAGGTTTTAACAACGTTTTTGGTTGGCATGCATATTTGTGGTATGACAAGGTTAAAGCACATAAAGCATTCAAAAACCATATTGTCAGGAAAGCATTGTTCAATGTTTGGCTAAGATACAAAGATTTATTGGAAAATAAAACCCCAAGGTGGCTGTCACCAATGGAAGCGAAGGCTCAGAAAAAGCTCAATATGGAGGCCAAATGGCCGAAATATTGGGAAATTTTGGAACAGGAGGGAGATAGACTAAAACTGCAGAGCTTTGAGAAACTAAAAAACAAAGTGCGAGATTGGCTTCATTATTATCAGATAATGGAGGCATATAATTTGGACAAGAAAATTGGCTTCGAGGTGGAAAAATCAAAATTAGAAACAGAACTGTTAGAACCCAAAACTAAGATTTTGTCAAAGATGTATAACTTGCTGTTGAAATGGAACACTCAGGATGAAATGGTGAAATCTGCTATGATTAAATGGGCACAAGATGTTGGACATAACATTATGTTTGCTGACTGGGAACAGTTGTGGACCACAGGTATGAAATTCACGGCATGCAATGCCTTAAGAGAGAATATTATGAAAATGATATACAGGTGGTACATGACCCCAGTCAAGCTTGCAAAAATATATCATTTGCCCGATAATAAATGTTGGAAATGCAAAGAAACTGAAGGTACATTCTTTCACCTTTGGTGGACGTGCCCAAGAATTAAGGCTTTCTGGGAAATGATCTATAATGAAATGAAAAAGGTATTTAAATATACCTTTCTGAAGAAACCAGAGGCCTTTCTTCTGGGCATTGTCGGCCAATTGGTGCCAAAGAAGGACAGAACGTTTTTTATGTATGCTACAACAGCAGCAAGAATACTTATTGCAAAGTATTGGAAGACACAAGATCTACCCACTTTGGAAGAATGGCAGATGAAGGTGATGGACTATATGGGATTGGCAGAAATGACTGGCAGAATCCGAGACCAGGGAGAAGAGTCGGTGGAAGAAGATTGGAAGAAATTTAAAGATTATCTACAGAAATATTGTAAAATTAATGAGTGTTAGAATGATGTTGGATTGAAATTAAGTGGTTTCCAGCTGTAATGCTTTAAGAGAATATGAAAAAAGGATTATAAATAGGTAATAATATAATGGTAAGGATTTGCTGAACTAACAATTTGGGGTGGAATACAAAAAAGGGAGGTATGAGGAGGTCCGGGAAACAAGTTAAAAGAAAATAAGTAACTGAAAATTTATGTGTTTTTTCTTTTAAATTTTCTTTACTCTGTATTTTTGTTATTGTGTTTTTTCTTTTTTTATTTTACTGTAATATTATAAAAAATCTTAATAAATATCTTATAAAACAAACAAACAAACAAACAAACTGAAATGGCATCTTGACAGGACGGATGTGTCTAGGAAGTGTGGAGATAGCCTATTTCAGAGGGAATTTCAGTGACGGAACAGCTTATCTTGAGGACCCAACATTTATGGACCCAACATTTATGGCCCAGGTGGCCAAGGTACCAAAGAATTTCTATTTCCAGCTATGGCCATTCCTCATCTAGTCACAGTGACAGATGCTTTGGTCCACATCACTTGCGAGGCTGCCTTTGATGGGGGGGAGGGAGGGATAGAGAGATCGCGCACTGGTTTAGGGATGGGGGAGGAGAGGGAAAATTCTGCAGCCCAGCTGGTTTGAGGGGAGAGAGAGCTGTTGGGGGGGGGGAGAGAAAGGACTGGCTGATTCCATTAGACTGGTCATTTGATCTGCTTCAGCTGAAAAAAACTGGGCCTTTGATTCTTCCAGTTGAAAAGGTCAGTGCTGGAGAATGGGACGTGAACCCAGGTGAGTTGTGCCTGGAGACCTGCAGGCATTTGCCTCAGAGGGTAAAGACTCTGTGAGGTCAGGCCTCCTCCTTTCTCATGCCACCTTTTGAACAACCTGTCTTCTTACATCAACTAAGGCTGTTCCCAATTCATCCCCATCCCTCACAGGTGAGGACGGTGTTTTTCTTTTCACTTGTTCCAGATGAGCAAGGCCTCTGCTCAAATCCTCTATACTGCAAATCCAACAGGGAGATTTCCATCTCATTGGCCTCCCCAAGCTCTTCTTCTTTGCCTACAGCACCCAATTCCCTCAGCTTGTCCAGGGGACACCCAGAGGAGCCATGTTGGGTTGTCCTCCCCCCACTTGCAGGGTCCTCAGGATGCTGAGACCAAAGAAATGAGCGAGTCTGATATGGGGACCTTATGCCTGAGGGTGCTTCTTGAACTGGGGATGGCGCCAGGTCGGGGTGAAGAAGAGTGTGATCGAGAGGGACAGGATTGGGGTGAGACACATAAGGGGGAGGGTCCTCTTCTTCAGGATCAGAAAATACCGGGGGCAGGGACAGAAGGTTTATGCAGAGGAACCTTTTCTAAGACTGGCAGAAACTTGCAAGGCTTCCTCAAAGCAGGTTTCAACGTCAAATCATTCAACAATTCTCCATAGTCATGTTCATCCCATTTCCCAGTGTTCCTAAGGAACTCCAACAAATTCAAAATTCTGCCGCCATCTATCATTCCAAATTCAGGCCAAACAACAAGTTTACTGAGGACATAAAGGGGCCATTCCTGCTGGCAAAATTGCCTTACTTTTTGCTTGGTCCAGTTGGCCCCCAGCCCTTCCTCCAGGAGAGACCAGTTCTTTAGGACTCATCCCAGTGGACTACAAAGGGGCACCTTCCTAGACCAAGAACTCATCCTTTTTCTTCTCTTTTTTTCTAGGTTTTTGGTTATACTTTTAAAATGTATAAATTTCATAATTTTACAAGCATTTTAACATGTCAATGTTTGACTTCCTTCCCTCTGTTTCTGTGATTCCTTAAATTTATTTTTTAATATCTTCTGCATATCCAAATTCATCTACTTGCTCATTTAATTATCTATTTTAAATATACATTTTTATGAAACTGCAGGTTATTACAAGAATCTTACGCATGTTTTTTATCTGTTTGCTATTTACCTATAAATATTCAATAAACCATTTCTATTTTTTAATAAAAAGTTTGTTATCTTGATTTCTTATTCTTCCAGCAAATTTTGCCATTTCTGCATATTCCATTAAGTTTTTGTATCCATTCTTCCTTTGCTGGGACTTCGCTTCTTTCCATTTTGGGGCGAGTAGCATTCTTGCTGCTGTAGTAGCATACATAAATAAATTTCTATACAGTTTACATAGTGCTGTCGGTATAATTCCCCAAGGAAAAGCTTCTTGTTTTTTGTTTTTTTACAAAGGTTATTTTGAAGATCCTTTTCAATTCATTATATATAATTTCCCCGTAAGCTTTAACCACCTGTCAGAGGCTCAGGAGCAGAAGCACAGGGGAGAGAGCAAATAGAGAGCGGAGGAGAGGAATCCGAGGGGAGCGTAGGGGAATATGACAGTGACCCGAGAGATTCCATGAGCTTCTCCAGCGAATCAGAAGATTCCCAGAAGGGGGCGCCTATGGTAAGGGCAAGGGGGGTCCCAGGGGGGACGCACCAGAAGCAAGGGGCCAGCGGGGACTCCCAAGGGAGCAGCGGAAGAGCATGACAGGCTCCCCCACCAGAGTGCAGTGGGGGGGGGGGAAGAGTCACATGTGTCAGGACCAGCCTCTCCTCCAGCGGGGAGAGAAGATGAGTCAGGGCTGACCACGCCCCCATCGGAAAGTGGGGAAACGGAGGGGAGGTCAGGTCCAGCTAGCCTCCCCGAAGGAGGGAGCAGTGACACAAGTGTAACGGTCAGAAGGAAAGTGGGAGGCTGCGCGCGCGCGCCAAGTTCAAATGTGCAGGAGCGCGGGACAGCAGAAAACCCGGATTGGGAGCCAGGTCCTAAAGCCCGAAGGAGGGAGGGGGAAGAGTCAGGGGACTCAGCGTCAGAAGAGTCTAGGAAGGGTGAGACCCCGACTAGCAGGCGGACCCAGAGAAGGAAGGAACAGAGGAAGAGGTGGAGTAAGGCTAGAATCTTAAGCTGGTGTCAGGGGGGAGGAGATTCAGACGGAGCTTCGGCGGTCTAAGGTTACAGACGTAGCGTTGCACGCTGCGCGTGTGGAAGTGAAACTGAACTTCAATAAAGACTTTTATACTAAAGAACGAAGCAGCGTTGGTCTTGTGTGAGCTGGGACCTCGGGCAGCGCTGACACCACCACATATGAGAAAAAGAACCTTCTTTCTCTTTACCTTTCCAACACTTGTTTGATTTAGGTTTATACTTTTTATAGTAAGAGAACCCACACAAGCGACACTGACACAACCCCCCCCCCACATACAGTAAGTAGAAGAACAGAAGCATCCCCACCCCACCCCACTCACCACTGCCGCCCCCTCTTGCCCCTTTTTCTTCCTAACCTAACACTGTATGGAACACTAATGTCTCACAACAAATGAAGCTGATCTGTGGAAACCGCAACCTGAAAAAAGAGACAATGCACATATGTTTTAAAACTAATAATTCTTTAATGACACACACTCATATATATTTAAAAAGATAGAAGCAAAGGGAGAAGGACCCTGGAACCTATTCAGAAAAAGCTGTCCTGCCCGTGGGAAGGTAGATAGGGGAGACCTGGCACACCTAACCCCAATAAAGAGAACCCCCCAAAGATAAAATCCTACGAGGCCCAAAAGGAAGCCAAAAAGATAGAGAAAGGGGGCATCTGAGGGAACAAAATCACCTTGGAGGAATGGCCTAAAAAAACCACCCTGAAGTCAAACCTCCAGCCCACCCCATCAGGGGATGAAAGACACACAGAGCCTCTGGAGGAAAGGAAAACATCAAGCCAGGGGATGACATGCTCCTGAATGTCATTTCTGAGTGCTTGGAGCAATCGTGGTCCTCCTGGCCACTTTCACAGTTCAGCCCATCTGCAAAGGAGGGGTGGGCGTTGTAGAGGTGGCAGTCGTCGTAGCACCAGACTCCTTGATACACCTCTGCCCATTTCCTCTTCTTGGGCTCCTGCTGTCTGTCCTTGGCTGAGAAAGGCATCATAGGAAAGCGAATCGCCTGTGAGGAAGAGAACAAACTCCAGTCAAAGTCAGACCAACTTTGCACCTATGTGCCAATCCCTCCCATGCCAATTTGTAAGAGGGGGAAAGCCAGAGATTCCGGCTACACACCATGGAGGCAAAGGAAACTGTTGACCTCATTTTTCCTCTGCTACAGCGTCACCTATATAATGGCCAGGGAGGCTGGTTTAGTCACTTCGAACTGTAAGGGAGGGAGGGGGAAGCTGGACCATGTTGCACTCCCAATGACATCACCAGGGGGTGCAACAGAGTCATCCAAGGTCTATTATCCTTTGTAGTAACAAAAACAAACAAACAAACAAACAAACAAACAAACAAGACTTGTAGCAACACCTTGGGTTGCAGATTCCAAAGCAGCAGCAGCAGCAGCAGCAGCTGCAATCCCCCCCCCCCAGTGTGACAAATAAGGTTAAAATGGTCTTTAAAGGGTGTCACACAAAAAACCATCCTCCCCACCCCTGCCCCCACCCCTGAAGGGCCTCACCCTCCTTGCCTACTTCAGCTGGCCCAAACACTTTCACAAGTCTGGGGGGAGTCACGCTGCCTGCTGCTTCTCCCCAGCCCTGCGATTCCACGCCACAGCCACCCTTCCTCCCTAGAGGGGGGCGGAGGATGGCTATGGAAGGAGACCTAGACACAGTCCCAGTCCGGCAGGAAGCTTCTCACATGTGCACCAGGTGACTCTTGCACCACTGTCTTGCCATGAGATTTGAACCCGGGTCTCTCTGGTTCTAGTCCAACACTCTAACTGTCCCACACCACCCTGCCTCTCCCACCTTCCCAAGGAGAGGACCTGGGAGATGGCAGTGAAACAGAAAGTGGTGGTCGGAGCAGAAGGACTTGAATGAAGAAGGAGAGCCAATTACCCAAGGAGCTCAGCAGGTGAAGGTGGTCATTTCCCAGCCAGAATTCCGTCAGCTGGCTTCCAAAAGCTCTCTTCCAAGAATCCCAGTCCTGGTCAAAATCCACAGAGCCATCACTGGGCCTTTGGAACACCTGCAAGGACATGATGACAAGGTATCTTTTAGGCCTTCATTTGAGTCTTTTACATTTCATTGAATACAACCGTACATTCTTTCCTTGACTTCCCTTCCCCCTTCCATGGTTCTATTTCTTTCTCCATTAAGACTGGATGTGGCGTTTGCCCGTTCATTTAGAAAATGTTTGAACGTGGGGAGAGATAGGGTTAAAAATATAGACCAATAGGAAAGCCGGAGGCGGAGCCTACCTGTGTATAAAAGGGTTTAGCCCGAGGTTTGAGTGAGTTGTTGTTGGGAGTTGTTAGTGGGTAGTTGGTTGGCTTTAGTGGGTTGGCTGGTTGGGAAAGGCAGTTGGAGGAGCAGTTGGCAGGCAGTTGGAGATAGACAGGGCGGTGGGTTCTTGATTGAGGGGAGGTAGAAGAGATAGAGAGAGGAAAATAAGACTAAGAAAGTAAAGAGTAAGAACGTTTGGAATACTGTAACAGTTTGTGTCTGAAATAAAATACACTCTTCTTTATTAATTGAGAACCTGACTGAGGCTGAAGTGATTTTACCGGGGAGGACCTGGTTGGTGGCAGCGGATTAGTGGTGTACGGGTCAATAGTTTGTGAGACGACCGGGGGCTCCGTACGAACACCACAAAATTGGCGGCAGCGGCGTGATAAATAAATACGCCCGTGGTGGAATAAAAGAATATGTCTGTGGTGGGAGAAATAAATACACCTGTGATGGGATAGATTTATACGCCTGTGGCGGGATTGGTTTATACGCTCGTGAAGAGGAAGTTGGATCTGGGAGTGAGGTTATTTTGGCAGAGGTATTGGACTTGTTGGAAGAAGTGTCTGTGCAGGGCCAGTGTGAAGACCCAGTGCAAGGCTTCAAGGCCAAAGTCTAAAAGAAAACCTAGCCAGAAAGAATAACTTGGGGGGAAAACTTGGGAACTATAACTTGACTTGGGGAAAAAAATCTCTCAACTGACTCTATTTTGCTGTCAGGCCACAAGTGCTCAATATGCCACCCAAAAAGTCAAGAAATCCTGTTAGGGAACCAACCTATGGAAGCTCTGAGGGAGAGGAAAATGGGAATCCTCAGGGAGAAGGGCAGAGTTTAGAGGAGATATCAGAAATTCCTTCTGAGGCAGTAGAGCCTAGACTCTCTTTAGAATTTGAAAAATGGAAGTTGGAACAGGAATACAAATTTAAATTAGAGAAAAATTAAGGCTGAACAAGAAATTTAGAGAAAAAATTAAGGCTGAACAAGAAAGACATAAAATGAAAGTTGAACAAGAAAAAGAAAGGTAAAATGAAAGGTGAACAAGAAAGAGAAAGAGAAAGGGAGCAGTACCATCTGTGGGGAAAAGAGATGCAATTTCAGTTAGAAATGCAGAAAATGGAATTGGCATCTGTGGAAAACCAAAATAATAATAATAGCACAAATGATCAAAGTCAGGTTAAGATAGACCTCAAGCGTTTTCCTGAGTTCAAAGAGAAGGATAATCCGGAGGCTTTAACGTCTCATTTGAAAGAGCATGCAAAGATTTCCAAGTAAAAGATGAGGAAAAAATGATAATATTAAGGGCTAGAATTAGTGGAACCTTAGCTGAAATATATGCACAAATGCCAGAAGACCAGTCTAGAAATTTTGACATGTTTAAACAATTAATTTACACCCGATTTGGAATCGCCTCAGAACAGTTAAGAAAGAAGTTCAGGAGTGTGACAAAAGTGAGGGAAGAAATGTTTGCTCAACTTGGAGCCAAAATTTCAAATTACCTCACAAAGTGGCTAGAGCAGGAGGGTGCCGATTCAGTTCAGAAGATCAGGGAGATTATAGCGCTTGAACAATTTTATACAACCATCAATGAGAAATTGAAATATCTGGTAAAAGAATGACATCCCAAAACTATACAGGAGGCAGCCACTTTAGCTGACCAAATTGATGAAATTAGAGACCATGGATGTGATGGTCTGAAATTTGGTGGGAAAGTGTGGGAGTACCCCAAAAACAAATTTCAATATGTCAAGGAAAGCCCTACCTCAGTGACAAATAAGGGAAATATGCCACAAACTAAAAGTCCAACTGACAAGGCCCTGACTAACATTGGTCCCACTGAAGGAGAAGGAAATAAAAATAATTATACTGGGTACAGGGAAATAAAGTGCTGGATGTGTGGTAAATTAGGCCACAGGAGTTTGGACTGCGGGGATGGAAAGGGTAAAACTGTGAATTTGGGTTCTCAAAAACAGACTTATTGTATCCACTCAGTGGCGCAGGAAGAGGCTAGGCAGGTTGCGAAGGAAACCGAGGTTTTAGCTAGGCCTGAGCCTGAGGAAAATTTTGAAGCTCGTGTGGTACAATGCTACTTGATTAAACAGGATAGTTTCCTCTTGAGAAATGCTGGGGAAAATTGCTAGATCTGGAGGGTTTCGACAACAGGTTCGGTTGGCACACCTACTTGTGGCACGGAAAAAGGAAAGTACATAAGGGATTCGAAAACCACATCTTTCGAGGCCCACTAATTGAAATATGGGAAAGGTACAAAAACCTGTTGGAGCCTAAAGTTCCACACTGGTTATCACCTCTTGAAGTGTTAAGTGTGAAAAAGATTAATATGAGAAGTAACTGGGTAACATACAGCCAATTATTAATTAAAGAAGGTGGGAAATGGAGATTGAAACCTTATGGGCAGGTTAAAGAACTAGTATTTGATTGGCTACAGTATTTCCAAATAAATGCAATGTTTAAAAAAGACAACAAAGAAAGAGGATATGTGGATAAAGACTCTAAATTTCAGACGGAAATTATAGACAATGATGTGAAAACTTTATCTAAAATGTATAAGATGTTGTTAGATTGGAATTTAGTAGATGAGGAAGTCAAGTCCGTTATGATTCACTGGGCTAGAGATGTGGGGCATAGTATACAATTTGAAGATTGGGAAAAACTGTGGAAAGATGGATTAAACTTTACAGCATGTACGACAATAAAAGAAAATGTCATGAAGATGTTTTATAGGTGGTATATAACACCTATAAAATTATCGAAAATGTACAAGGTTTGTAATAAGTGCTGGAAATGCAAAGACAAGGAAGGCTCCTTTTACCACATGTGGTGGGAGTGTAGAAAAGTGAAAGAATTCTGGGAAAAAATATATATTGAACTCAAGAAGATCCTAAAATATACGTTTTTAAAGAAACCAGAAATCTTCCTATTGGGGATACTAGGGAACGAGATACAAAAGAAGGATTGTAAATTTGTGTACTACGCGGTTACAGCAGCAAGGGTAACGCTAGCCCAGAAGTGGAAACAGCAGGAAATACCAACGGTGGATGAGTGGAGAGCAAAATTATTAGACTACGCGGAGTTGGATAAATTGACAGGAAAGATTAGATATTTAAGAGACCAAAAGTTCATTAAGGATTGGGGAAAATATGTAGATTACCTGGAATATATAAGTGAGGGACAAACAACGTTAAGGGGATTTAAAGAAGCATTGTGAAAGACGAAGAGTTATTGACTAAAGGGAATAGAAGAGAGAGATATATATATTGTCAATATAAGCTAGGAAATGCGTAATCTTAATTATTACCACGAATGATTTACGGACAAGCTGAAGGAAGTCTTATAAGAGATGGAAATGTGAAATATCTGATGTGAAACATGTAACGTGTACTATTTTTTTCTTCTTCTTCTTTTCTTTTTATTTTCTTCTTATTTTTTGTTTATCTTTTATTTGTAAATCAATAAAAAATTTAAATATAAAAAAAAAAGAGAAATGCTGGGGAAAACATCTGGGTTGATGATAAAAAGTATCTTGGGTTAAGGGACACCAGCTCACAGATTACAATCGTCCATCCGGACATAATTTCCACCACTAAATTAATACCTGAGAAAACAATAAAATTAAAAAGAATTGCCAAAGAATCAGTGATCCTAAAAGTAGCTGAAGTGGATATTAACTTCCGTGATTGGTCTGGGAAGTGGCAGGTAGCCATTTCTGAGGAGGTTCCAGCAGTAGTTTTTATCGGCTGGGATCTCCTAGAGCATGTTAAGAGTGCATTTGTTCAATAGTCCGTGAGACGACCAGGGGCTCCGTACAAATGCCACACTGCCTATTTTAATTTCCCCATATATTCCTATTTCTCCCTTCCCACTATATCTAGCATACTTTACACTACTGAATTTACAATAACCCTGCTAACGTTTTAACCTGATTAACAAACAATGGTGGAAATCTGTGGGGCCTGTCTGGCTCAACAATGCCCACACCACCAGGGAACCTCCAGTGCGTGGGCCAAGTTTGGGCAGCAAGGTCTTTTGTCCAAACCGGGGCCCCCTGCCCCACACCTGACATCCGCTGTGCCCTGTGGAGAGCGGGACTGAGCTGCCTGAAGCTCAGCCGATGGGTGATGAGTTCAATCCTTCCTGCTTGGCATCCATGAGAGAGTTCCTCATGAGACTTGGCCAGACCCTGCAGGAAGCAGGGCTGAACACACCCAGTGGTGCCCCTCATCAGCTGATTTGCAGGGAGGCCTGTCCTGTTTGCTTTTTCTCTTCTCAAGCTCCTGGGGGCCCACTTTGAGAGATGGGTGGGACCATTCACCCACCCACAGGGCAAGGAGAGATAAAGTTCTTCCAAAACCAGGACATCAAGGTGTCCCTACCCCACCATTGTCTGCAGGGTTTCACAAACTGGCAATGGATCTCCAAAGCTCTCCTTGGAGATTGAACTTGTGACCCTTCTGGATGCAACAAGTGTCTTTTACCCACCAAACTACAGCTTGTCCTCAGCAAGAAACCACAGCTCCCCTTCTCCCCATCCTTCCCCCACCCCTCTAGCTATGCCACTGAGTGGTACCACAGAACCAAGAGAGCACTGCTGCCTCCAGTTGCCAAGGTATCTCTGGGTGCTCCTGCTTTACCTCTAGCAAGTTTTCCTTGGCTTTAGGTGGCTTTCACTCAAGGTAGAAAACACGGCTCCTGTGTCTAGTTGGCAATTGGACTGGTGGCCATCTAGGTGCATTTTGCCCATGGGGTCAGTGGCAGAGAGGGTTAAGACGGGACACAGGAGTTCTGAGTGGATGGGATTCCTATTTAGTTGTCGCTATTCTCCTATTTGACTGCCAGAAGGTTTTGGAGGTGGGGCAAAGGCACACACCACCCCTCTTGGTTGGAAAAAGGATTAGTCTGTTGATGAGGTGCCTCGCCCCTCAGAGGATGCTCTTGCAGGCGTTTGGGAATTAAGTTTTGCCACGTCTCTGAATTCTTTGGGTTAGCATTGTTGGCTTGTTGGCCAAATCTCCCTATATGTCCTACTTTGCTGTACTGGTAACACTCCTTAGTTGGGCAAGACCCTTCCCTCTTGGTCCAAGCTGAGAGGTTTACCGAGCGGGCACAGACTCACCTTGGTCAATGGAGGGAAGCTCTCATCGCCTGACTCAATGTCTCCAATTCTCTGGAAGCTTCATATGTATTTCAGCTCTGATGGGCTGGGGTTGGATGGGGTGGGCTGAAGGGGCTCCTTCAGGGGGCTGGGTGTCTGGACATATGGAGGGTTGGAAGGGGGGGCAAAGGTGACGGGTCAGGTAGGGGGGGGACCCCAGCCAGAAATGCTGGACAAGGGTCTCCAGCGGGTGAGGAGGGAAGGGTGAGAGGGGGGTGCCCACCCATGTGGATGCAAGCCAGATGTTAAGGGCTTGTGGCAATCCACATGGGTGGGTAGGGAGAGGGGTGCCAGCCTCTGCCGAAATGGGGCTGATGGCTTGGGCAGGGAGGGGTGCTGGGGAGGGGGCACCGGGCAAAAGAAGTTTTTTTAAAAAAATGATCTTTATTGCTTTTAATAACAAAAAAGGAAAAACATAACAAAAATAAGACAAACCAAAAACACAATACAAAAAGAATAAAAAAGAAAAAACATTTCAAAACACAACCTTTCTTTCTTTCACTTGTTTCCTCGACTTCCTCACACCTCCCTCCTTGTATTCCACTTCTGTTAGATAATTTCAACAAATCCTTTCCATCTTTCTCTTAAATCTCAATTATACATAACATAATTTTCTTAACCTTATTTTAACCTTAAAGCTAAAAGTTATAAGTACTTAACTTCTGATAACATTTCTGCTAAATCCATGAAGTGTCAATCCTCCGTTTTTCTAGCCCTCAAAAGAATTTTTTTGTTAGTTTCATATAAACCTTAAACTTAATATATACTTTAGTAAGAACTTTAAATTTCCAATCTTCTTCCCTCAGCTCCCCCCCTGGTTTTGGAAAACTGCCAGTCCTTTCCGTCAATTCCCTATAGTCCTTCATTCTGGAAATCTAATATCCGAGGCTCTTAAGTCCCCTCCAGGCCCCTTCTGCAGATTTTCTTCATGTTCCTTAATGCCAAATAACAGATCCCAAGGAAATTCCATCCTAATATTACGGTTGTATCCTCTGAGCAATCCAGCCAAGTTTTCATAGCTGAAGCTAGAGTTATATTTCAAAATGTCTCCAAGTCCAAGAGCCCCCAAGCCTTCAACTCCCTCCGAATACCAACAGTCTGTAGGTCCCTGTGTAATAAAATCTTTCCAACTTTCCATCTTCACTCCAGGCCAGGATCCGGTTTTCAGAATCCGACTTTTACCAAATTCAGTCATAAGCATCCTCCATTTGTAGTCCTCAGTTTGCTTCTGTGGGACTAAGGATCTCACTTGTGTTGTTTTGGATTCTAAAACAACGGCTGCTGCCAAAGTAGATTCCTGTAACGAACTAGCATTGGTGCTCATTTCTTGTCTGTAGTTAGGAATTTCCTGTTCCCAATTGTCAATTTTTTTTGGAATCCTGTCATTCACCTTCTTATGGAGTTCTTCCAGCAAGTAGTTTATCTTAAACAGTGAGTTCACAATTGCTTCAGTAAGCAACATTTTGAGTGTTTCAAGGTCAGTCTCTAGTTTCTCAGGATCTTATCTTTCCAGCTGGCACTCACTCCTGCAATAGTATCAAAAATCTCCCACTAGAGGGACACAGTCTCCATTTGTATCCATTTAAGTTACTTTCCTCCATCTTAAAAGCAGAAGAGGACGGAAGAAACTTTGTATTTTAACTGACTGTCAAGTCCATTCTCTCAAAAATCTTTTAATGTAATTCTCCGAACGTCAAAGGCAGCCCGTTCCCAGGCTCAGAGCTGCAGTTTTTTAATTTCCTAAGACTTGCTGAATTCAAAGTTTCCCCCTACTTCTTCAAAAGGGGAGTTTGCGTTTTAATCGATGAATATTTAAACCTTTATCAAAAACTTTCAAGATTTTAGCTTGTAGGGTCTTTGTTTCGATCTATATACAAAAGCGGAAGGCGGACTTCCTATTTGAGCCTCCCCGCGTAGCTGCCAAATTGATTCTTTCCCTTTTTATGTCCTCCAATTAAAATTAAAGTTCTTTTTGACCCCTTTTCTTTTAAAATCTTCCGATTTGTTCTACTCACGGGTAGTTGCTTTTAGGATCAAATTGTCCATAGGAAAAAGTCAGCGCTCTCCGGCAACGGCTGTCCGGCTTCACTCCGTGAAAGAAGCAGTCTGTTCGCAGCACCGCGCCGCTCACTCTATCTCGCTCCGGAGCCCCGAAAAATCGGGTCTCCCCGCGAGTAGGGGAGGCGCAAATGGTGCCCGCCGAATCCCAAGTTCACAGGCTTCACCCGCCTGTGATTTTTGAAGCGTCCCCGCTTTCGCCGCAGCGCGGGACCCGATCTCACGGAGCTAGTTCCTCAGGAGATCAGAGGAACTCCGCCATTTGCCGATGGCGCCAACCCGGAAGTCCGGGTCGAAAGAAGTTTTGGGGATGTTTTTTAGGCCTTTCCTCCAGGATGATTTTGTTCCCTCGGATGCCTTGGAGAATGCCCCCTTTCTCTACCTTGGGGGCTTCCTTTTGGGGCTTTTCTAGGGTTTTCTTTGGGGGTTCTCTTTTTTGGGGATAGGTATTCCTATCCCCTTGATGGCCAGGTCTCCCCTATCTTGCTTCCCACGGGTAGGTGCGCATTGTTCCAGGGTCCTTCGCCTTCTCTGGAAGAAGTCTGGAAGAAAAGAAATGGAGGTACAATCCTTATTTCCAATGACACTAGTTTGTCTTACACCTCTTAAGCTCACCTGTTTCTCTAATTCGGTGAGATAGGGGTTACAACAGCAAGAAAGATTCATCTAAAGAACAATGGCTATTTCAGGCTCTCACACAAGAGCAGAATCTAACCAAACTGCTTTTGGTTCAGGATCAATGTGGAGCATTGATGGATATTTACTTATTTATCTACTGCTTTCCCCTCCCAAACTGATGTTTTGTGTTGTTTCTTCCTAGAAACTCTTGGTTCGTAAGCTGCTTTGGAAAAGTACAACGTACATTGCTCTACAAAATGCAATGTAGATTGACAGTAGTACCGTTAATAAAGATTTGATTTTGAAGGTGCCTCAGACTTTATCGCCACATCGAGTGAAAGATAGATTCAAGACTAGGTTCCACTGAAGGCCATTGAATGGGCCTTAGTCATGGCTTATCTAAGCCCCATGGTGGGTACTGGGACCTTGACTAACTGGAGTGGCTTTTTAAGGGAATCTGTCTTTCTCCCTTTTCTATTGCTGTCTATCACAGCATCCACTTGCATGTATGTTACTGTCTCTAAATTGTCCAAAGATTTCATCCATTCCCCAGCTATAAATCCTGAACTTCTCAGCTGGCTTCTCTGTCTGCTTCATGGGACAATGAAGCAGAACAGGTGAACATCTAGATGGCACAATTTCCTACCTGCCATGTTGATAATGCTGACGCAAAAAGCACAATGTTCTAATCCGTCTCCCACTGTCTCGCACTGGCAAAGATGGCCGCTAAGAAGTTGGCAACGGAATAGCGATGATGCAAAGTTGTTTCTTGCTGTCTCTATGCTAACCCTGCGGAATGTGAGGAAGGGGCTAGGAGAATATTAGAATCAGAATCAGATGATGTCATCATGGAAGGTGGAAGAGCAGCCCAGGCGTGAGAAAATGGTGATCAGTTCACCCTTCCTGGTTGACCATTCATCTTCACAAATGCTCCCTACCTATTTTTAAACATAGTCATCTGAATTTTCCTTTGCAGTTTGTTACTCCCTTCATGGAGACGATGTTGGAGAAAGAGAATTGCACTCTGGAGATGGCCAGCCGAGAGGAAGTTGTAGTGACAAAAGCAGGAAACAGTACGGTTCCTGCCTTTGTCACTTATCCCCACGATATGAAAATAAGCGGGGAAGACTCAAGAGCAGCAGGTGCAGGGGATGTGCCCAGCGCTGCCTAGTGATGCCCTCTCTTGAACCCATGAGCTTCTGCAGGCAAAGCAGATGCTCTGCCACTGAATTATGGCCTTTCACATTGTTATAATGTCTCATTGTGTTCAGTGGCACTTGCTCCCAGGCAAAATATGCACCAGACTTTTCCTGGCTGGATGTGCAAAGTAACATCCATTGTCCAGCCATGTATTTATTTATTACCCATCCTTTGCCAGGGCAGGTTTCAATAATTACAGCCCAAAGGCAGTGCAAAATAAAATTGCAGCAGTAATGCAGGTCTAAAAAATGCACCTCCTTACCCCTGAGAGGTGCATCTTCAGCATTCATCAGAAGCTGGGTAATTAAGGTGCCAGGCACTCCTCTCTGAAGAGAGGTTTCCATAGGGTAGGAGCTTCCCCAGAGAAGACCCATTCCCAGGCTGCATCACACCCACCCCAGCTTCTGAGGGTGGTGGAGCAGCCAATTGTAGCACCAGAGAGGGTCTGTAGGGAAGGAGGCCGTCCTTCAGGTATTTGCCACATTCTGAGTCACAGTGACCCTTGGTCACCTGTTGCCCTTCCTCTGGGCAAACTCACCACCAGAACATCAGAAGGGTCTACTGGGTCAGGCCAATGGCTTTAAAAGAAGATCAGACAAATTCATGGAGGAGAAGGCCGGCAAAAGCTACTAGCCACAATGACCACTCTCTGCCTCTAAGTGGTAAATGTTTCTTAATTCCTGAAATTGGTGGTTTTATCACTTGCGTAGCATACTGGGTGGGGAGAAAGAGGTCCCAATGTTTCCCATGATGCTCTGCAATTTTTGATGAGACCTAGATAGATAGATAGATAGATAGATAGAGTCATATACCACCAACTCCTAAAATATCTACACGGTGATCAAGATATAAACAAGTACAAAATAATCACTAAAATGTTTGCTTGCTCAAAAGTAATTTAAACAGCTACATTTGGCATACAAAGGTCTGCAAGAGAGGCTACACAACCCCTCTGAGACCCTTCACACCTAAAGTAGCTCAGGCACACTGTCAGCTGCCAACTGAGAGGTTCAATGAGCTTCTTAGGAAATTTGATGTAGGTCTGAGCCACCTGGCAAACCCTTCTGATAATAACAATGTGGGCAAAAGGAAAAAAACAAAATAGCAGGCTATTGATAAGTGTGGCGTTCGTACAGAGCCTCCGGTCGTTTCATGGACTATTGACCTGTACACCACTGCTTTATTCTTCCGCTGCCACCAACCAGGTTTCCTCTGGTGAAATACTGAGTCTCAGTCAGGTTGTAAAGTCAACAACGAAGATTAAAGTTTATTGAAGAACAAACAAGTTTTAAATAAGTTTAGAACAGTTTCTCAAATGCGCGCCCTTAACTAGATGTGGCACTATCTCACACTGTCACACTCTTCTCTCTGAGTTCTATCCCCGTCTCTCACTCTAGCTGTCACAACCGCTATGTTCGACTTTTACTCGCTCTGACTGACTCCCAATGCTAAAACCCCTGGGCTGAGCCTCAAAACCAGGTAGGCTCCGCCTCTTAGCTTTCTCATTGGTCAATCTACATTAACCATTTCCACCCCCCTGTACAAACATAAACACAAGGAATGGGCAAACGCCACAATAACCTTCAAAGGCTCTAGTAAAGCTAGCTTTACTTCCCAAAGAGGTAGAGCTACCTAGCAGATCTACAGCAAGTTATCCACTTCCAGGACACCAATACCTAGCTCTTCTCAACTCTGCACAATTTCCTCTTGAGTCCTTCTCAGATATGCTTTAGGAGACACTTTTTTTGTGAAGGTGCTAGTATGCTAAGGATTTCCTTCTGCATGCACTGAGTCACACACTCTTCGCATACTATTGAACATTACTGAACACAAAAGTGTTCAGAGGTAACCTTGGAAGTCATCAAAACTTGGAAGTCATCTCAGAGCAGCTATATATTGTTGGATTACAACTTCCATAATCCCATGGTAGCTAGGACTGATGGGAGCTGGAGTCTAGGGACACCTGGAGGCACACAGCTTGGCTATCCCCGGAATATGTAGTGCAGTTGAATCACATAAATTAGAAAATAACATTATAGAAAACGGTAATAACCTTGGTGAGCAAAATACAGTGGTGCCTCGCAAGACGAAATTAATCCGTTCCGCGAGTCTCTTCGTCTTGCGGTTTTTTCGTCTTGCGAAGCACGGCTATTAGCGGCTTAGCGGCTATTAGCGGTTTAGCGGCTATTAACAGCTTAGCGGCTTAGCGGTTATTAACGGCTTAGCGGCTTTAAGAAAAAGGGAAAAAACTTGCAAGAACTCACAAGACGTTTCGTCTTGCGAAGCAAGCTCATAGGGAAATTCGTCTAGCGAAGCGGCGCAAAAACCGAAAAACCCTTTCGTCTTGCGCGTTTTTCGTTTTGCGAGGCATTCGTCTTGCGGGGCACCACTGTACACGAAGTGTGGCACCTAGTGGTAGACTACAGCAGCCATGTACAGCACATTGATCGCAAGATTACAGGGCCTTTCTCTGCAACCTCAGGTGCAGCAGCAGCCGCTGCCAGTCTCTGCAACGATGCAACTGTGAGCAGTGCACACGGGGGGAACGGGGGACGGAGGGAGGCACGAGGAAGCTGGGGAGAGGCCTGCGCAATGCTGCTGGAAGAGGGGAGGTGGGCTTATAGTGGCTTTCCCAATTGAGAAAGGGGGTGGCTGCCAGAGATGGAGAGAGGCATGAGGAGGAGCTGTGTGAGAAAGCTCCCTTTGACAGGGAGGGAAGGATGGATGAGGATTAGGACCAGCTGCGTGGCCCTATTTGAGTGGGGAAGGAGGGACGGAAGGAGGGAGGGCAGGCACTATTTGACGCGCAGCGTAAATTAATAATGCAGAGTTTTTAAGTGAAAGAATAAGAGCTTTACAGGGTTAAAATAAACTTCTTCATAAACAACATGGTTCCAAACAGTTTGACTGAGATTAGATACTGCTCACAACTGAGGCAGACTGACTGAAATCATACAGAGAACACACAGAGAAAATGGCTGCTAAGTCACATGTCAGAGTGACTCAACAGTTAGCAGTTAGGCCCAAATCACTGTGCAGTCCCAGCACTTCCCAGCCTGCTTTGCTGCTTCTGCTCTCATGTGTCTTTGTCACATGACACTGTTGGGAGCCACATCAGCTGCGAGGCTCCCTTTAACAGGGAGGGAGGGATGGAGGGAGGGAGAGAGAGATCACACTGGTTGGGGGGGAGGGAGGAGAAGCATCCCCCTGGACACCTCTGCAGCCCAGCTGGTTTGTGGAGGGAGAGAGAGAGACAGAGAGCTGTTTGTGGGGGGAGAGAGAAAGGGCTGGCTTGGGGCGGAGAGCTGGGCACCCACCCAGCCTGCCACCCACCCTGCCCCCTTGGTGGAAGCAGCCAGCGCCCGCCCTTCCACCCTGCACCCATCCCTGGGTGGTAGATCACTGCCTGTTTTTTATATTGGATCGCGGATCACAGGCTACTTGAAGTTGGACATGCCTGCCGTAAAGCAACTCACGGGAGACCAGCAGCCATGGTTAGCATCGTTTTACTGATTGAAAGTGAAATAGGAAACAGAAAGCAAACCTACAGTAAAGTGAAATTTACAAGGAACAGTATATCAGAACAGGGATTGAACTGTGCAAAGCCAAAGTTCCACTACGGATTAGTAGCCCCTCCCCTCTTGCAAACCTGTAAAAGCATCCTCCTGCTTTTGATAACCTTACTGCTCCATTTTTTTTAAAAAAAACTCCAACAAAGCTGTGCTGTGGGAAGAGACTTCTGCTTTCTATGCCTCTCACAGCAACCCTGAGTTCATTCTCTTTTCTGCAATAATTTGGAAAAGCGGATTATGATGCCCATTTTATTATTCCCAAGGGGACGCTTTCTGACTACAGGCAATTTGCTTCTAATTCATCCTTTCACCCTCTCTGATCACTTGAGCCTAGAGTTAGACCAACTACCTCAAGTAGTCTTCAGTGTCTTTCAAGAAGCATTTGCAAACTGTAAAACATCCATCTCCCTTGCCTCTGGGTCAGGGAGGTTGTGCTAGTAAATATTAGAGAGAGAGGAGGTCACCCAGCAACAGAGCGACATTCAGTTTATGTTGTTTTTTTCCTGAAACCTTCTCATCTAATATTACATTTTCAAATATCTTCTGACCAGGGAGACTATGGAACATATGTCTGTCTGTCTATCTATCTATCATCTATCTATCTATCTATCTATCTATCTATCTATCTATCTATCATCTATCTATCTATCTATCTATCTATCTATCTATCATCAGTTCTTTCATAAAGCCAGGGTTTTAAAACACTGATTGATTCATTAAGTGTCTCTAAAGTCAAACCATCCATCTTTCTATTTTATCATCTTAGTTTTCTCATTGCTCTCACTCGGTGCCTCTCTCTGTTTATCCTCTAAATTCCACGAGAGTTAGTGTTGTGCTGAAATGTTTAATCATATACAGCTTATCTGGTAACAGTACAAGCACTTTCCGAGGGCAAAACCTTACCTGGTGAAATTACTTTATTGATATGTGCTGCTTACTTTTTTAAAAAAGCTTCCTTTGTGGAATCTATTTTATTACGATTCTGCAAAAGTGTCCTTAACATTCTGTTAATTTTATCCCAAATGCAATAAGGTGCTGCACACTGTCATTGTTCTGTGTTTCTTTGTTTTGTCTTGTGTGCATGTTGTTGTTTTTGGAAACTCAATAGACATTATTTTAAAAAAACCGAAATAGTTGCTTTTTAAAGTGGCAATTTCAACGTTTTACTCTTCTTGTAGCCTGGTTGAGGTTTTGTTGTAACCAAGCAGCTTAAAAATCTTGTGAAACATGAACAAACAAATAACTAAGTACTACTCAGAGTAGATCCATATGAACCTAAGTTAGTCATGGCCATTAGCTTCAATGGGTCTTCTTTGTGACTAACATCGGGCACAAAGCTTTGTCGTTTACCATTCCTGGATTGCTTTTGGTCATAGAAAATGTGATAAAAGCTCTGAAACTGGTGGGCATTTTTACTTTCTTTTTTTTCTGACAGGCAAAAGATCGAGTCTGCTTATAAATAAGTACAAAGTTCCTCTGGATGTATTGAAACCAAACTTATAGTTACTTTGCTTCCTTTTCATATTCTGTCACAGAGAGTGCATCACCAACCCATTTAAAATGGCAGGGCTATGCAACAAAAGGGAGGGGGGAATGGAGAGAGGGGAGAGAAATGTTGGCTCTAGAAATGCGACAGACTCATTGTGGCTTTCTATTGTGGGCTTTTTTCTTTTGAAAGAGAGGCTGGTTTTTCTTGTTGCTTTTGTATTTCTGATGAATGTCCTTGCTTGGTTCATTCTACAAGCCCTTGCCAGCATTTTTGGCTCAAACAGCCTGGATGGAAGGCTTCTGTTCTCTTCAAACATTTCAAAGGCGGCTTTGAAAACACCCCAAGGGAAAAAAAGACGTTTGTATTACAACTACAGTTGCTCACCTCCCATTATAGGGAAGAAGCTTCTAATATGATGATGTTCTAAATAAAAAAAAGGCCAGAGTTCAATCATATGGATAAAGAGAAGCATGGAAACACAACCAGAGCAGGGCATCAAAGCATTTCTTAGGCCCACAGATGCACCAAAAGTGCTAATGAATTTTCATGAGGTCTACTTCTTCTTTTTATGGATCAAACTGAAGAAGAAATCTGGAGTACTTCAGATGGGGAAAATGAGAAAGTGAAATTGATATATTCATCCATCCCTAGCAGTGTGGTGCCTGTGGGTTATTGAGGACTTACCATGGCACACACAAAACCTGTAAGCAATTCCTCTCCCTTTTCCCTTGAAAAGTACATAGAGCTGAAGGACAAAGCTGGAAGAGGCCTCCCCCTCTTTGATTGGTTAGGGGTGAAAAGAGAACAATCAAGAAGACTGGGGGGGGGAAGGAAAATTGAGTGACCAGCAGGAGGTGGGGGGGGGAGAGAAAATGGGGTACAGCAGGAATCGGAGAGAATGGGGGGGGGAGAGATAGGTTTAGAACAGAGATGGACAAATTATTAATTTCAGTGTCAATTTTTCTCATTTTCCCACTCTCCAGTTCTTTGTGTTCCTATATCAGTTTGCATTTTTGGTAAAGAAGGTCCTCATGAAAATTCATTAGCATTATAATGTAAATTTCTCCTAGTGTACACATTTTTGCAGAGCTATTTCACCTAATAACATGCATTTCTGCATGGTTTCCACTACCATATACACTTTTATGCATACTTTACTCTAGCATATGCATTTTCATACACAAAACTTGGCTAGAGTTGCAGAATTTGGAGAAGTGCAAATTTCAGATGCTGGCTGTGTTTCGGTTCACGTATTGTTTCAGGATGTGCAGATTAGATACAGGTGAAACTCGGAAAATTAGAAAATTCCTGATTTCATTTAATATTCTAATTTTCTGAGATTGTTAATTTGGGGTATATAAGCTGTACCACATAATCATCACAATTATAACAAATAAAGGCGTGACATAGCTCGCTTTGTGTGTTATGAGTCTATCTCAAATATTGGTTTCACCTTTTAAGTTGAATTACTGAAATAAATGAACTTTTCCACGATATTCTAATTTTCCAAGTTTCACCTGTAGGTTCTGCTTTAAATGATAACTGAACCAAATTTCTTCCTCATCCCTACACACACAGGTTCTGCTGAAACCCACCCCTCAACCTGCCTCCATTTCCAGCCACCATCAAATCACAATTACATTGACTGAACAATTAAAAACTATGAATCTGATGTGCGCCCACAGATGCATCCTGCTGTGATTTGTTGTCCTCTTATGTAAACATCCTGAAGATTCATGAAGATCTGTGTATAGGGTCAATCCTTTTGCAGTGCTGGCAAGCACCAGACCTGAGATTTACAAGACAATTCTGCAAGCGAGCTGCCCTCAAGCTTTATATACCAGTGCTAACACCTTGAACTTGGCCCAGAAACAAATCATCAACCAGCAGAGGTGCTGCATGCATGCTGACAGGCTCTCACTCCAGTCAACATCTGTGCTGCATGAGAAAGCGCCAGATCATTCCCAGACTTTATACTTGCTCCTTCATGGGGAGTGCAACCCTATCCAGGTCAGGCAATTGACTAAGTTGTCTGACAGAGGACCGAGCCACTCACAGTCCTTCAGCTTATTTTTTCTCATCCACCTCACCACACAACCTCTCCTGATTGAGATACTATGGAATAATAGGGCTGTGTGTCATTAGCATATTGATGACACCTTTCTCCCAAACGCCTAACGGCCACTCCCAGTGGCTTCATATAGAAATTGAGGGGCGTGGGTGGCACTGTGGTCTAAACCACTGAACCTCTTGGGCTCGCTGATCGGAAGGTTGGCGGTTCAAATCTCTGCAACCAAGTGAGCTCCCGTTGCTCTGTCCCAGCTCCTGCCAACCTAGAATTTCGAAAGCACGCCTGTGCAAGTAGATAAATAGGTACTGCTGTGGCAGGAAGATAAACGGTGTTTCCATGTACTCTGGTTTCTTTCACGGTGTTCCATTGCGCCAGAAGCGGTTTCATCATGCTTTCCACATGACCTGGAAAGCTGTCTGTGGACAAATGCCGGCTCCCTCTACCTGAAAGCCAGAAGAACGCCGCAACCCCATAGTTACCTTTGACTGGACTTAACCTTACAGGGGTCCTTTACCTTTTTACCTATATAGAAATTATTTAGCATTGGGTATAAACAGCACCCCGTAGTCCCCCATAGCCAGGAGTCCAAAAAGCACTCTCCCCATGCCACTTTTTGGACTAGGTCCTATAAGTAGGACCAGGACCACTGTAATACAGGGTTTCAAGTCCCAATTCCCGGAGCTGGTCTGGGAAGATACCATGGTTAATGGTATCAAAAGTAACTGAGAGACTGAGAATCAGGAGCAAAGTCTCGCTCCCCTTGTCCTGCCCTATCAGTCAGGGTGACCAAGGCCAACTCATTCCCAGGCCAGGCCTGAACGCAGATTGGAATGGATCTAAATAATCTACCAATCTAAATAGTCTACTGGTATGAATTGAATATTGTGTGTTTGCTGTGGGGAGAGACCCCATGTGAAACAAAAATTCAAGATGATGTTTTAATGCTACTGGATTTGACCTTTACCCAGACCTCATGGAAAAGCAAATGATTATGTCTGTGTTTTTTCTCTCTTTCTGTCTACTGGGGGCAGAGGGAATAAGTAAGAAGAGGCTCTCACAGCACTCTGGAAATTCCAAATATGCCCACAGACCCCCTCAAAATTTGGCAACCCCAGAATTTGTCTTATGTCTGGGGAAAAATAAAACAACCTGAAAGTTAAATATTTATTTTGGCCCAGAAATATACAGCAGCATATATAATGCAATAGACTTTTATGCTTCAGGAGGTTGAATATTTTTCAAATATGGGGTTAGTTGCTTAATAATGGAGTCTTTCTTTATTCTTTTCTGTTTTAAAATTGCCAGGTCCCCTTTAGAAAGAATTCTAAGAAGGATGAGGATATTAGAATAAATAATAAATATGTTACAATGTGAATTTGGGAGATTCATTATGTATTATTTCTCCCTTTTAAATCTTTAATTATAAAATAAAACTCTTGGGGATTCTTTTTTGCCCAGAGAGCATCCTTTCCTTAACTTTAATACCATAGAAAACAATTTGGGCTTTGGCTTCCATGTGATGGAAGATCGATCCGTCACTTAAATCTGTGCAGTTTTGGTTGCTGTGTCGATTTCTTGACACAGTGAGTTGCTTAGGACTCTGACTGGGATAGGTTTTCCAATATAGTTGTGTGATGGAAATCACCATGAAATGTTTCAGAGATTGTTGATGCTGTGTCTGAGGAGGCAATAGCTCAGTACAATATAGGGATGACCTTTTTATGTGACGAGGAGAATATGGATCAAGATTCCTGCATGCCCTATAAAGGACTTTGGAACTTGGATGATGATGATGATTTAGACATGTAGAGACAGGTTCTGGTGGATTGAGTGGTCAAGACCAAGAGAGGGGGTTTCTGCACCTGCTGTAGAGGAAAGTGAGGGGCAGGTGGGGCTCATCCAGCTGGAAAGGCAGACCATCTAGGAGAAGGAAAACTCTGATCCTAAACCTCTGCTGTCCTGCGGGATATCTTTGAGAGAAGAGAAGACTAAGGAGTAACCCTACACAAATCCACAGTGGAGTCCCTAAGACGGTTGGATGGCACCTTGTACACCTTCTTCTGGCAACTCCTGCAGCCAAGCTGGTGCCAAACATATTGCTTTCTCTTCCTTTGGATCCCGTCAGCAAGACTAAAAGGGGGCTCTTCTTGTCTAGGCAGCCCAGGACCTCCATGCACACTGCCCAGGCTTGCACCCCGGGGAGGTCACTTAGGTGCTAAAAGTCCAAGGAGAATGTTTGTGTGCAGGGAGAAGTAAGTTGTAAGCAAGCACATTTTATGACATCGTACAACATCACTGCTCATCATGGACATGCCTGTTATGGCATCAGTAGCTTTGTGGAGCTACTCTGGCTTTAACTGGAGTTGCCAGGGGCTAAACCTGGGATCTTCTGCATGCAAAACATACCACTGCTATTTGGAGTGGCAGCATGTCTACGCAGCCTCTCAGCAACATAATGGCTTCAAGCGTCCAATGTAAAAATGCTCCCAATATCACACACACACCACTGTAGACTAATGAGTGAAATGGATACCAAATATTTGAATTACTAGTGGGGTAGCTATGCTAGGCTACAATCACATAACAGTTTATTCTGTTTTGATTGACCATTCTGTTTGTGCTTCCTCATGATTTAAAAGTCATTTCCAGAAATCTATTGGAATATAGTACAAGTTTAGTAATTTGTAATCCATGTAATTTAGTAATCCATGTAATTTGCAAACAGATTTCCCTCCCCTGGAAACAAATAACACAGAAAGAGTGGCAAACTTGCACTATATCCCACTACGTTTCTGGAAGTGGCTTTTAAATCCTGGGGAAGCTCAAAAATAATAAATTGCCATGTGAATGAAACTTGATCTAAGTCTTTTGCAGCAAAACCAACAAGTCTCTCAGCACTAGATGGCACTAAGGAACCAAATGATCACCCTGCTTTTTCTTTCTCCCCCTATATTATTATTATTATTGTTGTTGTTGTTGTTGTTTTTAGTCTTGGAACATGCAAATTACAGACAGTTGGGGGATTATTTTTTTTTATGGAATGAAAGGAGTGTAGCCATTTCAATGATGCAAGTAATCTGTAAATCTATACCACTTAGTATTTATTGTGGTATAGTTTCTGGGTTTCTTTGTTTGCTTGTTTTGAATGCTGCCATGTGACAACGTCATTATTCGGCAAGTCTTCCAGAACAAGCTACTCATCTTGTAGTTTAAAGGTAAAGGTAAAGGAACCCCTGACCATTAGGTCCAGTTGTGGCCGACTCTGGGGTTGCGGCGCTCATCTCACTTTACTGGCCGAGGCTGCCGGCGTACAGCTTCCGGGTCATGTGGCCAGCATGACTAAGCCGCTTTTGGCGAACCAGAGCAGCGCACAGAAACGCCGATTACCTTCCCGCTGGAGCGGTACCTATTTATCTACTTGCACTTTGACGTGCTTTCGAACTGCTAGGTTGGCAGGAGCAGGGACCGAGCAACAGGAGCTCACGCCGTCACGGGGATTTGAACCGCTGACCTTCTGATCAGCAAGTTCTAGGCTCTGTGGTTTAACCCACAGCGCCACCCGCGTCCCTATTCAGCAAGTCTTTATTATTCAGTAAGTCTTCCAGAACAAGCTACTCATCTTGTAGTTTATGCAGTGTCAACCCACAGGTCAAGTTTCTGATCTGCTCATGGGCCTGAGGGGGGCAAAATAGGAAAGTGTACACCAAATCACAGCAATTGTTTCATGGTTTATGAAATCACAATTTGTGCAACCATGGTTTATGAAACCAGAATGAGTCATTAGTCACAAAGTAGTCAACAACCAAATGGGGGCCTTGGCTGAATTTTAAAGGGTTTGGGGGAAAGATTTAGGGCAGGGCATAGGTGAAATGCAATGGAAATTATGGCTTTTGGCCTTAACAAAATCCATCTCTGCATATATTAGAGAAAATACTGTACATGAAAAGCTGTGGTGCTGCATAGTGATTCAGTTTGCTCATATATTGCCCGCAGTTCAGCCATGAAGCTCATGGTGATGTGGTACTAAGGGGACTTATTATCATGTATGTTGGGGTTGTCCGGAAAAGCAGGCATTTTGAGGACTGGTGTCCTTGGAAGTATCAAAAATAATTCGGGAGCCCAGGGATTTCTTAACCTGATTTTGTTCATTGCCCTTCTTTGAATGCCTAAACGCTAATAGAAAGACTTCGGTTTTATTGACTTTTCTTTTAGTGGCCACTCGGCTCTCTATAGCTCAAACCTGGAAGGAACCCTTGACTTACGATATAGAAATGTCTAGCAAAAGGCTGTCACTGAGAAAATAAAAGAGATAAAAGGAACAGAAAAACCAGACAAATTGTATGCACTGTGGTGGCCATTTATTCAGTATACAAATGAAACTAGTCTTAAAGATAAGCTCCCTAAAGCATATCTGCAGATACGGCTGTACTGAACAGTGTGACTTAAAGTACCGTTTTTTTCGCTGTATAGGACGCACTTTTTCCCCTCCAAAAATTAAGGGGAAATGTGTGTGCGTCCTATGGAGCGAATGCAGGCTCCTTGGTTTCAGCCTCCGAAGTGCAGAGGGAGCGCTCCCAGTTCCACCAGGAGATACTGGGGATGGAACCTGATGCCTTCTGCATGCTAAGCAGTTGTTCTACCACAGAGCTATGGCCCTAGCTCACAGTATTGCTGTCAGGATAAAATGGAGAAGGTGGAGACTGAAGTGTGTATGCTCTGTGGAGGAAAGGTGGGATAGAAGTTTAAGAAGGAATAAAGTATGTAAACTAGCCTGTGAATAAACTACAGTATATTTTTAACTTACTCTCCTAATAATTTGTATATAAATTATAAAAGTGGTATATAAATTTTGTTAAATAAAAAAAGAGGAAATGTTCAGACTTTCAAACAGTATGTTATGCCTGAGCCTTCATTGCTGAAACTCCCAACAGCATTTTCATGCTCACAAACACCTGATGAAGGAACCATTGTGACATAACCCACTCAAGCAGAGTGAAGGGGCAACAGGCTGTCAACAGTGGCAGTAGTTGGGGGCTCCCATCTATTAAAAAGTCACAGAAAGTCTTTTCATACTGCCTGAGGAATTAATCCCTTATTTAACGTTCATAATTGCTGGATCGATTTAACAGGACTGGAGCTAACATTTGCTTGGATTTGGCACCATTTATAGGGAACTGCCTGCTGTGTCCTCCGCTTTGAAGTCACTCTGGTCTTTGGGCCTCCAGCACCTTCTTCAGCATGTCCAACCCATCTAAGAGGCATATGATACTGGTGTTCTACTGGGTTAGGAAGAAGCCCCTGACAGAGAAGCCGTGCTCTACCATCTTTGCCAGACCTTCTGCCTCTGCACCGGCTTGCAACACTCCTCACATTTCACCCTACTTCACAAGGAGCAAGACACAACCCGCTCCACTCAGGAGGTCCAGCAGGTGCAAGGTGCTGCGATTGCCGAATCTCACCGACCCCAAGTTTTTAAGATCTGTCATTGGCAGCGTGGCCAGAAGAGAGCCCGCAGGCGTGGCAAGCAAAAGAAGACTCCAGCGGGAACAGGAAAAGGGGTGAGGGCTAGGCTAGAGGCAAGAAGGCTCCAAAGCTATTTGCGGGGTGGGATTGCTTTGGAAGATGCCTTCTCACAATCTCTACCCTTGAACCATGTAAGGACATAAGAAGTGCCTGCTGGATGAGGCCACATTGGCCTGCCTAGTCCAGCATCCTGTTCTCACAGTGGCCAACCAGAGGCCTGTGGAAACAAGAGCATTCTGTATTCCCTTCCTGCATCTTCCAGCAACTACTATTCACAAACGTTACTGCCACTGACTGTGGAGGTAGAGCATAGCCATCATGCCTAGTGGCCATTGATAGCCTTTCCTGCATAAAACCATCCAAGTTGGTGGCCGTCACAGCTTTCTGTGGGATTGAGCTTCCAGAGGGATAGCTGAGCATGCCTGCTGCAGGAAAAACAGGCATTAAAAGCACATTTCTCCCAAAGAATCCTGGGAATTGCAGTTTGTAAAGGGTGCTACAAATTGTAGCTATGTGGTAGAAGGGTAATCTACAGTTCCCAGGATTCTTACAGGGAAGAAGCGATAATGCTTTTAATGTATGGTGTGTACACAGCCTCAAATTAGCTCCACCAGCTCTGTAATACTAGAGCAAAGATTATAATGCATATTGTTGTTGTTGTACTTTTATAAATATTATAAAACCCATTCCTGCAAGCCATGTAGTCTGGAATAAACTCAGTCACCCCTCCCACCATTAATTGTTTCTACTAGGTGGGGAGGGGTGTTGGATCTGCTTCCCTGCCTTGAAGAAAGGCGCAGGTCAGATGTGTGCCCAGACCTGGCCACGCTTCGCAAGAGAGGTGTGTTGGTTCAAGGTGGCCACGCTGCCTGCAACTTCCACTCCTTCCTGACGTGTCTTCCCCAAACCCCTTCTTCCAGAGGCTGTGCTGAAGATTTCCATCACGTGGAACACAAACTGGCGGAACTACCTCGAGGCTCAGGCAGTGGTGGAAACCCTCCTCAAGCATGAGACGCCAGAGAGCCTCTTGCAATACGAAGGGATCAAAGCAGCTGTGGAGTCTCTCCTGCCATACACGGCACTTCCAGAGGCTGGGCCGGTTACTGCAGGCCTCCATGTTCCTTGATTTCATGTGACAAAACATGAAGTTGCCTGACGCCGCCAAGTGGGACGAGGAGATGGACACGTGATGAGCTTTATTTATTTATTTATTTTTAATTTTATTGAGTACAAATTAGAAAAAAATACAAATATACAAGAAAAGGAAAATACATGTAACCAATAGAAAATTAGAAAACATTTTACCTCTTTTCATATTTACAATTATTTGCACCTCTACAAAACAATATTCACAATAAAGAAAAGAAATGAAAGGTAAAATATAAAAGAAAAGAACAAGAAGAAGATAAAGAAAACGAAGAAATAAGATCAAGAATGAGAATTTTAAAAGTAGATAAGTATTCACTATACACAGCCATTTCCAATGTATATTTATGTTCAATTATGAACCAGCCCCAAAGAGCAGGTCGAAAGGAACCCGAAGCCTCCGGAGCCCAGCGGGAACTCCCGTCACGCTCCTGAGGCTTCGGCTTGCCTTCACTGAAGCCTGGAGAGCGAGAGGGGTCAGTGCGCAGCGACCCCCCTCACTCTCCAGGCTTCCAAGGTAGCTGCCTGAAGCCTCCAGAGCGCAGCGGAAACTCCCGCTGCACTCCGGAGGCTTCGCATGAACGTACCTTGAATGCACAGAATGTACCTTGTTTCGGAGGGGGAGAAGAAGAAAAAAAATTCTCCCCCTCTCTGCGCAGCACCCCTTCAGCGAAGAGGCAGGAGAAATGGAAGGGGCTCCGTTTCTCCTGCCGCTTTGCTAAAAGGGCGCTGAGCAGAGAGGGGGAGATTTTTTTTTCTTGTTCTCCCCCTCTAAAACAAGATGCGTCCTATGGTCGGGTGCGTCCTATAGAGCGAAAAATACGGTATATTCTTCCCAGGGAATGACTATCTGTGATGGATTAAGTAATTTGTGTGCTGTTCCCGGGCCATTATATGGTGGACTTTATGGATTAATAAGGATAATTTACGTTGATGGACAACCTGATGTCTATTATTGGGGCTGGGGTTGCTATGTTATGTATCTTTTTAATCATCATCATACAAAGAAGAAAATAATTAAAAAAACCAAAACCATGATTAATGTTAACGCACTCCCCTAGCTAGTTTGTTTGCATATGTAAGACAAGTGTACAGCCTACCATCAGTTTATATACTATTTCATTCTATGTGTGGGAAGTTTGTCATGTTTGATGCGATTCTTTGTTGGCTTGTTCTGCCCTTGCTGCACAAATACAGTGACAACAACCAGGCTTCCAAACAGCGGCGTCTGCCTGCAAGCAAAGATCCCTGCAAAATTTAACAATTCGTTGCTTCCTCATTTGTTCTGTAAGCGTGAAACGCTTAATGAGGTGGCTTAATGTTTAGCAACGTGCATGACACAGGCACACAGAAGGGTTCCCCCTGCTGTTTTCAAATTGCTCTGTGATGTAAACATGAAAAATGCATACCAGCGATGCTTCCAAATGCTGAAGGACTTTGGTGAGGGGAAAATGCATTGTGCCCTTTCATGTCAACCCAGCAGGCTTTGACTCTTTGCTTTCGTACTGCATAAATGTACACAAATCCTGCTCTATTATTGATTATTTATGAAATGTATATCCCGCCTTTCCTCCCAAAGGAGCCCAGCGCAGCAAATACACAAATGAAAAAGCAATGAAAAACAATTCCAATGTAGATACAGACTGGGAAAGATCTCTGCATTCACATGGCAGCTTATTCTGCCCCCCCCCCAAATTTCCCTGTTAATCTCCACATTATATTTGAGCTTTCACATGATGCAAAAGCCAATTCCAGAAATACAGCAGAATATAGCACAAGTTTGGTGCTCATTTCCATGCTAATTGTAAATTCTGGAAGCAAAAAAACACAAAAATAAGTGCTCAACTTGCACTATATTCCACTATAGTTCTGGAAGTGGCTTTTGCATAGTGTGAAAGCTCAAATGTAATGTGGAAATTGCAGACCCACTTGCAGTGACTCTCGCCCCCAGGGGACCAGGGCCAGGATGTTGATAGTTTTAACAAACTGTACAAGACCAATGTTCTGGGATTTAAAATTGGCCACAACATTTATTGATTACAGTTGTAGGCTTTGGCTCAGGAACTGGGTGTATATCCATTCTCAACCTCTTGATGGAGGGCTGATGGTTCAGCAGGGATGTACCCGGGTTTAAGGAACCACCTCAAGATGCAGGTCTCCCTAGGTGGCCTGTCTGCCACCACGCTTGGCTTCTGGACAGAGTCTTCCCAATGCACCCCTCTAATGGGGTACCCTGCGATCGCACCTGTTTGGGATAGGGATCTTGCACCACTTCACCCCAACCTCATACTTTTTTTTTAATATGCTTTTTATTGACATTTTTCAATAAACAAAAATCAAAAACAAAAAATATATAAAACAATCTTTACAATCATTCTTAATATCATCTTATTTACATTGCACTAAATCACGCCTCGACTTCCTTCCTTCCCAGTTGCAGTTTTCTTGAAATACCTCTTCTCTTACAGTTTCTTTTGCATTTCTGTACACGTCGCAAGATTTATATTAGTCCTGCTGTAGTTCTTAAACTTCTACAATTACATTCTATATATGTTACAAATTTACTCCAATCTTCTATAAACTTTGCCCCTTTTTGGTGTCGAATTTTGTATGTCATTTTCGCTAATTCCGTATATTCAAATAATTTTGCCTGCCATTCCATAACTGTAGGGATCTCTGATGACTTCCATTTTTGGGCTACAAGAACCCTAGCTGCCACCGTTGCATATTGGAATAACTTCTGATCCTCCTTTTTTATTTCATCACCTATTATTCCTAATAAAAATGCCTCCGGCTTTTTTGGGAAGGTATATCTAAAAAGTTTCTTTAATTCATTATATATAAGCTCCCAATTTTTTTTCATTTCATCACATATCCACCACATATGGTAGAGATCCCCATCCTTACACTTACATTTCCAACAAGCTTTGTTACCTGTTTTGTACATTTATGTACAAAACGGGTAACAATGTACAAAAAAATGCACCCCAACCTCATACTAAACTAGAGGCATTCCATCCAATGCCTTATCTGCCAAAAGTTGCGACTATTGCTATGAGGAAGGCGAAACCTCCAAACAGGGCCATTCTGTTTGCAGGCTAATTCCTTCCCGACTTTGAATATGGCAACCATTTGACCTGTCCTTTGAGGCACAGGGAGAACCGTATAGCACCTCTGCAGAGGGAGCTGCACTTGCTGTCAAGATGTTACCATGCATACTTCAATGTTTTGTTAACCCACTTTTAATTGCACCAATCTACATTTCTGGTATTGCTTGAATCCCTCCTGCAAATAAATGGCAGTCTGGAGGCACCCTGTAGTACATTTAACCCACCAATGGAATAATGTAAATTCCATTCCAGCAACGGACATGTTCAAAAACTGTCTAAATGCTAGTTTTAGCAGCGGAGACTCCCCAATCGTTTCTAGATGCGCAAAATCAGTACAATAAGCCAGCAGTTTAAAGGGTGATCAGGCAAAATAAATGTTTTCATATACCAAAAAGAAATTCCTGTGAACTTCCGCAAATCTGCAAGATATGACAGAATGGTAAGAACAATGATTTCTGGGGAGTAATGGATCACTGAGCTGTCAAGCAGTTTCTCACTATAATTCATTATAGGATGGCCCCTCCTCAGGTTCCAGGATGTGTAATTCTGGGGCCCAACCAGACTGGTATTTTTATTGCAGGTGCATTCTGCAACATGTTATTGATACAATAACAGTGCAATAGTGGTGGATTTATTCAGCTTTAGTTTGTTCTGCAAAGCTTCCCCAATGCTACCACAATTTCCCTGCTGGGAGGAGCTGTAACACAACAAAAACAAACAAAAATAAACTAGAACATTTGTAGTGTAAAACATTACATAGAATAATAGAATTGTAGAGTTGGAAGGGACCACAAAGACCATCTTGTCTAAAACCCTGCAATGCAGGAATATTTTGCCTAACATGGGGCTTGAACCCACGATCCTGAAATTAAAAGTCTCATGCTCTACTGATTGAGCTATCTATCAGCAGGAAGTTATGGGATATGCATTGGCTGGGAATAAAGCTGTGTGACTCCCTCCCCTCAAAAAACCTTTGCAGGTGCCCAGAGTATTGAAATCAATATCATGTATGAGCTCCCCTAAAACATCATCAGCACAAATCATCATCAATGTTCAGTAAGAAGGATGCATTCAGGAAACCCTTGATTGAGTAACTTTCAACCCCCTTAACCATTAAGGACAATTTCTGAAAATTTATTACAATAGCAAATGCCTGCACCTGTAAAAGAATGAAAAAAAAGTCCATCTCCTGTCCACTTTCCTGGTATCTGATGCTCTGACTGCTAAGCGGTCTGCCCTTTGGCAGCGGAAGGCAGAGCTGCGAGCAATTTATAATGTGCATAACATTTTTGCAACCATTGGGGTGGCAATCAAACCCCCGCCTAGCGAACACAATAATGGAGAATCTGGTTAATCACCAATTAGTGGCCATTCCCTACTAGGACCCTTGAGGGAGAGAAGGAGCGTGCAGTGTGAGTCACATCACGGTTTTTTCACATTAGACAGACAGGAGCAGTATATTAAAATGAGCGGCAGGAAGTCAAATGCCACCCACTTGTCTCCCATGCAAGTTTTAATTATAGCACTAGATTTTCTCGAGACATGTCATCAGTCTCCCCGTTAAGTTGCCTCCTTTGTAAAACAAAAAATTGGCCTCCGAGGAGGAGGAGAAGCATGTAGCCAGCAAGCAGCCGCAAAGCCAGCAACCGGCACGTTTAATTCTGCCAAATTAAACCACAGCTCATAAAAACGAGGTGGGAAAAGAAGAGCCTAACGAGGCAAGTGACCTTGCTCGAAAGGTAAATAAAATGAGAAAAGGATTTCACTGGCTTCACTTGCTTAGTGAATTAAGTTCAGCTGAGTAGAAAGAAGGCATGGAAATAGCTCGTGAGCTGAGTGCTTAACCGCTGCAAACTTCAGAGCTAAGCTGGTGATCATGGGCCCCCTGATTCATTCTTTTGTTTTTCAAGATTTGGAGAGCTATTAGCATAGTGTAGTCATTCTTGAAAGAGGAGGAGGAGGCATCCCTCAAGAGCCATCAATTGTGGCCAAAAGGAGACCAATGCAAGGCTCAGTAGTAAGTCAGAAGATATCACTCAGGTTAGACCAGGGTGTTGTTGTTGTTTAGTCGTTTAGTCGTTTAGTCGTGTCCGACTCTTCGTGACCCCCTGGACCAGAGCACGCCAGGCACTTCTGTCTTCCACTGCCTCCCGCAGTTTGGTCCAACTCATGCTGGTAGCTTTGAGAACACTGTCCAACCATCTTGTCCTCTGTTGTCCCCTTCTCCTTGTGCCCTCCATCTTTCCCAACATCAGGGTCTTTTCCAGGGAGTCTTCTCTTCTCATGAGGTGCCAAAGTATTGGAGCCTCAGCTTCAGGATCTGTCCTTCCAGTGAGCACTCAGGGCTGATTTCCTTCAGAATGGATAAGTTTGATCTTCTTGCAGTCCATGGGACTTTCAAGAGTCTCCTCCAGCACCATAATTCAAAAGCATAGACCAAGGTAAAAAAGGTAAAGGTACCCCTGCCCATACGGGCCAGTCGTGTCCGACTCTGGGGTTGCGTGCTCATCTTGCTTAAGAGGCCGGGAGCCAGCGCTGTCCGAAGACACTTCCGGGTCACGTGGCCAGCGTGACGAAGCTGCTCTGGTGAGCCAGCACCAGCGCAGCGCACGGAAACGCCGTTTACCTTCCCGCTATAAAGCGGTACCTATTTATCTACTTGCACTTTGACGTGCTTTCAAACTGCTAGGTTGGCAGGAGCAGGGACCGAGCAATGGGAGCTCATTCCGTCGAGGGGATTCGAACTGCCGCCTTCTGATTGGCAAGTCCTAGGTTCTGTGGTTTAACCCACAGCACCACCCGCGTCCCTATGGCTCGCATAAAGGTAAAGGTACCCCTGCCCGTACGGGCCAGTCTTGACAGACTCTAGGGTTGTGTGCTCATCCCACTCTAGAGGCCGGGAGCCAGTGCTGTCCGAAGACACTTCCGGGTCACGTGGCCAGCGTGACGAAGCTGCTCTGGCGAGCCAGCACCAGCGCAGCGCACGGAAACGCCGTTACCTTCCCGCTATAAAGCGGTACCTATTTATCTACTTGCACTTTGACGTGCTTTCGAACTGCTAGGTGGGCAGGAGCTGGGACCGAACGACGGGAGCTCACCCCGCCGCGGGGATTCGAACCGCCGACCATGCGATCGGCAAGTCCTAGGCACTGAGGTTTTACCCACAGCGCCACCCGCTTCCCCATAGACCAGGGTAGGGGACCACAAACCCAATGCAGCCCTCCAGGCCTGTCTATCTGGCCTCTGGGCCTCTCCCCAGATGATGTCCCTCTCCCTAGGCCACAACTCTCACCTGTCCTGCTCCACACTCCTGGATGGCATGTGTAATAATGGCTCTTTTTAGTCTGGGTGGAGGGTGGGGCGAGGTGTGTGTGTAGAACATTTGACTTTTGCATGGCTGAAAAGCAGCATATTGTCTCAAGGTGAGAGTTGTACCTGTTGCTCTGCCCACACTGGTCTTTGGTCTGGCATGCGGCCACTGGAAGTTACCTATGAGGTTATGCAGGCCCCGGGCTGCAAAAGGTTTATGATATATTGTTGGCTGCCTTGAAACTTTGAGCGATATTCTCAAGACAGGGTATAAATGCATTCAATTAATCAATAAATTATATTCCCCGAAAGGTAAGAGGTATTTTCAAAGACTCTGAAAAGGCAATGGAAGTTTATTGAGGCCAGCATTTCCTGGATCCCTTTATAATTCTTTCTACTGGAAAGGTCCAAACTAGACAGTACATTATATCCCTAATTGCTGGGGTGAATGTGCATATACATGTATGCTTTTAGCGTGTGCGTAGTGCCCACGACACCAGCTCCTAGTCAGAGTGGAAGTAAGATGTAATAATGACTCTCCAAGAGCTGCAGACCCTTAGGCAGGCTGGTGCAGGTTGGAATGGGAGAGACACACAATTTTGATTTTTGGAAGAAGTGAAGTATATAAATTCAACAAATAAAAATAATAAAGTTATTTCTTATAAGGTGCCGAACCTGTGCTGAACATGCACAAGATCTTATAGAACTCTTTGGCGGTAACATTTTCTGTTTTCTGTTCTGTTTTGAAGGAAGTTCTTCAAATAAAGCTTTGACTCAAACTTGTGGGCCTGGACAATGCTTTAATCTGCTGTAAAAGGAGTCAGTGTTTTATGCATCCAGGCACTTCAAGCTGCAAAATGTTAATATCTGCAATATAAAGGCTGCCAATCCCCATGTTAAATGTATGAAAGAGTTGAATATGCCTATATTTCCCTTTAAAAGTAACAGTCATGCATGGACAGGAGTTGTTCAGGATTGGGACCACAGCACCCAGGGAGCAGAGGTAACTTTCTCCCCCACAATGGTGTGGTGCAGTCACATTAAAAATTAACCCCGGCTGCTATTTCTCCCTGGAGAGAAGAAACTGTCATTGCTGCAAATAGCAGCTTACTTCTGGGGGAATAGCAGCTTTGAGGAAAGGGGTGGAGAATCACAGTGGAATGGGAAAGGGTTAACCTCCTCAGATGTAGATTGTAGTAATATGGTGCTATGTGCAAGGCCAAAAGTTGATCCCCACAGCCCTTACAGTACCTTCCCAAAGCCAGGTATAGAGGTGCCATGCTTTGGGAAGGAGGCGTGGGGCTCTGGCAGGGTCCTAGAGCCCTCCTACCTTCTTCCCAAAGTTGGGCAAGAGCTAAGTAGGCTTTGGGAAGGAGATTGGAGGACTCTAGGACCCTCTAAGAGCCCTCCCACCTCCTTCCCATAGTCCAGTGCTTACTAGGATTTGGGAAGGAGGTGGGAAGGCACCCCCCCCGGCCCATATGCTCTGTGCGGAGGAACCAGTCAAGCTCTCCTAAATCCGCTTCATGAATGATGGTGACGGAAGCCCACAAATTGCTTGTTCCAGAGCAGTCTTGCAGCAGTCCCACTGCAATTCGCCAACGTTAGCTATTTTTTTGCCCGACAACTTAAAAGCATTAATGAATGGATGTGACATATAGGTAGCCTTTCAGTGTTGGATGAAATGGAGGTCAAAGCAGGAATGCAGCCTGAATTATACCACTACGACTCTCAGCAGAACATGATATTCCTTTGCACTTTTCAGCAGAAAATTGAAAGCCTTTCCACACAGAGAAGCCCCACTCCAATTATTTTACTTGCTTGGGAAAAATAAAAACCGAATGACTTACGATTTCATATTTTCAGTGAAATATACATATACACCATTTAAACAATAGAGTGGCTGCATACCAACTCTGGTCAGATTCCAGATCCTGAACCGAATTGGTCCAATTTGGTTCGTCTTGGGATTTGTCTAGAGTGGCTTGAGGCAGCCTCAGATCATCTCAGGTCAGACTGTCCAAAGCAGGGGCAGTTGGGCAGCAAGGAGGAGTGGGAGAAGGTGTAAGTAGGCAGCCTCTCCCAATCACATGCTTAATTAGAGTTTTAAATCTTAAGAAAAAGTATACATGGTCCCCAATTTGGTTTGGATGCAAAGATCTGGAAGCAGTGCTGTTTGTGACAAACACAGGATGGGGCGAAATTGGCTGCCTCCTTACCTTCCTGGTCAGGAGACTGGGATGGCTAGAGGATCTTTTGGATCCATATCTTCCCCTGAGATGTCTCTGGCATGCCCCCCCCCGACATCAGTGAGGGAAGGACTACAGAGGTGTCCATGATGGGGGTGGGCTGTACAAGGTAAGATCACCATGCCTCCAAGGTGCGCTCTCTCTCTCTGGGGTCGGCAACCCAAGGCCCATGGCCCACAAGCGACCCACGGTGGTCATTTAACTGGCCCATGGACCCCCGCCGCCCGCTCGGGGACCCCTGCAGCCTGCTCCGTTGGCTCCCATGCGCTGCACTAAACCAGCGTGGAGCAGAGCGGGGACCACCTTCCGCGACACTGGCTAGCTTCCCATTGGCTGCAGGAAGCTCTTGCAGCCAATGGGAAGCTGCGGATGCCTCCTCCACACCGGAAGGAGTGCTGGAAATAGCATTTGCGCATGTGTGTGTGTGTGTGTGTGCGCGTGCGCACACACACACGCTCTGGCCCACCGCAGCATCTGCGGGACCATGAACTGGCCCAAGCCACAAAAACTTTGCCAACCCCTGTCATAGGGGAAGATCTGAAACATCCCATGACCTCGGAGATGTGTTCCCTTCCACCTACAGCCTGAGCAGCTAACATTCTGCTCCTTGCCACCTCATGCTACCAAGGCATGTAGCGCATGCCTCCCTGGAAGTGATGGGTCATGATGACTTTCTGTCACTCCCAGGGGGTTTACATGGGGACAGTCATCCCCTCCCCCCATGCAATTTTCCCTGGGAGCTACAGAATCAACTCTCATCTTTCCCAGGGAGACTTGCTCTCGGTGCATTGAAAGCACATGGAAAGAAGCCCAGGCTTAGGCTGGCTGGTTATATAGCTTTATTAAGTTTAATACATATTTTAGAAAAGGGGCACAGTGGAAACAGCACAACACCCTCAAACCATCTTGTAAGCTACTTAAAACGCTTGCTTTAAATGTGTCTTTCAAGGTGGATTTTTAAGGATTCCCCATTAAATATCTGCCTGATACCAGCATGGGAAAGAATTATCCTGCCCCTTCTAAGAACTGGGGCAAACTAGACTTTAATGGGTCCATCCATCTCTCACTTCAGTCATGTTGCTGTGGAGCCAAATATCACTCTAGTGTTTTTGTAGAGTTGGATAGATAAAAGCCAATCAAGAAAGATAGCGTACATATTTTACACTTAAGGTGTATTCTAGGGAACATAAAGCTTGAATCATTGCATAGGCTTACCAGTTGTTTGGAAGGTTTGTAGACAGTAATAAAGGGGATTGTTTGACATCTTGTTCCATTGGGACAGACAAGAAGACCTACAGCCAAATAATTGGAATATAAGTCAAGACATTTGCAAGTCAAGAAACTAAGATGTCAGTCTTTGGGTGCAATTTTCTCCTTTTGAAGTTCTTGCAGGGTGGTAGTGGAAGACAAGTCACGTAAATAAAGACACAAGACAGCCTGTGCAGAGAGAATTGAAGGGGGGAAATGATGTTGCTAATCAATTTCCCCTCTTAGCAGATGCCCTGCCTGAGGAATGAAGGACAGATCTCTACAAGGGGGAGGTGGGTGGTGACAATGCCTGTTTTTAAGGTACAGTTGGATCTGGTTCCCAATGGTCAGATGGAACTCCCACTCTGAAATGAGTGCTGACAGAAGTCCAATGGAGATCAATGGATTTGATCCAGGAGCTCCTCAATGGCTTGGGTCTAAAGTTGGTTTTGCATGAATGGAAGGAACTGCTGCTGGTGAAGGATGGTCATTCGGAATTCACACCTTCCACTGCAACACCCTATGTCCCATCCCACACCATTTGGGCGAGATCCCTGGTTCTCAGGAGCAGCTCAGGAGGGCTGTTAGTAGAGCACATGCTTTACACGAAAAAGATTTACACAAAAAGGATCCAGTCCCCCAGCATCTTCAGATATGATTGGGACTGACTCCTGTTTGAAACCTGGAGAGCCAATGCCAGTCAATTTAGACAGGTAACCAATGTGGTGCTTTTCCAAGTGTTGTTATACAACTGATGTCAGGGACTGGGCAGATGAGGAATGGTGGAGACCGCCTCCCCCTCCTGGCCCCTCCAGGGAGGAGGAAGAGGAAGACAGTATAGATTTACAACAGTGGTTTGAGGGAGGTCACAGCTCAGAGGCAGATGAGGGGGAAAGCTGGGAAATAATGGGAGAGGAAGAGGCACGACCAGAATGGCAGCTGACTGACACAGTGTCTTAGAAAGCATTCCAGACCCTCCATCTCCTAGCCTTAAAAGTAGGAGAGCAAAGAGCTCAAAGACAGAGGGCACGTAGCAGCACCCGTAGAGAAGATGATGAGAATGACGAATGAGGAAGTGGGAGAGACGGGGGTGAGAGGTAGGGTGGAGATTCACTTGGGACAATGCCATTATCCAAGAGGCTGGGTTCTATAGCCTCTCTCTTGTCATTATACTTTCCTGGGCAACTACCCCCAAGCCAATGACAGCATCCTTACAACTCCCAACAGCCCCAGACAGCAAGGTCAATGTCAGGGATGATGAAAACTGTAATCCAAAAACATCTGGAGGACACCACTTTGGCTATCTCTGGTCTACACAGAGCTGGGTAGATTAGTGGTGTGACTTGGTAAAAGGCAAAGTGTGTGTGTTTTGGGGTGGTGGTCTCAAAGGATGAACAGGGAGAAGAGATGTCAAAGCCTTGTGGTTCAAGTGGAATTCCACTTATGAACTGAATTGAACCTGTCTCCTATCCTTAGCTGTAAGTCGTACTCTGAATGTGCACAAGTTTGCCAACTTCTCCCTTCACATGCAAGAAGTGTACACCTGTTGAGTACCTGCCTAGGGCTGCAGCCTGTAAAAACACTTTTGGTTGTATCCAGCAACTTAGACCCTAAGACAGTCATCTCAGTAGGTCTACTCTCACTATGACTAACATTGGATACAACCCTCTTTGCTATTCTGGAATTAAGAGAAAACATGGGCTAATAGCATAAGAAGAGCCTGGCTGGATCAGGCCATAGGGCCCATCTAGTTCAGCATCCTAGTCTCACAGTGGCCTACAGGAAATACGTAAGGACGACAAGTACTCTCCTAGCAGCTGGTATTGAGAGTGATGCTGCCTTTAACAGTGAAGGCAGAAAATTGCCCATGATGCAAAGTTGATTCAAAAGATTGCCATAAATGAGCATTGGTTTCCTTTGGTTCCAGTTCTTACCATTTGCCAGCAGGAGTAGAATCAAAGGGGATGAAAACAAGCAAGAAAATGCTAGTTGCTGTAATTGCATGAATGTTGTTGTCAATACAGTGGGAGCTGTAACAATTTGTGGGACTCCCTGTGGATCAGACCTCAGACACTAACTAAGCAGTGGGTCACCTGTACCTCTCTAGGCAATCTTTTTTTTTTTTTTTTTTTTGCTGCAGCAGCTCCAGAGTGCCTGTTTCCTTCTGCCTGCTTCTCTGCTGCACTTGGGAAGAATGGTTCCAAAGTTATTCATCCAAGGTATTTTGCAGAGGTTAATTCAGGACAAAATCTCAGCGAGCAGAAAGCACAGAAAACTGCCAACATATCCTCTCTCTTTTTTATTGCTTCTGACAATCAGTAGTAAAACGTGCTGCCTCTATCCAGGGAGCTTGCTGCAGCATTACTCATTAGATGTTTGGATCTGCAGGAATAAATCACTTAAGAGCTCCTTCTGGCATTCAACAAGGGCCTAAGTCAAGACTTGTAAAGGTAACGTATTAAGTAGCCATGGGGAGGAAAAAAAGCACCCACAAGCGAGTGTAAATGATGGGAAGGTGAAAAATGCACAACATATAAAAGTCATTGTTTTCTTCCCAATTTCACAAATACTGACATGGTAATAGCAGCTTCCCACCTGCTGATAAGAGATGCTGGGGGCTGCTTTGTTACCGACACATGCACATAACAGTGTACTAATCTGCAGGAAGGAGCTAAAGAGCATATGAAGAGCTCTGCTGGATCAGACCCACCAGATGCCTGTGGGAAGGACCTGAATTCAACAACACTCTCCCCACCTGAGATTCCCAGCAACTGGTCTTCAGAAATACATTGCCTCCAACAGGGGAGGTAGAACATAGCCACTGTGGCTAGTAACCACCAATGGCATCACCCTCCACGAATTTGTCTCTTTTAAAGCCTCTTTTGAACCCATCCAAGTTGATGGCTATCTCTGCCTCTTATGGGAGTGAACTCCATAGTTCAACTATGTGCTGTGTGAAGAAGTACTTTCTTTGGTCTGCCCTGAACTCCCCAACATTCAACTTCATGGAGCTCTGCGTCTACTTTATCCACCTCATGCGGAATTTTATACACCTCTTATTATTAGGCTGAAGAAAGATGCATATGACTTGAACCTGTTGTGACTCTCCACGCACCTCTTTTTGGACAGAAAGGCAGCATCAGGGCTCTCCCCCACACCCAGTTGGAACTCACTAGAACTCAGTTCCAGCACCTCTCAGGCAGGCGCCATTGCCATTAGAAGAGAACGAGGGAGGAGATCATGATGAGTTCTGGCACCTCTTTTTCTAGAAACATCCACTGGGAAACATCCAAATTGAACCCAGCTCATGAGGAGTGGTGAGCTCTCTGTGTTTCTGGGGAAATCCAGTAGTAGTGGGTGTTGATTGACTAACCCTTTTGACTATATATCATGGAACTGCTCCCCTCTCCATACTTAGAGCAATGTTTGAAATTGAACACACATAAAAGGGGCTTCAGACAACTCCCCCCATGCATTGTGGGTGGCTCACCTCCTGCTACAGCATGTTGTAGTCACACCCTAACTACCCACACATTACGTTAGCATGTGGAGGAGCTCTCTACACATGTCCAGTGGGGTCTGCCTTGCATGGAGGAGCTCTGCACATGTACTGATACAAGTATCTAGAGATACTTGGCTGGTGGCAGGTGGCACCAGGTGGCAGGTGGCATGGCCGATGCATGTATCAGTGGCAGGGAATGGGGCTGGCCCATGTGACCCCATGACTTCCTAACGTTGGGGAGAGGGTTTTATTTTTCATTCTGAGGGCTGCATTCTCTTGAGGGCAACTCTCTGGGGTACTCCCCACAGCTATAATTCCCAGAGAGGTTGCTCTTTCCAGGATACTCTGGGAATTGTAGCTGTGTGAAGGGAATAGGGTATCCTAATAATGCTCAGAATTCTTAACAAATGACAGTTCCCAGGATTCTTTGGGGAAAGCTTAATAAATAACAGACATCATCTAACCTCCCCACAAGCATTGGGCAAACAAAGCAGGGGGAATGCTCAATGCATACAGACTGTTTTCAGAACAATCAGAATTCATCATAATGCATTTCTGCCTAAGCACAAAAAGCGAAGAAAAGTTTATACTGTGTTCAAGTTAACATTTCAGAACTCAAAGAATTGTTGTTTCATCTCTAATAAGCAGACATGAGAGAGCATGTTATCCTTACAGGCTACAGGGTTGAAAGGAATGGATGAATTCTTCTAAAGCAAAGGGTTCAGCTGTAGTTTCTATCGATCAAAGAAAGAGGAGGGGGGCACTGGAAACTGCACATTCTTTGTTTCAAAATTCAAACCCAGGAAAACCTGTATCACCTCCTGGCCCGTGTTGCACAAGAACCTCTCACTGTGGCGCAGATGTTTGAGCAGGAATTACAAAAATCAAATTGTCTGTGTTCACCAGACTGAAAGTAAGTGAAAGCCAAGCTTGCTGTCAAGGTGGAGGAAGGGTACAGCCAGAGACAGGTCAGGACTTTAAGCAATCTGATGGAAGATCAAGGGCCCAGGAACAATTTACTATACAGGCAAGTAAGATGCTGAGAGATACATCCTGAATTCAACCATCCTTGATGCCACAAAGAAAATGAGAAAAAGGTAGCAGAGCAACGTGACGGGGTTGCAGTTTTGATCTCTTAAAAAAAAAAAAATACAAATCCCATTCATAATATTTAACTGTGTGTAGACACTGAAGGTTTTCTTAACTCAATTAAGCAGGAGAAAGGAATGGAGCATAATTATGGAACTGAAACAGATGCAACTTCCAACAACTTAATAACTGTAATTCTTTTAAAAAACAAGTCTCATAAAGCAACATTGTGCAGTATCAGAGTCAAAAGAAGCACCACATGGAGGCAACTGGTGATGTTGCAAAAATTCACCACCATTTGATTCAGCATATAAATTTGCCAAATTTCTCATACTCTGCTCTTCTGTTTTCACTGTGGGTCCTACAAGACCAGCATCCTACTTTGTCTGGCTTATTTTTGCCTCACCTTGATTGACTCCAGATGCAAAGCGGCTACGGAAGGTACCAGAGACCACCTTGCTGTGAGTCCTGCAGGGCCTGTCCCCATCTTTGCTGGACCTATTTCAAGCTGGGGCTGCAAAGGGAAAACAGAGAATGTATTCCTGATCCTTTTCAAGGTTGATTCATCTGGTATCACATGGCATCAGGTGATCAACAGGTGGGAAATTTCTGTCCATCCTTCCAGCCACATCCATTCACAACTCCCTTCCTGAGGGGACCCAGTGAGGACCAAACTGGATATGGTGCCAAAGATATATAATTCTGATGACCTAAAGGTTTCCCACAAAAAACCCCAATTAGCAGCCCCATCTGGATGCTTTGGAGATTTAAAAAGATTGAAGAATTGGTACTGGGAAATGAATTGTTTACTCCTTTCCTGCTTCACCATTTCCCTGATTTAAGGGTTGCTAAGCTACACAAGATATGGGAATTTTGTGATTGGAATTTGCACTGTATTTTTCTTTTATAAAAAAGCAGATGAAGTACTCCATCCTCCAATTTGGCTGGTGCTGTGGAGAAGAGGATGGAGATGGGAATCTAACTTTTCACCCCAGACTGATTCTCTAAATTCAAAGGGATTTCTGTACCAAGCAGTCTCAAGCATATACTTTGGCTAAAGAGATAATTCAAATGCAGGTTAAAAACAGAGGGACTAGAAGACATACTTGTCTTAACCCACAGGTCACTGGGATGGAGTTGTTGAGACTGACACTCTAGGGGGGAGTTTTGAGGTACCAGATGCTGTGCGTCTGTCGACCGGGGGTCTCTCTCGCTGCTGTACCTGGAGCTCCAGGAAGCTGAAGGGGAGATTGTGTGTGACTCTTCTCTGTTAAGTCTGGGGAGTAGCAGCTGGAAACCGCAGCACAAAAGGGAAAGTAAAGACCCTGTATTACGATGCCTCTGACTACCACTGAAGAATGCGACGGACCTCCAAAACTATAAGAACGGAACCCTTAGTAAGTCTGATCTCATTGATTTAAGAAGAATCTGCAATGAGAAGAGCCAAAAGACTCAGGTGTCTTGACACAGAAACTGACGCAGAGCCCTCTGGTTTCAAACAGAGTAATCTAGATAAGTATCTGCTACTTCAAAAACAGCACATATCTCCTCCCAAAAACTCTCTCAACTCTTTACATGGAAAGACAGTTGAAGAGATATCCCTAGGAATAAACGAGGACAAGGCTACTACTCCCATAACCGAGGCACAAGTACTAATTGATAGAAAGGTGGAGCTGCTGGAGGAATGCTGCCTACTGACTGCTCAAACAGTTCAAAAAATCTTTGAACAATTACAAAACATCTTCAAGAAGCTGGATAACCCAGATGAAAGGAGGCAACTCACTCCCTTTTTGCCATCCTTAACAAGCCCTGGAGATAAACAGAACAAATACAAATTTATACCTCTAAACCAACCAAAAATCAGAGGAAGCCCCCCTCACTCAGTCAACTTGATACTGAGGCCATGTGAGATTGTTCTCCACATTTTTCCATACAGAGGGCCCCTACCTTACTGGGAGTCATCCTCCTGGGCCAGACATCATCTAAATCTGCTCCTAGGCCTTGAGGGGGGAAGGATTGACTTAAAAGCAGTCAAGAGGCTCACTAACGATGGATATTCCAAAAAAGTACTACTAAGATTTGGTAGTCATAGAATCCCAACCAAAATCTTAAGGGAAAAGGCTCATTTAGCCCAGAAAGGAATTATTCCACGTCGACACTTTGAAGATATATCGCTCAGACCATTGATTGCATCTAAAAGACAGAACAAGTTGAACAAGGCCATTCCAACAGAAGCCGATATCTGCCCTACTCCCGTGGAAGAACCCAGTAGATGGGAGAAACCGCTGCCAGCTACCCGAGAAATCACGCAAGAAAAATCTAAGCTCCCAAATCATGCGATTGTAGCATCAATTAACAGCCTCGCCCTTGACACAACAGACTGGACAGTCCCAGAAGAAGAAGATCTGCTGAATAACTTTACCAACTTACCAGATAAAGAACAAACAAGCATACTCAGTAAACTGACGAAACTACAGGCCAGATTGACCGAAATTCACCAACAAGGCCAACAAAATGCAGTAGAAACAATACACAATCAAACCTCACACCTACCAGCCCTCTCCCCAAAATGCATAGTCAGAAAGAGAGCTACTAATGGAACTTTCAAATGTATAGATGCAGAGCTTCAAATCCAGCCTCCTTTAAAATATGAAATGACAAGGAAAAACTCCAGCAATGAGACCACAAATTCCTGGCTGAGATATCAAATACTAGCTCCAAACGAAATAGGTACCCCTTATTTAAGTACTACAAAGGATTCTAACATTGCCGAACAAAAGATGACCTCCAACAGACCTGACACACTGAGCTCAACACCAAATGAAACCAAAGAAATGGAAGTAGAGACCGAAAACAATCCTACTGTCCATAATAGCCCACCAACCACAGAAATCTCTCAGGAACAAGGAACAGCTAAGGAAGAAAATCAAGAAAGGGAGGAAATTCTAATTTCCCGCACTTTAAAAAAGAATCTAAAAGATCCACCATTATGTTCCCCACCGAAAGTAGCGACAAATGGCTGTATCGGCACAAGACAAAATCCCTCGCTGGACTCAATAACAGAATTAGAATGACTAAATGCTGTCAACCAGCCACCAACTCAAAAACGGATCCTACGCTTGCTGTCCTGGAATATTGCAGGGTGGGGAAACAAAGACGGAGACCCAGACCTAATGAACTTCTTTAAAGATTTTGAATTAATACTTCTACAAGAAACATGGTCAACTAGAGATATTAAAATCAATGGATTCTCCTCCTATACGAAACCCGCATTGAAAATAAACACGAAGGGCCGGCCGAAAGCAGGGTTCTGTTGTATGATCAAAGACAACTTAGGGTTTGAAATCAAGCAGTTAGAAAAATGCTTGCCACTTGCACAAGCCCTACTTTTAACCCAAAAAGACGATACTTTGCTACTTGTAAATGTCTATATCCCCCCATCCAAAAACAACAGCAACAGTGAAAATTGGTCACAACTAACCTTTTATATAGAAAATTTGACCGATAAATACCCAAATGCCTCATTGATAATAGCAGGTGATTTTAATGCCAGAGTGGGAACCAACAATGAACAACTATGTAGCAAACTAAATTGGAATACTGATAATGATATCGCACATGCCTTGAAAATAGGACGATTCTCCAGAGATAGGGTTGTAAACAACGAAGGCTTACGCCTACTTGAATTATGTAACAACTTTAATTTGCAGATTGTGAACGGTTCAACAAAAGGCGATAGAAGCGGGGAGTTTACATACTTCTCCCCCCGAGGATGCAGTGTCATCGACTATATTCTTGTCCCTTATAATATTATAAATTCGATCATGGACCTCAAAATTGGAACGCGTACTGAAAGCGACCATCAGCCATTATTGTTGTCTATTAACTTAAAGGATGAAACCAAGATAACTAAGCACAATATTATAGAACCCTCTCAATACAAACAAATGACCCAATTAAAATGGTCCCAGGAAATGAGTGCAGTAGTGGGGCAAAAACTTACAGCCAACCTGAGAAAACAAGTATTATCCAACTTAAAGACCACTAATTCCTACAGCGATATTCCGAAAATTTATAATGAGATCTTCCAAATGTTCGTAGAACTTAGTACTCCACCTAAAGTTTGGGTACTTAAACATAGCGCTAGCCCTTGGTTTGACGATGAATGTTTCCAGCTAAAAAGAAAACTGCGCCAAACATTTAAAAATAATCGCACTAAACTAGAGCCCTCTTATCTTGATGAAAAAAGAAAATATCATTACATTCTGGCCGAAAAGAAACAGAAATATGCAACCCAAAAATGGCTACAATTACTCGACTCAATTCAGAGTAAAAATAACAAAGCGTTCTGGAACCTAGTGTACGGAGGATTGAAACCCGAAAATCAACTAACTCTACCACCAATTGCAGAATCCAAATGGTCCCAATATTTTACATCGGTATTTAACAATCTACACAGTGAACTTAAAGGAAATGAAACCACTAAAAATAAAATCAATAAACTCCAGGAGTGGCCAAGGGTAGAAGAAGAGGAAATTAGAGAGATAGTTAAAAATTTTAAATCGGGGAAATCTCCTGGGCCAGACGGTCTACCAATAGAATTATTTAAGACCTATATAGATTGGTGGGCAGAACCCTTAGCTCAATTGTTTACTCTCATAGATAAATATGGGATCATACCTGAGATATGGTTAAGATCAATAATTATCCCAATCTTTAAAAATGGCGACCCAAAAGAACCAAGGAATTATAGACCGATAAGCCTATTATCAGTGATAGGGAAAATCTACGCCAAGCACCTTTTATCTAAACTCCTTACCTGGATGAAAAATCTAAATTTACCAGGGAAAGAACAAATAGGTTTCTCCAAAGGTTGCTCTACATTAGACCATTGCCTTATACTTATGCATTTGGTTGAAAAATACAGATCTCAAAGGCAATCTAAGATATATGCTGCTTTTGTAGATTTTCGTGGTGCATTTGACTCAATTGACCGCCCAAAGCTGTGGAGGAAACTCGCAGAATTAAAAATTGATCAGCGCTTATTGATCCTAATAAAAAATTTATACTCTTCCAATATCTGTCAAGTCAAACTTAACACCAAAGGTCACCTTTCATCAGACATCCCAAACTCGAAAGGGGTAAAACAAGGGTGTATTCTTGCCCCCTTCCTATTTAATTTATTTTTATCAGATTTGCCAGATCACCTTCAAAAAATAGAATCACATGCCCCTAAACTTAATCAGAAACCAGTTTCTCTATTATTATACGCAGACGATGCTGTTCTACTATCATTAACGAGCTTGGGTCTGAAACGCCTTATATCTTCTCTGATCCTTTACTGCGAATGTAACAAGCTCTCTATAAATTACGAGAAGACAAAAATTTTGGTCTTCTCGAATGGTTGGAAATTAGAGAAATGGAAAATAAGAGGGCAGGAAATTCAACAAGTGAAAATCTATAGGTATCTGGGAATCTTATTCCAGAGCAATTTAGGGTGGGCAAATCATTGCACAAATGCCATAAAACAGGCAAAGTGCACCTCATCAGCTGTTGCCCGTTTTTATTATCAGAAAGGCAATCAATTTATTCCTGCGGCCAATCAGATATTCCAAACAAAAGTGCAATCCCAGATACTCTATGGAATCCCGCTATGGGTCCAAGCATATAATAGTGATCTAAAAAAGATTCACTCCAGCTTTCTGAGACGTATTCTTGGACTCCCAGCTGTGATCAAATATGAAACAATGTGTGCAGAAATAGGCATACACACAATGGAATATTGGGCCTGGTCCACCTCAATAAAGTACTGGTTACGCTGCCATTTTCGCTGCCCTCCATCAAGTCTGCTCGCTGATTTGCTCAAAGACTCCTACAAATCAAGATGGTATCAGTACCTCGAAAAAAAGATTGAATCTTTAGGCATCGAGCTGGAGCCCCTGTACAATTCTAATGAGCAATACATTTTCCATAATATCCTAACTAGACTAAAGGATGTCGAGAGGCAAAATATTATGGCAGCTGTAAACAAAATTTGTTCGCCCATATTCTATGATTTAAATATCTTAGATAGCAGAGCCAATTACGTCACCAAATTAATAATTCCAGCCCAACGTAGGGCTTTTATGCTGGCCCGTTTGAATGTTTTTCCCTCAGCATTTGTCAGGGGAAGATATCAAAACATCCCTAGAAATAAGAGATTCTGCAGATGTTCTATGAATGTCCCGGACACGGTAGAGCACATTCTCTTTCAGTGCCCATTGTACAGTACGCTCCGTCAACGCGTGCTGTCCCCTCTTCTGGGTGGTCTGGAGCCCCAACAAGGTGAATGTGTGGGATTCTGCCTATCCGACGTTGACCAAAGGGTAACGGCGGGGGTAGCCGAGTTTTTGGTAGCAGTCCTCCAAGGAGCAGGTTAACAAGGAAAACCACTGATTTTATATGTATATATATATATATGTATGTAGCCAACTGCTGCCTTTCTGTTTATATCTCAAGGCTTTTATATGTTTCTTTCTCTTTTATCGTTTTATTTATATAATGCCTAATAAAGGAATAAGTAAGACACTCTAGGGGTTGTGGTAAGAGGGAAATGGGTTTCTGAAGACTAGAGGGATGATCTGTGGATCTGCACTTTGTCACTGTTCCCTTTTTGAGAGCTGAGGAGCTACAGAAGGTGGCTCACCACCCAACTGTTGTTCCTCAAGAAACTTATAAATATTGGCTAGGTTTGTGGAAATGAAAAAGATTATTAATTAACACCGCTTCAGTAACAACACCGAAAAGACAATGTAATCTTACGAGGGCTGGGGGGGGGGGAGTTAAGGAAAGTACAGTAACATAATGAAGATGCCTGACCATCATTAATGTTTGTTAATGTTAACAAAATGTTAATGAATTTGAATGAGTTCATTCCAAGGAAGGTTCATCTCCGGTAACCACCAGCATCTAATAAGCCTATGGGGGCTCAAAATCCATTTGAGCTCTCCAAATACAGGGGAAAATGTGGCCTGATGCAAACCCATTGAGTTGATTGGCACTGCTGAGTGGCTCCAATGGCAGCCCCTCTAAATCCATTCAGAGCCTATTTGTGGAGGAAAACAGATATAATGTCTGTAGGTGACACTGCATTATTGTCACATGGCCCTTAACACAACACAACAGGATGGTAAAACATTGTTCAGTGGTCAATGGAGCAGATGTAATGCAAAGGTTTGGCAAGACCTTTGCATGGTACTTTATCACTTATGATGTGGTGCTAATTCACATCAAGTCAAACCGACCTTTCTACCCTGATAGTCCCAAAGTAGAAAAAGTTTACATTTAACTGTAGTAGCGAGATAATGAGGCTCTGATGTGAACACAGGAAAAAAGCAACCCTATTCATTTAAATCAATGGGTTGGGCACATTCAATGTTTGAAGCTTTTTAATATAGAAAAAGGAGCAAGTAAAACACAACAGGGACATGGAGGAAGTTTATACATCCATGGATAGTATAGATAAAGTGTAGCTGAATGTGGGGAGATTCAGGCTAGACCAAACAAAGTACTTCTTCACACAGTACACAATTAAACTATGGAATCTGCTATTGCAAGATGTGATGATGGCCACCAAGCTGTAGAGCTTTAAGAGAGGGTTAGACAAATTCCTGGGTGATAAAGGTATCAAGGGCTTTGAGTCTGGTCTGAATCCCAGAGATATCTATTTAGCCACTGTGAAAACAGGATGCTAGATTAGGTAGATCTCTGGTGTGATTCACCAGGCCTCTTCTTATTTGAGGAACGGTCTTAGCTCGGATGTAAAACATCTGTTTCGTATGCAGAAGGGGTTCAACCCCCAGCATCTCCAGGTAGGTCTCCTTTAGAAGTCTCCTAACCGAAGCCCCAGAGAGCTATAGCAAGTCATTGTAGACAATATTGAGATAGATGGACCAATGATCCGACTAGGAATAAGGCAGATTCATATATATTCATGTCCTTTCTGCCCACTTTCATAGGAAACAAAAAGGGACACAAGTGGAAATTTCTAGATATAGGTCTGGTGCTAGGTAGGCAGGACATTATCCAAAGAGAGTGGGTCACAGCCACACCACACATTTAAAGCACATTAAACACATAACTTCCCCCAGACTCCTGGGAATAGTAGCTTACTCTGCACAGAGCTACATTTCTCAGCCTCCTTAACAAGCTATAGTGACTAGGATTCTTGGGGGGAAGCCCTGTGCTCTATAGGTATGGGGTGTATGTGACCCCAGAGCAGGATTTAATGGCTGATGAAGTTCAGCTAATAAGGACGCTAATGCACATTTAATGCACAAGCATGATTGCATGGGGAGGCCCTGAGCTGCTACTGTGCTGAGATGGGGACAAAAGAAGGAAGGCATCCTTTGTCATTGATGGACTTGATAGCTTAATGTTATGTTCCACAGGTGTCCTCCTCTCCCCATCACTTTTTCTCATATTGGAGCTCTCAGTGGAATCTCCTTTTGTGAAACTATCTATCACTCAATTTCTGAAGATAGATCTTCAAGCTAAATGCTCTCTTTGGTGTTCTGAGAGAACACTGTGCTGACAGCTGAGACATTTGCTTCCAGAATCCACTTTCTCTGGGTTTATTCAGATTTATGAGTGTTTCCCCCCTCAATGACAGATGTGTACCTGCATGCACAAAAGAAGCTGTGAGATCAGGCCAAAATGCATCTTTCCAGAATAAATGCTATGAAGGTTTAGTGCCATAAGACAGGAGTGCATTTCACTTTTTGAATTGCAATTTACGTTATAGCACATTTAGATTTGCAATAATGAATGGAATAGCCCAGAGGTAAGCTACTGCCAGTGGATGCACAAAATACTAGCAGAGGAAAACAACAGCAACTAAACTCAATTTATGTCAGCTTGATGCTTCGGGGATACATCAGCTCAGTAGGCAGATTATGGTGTATAGCAGAAATTGTTGAGATTGTTTGGGAAGAGTTTGAGCAACTTGATATATAGGACGGCAGACTGATTTATAGAACTACTGTAGTTGATAAAAATGGCTTTCTCCCATCCAACAGAAGGAGAAGGATTGGTTCTTCCACTGGAGTAGTGAAGGTTGGTCCATAAGGGCAAATGAGACACTGTCCCATCAACCTCAGTCAGCCCCCAAATGCCTGTCTTCTTACAACCAGTCCAGGGTGGCCCTGCCTGTCATGTTCTTCCTCAGTGTTGCTGCAGAACTCAGCAGTGAGGAAGATGTGGAAGAAATCTAGATTGGCTCCACCTGCCATTGGCCTCCCTGCCTTCCCCTCTATCAGTCCCAATGGGCACCAGCCAGCACATCCTGCTTTCTCACTTTTCTTCATCCCACAAAGCATTTTGATTAAAGCTTATGCTGAAGCTTATAAGCCTTATAAGGACACAGGAAGCTGTCCTATGCTGGGTGAGACCTTTGTCCATCAAGTTCAGGATTGTGTACAATGACTGGTAGCTCCTCCCCAGGATTTCGGGCAGGGGGCATTCCCTGTCGTACTTGGAGGTGCTGGGGATTGAACTTGGGACCTTCTCCATGCAAAGCAGAGGCTCTGCTACTAAGGTACAGCCCTTCCCCTCAAGCTAAAGTATTGTAAGACTTACAATGCTAGCCCTGTTACCATTTCCAAAGGCTTTGCTAAGAGCTGCTTAACCTGGAAGATTCCTGCCCGGCTATACACATCTCCAGAAATGTCCTGTGACAGCAACACCACTCTCAAAAGGTTGATACAAGGTTTTTATATTTGGTTTATCCATTCCCATTGTGCAAAACAATGAAGAGTTTAAGATCCAATATCCCACCTGTCCTTTGTGTTGCTCAGTTTAGGAAGACAAAAGGAGATGAAAATCACCAGAAGTGTTGGGAGTAACATGACAAGAGCTGACATTTCTAGGTTGTTGAGCATCCGTAGTAATAGATGGTTCTGTGATAACAGTCACATCCCATCATTGTCTTCTGTAACAAAGCTTATTCCCAAAGATGTTGTGGGAGTTCTTGAAGTTTTGTCCTTTAGCTACTGCTGTGATCAGAGGTTTCTTTGTGTTGTTTTTTTTAATCTTCTATTTGCTTCTTATTGGTGGAGATGCATTTGCTGGGTCACTGTGCCAGCATGGAAAATTCTCAATAATTTAGGAGGTGGTGAGAAAGAAGTACAGTTTGGTTTGCCTCAGGAAGCCTTGCAGTGATTGGGTGTGTTGAAGGAGTAATAAGCCTGCTTACACTGACTGTTTCAGTCTGAAGGACATGTAGAAAAGTCAAAGAATAAAGTGAAACCTTGGACCAGGACAATGCAGAAAATGAATAATATAAAATGGCGAGAGCTGTTGGCCCTAAAGATGCCAGTTAGGGGGGAAGAGAGAACAGTCAACCTCACATTCTCCCATATTTCAGACCAGATGTGATTATTCTTCAGGAACAGCTAGATGTTGAAGATGACTTTCAGCAATGAATTGTTTCTCATGAAACATCCCAATACAATTAACAAATTATTATTACTATTAGTAGTAGTAGTAGTAGTTATTTCCTTAATGAATATTATTGTTCTTATTTTTATTTAAGGCATTTTTTATACCACTTAGGGATGCGGGTGGTGCTGTGGGTTAAACCACAGAGCCTAGGGCTTGCCAATCAGAAGGTTGGCGGTTTGAATCCCAGCGACGGAGTGAGCTCCTGTTGCTCGGTCCCTGCTCCTGCCAACCTAGCAGTTTGAAAGCATGCAGTGCAAGTAGATAAATAGGTACCGCTCCAGCGGGAAGGTAAACGGCGTTTCCGTGTGCTGCTCTGGTTCGCCAGATGCGGCTTAGTCATGCTGGCCACATGACCTGGAAGCTGTACGCCAGCTCCCTTGGCCAGTAAAGCGAGATGAGCGCCGCAACCCCAGAGTCATCTGCGACTGGACCTAATGGTCAGGGGTCCCTTAACCTTTACCCTTATACCACTTACTCATGAGTGTATTTTATATTAGGCATTTAAAATTATGTTGCTCAATTAATCTGAAATGCTTTTGTCAGGTCCCCCCCCCCATTTTTCACTGAAAATTTCAAATGAACTGAAGACTAGGGAGCCAATAGCCCTCCAGATCCCATTAGTCCTCACCAACTTGGCTAATGGTCAGGCACCCTTGTGGTCCTGCCTCATCTGAAAGGTCACAGGTTTACCCATCCTTAGTTTAAATGATTGATTGAGTGAGTAAGTAAGTAAGTGATTGATTGATTGATTGATTGATTGATTGACATTGATTAAACATGTCAGCCCTAGAAATTATGTTTTGGCTTCCCACCCCAAATCATTTCAGCATCTTAAGTGTACCATTTTCCAAAGTGGTCTAAGCAACAGAAGCCTGTACTTCTATGCCTGTCATCAGGAGAACGGAACATGAAAGAGTGAGGGATGCCTTTGGGGAAAACTAATATGCAGATAACTTAACAGAAGAGATTTATATAGAATGTAATGAGCAGAGATAGATGCTTTGCCAGTTAACTTATAAATCAGTCTCTCTTGGTACTGATAATATTGCACATGCCTGCTTGAAGTTTATAATACCATCAGCAGCTGGAGACTGATTTACAGTCAAGCACAGTCTATCCATTATTACTTAGCATTAATAGAAAAGATTTAGAGGCAGATTTTCAAAGGCACATACGGCACTTAGACACCCCAGTTGGCACTGACTATCAATTGTCCTTCAGTGTCTTAGGAAATTCAAGGAAGGGAGTTTCAAAGTGGGATAAGTGAGATAAGAATCAACAGCTGTCTGCTGATATCCAGGGGTGGGGAAAACTGTGGTTCTCCAGAGGTTGTTGGATTGCTGCTCCCATCAGCCCCCTCCAACACGGCTAATTCTCAGGGATGATGAGAGATGTAGTTCAGCAACATCTGGAGGGCCACAGACTCCTCATCCCTGATTCCAAGCCTTGGATGTGCACAATTCCTGGTGATCCCTCCTAGATGCTGTTTCTTAACATCACCTCCTGCTTGGCAGAGACATTTACATTTTGCAACAGAAACTTCAATTGCTTCTTTTTACTTTGAATACCAGAGCTGTTGCCCATTCATGCTCTAGAAATTATATATCTGTGGAATCTGAGGTCCTCCAGATGGTTGGACTCTATACAGTACCTCTAACATTTCTCCAATGAAAATAGGGATGTCCCATTCCATAATGATCATTTTACTAATTAATAATAATAATACCTTTATTTTCATTGTACAATCTATGTACAATGAAATTATATCCCACACATCTTACTGGGCTGCCCCAGCCACTCTGGGCAGCTTCCAACTTATATAAAAACATTATAAAACATTAAACATTTTTAAAAACTTCCCTATACAGGATTGCCTTCAGATGACTCGGGGGTTGGACAACTCCATACCCCCCAACATTTCTCCAGTGAAAATAAGGACATCCCAAGGAAAAGTGGGCCATTCTGGGATCAAATCAGAAACTGGGACGGCTTCTCTAAATCAGGGACATCCCTGGAAAATAGGGACACTCGGAGGGTCTGCAACTCCCATTAACTTGCCTCAGCCAGCAATACTAGTGGTTAGTGCTGATGGGAGTTGCAGTTTGGAGGGCAAAAAGATCCCCATTGCTGATTTACAGATTTGCCTGGATGTAGGTAGGAGAAATTTCACAATAATATAGAACATCGGTGCCTTTAGAGATGTTGCTGGGTTTCATGTTTCTTGGCCTGGAAATGCAACTCATGGTGAGGTGAGCATTTTGGCCTCAAACATTTGTCTCTGATGAATGAGTGTTTATGTAGGTCAGTGATTAACCAAAAGTGATTTGGGATAGGCTTTCTGAGCATCGGCAGAATAAGGCACATCTTTCTTTGGACATCTATTTAAGATGTTGCAAATACAAATATGGTACATAGTAGTAATAAAAATCATATATGGCATTGTGAATATAGCAAAAAACATTATACTAATTTTGAATTTGTCCAAATTAACATTTAAGTTCTATCCCATAAATGTTAAGTCCTTGATTCAGGATAATAGCTTCTGAGGAATAAACTCCAACACACCTCTGGCATCCTTTGCTGAATCAAAAAGCTGTGGGCACGTGCAATTTTACCTTCCTTATGTTTTCCTTTTTTCCTTCCAGAAATCTTCTGCTGCAGTTCCAATTGTCTCTCTTCTGTGTCTTGTTGACAGGCTTGCTGAAACAAAACTGGTATTTCTTCATAAAACGAAGGAATAACATTGGCTGCTCAGGTTTAAATGGCTTGCAGGCAGGCTCCCAAGTCCTAAAACCTCTAACACAGTGTGATGTCCACATTCTATGTTTGTTCTCTGTCCTGCCCCCAGTCCCCTGCCGCCCTTAAATCTCCAATAAGTTTTGCTTTACATTTGCTCCCGCCTCCCCGCCCCCTGGTGCGAGGGTTCAGTTGTTGCTTGGAATGTAATGGACCTTTGTCAGGTTTTTAAATCACTAGCACTGTGCAAAGAGCAAGGCAAAAATATCTTCAGTATGACCTTGAGGGTCTCCATGCCAGAGATCCCCAACCCTTTGGGCAACAGAATTAGAAAATGAAAAATGATTCTGCTCAGATGTATGAAAACATCCCCCTTCGGTTGTTTCTCTTCACAAAGTGAAAAATCACATGGAGAGAAGGAGGCTACTGTCTCTGGCGCTACCCCAAAGATAGCTCAGTTGGTAGAGCATGATAATCTTAATCTCAGGGTTGTGAGTTCAAGCTCCACACTGGGCAAAAGATTCCTGCAGAGCAGGTGGCTGGACTAAATGGCAATTCTGTGCTTGGTACTTGGCCATTCATTCTAAATGGTGAATGGCTGTGAGGAAGCCACTGAGAGAGAGAGATTTTAAACTTGCTGCAGGATCACCATTCCTTGAAATATGTCCACAAAACTCACCTTTTCTGCAAGAACTTTGGGTTATCCCCATTTCCAGTGGAAATTAATGTCATTTAAATTAATCTCAGCTAGATGGTAATTGGTCACAAGGTGGTTCCAGGCTGTTCCTATTTATGGGTGGGATTCTGGATGCAGCCTGGGTGTCTCTTCAGCCAACATGTCGTTCAGAACATCTGGAGGACATCAGGCTGGGGAAGGCTGGCCCAGATAGCAGTGACTCGTTCAAAGATCCACTCCCATGGTGGTCATATTTCTTTTCATGCTCTGTTGCCGCTTAGCACTTAGACGCTGCCTGATGCTGTGAAATATGTTCAGTCAAGCACTGATGGTCAGCACTGTAAACTTTTAATTCTGTTACTTTCTTTATCCCATCGCTGTGCTTACAGCATTATAATTGATGGAGGCTGTCCTATGAAACAATTAATGATGACATTATTAGCTTATTAATTATCTCTGTTCAGCCGTTGCCTTTTGCCGAGGGGACCACAGCCATATTTAAATTATGCTGGTTGACCTTCTTTTACATATTTAGCAGGTAAAAGGTTATTAAAGTGCTTAAGAAGAATTACTGTGCCTCTAGTTGACCTGATAATTGGTATCATTGTTGCCATAAAGGTTTAATTGCGCTGGCTGACATTCAAATACATAAGCTTGTGCCTGAATTGCATATCTCTACATAAAGTGTGTGTGTGTGTTTGTAATATATACATTACAGAGAATCTCCACTCTGTGAGCAAGTAAACACTAACAAAAGCCAAGAGATAAATGTGAACAGCAGAGAAAATGGATGAGGTTGCTCTTAGATGACGTCAGAAGTTTCCTTTGGAAGTTTCTAGAACACCATTCTGTGGGTGATAGTCTGTAGACTTTCAGCCAAGTCCAATTCTCCTCAGACCTGGTGGTGTAAATCAGGATGAACTTATAAAGAAATTAGTGGAATTTTTAATTTATATTAAGCTTAAAATCAGTGGTCACCTTTCCAAATATTTTCTTTCCTCAAGGTGGTTAAACATAAAACACCGTCTTTCCAAAAGGGCAGACTCACACATTATGCAGCAGATGGGTTTGCCATTTCTCCACTGAGTGTTTTCTTGTAAAAACCATGAAGCTGAAAATGAAAGGCATGATTGTAAACTCAGGGGAACATGGTGTGTTGTCTGCTGCTTCCAAGACCATTGGGTGAAACCTGTGGGTGTGTCACCACACCTGGAGCACTGATACACCCCATCTAACACACACACACACGCACACACACACACACACACACACGCTTAAAAATGAGGTGCTGATCTTCAGAAAAGTGTTATGAGTACCATTTTTGCCACAGACAGCAAAAAAAAGTGCTGATACCAGGGAATACTGTCACAAATATGGACATTTCCACCTTTATAAGCTGTTTAGAAGTGTTTCACACACATTAGCTTTTTAATAGATATAACTGAGGAAGAATGAAATGATTCAGACTAAGCAGTGCTGTGCCCATAGACAATTGTGTGCCTGCCAGCGCAAGGCCTCAGCAAAAGTCCCCTGAGAAATCCATACTGAAGGAAGTGACCATCTTTTCTTCCTGTTCGGTTCCTCTTTGCCCTGGCTTAGCCTCTCCTCAACATGTCCCCTTAAACATATCCACGTTTCATAGGATGCCAGAATTAGGCACACACCCTCCCATATATTATAAAAATTGGAGAGAGGTGTGCAAAGAGTGTCTTTCTGTGAGTGTGGTCGCTGAGGCAGATATTAATATTGTGCAGCTTGAAGAGACTGTATGCATAAAAAGCTGAGTCCTTTTGGAAATAAACCATTGCCATCAAGGCCCATAAATTTAATCCAAAACTTTACTTGCAGAACTTTCTTCAAAACAGATTAAAAATATCAAAGATACATCCAAATAATTCCATGCAAGAACTCAGGCTCAGCATCTCAAAAATAAGTTTACACTGTGAAAATCACATGGAGAGAAGGCTACTGTCTGAGGCTGTGTGCTCCCGGAGTCAGTCATTTGATGAATTTGCAATTCAGTACCCTCCCATGTGATTTAAGGTTGAATATTCATGACAGAGCTATCAGAGAACAACAGCAGTTAATTATCAGCTAGCTAAAGATGCTCAGAGAGCTCTTCTTGCCTTTCTTAAGCTTCAGTGGGATCTTCCAGCAATACACATAGGCATTCTCTATTTCAGTGTGAATTAAACAATTATACTTAACTCATTGATGGGTTGACAAATGGGCTGTGTGTCTGTGTGTCACAGGGGTGGTCTGAGGTCTTTTGGTGCCTGAGGCAAAACACCCTGCTGCTGTGTCCATGAGGAGGGGGTGTGAGGTTCTGCAAGGGCTTCTCCTCAAGGAAAGGGGCAGCAAACTCCACAAGGACTTTTCCTCAAGAAGAAGCTCTTGCAGAATCTCCTCTTCCTTGCCTGGCAGTGAGCCTTTTCTCCTTAAGGAGAAGCCCTTGCAAAGTCTTTCCACCCCTCTGGGCTGGGGGAGGGACTCCCTTCCCACCTGGGGGCAAAACTGGGCAGAGGGATGCCTCCCCTCCTTCTGGGCACCTAACAAGGATCCTGGGAGAATGGATTTCTTGCAGTGGCAGGGGTCTGATGTCCTTTGACATCCCTTCTAATTTTATGTTCCTATTATTCCTTATCTCATGGCTAGAAAGCAGTTTGGAAATGATCTCCTGAGTTATATTGTGTGCGTCCAAGGTCCCATCTGCACTACACATTTAAAGCAGTATCATGGCTTTAAACAGCCATGGCTTTCCTCAAAGATTCCTGGGGAGCTGTTTGGAGATCCCCTGTTCCCCTCACAGTGCTACTATTTCCAGAGTTCCCTGGGAAGAGGTGGGGTCGCGGGTGGCGCTGTGGGTAAAACCTCAGTGCCTAGGTCTTGCCGATCGTATGGTCGGCGGTTCGAATCCCTGCGGCGGGGTGAGCTCCCATCTTTCGGTCCCAGCTCCTGCCCACCTAGCAGTTCGAAAGCACCCCTAAGTGCAAGTAGATAAATAGGTACCGCTTTATAGCGGGAAGGTAAATGGTGTTTCCGTGCGCTGCGCTGGTGCTGGCTTCGTCACGCTGGCCACGTGACCCGGAAGTGTCTTCAGACAGCGCTGGCTCCCGGCCTCTTAAGTGAGATGAGTGCACAACCCTAGAGTCGGACACGACTGGCCCATACGGGCAGGGGTACCTTTACCTTTACCTGGGAAGAGGGAATTCATTGTGCCCTCTGTGAGTTCCCAGGATTATTTGGGGGAAAGCAATGACTGTTAAGTGGTAGACAGGAGTGCCTGGCGTGCTCTGGTCCATGAGGTCACGAAGAGTTGCACATGACTAAACGACTAAACAACAACAAAACAACAATGACTGTTACAGTGGTCTGATACTGATTTAATTGCACAGTGCAGATGCGATTGTGATTCACCCTGCTTTGTCTTTCAAAATACAATGGAGAGGAGATATCCTGTTAGCAGCACTGAGACTATTGTCATGAGGGATTGGGCAGAGCAATTCTGTATTGTTCTTCTGGGTGCATGCCTGCCAGATTAAAAACTTGCCAGTAACTCCAATTACAATTATGTAAAACATACCTTCTGAATTACAGCAATAAAGAATTGGACTGCAGGCATTGTCCTTCTGCCCTTTAGGGTTAAGTGTCTTCAGAGCATCAATCTGTTTAACTGACCACAG